>NC_141709.1:29825817-31224567 GCF_971803275.1 Cyanistes caeruleus | reverse complement strand
AGGTTAATTGAACACTGTTTAGCCACCACTGTCTTTAGCTGAACACCATCTTTCTATTAACCTTAATTTAGTTTTGCTCCAAACAAGCATTTGAATCTTTACGGGGAAAAAACCCAAACAAAATCAAAGCCATAGAAACCAAAAAATCCCCAAAAACATGTACACACACACACACAGAGAAAGAGAAAAACAGCCCCAGCCCAAGATTGGTGTAATTCTAAACCATCCAGCTCAGAGAGTAGAAGGTGTAATAGACAGTTACACTTAAATCCTCTTTTATTCAGATGTTGTGGAGAGCACTGGATACTCTGGGGTCTGGGGACCCATGGAGTGCAGGATGAGGTTTTTGAAGCCTCAAGGTTTCAAGGAGCTTAAGGATGGCCGTGATAAATGATTGCTGCAGGGAGAAAGAAAATCATCTGTTCCCCATATCCTTGGTAGGAAGGATGCAGTGAATGGTGCTGAGCTAAAATATCCATTGTCTGGATATAAATTTCTTATAAACCAAGAAGATAATCAAGAAAACAATACTTAGCAGGGGGTTCTGTATTTAGGGGCAGAAGAAGAGGTGATCAGAGAAGGAGATTGCACTGATATTCTTTAATGTGTTCTTACTTGAAATATGAAGGTAGGAGGAGGAAAAGAACATGGTGTTGATTTGAATCAGTTATGAGAAATGACCAAGCCTTTGCACAGCACCCTCATGCACCTTCATTTATATCTCAAAAATGTTATATAGGCTCTGAGCAAGGAGAAATTTGTAGAGGAAACAGTGGATATTCTTTAAATGCAAAATAGGCTCCTAAATGAGCAACCAAAGCCTGGCGATATTGTGTCTGGATTAAATTTACAGTGGTACCAGCAGACAGATAACCTTCTTTCCTTTGCAAACAGCAGACAGCTCAAAACCCAGTGAGAGCCCTGCCTTTTTAATTTTCTTCTGTAAATGCTGATTTCAGTCCTATCTGCTTTATGTAACAGTTGCAAGTTTAGACACAAACCCAGAAAATGCCAGTGCTCTTTTTTTTTTTTTCCTTGATTATGCATGGAAAAAGTCCAGTCTGTTTCTTCCTGCTTGCCTTTTCCAACACAAAGGAGAGCAACGAGCTAAATTTCTGCCTAGAGAATTCTCAGCACAGGTGTGCAGGCAGAGGGATAAATCCCCTGAGCAGTGGAGAGGGGAGCAGTCATTACCCAGTTTGAAATGTAGGGGTTTGTTAATTTTCACATTACTGACGTGCCTTAAGTCATCAGCTCGGTTGGGGTTATTAGCAGAAAGAAATTCTTTCTCTTATTCTGCTCTGGGAACTGCACATTCCCTCAAATTACAAGCATAGCTATGGAGATGGGTGGATATCTCCCCAAAGGGTTGATGAGCAGGAATGACAAACTGCAGCAGTGTGTGAGAGAAGTCTCTTCCCTTCAGCTGTACCTTGCTAAGCCCCTTCAGGAGCCAGGAGTTCCTGGATCTGTCCAGTGGCACAACTCAGCTGCAGACAGTGGTGAGGACTCCAGCTGTTGCCTATGGAAATTATGGTCTATAATTATGTTTCTTTTCCAAATAACATAACTTTCTAGCATATGGATGTTCCTTATTCTCTGAGACACCTCTGAAGGAGCCCCAGGGTGCAGGGATCTAAATTACCTTCTTCCCATTCTATTTCTTAGATCTTGAAGAAATAAAATCATGAGGGTGCTCTGTAATGGACTGGGGGAAGAATGCAGAGACAGAGAAACCAGGATTAAGTTCTGATAGCATCAAACTCTAGTATCTTTTTGCATTTGCTTTTTTATTGTGTATCTGTGAATCCACATGGTTTCATAAATTTTCCCTTCCTGATGCATATCTCTTTGTTCCTTGAGAAAAATCCAGCTGAGTATGTCTGTATTGTTGAATTGACCTCATCAAATTCAGCCCACTGCCTTTAGGAACTTAAACCAGAAAGTCGTGGAGCACCTGCACAGATTCTTGTTTACTTCAGAAAATCTTATAGGTTTAATAACAGATGTTGTACTAGTTTATTTCTGAGCTTTCTGAAACCATCCTTGCACAGGGAAGACAGTTCAATGTGCTACATTTTGAATTAACAAGTTAATCTATAGCTTCTTGCTGAAAGTGAGAGGAAGCAATTACTGGTGTGTATTAGATCACTTTAATTTCAGGTATACGTTCAGATATATCTTCATTGGCCCCAGGAAGAACTGGGGTTTGGACAGAGAGAGGCAACAGTGATTAGCCAAAGCAGCCCGTGCTCCTTTTCCTCATGAAGTTTAATCAGTCACTCTCTTACATGACATGTTTCAAAAGCCCTTCATTACTCTCAAAAGATGCCTGATTCTGCAGCAGTGCTGGCTGTGCTGGCCATGCTTTGCAGGCAGGACCACTGAGGTGTCATGTCCAAGGTGGTGCCATTAACAGAAGTCCCAGATTTGGAAGTTTTGATGCCGACATGAAGATATTTGATGCTATTAATCAATCAAAAAGAATTTCCCAATAATTCTCTGGCACAGGTGACCTGCCACAATCAGCCACAGAGTCCTCTTACACAGGCCAGCATTACCATTTGCTTTTTTCTCTATTTTCTTCCTGGTAGAACTGTTTCTTGCTCAGAGTTATAAATTGGATACTCTGCATTGCTGGGATTTGATTCACTTTGGGGTGAAAGTTTATCAAGGTAGGGCAAAGGCTCCCTCCTACCCCTGGCAAAGCAGAACAGGCTGCTGTAGCTGTGTATCCCTCCTGCCTCCCCTCTGTGGTGTCTGCAGACTTTCTCAGTGCTGCAGGGCATTTTCAGCTTCATGTCTAAATGCTGCTGGAGTTGCCACCTCATTTGCCAGGCTGGTGACCAGACCTGCATCCCATTATTCTTCCTGGTCCCTTCGCTCACAGCATCCTCAGAGCTCTGCACTTTTTAATGACTCCTACTTCTGCTCTCCTTTGTGGTCCCATGGTAAAGTGAGGACAAAGAGAAATTAATGCAGATGAAAACCATTCAAACAAAAAAAAAAATTAGAAACCGCTAATGTATGTAGTGGAATAATGCAGTGTGAATTTTCAGGCATTACAAACAAGGAGGGCAATTTGTTTTATCTCATTCAACTGTTTTTGCAGAGCCATAGGCTACACTGGCTGCAGGGTGTTCCCTGTGGTAACCTGGTGCTCTCTTAGCACTTTCCCCCTCCTCAGACCTCATCATCAGCTGTAGTTTATCTCACTGTGCCACCCCATTCTTATAACCCACTTACTTGAGGCTGAATTTAGCCATTGATCTATAAATTTCTGGGTTTTTCTGGCCAAGTGAAGAGTTTGCCATAAGAAAATATGAAATTTTAGAAATGGTATTTCAAAATGGAGCAGGTAAAAAGCACCTGGGACCAGGAGAAAACAGCAGCCTTCTCCAGCTGCAGTCATTCCTTGGTGTTTTAGATTTCTCCAGCACATGTGAATCATTGCTGGCACTGTGGCACAAATCATTTTGAGGTGAGCACCCGAGCTGAGGGGTGTGTGGAGGTGCCTTAGGAGAGGAGCAGGAGTATTGCATGTTATGGTTATACCTATTTGCAGGGAATCTTAGTGATTCTTTGGCCGTGGAGCCTCCTTTTTGTGCACACCCAGTAGTTACTGGTGCAGAAATGCAGCAAAAGCCACAAAACTGGGAAACAGTGGAGCTGCTTCCTAGGCAGATCCTGGAAATTCCTGGAGGAAACCAGAGCAGGTATAGAAGAAACAGCCTACTTGGAAACACTCTGCCTGCTAATGAAAGGGAAAACAGTGATGAGGGAGTGTGAAGGGGGATTATTAGTGAAGCTTTCACACCTCTTGCAGAGCTCCTGTTTCTCTATTCAGACTATTTGATGATACGCTGACTCATGGAATTTGTGGAGTTTCTCTTTTCCATGGTATGAAGTGAGCAGGTGTGGGGGCTTCTTCCTTTTCTTTTTTAACCAACCATTTCCAAAGTTCAGCTTCCTCTGCTTGTAGTAAACACCCTAGTTTTAAATTCAGTAGCGTAAGGCATCCATCTCCATCTTTCCCCCTGCCTGCACTGAACAGGGAGCTTTGGGATGCTGAAAAAGATAACTCACAGATTGCAGCTCGCAGTTGGGAATGAGGAGGAGTGATGGGCACCGTGCTATTCTCACATCCCAGTGTGCTTTCTGTAATGTGAGAGGATTATTACTGATGCTCTGCTGGCTCTATTCATTGTTGTGAATGAATTATGCTTTTAAGCTGGGCATTAACCTAAAAATATCTCCAGTAACTTAAGTGGGGATTATTATTATTGGTTGTGTTTAGGGCTGTTCTTCAGAGCCCCACAAGAGGGGAGCCCATTGTGCCAGGCTCTCTATGTGAGATGCTCCCTGCCCCAGTCAGTGCCTGTAAAACCATATATTTTGGGTGGGGTTGAGGATAAAGCATCCAAATGGGGATTACACATAGCAGAGATTTTTCTGCCAAAGAATGTAAGAACGGCTGACATCTTCCTCCTGATATTCTGGTTTGTCTGAGGAAAGGACAGCATCTGTCCCCTGCCCTGGTCTGGGTTTGTGTTGTGTGGGGAAGAGCCCTCCCACCAAAAATTTTAATGCCTATCTTTATCTGCTCCTACTGGCTGCAGCTTTGTTTGCTCCACGTGGACTTTGTGGGATGTCACAGGATTGTGGGGTGAGGGATGGTGGGGCAGAAGAGGCAGTGAGTGCAAGTGCTGTGCCAGTCCAGCTCTGTGTTTCTCTCTTCAGTTTCATCACAGACATTTAATGCTGAATTATTGAGCATGGAAATGCATTTCACCATAAAGAGCATTTTAAAGAAGGAAGCAAGGAGTCAGGTTACTCAGGGCATTGCCGTTGGATGGCTTATGGGGAAAGCTGTTGGGAGGAAACAGCACAGACCAGTCCGTGTGCTTTCTCATTTGCAAAGATTCAGTTGCTGTCTTGTTTCTCCCATCATAAAATTGTCTCTCTGAGTTTTCCAGGTGGATGCATCACAGGGGCTGGAATGTAGGCTGGCAGGTAGAAATCAAAAGCAGCATGTCTTGGTGATGCTTCGTCAGCTGTGAATAACAAGAAACATTCGGGGGTTTGTTCTGGAAATCCAGATGCCATCCACTGTCAGCTCTCAGCTGCTGCTGCTCTGGGAAAACCTCACAATATCTCACAGGCAGAACCTTTGCTGTGCCCTGGATTTTGCTCCCACAGACATTTGCCTAATCTGTCTGTGTGGCAGCTCTAAATCAGGTGTCAGCTTCTGTCTGAAGTGAAATCTCTATTGCCACTGCAACCCAGAGTCCAGAGGACAATACTGAACATGTTCTGGGGGTGATTTGTGCTTAATTCCTAACAACTTAGGTAACTAATTGCATGAAGTCAGAAAGCAAACGCAAACTCTCCAGAGCATCATGTTTTTGCACAATGATGCTGAAAAATAACCCAACAGTGGAGAGGATGAGACCTGCAGCAGCCAGCCAGAGCTTGGGAGTGACCCCCCCACTCCATTCTGTCCCTTTTCCAGTCACACACCCATTTCCTGTCTGTGAGCAGGGCTCCAAACTCTTTTTATTTTATTCTATTTGTGCATGTAGGTTTGTATATAATCTGAAGTTACTCAGCATGAATATTTTGGATGTTTGTTTGATATAGTGATATATGTGAGAATAAAGACATCTATTAATTGGAAGAACAGTGTTTAGAGGTTTATATAAGTGTGCTGCATGCTGCAAACACCACACTTGTATCACTGAGAATTAAACTGGGTATTTTGTTTGACAGCACACTTCATAATGTATTATAGGAGTAACATTTTATCAAGAGCTTGAGTACCAAAAGGAGTGCATTCCCCACAGGACTCTCTTCCCTTAATGTGCTTAAGGTTGTATTCAATATTCAGGAAGCTCCTTGTATTCTAAATACAAAAGGTACCTCTTCAGAGATGTAAGAAAACAAATTTTTATTCTTCATAAATTCCGTATCAACAAGCCAGTGGTAAAAAGTTAATTAGAGTACCCTTTCAAACTCCAGGCTTCAGCTGGTAAAAATGGGAGAAAAAACCCCAATGAAATGCATGATTGTGCCGTGCCATTTCTTCAAAGAAAGATCATTAAAGTTTCTGACAAGGCTTTGATGCTGAAGCGCTGCCTTGCTCGTAGCAAACACCCAACTAAAGCAAATCCTCGACCTGTGTGACAGGCCCTGAATGCTTCCATTAGCATGGCATCATTCTAATGCATTTAGCGTGTGTGTTTAATGCTAAATGCATTAGCACTTAATGTCAGGAGCTCCAGACCTGCTCGAGTCAAGGGGTTAACGCAAATTAAGAATTGCAAGAGAGATTTGTCACTCTTTATAGCTCTGTGTTAGGAGTCCTAATTTCATTACTGAAGCTACTCTGCAAAGAAAGAGTATTATTTTTGTGTTAGGTTCTTTTTCTTTCTTTGGAAAATACAGAGCAATTGCCCTGCTAGCACTTGGTTCCACAGTGACACCTCCCAAGGAGCCCCACTCTAACATCATGTAAATATATGCTGTAACAGAGAAAAACCTGCACAATGCATTACCTAAGAAAATTTAACTATGCAGTTCAACTATCAGGTTAACATTATAAAATCAATTTGGCAATGGACATCTGTGGCTAAAGGTGGGCTTCTGTTTTGTTTATTCTTTCTAAAATCAGACCATTCTGTACTTTAGTATCAGGAGGGAGTGAGGCCAACCTATCAAATACAGCAAGCCAGGCCACAGCTCCAGGGAACTTTCCCTCAGCACCAGGTGAGGGTTAAGCAGCTTAACCTTTCCATTTGGCCTTGCCCCTCGTGGTGTTTGCACAGACAGTGGCACAGCCGTGCACTGATTCTCACTGGGGATCAGCACAGGTGAAAAACAAACTGGGAGGTGGTTCTGGAACAACAGAGGAGTTGGGTTAGAGGCTGGAATGAGCACAGAGCAATGGGCATCAGTTTTGCCATATTGCTGATGACTGCTGAACTGCACAGAGCTCGTTTTATTATTCAGTGTGCAGTGAGGAAGATGCACCTGGTCTCTTTCCCAGCATTGCAAAGTGACAGGGATTCATTGCCTTAATAGGAATTCCTCCTAGCAGTAGTGTTAAAGTCAATGGGACTGCAAACAGAGCGTAGAGAATATGCCAGACTCGGTAGGGTCAGGATCAAGAGCTGTTATGTTGATTGACCTCAGGAAAAGATTATTTTGAAGGGGTTTTTAAATGATTTTAATTAAAGCGTGTATTTAGATGAGTGGAGTTTATGCTGATTACACTTGTATGTCACCATCGTTCTTGAAAAAGTTTTAGAATTCTTAAAAACTTGAGCTTCTCCCAGTGCTTCAGTGAGATGGTGCTGTACTTTGCTACACTTGGAGTATCTTGCTCCTGATAGCAGCTAGGTGTGTGAGTATAATTTGTGTAGCAAATCTGGCTTTATGGTCTGTGGGCCAGGTCCAGCCTGAGCAATATTTGAGAGCGATTTGCTACCTTTTCTCCATGGAAGGTGTGAGTGGTGCTGTCAGAGCAGATCTGTCTTGCACCTTCCATCTGCCTTCAACAGTTCCTACTGAGATCCAGATCTCAGAGGGTCTGATCTTACTCTTGTCACTCTGTGAAGGCTTGCCTCAAGTTCCCACTGACTTGTTTCCTCCTATCACTCCCTCACTCCCCTGCCCCAGAGCCTCCCTGGCTGCAGCCTTGGTTCACACAAGACCAGTGACAATTCTGGGCTTTCAGATGGGCCCAAGCATTCATCTCCCTAGCTCAAAGCCTAACCCGTGTATTCCCCTTCTCTTTTTGGGTGTGCTGGGATCCTTAACCTTTCAAAGCATTCTTAACATCCCTCTCTTTCCATGAACTTGCCTTGTTGCTAACATGCCAGCACATTGCTGGGATTATGGCCACAAGAATGAGTTGCTACATGGTGAGATGGAGCAGAGCTGTACCCCAAGGCTGTGGAGCAGCTCATTCCCTGTCCTGCTGCACTGCCTCAGCCTGCAGCAGTTTGTTCACGGAGCCATAGCCCAGCAGCAGCCTCATTAACCCTGCCATGGCCCCGGAGCACGCTGCTATCAGATGAGACAGTCCAACATTTTCTGTGTGTGAGAGAGCTTGAAGTGGTTTTCTTAGTCTGAAAACCAGCCACCTGATCAGCTGTGAGTTACATGCTTGACAACAGTGATAAAATACCTATAAAATCAGATGCATCAATAATAGAGTCTAAATTGACTATAGGAGGTATGTGAGCATTGAGCATCCCTCTGCTTATCCTTAATTGATTGCAAGGTATCATTTTAAATTGAGGGGAAAATCCAGTTAAAAATGTATTCATGGAAGGGAATCAGCACCAAGTGTCTACTGTTAAAGTGTGCCTTGATTTTAATGTTTTTGGCTTTCATTTCATGTAGTGCTAGATGAGTGGATAAGCAACAGGAGTTACATGATGAGGTTGTCTGTGTTCTGCATTCACATTTGGGTAGTAATTCCAGATGAGAAAGAGAGCCCTGTGATTTGTCATGCACGTTGTGTTGCCTTTCACAGAGTGTTCTGAGACTGATTTGGCTGATTTTGGATGAAGTGGAAATTAATTAACAGGTGCCAACAAACATGTCTCCCCAAGAAAATCTGAGTGGGGAAGGAGGATGGATCTCTGGCTCTGCCACCCAAAGGATCAAGAGAAATGACAGTGAGCTGGGATAACTGATGAGAAGTGAGACAGAAACCTGGAGCTTGTGGGAGTTCCATCCTCATCCTCTAACAAGCCCTGTGGGATGTGGCAGCAACAGGGCATCTCCAGGAGAGCTCTTGCAGCAGGATGGATGCAATGTCTGGGCTAGGCAGGTGTGGGCAGGAGTTTGGTTCTCTCTTTATTCCCATGGGATCCAGCCCTGGCTGTAAGGCTGCCCCTCTTATCCCTAGGCCAGCTGTCTGTGCTCTATAAAATGAGACTTCTCCTTCCTCATACATCCCTGCTTCAGCACACCTTGAAACTGGAGGGAGTGATAAATTGAGCTCAGGCTGTTCCTTGGGAAGAATTACAGCTGTCTGAAAAGCCATGCATGCAGGCTGGGTATTTCCCTCTCTACTTTGCCATTTCGAGGTGACATTTGCTTTATCCAAGCAGTCATATTAAAATCATGCATCTCAGTAGCCCTTGTTTATTAGTCTATGCAGCATTTGTAATTTTCAGACATTTTATTATGGTTTTGACAGAGTCTTCTTTATATTGTAGAAACTTTTGAAAAAAAAAAATTAAAACAACAAAACAAACCCAAAACCCACCCAACCAAAACCTGTTAAAATTCCTGATTTCTTATATGCTGTACCAAGTATATAAACAGTCCTTTGTGTTTCAGGGGTTTTTAATCTGTGACCTTCCCAGTATAAATCTCAATAGACAAATTTAGATCTCAACACAAAACCAAATTGCTTGCTGTTTATGAAATGCATATATTTGTGTTGTAAATGCAATCCAATAACACCACTATTGTCAGGATCGCTTTCTTTTTGCTTATTGAAATTACATGCACATTTAAAATAGATTTATAACTGCCTATTTCCATACTCGAGCAAAACCTGGCATTTCGCTAGCTGTGCCTTTGATAGTCAAGATTTCTGTAGATGTTTTCATGATTTCTTTCTGGTTAGTGGAAACAGTAACTGTTTATTTTGATGGTTTTTATTTTTCATATCTCCAGCTAAAATTGCATCTACTCAGTTATGTCAGTGCCATAGTTGTCATTTATTAAAAACACATGAAGTTTGAATGGAGCCTTATGCATCTAGATTAATGGAAACTTTTTTTTCTTTTTAATATAGGAAGTAGAATCTAACTCCAGGTTTAATTTTGCTTCTAAAACCTGAATTTATTGAATGGCCAAAACTCTGTGACTTTGTTGGGACTTGTGCTGTGGGGAGTGAAAGAGGGGAGTGTGCCTGGTGTGACAGCCCTTCCAGGGGAGCTGCTGGGTCCAGCTGCTCACCCCTGGCTCTTCTGGGTGCTGCCGTTTGTCCCAGGACTAACAGTGGGCAGCAGCTCACTCAGACTCTGCAGACATTCAGCTCAGCTCAAACCTGACTTGACAAACCTTTATTCACCAGTGACAGAGAGCAAACGTAACCCCAGGGACTTGGGATCAAGCAGATGGAAAGGAGTTTAACCCCAAAACACTTCCAGCTAGAGTTCTTCTTTATACAGCATAATCCTCTTATGCATCCACCTATTTCTTATCTCACTCAGTGGTTGAATATTTTGTTTGCAAAGCTTGCATGTGGGCTTCATTTATATTGCATGCTCTGTGTTCAATGCATGCTGTGTGTCTTTCCATGCTGGGGCTGTGCCCTTCTCAGGCTGCATCTCCTCATCCACACAACATCACAGAGCCCTGGACACACCTTGGTTTGTCCTTGGACAGCTCTCTCTGATTTTCTGACTCTCTGGAAAGCAGGGAGTGTTTGGACAATGCTCTCAAGCACATGGTGGTATTCTTGGGGTTGTCCTGTCCTGGACCAGGAGATGGACTTGATGATCCTGTGGGGCCCTTCCAGCTCAGGGATGATTTTATGATTTGAGTATATTATTTAGACCTTCATAGAAATGTTCTTACCTATGGCAGAATTCACCCAAAGAAATGGTTGGAGCTTTTTTCTTCCTTGTTTCCAATAATCTGTTTGCAGTATGTGCTTCTGGATGTGCACAAGACTTTTTGGGGTCAAGGTCTCACTGGTGATCCCAGGTTGATCCAGAATCAGCTGGAATGAATAACTGCTCCATGCAATCCAACCAAATGGAGAAGGTAGGATGTTCTGGCAGAAATGAGACTTTATCTGTAAATTACCTTGCAAACCACATCTGAAATGTGCTAAAGAAGCACCCCTGCAGGGATTATTAATGCATAGAAATAAAATGAAATTTTGGATGTTAAATAACTAAACAAAACCCAAAGACAGATATTAAAGCCATTCTGCAAAGGCTATAAATCAGTTGCAGGCAATAGGCTGGAACAGAGTGTGGAAGTGCTGGAAACACATCTGTCATCAAGGAAGCTGTAGCAGCCTTGTTTCCTGACTGCACAGGGAGAAGCTTTGATCACAGCCTGTCACTGAAGAACTAATTTCTTAAAAGCTGACTTAAAAGCCAGCATAAAGTTTAAAAAAGAATGAGAGTTTATTACTTTGAAATCTTGTTTTAAATGTTGATTTTCTTTCTTTCTTAGTAATATGCATTTTAATAAAAGTAACTTATGGCCCCTAGGATTTTGATTCCGTAAGTTGATTTCATCCTTTTCTTCTTGCTTACCTGTCAACCTCATTTCATCAACTCTTTAATGTAATATTTCTTTCATTAGTGAATAGTGACTAACGCTGGGGAACTGGAACTGCTGGGGTTGGATTACGTAGTGCTGTAAATCAGGTCAAAACTGTACTTGGATACATAAAAAGAAATCCTGCTTGTCAGGTGGGTATTTACCCTGATGCTTTAATTCAGGTCAGTGGTAAGCTTTTAAGGTAATCTCTCATTCACTGCACTGGGGTTCTTGGAGTGCACAAAGTGGATTTCTATAGCATGAAATGAAGTCAGAAGAGACACTCCAGGAGTTCACCTAATCTGTCTGCTAATGGACACTTAGCCCACTTAAACCCAGCCTGGGCTAGTCTGAAATAGCTGCCCCAAAATTCAGGGCCCACAGCTGATAGTTCAGTTAGTGCTGTTGGTTTGCTGGTGAGCATCAGGCTGGGAAAGAGAGACCTGGGGTGTTAACTAAACTAGAAATACATGAACCAAAATGAAAAACAACTTGCATTTATCAGGGTTTGTTCACCCACAGCCTGATTGTTGATTGGAGCTGATATTGTGTTAGGATAAGGAAATGAATGTTTGAAATAGTGACCTCCTCCTCAGCAGAAAAATGGAATAACCATCCCTATGCTCTGTGGGAGAAGGGCAGTAAGGCACAGTGGTGTTAAACAAAGCTGCTTGAATTAGTCCTTGGAGGTCAGGAAGGGTTCAAAGGAAAGAACACTTGTGTGGGCTGGGTTTGTGTCCAGCACTTTCAGATTTGGCTGTGGGGGATTGTGTTTTGGTTTTTGTTTTACCATCCTCAAATGACAATGATGAGAGGTGTTAGGATCTATTGTTTTGAACTGAGAATTTCTAAATCTGCAGAAGGAATTATCTCCTGGATATTGTCTCAGAGTCGGGACAGTGTAACATTCTGGCTGATGTGTTAAGTGTTTCATCTCTTATCAGGATGTCAGATCTACTACAGCAAGCACACATCTTCTGGCTTTGGATACATGTGAATCCCTGATAATGCTACAAGGGAATAAGTGTAGGAGAATCCATGTTAAGTGACATCTCATTTCTGCCTTTCACTTAGTTAAAGCCAATAATAGGCTGAATGAGGAACAGATGTAAGCTCAGATATGCTGTGTAAGTACTTTCAGTGCTTATTCAGTGGTGCCAGGTGTGTGAATATGGGAAAGCTCTGTAAGAATAATACTCATGCAGATTAGCTGCTATCACATCCTGACATCAGATCTCCAGAACAGGACCGGGAGCAGAACAGCTTTTCTATCCTTGAAGACTTCAGAATTTCAGTCATCCAGTGCTGATGCACCATTGGCACTGAAGGGTTTAGAATTTATTTGTTGTTTGTGAAAAGTAGAAAACACTCATCCAAACTCCAGGAGTCTTGGAGCCTTCTCCCATTCCTGTCCCAGAACTGACTGTTGGGATAACAGAATTTATCTAGACACAGCTACTAACGTGAAAAGATTGTACTGCTCAAAATACAGATCCATGCCTCAGAACAGGAACTGCTTTCCCACATCTTCCATTAAATGTTTCAGTGCTTTAAATATGAATCTGAAGATACAGACTGGGGAGGAGAAACCCATGACATTTTATTTGAGAAGTCTTTTTTTTTTTTTTACTTGAACAAAAGGGTCTAGGAAACACTGAGAAAGGGTACCTGCTTTTCCTCTGAAGATTAGAAAAACCAGCATTTTTTAAATCAATCCATTGTGCCATGCTGTAAAACCCTGGTGCCTTTCAATGGAAAGGACTGGAACTGACAGGGCTGTATTTTAGGATGTACTATTCCAATGGTGTCCCTGCTGTTACAGTACAGACATGACCAGGGGTGAACCTTGCCCTTCATTTTAAAGACAGTTGAGGAGTGAATTTTCTGGGGTGTATCTGAAGAATACAAAATAGAGAAACTGTTACTGTATTGCACTCTGAAACACCAAATGCTACTGGTCAGGAATTGGTCCTAGAGAACCTTGGAATACAGAATCTTTGAAGGTTCTTTCCAACATGAACTACCCTAAATCCCAATTAAAAAAAACCCAAATCACTTAGTGGCCCTGCCTGGGACCTCCTTCCCCTTCCCTGACAATTCTCCTTCTTCAGATGTGGACAGTAGAAACCACTGGATCTGTAGGAGCAAAATTTCTGGGCTAACCTGAAAATCCAGCCTTGCTTGCGATATCCAGGATTCCCTTATTTATCATTATTCTAGGTGAGATGGGCAGAACATCTGAACCTCTGCTCTGTCTTAACAGATCACTCAGACTTCTGAAAAGATGCTGAAATCCAGAACACATTGAGTTCACATTCCCCAGACACAAAAGCTGTGTTTTATGTGAAGAAGGCCCTTGCTCTCAGTTTGTCTTTAGGGTTTGCATTCCAGTTGGATTGCTGCTAAATAGTCCTTCCTTTTTTCTGTTCAGGCCTGGGAGGGAGGCTTGTTGGTAAGTTTAGCAGTAGCTGTGTAAGCTTTATTTTTACTTAGCTGTGTTATTTTGTTCCTATGACTGTTGCAATCTCCTGCCATCTGGGGGCTTCTGGACCTGCTTCAATAAATCCTGTTCTCTTTTCCTGTTGCTCTGAGGATTTTTGCAAAGGGAAGGGGAAGTGGATGGTTTATGCAGTGGACTCCAGGAGGCTGAGGGAGCATTAGACATATTTTACTTGTTTGTTCTTATGTAAAATTGTAATGGTAAGCTGACATAGACGACAGCCAAGGAAGACATTGGTGACTTTTCTTAATTGACAAGCTGACACTATGTGAAAGGGAGCTGCCTTCCTGCTTTTCCACAGCAGAGCTGACTTCTAGGAATGTGTGTGTGCTCTTGGGTGGATCAAAATACCAGGAACCAACCTTGAAAGTACCAAGTGGTGCCTAGTGAGAATGCCACCTTCCAGAGGAACCATCACCAGACACTGCAGTGCACGGAGGTTTCCAGGAGAGCCACTTGTGTTCTGTGGTCATGAGCTTCTGGAAAATTCTTACAACAGAGGCCTTTCTTTAAAAAGTCACTTCTTTCCACTTACACACTGCATGTGTGGCTTTTGTAAAGTGCTTGTACTGTTCTTATGAGTCCTTATTTATAAGTTTCTGTGTGGAGCCCCAATGTTTTATACAGCAATTTTCTCTCCCAAGTGACTGTGACACGACTCAGCCCAGCAGCCTTCTGTCATTCCAGCACCTGTATTTAGGACCTAGAGGATGTGTGTGATGCAACATTTCATTTCACTTTTTGGTTTATAGACTTATTTTCACTTGGCACGTTACTCATCCCTCCTGCCCTGCAAACACACCACTGGTGTAGATTTCCTCAGACCTTAGAGCTTTGCCTCAGAGTTTTTACTCTCTTTGCTCCTTTGCCCTGTTGATGGTCCTGCTTGAGTATTCTGTGGCCTTATGGTCACCTTTGGTCTAGCTGGCACATCATCATTGTATCAGCAATTCACAGTTTCCAAATTGCCATGTTTAATAACAGTGGTTTTGAGACTCAGCATTGTCAACTTTGACTGTTCCCTTGACCTCCTCATTTTCCTGGGAGGTTACTGGGATAGCTGTATAATGGGAGAATATATTAAAAGAAAAGCAAGCAGCATCTATTACTCCTCTGAGTAATCTTCAAGCTTCATTTGTAAATGCTGGTTAATGGGGATGTAGCTGCTGTCCAATGTGCTCTCAGTTAGCTGGTGCAGAGCTGCCAAACAGATCTGTGCCTTTCCTGCTGCACTGCAAAATAACTCACATTTGCTCTCAGGAGAGAGAAACAAGCTGTCCTTACCCCTTCAGAGTAATAATCCATTCAGTATACAGGTGGATTAGTTCAAGTGGTTGGATTAAAGAAACCTTTCTGTAAGAAGAAATAACCCTACTAGGTATATAATTAGCTTCTGCTTTTGTTTTCAATGACTTTAATCCAAGGGTTTATTCTTTTGGGCCTTTTTTTTTTTAAAACATAGGTATTCCAGGCATTCTCTAAGTGCTCTTGCAACCCCCTGATGTGGTGCTGATGCCCTCTTAGAGAGCCACAAGTGCCACAGCTACAGCTTCAGCAGAGCCACAAGGATGATAAACAGCAGCCAGGTGTGCTGATTCCTGATGGGAACTATTAACTGAATGGAACTGAGTGTTCCACATTCGATGGCAAGGCCAGATCCCAGATCTGGTGTTCTCTGTTCAGCTTCGTGCTTGCATCTGGAGCAATTGAGGTCTTGTTTCTTGTCTGAAAAAGCTACACTTTGCACAGTTCCAACCAAGAAAATTTCAGAAATCTTATTAGGAGCATCAGATTTGTGTCACCTTATATTTGGACCTCAGATATTACTCAAACATGTCTTCTTGTTTTCAGCGACAGAGAAGCAAGTGATTGCAGAATTGAACACCCCATGAAGATCTGTCTTGCATCAGTCTGTGCAACTCTAAGAAATCCTCTCTTGCTTACCCAGCACCTGCACATGACAAGCAAAGGGACTCCAACCCTTGTCCTTTTTGTGTTCATGGTCATACTGAGATCACTTACAAACAGTTTCACTGCATGTGTAGGGCCAGAGAATCAATAATTGATCACAAGTCCAGAGACACCTGCTGATGGTCTGTTTATAAATCCAGCCCGTATTGCGTGAAGTCCTTGGGGATAAATGACCTTTACACATGCAAATATTCACTTTTCTTCTAAATGGGGTAAAGCTGTTTCCACCTCAAAGGATGAAAATCTTGGGAGTGTTGGTGGAACTGAGCCCATCTTTTGATGATCCTATCAGCAGAGGTGCCAGGCTGACATTTGATTATTTCTGAACAGTAGTGCCACATCACCCCCTCTCCCAAATGGATTGCTTACCCATGCCTTCAGCAACACCCTGCCTGAATTAATTCAGCTGTCCCTGGAATGCTTCCAGCAGAGACAATTCACTGGTAACAACTAAGTAAAAGTTTCCTTCCCAGGATTTTAACTCAGGACTTTAACTGGCGTGTTGTGCTCCTCCTGGGGCAGTTGTATCCTGGGCTGCACCCAAAGAGTGTGGGACGGTGGAGGGAAGGGAAGGGAAGGGAAGGGAAGGGAAGGGAAGGGAAGGGAAGGGAAGGGAAGGGAAGGGAAGGGAAGGGAAGGGAAGGGAAGGGAAGGGAAGGGAAGGGAAGGGAAGGGAAGGGAAGGGAAGGGAAGGGAAGGGAAGGGAAGGGAAGGGAAGGGAAGGGAAGGGAAGGGAAGGGAAGGGAAGGGAAGGGAAGGGAAGGGAAGGGAAGGGAAGGGAAGGGAAGGGAAGGGAAGGGAAGGGAAGGGAAGGGGCTCTTCCCACCCCCTCTTGGAGTGTTGCATCCAGCTCTGGATGCAGCTTGGTTGCTGGGCTGATTTTATAAAGGTGGAGCAGCATTCTCAACTTCAAACTGTTGCTATCAGCCTGTCCCTGGCTCTAGAAGCCAGGGCTGGCTGGTTCCAGGTGCTGCAGAAAGACTTGGCATGGCTGTGGCTGGATTAAACCCTTGCTTGCATTCAGGTAACTTAAATGATTTGTTATGACTATCCTAAGCTCTGCCTATAACTAATACGACCTGAAGGCAGGGCACCTGTTGGGTAAACCTTCATTGTTGCACAAGGAGAAAGACAGAAAAACACCTTCTCCCCAGAACACATTTCCCTTCAAGAGGGCTGGGATTAGATCCAGCTTTCAAACTTTATGGATAATGCTCCTGTCTGATTTGTCATTTGTATCTCTGCCATTTCTATTGGCAGAGCATCAGGTCTGAAAGAGCCTCTGACCCAATAAATGCATGAATTATTTAAGATGTGAGCTAATTTTCTTCAGGCTTTGTAATAGATCAAAACATGATAGCAGCACAGAGGACTGTTTTCTGGAATTCCATTCAAGTATCCTTTAAACATTTTAAATATATTTGCATTATGGTCAATTAAAAGGAGCTGAAACAATGCTAATAGTGGATTTCTTATTACTAATGCTTTTAAAGTTCCTAGATTTGTGCTTCATGCTTGAGGGTAAAGCCCCACCTCTAACTAATGAGAGTTAAGAAGAAGCTTCCCTGTGGGCAGATTATTCCATAACTGCTGCATGGCTGCTGGCTTGTCTCCCCAGCTCAGGAGGGGCTAACATCCTGCCAAAGTCTCTTCCAACCTCTTCCCTTTGGGCATTGTTTATTAATTCAGACAAAAACCTCCGAGAATAACGCAAAGCAAAGCTGCTCCTTGAACACCACAGCCTTTGTTCCATGCCCTCTGCTTTATCTCCTCTGCAGCTGTGGGGGGAAAGCTCTTTAGTGCCTGTTCATCTCAGTCTCTCCAGGTTTTATTTGAGCATCAACCCTTCCCTTTCTGTCTGGATCTCCAAACTGCAGGGTTGGTCTTGGCTGAAGCGGGCAGGATCCTGGACAGACATCCTGTCCTTCTGGGCTACTACACCAATTTCAGTGTTTCTTTTTTAATTATTAGCCATTACAATGAAATGAACACAATAATGTGGGTGTGAAATAGCTCCAGAGATGCTTCAGCAGAAGGAGAGATGTCTCTGTGCATCCCAAGCCTTGTTCAGAGCCACTGTCACGTGTGGCTGTGACAAATGCACTGGGTGGTCCAGCACACCATCCCATGGGAGCAGCGTGGCTGCTCTTCCCACCCACAAATACAATGTCTAGAAACCTATTTTGGTACTAATTTTTGAATGTATTCTTTGACATGCTGCTTGTCTCCAGCTGGAGCTCACGTTTATAACAGCTACTCATTTCTAAAACTGTAAATAAAAAGAGTGAATTCTCATTTAATTCTAGAAATATTTTCTGTTTTTTAGAAGGGCTGCTTCAAATTTTTAACTAAAAAATCTTTACAGACTGCATGTGATTTAGTTTTAACACAAAGGGGATATTAAATAAATTTTTTTCTAATTTCTTTTTTTAATTTTGGAAAACTTAAATCAGTAATTGGCTCTTTAATAGAGCTGAAACTGTTGATTTTTAACCTGATTTCCAAGCATGTTTGAATACAGAGAGCAATTCAAAAATTCTTGTGAGCAGCAGTTTTAGTAGCTACCATAGCAACAAGTAGAGTATCCAACCCTTGCTCCCCATTGGGGGCTGGAAATTCCTGGAAAGGACATGATCCACAGACATTTTGAGTGAGTTTTGCAAACACAACTTGCACTGGGACAATCCCTGGGAGAGAAATCTCAGTTTTAACTTGGAAATCAGGGAGATATCAGGCATCTAAAGATGGCAGCACTAATTGAGAATAACAGGGGCACTCTGAAAAATTAAATGTTATATGGGT
The DNA here is from genome assembly GCF_971803275.1 of Cyanistes caeruleus. NCBI lineage: Eukaryota > Metazoa > Chordata > Aves > Passeriformes > Paridae > Cyanistes > Cyanistes caeruleus. Next base: position 31,205,990 of record NC_141709.1, on the reverse strand, counting down.
TTTAATGCAATTTGTGTAGTTTTAATGGAATGAGCTGCATAATTTCTAGTATCTTCCAGTTTAGTTTTAGTGTCTTTTATCTGTATGTTCTTGTCTCTTCTATCTGTGCATTTTCCTGCTGATTGGAAGCCTTCATCTCTATTCTGTTACCTGTGCCAAGAAATAAGGAGTTTTATCTTATTAATGCTGTCACTGCCTTGTTGCCCTGTCCTTACAATAGTGCAGGAAAGACTGAGAGCAGAGCTCTGAACAAGCTGCACATTTTGAAAAGTGAAGAGTTTGAGATGTTCTGCTGCTTCTGGGACCTCTGAACTTCTTCAGGCTCCTGGAAACCAAACAGAACTGATTTTCAGAGCTGTCCTTATCTTAATAAGCCAAATCAGAACTCGAGATCTTAATTAACATTTCCACATTTCAAGTTACTTTTGTGAATACAATAGAGCTGATTATTACTGAAAGCCTCCTGAAAGAAGTTAAATTAATCTGATAAATCAATGTGGCCAATACAGATAAGTCTGGTGGAGCATTTTCAAGCTGCGCCAGGATCTGTCAAAAAGAGTAATGAATATATCAGATTTCCAAAAGTACACATTTTGGAGGCAGGGAGGAGTAAGATAAATGATACACACCAACTTCATTAACTTGCATGCTGGGTAACACGAGGCTGCAAATATGAAATTAAACTGGGGCTGCAGAAGCAACCTGAAGACAATAATGGAGAAACTGCTGTGAGAGAACTCCAGAAACAGATGGCAAAGAAGGGGAAGGGATGTATGGTAGCAATGGTGTGACATTTGTGCTCCTTCAGATGTATCCAGTTAAATAATAATAATAATAATAATAATAATAATAATAATAATAATAATAATAATAATAATATAACCTTGCTATGAATGAAATTCCCTCCCCTGTCTCATCCAAGCACGTTGAAGATCACTTGGTAGTAAATTAATCATAAACTGAGGAATTGCAAAGCCCTCAGGAGGTTACAAAGTGAGCAAACAGGCCTGCTTCATGCTTGTAGCAAGCACTGGAGTTTCCAGGGAAGGTTCTTACCACTCTAGGGAAAAACTTTGCATCTTATTCTTGTTTAAGATCATCTTTTCACCGTGCCAGGACTCTGCTGATAGATGGTTTTGGGTATCAGTGATAACATCAGTGGAAATGTGAGATAGAGTACCTGTGTTTATTGGATAGTGGAAGTGATGAGTTCCCACTGATAAAAAATACATTATTTCTCTTTCCTATGTATAAAGCCACAGAAGCAAATGGAGGAGAGTTATGTACACAGAAGTGTAAAAAGAATCCAAAAAAAAGCCTAACTCAAAATTAAGAGGGAGAAAGGGTTTACCTAGAGCCAAGAAAAAATGGAAATTGCAAGGTATTAGAGGAAAGTTGATGTTGGCCTCCCAACAGGCTCTGACTTGGGGCTGGCGTCCCTGACCTCCACTAGCATCAAATGTCAGGCCAGAGTGGCCTTTTCAATATTCTCATAAGCCTTTCTGACGTGAAAGGATGGCAGATAGGCTGGAAAGGACTTAAATTAACACGGGAGGTGCTGTGGCTCACAGAGTGCTGGCCCTGTGCATCACTTGGGGCACTGTTCCAGCATTCCCCCTGCTGGACCACACTTGTCTCAGCTCCATGGCCTGCAGGAGTGCTTGTGTGATTTGTAACAGATAAATGTAGCCAGATTTGAAGATTTGTTCAATTTTCAAAAAGATTTTTATTCTTAGTCGATTTTGTGACCCCATAGATTCCCAGCTTCCAGCTGAACTTGGAGCAGAGAATATCAGAAATTTCACAGGGGTCTCAAGACAGCCAGTCCAAAGCATTTCTGTTTGGACCAGGTTAATGTAAACCTTTGGTAAGCCAGGTCTCACTGTTCCTTGAGGATCCAACCAGCTATGCCTGCTAGCTTTGTGCAGTATTCTGGTGATTTAGGATAATAAAAAGTATTTCAGAGAAGCCTCAGGAGTTGTTGCACAGAGCAATCCTCAGACTTGGATCTGAATAAGAAGAAACTGCATCCTCTGCAAGGCGTGCTCATGTTTCTCTCTTTGGAGTTAGGGGACAGGGAATGAGAACAGGTAACTTGTTTACAAGGTTTTCTTCTCTTTCAACTCTCTGAGCAATTTATGTCACCTTTTTTCATGGGAGATGCTGAGACAGACTTGCCAGCTTGACTTGAAAGATAAAATAAAACAGATGAAGGGGGTGGAGGGAGGAAAGTGTTCCAGTTTTTTTTTGGTTTTTTTTTTTTCAGTTCTGTACAATGATATAAAAAGTGGGTTATGAACTAAAATATTGAATCACAATTCTTCAGGCAGTTTTATACTTAAATCATAGTCTTGTCAAGCCTGTGTTTGATATGGTTTAATTAATGCTTCCCTTATGTTGTGTTTGATTTTGATGTGTGTGTGATAGATTCACACAAGCTCAGGTGATCAAAACCAGGCATTTGTCAGTGTCAGAGCCTGTGCTAAAGTCTCGGCTGGCTCCGTGCACACCCTGGATGAGGAAGGTGGCAATGGGTTATTAGAGGAACGTGAAGCAGCTATTAAGAAATCACCTACAGTAAATGAAGCCAATCCTGTTTTCATTAGGCTGCACAGAAACCGGGATCAAATGAGTTTGGCAAGGGAAGTCAAACTGAGTATGACATGCCCCGCAAGGCGACAGAGGGCTCTTCACAGCCTGTAGCTTTGCATTTGTTAGCGAGGTTTGCTCACTCTTCCAGTGCAAAACCCTCATTTTCAGCAATCACCAGCTTAAGGTCCTTGTTTTTAGTGAGACAATATTTGCAAACACCTTTATTATTTGAGACAATCCAAAAGGAAGGAAAGGAGACGGAGCATGTAATTGTTCTCTTAGGGCTGGTGGTGGGATGCTGTTTACTGCACAAGCAGTTGGGAAGGAAGCTCAGAAGTCTTGTGTGGTTGGGATTTGCTCACAGATGGAACTGGCAGTGACAGCAGAGCCTGGGATCAGCTTCAGCCAGCAATGACTCTTTTTCTCCTGTTTCCCTGGGTAACCTCCTCAATCAGTTAGGATGCACCATGGTATGTCACCTTCCGCTCCTGGCTCGCTCCTTGTGATGTTTCAAGCATCCTCAATGTTCTTAATTTCCTTAAGTGTTAAGGAAAGTAATACCTGGTATCTGTAAGGTAGTGCTTGATGGGATAAAGTGCTTTGATAAGCTCTTAATTATAAGGATTCTTATAATTTGTTGACTTCCCTTTCCAGCAATAGTGGGATGTTTCTACCACGAGGCCTTCTCATCACTGTCATTTGACATAATTCTGCTGATTTCATTAACTTTCGCTGATTATTTTTTTTTTGCAAGTCGATCACAATGATTGATTGACTGGGAAAATAGGTTTTATCATCCTTAGTCTCCAAATTGAATAGTTGTAGCAGTTGGATTAGGTTAATCCTGGCAGTATCCGCCTTTGGCTGATTTCCACTGCTGAAGGGAGCTGCCCCCTCTGCACCCCTGCGAATTAGGGGATTAAGAGAAGAGGTGCTTAAGCTTAGCCCTTGATTGACACGTGGTTATGCAAATCGTGAAGGAAACTGTGAGATTCCTGCAATCTACCTGGAATATTGGAGTCCTCAAGGCGAGAGCACAACAAAAACAGCAACACACAATGAAAGCAAGGCCCACTTACAGGAAATTAATGATCTCAGTTTTCAACTTCTTAAATTTGTAACCTTGAGATCGTTGTGCCCCTTGAGCAGCTGGAGGGAAAGGGGTGGGTTTTGAAGAGGCAGGAGGCAGTGACTCCTGTGATGTATCTGAATGCTGGATAAACTCTCTCATTTCCACACAGACATGGGAGGTGAAAGACAGAACAAAATGGGCTGCAAGGGAGACTCACTGTGTGATTAAATAATGAATAAAATAGCATTGCAAATGATAATGTTATATTGTAAATAATTCCATTTGTTTACCCCACTATGGCACTGAAGTTCATCTCCCTTGGAGACTTCTCTGACTTTTGATGCTGTTTTGTTTTGCATATGCTCAATTTTTATTATTTTTTTCTAGCTTTCCACAGAACCTCCATAAAGGTTCAGGAACTGACAGGACTAAATGAATAATTCACAGCAAACAATTTTTTGGGTTAATTTAGCATCTTTATTTCTGTAAAAATAGCCCTACACACATTCTGTATGTTTAACACTAATTTATTGTTAAATCAGTTTTAAGTATGAATTCCCCTCAAACCATCATCAATCCTTCTGTTTTTATGAACAGCATATAAACTCTCCTCTGGAAATAGCTGGGTTTAGAAATTAGTTTATTTGTGACTGGAGAAATGTGTATTGCTTTTGTTTCCTGCATGGATGGCTACGGTATTGCTACTGGTACAAATGTGTCCCAACATAATATTTGGCAATGTGAATCTCAATTTTTAAGTTCATTTTTTAAATTCATATATAAATTACTCAAGTTTGATCTCTCAAATGCTTTAAAAAGGGAACACAAGGCAATCAAAAGACATCTATATTTTCCTCTAGAGAAATCATATTGAGGAATATATTTTAAGGAAGAAATAGTGCAATTACTATTAGTATTATTTGCTTGACTTCTACCTTGGATAGCAATATTATTTTTTGGAGGTGGCTGCTGCATAAAAATATGAAATTATTCTTTCAGTGGATGAAGGGTGTGGGCATGTATATTGTGGCTGCAGATCCAGACTAATGTTTACCCCTGAATATTAATCCAAAGATCAGAATTTAGTGCATGTAGTGGATGTTCAGTGATGCAATGCATTTTAGTGGGAAGTATCTCAGAAATCCCTTTAATTTACTGTAGATATCTCAGTATGTATCTGTGTGAATCTGAAAGATGTAAAGTCAGGTCAAAGTAGCTGATCTACCTCCAGACAGTGCCACTGGTCAAACAGCAGCTGCTTCACTTCAGCTGTCTGACAAAATGGGGGTAATGACACCTGAATGAAGCTCCATGAGCTTATTGATGGGAAGTGCTGAAGTAAAAACATCTCAGGATAAGACTCAGAACATTGATCTCTGCATCTCGTGGTGTTCCTGGGCATGTAATTGATTAAGTACCTCTGTCATGACTAAAACAGAGACCTGAGGTTTCTGTTTTATTGGGGGTTTTGTTGTTGGTTTTTTTCCCTGGGTGCCACCAGAAGATGCATATCCTACCTGAGAAAGCCAGGAATTTTCCAAAGTCATAAAAAGAAGGAAAATAATCCCCAAGCAGTGATGAGGGGTGATGACAAGGCAAACCAAACCTCTCTTTTGGGCAGAGACAGAAGTGTGTGAGATGCTTGCATTTATCCTCGCCTGGGAGTTCTGTGCTTGGAAGTTTTGAAGGTTTGGGGGAGAACTGAAAGACATCAGTGAAGGTGAGTTTCATTTCCTCATAGGAATTTGGGTTGAGTAGATGCTACAACCTGAGCTGTTCTCAGACACATCTGATGGGGCTTTGAGCAACCCGACCTAGGAGAGGCATCCCCACCCATGGCAGGGGGTGGAATGAGGACATCTCCAAGCTCCCTTCCAACCCAAACCATTCTGGGGCTCTGTGGTTCTGTGAAGCTGTGTACTTCCTGCAGCTCAGATGCCTTTGGAATTCCTGGCTCCGGAGCCCTTCGCATGGCATCGCAGGCGCTGTTTTGTTTCCAAGCCCAGAAGGATGAGACTTGTGTAAAGAGCTGCTAATTTGCTCTGCTTTGAGTACACAAGCTGAAGCCTCCACACGAACAGAGACCTCAGTATCAATGTCAAGATGCGAAGGGAACAGTTTTTTGTTCGTGTTCCATTCCTGTATGAAACTTTTTGAGTAACAATTAAAGGAGGGCCCTGAGATGAGCTGAATAATGGTGAAACAAAGGCACCCGCAGCGTGCTGCCTGCTCCCCTGTTGTCTTAGAGCAGCGTCTGCTGTAGCTGCTGGGTACTGTGGCAGGGAAATCTCCTCCTCATTTCCATTTCAAACTCTGCCTGCTCTGAGATGAGGATAATCAGTCCCTCACTGCAGTTGTGCACTGCAGCATCTTTGCCTCCTGCTCCCTCTCCTGGGGCTCTCTCCTTTGCTGGCCCAGCTGTTTGTGGCACTCTGCTTCCCAGCTGACTCCATCCAGGCACTGGAGCTCTGAGCCTCTGTGGGGGCTCTCCAGCGTGCCCACGTTCAGGGGTGCTTATGTGGCTTTTCTGCTCACACATCTGCGCTTAAGGAATGGAAATTAACGTCACTTGCATAGAGATTTCTTTCAGTGATCTCTTGCAAGCATCCCCCTTACTGCATCTCTTTGTTTGGATGGGACTGCAAGAGGATTTGTACTTCCATGCTCTTGGTGCATCATTAATGCCCTTCCTACAAGAGCTGAGAGCATTCCCAAAGCCCAGGGAGTCAATCATACCAACAGCAAGCTCTTCAACCCAACTGATTGTCCTGTCTAACCTTTGGCAAGCATTTTTGCTAAAAGCAGGGAGGAATCTGCTGGAAGTTGGAACTATACCCCCATCTCTCACATCCCATTTGGCATCGGGATCACAAGCCCACAACTGTGGCTTTATTCATTGTTATGTGAACCTGGCAGATCTTCTACCAAACTCTGCTCTCCAAAATCAGGCAAGAACACATCAGGAAGGAAACTGCTGGGCTCTAGAAATCAGAGACACCATAACTTAACACCAGAAAGCTGCAGGGCCTGAGATTTGACATATTTTCGCCAAGAGTTGTGTTCCTCACACAGATGTGGTGGGTGGGAACAGGCTGGGCTGACAGACTGCAGGTTCAGTGCTGTTTTAGAGGTCTGGTTCCTCTTGCCATCCTCACCTGAACACCAGGAAAGAAAGTGAATGGAAGAAACTCAGTGTTAGAAGGTCAGTCAGGGTACATCTCAATCACATAATCAATAGGATATTTGACAGCTTTATTCATCTTTTATCACCCACAAGTTAAGGGTAACAAAACGTCCCAGGCAGCCATTACCAAACAGCTCAGGGTTTGCACCAAGAAGCCCCATTAAGCAGGAAGGGCTGTTACTCCTGCAATAAATACGTGACACAGGACAGCAGGTAAGAGATTGGGGGCAGAAAAAGTGGTTTAGTCAAATGTGTCAGGTCACAGTGAGGAAAGGTTAACAGCCTGTCACACGGCACATGCCCACAGCCACCGAGTTTTGCAACTATTAACACGTCCAGCAAGGCTCCCTGTGCCATGAGGTACAATAACCACAGATGCCTTAATGATCTTACATATGAGGGAATATGTAAAGCAGCTTAACTCTCATTCTCCAGCTATTACAAGCTTGATCTCCTGGAATTAGACAGAAACTTTAATCGCTGCCTCACTGCTGTGCTTTGCGAGCTCACGCGTGAATTTCTTCCTTGCCAGGGATTAATTTTGCTGTTTGGTGACATCCCATTGAAAGAGTGGACAAGGAAGAGCAAGAAATATATGTGTGTACAGACTGTAATTCTCCTTGCTGAGCACTGCCCAGCAGGCCAGGCACCTATTGACAGAGCCGGTTAGGTCAGAGCTTGCCAGAGAAACACTTAACATTCATCTGTGAACAGCCAGGCAAGCCGGGTCTACCGCGGCTATGAACTGTCACTCAAAAGTATTTCTGCCTTCAAAGTCCGTTTTCAAGCATCAGGAGCAGACACCTTTCTGCACGGGGGAGGCGGCAGCCAGGAACGAACCTCTTGTGGGATAGCCAGGCAGAATCCCAAGGAAGAGAAGGCAGCATGGCGAGGAAGGGCGATGTTACACCCCGCTGGGCCCAGAACGCCTGTGTGTGCCTCGGCTGGGTGTGAGGGAGCAGCCCCCGCTGTCCCTGTTGCCCGGGGATGCTCAGGGGTCCCGTTTGCCACCGGCGGCTGTCGGCTGCAGCCCCCGGGCCCGGAGCCGGCAGTGACGGCCGGCACGGCCAGCCCGGCGCTGGAAGGGCTTCCTCAGCCGCCTGCCGAGAGGGAGGGACGGGCCCGAGGGAGCTGCGGCAGCCGGGCCGTGCTCGGAGGTGCTGCCGGGGGCCGGGGCGCTTTCAGCGCTGGAAGCCGCGTCCCCTCACACGGAGCGGCCGGAGGGAGGAGAAGGAGCCCGGGCCCGGAGCTGCCGGAGGGGGCCCGGAGCTGCCGGAGCGGGGTCCCCCGCGGGCGCCGCCCCCTGCCCGCGGCCCGGGCGGGGCGGGGGGCTCCGCTGGCCGCTATTGGGGGGATGCGGTAGCTGCAGGGCACCGGCGCTAACCGGAGCCGCCTCCGCCCGCGCAGGCTCCGCGCCAGCAGCGCCGCAGCCAGCGAGGCACCGGGGCGCGCATCCCGCCCGCCGCCGCCGGAGGAGGAGGAGGCGGATGAGGATGAGGATGAGGATGAGCGGGGCACTGCGGGGAGCGGCGCCGGCTGCAGGTAGGAGGAGGCGGCGGGGAACCGCGGTGCTGTGCGCGGGGGGAGCCGCCCGCTGCCGCCGCCGTGCTCGGAGCGAGTCCCGGCGCCCCGCGGAGCTCGGCGGAGTTGAGCGCAAAGTTTTTCCGCCGGGAGGGAGGCGCTGGAGCGGCGGGGCCGGGAGGAGGCGGGGAGCGATGCTCGGGCAGCGCCGCGCGGCTGGGACCCAGCGGGGATGCGAGCGGAGGCTCGCCCGCAGCAGCCGCGCTTCGGGGCCGTGCGCGGGGATTTAACACTTCCAGAGCCGGCCACCGGCAACTTAGAGCATCTCCGAGCCGTGCCGGGAATGAACGTGAGACACCGCTTCCTTTCTTATTTGTGTGTCTGTGTGTGTGAGACTATCGAGCAGGGGTTTTCTCGCCATCCACCTCTGCGTGCCAGCCGGGAAGGGGAACTTGAACCAGCTGTCCCCTCTTGGTTCGATATTTACAGCCCGAATAAATATTTTGTTGCCCTTCTGCCTTTTTCTCGACGCCTTCTTGTAGTGTAGATGATTAATCAGGAAGGTTAGTGGCCAATTAGGCATAACCTTGTAGAAAAATAATTATGTGAGGATATATGGGGTTTTACTAGTGATGTGATACAGAATACACCCAGATCCTGGTAGCTGCTTCCCCATGTGTGCAAATTCAGCGTGTTCTTGATTTTGAATGGAAAGTGTAATGACAAATGTGTTACTTCCAGGAGAGGACTGTTATTTTCCTTGCCGGTGAAATATACATCAGCTTCAAAGTAAAACGTGCATGTCTGGGGAAATAGAGAAGGGTTCTCTTTTTCTGCTCAGTCACTAAATGTTCTCTCTTTTGAATATGGTCTTTCTGGTGGTGCTGCTTGCTTTGAATGTTTGGTTTGCAGAATGAATTTAATTTCGGAGCTCTTGGGGTCTCGTGAGAAGAAGTGCACTGCTGTGTCTTCTGAGGCTGGTTGTTTTAACTGATCTTGTTAAACAATGCTATTATTAAATGGTGGCAAATTGAAGCAAATGTGTTTTTCATTGCCCACAAGTTGTGGTTCTGAGCTAAATTTCTTTTTATGGCTGGAGAGGCTCTTGCACTGCAGTATTACAATACAGCCATATTAAAAAGGTCCTTGGAGCAAATAACCCTCTAATGCTGCAGCTACGTTTTCAGTAGACTTCAGTAGTTCTGTGGGAAGTGATTATGTTGTATTTAAGGAATCTGGGCTGAATTTATTGTGCCTTTTTAATTGTGGTGTTAAAGTGCTTGTAGACATTCATGTGAGTGGTAAATCTAAACCCAAAATCTGAAGAAGTAAAGCTCCAAACCCAAGGCTTTATTTATGATTTTTTTTTTTTTTGCAACAGGTTTTTCTGTTTGTTTATTTTCCTTCCTTCCTTCCTTCCTTCCTTCCTTCCTTCCTTCCTTCCTTCCTTCCTTCCTTCCTTCCTTCCTTCCTTCCTTCCTTCCTTCCTTCCTTCCTTCCTTCCTTCCTTCCTTCCTTCCTTCCTTCCTTCCTTCCTTCCTTCCTTCCTTCCTTCCTTCCTTCCTTCCTTCCTTCCTTCCTTCCTTCCTTCCTTCCTTCCTTCCTTCCTTCCTTCCTTCCTTCCTTCCTTCCTTCCTTCCTTCCTTCCTTCCTTCCTTCCTTCCTTCCTTCCTTCCTTCCTTCCTTCCTTCCTTCCTTCCTTCCTTCCTTCCTTCCTTCCTTCCTTCCTTCCTTCCTTCCTTCCTTCCTTCCTTCCTTCCTTCCTTCCTTCCTTCCTTCCTTCCTTCCTTCCTTCCTTCCTTCCTTCCTTCCTTCCTTCCTTCCTTCCTTCCTTCCTTCCTTCCTTCCTTCCTTCCTTCCTTCTCCCTTCAATTGCCAGAGAGGTCTCCAGCTTGAATACCTTTCCTTAACCAAGCAGAGTGCAGTGGTAGATGATACCATCATTCTCCTCTGTGTATGGTTTACTCTATCTCTGATGCTGCAAGGAATGAAGGCAAGGAAGACTGGAGATAAAAAGAAAGAAGATCCCTGAGGTTGATGGTGCTGGCAAATTGATTGATTAAGGTTTGCTCTGAGAAACTCCACTAGGTTTTAGATGGTTTCTTTGGGATGTCATGCTGAAAGCACAGGTCAGCACCTATACCTCAGCAAATTCACACCAAATTCTCTGGTGTGTGCTTGGCAGGTGTGCAAAGCAGACATGGAACTAAGCTTCTAATGTCAATATTTGGTGCTAAAAAAATAATTTGGAGCAGAAGACAAACATGTTGGTTACTTCTCTTTAACTATAGCTCTTCATTACTGGTTTTTGTTTGCTCTAGTAAACAAACACATAGCTCTTAAAATTGAATTAAGTGTATAAACTACTTGAACCAGAGAGGGGAGACAGACTAATAAATAAAGAATTAAGCTATTGTGCCACTGAGTGGCTGATTACAGCTTTGGCCTGATCACTCAAGCAGTGCCCCAAGCAAGCTCTCCATGCCCAGCACCCTTTTTTCTGGGTTGGAGGATGGGAATGCTGGGGGTGACTGGGGGGAGATGCCTGCTTGACTGACAGACACTTACTGCAGAGTGACACCCACTGCTCTGTAATTTTGCCTCTGTAATGATTTTCTCCTGAGAGCTGACAGAGAATTAAAATGTTTACAGTTGGGTTTTTTGGAAGGGCTCCTCAAGATGCAGAGAGGAGGGTAGAGAAATCCATCTGTTTTTTCAGATTTTGCTAATCCCAAGCTTCTGTAGCTCCTGTAGTTCTGCTAATTTTTACTGATTGTCGTGGCAGTGGCTGTTTCAGAGCACATGAGTGCAGATGTTTCCACTCCACACAGGGTGATCTTAAAAAGAAATCAAAGTGGGAAGGAAGGAGTGGCTGGAAGAGACATTTTACTCCAGTACTGCTTTCCTTCAGGTTGTTCATGAAAGCAAGGCACTGGATGAACAGTTGTATGTGTTTGAAATTCAGTTTCAACAGGAGGACTAAACTTTCCATCCTGTGCTTGCTGTAAATGCCATATAATCTTAACACAACTTATCATAGGGATGCAAACCTCAAAGTTCTCCAGCTCAAACCCATTTCTCCACTGGAGCAAAACCATGGGAACGGAGGAGTCTGTGGTGGAGGATGGGTGTCATTTCCCATGTGGATGTCAGCTGTGTGCAAAAGGAGCTGGGCTGGAGTCAAGGTTGGTATCCAGAATGGCAGGAGATGGGAAACAAGAAGTGTCAGTGATTTCTGGTGATCAGCTCTCCCCTTATCAAACTCAAGTGTGTGCTGCAGATCAGGAACATGGTCTCTGCTTCTTTAACCATCTGATGCTGACCTAAAATCTCTTTGCAGATCCATCTGTGCTCATCAGGTGAGCTTCAGTCAGGCTGGTGCCTGCTATTCACCCTCTGGTACCTTTAATTTCCTCACTCAATTCACCAGGCATGTTTGCTGCAGAAGTTGGATGCTGTTGGAGGTTTCCCATCCCCCCTGTTCCATCCACACTTTGTCAAGGGAATTAAGCATGATGTAGCAGCCAGCCCAGTGTGGAGCTGACAAGCAGGGATCCCTTTACAGTGACACCTCCTACAAGGGAAAAAGGAGGAGGGTTAGGATATTCAGGAGAAAATCCCAGAAGAGGTGTATTCCCCGTGTTCCCCATTTTTCTGGCTGCAGCCTGTCTACAATTGCTCTCCTCGGATTTTTAAGGATGTCCTTTTTTCAGAGCTGTAAAGAAGGAATAAATGGTGTATTTGTGGGTTTATGCTTAACCAGAAATGCAGGAGCAGGCTGGAACTGAAAACAAGCCAGTCTCAACCGCTGCTAAGAGCTCTTGGAAGGGGGAATGAGAAGTATTCTTTTGAGTAACCTGGATAGCAGGTGGAAATGACCCTATACACAGTGTCTATAAAACAGTGTGTTGGATAAAATGGTCCTATTATGGGAAGTGCAGAGGGCAAAAAACCTAAGCAGTCTTGACAATCATTTTGGGATTGTTCTGCAAGAAAATCAAAGGCTTGTCAGTTTTTGCTTTTATGCACATAAATCACCTTTGCTCCTCCTGTTTCATAAAATGCACTGGGTCAGGACTTTTCAGTTTGCCTCTACACTATTGTGAGTATTTACAGTAGAATACACATAGCACACAACAGGAGATTCATATTTCACAGCACTTTCATTTTTCATCAGTATGCCAAGTTAAAAAACCTCCAACTTCCCTTTAAAATAGCATGAAGATTTGCATGCCAGTTAAAAGGGATGAGAATACATTCTGATGTTCCTCTTTTACAACCACAGATTGATGCATTCAACAGCCAACTCCTTTGATTCTTCCAACATTTGAGCATGAGTGACTTAGTGAAAAAAAACACTATATGAATATTTACTCCTGTTTTAATGTAGCTGATCCCACTGAAGTCAAAGCAAGTGCAGCTGGTTCCTCAAGCTGAGGATATGGCCCAGCAAAGGACTTTCCTAATTGGCAGGAGGCTGGTTTGGTACCATTCCTTGAAGGGCAATATTTTAGAAAAAAAAAATTAAAAAAAAAAATCTTACTAACATCAGAGGGATTTCTCATTTGTAATGTTAAATGCTCCTCAGTGAGAGGTGAGGGGATTACTCCAGCTCAGAGAGTGTTTTCCCTGACTAATATATCTAAAATGTATGTTGGGATTGCCCAGCACTGATAATTCACACACCTCTGGAGTGGAATACAGCAGCCATTCCAGGCTGGAAACATTATGCAGGAGGGGTTTAGGGAAGAGAAATGAAGAAAAACTAATCCAATTGAAACTGCAAGGGGAATTTAGGAAGCAGAATGCAATTATCTGAGTTGGATATTGGCCAGGACATGTTAGTTAACATTTTTGCTCTTGTGGGAATTTTCATGGGATCTTTAATGACGATGAATGGTCAAGGCTCTATTTTACATCTCATTTGAAACCCTGAGCTTTTACTTCTTCATGAGGATGAAGTGAATGCTTTGCCTTCCTTCAAGATGAGTTGCTTTAGTCTTTAATCTGCTTTCCTCCCACAGGGTCAGGGCTCTCTGGGCACACCTGCCTGGCAATTCCACCTGGCCACAGGTTTTCTTCACCCTGAGCTGCTAAGTCAGAAGGAAACCCCAATACTCAGCGCTGAACATCAAACTCCACTTCCAGGTTAAAAGCTCTTCATGTGGAGAAGATTCCCTACAGATCAGCTGGCCATGGCATAGAGTCACAGAATGCTTTGGGTTGGGAGGGACCTTAAAGATCAACTCATTCCAACCCCCTGCCACGGGCGTGTTTCCCTCCTTCCCTAAGCACCAGGCTGCCAGGTTTTTTCCCTGTTTTATGAGGACTAATGGATGGAAGAATCATCTGTCAATAGTAGATGTGATTAATCTTACTGAAACTGGCGTTCCAGGAGAAAGGAGTTGATGCATAAAATATTTTCTTCTCTATAATCACGATTTTCCATTTAGCTATCTGAACTCGAATCCTTTCTGAAACAAGCAAGGAAACAGGCACTTCTTCTCTGTAAAAAAATCAGTGTCTGATTGCAAATATGTTTATATATTGGTTATTTTTGGTATTCAGGCAAGGGAAACAGTAGGATGGCAGTTTGATTTTTGGGGGACAAGGGGCTTCCTCTTCTTTTGGAGGATATGGGATGGTGTGTTTGGTGTGATTCAGTCAAATATCATTCTGGGAACTCGGAGGATTGCTCTATATCCATTGAGTTACCTTTTAATCTGTTTATCAATGTGCTTGCAGACTGTCTTAGAGGTCATGAAGCAGTGGCAGATGCTGGGAGATAAAATTAGATATGCATCCAGACTTTACTGTATAATTTTGTTAACAAAAAGAGCAATGTAGTAGTAGATACTTTTTTTTTTCTTTATTTTTCTACTGTCTTGAAATTTTGCTTTCCTGCAAGCTCCAATATAGGTAGGCTGTGCTTCTAACCCACACATGCCACTGATACTCATGTGCAACACAAATAATTAAAAGATAACAGGGTTAATACTCTCCCTATAACAAAGATTTTTGCTGTTTATATAGGTCAAAACTCTCACAGTGACACCAGTGTCAACAATCTAAAACGCTGTTTCAAAAACACTCAAAATATTCATAATGTATCAAGGGATACATTTTGTATCCAAAGATTTTTCTTTCTATGTTTTTATTCTTGTGGACACTTTAGATTGTTTTGTGCTCTGTGGAATGATGGGTAAAGTCAGTATCTACATCCACTCATCCTGAATTTCTGGATAAAATTAAAGAGCTGGCCACTCTGACCTGCTGTGGTGCATTTCCTACAGAATTTGTGGGATTTCACATGGGTGGGTGCTGGGAAGAGTGCTGGGAAGAGTCTCACCACTCTTGACTCACTGTCAGACTTGCTTTAACTTGCAGGTGGATCTTAATTATGCTCATCTCCTCTCAGGATGTGAATCAAAGATCCCAACCCTGAGCTTTTCAAGAATATTCAGAATATGAGGAATATAATGTTAAGGGTCAAAAGGAATCATGATTGCTGCCCAAAAGCCGCAGAGGAAACCACTTTTTCTCATCTTTTAAAATAACAATGCCTTTTGTCCGAGGTTTCTTGGATAGCTGTGTAAGGCTGGGTTTTGTCCCTCAGAAACAAAGTGAATGTGCTTAGGGACCCCATCATGTAAATGAATTGCCCATTCCATCTGCCTCTTGTAGCTTGACCCACAAAATCACAACAAATGTTTCCACTGCATGAGAGAATTTGATGAATATATTATGCTGGCCAGGTGTAAAGCTGTGATCTGTGACATTTCATGCCTCGTGTGGGCATTGTGCTGTCATGTGGCACAGTGGGCTGCATTAATAGAGTCTTTGGGGATAAAAAGAGACAATATGGACAGAAGCTGTTGTTAGGCAAAATAAATTATAGAGTAGCTCATCCAGTGTGAGAAGGATTGGGAGTGATGTAGTTTCAAACATAGTTTTTTTCAGTAATTGTGCTGTTTGGATTGTGACCTACTTTAATAACATTCTATCGTTTTTAATATTTCTTTATTCATTACATTTTATACACACTCAGGTGGTTTACTGCAAGCTGTGTGGAAATTACAATGAAGGTCAAGTGCTCTCTGTGAGGATAACTTATTACTGAAAATATTAACTGTTGTCATTACTGTTTTCCAACATGAAATTTTATTTGTCTGGTGAATGAAGAGATGATGTTGGGCTTGTGTTAAAGTGTGTGATTACTGTCAATAGAGCAAAGCCCCTCCAGTCACTGTCTTGAGATGTGCATGACTGCTGAACGAGTCTCACTTTAAACTGATTTATTTTTTCCTAAATTCTTAAGCTGGTACAGGCCCTTATCAGAAACATCTTTGAGATTAGGACTGGTTTATATAGATTTAACTTTCAAAAGCCTTCAGTAAGCCGAGGCTAAACTGAGATTTGCAACTTTACTATTGAAATAACTTCACTTGGCTTTGCAGCCCTTCAAATGGGTTTAAATTCATGCTTTAAATTATATTAGTTCAGTATTTTTCATGTGGAAAAGGTTTTGGCCTACTGGAAGTCTGTGTAGAGTTGGAGTAAATCCTTAGTTAGGGTTGAGAACAGGATCTCCATGGCCAGTGCTGGGGTCAGTTAAGTCACAGGTGCTCCATAGTGGTTTTCAATACAAAAGACCTTCCAACAGTTGCCCTGTGGTTAGTGGATGTGTAATTGTGAATTTTTATTGAGAGTTTGGAGAAATGGGATCAGGACATCACCTTCTCATATCAGAATCCCACTTCTGTGGAGCAAATATACTGATTTTCTTGGAGCCATGGAAATCCATGGGAAAAAAAGGGAAGCCTTGGAGCATCCCTGCTGTCCTTACAAAACCCAATATATGTGTGATACCAGTGCATAATTTCTTACACATTATTGAAATAGAACCATTTTTTGTTAAGTTCAGCTGTCCACAGCGTCTGAAGTGTTTCAGTTTTTATTAAGCAGATTTGAGGTTCCTTTAGGAATCGAGTCTAAAACGGGCAGAATGAAGGCAGAAGAGTTGCAGTGAATATTCACCCTCTTGGCTGTGGCAGCAGATCAGGGATTGAAGCTTTACCAGCTTTCTCATTGCATTATCAGAATTCTTGCCTGCTGGTTTGATGTGATGGATTTAGAGGTTTCCCTGGTCCAAGGCCAGGGACATCTCAATTTACAAGTCATGTGTATCTAATTTTCCTTCTGAGCTATGTCATTTGAATTCTCTACAGTTGTGTCTTCTGAGTATAATCTGGAAGAAAAAGGGAGTAGGTAGGTAATGTCCTGCTGTTAAAGTTTCTGGACTGCTGTGTTGGGTTTGTGTTGGACAGGTAAGTTAGGAAAGCGAGAACTGTTTTACAGAAACAAAATTGAGGGATTTTTAGCTGAATGTCTGTATTCTGAGTGCAACTGAGCTAGGCAGAGATTTCATGTCAGCCCAGCGTAAGAGAGGAACAGAAGGTTAGCCCAGGAAAGAGAGGACTTCTGATAAAGACTTATTAAACCCCTCTGGAGAAGTGAACAAGGAATTGTCTTTTCCATTTCATGAAGTGAAGGGTGTCACACAGTGTGAGCAGGCAGCAGACACATTAGGACACCTCACACAGGTGATGTTCCATAGAAAAACTCAGTGGCTTGGGATGTTGAGGGTGCTAAAACCTAGCACAGACCCACCAATCTCCTGGAAGAGTTTGTGGTGGAACTGAAAACCCAGACTGGGGGAGACACTGCTTCTGGCATAGATGTGCCAGGCTCACAAACGTGTTCTGGTGAATTATCTCAAGATGTGTGTGCTCTTGCAGCCTGCCAGGGAGCCAAGGCTGCTGCACATGGGGCCAGCTGGCCCTCTGCTGCCAGCCAGAAGGGATTCTGTACGTGGAGGTGAAGAACTCAGCCAAAAGCCAGTGTGGAGGAGTTCATCTCTCCCCTGCTGCCACCCAGGCTTCTCTTGAGTCAAAGCTCTTTGACTGTGGGACACAGCAGAAGTTGCTTCTAAGCCACAGGCAGTGGTGTTGGAGGAGAGCTGTTACCCTCTAGCAAGGCACCCAGTGTTGCAAAGGTGTAGAAAACTGAAGTAACTGGTTGTGCAGGTGATTTATTTTGCTGTAGTTTTAAGCAGTGACTTGGGTTTAAAGCCTGTTATTTCCCTTACTCAGTGATAGGTGCTCATACCTTGGTGTTTGAGTGTCATGATCTCTCTGCTGGAGCTGCTTGTTCTTACCCAATCCTTGTGCTGGATATGTCTGTATCCATCTGCACCCAGCTCTAAAGCTTGTAAAGGGACCCAGCAGAATTTTAAATGTATATATTAAAATAAAATAAAAAAAAAGTTTAGAAACCATTAGGTTCCATTTAGGTCATGTTTGAAGCTTTGTTCCAAGCTCATGGCATGGAAACTCCATTTCTATTGGAAGAGGAGAACCTTGGGTAATTGCTTGACATGAGGAATTAGGGCTTAAGAAGAACACTAAATATCATGAGACTTGTGATAAAATCTTAAGCACTGTATAAGCCAGTGAGGGCTGTCAGATTGTAATTAGGTTTGATCATTATCAGCTTGAGCCAGATTTGCACAGGTTGCTGAGACAGGGAAGGCCATGAGCAGCTCAGAACCCATCCTTTGGTGATATGGGCTGACCAGGCATTTCCTGTATTTCCTTTGCATTTTTGCCTCTTTTCTTCACAGGTACTTTGCACAAGCTCAGGTTTTCTCATGCCCAACCACAGGCCACCAGGAATTCCTCCCCTGTGGAGAAGTGATCTGGGCTGAACATCACTGTTGATCCTGTAGGTTCTGGTTTGCCTAATTCTTTCAAATTCTGGAGATTGAGAAAGTAGTTTTAATTCTAAATGATTGGCTTTGAAATAGGTTGTTTTTCTGTGGAAATGCTTATCTGTTTTGGAACCTTTTTGTAAGCAAATCTTAAAGAAATATAATATTAATCTTAATATTAAAGTAAGAATGTCACCTTATGCAGGGCCCTGGGGTACATTTCTTAGTGGTAGGACCTGGAATAGAATTTATTAATAATTCCACTTATTACAGACTCTGTTGCCTTCAGATTACCAATTTCAAGTGCAAATACACAGTTGAGATTACACATGGCAACATTTAAAAAGCAAAGTTCAGATGCTGTAATTGCGCAACGGAGTTGCTTGGAATTATTTAATAAAAGAGGCATACAAAAAGGTTCCTCGCCCTAATTTCATTAATAATGTATTTTGTGTTTGGCTGGAGATGTTTGGCTGGCAGCTTTTCTTTCAGGATGCTGTGGAACAAAGCAATAACCCACAAAGATTTCCTCACTGGGGTCAGGCTGTACCTCATGGCTGCTAAGAGTGGCCAGGAGGTGACAGAGCCCTGGTTTCAAAAATACAAACTAGGGAATGGAATAACGTTTTTTAGCTGTGAAAATAGGAACAGAGATGGGAGAAATTGTGATCTGCGAAGGAAAAGGGCATGTCTGTTGAAGCTGGTTAATTTGATATGCATCCTGGTTTATTTTCCCTGTTTACTGAAGAAGCAGTATGGCCACACACACTCACTGCTGTGCCAAAGCCATTCATAGGAGCAGTTTATGCCACAGCAGCTTCTTCTACCAGGGAGATTTCTCTTCTAGTTGCAAACATAATATTTTACCTTGCAGATGTCAATGTTGGCTCTCTGGCTGTGCTCACCTTTGCTTCCCCTGCAGCTCCCACACCTGACTATGCTCCCAGCCCTGCAGTTGCCTGGCTAACTCACTTTCTGCCTCATTTCCTTCCCAATGACTGCTGAACACCGTTCCCAAATTCAGGACCACCTTTGTGACTGGCTGCTCAGTTTGCTGCAGTGGCAGCATGTTTAGTGACTTCTCTTGGAAGGTGTTACAGCCATACATCTTTGGAATTGCAGAGCTGGGCTTTGTTACCTTCACCAGAAGGAGGGGATGAACACTGGGGAAGAAAAAAATATCCCACTGAGGGCACTGTGAGGAATTGCAGCTAAGTGATTCAGCAGGGTGGAGCTGCTGCCAGGGGTTGTGTGTGTTGGTACCTCACTGTGTGCTTTCCTAAGAAAAGCAGAAGTTCCTGGTTACCTGATCCAGCCTGAACATCTCTAACAAACACCAGGCCAAGCCACTGGTGGTGGTGGTACTTTGCACTTGAAGAAGTGAATGCCAAGGTTTTGGAGAGCTTTAAATGTTTTTTCATTGAGAAGAGACCTCCTTTTGAGTAAACCTAAGGCAACTTGAGATCACTGTCTTGGAGTTCTGAGCTCTTGTCAGCTTGGTGCTCATAGTGACAGAAGCACAGGTTGGGGTGTGAGCTGAGAGTGCTGTTTTTTCTCAAAAACATCAGTTGTTTTTCTCTGTACAAAATGATGTATTTAGTCCTTGGTGGCTCCCAAGGGAGAGTCTTGGAGCGATTCCCTTCTCACAGCCCACATCTTTGTGGGCTCTCACTGGTCTGGTTGCTGACTCTTCTGTGGGAAGATGAACAAGTGTGAGTCTGGGATTTTTTAGTTTCTTTTGTTAAGATTCTACTCAGTCTGGGTTGAGTCTTTTTTAATGGACACTTGTATGGACTGATCATGGCTTTTTTCCTCTTGCAGTTATTTCTAAGATCTTTCATCCATCAAATTTAAGGCCTTTTTTAAAACCCTGGGTGAGTGTATCCAGATTCCATTGCAGTTCAGGGACTGTGCATTGTCTTAACCAAAAACCCCCGTTGATATTGTATATCTCCTATTGTTTTTATCCATTTCCCCACCTATTTCTGATTTCAGAATCCCAGTTTCTTAAATGCTGGAAAGTAGGTGGTGTTTTTGCTTTGGAGGTCTAAGTACCATACTAACAGCACAGAAACAAAATCCTACATAAACTCAAGTAGTTTTTCTTTAATTCCTTAGCTAATTGGGGCAACTAATAAAGTAAAACTGGGGCTGAGACGTGGCCTTCATGTGCTTTGCTGTGTTCTGTGGACATCTGATTAGTAATTCCAATGTTGGTTATTTTGTAGGTGGGATATTATTTTAGAGCTCAGCATTGGATCAGGAGAGCTGCTTGTGATTCTGTTGGAGGATGGGAGAGACAACAGAACGAGGCAGAAATCTGATTTTTTTGGGTGTTTTTCTCTTGTAGGAGGCTGAATCTGAGAGCCTTGGCACCATTCCATAGCAGAGGAGCTTGCAGTGATGCTGCAGTTTTGTTGGTGCCACTGCAGACACAAAGGCTAAAACAAATCAAACTGAGCTGAGAGGAGCAGATGGGGCAAGTGAGAAGTTGGGAAATCATTCAAAGTGTTAGACACCGAGTGATTTCAATTTTCCTGAGACAAGTGGGTGCTGTGGCACAACATGGCTCTTTCTGACACTCAACACACGTGAGACAATTTTGGAATAAAAGCTGCATCAGGTGTCCTGTTTCCAAATTTCCTTGCCTGAGGGGGAGAGTTTGCATTTGGCAAGGATAACTGTAAGGGGGGTGGGGTGGTGAAAACAAGCTTATCATGAATCCTTTCAGGTGTTTTGTTAACCACTCTGAGCAGTGTGTATAACAAATGAACAAAGTTCCTCCATCGGAGGCAAAATTTGAATTTCTAGGGGTATCACAAGGCAGTGGGGGTCAGAGAAATTGGACAGATACCTCCCTTCTTCTGGAAATGTTGTCTTGACTTTAATGTTCTCCTTAAAGGATACAACTTTCCCCCATAGCATGTGAATAAGCAAAAGAATAAACCTCTCTCTTTGATAAATATGAACGCTGGAAATTTTGGCATCATCAGTAATGAATCCACAGAAATTCCTTGAAATGTGTGACCTGTATCCCTTGGTAACACTCTTCTTCTGTTAAGATTTCCCTTTAAGGGGTTTGGTTTCTTTTAAAAGTGTGGAAATGAGATACAAGGAATTCTGGTCTCACCTGATAATTGTGGCCTAAACACGATTTTGCAGTGTTTACTGTTTATAATAAATAAATAGACTGTAGATAATTCCTGCTTTAAAAGCTGTAGGGCACAGAAAAGTTGGGTGTAGGAAAAATGTGTATGATAAGGCATGGTTCCAGCAGAAAGAAAAGGAACTTAAATAGCACTTGGATTCTTTCCATCCACCCTACAAAGAAGAAAATTGGTTTGCAGGAAATATAGGTCATGGCAGTGTTCTGGCATCTTGATGTTGCTGTTTTGTAAGTACACTGGATTGCTGGCAGCGCAATTTGGGACTCCCATTAGAGCTGCTCTTTGCTGTCAGGCTTAAAGGCCATTTAATATCCCTTATCTGATCTAATGCACTCCTCACACAGACAAAGAAAATTTAAAAGATGCTGTGAGTTTTGGGGATTTCTGTTTGTGTGTAGGTTTTTAATTATTTTGAAATTTATTTTTTTTTAAGAGTTACTGAAAGCCAATTTGGAGACTCTGCCTGTTGGTGCATCAAAAGTCAGTTTCTTCAGTAAGAACCCAAGGATCAAGGATGCTCCATGAATGAGGAGCTGAAGGGAGATTTTTTTTCCTCTCTCCATGATAAAGCACAGAAGAAAATTAAACCTTGCATTATTGTGGCACGTGGTTTTACAGATACCAGCTTATTACTGGAGAAAAGGCTTGGCTTTTTGAACATGGACTTTGATAATGGGATTAATCTCTGTGTTAGGAGCAGTATTAAAGGTAGCTGTGTTCTGTGATTCAGGCAGTCTGTATTCTCCTCTGGGCCCAGCACCAGGACTGGGTCAGTGGTGTTTGTAGGACCTGGGGAACAGACAGGATCTCTGGGGGGGACAGGAGGTGACACTGCTCCCTTCTGGGACATTGTGGCACTGAAATGTAAAGGAAGGCAGGATTTTTCTGCTTAGTTCTGCACAACTGGCCGCTCTGAACAGTCAGAGGCCAGGATGAAAACGAAGTGTGGGGAGGAAATTTGGGTGAGGAACTGTAGGTAGCCTTTTCCTACCCATCCCACAGTACTGCTGTAGTTTTAGGAGTTATAGAATGTGTAGAAATACATCAGACTTGTTAAAACTGCTTCATCTTAACATATATTTTCTTTTTAACTGTTTTGTCTTGAATAAGACTGAAAGTTATAATAAATTCCTGAAATCAGATGAAATCAAAGTCTGTCTCGCCTCTCCCTCACCCTGTCCTGGGGTCACTTGTGGTTCCTGGGTTTGGTTTGGTGCAGGACTGTGGTTCCTGGGTTTGGTTTGGTGCAGGATTGTGTTCATGGGTTTGGTTTGGTGCAGGATTGTGGTTCCTGGGCTTGGTTTGGTGCAGGATTGTGTTCATGGGTTTGGTTTGGTGCAGGATTGTGTTCATGGGTTTGGTTTGGTGCAGGATTGTGTTCATGGGTTTGGTTTGGTGCAGGATTGTGTTCCTGGGTTTGGTTTGGTGCAGGATTGTGTTCCTGGGCTTGGTTTTATGCAGGATTGTGGTTCCTGGGCTTGGTTTTGTGCAGGATTGTGGTTCCTGGGCTTGGTTTTGTGCAGGATTGTGTTTCTGGGCTTGGTTTTATGCAGGATTGTGGTTCCTGGGCTTGGTTTTGTGCAGGATTGTGTTCCTGGGTTTGGTTTGGTGCAGGACTGTGGTTCCTGGGCTTGGTTTGGTGCAGGATTGTGTTCCTGGGTTTGGTTTGGTGCAGGATTGTGGTTCCTGGGCTTGGTTTTGTGCAGGATTGTGGTTCCTGGGCTTGGTTTTGTGCAGGATTGTGGTTCCTGGGCTTGGTTTTGTGCAGGATTGTGGTTCCTGGGCTTGGTTTTGTGCAGGATTGTGTTCCTGGGTTTGGTTTGGTGCAGGACTGTGGTTCCTGGGTTTGGTTTGGTGCAGGATTGTGGTTCCTGGGCTTGGTTTGGTGCAGGATTGTGTTCCTGGGTTTGGTTTGGTGCAGGATTGTGGTTCCTGGGCTTGGTTTGGTGCAGGCCCCTCTCAGGCTCCTTATACCAAATAGGGTTACAGTGAATTTGTTTTTGTTCTGTTCTGTTCTGTTCTTCTGTTTTGTTTGAAACAGGATTTTTTTTAAAACATGCAATCAGGAAAATTTCCTGTGATGGCAACTGTGTTTTTCTTTTGGGTGGATCTAAGTATCAAACCAGTGTTATTGTACCTTTGGTTTTTTTAATCTTTTTATTATGTTCAGCAGGATTTGCAGGACTGATTCTTTGAGTGTTGAACAAGGTGGTTGTGTGTGCATACATGTATGTGTGTGTGATTTAAAAAAAATCCAAAAGTAATACTTTAAAAATCTATTTTTTTTTAATGTAAAGATGCAAAAAGGAGCAAACAGAAAGGCCTACCAGTTGTATGTATCTGATTGAAATGCATAGATTCTTATACATAAATTATTATTGCATGCAGTTGCATGAACAAATGGAAAAGCTGGGTTTAGGACCCCTTGAAAATAATCTATTGCTGTTAGACATGCATATCATTTAGATATTTTCTTGTCTACGCACTGTATAATTTTTCAGTGGCTCTTTCAGAGGTAATTGTGGAAGGCAAAATGTGCTATGTGAATATGGTACTTCAAATTGTTGAATGCTTCCATGAGAAAATATATGATTAGTCTGCAAATAATCTCTTCAAATGCCCTATTCCAATTCTGAGCTCTCAGATGGCTTGGGTAGTCTTTGCTCTCGGTTTGGAGGGACTGAGAATGTTAAAACCATTTACATGTATTGTCACAAAATTATTTTATGGGGTTGATCCTGCCTGACACGATGCTTCACACCATGATGGAAAAATTCATAAATGTTTTCTCCCATTTGATGCTCAAGAAGCACTTAAAAGCGCTCATTTCTGTAAGAGTTATTTTCTCTCTTTATATCCAATTCATAGATTATGGTCAAGTGTTCATTTTTATGGTATTTACAAGAAATCAGTAGAGCCAGCTTGCTCTTAACTCTCTCCCTCCACCCCCTGCCCAAATTCATCCTTGCAGCATCCTGGAACAAAGAGAGCTGAGATTCTGAGCCGTGCTCGGATCTGATTCAAGAGTGCATTTCCCTGTAGTAAATGTTTAAGAGGCTGAGTTGTGATCAGAGTCTAAGGTTAAGTCCTTTCTAGTAAAGAAGGAGTGGTGGTTAATAAGTTTCTGAGCTGTCTAAAAATTTTAATTTAGGGTGAATTCCTCAGTCTTGTGTTTCCCAGCCACGAGGTGTGGGGGAGAGCAGCTGGCTGTGAGGGAGGTGTGCAGGATTCGGTCTGATCCTACAGCTGTAGGTGTTGGTTTTGCTCACTCAGGTAACACATTTATTCAATTTCTGTTGTGCTGAGGCTTGGCCCCTGTTCTCCATGAAGAGCTTGGGCAGCACAGGGCAAACACCAGTGCTGGTTGTATCCCCAGTGCTCCGTGCTGAGGGAAGGTTATGGGAAAGGTTGTGGTGAGAGAGCTCTGAGGAGCAGAGCATGTCACACATCATCACACTGCAGAGATGTGGAGATGGCACGTTGATTCTGTTACTCAGTCCCCTCTGGGTGTCTGTGACCAGGTGATGACACTGATTTATCACAGAACTTCAGCTGCCTTTCACAAGTTTGTGATAATTTATCAGCCTGTGCACCTAAGAGCGAGCAGTTCTTTTAGAACCTTGTTTTGTGTTCAGTGGAATTAATGATTTAAAAGGTGTGCCCACAATACATTAGATAGCTAAGCTGGTTTGGGAATTCAGATTTGATTCAAACCATCTGGTTACCACACCAAACAGAGCTATGCTAAACAGTTTGGCAAATCTTGGAATTAAATTTGTTGAGATATATGAGAAAAGGCGCTCATGACCTGGCTTATTCTGCAATAGAATTAATATAGCAGAACAACCTTTACCAAAACTTGACAGTGTCCTGTTTTCAGGCATTGGTTAGAAATGTCTTTCTCTGTTTGTCACCAGGGGTTTGGCACCTGGGACAGCGCTGGGATGTGGCTCTAGCAAGGAAAGGCAGCTGTGGGTGCAGTTTGGCTCTGGAGCTGCGCTCTGAGCCCTCAGTGCTGCACGCTCCGAGCTCCACCCGGGCTGTGCTGACCTTTCCAGGAGCCCTGGGCTGCCCTGGAGATTCCTCTCTGCCACCAGACATCAGCTGGTATTTCTGGCAAGGTTGTATTTCAGTGCTCTTTGAATTTTCCCCTGCTCAGGTTTGCTTTTCTGGGACAAGGAGGAGCTGCTGTTTGTTTTAGAGAATTCCTAACTCATGGAAAGGTGCCTGCAGCTCAGGATATGCACACTTTAAAATGTGTATTTATGAATTTAAAATGACAATAATTTTTTTGCTTGGGTGTTTTATTTTTGGATTTTTTTTTTTTTTCCCCAAATAAGCCCTGCAATGAGTTGATCTTTTGACTCACACACAGATAAGACAGTTTCAGTGAGAGAAGCTGTTTTATGGGATTCATTTTGGAAGCTATTCAGGGAGATTACTCTAGGCTTTTTGAGAAAATTAGTGAGAGTGTAGAAGGACCACAGAAAGGTTTTTTCCCTTAAGATTTTAAGTAGGATCTTATGAAGGGAAGGAAAAAACCCAACCCCTGGTAATGAAATAATTTTTTAAATAATGTAATGAAATTATGCAAACTCTAGGTTTGGATGTGGGCAAGTTCTTAGCTGTTCCTGCTAGTGAAAGTTTTATTTTAAATTAATGCTTTTAGAAGGGAAAGGAAATTACTTAATCACTGCTCCAAATGTGTGTGTGTATATATGGGGGCGTGTGTGCATCCCCTTTGCAAGATGTTAAAGAGTTTGGATTTAGGATGATGTTAATAAATGAATGTACAACTTGTAGGAGTGAAATTATCAAGGTAACTACTCTGTAGGGCTGTGGAACCTCAGGGGCTCAGCTCATGATGAATATTATCAGCTGGATGCACCTAAAGATTTTATCCTGAGGGAAAAAAAAATGTGAATCAAACCTCTGGGTCTTTCACAGGGACTTTTAAATTATTTGAATTAGAGAGGGGCATTTCTTGGTGCTTGAATTAGGTTAATGTTTTGTGGGTATACACATATCCAGGGCATGGAGAACTGGGGAAACTACGAGTGGACTTCTGTTGAACAAAAGGATGTCTTTGACTCTTAATGACACAGGTTATTAAAGGCAGAAGTGAGAGGGTTGGAATAACTTAATCTAATTCTTGTAAATGTGAGCCCCACGTGGAGTGTGTGATGCTGAACTGCAGCGAGGGGAATAGAAGAGCAGGTGCTGCTGTGGAGGATCCCAGCAGTATCCCCTGAAACTTTACACTAAATACCAAATAACTTGGAAATGTGCCTTGTCTATGCATGGGGCTAATTGATTTCTGAGTCACTCAGTCTGGAGGCTTGTTTGTATTTAAGGTACTCTTTGGAATCCCTCTCTCTGGACTACTCCTTTGTGCATACCAAACCCCAGGGACCTTCAAGCCAGACAACAGCCAGGCTGAAGCCATTCCAGGAATTTTTTGGCACACTTTCACATCAAAGGACAAATACTGTGCCATCTTCTTAAAAATACTGTGAATATTTTTTTTTTGGTATTGTTCTGATGGGGTGTGAGCAGAGTGTCAGGGTTCTGTGTGGCTTCACCATCTCCATCAGTGCAGATGGGTTGGGTGGGGTGTCAGCACTGCTGTTTCTTCATTAGATTTTCATGAGGGAGTTCAAGGATGCTCTGTGTGAAACTCCCCTCTACTCTGCATCCTTCTCCTTCAGTGTGATGCCTTCAGTATCCCAAACTGTGCTTGAACCCCTTCCTGCTTCTCAGTGGCACAAATATCTGTGTGGGATGTGGGGTTTCTCCTCCCCTCCTCTAGCCTCTTCTCCCCAGTATTATTTTCAGGGTGGGAATAGCACATTAACCTATTTAAAAATAACGACAACTACAAAAAAAATAAACCCAAAGAAATCCCCACTTTGAATGACTGAATTTGTCACAGTAATTAAGTATGGTAGCTACAGCTCTGGATGTGTTTCACCTGCTAAGAGCTACTGCAGTCAGCACCATATGGTGGCCTTTTTTTTCCCCTTTTTAATAGACTTAGAACAGCAATTTGTTTCACCCGTGAGCCAGCACCACAGCATGCATTGCTTAACAGAAACAACGTAAGACTGGTGAGCTTTTCATTTTAAGTTTCAAGGAGCATTTAGCTGAGCTTCAGAGCTTGTTTTCTGGCACTGTCTGTTTGCAGTGTAACTCTTTGATGTATAAGAGTAAAGGGCTGAAGGACAGAAGGGCTTGATTTTCTGACCAGAGACTCCTCAGTGCTCCAGTCTTAATGTTTGCAAATAATATGCTAATATTTACCTGCCTCTTCGATTTATTGCCAAGCTCTCACCAATGTCTGTGTGTCACCCTGAGACTGTGGAAAGAAAATTACTGAAGACATGGAAAATATTATTTTATTTGATGGGTGGACAGAAAGTGCAGGCTGAGTTCTGGGAATGTCTGTGCTGTGGACCAGGGCCTGCTGCAGGATCCCTGATCCTCTTCCAAAACACAGAACAGTGGTACAGCACCAGGGTGCTGTCCCTGAGGGCCTTATGCCTAACAGTGCTGTAGGGATGTGGCAGTGCTACTTTAGCCTGTTTATTTTCCCCAGTTGACCAGAGGTACTCAGATTTTTAACCTGAGTTAAAATTTTTGCTGCACTGTGCCCCATAAGCCAACAGATGTTAATGCAAATCCACAAATAGTTCAGGACCCCCTTATCTAAAAGCTGTTTTTGTGATTGACAGACACAATGAATACAAAAATAAGATTTATTTTTGCATATTTTTAGGCTTCCTTAAAACTTGGGTGAGTCATACAGTGCCTTATGAGCCTGGAATGACATTTCCAGAATGGAGCAATGACCTGATAGCACAGCAAGTTAACCTGCAATGCACAGGGCTTGGGTTTAATTCCCCTTGCACACCACTCCAGGGGAATTGTTTAGGTTAGGGAGGCAGCATGGGTGGAAGGGCAGTGAGAGTACACCTGCAGAACACAGTGGGTCTCAGATCCTGTGCTTGGGAGGCTGTGAATAACCCATCTCAGACCCTGCCACCTCCCAGGCAAACATCAATGAGGGTCACACAGAGTCCTCATTCAGATGCAAGAGCTGTCTGTGGTCCTGGAGCCTTCATCCTTCCTCCCCATCCCCTAATTGGTCCTGGGATCTTGCAGTTTGTGATGGCCTTCTAATTCTGGATCAATATCTTGGGTTGCTTTTGTTATTTGATGGTGTTGATAACCTGACTCTGCGAGTGGCTGGTGATAACCCAGTCCTCTGCTTAATTAGTAATATCTGCTTAAAAATAAGATATGTATCTGGAGGAAATGCAGATTACAAATGGTTGCAATTAAAACTCATGTAGCAGATTTCCCACATCTGTCCTATTGTGTTTCTTTTTTTTCCCTTTCTTAAAAGGCTAAGAATGCAACATTTCTAGAGAGTACAGGTGTTCTGTTCAGAGTTCAAGATCATCTGCAGCAAGATGAGTTTGAACTGTCACACCCCCAGCCTCCTTCTTGTCTTGCATCCTTGTGTACTTTGGAATAAAATGTATCTTTCACAAAGCTTTAGAAACAACAGGGAATGTTGTGTGGTTTGTCTCTGTAAATTAACCAGTTTATCTGGAAATAAGGTGTGATTTTTTCACTTTTTTAAATTTTTTGTGTGTGGACAGTGCCCCACTGTACCCCTGTAGACCCTCTAAAACATGGGACTTTCCAGTCCTGAAAGAAATCTTTAACTTTTCACCAAGAGTACTTGCTCTGCACAGGAGAGATGTTAACCTGAATTTTGATTGGATTTGGATAGAAAGAGTTATTCCTTAGTGTTCTCTAATGAGATGGGAGAAAGGGGAGCTTAGGGAGAGTAGTGCAGTGCCCAGGAGCTTTTTGTTCTTCACAGCCTTTTAACTTTGTGTGCCTTTGCCACTTTCTCATGCTCAAGTAATGTTCAAAGGGGTTTAGTTTGCAAATTTAAATGAGCTTGCTAATGTTCTCATTTCAGCAATACCATCTAGAAATACTGATTAAAAATGTCACCTAGTGATTTTAATCTGTGAGGAATGGGCAGTTCTGGAAAAAGTAGATCTGGTTTTTTTCTTGGTACACCCATCACAGCAGAAACGGTCCTGGAAATGCTCCTTGCCTGAAAAGTGTGTGTTTGGCTGGTTTTGGGGAAAATAGGAATTCGTATTCTATTTCTGAAGTACCAGTAAATTCCAATCTTTTCAACCAGCACTGGATTTGAAGTTAAAGTTTCTGGTTTGAGGGAATCTGGCAATTATGGGATGGTTCCCCTGAGCCAGTCTGCATTGTGGAGCTTCCCAGGGCCCAGCACCTGCAAGCCTGGGCTCCCTGGGAGGTGTTGTAAGGTCACCAAACTTGGGTCATTTATCCAAACCCTCTTTTTATCAGAAATTTTCTGCTCAGGTGTTTGAGCCAAGATCTGCTGATATTTGCAACACAAAATATGTGTTATGTTTATTCTGCTTGAAGGTCCCAGAGTCAGTATTTTTTTGGCAAATGCTGATATTCTAATTTGTTTTGCAGTGCAAAGTCCTTCAGTAATCCAAAAATCACTCCCCAGATTACAAGTAAATGACAGAACTTCGTCTTGTGGGAGAACAATATTGTCAAGTGTCCTGTTATTTAATAACCAGGAGGATTGTTCTGCAGTAGGAGATATTTCAGAGAGCAGGCTGGGGACAGTTCTACTAGATTCATTAAGGTTGGAAAAGACCTTTTAAGACCATCCAGTTCAATTTCTGAAAGTCAGAATAGATTCCTGCTAGTTCAGAGCACTCGTGGTGCAGGTGAATTCTTATCTACAGAACAGATGCTTGGTATCAATTAGCACAGACCTGAGGGCACCTCCTGCACTTAAATAAAGGAAGGACAAGACCAAAACATCACCTCGTGATTTACAAAAAAGGTGACTTCTGTAGTGACCTTAGAGAAGAATTACAGAATATTTTGTTATTCCTAAAAGTCTTTGAGGGAAAAGAAGCTGAAAGATATGAACACTCAGAGTCTGGAAGCCTCAGACAGGAAAGCAAAACAAAGTAAGAGGGGTAAAAATGACTAAACTTCATTTAATTTCTCGCTGAATTTAGTGCCCTCCATTTAGAAAAGAGATGGAGGAGGGTAAGAATCAGTTAACATATGCTATCACTAGTATTGAATATATTCTTTCATATATGAAATTATCCCATAAGTGAGACAAATTGCTTGAATAATTAAAAAAAATCCCAAAAATGCTGATGTGGGAGAGACCTTGGGAGATAACTTAGCGTGTTGCCAGGCTCTTAGGTGAGATCAAGTGTACCTGTCTCACCTCCAGAAGCTGACAGTCTGTCTAACCTCTTTTTAAACCTTGGATATTGATTTCTCATCTTCCCTAGACAGCCTGTTCTGGGTCTTCACCACTCTTACTGCTAACAAGACTTTCATTTTTCTAATACCTAATTCTTCTCTCACTTGTCCTCCTGTCAGTTGCATGAGAAGAGCTGATGGATGCCCTCTTCTGTTACTGCCTTGTTGGACACTTGTGGATGATGTTTAGCACCTCCTTAAATTAATCTCAACTTTGCTTTACAGGAAGAAGAAGAAAAATAAATGTTGGTTCTTTTTTTTGCTGACAGTGCTTCTGAAACCACGGAGTTGCTTGTGGTGGTTTTTGTTTTTTTAGGTTTTTTTTTTTTTTTTTGGTGGTGTGTTCTGTTTTTTCCCCTCCAATTGACCTTTCCTGTATTTTAAGGAGTGGCACTAAAAATGGGATATCTATTGAGACAGCAAATGTCTTTACAGTGCAATAGGAAAAGAAGAATAAGCTCCTTGGTCTTAGCATCTCATGCTTCTGTCACACTTCTTTGATATTTCTGGTTTCCCAATAATACTGTATTTTTCACTTGTATTCATAGCAAGTGGCTGAAGTGCAGATACTTGGCCTTTTATCACCTCACACTTTCACCACATGAATTTTAAAAGGAAGAATAAAATAGAAAATCAAGCAGGAAGTGCTGCACTCCATCAGGTTTCAGCTCTCAGATGTTGTGTCCAAGTCTCCAGCTTGTTGATTTATTCCTTCTCTGCTGGTTCTGCTCACATTCCTTAGCTCTGTCACCTACAGCTGTTCCCTCGCTGTTGCTGTTTAGTCCTGTAAGAGCAATGGCATCTGATATTGCTGCTGATGGTGGCTATTTCAGAGATCATTTATCAGGAAAGAGTTGGTGACTTCAGGCCTTGAGCCAGGGACTCTGGTCCTGCTCTTGGAAGAGCTTTACAGAGCCACTGGATTCCAGCCCTTGAGTATTAAAGTTTAGAAACAATTGTTAGCTTTAGGTTGGTTGTCACTGCCTGTGCAAAATTTGGAAAAGGTTAAAAAAAGGATTTAAAAAAAGGATTTTACATATTATTTTTATATGGTATTAGAACCATATCTTGTCTATGTATTGATGCTGGCATCATGTGATCAGTGTTTGGATCTAGTAACACTCCATAATCCTCCACTGAAGAGAAAGAAAAACAATTGCTGAAAAGGTCCATTCCTCCTCCTGGAAACACGCTGCCAGAGTTGTCAGGTAGCTCAGGTGATTTTCAGGAAGAACTTAATGGAACAGATCAAATCCCATGAAGATGAATGTATTTGCAATATGTAGTTACAGAGCAGTTATAAAGCACCGTGAGACTCTTGAGTCTGATGTATTGTTACTCAATTATTTCAATCACAAGGTGATGCCAATGCATTTGTTTAAGCTGTTGGTATTTCAGAGTTAATTTTACACCTGAACTGAAATAAGGAAATAAGGATAGGACTTTAAGAAATGTTTGGAGGCATTGCTATTATTTAAAATTACTTGTGAAACAAATAACACCCGTTCCATATTCTGAAATGTATCTAAAAGGCCTCATTTTATTTGAGAGGGAACTGATGAGGAAAATTTTGAGGAAGTGCATTTATGATGCAGCCTCACATGAGTGCTTACAGTGAGGTTTTCCTCGATGCACTCTGTGATAATTACTCACATATCACTTAGAAAATATTTACTGGGTGCCATATAATACAACTGCTCTTAGTTAATGCTGTTTGAGAGACTGTTCCCTACCCCAGGAAGCAAAATTTATTCCCTTTCATGCTTCAGTTTTCTTCTTTTCCTTGCACTGGGTTATTTTCTGACAATATCCCTTCACTGCCCACTCCCTCCTGTGGCAGAACCCCCTTTTCCTGTGTCCCTGCACCCCGAATCATCCCATGCCCAGCCAGGTTTCCAGCTGCAGCTTCCCACTGCTATCCCTCCTTCCCCCCCTTCCCCCGTGTTTTTCCTGACGCTGCTGTGCTCGCCTGCTCTGTCTGATTAGCTGGCTCCAGGCTGCGACTTAAATGTCAGTATAATTTTTTTCTTTCTTCCAGTCTTAAAGAAGTGCCATGAAATGGAATTTGAACAACAACAACAACAACAAAATATTCACTTCTTCTGTGAAAGGCTTAACCTGCAGTAGTGCCTCCAAGTAGGCACTAAATCCCCACAAGGTTTGCTTCCATTTGTTGCTAGAATCCATCCTCATCAACAGTTGCATAGTGTAAAAGACTGGGAATAAAAATGGTGTGGTCAGTGAACTAATGCCACTGAGTGTATTCTCTTTTGTTCTCCCAGCTTGGGTCGATTTGCTGCTTTCAGTGTGCTCAGACACTTGCTAGAGGTTGCAGTTTCTCTCCTCTCAGGTTATGACACTGGCCTCGGTTACAGGGATAATTGAGGGAGTGGTTGTGGGTGCACTTCACACCTTCCCCAAGCAGCTACTGCTTAGTTTTTATTTATTTAATTCAGTATTTTTCAATAACGAGAAGAAAGATCACGATCAGGTTTTTATCAGAGCTTATTGGAGGTTATTAAAAAAAAAAAGAGTTTCTGGCAGTGGGCAGCAGCCAGGAGTGGTGTGTGACCAACTGTGACCAAGAAAATAGGACGAGCAAGACAGTGAAACAGGCTCTGTGCTACAAATCAATCCAGTGATGACAGGCAGGACTGGGGTCAGGGTGCAGGGTTTTTTTCTGAGCACTGGGAAAAAGGTTAGGAAAGATGAACAGCTTGGCAGCAGGAGGGGTTTAGGGCTCTGTTTTTGGCTCTCACTGACCATTCAGCAGCTGGGCTGGAGGAGGAGGCAGGGATCAGATCCTGCAGAGCCCTGCCCTGTCCTGAGCAAGGGGAACATCTGGGCTCCTGTGCCAGATCCTGGTAGGGATATGACAGACGAGTGCCAGACCTGCAGGGCTCCAGCCTGGCCTTGTGCTTCTGGCAGCCCCATGGCACATGGGAGTGGTGGCCAGGAGAGCCTTCCATGGCCAGGCACCAAGAGCTGGTGCCTTTGAACAAAACTGAATTCTGGTCTGCTTTATAGAAAGGGACAAAGTGCTCTTATTGCATCATTGACCCCTCTCTCTCTCAATTTAAAGCTCTTCTGTATTGCTCTCAACTGTTCAGAGATGCTTTATATGAAGATAAGGATCCTTGTTTGGTTTTTAGAGAGATTTAAAGTAGCCTGAGGGAAAGCAGTGCTCTGGCAAGGGCAGTTACTGTACAAGGAAAAGACATTGCTACAATAAATACAGCAAACAAACCCAGCTCAGGAGGAGAGAGACGACATTTTGGGAATTAAGTCCTGCCTTACTGTGCTGTCGTTCAGGTCAGTATTTTCTGTTGAGTGGCATCCAGGAGCCACAGTCTGAGGGGTTCCTGATCCCAGGAGGGGGAGGCTGTGCCCGAGGTGTAAATGGAGATACCACAGGTAACCACCCTGGGAGGACATTATTGGCTTTTTACTCACTTGACATGGACTAGCAGATGAAATTAGAATTGGCTGTTGATAAATGCATAGGTGATTGTAGCTGGAATTGGGCTGTGCAGGGTGTTCTTCCCTGTGGATTGTGCTAATGACATGATGGAGGGAGAGGCAGAGAGTTTTGATAATTAATGTGAGTTTGATTCCCAAAGGTAAAAAATGGAATAAGTTAATATTTTTCAACTGGCTCCTTTTACTCTCTTCTTCAGTTGAGCAGGGAGTCTCTCAGAGCAGTAAACCCTTGATGAGTGGAAAGATCAGGAGGAAAACTGGTTTTAAAAAGAAATGAAAGAATTTATTTGTGCATGGCACATTTTGTTTGCTCTTTTCTCCATGCTCATGGGAACATTTTGATGAAAATCTAATAAAAAATAAATTAGGATTTGGTATAGAAATGAAAATACACCTACTTCTTACTTGAAATCTAAACATTACTCCTAAGCCAAAATGCATCTTTTAAAAAAATAAAAGATAAATCATAGTGAAATGGTGTGCAGGGTTTTAACTACATCTGTTAATGGCTTTTTTACACTGGTGCATCTGCTAGACCTTTAGGAATCTCACTTCTAAGCTCTCTGCATATTTCTTCCCAGAATCTGTTGTGTCTTCTTGGCTGGTTTTAAGACTTAAACACACTTAAGAGACACTGGGTTGGGATCTCAAGACTTGTTTATATCTGAGACCTTGAGAAAGACTCTTGAGCATAGGTTTCATGTGTTGACACTTGAATCCTGTCCTTTCTGAAGCTCCATGGTGAAATAATATAAAAAGATAAATATGTTTCTATCAGACCAATTTACATTTTCCTCCTGTCTCACAAAAACTCACCCTCTCTAAGATTGGCGATTATCCATCCTCGGCTGGATAATCCTCTCTCCTTCCTTTCCCCCAAACAGAAAGGGAGGCTCAAATGGTTGGCAGAAAACAAGTAAGCACATTTGCCTTCAGAGAGCAGCTTATGCCTGACAACAAAAGAAAACTTTTGCCTGTTTTAAAATGTCAGTGGGCAGAAGTGCTGCCCTGGGAGAACACATGGCTTTTTAGTGTTGCCTTTGTCACCTGAACATCTCTCAGATGAGCTGTCTGCTCTTGCAGGAGTCGGGGTCAGAAGTTTAGGCACCAAAATGGCATTAGAGCTGTGGACAGTGCTGATCTGTTAACAGGTATTACAGTGATTAGATTTTAAGAATGTTATTGTGTCAAGGCAGGTTTTTCAGTCAGATTGTTGAGATCAGCTGAGAAACGGGTGTTGGAGAGAAAGCAGCTGAAGAGAATTGTGAGGGTACAGCAGGCAAGGAGAGAGAGAGATGTGCTCCTGTTTTTGATAATGTTGGGTGATAACCTTAACTGGCGAGTCCTGCCCTCCTCCTTTTTCTTCATTAAACATTTTACAGCTGGACTGGGCCTTTTGACTTCTGATTTTTCACAGCTATCGCCGCCGCTCGCGGTGTGCAGCAAACACGCGCTCGTGCTGAGTAGCTCAGCCTTGGCATCTTGCCATTCCAGGCTTTGTGCTGAGCCCCCTGCGTGAGAAAAGGGAATCGCTGTGGGGTCGGAGGAATTGTCAGCACACCAGGGTTTGCACCTCACAGTCCTGCAGCTTGTTTGTCTGGCTGTCATGCATAGGAACCTTCACCGTGCAACAGGACTCGGTTGTACCTGTAATTCAATATTGAAAGAAGAGAAAAGAAGTTTCCTCCCCTGCTGACAGCCTGGGAATGTGAGAGATATTTGATGCATTTCTATAGACACGTATAAAAAATAAAGGAAGGGTCAGAATGAACCACTCTGAGAAGTGGTAATCTCAGCTTGCCCCATCCACAAAGTCTCTTGTAAGGCATTGCATTGCAGAACTAAATAAAAGATAAGGAGATTTTGTAGAAGTTGGTGGAAGCTCCTGCGAAGGGCCCAGATCAGGTGCAGATAAAATCTGAAGGTGGCTGTTTGAAACTGTGACCTGTAAGGAGTATTTATTGACCAAAGAGAGGATCAGTTCTCACTGTAGTGATTGAGAGATGAGAGGTAAGGAAGCAAAAAGATCTAGTGAAGGGTTGTTTAGACTGAAGATAAGTCACATTGACAAGTCAGAGATTGACTTCTGTGAGGTTTTGGAGGTTTGTCTGCTCACCACTCAGCAATGCACGACATAGTTTGCAATGCTGACATTTCTCTCATTTGGACTCCTCATTTGTCTGCTCATTTACCTTGGGCTTTATGGATTAGCATGCAAATCATAACCCACACTGATATTTATCTTTGTGTTTGGCTTTTCTGTGCATTTTCCAGAACACTCCTTCCTTTCTCTGTTGCTAAGGTCAGTGGCTCTCAGTTCCATCTATCCATCTCATGGTGAGCCCAGGCAGCCTGACGTGGAGCTATTTATTTAACCATTTCAGCATCTCTGTCACCCTCCCGCTGGTGATTGAGTCTGCTGAAGGGACACACATCTACCCAGCCACACTTGATTTGTTGCAGGTCATTTTCCCCCCCTCTGCATTCAATTCTCCCTTGTCATCACTCAACTGCTTCATCCCTCAGCCTGTGTGTGTCCACCTCCACCGCTGCCAGCCACACCGAGTGGAGCAAAGCCATGAGCCCACCGTGCCACTGGCCCCATCCAGGCCCGGGATGGCATGTCCCAGCTGGCTTTGGAGGTGTCATTTTGCGTGTCCTCCAGTTGCCACTGGTTGGGAGGGGAATTTGGCCTGTTGGTGTTGGTCAGAAGAGTGATCTGTTCATCTGTGGAGAGCCATGTGCTTCGTGCACAGTCTGTGGCACGGTGCGGACTGGGATGGTCAGTGCACCTGACCCTTCCTGCTGGACCATGGTCAGGAGCTTCTGAGTGCTGGATGTGGACAGCCAGGGTCTGGCTGACTCAGGGTGTCAGTGACATGCTCTGTCCCACTCTGTGGGTCAGGGACAGTTGCCTTTTCATTACCCCTACTCACCTTTTTTTTTCCAACATCCTTTGAGGCTGGGAACATTGCCTGTTGCTTTCCAGTCATGTGCAGTCAGTAGATCTGGGTTTCACTGGTGTGCTTGGCACATGCAGATCCTTGGATGCTTCTGTGTGTTCCTGTACACCTGGAACCTCCAGAAGTGCTGGCACTGCTATCAGTGCTGTTCTGCCTTTGCTGCTGTCGGTGGTGGGTGAAGACAGACCAGTGCTGAGTTTGAAAACACATTTCAACACATTTCTCTCTTGGCTTGGGCTGGCATACTCCATTGGGAACAAGGCCAGAACATAGCCCTAATTTTGCACTGTGCAACCATCAGCTTGAAAATCAATTAAACATGGCCTCACCCAAAGTGCTGGTGGTGTCTGTGCTGGTGTGTGTTGAACATAAGTCCATAGGTTACTGCACTTTTTCTCCTGGGAACAAAAAAGTGGCATTATGGCTGACCAGATTCCTAGTCTTGATGTTTGTCATGCTATCTGCTGACACATGGTAAAGGCTGATTTTAGCTTCTCCTTACTTGATAAAGTGAAGCTGGAAATATTTCATTACTTGTATTTGATGCTGCATATAAATATAGTGGTGCTTCCAAATGGGAGGTTCAGAGTTCTCAAATGTGAAATTTGGTGCTTGTGTCTCAGCAATTTCTTGCTCATCAACATGTTGGAGTCATTCTGCATTTGAATGGGTGAAGCAAGGTATAATTAATGTTCCTATTGTTTCCAGTTGTTAGGAAAAGCAGACTGAGCCAAAAATTGCCTGACTCTATTCTTAAACAACAGGAGTTAGATGAAATATATTCCTAAACAACCAGACTAAATTTTGTGTGTACTTTGGCAGACTCCAAGTGAATGACATTGAATCCTTAAAACTGTGACCATTAAACCAAGCCCTGGCTTTGATACCATTAATGAAGAAATAATGTTTTGACTTTCATACCTTCATAAATTCTGGCACTTCCAGTTGCCCTCGAGTACCAAAATCCATTGTCGTCTGCAATAACTTGCTCTTTAACATTTCACCTGGACTGTATAAAGTTGTGTGCTCTGTGTTTGGAAAAGATGAGCATTTCTTGTTTGTGCTTTTATTCCTTTTCTTTGGTGGCTGCAGGTCCTGCTGTCTGAGCCCTCTGCTGTGCTTCAAGGTCTTGTGCAGTGACTGTGCTGTGGGTCAATAAGGCTTGGGCTGAGCCTGCAGCCCCAAGCGATGTGTTGGGCACTGGCTTAGATATTGATGTACGACTGCTTCCTTTTCCATCCCCAGGAAGGGCTTTAAAGCTGCTCTTTCTTTTGTTGGTATTGCCTTTTGTTCCCATTACGTGGAGGACAATCCAGCCTGAGAAAGATAAATTTCACAATTTGTCTTGTCAGGCGGCGAGATGGAGTTTGCCGTTCCGCAGAGGAGCGGCGGAGCTCGATGCGAGCGCGCGTGGGCGGCCGAGCACGGAGACCCCTCGTGTCCTGGTGGGGATTGAGGAGCGCTCCCCTCCCACACAGCAGCCTGCAGATGCACCTCAGGAGCTCACACCTCCTCGTTTCTCTCTTGCTGCCCACCAGGGCTGCCTTGGGATGGAAAACCACTGCTTGGAAAGTCATCCATTATTAACGCGCAGTCCCCACTCCGTGCACTTGCGCTGCTCAAGGATTCATTGTGTTGCCTTTTGCTTGACCTGACAGAGCTGCTCAGTGCTTTTCCTCCCAGTGCAAAGTCCTAGATTCAACTTTGCTCCTGGGACCGTGTATTCCAGCTCTGGTCTACTTTTCACAGGAAGGAGAGAGAACACAGCTAAAACATTAATTTCTGGAGAGAGTTGGGAAAATGTATAAAAAATATTTTGCTTGCTGAGAAGCCAAAAATAGCAGTGATCATGCTAAAGGTAATAGGAATCTTGTTCACATTCCTCACTGCCCTTTACTGCAGCATATAAATGTGTGGTGGAGAAATCCTCTCACTTCAAAGTTGTGTTATTGTTGACCCATTTTCCCAACAGCTAATGGCTAGGACTGAATACATATTGCTACCATTATAATTGTTGCATTTTGCCTCACTGCACCGGGAATTCTGTGAATATTGTGAGTCTGGCCCAGAGCTCTTTGCTAATCAAACACAAATTAAAACTAACCCAACTGACTACTCAAAAATATTGGTACACTTCCCTGGTAGATTTACAGTCTTGTGTACTGCGAGAGCCTGAGACCCTCTCTTAAAATACATGGCCATATCTCTATTTTACAGAGGATGAAAATGAGATGCAGTAAGGTCTTTAACTTGCAACCACATAGCAGATGAGAATTGGCTGCTCCTAGTTTGAGGCTGGGAACTCTACCTTTGGTAGAGAGGTAGGCATTAGCCAGATTTACTTCCAGTTTTCTGTACGTAAGAAGTGATTTGTAGTCTTGGTATTGCATTTCTTGCTTCAATAAATAGCTGTTTTCTGAATGCTGTGTATTGGTGTGGTGCCAAAAAAGGCCGTTACAGGTTTTACTGCAATACATTCCAGCAAAGAAATACATTAAACCCATTTTTTTTTCTTTACCTTTAAGAACATCAGCCAAAATCCTGCAGTTCTGAGGCAGGAATAAAGGCAGATAACCCCCATTTTACTGAAAATGCACATTGCATGCTGTCGATTGCCATTTTCCTTGCGCTGTACTCAGCGTGGCATCCTATAGCACAATGTAAACAAAATTATAATCTTATCAAGCAGGCTGCTCCTACAGTGATGACAGCTACTTAGATTGCCAGAAGCAGGGCCAGCAAAACAGAGACCATTTTAAAGCAGCTGACACATTTTTTTTTTTAGCACTGTGGGTTGAAAACAAATTATAATAAAGATTTCATTACGTGCTATTCAGAAGGGTCAATGCAGTCAGTCTCCAGCAGACCTCGAGCCTGGGCCACAGATGGGGTCAAGGACCTGGACACAGCAATATCCAGGGTGTTAAAATGAGGTTGGGAGGACTCATGGGGTCTAATTCTTGGGTGTTCAGTGCTTTGAGGTTATTGCACCATCCAGCTGATGGGATGGAGTCACACCCTGCTGATTCCAAAGCCAACAAAATGCTTTGGGCTCACTAAGGATGCAAGAGAAGGTGTTTTTCTAAGTGTGGGATGTCCATCAGTCACCTCCATGTTGAACTGGTTCCCAAAACACTGCTTTGGTGTGAATTTGTAGCATTATGATTTGGGCTTCTGGTTTTGCTCACTGCAGGAGGACTGGTAAGGACCTGAAATATAAACTTTCACTCATTTTAGAGGTGTTTTGGGGAATAATGAACTTGTTCTAGGACATGAGATCTTAAGCATATGCCAAAATTTTAAATGCCCCAATAAAAACTTGCTGCCTCATTCCCTATTCATTGTGTTGACCAGTACATCTTAATAAAACCTGGAGGCACGGAGTGAAATGCCACTCTAGGGATGGCAACATCAGTTTTAGCACGAGCTCAGGAGAACTGCTCCATCACACACTTGTTTTTAAATATGGCATGAAAGGTTATGGCCCCAGTGCATCTTGTTTCCCTGGCAGAAAGGAAGTACATTTGAAGCTGGCTACAGAACTCTCTCTCTTGTAAAATGTTGTTGCTCCTATATATTTTCAGCTATTCATGAAGTGTACTGCATATATAATTAAAACATTAATAAAAATAACAGCAGGAAGAGTTAATCAGCAATTCAAATACAAATATTTGTGAAAATCTGTCTTCTCCAACATGTTCCTTTCCCCTCTGACTGATTTTTTTATTTTGGGTAAAAAATATCATAAGCAACATTGCTTAACCATTTTCACAGCTCCAGGATCTCTGTAGGATAGTAAATTTATTTTGCTGTTGAATTAATTTACCATAGATTGTGCAAACTCTTTATTGTTGTGCTCTTCAGGAGACATCCCATACATATTCAGGGCAGGAGAGGCTCCTGTCTGGGATTGTGTGTCCATTCCCACTCCAGCACTGGGAGTTCATCTGTGGATTTGGGGGCAAACCTCACAGTCCTCTCTGTAGCTTGGCACTTCACAGAGAGCACTGGGTGTCTTGCTCATGTTTTTCTTTCTGAAAAACAGTTTTTTGAAGTATGAAACCGAACCACAGCTGCCTGGGTTGTGTTGGGCTTGAGAAGGTAGCCAGGAGATCCCACCTGGCATTTCCCAGAATTTTGGTGGCACTTATGTACTCACCTTTCACAGCTGACATGGAAATTCTCAGTGTGTGGATTCATCTTTGTAAGAGCCTTAAAAGCCTTGCAGCATGTGCCTACTTCCTGAGCTCATAGTATCTCTTTCTAAAAAAGTGTTGTCAAATGAGTTAGACTTTTCTAATTCTGGGTTATCAGATTTCCTCAGGATGGAATCTAAATTGTACTTTGCCCCTTATTACTGTGATCTGTTCTGTGTCTGTGGCAATTACTATATTCCTAAGCAAAACACTTGGACAGTCTGCAGTGTCGGTGTGTTGTTGTGGGTAAGGATCACAGGATTCAGCCAACAAATATTCCCAATGCATTGGTTGGAAACAGATTCCCTTTACAACAGAGGGATTAAAAAACAGTAGGAAAAATGTGAAATTATATAGAAAGCTCTGCTCACTTCCTTAATTAAAATGACCCTTTTATTGGAGGTGATTTTTCTGCTTTTCTAGTTTACTTTCAGTTTTTTGTTGGTGGATAAGTCCTGGTCCTGGAGAGAGGGGAATCACTTTCTGGAGAGAGTTTCTCTATGGCCTTGCTGTGGTCTCTCTGCATTTCTTGATTAATTTAGCACTTCCCTAAGTGGTGTCTTTAGAGTACTCAGCTGTGAGGAGGCTCTTTGTTTTAAGGATAGGAAGATGATCTGAAAACCTAGTTTCTGCAGGATACTGATCTCTAGTGCTGGCAATCCCTGCTTCACATTATCTTTTTTCATGTCTGGCTCTTTGAAGGAGCAGTGGAGTCTTCACCCCCTTGCCTTTCACACCAAGTCACCCAAGATTTTGCAACAAATCTCATGCTTTTATTGCTTAAATAGGCACTGTTTATTTCCAGCCCAGGAAGCCTGGGATGTCCTGCAGGGTAGCCAGCCTGGCTGTGTGGAACCAGCCACAAGATGCTGATTTAGGATCTGATTTCTGCTATTCTGTGTGTCGACTGACGTTAATCCCCTAATTGAAGCATCCAGTTTTGGGATTAAGCTGATATTTATCAGCAAAATCCTGCCACAGAAGGACAGATTTGTGGTAAATGGTGATTTAGACCAACCCTACCAGCTTCTCCAACACACATCAAACTTTTCCCTATTTCTTGCTTCTTCACATCTCCCTAAACTCACCGAGCTAAGCTGCTGCACGTGCTGGTGGCAAACTGCTGCAGTCAGCTCTGTGACATGGAAATGGATTGGCTTGAGCAGGCATGGACTCAAAGTGTGAAAGAAAACAGCCTCTGAAATTTGTAATCAGATAAATGCCACCAACCAGAAATTCAGTTTGTAACAACAAAATTATCCACTTTGGGAAGAGGACAGAAGCTTTTGCTATCAGAAAATGTGGCTGTTAGTCAAAATTCCCTGAGCAGTAGGTTGATCTGAAGATGATGAGCGGTGCCTTTGCCATTGGGGTTGGGAATGAATTCAGTTTGTTCCTAAGACCAAGTGGCACCAGGAATTTCAGAGGAGCTGGCAGCCCATGGGGGGAGGCAGCCACCTCTCCTTACTGCAGAGAAAGCAAAATAAGGTTAACATCATTTTATAAGAAGCTACCTGGGTTTATATCCTTAACTCAGTTTCATGTGGTGACAGGGATTGTCAAACTGCTTATCTCTGACAGAGCATTTTCTTCCATTCCTTACAAATACCTTTAATTTGGTGTGTGATGCTTCAGTTCTTTTCAAACATGTTGTCTTCATTTTTTCATACAAGTGATTTTTTTCCCCTTTGTTTTCATTTAATTTTCATTATTTTCTTATTCTTCACAGTGTTTCCTTTCTGGCTTCAAAAGGGAGCTAAGTAAGTAAAGTGAATTATGTCACAAAATGGAAAAGAAACATTAGCCAAGTGAGGTATTGCTTTTTTTTGGCCTTCTGGATATAAGCCATTATCTTGTAGCACTGCAAGAATTTAAATGCTTCAAAAACATATGTAATTGAATGAAACTCTACAAAATTCCTTTAAAAAAAAAAAAAGCCACAAACATGCTTTGAATCAGAGTTGAATGTTGTGATTTGTCTCTTGGAAGTGGTTCATGTCTTCTGGACATTTACTGCTCTAGAACCCCTGTGAGAAACAGCAGGATTTGTGCTGGGAAAGGAGTGTCATCCATTCCAAACTGCCTCAAGTTTTGGGCTGGGATTGGGTTTTTTGAGTGGTTTTTATTGTTGTCTGTATTATTTTATCTATTTTTTGTAGGCAAAACCTAGGACTGCTGTAGGTTAAAAAAATTTGAATGAAAGAGAAAATAAATAAATCTTTGCTTTTGGATTTGTTATGTTCATCTCACAGCTGTTTTAGTACATTCTGTTTCTCTTTTAGGTACATTCTGGCTCTCTTTTAGGTAGTTGACAAAACAAATTTGGAAATTAGGCAAATATGATTATAAAATGACACACAACTGAGAAACCTAAAATCTGAGGAGCAGGTGAACTGCCTGAAACAACTGACTCTAGAGTATTTTATGGCTGATTTCTTAGTCTGACTCACTAAGACAATGTCATGTCCTGTGACTGAGTTTTAGCTGAGGATGTCTGTCACTTTTTTTCAATATTTAAGGTTTTTTTTAATGTTTCTGAATGCACTCCAGGGCTTTCCAAACCTGAGTAAGATGG
The DNA here is from genome assembly GCF_971803275.1 of Cyanistes caeruleus. NCBI lineage: Eukaryota > Metazoa > Chordata > Aves > Passeriformes > Paridae > Cyanistes > Cyanistes caeruleus. The sequence goes on along the minus strand of NC_141709.1, from coordinate 31,162,111 downwards.
AGTCTTGACCTCAGAGACAACTTTGTAGAGGTAAAGGCAGTATTAAAATCTCCATACAAAGAAAATATTGACTGATTTATGAAGGATTCCCATATCTTTAAATCATCCTTTCAAAACATGTTATGTCAGCATGAAATTTCATGGTAGGAATAGTCAGTTTTAACCCCTTTTAGCTTTTCAAAGCTCAGATAAATCACTTTTGAATTCTATGTGACTCGTGAAATACAAGTGTCAGGCAAGTTAGACTCAAATACTGCTTGTGTTACGGGTTGTGGTGATTCTCATTGCTTATGCCCTGGAATAAGAAAAGAATAAATGAAAGATAACAGCTCCCAGTTATAGCAGAGGTGAGGAGCAGGCAATTCAAATAATTCCCATCTTGGATTTATGTTTTTAGATGAGCAATATTTCATGGAGTTTTGTGAGGGGGAGGAGAAAGAGAGAAAAAATTGAAGAGCAATCCAAATAGATGCACTGAAGAATGAGGAAAACACAAGAAGTGGAGTAAAATCCTCAGCAATTATGAAAGTGCTGTGGAAAACTGCTTGTGGACCTTGGTGGGACCCCACAGTGCAGGAGTGCTGCCAGAGCAGTGAAATCCCAGGTAATATTGGAATTAGGGAACTGGGGGAAGCTGGGGCAGCTTCTCTTGGTGGTTTCCAGAAGCACTGACTCAATATCAGCACGTCACAGGACTGGGCTGTATTTTTTCCTTTGCAATAGTTACTCTATCACAGGCAGGGTTGTATTTCATTAAGATTCCAGTATTGTATTTCATTAAGATTTGCTGTGTAATTAAATTCTCGAGGAGTTGTGCTTCACCCAGTCCTTCTGATACACAGCTGATAGACTTATCATTTGGGATATGTTTCATATTAGGGAAATGAAACACCAATGCTTCAAAAGGCTAGATGAAAAAAGCACTGAAATTTATTAAACTATTCTTTAATTATTGTTAATGAATGGTGGGTTGAGTTATTTTTCTTTTAACTTAGCTGTCCTTAAAGCACAAATGTGCATGAAGAGGTATTGCATGTTTCTGGAGTCTTTTCAGATTCCCAGCTGCCAACCTCTTGTCTCTGCACGAAGATACTGGATGTCTGAGGGGATGTGGAGTACAAGCTGCTTATTCTATTTCATGGCATTTCTCAAAGATATAAAACATGTTTTCATTCCTGAATTCAATAAAACCCAAATCATTTTAGCTAAAATTGAATTGTTACCACGTCTGCCGCTGAATCATGTGGAAAGGCCGCGACTGGCGGAGGCACTGCTGGATTTCCAGTGGAATTCTTCATCCTGCCTCACATTGACTGATGCTCAGCCATCTCCCAGACCTAAGCCCCAGCCACCAGCCTGCAGCTTGTGTTAGAAAACATCTGCTGCATTCTCCTACGCAGAAACACATCTACAAAACTGTTGGAAGGTTTTGGCTGCCGTGCAGCGGGAATTTGAACAGAAATCCGTTTAACTGAACGTGTTCCCATCAGCTGCTGTGGGCGATTTGTGGGTTTCTCTGGGAGCAGTGGTTGCCAGAGCCATTAGGGATCATCCAGTGTGGGATGCAGACACCCAGGGATGCACAGGGAACATGCCAGGATCTGGGATGACTCTTCATTCCAAAGCAAATGCGTTCCACCTCATCTCCTTTACCAAAACCACTGTCCTGTAATTTTTCTCTTTGTTCTGCCTATTTTCTCTGTTTTTTCTTTGCTTTATATTTTTCAGCTCCTCCCTTTGAAAAAGCCTCATACAAAAAGGAGAGATGGTAGAGATACTGAGGGAAAGACCTCAGTGAAAACTGAAAATGGGAAAAAATGTAATCAGTTGGGATTTTTTTTCCTTTTTGGGTGAAAATGTACGTAAGGAAACATCCATGGACTTTTCCAAATTAAGAAAGTGTTTTGTCCAAAGTATTTTCATTTAAATATTTTTATTTTGCTTTACTGTGGTACATAAGTCCCGTTCAGCATTGGTAAATTCTACCTAATCATCCCTAAGGGCCCAGGGACTGTGGAATTGAACCTGAATTTGTTTCATGGGGAGCAGAGCTGGAGAGCTGCGTCTCTGGGCCAGTCCTACATTTCTGCTCTTACAGATTTCAGCAGCATGCTAATAGGATTAGGTACTACAAAGCTGTCTTGCATTCAAAATTAATATCAGAGGGGGTTTGCTGTAGAACAGAATTTCTTGCAAAGAGCGCTGATAGCAGAAGCACAAACTCACCGTGAGATTCCACTGCCACGTCACCATCCCTGCTCTGAGCTCTTCCATAGCTTTGGATTGTGTTATCCCAAACCCTTCTTTTCACATGGCTCTTTCTCCAGAGGATCCCCTTGGGATGGACACTCTGGACCACACACAGATCCCCTCGTGCTGGGGTGCTGTAGATGTGGCTGTGTTCTGGGTTGTGATGCCTTGGACTGGCTGTGTGAGCAGCACGTGCTTCATTTCTGAAAATACCCTTAGCTGGTGATTTTGCAAAGGTCTTGGTAAGCTTTGTCTCAGGCCAGTATGTTTCCTAAAATGAGCTGTATTTTTACTCTGCTGCTCCCCCAACCCCTTTTTTTTTTTATTCATTTTGCAAATTTTTACAGCACTGTAACCAGAAATGTAAAATTACCAAGTCAACATATGCTGGGTTAAAAATAGAGCAAAAATCAAATTCCTGCTAAGGGATGCAAAGCTGAGCTTCAGATAATTGTAAACAGGAATTGACACGAGGTCCAGCCCAGCATCCCCTCTCCAGCCATGGGCCATGGGCTGGGGGAGTATGAGCAGGGCAGGCACATGTGATGCTTCTCCTCTGATGCTTTCCAGGCTCCAGCTGTTTTCTGCTCAGGGACTTTGTGCCAGGAGTGATTTCTGTGTAGATAGTAAGCATGAATAGATTTTCCTTCTGCGAACTTAATCTTCTCTAGCCTTAAGCCAGTGCAGGCTTGTGACATCCACAGCTTCTCTTGTTAGGTACAAAAATCACCTTTGTTTGTTTGTGTTAGACACGGCTCCAGTTTGGTTCAAGGGGTCTTTGTGTCACTAGTGGAAAATTCCACCAAGAAGCTGTCCCCATCCATACTGCCCGTGCTCTCTGTTTCCTTTTCCCTTAATGATTCTTAGCAAATGATCTGCTGCCTTTTTTCCTTTGCCTGTTGGTAGCACTGGGCTGACATTTCCATGGTTCTGTCCATTGTAAATCCAGGATTTCACTCCCCTGCAGTTGTGGTTGGCTCAGAGTCCATCATTTCATATGTGAGGTTAGGATTGTTTTTCCCACATGCATATTTGACATTTATCTCTATTGAATTTCATCTGCCATCTCATATGTCATATCATTTCATAAGGTCCTTCTGCAGTTCCTCACAGTCAGCCTTTGTCCTCATTACCCTGGATAAATTGATATGAGCAAACCTCCTCCCCTGCTTTCCAAGAGGATGTAGATCTCTAATTTGACCAGTGAAGGAGACAGGATTTCAGTCCTGCAGGTCTGTGCATCTCCCTTGGTTAATTTTATTCAGTATTGCTCTGATAAATTTGGTTTTCTGGGAAATGAATCCATGCGCATCCTATTTGCTCCAACGAGTTTTGTTTACAAGAAAACAGAACAAACTATGGCAAAATGACTGCTAACATTTCAGCTTCTGATGTTCATCATCTGTCTGAGCCCCTGACTTGGTGAGTGGGAGAGAACAGGGATCATAGAAAGAATTTCCTGAACTGTTCACAATTTAATTCCTGTGGACAACATGAAAAGCACCAACACAACCTGGAAAAGAAATGGAAGACTCAGAGGTGTCTCCTCTGATGACTGTGATGTAGGTGACTTGGAAGAAATCTGTCATTGGTGTATTGCACTGCTATTCAAAATGGGCACAGTTGAAGTTGTAAAGACCAAAGAGGATTTGATCAGGTACATGAACATACAGACAAGAGGGGGAACACGGTCCTGTGAAGCTCCTTTGCGTTTCTCTCTCCTGCAACAGTAGCTTTTAATTCAGCTAACACAAAGCCTTAGTGGTTTTTGGCAGTATTTCAGGCAAATCTTCAGATAGGGATGAACTGTTCTTGAACCAAATCTCTGAAGGATTTGGCACAAGTGTGCTCTCCTGCAATATGAAATGTAGATTTTTGTTCAGTATTTATATTTGAATAGACATCAATGAATGCCTAAAGAAAATCACTATCTCCACTTTTTCCCTTGCTATTTGATTTCCCTTTGTCTGCTTAATGCTTATGCAGGTTGTTCTTATTGTACTGGGAAATCCTACCTGGTATCAGTCTCCCTGCTGGGGCTGGGAGAAGGGGGAAGGTGATGGAACTCTGACAAAACATTTGCTGATCAAGAGTATCCGTTTCAGTCCTGCCTGTCTCATGCTGATGCCAAACTGGAGGAGAATCCATCCCTTAATTTGTTGGGTTTACTCTTAATCTTTCCCTTGAGTCTGCTACCAGCACCACAATGTGTGAAGCTGCTGTATGGGAATCATTAAGAGGAATAACCACAGAATCACGGAATGGTTTGGCCTGTCAGGGACCTTAAATCCTGTTTTATTCCACCCCCTGCCATGGGCAAGGGCATCTTCTGCTACCCCAGGCTGCTCCAAGCCCCATCCCACCTTACTTTGGACACTTCCAGGGATGGGACAGCCACAGCTTCCAGAATCATGTCAGTGAAGCAGTTGCCATCACAGGATAACAAAATACCTGTGACCCTCTTGGCATTGCTGAGTCAGTAGATTTATTGCTCTTCTGTGTTCTTTGAGGGTGGTTTTTATACACCACCTGTCAAATTGTAACTCCTTGGGACAGATTAGCCCTGCAGAAGGGATGCCCCAAGTTTCCTGTAGACTTCCCACATTGCACTGAGTAATGATTCTCTATTAATGAAAAATTGAGTTTGTTTCATTGGCTGTCACGTTTGAAGCACGAGGATATTTTTCCTTCCCTAGGACTGGTTACATTTTAATGCATGTATTCAAAATTCAGGTCCAATCTGAAATGACCTATCAGCTATGATATAGTCAGGGGAAAGCATCAAAACATGATGCATTGAACATATTTTACATTCCTAGCCTAACGGCATCCTTGAGTTGATTTTATGCAATACGTATATCCGATATTTGATTTTGATGAGAGGGGCTGTGGATGCAGATGTACTTCTCTGTGAATATATTTTGGCACTGGTAACACATACATTGCTTTAATTTTGGATGCAGAGATCACATTGATGATTTTTTAAAGCTGTGATTAAGCAAACACAGCTGAAAGGGTCAGGGAAACTGTCTATAATGACTTTTTAGGGTTTAATAGGGAAGGAAAAACAAATTACTATAAACCAGGCATGGCATAGTAGGTTCCAGAGTATTTCAGTGAGTTTAGCAGATGTGGAAGGTTCTCAAGTTGTTTATTAGTGGACAAGTAAACCTTTGATTAATCTCTTTTTTCAGTTAGACTGTCAGATATGTAAAAATATTTTATTTAAAATTAGCTGTATCTGAGCTGAGTGTCTCAGAAGATATTGCAACTCTCCTCATAGGCTGATGTTTAGGGCTGAAGTGAAGAACTAAATAACAAGCAAAAACTGGGTAATTAGAAGCTGCCTGCTTGCTTCCAAATTTCTAATCAGATTCATAGCTCCTGCTTCAAATGGATGGAATAGCTTTTTTTTATTGTGCAAAAGTAAAAAGTAAATATTTATCATATCAAAACCATTCCAATATTTCCCTGAGCACATCAGGATTATTAGACAGAGCTTTGTAACTGAGTCCCTCAATGCCTTCCTGAGCAGAAAGGAAATTATGAAACTCTCTCAAAGCAGGAGTTATAAAGAAAATTTCACACATCACACCTTATGAATGTACAAACTTCAAAAGGGGTGTTTGAGGACAACTGGAGACATCTGTAAACTCCGGGGCACACTGTGAGCCCTTGGAAACCTTGCAATGAGATTATTGTAGCACAAACCACGTCTTGTGGCGCTAGCAGAGATTTGATGGAGAATTTTAAAACTTTCCAATCCCAAGGAAAATGTCATCTCAAGAATAATTCAGGCTTGTTGAGCCCTGGAGATGAGGCTTCAGCAGATAGCAGTCCCCTGATGTGCTCACGAGAAAACGACTGCCCAGGAACCGGGAATTGACTGGGGGCTTTCTCCCCCGTGCCCCCTGCTCATCCTTTATCTGCAGAACCTCTTGCCACTGGAAATCCAATTACAGTTAAACAAAGATTCACCTCAGTGCCTCCTGGAAAGCTTTGAAAAATGTTTTGCTTAAAGACAGTTCTGTCCACATCTGTCTAGGTAGGGAGCCAGGATCTTCTGAAGGCTTTAATGCCGTGTTGCACCCTCTCCTCAAGCAGGATATTGGCTAATCCTGACATTAGTGTTCATCTAGACCAGTCTCTTTATAGCTACAGGGGCAGTGTGGGTCACACTCTTAGTGCCTGTTTTCTTGTGAGGTTGGCTTAGAAAGCTGACTTCATTAAAATGAAATGTTTTCTCTTTCCCTTTAGTTTTTGGTCTACTTTTCGCATTGTGTCATTTCAGCCCCAACATATTCAGAATTTTCTCTTCCTTCCATGCATTCCTCTTTTAAAACCCAGCAGGTAGAAAATCACTTTGACTAAAGCAGAGATTCTCACATTAAAAGCTGAGATTGTCCAGCTTTTCAAAGTATGTGATTATATAAAGTATCAAATACTGTGAGAATTGGATTAAAAAACCACGAGGGCCGATTCGGAGACAAATGGTAATGAGCAGCAGGAAAAGACAGTGCGTACAAATACAGTAATGGATAGCAAATGTCAAGAGTTCAGCATTCAATTTTATTTCCCTGTTTTTATGAGGTGAATTTTTATTATAAATGCCATGGGGATTGTGTGTGTGTGGTTAAGGGAGCAGCTGAAAAGGTGTACAGAGGAGAGAGGTTAGGGGTCAGGAGAGTCAGAGGAATTTGGGATGAAGAGACTGGGATGTAGTCAGGGCTTGAGCACCAGTAACACATAAGGGATCAGACTGTCAGGCTCTTGGGGATGGTGCAGCATTTCTCCAAATTCCTGTTTGCCAGCTCACGCAGTAATTGCACAAAGTTGTTGCTTTGGCCCCAGGTGTGTTGCTTCAGTACAATAGGGATGGATCCAAAACTGCATTCCTTGCACGGGTGCAAATGAAAACCCCTGAAGAAAACCATAGCTTTCTGTCCATGCAGCTTCTCCTTCCCTCCCTGGGGAGCTGGCTGGGAATTTTAGGGATGAGATCTGATTCTGGAGACTGGGGCTCAAGCACGTTAAGATTTTCAGCATATTGCAGCTAAGAGAAGTGTTTTTCCAATTGAGAAGAGTGTCAGGAAAGCAAAGATGTTCCCCAGCATCCTGCTAAGCTGTAGACTCCATCAGTGAAAAGAATAATGTTTATTCTAAAGCTTCAAATGAGTCATTTTCTAAGGTTGAGTTCAGCAGCTGCACTTGCAGCTCGTGCATTCCAGGGCTGTGGGAGCTGTTTCCAGCTGGGTATGGACACTGGCCGTGCTTCAGTCATGCTGTGGGCAGCTGCAGCCAGGTACTCTGTGTTCTCTGCTGACTTGGTGATTCAGTTTTGCCCTTTTTGCGTTTTTTTTTAAAAGTCCATTCTGCCTTTTTCTTTGTTCTTCTCATCTCTGTGTTCACTAATGAGTGCCAAAGCTGTTCAGCACGTCCTTGATCGAGGATGAGTCACGAATGGCAGAGCTCCTGCCATACAGACTGACCCATAAACCCTGCACTGGTTTGAGGATTAAAACCAGCTTCTGACAAGATTGTGCTTCTGAAGCTCCTCTTGGCCACGTCTCCTCAGCCTCCTGCCCTCTGTTTGGCAACTTCTGAAGTGCTGCTGCCTTTTGCCTGATTTAGGATTAAAAAATGTGTCATTCCTGGCCTTCCCTTATCCTCTGTCCCAGCTTATACAGAACAGAAATGACCCGTGGCTTGTTTGAAAATAGGCTTTAGGGAGGAGGGTAGCAGAGATGCCCTGCAAAGTGATTGAATGTGCTTGGCAGGGAATATTTAGTCTGGATTTCATACACAGAGAGCCCAGGTAGGGAGAGTTTCTTCCTCAGGTGTGAGACTGCACTGGCTACACTTTGTGGGTTCACTGACCCCTGCACAGCTGGGGAGGTGTTGTGAGAATATCCCTGAGCACAATCCACGCCAGGACTCTGCAAACGGCACTTGTGAAATGTGAAACTCTTCTCTATTCCATCCTGGTGCCTCATGTTCATTCCTGCTCCTTCAGTGACCTCCTCATCAAATGTGGTCCATTTAAAGATTCACAGGATTTGTCTCAACTGCCAGCTTTGCTGCAGCAACCTGCTCTCCAAGAAATCAAGCTGTGTGCTGTCTGCTCCATCAGTCATTCCCAGCCCATGCTGACGGCGAGGATTCAGGATGGAGACTTGGCTGGTGGCCAGGCGGCTCAAACACGGAATGGCCACAGGGCTGTGCAAATCCTGGGGGAGAGAAGTTTCCTCTGTTCCTTAAGAAGGTCAACCTGTAGTATTCCAAACCAGGCTTTGCTTTAAATTTAATTTTCCCCATTTTGGGCCTATCCTATCTTGAAAATTAACATTTGATAACAGCAGCAACATTTGGTTGTTGGATTTATTTTTTTTTTTCATTTTTTAGTGTGGGCAAAGTTTTGGAATTGACAGCTTTGGCATCCCTTCCCAGCACTCCTGTTGGGGCAGCATTGTGTCTTCACCACCAGCCTCACGGACAAGTTAACCAGAGCCACACCTGTCATCGTGTCTGCTCTCCCCTCTGCTGCCGTCAGGACCGGAGACAGGCTCTGTGTGCCACACACACACCCCATGCTGCGGCATTACACAGCACTTAGGAGCCTTTCAACAGTCTGGAGCCATCCTGCACGGCTTGATGGATTAAAGGCTTGTCCAAAGCCTCAGTGGCTGTTTGGAAAAGTCAGAGTGTGACATGGTGTCAGGCTTTCGAGCGTCACACGCGGCACGCGCACCAGGGAGCTGCTGTCCCCTTGCACATTCTGTTTGCTTTCACACATGACTCTCTGAAAGAGCAAAAGGTGAAAATGCATCATCATCAACTGATCTTCGTAGCTGGGTGAGAAATATTTCTTCCACTGTGAGTTTTACAGACTTTTTTGTAAAAAAGTTCCAGGGTTTGGATCAGGATCAATGACAGTATTTGGGAGTGGAGAACAAGAACTGTCACCCAGCAGCAGTAATTGATGCATTAATGTCTATCATGGGCAGGCAGGGCTTGGATCAGGTAGACCTGAGACTTTGCAGGGAAAAGCCATCAAACAGACAGTTATTCCCATTATTGCAGGCCTGTCTACAAAAGAAAAACCTCTGATGTTAAGATCTGCAGTCATTTTGCAAAATTGTTTCCCCTTCTTAAGTGAAAATGAATTAAGTCATACTGTGAACAGTATTGTGGTCAGTGCCTCGTAATGGAAAAATAGCAAATAAAAATTACTCCTCCAGCAATGATGGGTTAATGTCTTTTTAGTACCAAATAAAATTTTGATAGTTATCGCTGATGTATTTTTTTAATAATTGACTGGGATATTTAATAATGCTATGTCTAATTTAGGAATCCAATTTATTGACAAACCCAGGAAGAAATCACCATATTAAATAGACACAAAAATCAGTTTAATGCAATTCATGGGGAGGCATTGAAACTTCACAGCAGGCAAAATACAATAAGCACTAATGTAACCTTGTAAAATAAGGATTAAGACAAAATCTCACAGCCTGTCCAGAGTACAGCATGAGATGATATGGAGGCTTGAATGCCTTGGTTCAAAACCTGGGAGCTCTGTGTCCACCCAAAAAACTCTGGTTTGTTGACCACTGTTTCACTTTTTACCTTTCACTTGAGCTACCTTCAGTTCCCTTTTCAAAATGTCTTTCCTTCTGTGTATTCTTCACAGTATTTTGAAAAAACTCTTCCATCGTGGCAGGGCTTCCTTCAATCCTGCTCATCTTCAGCAGCTGAGTCTGTTTAGTGAGTTTATTAATTAGCATGTTGGGCTCATTAAAGTGAGCACCTCATTTGGAGAAACCTCCTGGGGACTCCAGCAAATACACACGTACTCATTAGACTGAATGTTTTCCACTTGTAGATCAGCATTTTGATAATAAACACTTCATAATCCTAAGGAAAATGGTGCAAGTTGAAAGTTAGAATTTAGTTGAGGATAGGTTTTTTTGAGTTTTTTTTTTTTTCCCCCACGGGCATCAATATGGCTATTAGCTGTACAGCTATGGGTCATCAAACAACCAGCAAAGCAATTTCTCACATGATTTCTGCACTGTGCTTAAAGAAATTCACCTCTTCTGTCCTGTTGGTTCATGCAGCTCATTATAGGACACTTGGCTTGGCTGTTGGCAAGTCAAAATCTGAAGGGCCATGCAATTAAATGTAGTTCTGAATTTCCTCACCTTCCAGCAAGGGCACAGTAACAGTGTCTGACGTGGTTTAGCACCAGTGGCTGCACAGTTTAACTCAGCATAGGTGGAAGATTCAAAGTCTGATAAAACCATGAATTGGGTAACCTATAGCTGGCTTTAAAATTCAGATTAACAAGGTGACGATGAGGCATGGCGTTGCCTTGGCTGTGATGTATTCACAGAGGGCTGCATGTGGGAAGATTTTACAAATCCTTGTGATGCAGTAACAGGTCAGGTGAAAACTTGGGAGCATATTAAGCTGGTCAGTTAAAATGCCTCTGCTGTGTGTTGGACTGTGCCCATTTTTTGGGCACAAAAAATGCAGTTGGGCAGCAGCTGCAAGATCCCACTCCCCTCCTGCCTCTGGATGAGCTGTCTGTCACAGCCCTTGAGTGCTGAGGTGCTGTAGCAGTTTGGTTAATCCCTTGCAGGGAAATCTACCGCACTCTTCTTGCTTAATGCTGGAGAAAATCGTCCCAGATGTTTTTGTCTGAGAGAAGAATGTTTGGTCAGGCTGTTGGAGCTGCAATTTCTTTCCCCAAAGATAAGCAGAGCTGTAAAACTGAGCCCCAGGTCACACCATGGATCAGCCTTCAACCTCCTCTTTTAAGTTTTTAAATCTCGGGGAAGGAGCCTAAAATCCAGCTGGGTGACTGGAGGCTGCTGGTGCTGGCTCTGCTCTTGCAAGAAGGAACACAACACCTCCACTGAGCTTCTCTGGGGGCACTTAAGGCAGAGTTTATTTACTGTGGAACGTGGTAGTTTAGTTGGATTCCTGCTTGCTGCCTAATTAGTTCCACTAATTTATTTGGAATAACTCTTCCTCTCTTTCTGTTGAATGGCTGGAAGTGGGTTCTGGGAGCCCATCTATTCCCTCATTTAGCCCTTGCATGTTTGCAGGATGCTGTGCTCCCTCTCCCAAGCCCATGCTGGAAATACCATTAGCTCTGTAAGGATTTTATCTCAGCAGTGCCCAAAGGCCCTTTGGGAGCAATTGCTGCAGGCTTTGTGCACATGGAAGGTGTCCTGATCCATTTGGAAGCTGTGTGCTCCTAAGGAGCTCCAGCTTAGGGCAGGCACAGGAGCACAGAGGTTCCTGAGAGCCTGAGATTTTTGTGTACTTCAAGTTTCTTCTGCTCCATATCCCATGTTCTCCCTTCCTTGCCCCTTCCCAACCTTGCTTTCTGGCTGTTTATTTATCACCCTTAAAAATGATGCAATTAATTCTCTAAACATTTGCACACTTGTAACTAAAACTCTTTATCAGGAGAGCAAACTGTGCAGAGGAAGACTGAATATTCCTGTGGAAGTGCTGCTTCTCTGGGCTTTTCCATGGACAGCTGGCTGTAACCTTTGGGATTTTAGCAGGTGGGGTGCAAGAGAAGGGATCTCACAGGCACAGGTGTTGCTGAACAGCAGTTGCCTCTTGGCAGGGAGGTCAGGACTCAGCACCAGTGGGTTAGGAAGCAAATCTGACCCTATGAATGAATGAATTCCTGTGTCAGAATCACTGCCTTCCCTTCACCTTTGCAATGTGTGTGCTCAGTGCCAAGAGAATCCACAGACACTTCAACCACATGGATGCTCTTCAACCTGTCCCAACTTCTCTTCAGAATTTCACATACATTTTAAAACTGTTTCCTAGTCAAGGTGGTATTTTCATCTGCTCATTCTCTTTATGGCAAAAAGAGATTTCTCCCCTTCCCCTGGCCTGGGAGGGGAACTGCAGTGGAAGCAAACATGAGCTAATCAGGCTGGCACAAAAATAGGCTGTTATTTATGAAACCAGCCCTTTTCTGACTTTTCCTTTGTTTATGCAGTGTAATTTCAATGTCATAAATACTAAAAGGTTTACTGCTGGGAGATGAGAACTTCCCTCATTCATCTCTGCAATTAAACTTCTTGTGCCCATGGTGACTTTTCCTTTTAACTGCCTTTTAGGAGAGAATCCAGGATTTTAAGAGGTTTCACTGACTGAATTTTTTTAATGAGGTCAAAGAGTTTTTGAGGGAATTTAGAAGACAATTTAGGGGTATTTTTGTTTTCTTTGCTGGTTTAGGCTTAATTTTTCAGCACAGTCCTTGAGTTCCTGAGTGACTTCTAACAAATTTTTTTTCCCTGTGTCTTACTTGCACCAAATTTCTAACAGTATAAGCCTTCTTATTGACTTTAACTGTCTTTAAAGCATCCAGTGCTGTATGTGAGCTACCCTAGAGCTGGGTACTCTCCCTGTAACCACTCAGCTGCTCCCTTCATTTTTTTGCACAATCTCTGCAGCCTCTGGACCTGTTCTGGAAATGTGTCACACAGTGACAAATATTCTAAGGAAAGGAATCCTATCAAAGAATTGGGAAAGTTACAGCATGATAATCTCAAGGAGTGCTGTGTGGTGCTTCTGTCAGCTCTGGGACAGGAGGTGCTTTTATTCCATGGACAGAGGTCACCACCCTCACAGTAAAGAATTGGGATTTGAAAGATTTTGGATGGAGAAAACACCCAAGTAAATTGTCTTTGGACTCTGAGTTAATGGCACTGTCCCTTCAGTAGCAATCACAGATTTTGTGGGTAAATTTTTTCTTGAAGAAGAACATAAAGAAATTCCATGGTCACTGTAGAGCTGTAGTAGCTTGAAGCTGTAAATATGAAGTTGCAATTGCGGGAGGAGCTGACATGAATCAACCTACTCTCATTTCAAGCAGCTGTTTAATGAGAGCTTCTTGTAAGATCCCCTGTTAAGAATAGGCCATAATGAGTATGATGAAACCACCTCATCCTTGAAAACAAATTCCTTTTCATGGCTTAATTAAAAGTGCTCCTAATACTTCCATGAGCATACATGATAGCTAAGGAAAGGCTCTGTTTTAATTTATATAAAGAAGTCTCAATTAAGAAGCTAAATAGATAATATGTTGTTTTAATATTATGTAGTGAAAACTGTTCTTATTTCTGAACTTCTGCTGTCTTCCAGTCAAATATATTTGTCTTAACAGTTTAATAGCTTTCCCTGAGAGACCAGAGTTTCAGCCACGTCCTTGTATGCTTTTAGTTCTGTCTTAATGTGATGGAAGAAGTGCAGACTGCAGCAACTGATTCAGGCATGATTTGTGGGTGAATTTTTTAGGGGAGCAATTACAGGTGGCTGAGCCTTGTGCACTGTTTAGGCCCAGATATTTTTAGGAACAGGCAGCACTAATTAAGCTGCCTGTGCAATGAGCAGCAGTGGCATTTGCCTGTAACGTAGCAGCAGCGTAATCTGCTGCAGGAGGGGTTTGTGTTAGTCAAGAAGCTGGTGTGGCCACAGCAGGTTTGTCACCTCTCAGGGAGCTGGCCCTGCTGCCCCAGTGTAGGAAACATCCAGGTGTGGAAGAACAACCCTGCTCCACACCACTGGCAATTCCTGCCCCTGTTCTTCCTGCTCCTCCTTTGCCACAGTGAAACATCACTCTCTCTTTGTAGTTTCCTTGTAAGATGCTAATTAAAGGAAGAAACGTTGGTTTGAGAGAAAACTGCCAAAGTGAGTATTGTAAAAAAAGCAACTGTTCCTTTGCATTTGTCTGAAATTGCTGTGCCCTTGGGAGAAGCATAAAGATAAGAGTTCCCTGTGCAGGGACTTCCTGGCTGTGATACCTGAGGAGGAGGGGACAGAAAAGCAGATTGTTTTTTTGTACTGTTTCCTTTGTGGGTGTCTCTCCTGATATACTGAGAAATCAGTGAATAAATTGCACAGAAACACATTAGAACCTTAAAAAGGGGTCTTTTTAAAAAGAAGAGTGAAGTGTTGAAGGAGGGTTGCTGGCTTGGTGAACAAGTTTCTTGCTCTTTAGGAAATGCCTTGTGCTCTGGCCTGGCCTTGGGCATGGACTGTCTTTTTGGGAGGTCATGGGCAGCTGTGCTGAGCAGTAAGCTGGGGGAGAATTCAGGGTTATGGATGCAGCTAGTGAGGAACAACTTGAAGCTCCCCGTGTAAATGTAGTCCTGCCACAAAGGTATTGTCCTGTTCCTCTTTCCCTTCTATGTCTTGTAGCTGCAGCTTTTTGATTTCCCAGCAGAAGGTACATTTGTAGTTTGGACAAATGTGTTCTGATGTATCACTTGGATTGTTTTCACATTATCAGATTGTCTGACCTGCTATCATTGTGCCAGTGGAGCACAATAGTTCATCACATGAAAGTGTAGGAGACTCATATCCTGGAGTTAGATTGTGACTTGGTCTGTACTGAAAACCCCTGACCTCTGCACTGAGACACCACAACAGGAGGTGTTAGCAAAAGGATTGTTAAAAAAAAAAATTATGAGTAAGGAGTCTTTATTTTCATAGTGATTTCTGGTTTGTTTCCTGAATGATCAGGCTGACACCTTCATGGCTGACCCCTTGCTTTCCACTCACTTTACAGCCCTGATCTCCTACTTTCAATTCCATCAGTACTGCAGGCTCTAATTTTTACTGATTTTTGGGTTTTCTTGCAAATGTCAATCACACTAAAAAATTTAGGTGTGATCTGTCTTTCTCAAGCTCAGCTTCACACAGAGCTGCCTCCCTGTCTTCTCTCGGTGGGTTGCTGCAGACAGATTTGCTTTCATGCTAGGTGGGAGCTCAAACCCTTCAGCAGAAACTTCCCTGGTTGCATTACTTGTGAGTTTTATTAATTGCTCATTGATGGTGCCTTGGTTTGCTGTTATTCTGTTGTTTCCCCTAAAAAGAGGTGTATTTGCTGTGCTGAGTGATGTTCATAATTGCCCCCCTACTTTGCCAAAACGCCACTTGTGAGAGGCTGAGAGATTGCAAATGTCAAGCGTGGGACCCACGAGGACAATCTACCAGTCACTGCTGAAATGATTTGAACTAGTGAACTCTTGCTAAAACTGTTAATTGCTTTTTTAAAAACACTTAATGGAAATTGCCACATTTAAGTAGCCCATAAAACCACGATGACACCAGCCTTAATCAGGTGTCACAAAAGCACATCCATTATAAGCTACCTGGCCTGAAAACTTTGAGGATGGAAATCAGTTGTGACAGCCTGCTGTTTACAGTCCTGCATCTCTCCAGAGGAGGAGAATAATTTATTTGTTTTACTTATGAAGAGACTCCTCTCTGAACAGCACCTTTATGTGCAATAAAACTTATTGAAGAGAATGACCCCAGGGAACTCAGAAGTCTGTAGGATAAGGTAGTGCTGCCTGGTTTTCAATATTTCATACTGGGATATGCTAGTTTGTTTGGTGACCTTGCTGCAGACATGGATAGCTCACTGAAAACCACAGTGCTGTGTTTTTCCAGGGGTGTTTTCTTGATTCCAAAAGCCAAAATGTTGCAGGGAGGAAACTCTGGTGCCAGGCAGTGAAGTCCTGCGTATTTTAGGTAATATGGATTTTAGAGTGTAACACATATTTATGGGACATGCTTTTTAAAAAATGTTAAATGACTTAGCTATAAATCCCACTGAAATCTTAGATGGACACTTTATTTATGAAGATACTGGGAGGTTGTCTATTTGCCTCCTCAAGCTGTCTGCCAAGCCCAGCAGGGAGGGGTGTAGTGGGGATAACCACATTTCTTCCCTGGATTTTGCATCACCATGTGACCCACTGAAAAAGCTCTTTGGAAAGAGGAAAAGATGGGAGCAAGCATTAGGTGAAGGTGTTCATGTGTGAGAGGAACGTTTATATTCCGTGTATCCAGGGCAAACTGAGGCTCCGGCCTGCGGCTGCTCGGAGCTGGAGGCTGCGTGTGCTGGGCTCCCTCCTGCTCCCCGTGCAAGGCTGTTCCTCTCCTCAAACCTCCCCAAAAACAGGTCATTAACTGCTGTGCTTATCAGCAGTCTCAGAAGAGGCCTAAAAACAGAAGTGGCCCAGTGGAGTGACACACTTTCTAGCCCATTGCCATGGGCCATTTCAGGCCATGGCAGCTCAGCAGGGCCTTGCTCTAAACCTTACAAACCTCTTCTGTTGCTCAGGGTGCTGTTTGCTATCCAGCCCCTTGAACCTTCACTTATTTTATTACACATTAAAAAAAATAAAGTATCTGGAGTTGCTGTTGACACTAAGAATTCAACAAAACTGTGGTAGCAGCAGTATTGCCAGAATGGGATGTTTAAGTAGGGTGTAGTGACAAGCACTGGTATAAAAATGCTACAAATCACCCATCCCAGTGTTTCCACCTTCATGTCATGTGAGGTTTCTTTAGTACTATGATGGTGTTATGATGGTGTTTCTTTTTTTTATGCTCTTTAAAGTTTTATGCTGGCTCTTGCTGTAAGTTATTCAAGGTAACTTCAGGATATAACCTTAAATTCCAGTGATGTTCCTGAAAAACTTCACAGAACCCTTCCACTTCTTTTGGGGTGAAGTTTCACTTTATTAAACCAATTTAATTTACTGACTGTGCTGATCTTGAGCAGAGCTTGGGAGGCATAAGGAGGTACTTTTGCTGCCAGTATCCTGAACTTTCCCAGGGCTGCTGTGAAGCAACTCCTTTCACCTTTGAAGCTGTGAAAGCACATAAATAAAAGTAAATATGAAATAAGAAGTAGTAGGTCTTTATTGCACTTGTGTGATATTTTGTAAAATCTTATTTACCTGTGATCCTGACACTTTGTACTATTATTACTTTTTAAAATATAAACTCTGAATAGTGCAGACAGATTACCAGCAGAGCTAAAGGTAATTGAAGATGGAAAATTTACAGTGGAACTTGAAAATCCCTTTTTTTTTTTTGAGGCAGCGGTTCTAAAGGAAATGTTCTTAGTCTTCATTCTCCAGTGGGAAATTTTGTGTCTTCCAGTCAGGGCAATAAATAAAGGTAAAAGAACCACCACAAAAACATCCCTGAATTATTAATTTGCCAGAAACAGCATTGCAGAAGAAAAAGCCTCCTCAGGATAGTACAGGAATGTAAAATCCTCATTATTCACCAAACACATAAGGATCTGCACAGATGAGTAATGCAGCAGGGCCCACACACGTGAGATCAGTGACAGGTGTGAACCAGGTTTTGATTTTTAAAAATAAAATATATCCAGCTCAGGGTATCCTTCTTTGTAAGTCTAATGGGGAGTACCTGTGTTAAGAAGTAAAGCTGCTGTCAGGTATAATGGCATGCATGCTTTAATTTTGGTGTGAACAGGATAAAGTTCCTATTGCAATGCTTGGCCCAAAGATTAAAGGCTGCAATCAGAAATCAGAGTCCCAGTCCCTGCTTCTGCAACCACATATCATTTCACTGTGGGTATCTTTAAAAATTAAGTGTACAGAAGAGAGTTGAAATATTACCAGTGGATCATTTACTATATCCCAACAGTTCAATCATCAGCGCTGGAAAGTCAATATTATATTAACTTCAAACTAGTCTCTACTGAAATTCTCCAAAATGATGGAAATTCAGAGGTCCTAGTTTTCTACTTGTGCATTTGGCTGCTTATGAAATGTCACCTGAAAATGATGTTTTGGTAGGAGATCATTCCTGCTGTTCTCCCAAAGGCAGCAGTTCTGGGTTATATCAGGTTTGCTTTCAGAATAGAGTTTGCTACAAAGTATGTCATATAAATTAAAATAATATTGACATATGGTGGCCAGATAAGGAACAGGGCTTGATGATTCCTATTGGAAATTCCTTGAATACTTCTCAAATTGAATGCCAGCAGTAACTTCTGAATGTCTGTCAACAGATGACTTCCCAGAAGGTGTTTGTTTTCCTGACTGCAGTGGAAGATCATTACCTGGGATATAGATTGTTTCATCTGTATTCTTCCTGCTGCTGCCTAATTGACATCTATAGAGTGTTTTAACACCTGGATTAACAAAGGCCTTTGTCTTCCATTTACAGAAGATAAAAAAGGATTTGAGCATTTTAAACTAAATGTATTTCACAGTATGGTAATAGATGAAACTGCTTCCTATTATATAAAATACAGTCAATTTTTGCTAAAAGCTTCAGGGGCTTCCCTCCAGCCCTTGGTCACATTCTGTTAAGCAGCCTGGGAGTTTGCCAAGGGAACTGGAAAATCTGAGTTTGATCCCCAAACTGCTGGATCCCAAATCAGTGAAATAATTTTGTGGGAATGCTGTAGCACATCAATGCATGGCAGGTGTGTATGTGGTGGCTTTGTTTAAATGCTGTGGGTTTTAGTCAGTGTAGATCTGTGTGAGTCCCAATCTGCATTTCTGAAGGCTGATATCTTGCTAATGTCTGATTCCAGTATTTGTACAGTTCACAGGAATCCTTCAAGGGTTTATTTGCTCTGTGTTCATCCGGGATGGAGTGAGTGTACCATGTAAAATAATATGTCAGCTCATAAACTGCGTGTGCAGTGATGAGATGTGAGCTCGTTTCACTTTTATCACAGGACCTTGAATCAGGCTTGTTCTGCTGCCAAGTCCCCAAACACCTCCTTGCAATGTGCCTGGAATTCACTGCTCTGGAACTGTGGTTTTTTGGTGAATTGTTTTGTGTTTTGCCAGACTCTGGGGCGGGGGACTGGTTGTTTCACAGATGAGAGCTGGGAGGGATGCAGCCAGTGCACTCGGGCTGCTGTTGCATTTTGGGTCCTTCCTGAGGAGCTCAGGAATGTCCACTGACACCATCCAAACTCTGTAGTCTGTGCTTCCTGGGACACTCTGGACTGTTTGGGCTTCCTCTACCTGCTCTCATAGTTGCTGCCATGTGCACGTCGATTTTTGTGCTTTTTTCTCAGCTCCATCCTCCTCTGTGCTGCATCAGGTGCTGTGTCCTGTGAGCTGTGATGGGACACAGTACCTCAGAATGGAGAGAAGAGATGCCAGCAGGGTTCCTTCTCTTCCTGCTCACCTGCTGTGCAGGCAGAAGGATTCTGTGCAGGCTTCTTCCAGCCTCTGCTTCAGGGAACTGGTTTTAATGAACATAATGTGCAGCGTGCCCTTTGTGCGTGGAGTGGAGATGTCACAGGAGTGTGTGCTGAAGAGGTTTAGGGAATTTATGAACTTGACTCACCCACAGTGGGGAATGTAATTCCTTTTACTTTTTCTGTTCCAGTTCACAAAATGACTGCTTAAATCCCAGAATTCTCTCCCAGCTCTAAACGCCGTCTGTTATTCCCCTTGTCCTGCTGGTGACGGCTGCAGTGTTGGACAGCAACTGTTGTTGCAAACTTGATTTTTTTTTTCCATCTTCTCTCACCATCCCTTCATGAACCGATCTGCTGTGACTATGAATATTTTTGGACTCTCCCATGCCTCTTTTTTCATTGGCAGAGTAATACTTGTCTCCTCATGGGTTGCTCCTTTGCGAGACGGGATGAATCACGCTCGGAGCGAGCTGTCGTGTTGTCTTGTGCTCTGGAGGAGCTACTTGTTGTTTGTGCTCTTCATATCCTTATGACAGCTTGTCAGGGAAGAGAAGTTTTCCTTTATTTTCTTTTCCCTTCATCGTTGTTGACTAATTAGTAGCCAAATAGACAGCATTTGTTTTTATGATCAAACTGGTGGTAATTTAAGGGTTGGATGCAATCCAGAGCTCTGGAACCAAATAATGAACTTTTGGGTATGGTTAGGTGAGGATGTGACTTGGAGTGGGGAATTTTCCCTCTGTGGTGAAGGCTTCTGTATTCTGGACTCAAAACAATCATGATTAATTCTGAAGTGCCATTTCAACAGTTCATGTTACACAGTTCAAGATGTTATACTTGAGGATCAGGGGGGATTGGTCTGAAATTTTCCATCTGACTCTGGTCTCCTTTGTTTGTTTAAACAAGAATCAACCAGGGCATCAGAACTGAAGCCCCTGAGCAGAGGTGTTGTCTCCTTAAGATGAGTGGTTTTCATTTAAACTCCATGTGACTTTCTGTGTACTTTGAGTGTTTATTTGTACCTTGCTCCAAACAGGAAGGCCACTCTCAACCAAGGGATCTGTTTGTCCCAAGGAGTTGAACAGCCACACGTTTGTGTCCCTTGGTGAGTAACCAGGGCCCTGCTTTTTCCAGCCAGTGATTAATTGCACAGAGCAGTAGGTGGCACACAGACATTTTTCATACCTAACTCATTCAGAAGGGGGGGACTCGAGGAACTGCACATCCTGCATCTCCCTGACACAGCCACGATGGAGAGCAGACCTTGCTGCTGGCAGCTTTCCTGATGCACCTCACCTCATGCAGGGAGACTCCATCACCTTCCCACAGTGGGACCAGATGTCCCAACACGCAGTGGAATATTGCAAGGAAGGGAAAAAAATGAGGTAAAAAGCTCTGAGAACCGATCTCTGTTTTGTCGAACAGTTGGAGAGCTCCTGGCCATGGCATCTCAAACCTGACAAAATTACCCCAAAGTCACTGATTTTACATTCCATTTGGCAGTAGAAAAACCTTCCAAAGCATTCAAATTCTGCTTTCCTTCATCAGCTCCGTTGGGAGGTGAAATAATTCTGAGTAAGGGATTCCTGTGTTTCACTCAGACCTGGGAATTAACCATTTTTCTACAAGATCCCTTCTTTAAAGTTTTTCTTTGTCTTTCTTCCTCCTGGCCGTGTTTGCAGTGCACTGGCACATGTCTGCTCCAATTTGATGAGGACCAACCATCTTTGGGAGGCTGGTTTAGAATGAAATCTTTGCTGTATAGCTCTCATTAATGGTAGGAGAAAAGTAGCTGGGAATTTCATCTCTGTCCATGGAGCTGATTATCCATCCCAGGCTGCTGCCTTGGGGACAGGCTTAGACCCTGCAGCCTGTGTATCAAACACCGCTCTCCCAGAAGGTAGCAAGCCAAGTGTATGTTTGCTATGCATTATTTATGGAATTCAAAATGCATTCTCTTAAAAAAATTACTGTGGACTGTGCAATTTTTGCACTGCAGCTGGAAACGTGGGGATCTCTGATGTTTGGAAGGACTTGGATGGGCTCTCACACAGACTTGTGCCTTGCACAGAGCAGGACAATGAAGCCCTTTGAGGTGCTTAAGATAAGCAATTAAGAGTTTGTCTATTGGAGTTTAAGTTTCAGTGGGGGATGATTAAAAAATGGCTGTGCAGAAACACAAATGTGGCACAGCAATTCTAGAAAGGCATTTTATTTTCAAACCAAAAATAAAAACCAAAACAATGTTTACATCATCTTTTTCATAATGAGATGTACAAAGTGTTCTTCTTCAGATGTGATGGTTTGCCATGCAGGGTGTGTTTGTCCTGATCCCTAGGCTTTGTTCAGAGGTGCAAATTTGCCCTTAAAGCTCTGTTGTCCCCACAGGGTAACTGGAGCACATGGAATTGCAGAATTCTACTTCTCCTAACACCCTTCTTCATGAGTGTTCATCCACTTTATTATTTGTACACACCAAAAAGACAGAATCAGGTGGACTTTTTTTTAATTTTGATGAAATTATGGCTCACCCAAGCAGAATGTTGTTTCCAGTAGGGACAGGCTCCTCACCACTCTCACCTGCATGGATTTAGGTGAGTTATGAAGCCTTATGGTTCTCTCTGTAGTGAGGAACTATTAATGCCTGGACTCTCCTGTCTTCTTGATTAGCCTGAAAATATTGTCTGAGAGCCAAGCTTTAGGCTGTGCACTGCCTGATGTATGGTTGAGCTCAACCAAAGACAGATTTATATTTGTTCTACAAAATTTAGGGCTTGTTCCCTTGCCTTTTGTAGCCATCAGGAGGAGTTTTGGGTGTTGCTCATTAATGATATGCATCATCTATATGGCAGGAGGATAAATTATATGAATTGTTGGCAATCTCCAGCCAGCCATTTCCATGTGGATTTAAAAATCTTATTTTCCCCTGGATGTTTCATCCCCATCTACCAAGAGGCGTGCCTGGAGTGTGCCAGGGATGGCCTGCATGCAGGTAATGTACACAATAGCTTTATTATTCCCAGGTAATAAAGAGGAATGCATCAGCACATTGCAGGCATTAAAATGTATGGTTTCTCTGTGGCCTTTAATGAGGGTTTGCAGGAGTTCCAGTGCTCTACAGAAAATATTGGATTTTTCTCCTCTTTTCTTGCAGGGCCCAAAGGGATGGGAGGAATTTGCTGTGTATGTGTTTTGAGGAGAACAAATTTAGGATAATCAGGTTTTTTTTTCCACTGGTTTCTCACACACACCCAAACTTGGAGCTGGGTAAGCTCTTTAGCTACGCATCAGTCCTGTGCTGGTGCCTGGAAGAGGTTAAAGTCCCTGTGTCCCTGCCTAGCAGCTGGAATTAGCCATAGGTGTGTTTTCCAAAGGCAGCCACTCTGCCTGGGCTTGGTCTGGTTCCCAGGACTGCGTAAGCTTGCACAAATGTTCTTTTAGATATGACAGTAAATCAGCTTTAGTTGTTTATTTTCCTTTTACATTTATTATCTATAAATGTACTAGCCAGTAGGTTTTCTGGCTGCAGTTAGCACTGAGATAGGAGGATTGAAAAATGTTCCCAGAAGGAACATTTGGGATGGGTAATTGTGATTGTTCACCCTGGAAACCTGACTCTGAGCTTGTCTTTTCCAGTCAAGGAACAGATATACTGTGTGACTTATGTCTTACAAGATCCACTTTGGGATCTTACACAATCAAACACTTGGAAACTTGTCACAGACTAGGGGAGTATCCACAGAAGGTATTTAATGACTGATTTCAGGTAATACTCAGTGTCTGCTGCCGTAAGGTCAGGACGCTCATGAATTGTTCTCAGACATTTTGCAGAAAGAAAAGCAGCTGATGTACTTTAGATATTCCTCACCTATCAGTTGGCTGAAGCTGCATCTGGAGACAAGTCTGGGACACTGTCACTGAATGGGTCAGGTTGGAAGAGACCACAGTGTGGTCATCTGGTCCCACCTCCCTCCTCAAGCAGGGTCATCCCAGAGCACAGGATTGCATCCAGACAGTTCTGGAATATCCCCAGTATTCCAGACCAACCTGTTCCATTGCTTGGTCACTGCACACAACAAAGAACTTCTTCTTCACATTCACATGGAGCTTCCTGTGCACCAGTTTCTGCCCATTGCCTCTTGTCCCATTGCTTGGCACCATGGAAAATGTGGATTTTTCAGTGTATTTTTCCATGTTTATGCACCCACATCTAATGGACTGTGGCATGCACGCCTCTACAGTTCCTCTCTCTTGCTGGGTAGGGCACCATCATATCCTCCAAAAGAGGTGCTTGGTCAGGCTTAAGTCCCCAGCAGCACCGTTTGTTGTTTGGGACATCTGCTCCCCTGTGGGAAGGTGGCAGCAGGAGACAACATGAGATCAGTTAATGATTGTAAGTATGTTCAGGCAATCTGCCAGTCTGAGCACTCAGCCCATTCTCCTTTTTTTTTTTAACTTGTCAGGAATTCAGAGTAAAAATATTGCAGCGAAGAGGCTCATCTAGAAAAGCAGCATGTTAATTACAGGAGGCAGTTTCTTGGCTATCAGTTGCTGTCCTGCACAGAATAGCTTGGAGATGTACATTTTTACTGTGGGAAGACATGAAAATCTGGAGCTACTGGCTCTGCTTCTTGCTGTTTGTTACTGCTACTGCCATTCATTGAAATATAACAAAGATTTTTTGGAGGCTATAGACTAGAACCCAAATTTTCTCCATATTTTTTGTCCATACAGACTGGAACCCCATT
Organism: Cyanistes caeruleus; assembly: GCF_971803275.1. Taxonomy (NCBI): domain Eukaryota; kingdom Metazoa; phylum Chordata; class Aves; order Passeriformes; family Paridae; genus Cyanistes; species Cyanistes caeruleus. Next base: position 31,138,081 of record NC_141709.1, on the reverse strand, counting down.
CTTTTCTATATTCTTTGTCCATATAGACTGGAACTCCAGTTTTCTCCATATTCTCTGTCAGTTTATCCAATTCTTTGATTATCAGATTAAGTTTCACTCCATCAGGTCAAATTTTTAATGCTATCAGAGTTTTGTGTCCAAATATCTGGCAGGTTTTAGAGCTAGCTCTAATTGCCAGTGGCTGGAAGTGGGGTTGATGTTTTGTAATATATAGCAGGGGAGAAATGACAGCATTTCAAAAATTAGGCCAACATTTATGGCTTATATGCCAAGATGTGTTAAAAATGTGCAAATGCATAGAAAAGGAGAATTCAGGAGGTTGAAAAATCGAGCCCTTTTTATAAATGGTCAGGGTAGCATCAAGTCTGTGTTTGTTGAGTGGCAGTCTTTGGAGTTCAAGGCTCCATACCCATACAGCACATACCTCAGTCCCTGGGCAAGTTTTAATGTCCTGAAATTAAGGATGCAAATAGAAACCATGATGGGGGCTGGGGGGTAAAGGCAGTGATACTTTTAGTGTTTAGTGTCAACTTTGATCAATTTGCTGCATCTTTTTAAGCCTCAAATTCAGTCAGCACAATAACAAACCCTCCCTCACTTCAAGCCAACCATCTCCCAAATGCTGCAAGTGGAGGGTTTTACCCTGAAAGATGGAGAAAGACCCTCAACGACCCCAAAAATACAGTTGTCTGCTCTCAATTATGCTTGAAAAGAGCTCAGGGATTCTAGTGATGGATGACAGTATACAAATCTCAAGTAGCTTTGCTTAGTGTGTTTTGTGATATGATATAGGAGAGATAATTCTTAGCCAGTGTCTTTTAAAGGAAATCCTGAGGGTGAATCAATTACCTTTCTTTTCTGAATCAATAGAGAGGGGATGTATTGCAGTTACTTCATGCTTTTGTGAGTGCTCGAGCACAAAGGATGGTTGTTGATGATAACCACTGCAAAGAATGCTGTGCCATTTTTTTTCCTCTTTCTTCTTTTAAGGACACTACAACCCCCTCAGTTCACACAATTTATCATTCCCAGTCACAATCTTTTCTCAGCTAAGATTAAAGAGTGAGAAGAGGAAGTAAGCTATCCAAACACACAAAACATGGTGCTGAAACACGGCTTGGAGTCCTAATGGCAGCACTTCCCATTCCCAAAACTCTCCAAACCTTTGGCATTTGTGAATTTTGCCTTGAAGAACGTCCAGATTTAGGAGATGGAGTAAGAAGAAATGGGATATGGGCTGACACAGTGGTGCTAGCAAAGGTTAAATCAAGTAGTAGAGGCTCAGCCAAGGATAAAAAGACAGATTTCATGTATGTCTGAAACCTTTATATTTTTTGCAAGATGTTTCTGTGTGTCCTACCATAGACTTTTTTTCAAAAAAAGGTAAAATACTGCTGCAGTCAGAAAAAAAAGTTTTAAAATTGTCTGATAACTTATTGCCTACATAAAGTCACTATTATACTCTCAAAAGGACATTAATATGTGTAATATGATTTAGCAAGAAAGCTTCATGAGTGGAGCCCATGTGGAAACCTGAGAGTAGTTTAAACGGTAGGAACACAAAATGCCACGTGGTCTGTGGTTCAAGTTCTCATAAAAGGAATCTGAAGACAAGTGAGGACAGGAAAATGGAAACCAGATGAAAGAGGAAGGCTTCTCAAGCTCTGCCTTTTTTGCCTGATGCCGAGGTTCCAGCAGGGCAAAGGCAGGCTGAGGTGACTGAGAGCTGCACTGGGCTTTTCTCTCTGGTTCCCTTCATCAGGAACCACTTTCCTCCTCAGAAGCTGAGTGGAATCTAAAGGCACCACAGAGACAGGGAGGGTCTGACCACAAACCAGCTCTGCCTTGCTGCAGAAATGGAATTACTTGTAAGAGAGGGTTCTGCTCTTTGCTTTTTGTGGCTTGAATAGCAGCAAATTTAAGAGGGAAAGGAACAAGTATGAACCTTCCCACCTGGTGTTGTGGCTGTAGCCCCATTGTAGCTGAGGGCCCATGACCCACAATCAGTTTTATGCAGATCTTTAATGATTGGGGCATTATTAATGTCCAAACTTACAATTCAAAATAGATTCGAGGAATGTCAGGGATGCTTTGTCTAGGAGTCAGAGATGTAATATTCCCTCTACAAAGAACCTTTCTCTGGCCTGGAATATAGCATTTGTCTACAGGTAGTTCAATAATAGAAACAGGTTAACAAATTAGGTGGAATTCAGGAAAGAAAGATGATTGTGTCTGAAAGGGAATTTTCTGGGTGAATAACAAAATAGTTTTGAAATATTTCATTTTGATGGAAGACCAATCAGCTTAAAAGGGGCAACTACCAACAAAAATGTTTCAAGGATATTTAAGGTACAGGAAGGGCTTTTTAGAAAAGTTATGTGTGTGTAAAGTACTGACAGGGATATAAATGAACTCTGTCTGGAAAAGCTGGATCCTGGAAATGCTGTGAACACCAAGTGAAGTAGCCACAGATACAGCTGCACCACAGGGGTATTTATGAGTTTGAGCTGAGCCATGTTTGAGTGCCAGGGCTGCTTCTAAAGCCCTGAATAGGACCTTAATCACTGAAGGTAAAAAATAAATCTGTACTGTGACTCCATGCACTTCCAGAGGAGCTGGAAATGCATTTCTCCCAAGGTATTTCTCTCTTCTCTTTTGCTGGGAGGGTTCCCTTTGGAGAGGAGATCCTGCCAGTTTTCTTTTATGTTCCTTTCCACTGAGTTATTCCCCTTGGTTTCTCCTTGCATTCTTGGAGGAGAGAGAAGCAGCTTTTGTACCTTCAGGGTGTAAAATCTGGCTCTGCTGGGGTGGATGGAAATTTTTCTTTGACTTAAAGGCGATCAGAATTTCCTCCTCAGAGGCCTCTTAGGAAAACCAGATGATTTAATCTGAAGCATCACACGTTATGAGGATCATACATAAAAGAACAACATTAACCTCAGTGCCACATGCAGAATTATTTTTGAGTGAAAATGAGCAAAATTTTATAGAGTCTTTTCAAGGCCTCCTCAGTAAGAGAAAATATTACAGATGATGAAGAGAAATAAGAATTACAGATTGAACCACTGAAAACCTTTCTTTTAACACTGTCTCTTTAATTAGAAAAAATGAGCCTAACCAAGATGTATATCATCATTGATTTTTATAATAAGCTTTTAAAGCAAACATACGTGGTGTCACCATGCTATTTTATAACATACACTGCTAACCATTTATTCTGTCGTATAACAGTTCACCAGCAGACATATTTTATTATTTTTTCTGTGTAATAAAAAAAGATAAAATCAATACCTATTATATGGCATACCTTCAAGGTTAAAAAGTACTAAATCTTGATGCTAACATCTTTCCTTGTATGCATCAATTTAGAGCAATATAAATTCGATACAAATACATTTTCTAGCTATATGATTAAATCTGGATCCAAAGTATAGCAAAGGGTTTTGGACATTTGGAAACTGAACATCAGGAAACATACACTGGGCAATGTATTTGTGTTAAATTTTGCAGGAAATGTAACTATGGAAGTTTGAGCAATCTGGTACAAGGACCAGATATTATTGGAAGGAAAGGTGCTGTGATTTCCCATATTGGGATGTAGTTTTTGATCCAACAGAAAATCATCTGGCCTAATCAGGTGCCAATTAAATGGCTTAATAAGTTCCACACAAAACTGGAGTGCTTTTCCCCAGCCCTGTGGCTAGCAGTCATTTTGCAACAATTACAGAGTACACTTAATTTAATGATGAGAAGCTTCCAAACTGAGAAAGTGAAAATGGAAGTGTCAAAGCCATCAGCAGACTCGTCTTTGCTGGATTATAGCTGTGACTTGAGGGCCAGAGTGGGAAGCAATGGGATAATGTTGAAGCCCATTACTGTGCACTTTGCCTCTGCTTCGAGGCAGCATCAAAAGAAGAAACTCCAACACTTATCTCTGCTTATTATGAGTTATTTCAAGATCTAGTGTGATTGTGGTAGTTGTAAATGAGGAAGGACATGCTGTCTCTGTTTTTTATTAAGCAACTGAAGCTTTTGGCTTTGTGATGCAGTGATGAGCGTGTGGCAGGTGTGAAGCCAAGGACACTTGTTGGGGATGTAACACACACTGTGTGCACTTTGCATGGATTTCGTTCAGAGTTAAAGCAGAAATCCATTCTATTCATTGCTGCTTTTTCATCACTCAGCAATTAATTGTGTGTTGAGATACTTATGAATATGCAATGCCTGTTTCCTGCCTGGGAGCAGTCTTCTGTCTGCCTGGGAAACACTTGCATGGAGTTGAGCAAGCAAGAGTTGAAACTCCTTGTTCAGAGTAACATCCTTAACATGCAGAATGCAGATGATGCTGGAAATGCTAATGAGCAGATTCACATTTATAGGGTAAAATTCTGTCCTTGGGTTCTAAATGCTGATGGGCAGGAGTTTTTCCTGGGTGCCATCCCTGTGAGGAACATCTCCCCTTGTGTTGTGATGCTTATAGGGAATGAAATCAAATCCCAGTGCTGAAGACAAAAAGGAACAGCTAACACTGAATGCCTCTTATCCTAAGAGTCTTCTGTTCCGCTCTGCAGCTGGATAATAGATAGCATAAAATTATTAAATGTGAGGTTTTTTCCCCCACTTGGTTTTAGAGCTGCTGTCAGCAACTTCAGATAACAGCTTTCACCTGGAAACATCCCTTCCTTTGCTTTCAGTAGCAACATGAAAAGTTCTTTAATGCTCTTACTTGCACGACTTTGTCTTAAAGCTGAACTCTCCTGCCAGCTGACTTGCAGAACTCCCTGGAGCAGAATAGACCATGTTTTCCAAAGTATCTGTCAGCTGAAACACCTGTTCTGAGAGATGTGCCTGGACTTTTGTCAGTCGGATGAACTCATGGATATTGCATATTTTTTTCAATTATTTGGACATTGCAGAAGGATTCCCTATTGTGAAATGAGAAAATGTCTTTGAGAATCTCCATGTCAGCTATGAAATCATCACCAAGCTCTGCATTCCTTTGAAATATGCACTTACCATTAACTACATCTCTTTCTACTGACAGAATTTGAAGGAAGAATTCCATGGGCTACTTGATACTTGTACTGTTGTTTTTATTTATTTTTATTTTTTTTTTTCTTGAGGGCAGCTGTTTAGTGAACCAAATAACACATCACTGGCACCTTCTTTGTACATCATACATTTACAGGCTTTATTTTTAGACAAATGTTTTCCAGATAAAACAGCTTTTTTTTTGGCCTTGGTTTAAAACATCTTGAGATAATTCAGCTTGCTTCTTGCAAATGTGAACATTAATAATAAAATACAATTTATGAAGAAATACATGGGATTGGGGCTTTTAAAAAATAATTTAGTGAAGAAATAAAAGGCTAGAAGATAGATGAATGTCTTACACGCTAAGTGTAAGTTGGAGAGACATTTCACTGGCAAGCTGTAAGCTTCTGGATGCAGAGGATTATAGGGAAATGCTCACACAACCTTAGCAGCATTACAAACAGCAATGCCACAATGAACAGAACAGCCTCATTGCAGCGATCTAAAGCCACTGCTGTTTTCTTTAAGGCAAACATTGTTTTTATGCCCTACAGATAAATCCCATTTTAAGCTTTGATCAAAGCAAATACACTCACTTTGAGGCTTTGGGCAGATGTAAATTGCTTTGTTATACACATGCATTTGCATACATTTGCAAGGAGACACAGTCTACATGTAATGGTGCCTTTTATTTTTGACAGAGCGCTGAAATTCAAATAACCAGTGGTTTTCTGCCATGGAGAAGGTAAAAGTTTATCTGCAGAAGAAATAAATAACACCAGTGAAGAAGGGCTGAGGTATGCACAGAGCTCTGTCCCTGCCAGAGAAGGGCCAGACAGGGCCCTGAACATCCAGAATTGTTTTATTTTATCTATTTTGCTGTTCTGTCTAGTGAACAAATGTAAACGGAATAGTTCCTAGGGAGGGACATTTCTCTTGTTTGGCCACTTCTGGAGTGGTTGTGCCAGCAGTGTAGGAAATGTGCAGGTTGCCAAAGTGTTGGGTATCTGTCTTTGTTACAGACTTCCATTTGTTTTCTCATATTTCCCTACTTAGTTTTCAGAATTAAATTGGATTAACTGCCTCTCTCTCCCAATTAATGCTGTTAACAGTAATAACAACCATAATGTGTGAACATCTGGCATTTTAGTACACAGTAAGCTTTTAGAAATACCAGATATGAATCTATTGAAATCTGTCTCTATAGTGATTTTCCCAGCATTTTGTGGATTAGACAATGATTTCTTCTTTCCTCTCTGCTTTCCTTTCATTATCAAGGTTTGTTAATCCTTTAGATGCCAGGGTTAGATAATTAAATACCCCTTTGTAATTACCGTGGTGCCTGTGGGTTTGAGACCTCCAGCTCATTAGGCAGCGTGCTGTCCTTCTAAGATATTGGAGGGAAACACTTCCATCCTCATCAAAGATCTCTGTGGCAAATTAAGGTCAGGGCTGGCTCTGTCAGGCTGAAGGCAAAGGCTTTATTTTTATTTCATTAGTTACCACTAGGGCAGTTCATACCAGAAACAGCTGAACCCAAATATCGAACAGCCACTTCTTCAAATCTTCCCCGCTTTCAGTAGCAAACATGTCACACTTATAAATTACCAGTGATGACTTGGTTACAGAGAGCACAGAGATTCTGTGGGGCTGCTGTGCTTTCATTCACTCCAAGGTGAACACTGGCCTTACACCATCTTTTATTTTTACTTTGTCACAGCTCTTGACTGTTTCCCAAAGCTTCTATTTCAGCCGAAGAAAGAATTGAAGCAAACCTCCAATTACTCCCCCCTTGTAATTTTGACAAATTGCCAGATAAGAAGTCTGAAACTCACACTGTGGTTGTTGCCCTTCATTCCATTTTGTGTCCCAGAGATTTGTGTTGACTTTTTGTTGCCTGTTTTGATGTCTTTTCACACCGACCTTCACTTTGCTCCAGTGGTTCTGGTGAATGCAAGACTTGCTCAGGAGGGTTTGGATTGCAATGTGTGAGCTCCTCATTTATTGTTCTTTTGTCCAGTGAGACCTGGTTTGATTTGGTGTCTCTTCAGTAAAATGGGAAGGAAAACAATTCCCTGTTACAGAAGGATCACAGAACGTTCAGATGGTGAATGATGCAGCACTGCCTGAGTAATGGGAAACAAACAAACGGAGCCAGCGAGCTCTAACGTGAAAACCCAACACTAAGAGGGAAAAATGGGAGATGGATGTGGCTTATTCGGGAAGAAAACCTCTTTTTAATCCACAGAATAGTTTGAAAGGAGAAAAAAATTCCTTTCCAAGCAGAAGGATGGAGTGAGTGGTAGGGATGCAGACACAGCAGATTAAATGGGTTAATTTCATGTCCCTATCCTCACCCATCATAGACTGTCCCCTCTGCAGTGCCTGGGAAGAATTGGGAAGGTAGATTGGGATGTGACCAGATCCGAGGCACCCAGAGGAAAGTCTGTGCTGAAGCTTGTTTGAAAAGCCTTTACAGAGGCACAGTTAATTTTCGTGTGAGGCAGGAGCAGCCTCTGAGCAGCCGAATGCGCTCGGAAGGGAGCCCCAAGATGTTTTTCCCAACTGGAAAATTAATAGGGAGTAGCAGGCTGCTCTTCTGCTGGCTCGAGGCAAGCGAGGGGAGGAAGGGCATCCCAAAGCCTGCCATCACAAGCCTACCAGCATGGAGGGGGAAGGGTGTCAGCACCAATCTGCCAGATGGAGCATGTTAAAGGGCAGCCCGCTGAGCAGGGCAGGCAACAAGCCTGAAAAGCCAAGCGCGCCGGCGAGTGCTCCATCTCCCCTAGGAAAAAACCGAGCTGCAGCCAGTGTTTGCAATTGCATCACTCTGATTCACTGAGGCAGAGCTGAGGGTGCAGGTAGAACTTGGATTTGTTGGGTTGTGTTGGTAAATGAGTGCATGTGGTTGTGTCTCCCCGGCTGCGGGGCTGGGCACGGAGCTGACACTGAAATTCCCATCCAGCAAGGTGGAGCTGAGATGTCCCACAGGGCACAGCACTCCAGCAGCCAGGAGCCAGGGCTGCAGAGGTTGGGCAGGACCTGAAGAGTAAAGCAAATGCCATTGGGCAAAGCTGGATCCTACTCTAAATCCCAAGAAGAGCTTTATAGTCTCGTCATCATTTGTGTCTCCATGATTTTTGTTTTTCCCACCTCTGACTCCATAAGAAGCATCAGAACCAAAAGTCAGCACCATGTCAGCTGTGTTTGAAGTGTGCTGTGCCTCATGTGGTCACCTCTGATCCTGGGCATGATCTGCCAACTTCTGTTTCCAAGAATTTGAACTCTACAGGTATGATGGCTTCTGCTGACATGGGAATTGAAAGCCATAACTTAACACTGTAATTTGCAAAGTTTTCAGTTTGTAGTTCTCTAGTGCATGGAGCTATGAAACAGGTTTTCATAAATCTTCTCTTTTTATCTCATCTGATGGCTTCTTTTTTGATGTTCTCCAGACAGCAATTTTCCACTTTGCTGGACAAATAAATGCATGTAGGCAGAACATCCATGGCAGCTGAAAGGTTAATGGAAGGAAAACATAGTGACATCAAAGGAAGTTTTATTAAGTGAAGCTTTGATTTTCTCCATTATGGGCTCTTTTGTGTGAATAAACTTTAATTCTCTGTAAAGCACATGAGCACAGACTAAACAGGAGCAGAAAGCAGGAGAGTAAAGCAAAGAATGTGAATTTGTTGTTTTTCTATAGCTGCTTGCAGGTGAAGGTCACAATGATGTGTTACAGCTCAAAACTCTCTGCTCTTACATATGGGTTAAATATTACCAGTTTCTTACTATAAATAAATAAGAAACTGAGAGTTGCATATTTAAAGAGAGAATGAATGTCTAAGGCAGTCCTAGGAGGAGGGAATGTTGGAAATTTTGATTGCCAGCTTTGGCCCTCCTCTAAATGAGAATTTTTCCTTTTTAAGGCAGTTTTTGTGCAGATGCTGGGCCCAGGCTCTTTCAGCATTAAACAGATAAATAATAATCATCTCACAGATTCGTGGTTGCACCTGACACACTGAATTTATTTGAGAAAACTTTTACTGCTGGCAAATACTGATTCCATGACTGCATGCCAATTATGGAATAAGTACCTTTTGTGAAGAAGAGAAAAGCCTATTGTTTTAAGGGGTTTCCAGAAAATTATACACCTGAAAGAGGTCACTTTCCATTATGCTTGAACAATTCCAGTTCTCTTAAAAAAAAAAAAAAAAAAAAAAACCCACAGAAAAAAGAAGAAAGATCCTGTAATTTTCTAAATTGCAAAAAAAGATTTATTTTTTTTTTCTCTTCCTCGTGTTCTTTCCACTCAGGTTAGCTGCTGTGTTATCAGTGCTGCAGGAGATGAGGGCTGGGAAATGCAGGGGTAGGTTTCAATTTCAGGTGAAGCTGTACAGAACTCACATAATTTCTTCTTCAGGTACAGGGTGGGGTTTGTCTTGGACACCTGTGGTGTTCAGAGTTACTTGGGAAAGGGAAGGTGAAGAGCAGAGTAAGGATAAAGAAAAACCAGGCAAGATTTCTAAATTTTGGGAGAGTGACCCCCTTTTTCAAGGGCTGAAGATTGTTAGAAGCTCTGAGGAAATATTTAAGGGAGGAGAAAGCAGGAGCTCTGCCTGTGTTACAAATAAAGATTTTTTTTGTGTGGTTTTAAAGAAACACACTTGAATCTCTTGTCAGTAGCTTTACTGAGGGATTTAATATTTTTTGGTGTAGAGTAATACAAAAATAGAAAATTATGATTGGCACATCCAGTTTTTAACAAAAAAATTAGCCCTTTTTCTCCATAAGCATTTACAGTAGATAATATATCCATTTCCATTCCTGATGAAGTAGTGGTTTTGCATAATTTTGGGAAGAAAAACCCCAATTTTCTCCTCTATCCACTGATAGCATGCAGTACTGCAGTAATGGGATTTCCTGTAAATGTGGATTTTGTAATGATGTATTGGTCCTTTATTGGTCAGGCTCCTTTCACCCTCTGTGTTATGGCAGCTTCCACTACAGATCAGATCCATAACTTGGCTCATATGGGATTTATACTCACAGCCTATATCTTACCCTCTATAAAAAAATCTCTGGAAAAAAAGCTCTCTGGAAATCCACAGGGTCACTCTAAGTGTATGTATAGCTGATCCCATGCTAGGAATGTTACTCCTCTTTAACTAAACCATTAGCATTAAAACCTGGTGATGTAGGGATTAAAAGAAGGGGAGACAAAAAAAAAAAAATTAAAAGGAGACAAAACCACAAGGTTCCAAAATCCCACTGAAAATCAATAAAGCTTTAGCACAGGAGTTATTTGTATCCTTTTGTAAATGTTATCCACCTTTTCTGGGTGCAAAGAGCAGATTCCCAGCGGAAGGCCAGCTGAGCACAGCAAGGCTAGAGGAGGAGGATGGGAAGGAAATAACAAGGCCACTGGGGAAGGACACAAGGCAGTGGAAATTGTCTCAGGCATAGCTGAGTGGTGGGTAAAGAGGCATGAAAGAGGAGGTGTAAGAAGGGTAGGCACAGAGGAGGGGGAGAGGGAATGACAGAGCTTGTGGGGAAAGGAAGAACTGTCAGAGGTGTTCCTGCCACCAGCAGGGCCTCAGGAGTAACCTCGGTGGTTCTGCTCACACTGCTGTGTTTCACCTCTTTGAAACAGCAAGATTTTAGTGTGGCTGCTCTCTGCAGCTTCCAAAGGTGTCTTGTCTGAATGGCAGAGTTTTCCTTGCAAATGGAAGCCAACCCAGTGAATCCTTTTGGGAAGAGCTGTTGTGGTGCACAGGGAGCATCCCTGAGCCAAGGGACCTTGAGGCTCATCAGCCAAGGTTGTGCAGCACTTCCCAGGCTTTGCTGGGATTTCTCCCACCTCCATTCAGGTTATATTTTCACATGGAGGAAGGTGGAATCGGGGAGGAGACATTATCGATATCTATCAGTATCTGAAGGGAGGGTGCCAGGAGGATGGACCAGGCTCTGCCCCGTGGTGCTGAGCAATGGGACAAGAGGCAATGGGCAGAAATGGATGCACAGGGAGTTCCACCTGAACATGAGGAAAAACTTCTCTGTTGTGCAGTGACTGAGCACTGGAACACATTGCCCAGGGAGGGTGTGGAGTCTCTCTCACAGGAGATATTCCAGAACTGTCTGCACAAGATCCTGTGCTGTTTTCCAGGATGATGCTGCTTGAGGAGGGAGGTGGGACCAGATAACCCCACTGTGGTCCTGTGAAGATACAGATAAATTGGCGGAAATTTCCTGCTCTTCTGTTACTTTATAAAAAGTACTTTAAATATATACTTTTCTAATTCTTCAGAGCAAACAATTCAGCCAGGGATTTTATCCTTGCATTAAATCCCCCCACCTTTGTAGAATTCCATTTCACTGTAACTGATGAATTGTTTTAGGGTGGCACAAAATTTCATGGTCAAAATGGAAATGAGTTGAAGAAAGGAGAGCATAATTGAGAATTTGGCAATTTTACGTATCAGTTCCCTTATGGTAATTGGCCCGCAAGATGAAATATTTAAAAACACAATCAAACCCTGCCTGTGCACACGAGGCCATGTTTGTGTATCTGTGTGCTAGCACTGCACCACGTATTAGTTGCTTGGAACTAATTAGTTGCTAGCTACTCACAGCATCTGTATTTCAGATCCCGTGGGACTTTAAGGAATGTGACCTTATTTTAATGCTTTTCTGTGCTTTGAGAGTTCCTCCTTTGTATCTGCTCCTAGGACGTGTTTTGTTGCTTTAATAACAGTAATGCTTAGCACTCCTTTTAGATTTAGATCCCAAGGACATCTACAAAAGTAGACAAACATTATCTCTGTGATAAAATCACGTTCCTACTTTAGACCTGGCCACATAAAACCACAGCAGGCTGGTGCTGCTGCAGGGATTATAAGAAATTGTGCTGGAAGAGCCAAAGGTGGGACTTTCCTCTGGGTTCCAACAGCTCCTGGAGCTTCTCCACACACACCCATGGGGGATCTGCCCTGAAATAAAGGGCTGTTCTCACAAGGGAGTGCTGTGACCCATCAAAAAACACATTGGGAAAGGAGTTTTTTGGAGAAAATCCATGTACACACAGTGAGTACTTGTGACAGAGGTGGTGGTACCTGTCCAGGCAGAGAGAAGAGAAACTGGCTCTGCTTCTAGACAAGGACCACATATTTCTGAGAGCCTCTGAGTCCATGAAAATCATATCATTTTAAAACTGGGGTTTTGCTCTGCTTTCCCTATTGCACCTCTTTCTGCAAGGCTGGAGCTCACTAGGACAGATTTATTCCCACAATAAAGAACAATGTTGATGATCACAGGGCTGAGGGAAGTTTGATTGAAGAGGTTCATTAGACTCTGTCTAGAGTTTGGTGTAATGCTTGGTGCATAGTGCTTAAACACACTGAAGTTTGCCAAATCACTACTTAGCCTGTGTTTTTGGAATATTGTTTGTGTTAGTAGATGATGCAAGATTTTTCTTTTTTTTGTTTGTTTTTATTCAGCATTAGACCTCACATGAAAATTGGAGCTGGTTCAGTGGCTGTTTTCTCTCTAGAAAGACCATGTTTTATAGGATGCTGTACTCTGGGATCTTGCCACTTGTGTTCATGGCACTTCTGGTAGGAAGGAGGTGGCTGGACTTTGTGTCCTGGCTCATGCTCCAGTTTGCACTGGCCAAAATCCATTATGGGTAATTATATTCTGTATGCCTTAATTCCCCCAGTAATTTTGGTTCCAGTTAGTATTGTTCTTGGTGCCTGATCCTCAAATGTTGCTGTGTGATTAAACTGTTGTGACATTCCATCCCAGAGGTAGGTAAAATGATCTTGGCTTCACAATTTGTACAGCATTTCCTTGGAATAAATGGGAAAAAATAAGCATAAAAGATTATTGCTGTTTATCTGAGAAATATTTATGAGAGGCTTTTCTGCTTGCTTGTTAGTCTTTTTATTTTTTTACACTAAAGCAAGGAGTGTTTGGAACTCAAGACATAACGAAGAAAGTATAATTAGGCTGGTTGCTCAAGGTGTTTTAAAGGTTTTAAGCCAAATTAAGATAACAAACCTTAATTGCATTTGCATAATGGACAGAGTTGAAATCAGGACCCTTTTTTTAATGTCTGTGACTTCCTCAGCAGATGCATGCAAGAGCCAACTTTCTACCTGTGGCAAAAAAAGCAAATGAGAGCTAAATCTGGGTGAGGATGACGTGAGCAAAGTTCAGATGAAGATGTGGCTGTGCTCAGTGTGCAGGGAGGCAGCCAGCCCTGCTCAGAGTGGTCACATTCACATTTGGGATTTACCCAGCCCTTGATCTTTGAGATACTGGAGGAGCTCATTCCATCCCACTGCACACTCCAATCAGGCCTGACTTGCAGAAGATAAGCCCTGCTGCAGAGTGCATCCATGGCTGGTTTTTTCTACCCCACTATTCACCTGGCCCCAAGATGTCACACCTAAGCTGGATTAAAGAAAAGCTTTGATGGCTAAGAAGCATAAATAATATTACAACAGTCTCCTGGACTGAGAGGAGTCACTGAACAAGGGCAAATCACGTGTGTGCTTGTTCCTGAGCAGAGAAGTAACCCTGGGGAGCTGAGAGTACAGGAAAGTTCCCCTCATGTGCTGTTCCAAATCAGCAGAATTGGCTGCCTTTTCAGCCTGCAAACCCAGCTTGTTCCTGGAAGTAATGCAGGTCCTCGGGGGGCTGGAAAAAAACAATCTTCCTTGCTCCAGAAATTGTCCTTGGTATCAGATGTCAGGAGCTCCCCCTCCAGCAATCCCAGCAAGGCTGAGACAATCGACAGCCATGCATGAGCACATTAAAATACCACGGAAAAAAAGCCCTTAACAAGAAAATTTGTGGGTGCTGGGTGATATTTTAATGGAAAAGGTTGCCTTCTTAGGCTGATAGCACAACAGTTCACTTGAACTGATGGCTTTTGGCATTAGTAAAATTCTTTAAGAGCAGTGTTTTGGGAAAAGTGTATTTTCTACCTCTTTTATAATTTCCAAGGCTCTGTAAAACGTGCCTGAACTGCAGTTTCTCAGCTTTAAATAATTCAGCACTGAAACCAGGGGTCCTTCCCATGGCAAAGCTCTTAATTGAAGGAAGTTTTTTTTTTGCTTCAGCAGGTCAGACTTGAGTGAAATAAAACTTAGGACACTTGATAGGAAAGAAACTTTTTGAAAACACCCAACAGTTAAGATACCATTAATAATTATTAATAAACAAATGTCTTTCCAAGAAGGGCAAAATCACAATAACTCATGTAGCATTTGGATGTGTCTGTTCCTTCAAATGTCCAGTGTGTTCTGAGGATGAGCAGAAGGCACAAATATTGTGTTGGGTTTTACCAGAAGCAGATTCCTCCTGGTGCAATTATATTTTTACTGAGTGGGGCAGTAGAATCCAGCCAGCAGTGCTGGGGATCTCCCACAGCTGCTTACAATGAAGAGATTTTATGAAGAATTGAGGATTTTCCTATTTGGGGAGCACCTGTCAGAGTCTGGTTGTATTTCTGTTGTCCTGAGCTGTGCTGGCCACGGCTGATGGAGCTGCTCCAGCCATGTCACCTGCTGTGCTGGGGTGGAACTGGGCACTCAGATCCCAGACCTTTGCTCCTGGCTGTGGCTGGGACTCACTGTTTGCTCTCACAGATGGGATTTTCCCTTCAGACATTTCCCTGCTCACTCGGTGCTCATTGAGGGTCAGCAGCTCCTCAGTCCCAGGATACTCCTTGTGCAGAAAGGCTGCAGGGATGGGAGCAGGGAGCACTGGCTTGGAAGTGACTCTTTGGAATTGCTTGTTTTAACATGTCAGAATAACTCTTTATAGGAGGAATTCCCCTTTGACAAAACCTCAGCTGTGCTTTCAAAATGGATTTTTTCTGAACATATATGAGATGTAAATTTCATTTTACTTAGAGTCAAGCTCCTATCTTTGTTTCTTGGAAGAGGGGGGCACATTTTGGATAAAGGGGGTTTTGGTATTACACCTCTTACTGATTTTGGTCTACTCCCCAGAGCCTTTATTGAGTGTGGTCTTTAGTAAATCACATTGTATGAGTTCTGCAGCTGCACGTGGTCAGAGGATGATACCCCAGGAAAGATTAATGTGGAGCATTGTCTGTTCTAATGGACAGTTGTGACAACTTTATTTTCACAAGTGACTTATGCAAAGGGCACGTTGTGATTTGCTGCTGGGTAAGTAATCTGAAATATTGATTCTTAAAATGTCTGTATGTTTCCTAAAGAAAATAATCATTACTGTAGTGAGGAGAGCTGTAAAATGCAAGATTTCTACTTGGGTAATTCTGTAGGTGCTGAACATGCTCAGTTGAGAGCTCTAAAGTAGAAAATAATATATGAGAGTGAATCTATTTCAGAAAGCATCTTTATAAAACCACCCTGCTGCATTATTCTTTCAGCTGATAACTATTTGTGGTGCGTATCTCATTTGCCTAGTTTATGCCAACTGCTTTCTTGCCAAGTTTAGTATAATTATATTAGTTATCCATCAGACTTGGAAAGTTTAAACACTGCCTTGGAAGTGTGTGAAGACAGTTGAAGTAATTGTTGTCTTTTGGCTTTGAATTCCACAGTTTCTAAGTATTGGGTGTCAAAATAGCTGCTCCAAGAAAAAGCCACAACTACCACCTTGAAAAGTAAATGAAGTTAATAATGGTATAGATAATAATCTGACTTCTGTAGGCTGCAGATGTGAATTGTCAGAGGAGAAAGAAGATAAAGCAGTATATCATCAATAGGACTTGATCTTAGATGATTTTTTTGCATAATTTGCATAGTAATGAAAGACAATTATGCTCTTAGACTCCATTGTAAGCTCATATGAATCACCTTCAAAATAATTTATAGTACATATATGAAAAAAATAAAAACCTGTATAGTTCTACTGATGTTTCATCTTGGCCGTGTCAGCCTGACCTTCAGTCACTGTCAATTGTTCCATTCAAAGCAATCAATGAGAGCATCGTTAGCAGCAGTCAGTGATCACTTATGACAAATCAGTGCAAGGTGATTAAATTGTCAGTGCAAATGGACAGGGCTGCAGCCCCACGGCAGGAATGCTGAAACCTGAAACAGACTCAGGCCCGTGCTTCCAGAAGCAAATGTGTGGAAAGGGTAGCGAAATGCTCAGGGATGAGTAAATGGCTTGTTGAAAAAATGACAGAGAATGAATGAATTGAATGACAGAGAGCAGCAACAGCAGCCTACACTCAGTCACAGTGACATCTTTAATTTCTGCTCCAGAGTAAATCCAGATTTGCTTCGTGCCGATGATTTTCGTGCTCTCCTGCTGCAGTGCAGGTACTTCCAGGGTGTAGCTTGTCCTTCTTGAGCCTGTACCCCAGCTCTGAGCAGTTCACAGAGAGAAACCTGTCCCTGCTGTCCTGGGAGAGGGACAGAGCCCCTGCCTGAGCCGCGAGCAGGACGCGCTGCTGGGCACTGCTGAAGGGTTTGGCCATGGTCTGTGTCTCCCAGGTAGCTCCCCTGAATAGTCACCAGCCTGAATCCAGATGGAAAACGGGACTGCAGACCATCCAGCTTGACAGATGCACCTGTGATGTGCAGTGCTGAATGCAGTCTTGGTGTTTTTTCTGGATTCTAGGAGGTGACAGCGACCATAATTATGTTTCTCTTTCCCCAAAGTCTTTCCTCTCAGGACCAAAGAGCTACTGCACTTCCCGGTTGCAGATGTCATGCTGTTTCTTTCTGGAACACACCTGGCTTCTTCACAGTTTTCAGTGTCAAATCCAGTTTCCCTTTAGCTATCCAGCTTTCTCTTTAGCTGCTAACAAAAGACTTCCTTGTCTCCTCTCCCTGTTGATCTCTTAGGTCTCCTGCTTTCTGTGGGAAGCCCAGGTCACTCAAAGGATAACAGACTACTCCAAACAACCACCAGAAAAAGAAATATTTTTTTATCTGCTGACAAAGTAAAACCACTGTTAGCAAGTGCTGTGCACTGCTTACATGTTCCTTGCCTGGAAAATGGTTGCTAAGAAGAGAAGCCAGAGGAAAGGTCAAAGGAGAGGAAGGAGGAAGGAGAGTGAGTGGTGTTGCTTTTTGTGCACGTGTATGGTAGAGTGATAAATGTAATTGTGTGTGCAGGGGGAAACTTGGAGCTGGAGATTTCATTTAAAACCCACTTTGGTTTTGATTGCGCTGTCGTAGGCAAGTCTGGATCCAGCTGAAGATCTATTTTAGTTCCTCCTTGTGAGCAAATACTATTTCTGGAGTTTGTCTTGATCAGCATGCGTTCCAACCCTCCTGCTGCTCTGCTGTGGAGTATTGCTTATCCATGGGGAGGGTCAGGGGTGACACTGAACCTTCCTACACTTGTAAGACGAGGTGCCAGCCACCACCATTGCCATTTTGTTAATTAAAAGCTGAAATAACAGTAGGCCCCTTCCCAAAATTTAGAGGTGCCCAGCACTAGCAGAAACATGCTGTACAAAGTGGGGATTTCCAAGGGATTGATGCACCAAATTAAAGAATTGCAGCACTGATGATCTGGGACCGTGGTTTGGGGTCAACCAGAAGAAACAGCAGCACTAAAACCCAGGGGGATGTGATAAGAAAAGAGCCAAGAGAAAACACTGAGTTACCTACTGGCTGGCAGAAGAGCCATCAGGTGGTGCCTTGAGTCCCACTACTTGTATGCCATAGAAATTGGGCTTGGAAATGAATTGAGTTCCTCATGAGATCAAGTTTCTTGCTGGAATTCCTCCTGAGATGATTTGATTCCAAAAGGATAACCCTGCTTTTGGCACATGACAAGTGCAAGCTCCTCTCGTGCCAGCAGATCTGTCCCAGCAGATCTGTCCCAGCAGCACCTCATTTCTCATTCTGCAAGCTCTGACAATTTTCCATGAGTTGCTTTACCACAGTGCCACGGATCCATCCTCCAGTTCAAGTCTTCTGCCTGTGCTTTTGCAGCCTTGGAGAACAGGCTGCCAGTGACCCTGCCAGCTCCCTTTCTCCCAGGGGTGGAGGTATTTAACTGAGGTGCAGGTGTCCACCTCTGGGCAGTATCAGCTTTATTTGCATGATAAGCAAGCTCAATAAGTTTGATAAAAGCTGTTGTCACTTCCACACTTCCTTTGTACTTGCCCAGCTCTTTCCAAGTGGTACAAAAATTCAGCATCATTTACCTGTGTTTCTGAGGATTGTGGAGAATGAAAATCAACACGAGCATCCAGCTGTGTTACAAACTGCAGCTCCTGTCAAAGAGATGACCATTATATAGGCTACACATGTTCAGGCTGAATCTTTGCAGTAAATTTTGCAATAGAGGGACAAACCACTGGGTCAGAGACACCAGATTGGATGGAGGCAAGAATTAATATCCCAATATGTGATACCCACCTTTTTACTGCTTATAGCAAAACCAAACACCCCCTCCCCACAGCCCCAGGTCTCCCCAGCAGGCATCCTTCCTTTTTTTCCCCTTTTCTGTTTTCTTTGCCATGTTTCACTCCAATTACACGGTGAGTGTGTTTTCCCTTTGAAGTCCCCTTGCTGCCTGGCCCTGTATTGACTGTCCCCCATTGCTGTGTATCATCAGCACATCTCACAAGTTCACAGCTGGTTTCTCCCCTGTATTTGCTGCTGATTAGAAAATAAAAGGGGCTTTATTGAACCTTCCCCCTGTACTCACCTGTTTCCCTGCTCTCACAGTATTCTCAGCATTTCTCTTGGAGGGGGTCTCAGCCTTGATTTCTCCTTTAATTGGTTTGGGCCATTTGATGCCCAAAAAAGAGTGGGGAAGAGACACCCTTGGGATTACAGCCCAGTTTGTGTGCACACACCCTAAGGAGCACCCCCATGCACCCCATCAGCTGGGCTGGGCATGGGAATGTCCCTTACCTTGACAGTTCTGACAGGACAGAGAGAGCCTGTCCCTCAGGGTGCTGGAGAGCCTGGAAGGAGCAGGGGATGTTGCTGTGTGGGAGAGAGCTGGAGTGAGAAAGGCATCTTGGAGTTAGGGGAATATGCTCCTTTTTTTGCTTTGGGAATAATCAGGCTAATTCCAGTTTGGCAGGATCTTTGAGGAGGTGCCTGCTGGCAGACAGCATTTATCACGGGCAGCAGAAGTGCCTTCATCCCTAAAAAAGGGCTCCCTCTCTCAGGGTGAGAGGATTGACTAATTTTAGGTATTGTTTGGATTTTCTTTCCTTTGCTGAAAGTGTCCACAAGGGGCCAGTCTGCTGATTATTTGGGATGCAAACACATGCACGGGGAGCTGGAATGAGCCCCTGCAAACTGGGATGGCCTTTCAGGACAGCATCTGCTCCTTGGCTGAGACACACTGGAGTGAAAGGTTCTCCAAAGGATTTTTTTTAAAGCCTCTGGTCTCCTATCCCATCTAGTGCTTTCCTTATTGTGCAGCCACTTTGTGTTTTTAATTAATTTTATGATTACACAGCAGACATGCTTCTATAGCGTCTGTTGCTGTGGCAGCTAGACACTTTAATTACGGAGATTAAAACACAAATCAAGGACAATACTGAGCCGTTATGATGATAATTACCAGATTTGAGTATTTGTAGAAAACTGGCCACTCAGCCACTGAGGTTAATGCACAAACAAATGCCAGTCAGTGGCTTCTGGACACCTGTGTTCAGGTGCCAGGTTGGACAGGGGAGGGACACCCTCTGTCCCCTTTCTGAAGTATTCCAGTTGTTGGAAGAATTGGGGAAAAAAACCCCGCTTTTAACCTGATTTGTGATGAATTTGTTCATCCAGGTTCAGTACCTCAATCAATTATTCAATTACCCTGTTATTTATTTTGAAATCATTTTTTTTTAATCTAAAGGAAATATATTCTCATTTCTTACCAAAATGAAAATGCTGGGGGAAAGTTTTTTACTATTTACTCAAAGGAACCTTGAAAATTAATTTAGCATTTAAAAGTTTGAAATATTAATCTAAGAATCCTTACTGGTTAAATCACAAGCTGTTTGGTGGGTTGAAACAGATCAATGTGTTTAACACAAATTTGGAAATATTCTGGTCCATCTCTAGTTGTATTTCAGATTTTGGGGGTGGGGAGGAAGACAAATTGAAATAATCTGGCTTTAAAATCATCATATCATTTAGGCTTGCAGACCCAGCCCAGAAAGCTTTCATAAGGCTTAAGAATACTTGCCAACCTCAAAATATGGTTAAATTCTTTGTCTTCATTGTTTTGTGGGGTTTTTTTTTGTTAATTTTACAGAAAGAAATCTGTAGTTTAAGAATCTTTGCATATTGCTCTTGTGAGCTTGTAAACTCCTTTTTCCTTGAAACATGGCTGTGTGTGTTTTTTCCACTGAATTTTCTGCTTGCTTGTCTGTGTGATCACTTACTTTTTAAATAGAAGGAACATAATATATCTTCCCTTAATTCTTGGCCCAGAGGTCTGTAACAAATCTGTTGTTATCTGGCAGTTTGGAGCTGTCAGGATGCTCTGCAGTGGTCACTGGGAGATGGAAATGTTGCTGCTCTGAATGCAAAGAACCCTGATCCTTCGGCCGTACGCTCCCTGATTTTGCCACCCCGCATCCTCCCATATCATTGCCAAGTCCCACTTGTCTCATGCTGTCACTCTGGCAGGGAACTGAGACTCTTAATCATATTAGGAACATGGCAGGTTAAACTCTGGCAGGGAAACTCAAAAGGGTCTCTCCAGGAGGATTCCTGGCTGTTGAAATCCCTACAAGTCATCTTGTGCAGCGCTGGGAGACACCAAGATATTGTCACCTGTGGTGCAGGAAAGGAGAACATTTCTTTTTTGAGAGAATGCTCCACTGAATCCTTCCTTAACTAGGCAGAAATAAGGGGCTGCCAGCAGGAGCTGAAGTGAACCTGCAGAGTGATGAATGCACCAAACCCAAGCCATAGCGGACGCAGTCGTGCGTTGCTCGTCTCCCCAGAGAGCTGCAGGGATGCTGCGTGCCAGGGTGGAATCAGCAGCATGAGCACTGCCTTCCCTTTTCTGTCACCCTCTCCTCATCTAAAGTCACACCCCCTCCTAAAGGCACTCCTGATCTGAGACAAAGCTCAAAGGAAGCGCAGAAAGTGCTTCCCAGCCACATTCCCTTCCTCTGCTCATTCCCCACACGCGGAAGGAAGCCAGGTCTCTAATTGTTGCTCTGATGTTTGTCCCCATGGATCCTCTTAGAAAAACAAACTCTTTCCCATGGGGAGTTTCCTCTACATGTTTTCAGGAATGGGTTTTTCCTTGCAAATGGAAGAAGACTTTAAGGCTCAGAATCAAACTGAATTTTGGTCCTGTGGTCTCTCCTGGGGAGTGGGTTCTGCCTACTTAGGGCAAGTGAAGCGAGAGCTCTTCAGGCCATAAGAAATAGCTTTATTTCATATGGATTATTTCATTTGCAGGTATCTCCAGCTAACAGAATTACACAGCAGAGAGCATGTGGTGTAAATTAGAGCAGAGTACAGGCGCAGAGTGGTGCATAAATTAAAATAATAAATAACTGGAAGTTGAAGAGCTTGCTAAGTTGGGATGAAAGAAAAACTCATTTTTCATATTAGGTTTCATAAAAGATGGTATCACTAAGGCAAAGAGATAAAATGCCATTCTAACAGAACCTAGGATGTGCCATGGGTAGAGTGGTGGGAAGCATCACCTGTTTCCCTGGTCCCCTTGCTGACAAATGTAGAGCAAGAGGCGGCTGAGAATTTTCCAAAATGCTCAAAGTGGCTTGAGCTCGTCCTAACAATCAAGTGATATTTTGTCAGCCAAGCAGAAGTGGCATTGTGCAAGCTTTTAACCTACAGTAGAACCAAAATTCAAATTCAAATTCAGCTTGGTGTCAGTTTTCAGAGAAAAATCTCAGTGTCCCAGTGCCCAGACACTTCCTGGCCTCTGTGTGCTCACGTGCTGCAGCTCTTGCCCATTTTCAGTGAGGAGTGAGCCACCAGCTTCTAAAATCTCATGCTCCAGGACAGTGGGATGAAAAAGGTTTGTTTTAAAAGGTGAATAATTTTGAACCAGACCATGTTAAAAATAGAGGGATGGTCTGGAAGTGGCATCTAGGAGGCTTCTTGGAGAATAAATCATCTGCAAGGGTATCAGTGCAACTAGACCGTGGGAAGGGCCTGGAGCAGCAGATCCACACACCAGGCTCAAAACAGAGACAATGTACAGAATAATGCTTCAGCAGATGGGCTGGTGAAGGACTTAGAAGGCTTTCCAAAATAATGTCCCAGAAACAACTTTATTCCTTACATGAATTTTCCACAACAGGCTGTCTCCTATATTGGCTGTGTGGAGCTGTTGGCATCCCAGCATCCAATGTTCTGGGACTTCTGGCACACACCAATGTTTTCCATTTGCTAAGAGGACATCCAGGAGCTGGTAATAAGCAGCTCCTGAGGGACTGTTCCTTAGATTATCCATGCAGCATCTTAGTTTCTAAATGTGATGGCTCACTAATCATACTGGTGGCATTAAACAAATTAGGAATGGAAAAGCCAATAAAATGTTGCATTCCCGTGAACTTAATAGAGGCTTTGTCAAACACTTTAGTGGTGCTGGGATTTCATCCTGGTTATTTAAACATTTAGAACATCTGAACTGCAATTTGAATTTGTGTTAGTTAAAAGCTTAACTAATCCAGATATTTAAGATCAGCAGGTGTATGTGTGTGCATAAACAACACTTCCTGTGGATGTACACTGTGGAAATGTCTGGCATGGAAGTATCTCCTTCCTCCTCAGGTAGGAGACTCCTCATACTCTTCCCTGCTGCAGTGTGGGGTGCCTCCCATGGGACACATGAACTGCACCAGTGTGGGTCCTTCCAGAGGCTGCATTCACCCCAAACTGCTCCAGTGTGGGTCCTTCCAGAGGGTGCAGTTCACCCCAAACTGCTCCAGTGTGGGTCCTTCCAGAGGCTGCAGTCCTTCAGGAACAGGCTGCTCCACTGAGGGTTCCCTCAGGGTCACAAGTCCTGCCAGCAAACCTACTCCAGCATGGGCTCCTCTCTCCATGGGACCGCATCTCTTCCACCAGGAGTCTGCCCCATGGGGTCACAGCCTCCTTTGGGCATCCCCTGCTCCGGTGTGGGGTTTCCCATGGGATGCAGGTAGATCTCAGCTCCACTGTGGAGCTCCATAAACTGCTGGGTCACATCCATGATCTTCCCCATGGGCTGCAGGAGAATCTCCTGCCCCTCATTCCCCACTGGCCTGGGATCTGCAGGGCTGTTTCTCTCATGTTCTCACTCCTCTTCACAGCTGCAATTGCTCTTGCACAGCAACATTCCCCCTTCTTTATGATGTTATTCCAGATGCAGTCCCACAGATGGACTCCTCTGTGGCCAGTGGTGGGTCCATCCTGCTGGAACTGGCTCTCTTGGACATGAGGAAAATGTCTGGCACTTCTCACAGAAACCACCTGTGTAGCCCCTGAAAACTCAGCTTCTGAGCTTGCTAACATAGTTTTCTAAAAACTTTCCCAGGACAGTAACTGTAAACATAGATATGTGTACATTCTTTCTGTTACACGTCTTGTGATAGGCATTTCTCATGGCCAGTGCAGTGAGAAAGTGTTATCCTGACCATCCAATCCCTGGCCATGGTAAGAAACCTATAAATCCTGGGAAGAAAAATAAACTCTGCTCTTTCTTGCACCACACCTCGACCTGTGTCCGTGTGATCTATTCATCTTCAGCAGTAACACGCCCCCACTTCCAAACCCTTGCCAAACAAGCCCCACACACTTTCTCACTGCTCCAGACTTGCTTGTCAGAGCCCTTTGGAGAAGTTAATTCAGAGCATTAGCAGTGGTTTGTTTTCATTAACAGTCTTGTTAATTTGGGAGGCAGTAGCCATTGGAGTACAGTGTGAAAACAACAGCATTGTATCTCAAGTGTTTGGGAATTTCTGGGTGTTTTGACATCCCCAACTCTGCCTTAACCTCTTGGTCCTCTTCTTCTACTGGCATTGTTTGTCCACATCAAGATCTGTCCCCTCAGTTAACAGGGAACCCCGGTTGCCATCCCCAGGAGCTGCCAGAATGCCTCCTCATGCTGCCTTTCTCTTGTACCACTGCACACAAAGTCAACTAATTCTGAGCCTTACCTTCCTCCAAGATTTTTTTTTTTTTAGTTTTAAGAATGCCCAGTCTGACATTTGCTGCTAAGGTTTGACTCCAGCAGATGAATCCTGCCTCTGATGCAGTGCCCACGTCTGCCACATTTACAGGGAGAAGGAAGGTAAATCCTGCACTCCAGATGTACATCCTGCTTGAGCTGACATCTGTGATCCAACAGACACGGCATATGCCTCTATTTCATTCTGCTCCCCTCAGCCCTTTAACAGTGTGAGTCCTAATTTCACTAAAAGTGTGTCATTTCTTTAGTGTTTTGGGGGTTCGAATCTAGGACAAGAGTATCAGCAGAGAGCAGCAGGTACAAATATTCGGCCTGTATATCTTATCAGATATTCAAGAATGCAGGAAGAAATGTCAGAGAGAGCTTTCTATGAAATATTTAATTAACAGCAACAGCTACAGAAATGAAAAACAACATCCAGGCAATTACAGTGTTCAATAAAGCAGCTCTCAGAGGATGGAGCAGCAACGGATTAGTGACTGACTGGCATTTAAATATGTTATCAACCAGTTAGGGAGACCAGAGTAAATTTGCTCCCCTGGGGATCAAGCCAGTAGAAGTATTATAACTATATTATTGTTTCTCAGGGCAATCAATTGAATTATATAGTGCACTAGTCTGGGTGTTTGGCTGTTACTCCAGCAGCTGGTTACGTGATTTGTTTCACAGAATCACAGAACAGGAAAGATTGGAAGGGCCCACAATGGACATTCATTCCACTGGACATTAATCCAGTGCTCTGGGTGAGAGAGCCCTGACGGTTTGTAAGCAGCCTTTTCTTGTTTCTGATCAACAATATATACATTTCACTTCTGGATTTTAAATGCAGAGTCTGCTGGAAGCTGTAATTTATAAAAAGGGTGGAATATGCTAATCTTTGGATGCTAAATTAGAGCACAATGAAGAATTTATGTTATTGTTCATATTATGTTTTTGTTACAGGGCCAAATATATGCTGAGAAGGCATAATTAGTGTACCCCTTGAAGTGCCCTCTTATAATCATGTAAAAGTGTGGATGGTTTCACTGATTGGTTTTTTTTTTTTACTATTATAGATTTTTCATTAAAAAAAAAAAATGGAAGGCGTGGAATAAATAACTGCATTTAGTTTGATGGGTGACATAAAATTCCATGAGCTGAAGCCATACCTCACAGTGAGCTAATGCAGTCCCTTTACAAATGTGTGCAAACTTGGTGATGCCAATCCCCATTTTGTGGTGAAAGTGTGTAGGAAAGGCAGCGTGCACACTGTCCACTCCAGGAACATCTGTAGGGGAGGTTCTCACTGCTGCTGGTGGTTGTCTCTTCCTGCACTCTTGGGAGAGACATGCAAAAGAAGGATGGGAGGGATGCAGAAGGAACTTGTAGGGAGGTGGCAGTTTTTAAAGTTGGGCCTAATAAATAGGGTTTGTATTGATCTGTGTTTGATGCTGATTGATTAGCATTAAGTAAATTAAAATTAATCAGCATCCCTTCAATAAATGACTGGTTCAAATCTGTATGAGCCAAAGGAATGGTTTGGTAAGAATCCACATTTCTTTGCTATTATTGACTCATTCTTGTTATTTTTTCCCTATTAAATTCCTACAGATGCAGTTTCCCCTCTCCAACCCCTCTTCTCTCATTTTCCCTTCCAAAGTTGAGAGCATCCTTTGCTCTGAGGACACTGGGGGCCCACGTGTCCCTGATAAATGTTGATTACACCTAAAGCAGCTAAACAGGATAGGATGCTCTGACCCACCTGGCAGGAGGGGAGCTAAAGCAGGGTCCTGCTGCTCCCTGCACCAGCTCATCCTGAAAGATCAAGGGATGTCCTGTGCTGCCTTCTCCTGCAGATGCCAAGGTAGAAAATACATTACTGAGTAAGAAATCCTTCACTACGAGTGGGCTATGTGCCACGTTCTGTATACCTGAGAAATGGCTAATGAAGAAAACAAATGGGACCTGCTGCCCTTAGATGTTGTTGCTGGAATGAAATTCTGGGTGAGATAAAGTGCAGAGTGAAGAAAATATATTTTTCATCTCTGTTCCCATTGCACTGAGCTGTTCTGGGGGCTCCCAAGCACCCCTCAGCAGTCTCTGGTAATTCCACATTGCAGCAAGGAGAGTGCTCAGGCAGGGGAGAAAATCAAGGAAACTCATGGAAATCTCTGTGCGCTGCTCAGTCTGCACAGTTCCCATTAAAAAGAGCAGTGTGGGTCCACTCCAGTGTCTCACGAAGACACCTTGGAGAAAATTTGTCAAGGTGGAACCAGTTCTTGCTGTGGGAGTTATTAAGTGACCCTCTAAAGTTAAACATTCAATATCAAATTGCCTGATTTGATCACAGGGTTTTCCCTGTTGCCCCTGTAACACAGGGAACTGAGAGAAGCAGAACAACAAGTAAGATGCTCTGAACAACAGAAGTCTGAAGTTAATTAGTGCTCAGAAAGTGATTTGAAGATGAAAAGCACTGCTGCTAAGTGTTATTAATAGTGGAGCAACCCTGCTGTTAATTATAAATAACAATAATGCCATGGAGCACGCTACATGCAAAGATCTCATAATGCTTTTGAAATATGAATCACTGATTTATTCTGATATTTGAAATGGGAGGAATGAGGCATGAGGGGGGCATGGAACAACTTGTTTGATTAAAGTGTTTAATACACAAGTAGAGGAGTCCAAGGCTGCAATTCAGATCCCAGACTTGGATTTTACAGGTGTAACTCCAGTTCTGGGCTGTGCAATGCTGGATAGCACAGTCCAATCTCTGCCTTCTCTTCAGCTACACAGGGGTGTCTAAACGTGCAGAATATTCCCCATGAAACAAGAAGATCTGTAGCTGCTCTTCTGATTTATCTAATGTTAGGAGTCCTGGAAGGATCTGTGTGATCTGTGAAGCTATGTAAGATGGACAAAGTGATCCAATTCTGATGCAGCAATTCCCCTGAAAGCATCCCTGGGATTCCAGTCCTGCTGTGCACCTGAAATAAAACCATCCAGTGTTTGTCCTCCTTGCCCCTGCATTGCCTCACCCTGGAGTGATACTGGGCTGATCTCTCACACGGAGCTTTCCCAACTCAGAGCCTGGTACTTACTCCTAGAGTTCTCAGAAATGAAGTCTGCAGATGAAGTGACTCAATCAGGGCTGAGCAACAGTGACTGAATTTCAATGAGACATGGTAAGCACACCCAAGGACTCTCTTCTTTTAGGGATTGACAATGGGAAAGCGAAATGAACCAGGTCCTGGCATAAAAAGAGCACCTCATGTGGACCTTGTACTCTCATTTCTGTGGTTAGTAGACAGTTTGCTGCTGTGTTAGTTTGGCTCTCATCAGCCCCTTTTTAAATGGGTTTTTTTTTGGTTCTCCAGCTAATCTCTGTGCAGGAGGGTTCATTTGTATGCTGTTATTGTCATTAACTGTAATCTCGTGTGCCTGCTCTGTGCTTCCTTAGGGTAGCTGTGAAGTACTTCTCCACTAACCCTGAGTGCTTCTGTTTCCACATCTTACTGAGGACTATGTGTATTGTGATCATCTGCTAATAGAGGAGATTAGCTGAATTACAGCAGTCTCCAAGCAAGAGCCACGACACTTTTTTTTTCCCCTTTTTTCCTTTTTGGTTACTGTTATACTGCTTGTCTTTTTATACTGGCAATAATCACTTTGTGTTGTTCTTTTATTGCCATTCCTCCTCCAAGACTTCCAACTTCAGAGTCCTAAAGCGCTTCCTTGTTTCATCTTCATGGCCATTCAGGGTGTTTAATGGGCTTACAGGCAATCAAGGCTTCTATCTTCATTGAATGGAGCTTTTGTTGGAATCAATCTGTTTGCACAACTGGGATCACAGGTGTGTGCAACCTTTCAAGCAGTGGTTCTTGTACTCCAGACCGAATTTATCCAGATGTTATTTCGAGAGCAATCAGAATTATTAACGTATAGTTCAGCTAAATGTTGACAGAATACAAAGCATAAAACACCTTGCACTGAAATTCCAAACCCAATTAAATAGGCTAATTCACCTACTGTTTAATTGGCTGGAAGCCATGTGAGTAATTACGCCACTGACATCTCCCAAAATTATATTCTTAATTGTTACATTTATTTGCATCACAATGAAATCCCCACACCTCAGTCAGCTCCCCTCCCAGCACCAGCAGCACCGGTGAAAGGCAAGAGGCACTTTTGAATTTCACAGGGTTGCCTTGTGAAAACGTCAATTGGCAAAGCAGCAAGGCAGGGCCGCTGGGAGCCGGGGCAGGAAAATGCAAACTTATTCTGTTTATTCCTGAACATATGTAGCCTGTTATTGTAGGACGTGGTGGCTTTTATTGTAGCACGCTGCAGAGACGCCTTCCTTTCTTTTTTTTTCCCCCCTTCTCTGTTATTGTTCACTAAAATGCATGAATGTGGCGAGGCAGTGCTGTGTTTTCTGTGCTTGCAAACTGCAATATAATATCACACTCCAGAGATGCAGTGTTTCTATTCGCCGCCATAAATTTATTTCGTATTTTCTTTCCCTTCATAAAATATCCCCCTACTTCTTTATACAAATAATGTCATTCCAAGGAAAATGTATGCAGAACCACTTTACAGAAACCCTCTATAAGCACTGTTTGGTCTTGCTGTGTAGATCTACTCTCTAATTGCTTTGAATTTACTTTATTGCAAGGCTGGGGATTGCTTTGAAGTGATTATGAAAGAATAAGCAGGCTTCTGCAAAGGGAATTTAGGAAAGAAAAAGCTTTTAAGAAATCCTATTTTGAAGTTCCAGTTCCAGAGGGTCCCTGGTTACTGAAATGTAATGCCAGTGCATTCCCTTCCCTTCACTGCCTTTAACAGTGAACTCTTCATCATTAATAAGACTTACACTGCCATGAAAATTGTTTCTTGAGATCGTTTTCCAGCCGTGTCATTTTGTTGTAGGGGGCCACAATATTGCTGTGTTTATTGGCTTTCTGAAAGTCCTTTATATGCATTCAGGAACATTTTCATCCCATCTCACAAGAGCTTTACCCAGTTCTAACCCTGTTCCAAAATACAATGGACACATGATGGGTTTGCTGGCTGCGTGATATCTTCTTTCTGAAGTACATGGCTTAAGTGCAAAGTTCATTCCAGTGTCAGTTTGACCAAAAAGAAATGGAATGCTGAAAATAAGGACTTGGATGGAGCAGGTTAATATTATTAAAAGAAAAAAAAAAGAAAAAGTGGAATAATAAAAAAAGGAAGTAAAGATTTGGGATAGATTTTTTTATGTTTATGGGCAGTCTGGAGATGCAGTAAATGCTGCAGAATCTGATGGCTTTCTAGGAAGGAAAAAAAGAGGCTTGTATTTTTCAATATATAATTGGTTAGAGATTTGTATAAGAGCCAAAAGCAGATGCATCCATCTTTCTATCTCTCCCAGCATGAACACCAGAGGATGATGAAGAAGGAAAGGAAATCAGACCCATGTTGTTTTCTTCAGGCCTTAGGAACAGCATGGTTCCCAGACAGCATTCCTTGTTAGAAACTCTGCTGCATTCATTTATGAATTGTTTATTTATCACCAAACTCAAAATTTCCATCCATGCATAGAAGACATGTTGGTTTTCTGATGCCAAACTAATAACATCTGCTCTTAATTAAACATTAATAGCAACAAATGGCTGCCTATCAGGTTTTTATCCCCTGTCAATCTGTGTTGAAGCTGAACATCTTCTGGAAGGGGGATTTCTCACCTTGCCCCATTTGGGGCTCCCTGAACCTAAACACTCCCAAAAGCATCACCTTTACAGGCATGCTCAGGGCTGTCTGGTTCAGGTTTGGGTGCTGGACACTTGGAAAATGAATCACCCAAATGATTTACAGGAATGAAGCAAAATAGAGATAAACCCACTTACTTGTGGTGCCTCACACAGGATTCACGGTGAGTGGGAATGTGCTTGGATCTAACTGTGCTCACCCCAAATTAATAATACTCAGCTTGAGATCCCTTTTTCCCCAAAAAAATTGTCATTTAAGAAGGTTGTTTTGGAAACACATCAGGGGAAAAAAATGGGTCTGCAAGTGAAAAAGGAGCAGGCATGGCTGAGAGTCCAACAGCAGATAACCAAAGCGAATAAAGCTGCAGGCACAGAAAGAAGTGAGAAATTTTTGTAGTACATAAGCATTAAATTTGTGATAAGTCATAATTTCTCTGGGAAAAAATGTGTTCCTATTCAGGCAGCCCATGGAAAAGTTTAAATGTGTTGTAAGTGGTTTATAAAGCTGCACAGCAGCTCCTGCCACGGTGGGTGAAATTTTGCTGCTCTTGTGCTGTTGGGGTTGTTCCCTCCAGGGTGAACTCTCCTTGACGGGTTCCATATCGATTTTTTTTCCCTTCACAAAGACCAGGCACCTTTTCCCCTCTCATTTACAGTCCATCTCCACACAAGTCAATCAAATGGTCTTACCTATAACTCACTTCAAACACCCACTAACTACAAAACCGCCAGTTCAAAGAATTTTGGTTTATTTGCCGGTTTTGAGGCAGTTACAGCCTGGATAATTAGCTAATACCTTTTAAATATGTGTTTTAAAGATTATGGTTTCAATCCCCCAAACTGTGTCATCATTTGAAAACAAGCCTCCTTAAAATTGCCGAGCCAGCAGAAAGCACAGAAAAGCTCCAGATGGTCCAGTGGTTTGTGGTTTATTTACAGTAAACCAGATCCTTCCCCTCAGCCTTTTATCTCAGAAAATGCAGGTGGTTAGCAAGAGGTGAGGGCTTTCTGGGAGCTCTGTGAGGTGTCCAAGTTCTTTTCTAAACCTACAAGTGAAAAAGCCAATTTTAGTGGAAGGGTGTTGGGAAGACACCTCTGAATTTTTTATCGTTTTTTCCCCCCATGGTTGTTTGTTTTCAGGATCTTGACAACAGCGTTTTATTATTTTACAATCTGTGACTTTGAAGGTAGAGCTGCAAAAGAGATTTGACTGAAATATTTGGGGTAATTGCAACACTCACATCTCCAGTGCAGCTCCGCTCTGCTTTCTCATCTTGCCCAAATTGCCGCTGTTTTCACCGATCACAGATGTTGCCCGAAATCAGAAGAAAGCCCTGATGTCCATCTATGCTGAGATCTACAGAGAACATATTTTTGGGTCTCCCAGTACATTTTTTGTCAACTGTGTTTTCCTTGTATTCTTGTTTGTGCTCCAGCTGGGCCTTCTGTGCCTTGTACAGAGAAGCAAACCCTGCCAGCACATTACATTATTTATAAGGCAGAGATGCTATCAGTTCTCACTCAGGTTGGAAGAGACTCTGCTTTCAAATAATTATAGAATTTACATTTATGTGTTGCCTCTCAGGGAGACCTTGGAGGGCTGTGTGAGTGTGAGAACAGAGCTGTTAGGGGTTGTTAGTTCACTGCTGAATAGAAATAGGACAGGTTAGAGGGGGATCAAGGAGTGAATCCCTCACTGGTGTCTGGTTGCTGGAGGGCATGAGGAGAGCTTAGGTGGAGGACAGAGCTTATTCCAGTTTAAATTGGAATTTCAGTAAGGCTGAAGAAGTTGTAAAGAGCACTGAGCTGTTACGTGACCACCGTGGACAGGGTTTTATTTGTCATGTAGAAGAGTTATTAATTGCTGCACAGTTCCTTGTGCAAAGGACTTTAAGTCCAGTGTCCAAGGCACTGCTGTGGTTTTGGCAGAGGGGAGGGCTGGACATGGCCTGGGGTGAGCCCAGGAGCAAATCACAGCCACCCATGGCTGGGCTGTCTCACATCCTGTCTATTAATGGAGTTTTCCAGTTTTAGCCATGACTTGGCACAATTCTGGCTTCTCAGCAGGGACAGGCACAAGCTGCAGTTTCCTCCAAAGTTCATTTTATCGGAATGTTTGTAACATATGCCTGTCTCTAGGAACGTGTTTGTTGGAAGGAGGGTGTTTGAAGGATGCAAAAGATCCATATTTTAAGTGCAAAGCCTTGTGAGGAACTTAATTTTAGTGCATTTGCAAGTGGAAGAAGAACTCTGCTCATTCTTGCCTTGGCACAATGCAACACATCAGTTAAACAGTTTGGAAAAGTAGATTAACTTAATGGAGAGGTCCCAAGTGACACCCTTTGTTCTTTGCAAAATCAGTTTTGTAAAGGAAGCTTTAAAAGAAAAGAAAATGAGTGGGGGGAAAGGCCCTGGAATGGCTGGAGCAGGATGTCAAGAGAGGTCTGATTTGAGATAAACTGAATTTCTACTGGAAAGGTTGTTTCAGTGCTCTGCTCTTGGAATATCTGAGCAGGGGTGTCTTCACCTGATGTAGCTGAAATCTATTCGGGTTCTGCTTGTTGGAGACTTGTGGCTGATAGAAAAGGTTCCAATTTAAGATCATGAGGGACCTTTGTGTTTGATGCTGCACAAAAAAAATAGAAGGGACAGTTTGAGAACAGAGTCAGGGGGCATTGGGCTGAGGAAATGCAATTTTAAAATCTGGCTGAATGAGCCGTGGTATTTTCATTGGTATTTTATATTGATTTATAACTAGCAGCTTTTAAAAGCATACAGAACTCCCAAACTCTGAAAATTAATATTGTACTGATGGACCTGCTTGAACAAACATACTAAAAAATGTGCTCTCTGTCATGGCAAGCTGAAAAAGCAGATGGCAGTCGGAAGCTGAGCAGCATACAGAAGTTTGAAATTTTAAATTAAATCCATTTGAAGCTTTGTTTGTGCCTAAGGCAAGCTTTCCCCTCAGATGAAGGAGAGTGGCTAGCTGAACTTTTTTACATGGGCTCTGGTTTGGAAAAGGCTGCTGGAAGATTTTAAATCCTCTGTGATTTATATCACTGTATTAGTCTGGTTTAACAGTGGAGTAGAAATGCCACATTCAGGTTGGTCCCAGACAGGAATCCCTTCCAAAATTGTAAACTCCTGTAATGAGATGGGTACAGAAGAGGGGCTCCTGCTTTTACACAGCGTGCCATAAATATTCAGATTGTGTCATATGTTTCCTGTGCTCTGAAGGGATGTAAAAAGATAATTGTAGCAAGAAGGAATCCTGAAGCAGACATACACAGGCGATGTTGTTCTGCTACAATAAATCAACTTACACCTTGATTTAAACATCATGAACCATCAAGAACTTTCCTGGGAGCTCATAGGAGATCATGGAGCAGAGCAGGGAAGATGCTCCATGGGCAAAATGTTGATCTCTCTATCTGAGAGTTCATTAGTAAGACAGGATAGGCTGGCTGGACCCTGAGGGTATTATTTTTACTTACTCAATACTCTCCCAGGTTTTAATGAGGGCTTTACCTGAACAAAAACTACATTTTATCCCAGGCCAGTAAGAGATTGCAGTGTCCTGCAGAATGAGCCTTTTTCTGCTGTCCCCTAGTTTTTTGATAACTGTGCCTTTGTAGTTTACCAGCTTTGTGTGGGTACCCTTGGAGGAGGTCTCAGGCTTCTCCTTCTTGGCCAGGTGAGCTCTGTGGTGAAAGGTTACTTCATTTCTGCTGCTTTGTTTGTTGGCCTCTCCTTTTTTGGAAATCATCCCATTAAACTACTGCTCTACTCATGTGTTGTCTTGTGCTCTACAAACCTGCTGCTTGTAGTTTGTGTGATTCCTACTTTGTTAAAACCATATTCCCTGGGATTTTTAAGTCCCTGATCCCTCAGACCTTCTCTGAGGCAGTGGGTGTGCAGCTGGTTTGGAGAGGATGCAGATTGCACAGGAGGGAAATACTCATTTCAGCAAAGCACAAGAGTCAAGAGATATTAAAAGGAAATCAGTTTAATGACTTTGAATTTTACAGAAAGAAAAAAAAATAAAAGTAATAACAGTATTCTCAAATGATGGCTGAATTCTCAGCCAGCCTTTTAAATACATGAGCCAGTCTGTTCCTGGCTCCTTCATTAGGGATGCTGCTCATCCATTTGGTCAGGATGAGTGGTTTGTGCTGCAGTAAACAGTCACCTGGAATGCACTGCCAGTATAAACTATACCTTTGTTTGGGAAAGTGGGTGTTGAAATCACTAGAATTGCAGCAAACTCCTCTGCACTGAAATCCCAGCCCTGATGACTGCAGTCCTGCTGAGCAGAGGTGTAAAGGAGAAGGGTGCGATGCCCAAACCTTCTGCTCCAGCACATCCTGGGGGGTATAAAATCCAGGATGGCAGCGTGGTTCTGGGATAAAGAGAAGGGTGAGCTGTGCAAAGGAAGTACCACGGGTGGTTCCTCCATCAGGCACCCACACTGGGCAGGGTTGGGGGCTCAGGGGTGGCACCAGCAGGACGGCACCGCTGACCCGGGGTATGGGCACAGTCACACAGCCCCTTCCTCAAGTGCTGTCCTTGCTGCTGGGTGATTTGTGCTGCCAGGCCTGCACAGCCCATAGGTCACCAGTGCCATTAGCATCTTTCTAGTGTTTAACCACTGCATTTTCCTGCTGCACAGCTCCATTTGCATCCTGCAGGGTGGAGCAGTGGGCCCAGCGCTCAAGTGTCACCGGCGTGTGCAATGCATGCTCCCCTGATCACTGATTATTATCCCTGCTCCCCTGATCACTGATTATTATCCCTGCTCCCCTGATCACTGATTATTATCCCTGCTCCATGCCCAGGGCTCCACTGCAGAGAGGCACTTGGCATCACTGCCAGCTGCACTAGCTACCAACCAGCTGGCAGAGGACAGGGAAAGGGAACTGAGAGAGGGAGACCACACAAGGGAAAAAAAAAAGCTCAAGTGCATCCTTCTTGGCAGTCCAGCTCCAGAGAGAGAAGTGCAGCTTTTTAGTAATAATAAAGAAATTCAGTAATAATAAAGAAATACAGCTCATGCAGGAAAGAGAAGCTGGATTTGTTTGGCTTTAACTTAATCAATAAATTCCGGTGACTCCGTTTGGCTTTAACACTCTTACTCTTTTTGAGGGCTTTTTATAGAAATGACAATTAAAAATGGCCAGAGGAGGAAATTTGTCCTCTTGCTACTTTTCTTCTGCTCTCTTGCTGTCTCTCAATGGGCTTTGCAATATGAAAAGCTGCTGCATGTTGATGTGTGCAATTGGCTCCATAAAGCTGTGGCTGTGGGAGAACTTGGAAAGCCACAGCCTGGGGGACCTGCTGCTCATTGGGGAATTTCTTTTGCTGTTCAACATTTTTGGCTAACTTCACTGTATTTTTCTTGTGTAGTTATATATGATTTTTTAAAATCATATATAACTATGCCTGGAAATTATGGAAGGACAAAACAGTCTGTTGTCTTCAGTGCTGAGCATCCCAGTGAGGGTTTGGACTAAGAGGCATGTCCTGAATTACTGGGATTTGCTCTTTTTGCATGGAGCAGTGTGAGGCTAAGGCCTGAAGATCTATGGGAGATGGAGTTCAAATATTCAACAAAAAATGGATGTAAAGTCATAGACTACTGAGCCATGTTCTGGGTCTGCCTT
Organism: Cyanistes caeruleus; assembly: GCF_971803275.1. Classification (NCBI taxonomy): domain Eukaryota; kingdom Metazoa; phylum Chordata; class Aves; order Passeriformes; family Paridae; genus Cyanistes; species Cyanistes caeruleus. The sequence continues at coordinate 31,102,518 of NC_141709.1, read as the reverse complement.
CCAGTGTGTGCTGGGAGTTTTTAAGGAGGTACTGGGGTATCCTCTCAGATACCATTTGCCATGACATAGACATAGACTCTTTTCCTCAGCTTCTCTCCTTTCCCTGATAAACCACCAGCAGCAGCTCCCAGTGCAGCTGGCAGCCATTGATTTGCTCAAGCAGAGCAGTGCATGGGCACTGACTGTGAGTGCACAAACAGAATTCCAGTGAGAGGGAGCCCAGCTGATGTAAAATTACCCCTCGAGCTGTAAATCTCCCCTCAGCTGAAGCTCTACACCCTGCAGTAGGAACACTGGCTTTTCCAAAGGCACTTACCCCCATCTTGGATTTAGGTCTATGTGCAGATCTTTGCTTTAGGTGTATCTTCAATGTGGAGAATCAGAAATTAGCTCTGGCACTAAGTTGGATGTGGCTCTGCTGCTGCTGCTGCTGGGTGTTTGTGTGATGAATTAACCTGGCTAATGTAACTCCACTGCAATGCTGTCTCACAGCCTTTATGGGTATAAACACACTTATGAATGTGGCAGCCAACTGCATAAATCTTCAGACGTGTTTGCATCTGGCTACCCTTGGATATCCAGATCTAATTATCTTCAGATAATTGAAAATAATATATCAATATGCTGCAATATGAATAAAAAAGGACAGGAGTTTTGGAAGCCTCAAACCCATCTGTTGTGTAGTGATAGATGCACGTTCTCCACGTTGGGTGAGCTTTGCATCCCTGGGGAATGATGCATCGAGTTTCCCATGGAACAGCTCCCCTGGCCCAAAAAATGGTGGCTATGTCTCCTCTCTTTTGTGTGTCAGGAATATGTGATTTTGTTGTCAGCACGTTTTTTGTAATGAAAAGCAAATGGTATCCAATATGTCTTGGAGAAAACGTGCAAACAACAGCAAAATTACATGTTGTTAAAAAAAAAATAAAAAGATCTGTAACTTGTTTGCTGTCAATAGAGCTCTTAATGACAGGGTAGGAGGGAAGTGCACCTGGTGATCACTGGGGCTGCAATCCATGTGTGTGTTTAAAAACTATATCATGAAAAATTAATTTTCAAGTCTTGGATATGCATCTGCAACATTTCAAGGAGTTGAGAGTGTGTATGGACTTGGTGACTGAGGGCTTGGGTCTGTAAAAGATGGGAGAATTGAGAATCCCTGGCTCATATCCTCAGACAGAAGCCACTGACAGTTCCCTGAATTACTGCTCTGCAATCTGCTGGAATTTTAAGTTTAGATGTGGGGAGTTATGTCCTGGATCATAAGTCTGAACAGGGAAAAAGTAAAAAAAAAAACAAACAAACAAACCCCCCCCACCAAAAAAACCCCAAACAGCAAAAAATCAGTGTATTAATGTGTGTGTGTGTCTGTGTAGAACAGGTCCAGGAAGAGCCTTCCCTGGTTTTTTTTGCAGTATTCCATTAACCTTGTCTGAAAAAATAGCCACTGCATAGAATTTCCTCTCAGCCTGGAGTTGGCTTTAAGTGCCCATGTTATTCAATGTAACTTGGAAAATGGATTTTGTTTCAAAAGCTGTCTCATTTCGTGAAAGATTATGAATGGTTTGCTATTCCTGATGCCAGTAGAATTGATTGTTCTTGCTTTGAAATCAGCTAGAAGACATCTGGGGAAAAATCTCAGTATTTCTGAAACCCACAACAGCATTTTCATTGCCTTCACAAATGTCTGATTCTTCCCCAATATGAAAACTTCCTTCTCAAGTGAACATATTTTACACGAAGATCTAATCATGATAAACCATGTTCATGAAGTGAATTTTTTCAAGAAGTGAATAAAAAGGGGAATGAATACTTTAAAGGAAGCTTGTGGACCTTGATTGAATGTCTGTCCATAAATATTTGATGCCAAATATTTGTCCTACTCTTAAAGAGTTTTTCCTTTGTGATATTGACTGTTCTGTTCTCCTTTCTTCTCCCCATCTGTTCATCTCTGTTCCAGATGTGGAAGTGTCTCTCTCAGAAGTGGAGCTTCCTTTAAAAATAGTGATAGTTTTAAAAAAAAAAGTAATTAAGAATCAGTAGGCTGGCTGTAGGAACATGTTTTTAATAGAAGCTGTTAAACTCTACATCTGCCCTCTGCCACCTTGTGCACATGAAACCGATACTTCTCAGTCATGCCAAGTTTCGGATAATTACCCCCAAAACTGTCCATGTCCCACACACATCTACAACTTCCTTGAGGTTTGATTGATTCTGTGTTGATAAAAATATTGGGGCTGTGAAGATTTCTCTCCTCATCCCTGCTGGAAGCCAACTCATCACCCCCATGACAGATTCCTCTGGGAGGGTCCAGTCCAGCTCATCCCCACTTTTCAGTGGGCACAAAGGTGGCTCCTGTCAGCAAGAACTGCTGTGCTCACCTTGGTTTTTGTGCACTAAGGCTTTGCTGAGTCTCTCTAAAATAACTGGAATTTTATGTAGTGTTACCTTGAGAGGCGAAAACCAGGAAATGAACAATTGCTTAATTGTAGTTAAATTTTTTTTTAGCTGTAGAACAACAGGGAGGGGGAAACAACTGGGATGTAGTTTCTGCCTCACAGCTCCCATTCAGCTAAAAGAGATGCACACCTAACAACCTGGTCCCTGGAATTAGCATGAAGGAATCTGGATCCAGAGTGCTTTTCTATAGTATTTTAATTTTGTATTTATTTAAATAGCTTTTTGGCATCAAAAGCTTGCCGTTGCATAAATTCCAGGGGAAGTCAGGGCTTTTTTGGTAAAAGCAGCTCACGCTGAAGTGTTTAATGTTTTTAGCAAGACGTTGTTACAGTTGGTGGCCTTCCCAATCAAGAATGACATTAACGAGGGAACTGGTCTTAAGGATGAGTGCCATTTCCCAGTGAACTGAGTGACATCCATGCTCGTTCTCATTTGAAATGTACAAATGCAAAAATGTGAAAATTAATTCAGAATATCTTTGTGATAATTTTCGAATAATTAAAAACTCTGTCATAGGCACTCGTTCGTTTCTCCATTCCAACCCTTTGACCACTTTCTCTTCCATGGTAAATTGTAGAGCGACCTTAATCTGTGATACTGAAAGAATAGACTTTTAAATCAAAATAAGCGTAAGGGGGGGGGGGAGAAAAGGGAGCATATTAATTGCTCCTTCTTCCTACACAGTTTTTTTGCTTCTCTTTCCTTCAGGCATTCCTTGCATAAAAATATCCATTCACCAACTGTTCACCAACTGTTCCTCCGCTCATTGCCCTACCTTAGATTTCATTTTAAGACACCAGTGAATATTTGCTCTTCAGCCTCACTGTCTTTGAAGTTTTCTGCAGGCTTTTAAAGGTAGCAATTGGAGGATTTACCAAACTGTGACAGTGAGTTAATGAGCTCTTCCTGCAAGGGGCTGAGGTGTTGTTAAACTTGGGCTTTTAGGGAACTGGAGCTGGAAACATCGCCCCGGTGAACCGAAGTGCCGGCAGCGTTCCTCGCTGCAGCATCCCTCACTGGCTGAACTCTCACTCCTACCCTCCAACTTCCGACACTTCCCAGCCACATTTGTTATCATAAGATCACGTGGTGACTTCTCAGACTTGGGATTTTGGGAGGGAGGCACAGGAGATGCTGTTTTGACGCTATGGCAGCGTCAAATATTGACTGTAGTATTCACCTCGTGGCTCTCAGCGGGGTTTCTCTTGTCACAGGGATCACAGGATTGTTTGGGTTGGAAGGGATCTTAAAGATCACCTCATTCCAACACTCTGGACCAGCTTGCTCAGGCCCCCATCCAGCTTGGCCCCATCCAGTCCTGTCAATGGTAAAGAGACAGAGGAGGGGGTTTTTGGGGTTTGTGTGGGGCTCTGGCTGCAGCTGGGTCTCTGGGAAGCCTGGATGGTGCTGGAGCTGCAGCAGTGGCCAGGGCAGGCAGCACATCCACCTCACCTGCTTGAGGCAGGACAGGGACAGGACACGAGGCAAGGACTGGGAAGTTCACACCTGGCAGAAGGTGTGAACTGGCAATGTGAGTAAATTCCAAATCCCACCCCTTGCCCTGTTATTTATATCCTGGTTTCCCTGTAGCTATTTACATTGTTTTCCCCTTCAGAAATAGAGGAGCAGATTGAAAACCCAGAGTGCATCTATAACCATTACAAGGAGATGTTCAGCCTCTAACAATGAACTCCTGCAACTGTCTACTAAATTATGCACAAACACACCAATTCCTTGAAGACTGTGGACACATGTAATAAATTTCTTCTGTTACCAGCCAGGGGGGTGACTGCAGTTTCTTTTCCCATTTCCACATGGTGGGCCAGGTGGTTTCTCCTGGAAGGTAGCTGAGATGAACAAGGCATTTGGGAGGCAGCATTAAGTTATGTTTGCAGAGCTTTCTTTTGAACTTGTAGGGAAAGTAGTTATAAAAAAGTGAAATACACTGTACACAAACCCTTTTTTTTCTTTTTTTTTCTGGAGTTGTAGCCTAAAGAACTATGAAGCCATACACGCTTGTAAAAAGAGAGGAAGAAGAGCAGATGCTGGCTGAGATGCCCGCTGTATCATTCCTTTTCTCCTGTCCTTTCTTTTTTAGGGGCTCCATCATCATTTAGATGCCTGTGACAGCCTGTCTTCTAATAACAATATAGGCACAGGAATCGAGTGAGACCTGAGGTCCATCTATTCCAGTATCTTGTCTCTGACAATATTCATTACTGTCTCTTTTTGGAGGAAAGTGTAAGAGTCATGCAGGAGGGAGATGTGGAATAATGTGATTCCCTGCATGGTCTCTTTGGATCTATAATACTTAGAGGCTGACCTCACCCCTGAAGCACAGGGGGTTTTGTCCCTTCAGGGGTTTTTTCCTGTCATTAATTATGACAGTTCTGGACATAAGAATGGACGTGCTTGTTCTTCCTGTGGATTTTCTCCTCTCCCATCTCTTGGGACACATGATCTGTGAATCTTGTTTGTCTGAGCAGAGCAGGACCTGCTCCTTACAAACCAGGGAATTACAGAGACGTGGCAAAAGGACAAAGTGCCCCCTCCTCATTATTCTATATGTCTGATTATAAGGGATCCAGCTTTTACAGTGGAGCCCAGAACAACTTGCAGAGCAGGTATTTGAACATTTTGTTGTGGCTTTTAGCTCTGTGGATTAGTTTGGCCCATTTCAATGTATTTCCTTATCTCTCTAATGTAGAGGCTTTCATAGAGCCCCTCAAAGGAACATTAATATGCTCCACACAGAGATTATTTTATGTGCAGTATGAAATCCCTTGCACCTCTACTTTTTCATCCATTGTTTTTAAAGCCCCAATATACAGTGGTAATTTTGGAAAGCACTTAAAAGAATAGGTGGGATTTGCTCATAAATGAGCTGTGCTTTGATCTATTTGCTTCCTTAAGACTCTCTAAAAGATGATAATATTTCCATAGTTTTTATTTCTCCCAGCATCTTGCTTTCACCAGTGGCATAGGTGTGTAAGAATCCTCAGTTTTTAATAGGCTCAGGTTTCTCTTCCAGGGTTTGCTTCCACCTTTTGATTAGTGATGCTTTGGTGTGTCTGTGCTGAGGTTTTGGACTCACCCTGTTCTCTCCCATTGACTCACTGCACTCACTCAAATCCTCCCTGCTAAAAGTGTGTAAGCGGCAAATGAAGACTCTGTAATGAAATACAGGAAATATTGCTGTAATATTTGAGACGCTTCACTTTGGAGAGCAAGCAGACAGGGTATGGAATTTTGGTTTTATTTATTGTGTTTCTCTTTTCGCTTGTGCCGTGAGCCTGTAACGATAAACTGTGCTGTGCCACTTTGATTTAGAAAAAGCTTTACTTTGGGAGTGTAACTGCCCTTTAGTTACCATCAGTTCATTCCCAGCACATGGCAAACCATTCCCATATTTTTTTCCTTTGTCCTTGTTGGTGCTTTCATATGTGACATTCTCTCCACTCGTATGATCTCTGACCTCAGTGATGCACAAGTCTCTTCTGAGTCAAACTACAGATGAACCCTGCTCTCAACAGCTGCAGAAAATATTACTTGCTGCAGGAGCTGTTTGATGCTCTGCTCCCCAGGGAAAGACATTTGTTTTCCAAAACAAGGGAAAAAACCTTGCTGCGAACAAAAGAGATAAAATATTAAGTATCATTTTGCCACTGACAGAGAATAAAAATAATTTAAGCCTGGCCATGAATGACTTCAGCAAAGCATAGATTATTTTCAGGTGGAGCGTGCACTCTGCAATTCAAAACACAGCTGAACATTCAGCCTGTTTTTTTCATTTCAAAATGCATCAAATGTATTTTTTTATTTTTCTTTAACCAAAAAACATGCTTAACAGTACATTTTCTAAGGCTGTTGTTGGCTTTTAATGGCGAGTCAATTTTTCCTTTATCAGAATAGCAACACATGGCTGAACCAACATAAACTCCGTCGACTGTCTCGGGCACGTGGTCGGGCTGCTGGCGTTTGAGCTGAATTGCAGGGAGGTGATAAGGATGCAGCCACCGTTTCATCCAGGTTTCCATTACAGAGCTGGATTGCAGCAACATCCCTCCTCGCCTGCACTATTCCCTTGTAGCCTAAAAGTCAAATAAAATTGTGTTTCAACTCCGGCTGGCTGGATCCTCATGGGCGAGGAGCATCCTTACAGATAACCTCGGCAAAACCGAGCGGGTCCTTTGGATACAGAAACCCTCCACGCTGGTGCTTTAATTGTTGCTTTCCACTTGTTTTTTACCATTTCTGCTCCCCTCCTTGCAGCCCATGCAGTTTCTGAGTTGCATCACGTACAAGCCGATGATGGGTCCTGCCATTCCCATGGCGTCTCCCAGGTCTAGCCGCAGACACGGTGCGAACATCCCCCCAGGGAACGTGAGATGCTCCGGATTCATCGCCGAGCTCCGGGATGCCATCTGCAGTTCCCAACACTCCCTGCCCTTTCAGGGCAGCCACGCTTCCAGCATGGAAAGTTAATCGTAGCTGTCTCAAACTTTTCCTGCTGGAGTCAGGAATTCGTTACTGTGGCCCACAGGGTTCAGTGTTTTGGCTCGGAGCTCTTTTGATAAATCACTTATGGACTTTTTTCAGTAGTTGTTTGTAAAGTAAGAAAGTTTGGTGCCAAATGGGGAGAAGATCTCAGTGCAGATACGTGACAAGATGCATGAGGACCCAATGCAAATATGGATTATCCTTTCTCTGGCTGTTGACGTTGCCTTGAAATTGTGATTCTTCCTGATTTTTGATTGTTTAAGAGGCTGCATTGACTGAAATTCACTTGGTTAGATTTTACTGCAGCTTGTTTTGAAAGTTTAATTTTGAGCCAACACTCACGTGCAGAGTGCCTCTTGAGTTATCTGCCATCAGCTTCTTTGTGGCCAGTCCAGAGAGAGATGTGCCAGGTCACCACGTTGATTTATTCACAGTGGCAGAGCATCATTTTAGCTACTTCTTGGGTTTGCTTCTCATTTCCTTCCCAATTCTATTAATGCTCACTGTCATGAGTACAACACAAAACCAGACAATCATCTTAATGACAGTGAAACTCTCACAGTGATACACTTGCAGAGCAAGGTGATTTGAGTGCAGTAGGGTAGGCAATTACTGCTGCATTAACATACCCACATCACATTAATGACGGAGTGCCAGGCTCTGGTTTACTTTCGTCTTGCGTGCAGGAAGGGATCATTAGAGTCCCAAGAATAATAGAAACCAGAGAAAGGGAAAAAAAAAAATCCCTATTAGGGTGTTTCATCTATCTTTCTGCAGCTATGTTCTTTTTTCTGATGTCTGTGTTAGTATTCCTGAATAACTCTCAGTGGGAAATGTGATCTGAGCGCTGTTGGGATCAGTGGCAGGACTCCCACTGGTTTCAGCGGTGGTTGAATCAGGACTCTAAGAACTTGGAACACGTCTTGGTAGGTGGCTTCTTCCAAGCAGGGTTTTAATCTTTAAATCAGTAGGAGATGGACAGGTCTCTCCGTTCACGGGAGCTGTGGAGCATTTGCAGGACTTCGGTAGTCAGATGGAAGGCAGATGCAATGCAAGTGATTCCACCCACACTGAGCACTGATAATTCAATATTCTTTCACCTTCAGAAAGTACTTTTTGATCCATTCTGGTAAAATATATATTTATTTAAAAATGTCTTTCTGCATGGGTTACAGCTTTATTCCACTGCTGCTGTTTAATTTTTTACTTGTGGAGTGCAGGCATCATAGAGAGAAAAGGGTCTGGGATGCAGAAAGTCTTCCTGTGCACTGCTGTTCTGTCAGAAACATCCAGAGGTTGTGAAAAGTATTGTAATTTCTGCAATATCCAGAGGAATTGTTGAAAGTGAGATGGTTCTTAATTTTCATCTTTGTAACCTTTGGGGAGAGCACGTGTGTATTTATCATTGGTTTTTCTCTTTGGACCCACTGACGCAGAGCATGGTACAGAAACCTGCTCCTTTCAGGTAACTCAGGGAAGGCTGTAATGAATAGGAATGCTTTCCACCAGAAAAGCTTCTTCACTGCAGGGGACAACACTGGTCTGTCCATCCTGCATGGAAAAAGCCACCTGTGAATGCCAGGGCATGCGAGAGCTGCAGGAGATACCTGTAGGGTAGAGATCTGAATGACTTCTTGCCAACAGCTCCTGTGTGCATCCATCATCCACCCACTCAGAGAAAGGTATGGTTTATAAAATTGGCAATAGAGGGAAGATAGATAATCTTGAGCTGTGCTACAGCCCCTGAGAGAGGGGACAAGAGGTGGTTTCTTTGGTTGACTCTTCAAGCCTCTCTTATTAGAGATTTTTGCAAGTCTGATACAGTAATTTGACTGCAAATCAGCTGAGGTGATGAAAACATCCCCTGACTTTGAAAATATCCCATAGGCTGAGTGGTTTCCATCCCAGGTGGCAATTCCACCCTCCCCACAATGTGCATGGCTGGTGCAGGGCTGGGGGTGTGGTAGGAGTTAAGGTGATAAATTATGGATAGATGCACAAACAGGATCTTTACGCTTGTCAGATGTAAAACATTATGGGCTATAATATTGCTATTAGGCTTTTTGGCTGAGATCAAGTGCAGTGTCAGCTTTGGTTTATGTATCTTCCAAAGCAGCCTTGCAACAGTCTCAGAGGTTGTGGAAAGGTGCTCTTGGGTTGGATTTTTGCTTTGTTCTTTTAATGGTTTTCTCTGGAAGTGCAGTTATTGAAATGAGTATAGTTTATCCTTCGTATGCTAATGAATTGACATTTACAAACAAGAAACATAAGTGTCAGTAACCTGACCAGGAACTGTAAAATAATTCCTATTTATCTCATCTACTAATATCACTCAAAGAAGGCCTGGGGGTTCCAGATAGCAATAACATAAATACCAATTTAAGAGGTCTGGTCAATAAAGTGCTCTGCACACACACTCCAAATGTAATTAGTTACTCTATTCTGTTCCCACTGTGTTACCTATGGATTAACTCTATGGATTAAGCCTTCCAGAAATGTTTCTCTCCTGCTGTTTTCCCCTCCCTATAAAAATGAGGGAGATCAAGAGGCAGATCCCACCTTTGGATTTGCCTTCTGTGAGTGTGGTGAGGCCCTGGCACAGGGTGCCCAGAGGAGCTGTGGCTGTCCCTGGATCCCTGGAATTGTCCAAGACCAGGCTGGACAGGGCTTGGAGCAACCTGGGAGAGTGGAAGTTGTCCCTGCCCATGGCAATGGAGTTGGAATGAGATGGTTTTTAAGGTTACTTCCAGCCCAAACCATCCCATGATTTTATGATTCGATGAAATGTACTTTCTCCATTTGGCACTGCCACCCCCAGTCAAGGGAATTCTCTTTGGGAAAAAGAGAAAGGGGTTTTAGTGCACATTAGTACTTCCCTGAGCACTCAGGACAGAGATCTGGATATCCCATTAGGATAAAAATTGGAGTCCTATCAAGGTTACTTTGGAACTCTTCCTCCATTTATGAAACACAGGAACCAATTTCCAGTTGTATTCCTTGCATGTCAGAGCTGCAGGTTTTCCACGTGGGATGGAGAGTGCCCACCTGCCTTTGTAGTTTGCTGATGGGGAACATTAACCTTCTCCTTATCCAGTGCTGTCAAACTTGGGGCTTGTCCCAAAAGGGGTCCATGTTACATTTCTTCTCAAAGCAGATTTTAAATCCATGAAATCTGTTGTAGTGAGAAGCTGAATCTTGAAGGAGTGGGAAACAAAAGAAGAGATGAAAAGAATCCGCAGCATAAGTTTGATTTAGCAGAAATAGGTCCTTCAAGTTTTGTTTGCTTACCTTGGCAGACAGGTATGAGCTAAAAATGAACTGCAAAAATAATGAGCTGCAAAACAATTCTCCTCTAAGGGGAGTGGAAAGGTAAGATGGGAATGACAGCCCCCCTTTTCTGAGCTTGGTACTGGGGTGTACTGGTAATACCAGAATATGTCTGCTGGAATGTTCCCTGCCCATGGCAGGGGGTTGGAAATAGGAGATCTTTAAGGTCCCTTCCAACCCAAACCATTCTGTGGTACTACAACTCCACTGCCTAAGTTTAATGTTGGAAATGGAAAACTGACAAACTTGGTGTGCTAGAGCAAGTCTTTTAGGCCATCTTAACTCGTTTTCTTTCTTTTTTTTTGCCAAATAAAAATTGGCAAACCATATCCTGTATGGAGACCTCTATTTCCATTAGAATGGAAAGATTTTGTGAAATTGGTTGAATTTGCCATTATTCAGTTTAAGAAAAATTTGGGGAAAGATGCTATGATGTCTAAATATCTCATAGTTTTTACAAAAGAATCTCTTGACTTTCATGTGCAGTCATACCTTCATTTAGAATTCATTTACTTTCATTAGAATAGTTTTCTAATTTTATGCAAGTGAATGACACAGCTAGGAACATTTTGCTGATTGTACAAAATACTCTTTCATGCCGAATTTTCCTGCACTGAAAATTTCAGTCTGGGTGTGCTCATAGTGTCTGCTCTCACACCCCTCCTCTGTCCACCCACTCTTTAAATGCCTAAACCTTGAGGACTTCCAGTTGGATTTCTTTTTTAGACTGTTTCTGAATCAAATGGCTCCACAACGGAGCAATTAGTCCTGCTGTTATGGAAATGCCTCTGCTTGCTTGCTTTCATTTTCCTTCATGTCACCCTAAATATTAGGATGGTTTACAGGCTGGTTTCAAAACAGAGAAACAAAGATGGTAATTTTTTAATTGGTGTGATGAACCTCGTGGTTTTGCTTAGAGAGAAGATGCTTAGGAGAGGAGCTATGATGGATGGTGTAGTTCCAGATGGTGGGAATAGCTTCCAAAGGGTTGGAAAATAGTATGGAAACATTGGATTTTTACAGGGAATGATTCGTGATCCAGACAGTGCATGAGTAATATTGTTCCATCCTCAGCTGTGCTTTGTACATTCCTTCTGTGAAGCCTTTGAGCCCCAAATCCAGGAGGCCTTTGCACCACGGTCCTGCTCTACCTAAAGCAACACAAAGCCTCTTGCATTATTTTTTCCTTTAAGGGCAGCTTTTCCCCTGTATGACCTTCCCAGAGATCCTTTCATTCCACAGTAGGTTTTAAAAAGTTAATCAGTACCTTGTACAGCTCTCAGTGGTAGCAAGTGCTACAACACAAGCTATTTGTTCCTAAATCTCCACTCAATAGGAGCAGCAGCCGGCAGTACACATCCTCATCCACACAGACACACACACACACACCTTCTTTGGCTGACCTGGTTATTCCTGTGTTCCCATCAGCCTGCTAGGACTGTTCAGTTTAACCAGCTGCATGCACTAAATAATAGAAACATTTAATGTTTTGCCGCTCGAGTGGTCCCCAACAACAGTTTGGAGCGGCGGCGTCCCAGCGGATCGCGGCTGCGGAGCGGCTGGATGACAGCCCTGCTTCCTTCCAGCCATTTCCAGGGCTTTGGTGCTGCCACAGCTGCAGCGAGGTGGAAGTGAGGGAAGGAACATGTGCTATTTTCTGAACGCTCTGGGTGCAAACAGGAGCGGGGTGTGTGTGTGTGTGTGAGCGTGTTTACACTTCATGCAAATTTAGATGTTCCTATAGTGGCACAAACCTCTTGGTGCTGCCGGAGAAGCTCTCAGAAGTTGTTTTCCTCTGTTGTTAAATTTAATTTCGATGTTTTCCTGTGTCACAGAATGTGTTCTCTGCCTTCCTGCTGGGGAAGACCTTCCCGTGCAGCGGTGGCTGGCTGCTGGCATCCCAGGGGAAGGCAGAGCTGCTACCAGCCCTGTATCCTCTGACACGTTTTATGAGGAGAGCACAAGCCTTGTTCCCTCCATCCCCCACTCTCTCCTTCCCCTCGCCTTGGACAATGCATTTTCCAAACAGAGATGCTTTCCTTTGATTTTTCTCTAAGCCTAAAAGCCCATGTGGTCAAATTCTTAAAAAAATCCAAAATATCCAACCAAAGAGCTTGGCAAACCTCTGTGAATTCCTGCTCAGTGACCCAGCCGTTCTGAATAACCTTCATTTAATTTAACATTTCATTTAATTTAATTCTCAGCCTTTCCTGGACAGATCCAGCCTCTTGCACACTAGTTCAGGGTGACCTGGGTGTGCTCCAGGGCCCTGCAGAGCAGGGGGTCCCTCTTTATCTGCTGGCAGCTTGCTGAGCCCCCATGGCTTTGCTGGGAAAGGGGAGCAGCCCTGCAGAGGGGATGTTGGCCTTGGCCTGCCCCAGGAGAGCTGCTGCTGTCTGTGGGACAGGTTGTGTGGTTCCATGGGTTTGGAGAGGCTGCAGGAGGCAGAAGCAGTGAATTGGTGCAGGTGAGAGGGGTGTGGAGGTGGGGATGCTCCCAAAGAGCTCTTGGTACAAAGTGCTGTCACCAAATGAAGCCAACACTGAACTGCTTCAGCCCAGCCCAGCGGATGAGAACCCCAACTTGGGCAGGGGCTCCCTCAAATGAAAAGTTCCCTGCTCTTTGTCCAGACAGAAAATTGGAGTGTCAGCTCTGTTTTCTGATGACAATTCGTTGTCTGCCAGCTCTCCTGAAAGCCATTGGTAATGCCTGGCCCCAGCCTGCATCAACAGGAGTCCTAAAATGCAGCACGTGGCAAAGTGAGGTGGTAAAATAGGGGCTGCTCTCTTCTTGTAGGGGCTATTACTCTCCTTTCCCCCCCTGTGGGTGCCTGGTATGAGTGTGGCAGCTTCTCTAGATAAAGAATGTGGTTTCTCCCAAAAGAAGAGGAATTTATTATTTTTGCTACATGGGGAACCTGACATCTGACAAGCATTTCCTTCTCCCAAGCTCTGTTCTCCTTTTCTGTACATAAATATTGTGCTTGTGCCCTTCCAAACGCCCCAGCTTTCCTGAAAACCCCCGTGTTGTAGCCATCAAATTGGCCCATGCATTTTTAATGCAGTCTTATTGACTGGATTCGGGAAGCATAAGGATGAAACAAATCGCTGTACTTCGAAGGAAAAAGCCATTTGGCCAAGTGCATCTGCTCACCTTTGATTTATTTCAGCAACTTTCTCCTATATTTTCAGTCTACTCCCTCCCCTTAAAAATAATCTATTTGTCTTCTAGTATTTTGGCATTTGCATCTGCAGTCTGCTTCTCAGCCTATTCCATATTCACATTCCTTTGATATATACATGTGAAATAATGACCCAGAGCTGAAATACTAGCTAAACCTGGTTTCTGATACAATCCCCGTGGTATTTAATTGTACTTTCTCTGGCATCTAAAGTGATGGCTTATGTGATTGCTATCTAAATGCATAGCGGTGTGTCTTGGAGGAGCTAAACATCGTGTCCGAGCTGGGAGTGTGAAACCAGGCTGAACAAAGCCCCTCCAGATAAATGAGCTGTGTGCTGTTTGCTCAGCAGTGTGGATAACCTCAGCCTTGCAAGTGCTGCCTTGGATAAATGCTGCTGAATGGAGAAATCCATTCAAATTGGAACGTAAAATTCCGATTCCAAATCTTGGCTGCCTCCCGAAGCCATCCAGGCTGTTCCTTCAGCCATCAGGTTGAGGTGTGCAAACTTCCATCTGTGTGGGAGGAAGGAACTTGTGAAGAGGGGTTTTGTGTGGGTTTTTGGGGTTTGGGAAGAGGACTTGCTTTTTCAGTAAGGATTAATCTCCTCTGTCATCTTCAAGCAGGATTCATTAGAACGTGATGGAGCACGGTCCTGAGAGCAGCAGCGTGGAGGAGCCATCCAGGGGCACTTCTGGATAAGCCTGAACTTCTGGGATGCCTTTTGGGATATGGACTGGTGTGTTAGCTTGCCACACATTGATGTTAGGTACTTTATGGCCAATCCACATCTTCCAGAAACAAAAATATCAGAGTCACAGAATTCCAGGTTGGAAGGGACCTCAAGGATCTCCTGGTCCAGCTCTTCTTGGCAAAAGCACAGTCTGGACAAGCTCAGCACCCTGTCCAGCTGAATCTGAAAGTGTCCAGTTTTGGGGAATCCACCACTTCACTGGGGATATTATTCCAATAGTTATTCCAGTGATATATAATGATTATTCTCATAGTGAAAAATTTTCCTGTTGTGCCCAGCTCTCTTGGCCACAGCAGCACCCTGGTCACTCACACTGTCTCATCCAAATATAGGCAAAAATGAGCTGAGAAGGCAGAAAGAGGAGAGGAAAGAATGATCTTATAGAAGTCCAAATGCTCTGACAGCCCTGGTCTTTCCAGTCCCATCCCAATGTCCCTGGAGCAAACAAACCCAAAGCTTCCTATCTGTCTCTTCCCTAAACTACACACACTGTGGTGCTTTTCTGCATTGTGTTGCTGCTGTGAGCCCGTGAGGCTGGTGCTCCACATCCTGATATAAATTGTTATCAACAGCATAATAAAGAGTGATACACAGCGCCGCGCCAGCCCTCGCACGCCGCAAGCTTTTATGTTGCTTGTTTAAATCCACCGACAATATTGCTGCAACTTCACAAGATACTGGTGCTTTTTAGCCTAATGGGAATGATATGGTTTGTTCCCAGCTGCCTTTGGGAGCAGGGCTGTGCTGAGGGATTGGAAAACTGACTCACAGCCTCACAAGGGTGGTGCTGACCTGGGGACTTGGAGCAGATCCTTCAACGGGAGCAGGCAGGACTGGCAATGAAAGGAACCTAAAACTGGTTGTAGGGAGAGGGTATCATCATGCTGTTGCAATTTGCACTGTGGGAAGGGATAGCTTGTGAAAAGACAGAAAAAAGATTCAGTGGAATGTAAATCCTCCTGCATTAGGATGCATTTTCCCTAAAGCATCCCTTAACCAAATGGGCTGCGAGGTTCCCTTTGTTTCAGGAGGTGTTTTCTGTTTAAGTGATTTAATTCTGTGTCCTTAAAAAAAAAAAATAGTGTGTCTGTGTTCAGCATTGACCCAAAGCCAATAGAGGGGAAGGTTTTGCGGATTTTTGTGTTCAGTATCTTCAGGAAATAATGCTCCTTAAAATATTTCTTATAATAAGCTTAAGTGGAGAAAATTGAAAAACATCATTCATACTTTGATGTCCTAAAGTATGAAATCAGAACTGCTTACTAGCAACTAAATTCCATCCCTTGACCATAGAAAGAGGCAAGATTTAGGAACAACCTAAGATCAAATAAAATAGGGTCAGCTTTGTGGAGCAGTGGGGTTTGCTGGTATATGGGAGTCATGAGTGCAGGCTCTGAGCTCGGCATTTCCTTTACAAGCTGACATTCCCACTGAGGGCTGCAGGGCTGGTGTTTGACACACAGCCCTTGAGAAAGGCTCTGGACCAGCTGCATGGGGAGGCCAGTGCTTAGAAATTGTCCCTTGGACATGGGACAGTTCCAATCCCTCAAACTACAGCTACCTCTGAGATTTTGGCTTCTGTAAAGCAGATATAAAAGCACTCCTGTGTCTCACTGTGGTGTTCTGAGCATTATAGACGCTCCAGACTGGAGTTTAAAAGGTGTTCAGATGCCTGATGATTCTGTTAACAATTTGGAAAATCACTCAGGTGCCCAACTTGTTGGCTTTGCTCAGGGTTTTGTCAGCCAGTATTGGCTGATAGACCCAGATAAACAGATCTGTAGAGATTTTCACTTCATGGCATGAGTTCAGAGGTGGATTTTAGGACTCTTCATTTGCCATGGGAAAAGCAGTTTGGGAAATAGCTGTAAAGCATGGTTAGACCCCTACTGCAGGTTATGAGTATTCTTCATGAAAATCCACATGGAAATGTTGCTCTGAAGAGCCCTGCTTAGGAATCTAAATACTGACAATTTCACCTCAGACTGCAGGAAATTTGATACACAAAATCTCTGGCCTGACCTTTGAATGACCCCAGTCCTGAAATATTTAGTTTGTTGTACACAGTCTGCTTTAAATCGCGTTAGAAGAAAACCTTCTTCTAATACCCCAGAGCAGAGAGCCTGGCCAGGTGTGAAGGGCTGCAGCTGATGTGTGTCATCGCCTCCCCTGCTGAACTCCCAAAGTCTGGGATTGCATCTTCTTTCCCAAACCAGCTGCTTGAGAGGTTGGCTGTGAAGCATTTGAGATCATTTGAGATCATGTTTGTGTGTATTTACAAGAAGGTTTTTCTGAATCAGGCAGAACCAAGATGGTATCAAGGATGCTCTGAGGCTTAATGGATGTGGAAGATTTGGCCACAGCTTGATCACATTACCACTACTAATATATGTACTACTTTATGCTGAGGAAATGTGTTCATCTTTTACCAGCACGAACCTGTTAACGTTCAGGGTGTGGTGGGTTTGCCTTCAGCTTCTTCAGGAGGGTGAAGAGGAGGCTTTATTTGGTAATTGTGTTTTGTTAGACTTTTAATACCTTTCTGGTTAATGTCTCTAAGCATTAATCTGGTCTTTACTTGGAATATGTTGCCCAGAGAAGTTGTGGCTACCCCATCCTTGGAAGTGTTCAAGGCCAGGTTGGATGGGGCTTGGAGCAGCCTGGAAGAATGGAAGTGTTCATGGCAGGGGGGTTGGAATTGGATGATCTCGAAGGTCCTGCTCTATGAGTCTGTGATTTATAACTCCAAGTATTGCTTGAATTACTTCTCCAAAAATATCTGGAGGCAGACAGCACAGTTCTCTTCTTGGGGAGAGGAGAGGTAGACTGAACTCATAACTGCACACCTCACCTGCTCAGGGCTTGTAAGGTAGGAGTATAATTGGCCAAATTTCACCTGCAGATTATGGAGAGGAAAGAGTCCTCAGGGATTCAGATGAAGGATCACTCTTCTTTCTCCTCCAAGAGGGAACAACTCAGGTCCCACCTTCCAGGCCTCCTTCACCTGCTGGAAGGCAGGAACTGAGGCCGTGCATGTGGAGGGAATGGCCATTTTTTGACTTGAACAAAATTGGCCTGTGCTTCCCTAATTGCCTTCTCTGAGTGCTGTAGCTCTGAGGGCATGGTACATCAGGCTTTACCGCAGGCTGTAAAGGGTTCCAGCATCCCTGGATGCATTTTTATGTGCCTTAATCAGCCCTGTACCTGCGTTTTTCTTGCTGCAGGATTCTGCTGCTGGAGCAGTGCTTTTCTTGTGCTTTTATGCAGCACCCTTTATATCTGCTCAAAGAGACAAACCTACAGAGGGGTGGCCAGAGCACAGCACCCATCCTGTCCCCCCAAAACCTGGAGAAGCAAGGAATGAGCCATTCTTCTCCTGCCTGCCAGGTGTTCTTGTATTCATGCTCCTCCTGGATTGATGCAAGTGGATGCAGAGAAGATAAGTGACTTCTCTGATTCCCATCAGGAGCTGGGTGAGGACTTGCTGGCCTGTTCTACACCCCAGAGCCATCCCTCCTCCTCAGATCCTGCACTCCACATGAGTGTTAATGCCTCCCCTTTTCTTTATGGCTTTAATTATTGTGCGTGCTGGGCACTGTGATAAGTGGATATCTTTGTGTTAAGCAGCTAATTAATGTTTGGAACTTAGTCTTCTGTTTATTGTAGGGGTTTGCAGGAAACTCTTCTCAGCCGTAATAGAGTTTGTGAAATATGTACTGTAGATCCCAAATGTTAGAGACAAAAAGATGAGGTGCTGCTAAGGGCCATCAATGCACATTGACTTCTTTTGGCCCCACATACATCAAAAAAATGAAGTGAAACCCTTTGCTGGAGGACTGATTGCAGCTGAGGCACCTTCTTTAATCTCCCATGTGCAGGATGCCTTGTGAGCCAGGAAGGCTATCAAGATACAGTTTTAATTAACATTTGCTTTTTAGATAATGTGCACAGTTTATTTTGGTGAGAGTTCATTGAATATGAAATTTTTGTAATTAAGATACTTAAACCTGCAATATTTTGTTTTCTGCAGTATTTTTTTTTTCCCAAAATGGGATAAATTCTGCAGCATTTATTACCCAGTAGACAACTACTGCAAGAAAGAGCAATTTCTCCCAGTGCTTATTTTTAATCTGTTTTTAACCTTTTTGTTTTGGTGCCTTGTTAAGGCAGCGTTTTCACAAGTCTGTTTGAGCAATCACAGAATAAAAATAAAGTAGAGAAGGTATTAAAGTCCCTATTCCTAAGGTAATTAAATATCAGCCTTCTATTAATTTGTTTTAATATGCACATCTGAATGAATTCATCTCTGCATCATCTGAACACCCCACACAACAATGTAAATCAGTGAGTCATCACAGATACAATATTTCTCTTTTGTCCTTCAGAAGCAGCCAGACTCCTAAGACAATATGTTTTACATATTTAGAGGTATTACATGCTCCTTTCAGAGATATTATCAGCCTCCTGAAAGAGATACAAGAGAATAGATGTGAAAAAATGTCCTCGGTGTAGATGGTGAGCCAAAAAAATTCACAGTTCTTGGATGTTCTTTTATTTCAATCGTACATAAAAAAGAATTTACTGAAAAAACTTGGTTGTGCTTTATATCTTTCTGTCATGGATTCTTAGGATGAGGCTACAAAGCTCTAAAACCAAACTGAAATTATTGATGAACTGCAAAACCCTGTAGCTCTCTATAATCTCAGCAGATTTTCAGGAGAGAAAATGTTAAAATAAGTCAAAACAAAAGGGAGAAAACTGCTCCTGTTCTGGTTGTGTTGGGAGGGGTTAAGAGGGAAGAGAAAGATAAGATCACTTTTCAGAATGATTGCTGGGGAAAAAAATGAGATTCTTCAGAGCACTCAGCCTCTGGTAGGGGAGGGAATATGCAGATCCTTGTGGCACTGTGAGTTTATTATTTATTGAGGGACGTCCAGATGAGCGCAGGAGGAGTGTGAAATTGAAGAACAAATTAAGGGTAAAAGGTTATTTATTTTCCAGCTAAATCCTCTTTCTTTTGAATATTATTAGTAATTCAATTTTTAGCTAGGAAGCAGCCCAGCCTGAGAAAGCCCCAGGAACTCAGTGCACGAGGTGAGGGGGGTCCCACCTCCTCCCCTGTGCCTGTGTGTCAGGGTTTACAGCCCAGGAGAGCAACTCACTCGTGAAAATACAGATTTTTCTGAACTGCTCCAGTTAATTCTCTGTTGTCCAAAGCATAACTGTGAGGAGCGTTGAAACCATGCCAGCCTCCCTGTATGGCACAAAAGTGATTGCTTAAATCTCTCTGCCAGGTAGTCCCTGCTTCCCCTGGGCTGGGAAATAGCTCCAGCTCCTGGTCCCTCGAAGGAATTCATCTGTACCCAAAATTTGGTGTGGTGATGACTTTTTCTCACTTTAGTCCTTACATTTAGCTGTGAGGTAGGTAAATGGTGGGGGTCAGGCTCTTCTCCCAGTTAACAAGTGACAGGACAAGAGGAAAATGCCTCGAGTTGTGCCAGGATGGTTTAGATTGGATATTTGGGGAAATTTCTTCACCAAAGGAGTTGTCAAACAGTCCCCATCCCTGGAAGGATTTAAAAGACAGGTGTGGCACCTGGGGATGTGTCCTGGTGGTGACCTTGCAGTGCTGGGGGAACAGTTGGACTCAAGGAGCTTGAAAGTGTTTTCCATCCCTAATGATAAATGTGCTCAGCCCAGCAGTCCCCATCAGAGCATTTGCTTCTGTCAAAGGACCTGGAGGTCCTGGACTGGGTGACAGCCTGGGAGAAGGTCCTTGTGGGACCTCAGCTGTCACCTGCTGAGCTGTGCCTGGCTGCAGAGGAGAGGAGCCTCTGTGCTGAAGCACAGCTTTGCTCAGCAGTGGTGCTGGCTGGAGGAGCAGGACATTGATTGCATCCTCAGCATCCCAGGGAGCCTCGGTGCTAATTAGCAGCAGGGATTGCTGGAGGGCAGGAGGGTGCTCAGGACTCAGAGGGCTGTAGCTTGCCCTTCCAGAGCAATAAATCCATATTGGTTAAACTGCCTTTGTTAAGTGTTTGTGGAATCAAAAACTGTGCCTGTGAATTTGTGTGAAGTTAAGTCTGTGTTAGCACAGCATCACAGAGAGGGGAGACCCTGCTCAAGCAGGGATGCTGAAGCACTGAGAATCCAGGATTGCATCCTTGTGCAAGGAGGGCAGGACATGAGGAACAGGCCTTGCCAGGAATGCAAAGCACTGCAGGGAGCAGTAAGGACGGGCTGTGAGTTTATTCCAAATAATGCCAAAATTTGTGTGAGGCTCCACAAATGTAAATCTAAGATGCCCATTAAAAGGATACAGGAATTATTCCTCTGCTGTTGGAATGACAGCTAACAAGACAATGAACAGCTGGAGAATATACATGGCTTTAAATGACCATCATCTCTTACACTCAGAAAATAATGTAATCTCCTCACAGCTTCCATATCCCTGAAGTATGTGCGAGTCATTAGCTGTTATGATGTACATAACCATCCTTTCATTTTGAGGCTTTTTCTTCATTCATTTTCTTCATTGCACAACACAAAAGATCTCAAACTACATGCTGGTTTAGGCCAAACAAAAATTGCTACTAAGAATAAAAGAAAATCTATCATTTTGTTTGCTGCTAATACAAACCCTCGATGCCTCCACCAGGTACTTCTGTAATTCTGTCCTTAATGCTCCTACTTTGCCCATAATTTCCCAAACCCATTCAATTATTTTTTAATCTGTATTAGTTGTGTTTACATTAAGTTCCATTACAGGCTCTTGGGGAGTTTGTTGGGGTTTTCCACACTGCATGGAACAGAGGGAGGTGTGCCACATGCTTCATCCCAGTTCTCCCTCTAGGAGTGGGATGAGCCAAGACTCAGGGGAAGGAGAAGGTGGATGGGTTGTAAGATAATGGGTTAATAATGACACCAGGCTGGGCTGTGTCTCTGCCCTGTTCAGAGCCTTTGTAGCTCCATCTGGGAAATTGTACAAGATGGGTTTGCTCAGCCACAAACACACCCAGCACAATGGAGCCGAAGATGAAAACCCAGGATGAAAGAAGAAATGTATCAGTTCACAGACAGCTGCAATACAAAGGTTCCAGGAAACCGTATTTTGGAGAATTGCACAAGTTTTAGGAGGTAAAGTGGGATGGCTGGAAGGGATTTATGAGCAATCAGTGATGCTGTGCCTCAAAGAGGGACTTCTCAGAAACTGAGGCTAAAAGTGTGTGCTGAAAGTCCAGAGTAGAGAAGGAGGAATACAGAGCTAAGTTAAATGCAAAAGAACAAAGATGAGCTGGAGTTGGAGTCAGCAAAAAAAAGAAGAAAAAGAAACTTCCTCAGAAATAATCTATAAAGGAGAAGAAAGTTCAAGGTGGAGAGCAGGCCTATAACAAATTATGAGAAGGGTCTATTTAATAGGAATTCAAATGGCTACGGTGCTAAAAAACTTTCTGAACATCACTATAGTGAAGAGAAAGATTAGTTTCTGGCTCCAAGGAATTAGTATTGATCGTCATTTGGTTTTGATGGGGCCATATATTGCCCAATAGTTGTGAAAGGGGTGTTATGTGTGTTACCTCTGGCATCCAAAATTATCCTAGGAAGCCTGGAGGTAATAAATGGATGTAAGTGGTGAAGGCTGGGGAGGAGCACAGTGAGATCTCTGCAGCTGAGGAAGGCCAGATGCTGTGGAGATCCATCCAGGGCCAGATGCTGTGGAGATCCAGGGCCCAAGGAGTTAAACTGGTGACTCAGCAGTGGGAAAGCTGACGGGCTTGTCTAACATTTAGAGGTGCAAATGTTACAAGCCTTGATCTAATTAGCACCTTCTGAAGCAGGAGCTGGGGCAAGCCATGGGATGTCTGCGTGGCTGAAGTGATGGAGAGTATCTAGGAGGGTGCCAAAAGTGTGACAATATGTCCAAGCTGGAATTTGGTGGGGTTTTCAGCAGAAGGGTGTAAGACAGCACCCTTGGGCTGGGTCCTGGAGCAGCAGGATGTGCCTGTGGCAGACACACACCCTCCACCAACTCTTTCCTTCCCCCTCTTGTTTCTTCTTTAATGGAGAAAGAAATCCTTTTCTGCCATTTGAAATAAAACTTTAAAGATATACACACTGATGTTGGTCTGCTGCAGAGGAATGAACTTCACCTGCAGGGATTTAATTAGAAGTCTCTGGGTAAACAAAACAGGAGAATTACAGTAAAGGGGAGCTGATAAAATTGGAGGAATCATGGGTTACCTGGTGGAAAGCTAATAGACTATCAGTTTGAAAACAGTATGTAAAGTGATTCTGGCAGTTCCATTTGAAAAGTATCTTCTATCATCAGTGAAATAAATGGAGCTAAAATCAGTGGTGTTAGAAAGCTAATGAAACCGAGTGCAGCAAGGAATACAAGTTTACAAAGAGCAAATCCCGCTAAGAAAGTGTTCTGTGACTTCAAACAGAATCACTGCCTCTTTTGGCAGCAGGTAATGTAATTAATGTCATAAATTTGGATTTTTCCAAAGCATTTGGTATCGCATTTCAAGAAATCTCTTTGACAAATTAGTTTAGCGAGGGTTGCAGTGTGAAGCACAGCCAGACCGCGCAGCAGAAGCTGAATGATGGATAGCCAAGGATTGCAGGCAGGAGAGGCACCTAATGGGGTTTTCTAGGAAAGGTGTTAGGTCCAGTTTTAGTTAACCTCTTCATTAATGAGCTGGGAGAGAGAGTGTAAGTGTGCAAATTAATGATCTCGGTCCGAGAAGATCTGCAGATAATAAAGGAGAGCGAAATAAAGAACGCAGGCAAGAAGATAACAAAATGCTTTCACCTGGAAAATAAAAATGCAGGTGTTCCTGGAGCTCTGCAGAGCTGCATGGGAGCACAGCTGGCGCTGCAAGAACAGACTGAGGGAGCAATAGAAAGGACAATTTAGATGTAAGTTGGTGATGAAGTAGGAAAATATGAGAAATAAATATAAATTTAGGGTGTATTTGACAGCATTTCATCATAGTGAAGAGGACGTGGCAGTGTGACTCATTTCTCAGGACATTGGATAGTCAGATGGGAGGAAGTATTAAAATATACACCCTGAAAAATATTCTTGTATTGGCAGGTGGAATGGTTGGAGTGATATACTGGTGTTTTACCTGTATTCTGTACTTCTCTAAAGAAACAAGTAGTTTTAGCCTGGATTTGTTATGCCATAAAGCCACACAAAATGCAGACTGGGAGGTAAATCACACAGATGACAAAAGGGATGAAAAGGAAGAGGAACAAATGTGAAGCCTGATGCTTGGTACATGCTGTTTCCAGCTCTTGTGAGTGAATTTTTCTCTTCATAGGGAGTTTATTTATACGTGCTCTGCAGTTTCTGAGGGGCTGATGAGCACTGTGGTGTGAGGAGGAAATCAGAAGGATTTGGGATAAGGAGGAAAACCCTACAAACAACAATGGGAAAAAAACACTTAAATTAAAAAAAAAAATAAAATAAAGAGATCAAATGCAGAGTAACAGTATTCTGGGGTTATTTCTTGCAAACCCTCTTTGTGTGATTGCAGAGGGTGCAGAGATTCCTGTGAAACAGGTGCCTCATTAAATTAGGCTTATGTTCAGGAAGGCTCCAGAGTGATTTTTTTTGGAAGGAGTTGAGATAAATGGATATAGCAGTCCTGGGCAATTGTTAGTTCAAAGAGGCCATCAAAGCTCCCAAAATGTTATTTTTAGTTGCAGATGGCTGGTGAGGGAGAACTGAGCGAGCTGCTCTGGTTCTGTGCTGAGGGGCCGGGTGGTGAGGAGCACATGGGATGGAGAGACACCAGCTCACCCTCTCCCTGCTCTGCACTCCCCCAGCTCTGCTCATCAGCAAATTGTGTTTATCCAGGTACTTCATTAAGTGGAATGATGTGTGAGCAGGGAGAGAGCTTGCAATTCAGCTGTCATCTCTGATAAGAACACTAACAAACCAGCAGAAGTGCATCCCACCATAGCGTTTTAACCACAGGAGTGAAGATCAAAAAATTCATCCTGTGCTTTCTCTGGGAAGGTAGATAATTGTCCTTGGAGAGTTGCTGCAATGTAAAGTTACCAATATTTTCCTTCAGGATAAGTTACCCTTCTAATATCTGAAAGGAGCCTACAAGAAAGATGAAGAGGGACTTTTGTACAAGAATCTGGAGTGGGAGAACAAGGGGGAATGCTTCAGACTGTCAGACAGTGGGTTTGGATTAAATATTAGGAAAGAAATTCTTCCCTGGGAGTGTGGGCAGGCCCTGCACAGGGTGCCCAGAGAAGCTGTGGCTGTCCTTGGATTCCTGGAAGTGCTCAAGGCCAGGTTGGATGGGGCTTGGAGCAGCCTGGGATAGTGGAAGGTGTCCCTGCCCATGGCAGGAGGTAGAATGAGCTGAGCTTTGAGGTCCCTTCCAACACAGGCTATTCTGGGATTCTGTGATTGCAATCAAATTCATATATAAACTTTCCTTACTGATTTCACTCTAACGTCTCCAACTTAGACTTTATGAGAATTTAGCCTTTTTGAAATTGCCTTTAGTATTTCCCTCAGTTTGGCAAACAACACAGGTCTGCTTTAGTCTCTAAGTGCTGGTGAATTGTTCACTCTTCATAATTTATGATGTGCAAATTGTGCCTTAGGTCTCCTAGCATTGCTCCTGTCCCTTCCTTGGAGTTTTCCTTGAATTTGAGTGGCTTTTTAAGGCAGGACATGTAGCATGCAGTGATCTCCAAGCAATTTGAGGCATTTCTCAGTGACCCAGGCTTGTCACAACTGTACTTTGCAGTTTTTCTGTGCTGTTTTTCTGTGCTGGTCTCCACCATGTCTAGGGCATTTCCCCATGCCAAGGAAAGCCCTGAACTCATGTTGTATTTCCAGGAGGAGTTTATGCTGGTGGCAGGCAGGGCTGAGGCTGGTCCCACATTTCCCCTTGCAGGAGCTCCTGCCTCCCTCTGCTGCTGCCACTCTTTCCTGGGACACACCAGGAGAGCACTGCTGCCTCTTCCAACTCACACCTCGTTCTCCTGGGACCTGCAGCATCCATCATGGGGTGCATTCCAGCAGGACTTTCTTCATCAGCTCCCTGTCATTTCTCCCATTTTCACTCTTTCCTTACAGAGCAGGAAAAGCCTTTCTAGAAGGTGATGGAAGCGAGCTGCGGTGGCACCAGTGAGAGATAACATTTTGGAGCACCTCTTGGGAAGAGGGCAGTGGGAACTCACGGGAGGATATGTGCTATTTGCTTCCTCAGCATTATTTCCATGGGAATTTGCATGAGGCAGGCGCAGTTTCCCAGCCCTGGAACGCAGAGTGCTGAGATGCATTTTCTGTAGCTCCTTGTTTGATCTTTTTTCTTTTCAAGTCCAACCTGCTGCTGCATTCACTCATCACAATCCAGTCTCGTGCAGCCATTCACATTAAGGGCTGGTTTTGCCCTGCCATTTACAGACCTGCAACCCTCTCTGTAGGCACCATTAGTGTGTGAATGCAGAATCAGCCCTTACAGGATGCATCATGATTAGGTTCAAGTGTTCAGAGTGTGATAAACCTTTATCCAGCAGATGCATTAAGGAATTCTTTGTTGCATATGAATCACTTACCTGAGCAACTGATGCAAAATACTTTTTAAATTAAACAACATGAATGGAAGTTTTTCTAGTGCCTTTCTCCATAAACAAGATGGTTTTGTACATGTGTGCTACTGAGCTGGAAACCAAAGGAAATATTTATGAGTGGTAGTAATAGTTAATTCTTTTAAAAGCACTATAAACCCACATGCTCCAGGTCACATGGCAAACCTCAGCTGACATAAAATCAGAAGGATCAGTCTATTATGGACAAGACATTCCATATGAGATGGGGAGTTTGTGCATTCTCCAGAGTGTCTGAACCTGTCTGCTTATGGATGGTTTTGTAGTTGTCCCATTATTCCTGTTTAGAAAAGGCCATAAAGTGTTAGAATTTATGGCCTGGAGAAGAGAAGGCTTCAGAGTGACCTAATTGCAGCCTTCCAGTGTCTGAAGGGAGCTGACAAGAAAGGTGGAAAGATGATTTACAAGGACCTGGAGTGGCAGGACAGGGGGGAAAGGCTTCAGGCTGAAAGAGATTAGGTTTGGGTTGGGGATTAGGGAGAAGTTTTTCCCTGTGGGGGTGGTGAGGTCCTGGGGTTGCCTAGAGAAGCTGTGGCTGCCCCTGGATCCCTGGAAGTGTCCAAGGCCAGGTTGGATGGGGCTTGGAAAAACCTGGGACAGTGGAAGGTGTCCCTGCCCATGGCAGGGGGCTGGAACAAGGTGATCTTTAAGATTCCTTCCCACCCAGGCCATTCTATGATTCTATTGCATTATTCTGTGCCTGTTTTTATCCCATTTGCCATTCAGCTGAGCACACTGTGGTGGGGGACAAGAAGTGGCTCCTCTGTTCCAGCCCAGTGTCAGCCAGGCCATCCCAAGCTGTCCCAGTGCTGAGCTACCCAGAGATCTGCGTGTGATCATCCTATTCCTGGTGGGAAATCAGAGATGCCCTGGCCCAGGGAGCTGGGAGCCTTTGCAGTTGGATATTCTTTGTACTACTAAACTGGAGATTGTGTGAAATCAATTGGGAGGGGGGGAAAAAAAAAAAAAATCAATGCCTGGTTTTTCAGGATGAAAAGGCAAGATAGCCGCACAATTAAGCACTGGAACACATTTTCCACACTCTTCCTGTCATGTTCTCCTGATTCCGTGTCTTGGCTGTTCATCAGAAATAATTAAACTCTCTCCCATGGGCAACAATTACTTGCTTAAAATATTTGAGTAAAAAGAATGCATTTATAATTACCTACCCTTTTTGAAGGTGAAAATGGAGATTATCTTTTGATGAAATAAATGTATGTGGGGAGACTTCCTAAGGAGCAGAGCTCTGCATCCTGTGGCAGTGGGAATGGGGTTTGGCATGGGATGGAAAGTGCTCCATGGTGCATCCCAAACTCTGGTGTGTGTTAGCTCAGCTTGAAAGAACTGAAAGAAAAACCTGGAAAGGTTTTGATTTCAGAGTTAGGCCCAAGTCTGAGCCCCTGCCCACGAGTAAGAGGTGTTTATTCTGGCCAATCTGCATATGGGCTTGACATTTTTAAGCAGCAGGAATGAAGCAGGAAACATATCCAATTTGTACCTATCAAATATGGCCCTTTTATTTAGTCACACCATGTCTTCCCTTTTCATGCTAAGAGTTGTCTTTATTCCTTTTGACTCTTTCTCTCGAGGGACTTGGAGCTTTGAAAGTGTTTTATGTTTCAGAGCAGCCTTTTTTCCCCCTCAGATTTGTTTACTGATCCATCCTTGGTAAGACCTTTTAGTGAATGTGATAGGAAGGTTATTAAAAATAAAATATTCATCAGGAAATCAGCCATAAACATGTGGGCTGGTTGAAATTCAATTCCTAATTTTTTCAACCTTGACATCATTTTGCTTTTTACTTAATATCTGTGTATACAAATTTCTGAGCTAATTTATTTTATCAACTTATGCTTATTTCAGTTGTTCCTACGACTCGCTCTTGTCTGCTTAATGGCATCAAATAACATGACAATGGTAAAAATGACAATGACAAATGGAGGGTTGTGACAGATTGGCTGAATTTGAATGTCTCTTACTGAGAAAAATGTTTCAGGAGTGCCATTAACTGCTTTCACAGCAGTGAGTTATGTTTGTGCATCTTGTCTGTCACTTGGTGCCTGCTCCTGCTCTCCCCATGTGGAGGGGTGACAACTCCTTCCCTTCATTTGCCTGGAACAATGGTGCAGGGAAGGCAGGGAGGGAGTGCAGGAGGGAGATATGGGAGGGAAAGCAGAGAAAGTTGGTCCTGGGCAGAGGTGGGAGCTGGGTTTAGCTGGATGAATAAATGAGAGTGGGAATGGAAGGTACTGGAAAGGCATCTCCAGGAATCAGGGTGACAGCGGTGGTGGCAGTGGGTGGCTCCCCTGGGAGCTCTGCTGGGTCACAGCATTTCCATTGCCCCATTCCCACTGAAGCCATGGATAATGATCATTCTGGTGCTTTTGTTCTTCATTTTCTAGTTCAGTTCTCCTACTTCCTCCCACAGGCTCTTCTTCTCCTTTCAGCATCCTTCTGTTTTCTCCCACTGCTGCTCCTTCTGCAGCTCTGGGTGCTCACACTGCTGGGGTTGTTCACTCAGACCTCCAATCCTGACATGGGGCAGAACCAGTTATCCCCTCCAACACTCTATTTCCCATTTCCCCTCTGGATTCAGGTGCCTGGGCTGCCAGGCAGGGTAGAACCTTGCTCCATCTGCTCCATTTTCAGGTGGTTTATTCATGGATTTTAGGCTTTTCTTAATGAGAGCAAATCCTTTGGACACCTTGCTTTGCAAATCAGTGGCTGCAGCCCCCAGGCATCTGTCAGTTCACAGGATGTGTGAGAATTGTAAAAGGTCAAGTAGGAACCTGAAACATCAGAGAATTCCCAGTCTCCAGGGTGTCCTCAAATCCTGGGAGCTGCTGGCACGCAAGGGAAGGACAAGAGCTGGACACAAGGACAGGCTGTACCTCCAAAGGTTCTCTGGGGGGTCCCCATGGTCCTCACTGCTAGAGGAAGGGAGAAAAAGGGCCACACCATCAGTGTGAGGAGCACCACTCGGAGAGGAATGATCTCAGCATTTAATTTGAAGTTTCATTTTCAGAGCCATTCAGACCACTTCCTCAGGGGGACCAACTTACCTGGGAGCCTGAGGAACATCTTTAATCTTGGTAATGTTTATTTTATTAAAAAAGAAATAAGAGGTGACCCTGAAAGGGCGGGAGTAACACATAGGGTATTCATTTCTGAGCCTCTCCTGGAGCAGTGTTCTTCAGAAACAGGAATTTCCCAATTTGGTTTCTGACCCATGTGTGTCCCTTCCCCTTCTGCAAGGTTTCAGTGTGCTTAGGAATGAGAATATAATTATTTCTTTTTATTGCATGCGGGTTCTCTCTGACTTCTTCTCTTCAAATTGCCTGGTTAAATAACCAGGAGATATCAAAGGGCAGGTTTGGAAATACATGCACTCAATTGCTCAGCCGTCGGTCTTAGTTGAAACCATGATTATGCTTTAGAGCAGAGATTGATTTTCTTCCTTGACTGCCTTGTCTTTGAGCAGAGGAGAAGATGCTCATGAGCCTGAGTGAACCCTTGCTCTCACCTTCAATAGAGGTGAGCTCTTTTTAAGTGCCACAGATACTTGTTGGGTCAGGAAGATCCATTCAGAGGCCTAAAGAGCCAAGGGTTGGAGTAAAATCTCCTTTTTGATAAATCCACCTCTCCTCTCTTTTCCTCCAAAAGGTCAAAGCTAATGATTTCCCCTATGGTTGGCTCAATGGGAAGTAAAGTGCAGAGAATCAGAGCTTGGTTACTACCACTTTGTATATCAATATGGGGAATAAACCTAAATAGGTTTCCTTGCATGCTGGCACCTGGGGAATAGAAATCAGGGAGCAATTTGCTAGTCTTGGTGTATTTGTGAATGTGCATTTCTGCTTGATGGCAAGTGTTAAATCAGCCTTGGAGTCAGTCACTCACCATAAACCTTCCCTATCCTAATATGCACAGAGATGTATTTGTATCCCAGCAGAGAATGGGGTTTGAATTAGCCCTAACCAGGCAGCGTCACAGTTTTGCTCATGATCTGCAAAAGGAGAGAGAGAACAGCTCTCAGGGAAGTGGATATTATGAAATTTGATAGACAATGAGTGATTGAAATGTGAGGATAGTAATGGATTTGCTTTCCCACTTACCTGTAATAAAAGTAGGGGGAAAGCAAAGATTTTCTTGTTCCTTTTAACATAAATGGGGGCATTTCTCATTTATCTCTTCTTGCTGTAAGAAACTGTTTGGGTTTTTCTTTTCCCCATTAAAATATAAATCTATATTTCTTCTTTTCAGGCTCTTCCTTCTGAAAGAGGTTGTTTTGAAACCTAACAATTTAGGGATGGGCATATTCTAATAGCTGACATTATTTTGTCTGATTTGTATGTATTTTTTTTCCTATCCAAACTGGTTTGGATCCCAGTTGGGGGTAGTAGTTCTTAAAATTTGGGTGTTTTAGCTGATTTGAATGAGGTTATCCATGAGAGTTTAATTCACAGCATCTGCACCTTGGAGAATGTACGGACAGGGGATGTTTGTCTCGTAAAAGAGTGAAGCCACATTTTTTTGGCTGAAAAAAATCTCAGGGCTTTCCTTCTGATACAGAAGAAGGTTGTCTTTGTTTCTCAGATCAAAGTGTGATCCTGTCGTTGAGCCTGTAAAATGCCCAGTGCCTCCCCCTCCTCCCCTGGACCCTGTAATGCATTGATTCATCAAAATCAATCGCACTTTCATGAATTAGTCATTGGGTTCCTCGCTGCATCTGGACAAATTATGTCCCTCTTCCTGCACGCCGATATCTCAGCTCTGGTCTGCGAAGCAAATGCTGCTGAGTGCCTTGTTAATAGGCTGGGCTGCCTCTGATCCAGAGCTGGCTGGCAGCAAATAAACAGTTATTGTGGGAATTGTGTTTGGTCACCTGCACAGATCACCCCAGACATCTCTGACGGAGGGACTTGTTGCCTTGCAGTACAGAGAGGAGTTTTCCCAGGCATAAAATGTTCCAGGATGGATTAAACACCTGTGTTACCCCAGTGGAGAGCACAGGTGGGGCTGTCCATGTGGCAGGTTGGTCCATGGGCTCATGCAAGGCTCATGTGAGGCTCTGGGATGCCTCTTGCTTGAACAGTTGGAGCAGCAGTCCATGATGGGTTCCACAGTCTGGTTTGTTACCCATGCCCACTGATGCTCTTCATGATCTGTGCCCAGTGCTGGGAGACAGTTAAGGAGCAGCAGGAGTGCAGAATGTGCCCCCTGGAACACCCCATGGAGGGGAGACAGCCTGGATGTCCCGGGATGGGAGCTGGAGGAAAACTTCTCCATCCCGCTCTCCCCAAAGGCCTCACGGCACCGTACGTTCATCCCACCACATTCTGTGCTGGGAGAACAGGATGGTTTATCCCATTCCTGTGAGGATCCTCCCCTGACTAGGGCATGTTCTTGCCAGTAGTGGTTTCTGGGCCTGAGCTGAGGTCTCTGCATGCAGAGGAACCTGCAGCCACCGCTAACTCATCTGGCAACGAGCGCGGCGTGGGCTGTGGGCATCCGGCCCGACTCCTGCTGTCTCGTGCTTTGGAGCATGAAATGTAATCATCATTACCTTATTGCTCTCTTATCTCCCCTGGGTGCTGTGCCTTCCATCCCAGCCTCTTGGCTGGGGAATCAGTGCTTACAAAATTCCTCTTGCCTCTTTAGGATCCAGCTGGAGCGTTTGACTCGATGGCCTTTCGTGATAGGAAATTCCTCAGGCTGGCTGTGTGAACAAGTATTTCCTTTTATTCCTTCCAAATTTACTGGCAATTATTGACTGACCCCTTTGCTCCTGCGTTATGGGATGGTAGGAAAAGAGAGGGATTGATCCATCTTCAGTACATTGCCCTGCAGAGTTAATGATATTTTATTTTCCTGTATTACGGGAGAGAGAAAGAGATCCTTTTTCATTACAAGTCTGATCAATTCCTAAGTTTTTCAGGGCACTCAAGTTCCTGAACTTTACAGATAGGAAAGAATAAGGTGAAAAGGCATAAAGTTCTTCTTGAAATAAATCTTTGAAGGGGAGGAAGAAAAATCAACGGTTGTTCATTTATGTGTATTGCTTTGTGCCTAAATAAATTAGAATCAAAATTGTCCAGTGAGGAAAATGCAGGACTCTGCTCTCTCCACTGCATAAGATCTTCAGGCAACATTTATGGAGTTTGAAAATAATGTTTCTGGTAATAAATGGTAGAAATATTCTGTTTTCTGCATCAGCAGATATGAGGATTAAAGGATTTGACCATATTAAACAATTTTGCACAGCTTTGGCTCCCAGGGCTTGCAGGCTGCATTATCAGAGTTCATCTCACGGCATTTCCAGACCTGATTTAAGAAGAGAATATGTCCCTGCTTTGCAAGTTGTCACTCCCTAATTTAGGCCATCCCTGACAGAATTAAAAAGCCAGAGATAAAGAGATTATTTTCCTTCTCTTGGAAGTGGGCTGGCTTCCTAAGGCTCCCCCCACCCCAATCAGCCATTTGAAATGATGGAGATAATTGAATTGTATTGTTTCTCCATATTCCCCGGAGCTCTGCTTATACTGGACTATCACATTGCTATGGAAACTTGAAAACCAGAGTGGGTGATCTTTGTTTGGGCGAACAAGAAGGTTTCCTCTGCCATTTGTCATCAGAATCAAGCTGGACCTGGAGTAGAGCAGCCTGCCCCATGGTCTATCCAAGGCAGCTATCTCCCACTCGATACTGTTATTTTTAAATTCTGAATTTAAACCCATAGACCTTTTTGTTGGTGTTTTAGCAATCCAGCACAAAGACACAGCACAGATACCAAAATAAGAGTGGAATACTTTTGAGGTAAATAAGGTGTGAAATAAATCCTGAGCATCCTCCTGCCTTCAGGCTTTGTATTAGTCCAAGGGAGCTGAAAGTCACTGCTGTGCTCCAAAATGGAATGTTCCAGCTTTCATCTGCTAACAGCAGGATGGGACAGGTATGGGTTTAACTCAGAGACTTCTGAGAACCCTAGAAACTGATTTAATTTTAGATATATATTTTTTTTCATTGTAAAATCATTAAATTTGGGGTGAAAAATTATGTAGATACCCATTAAGCTATGCATGGGTAGCTCTATTTTGGATCATTCTTTCTCATTTTCCAGTTTCTTTTGCAGAGAATCACAGAATCACAGGGTTGGAAGGGACCATAAAGGCCACCCAGTGCCACCTCTGCCATGGCCAGGGACACCTTCCACTATCCCAGGCTGCTCCAAGCCCTGTCCAGCCTGGTCTTGGACACTTCCAGGGATCCAGGGACAGCCACAGCTTCTCTGGGCACCCTGTGCCAGGGCCTCACCACCCTCACAGGGCAGAGTTTCTTCCCAATATCCCAGCTAACCTGCCCTCTGTCAGCTTGAAGCCATTCCCCCTTTTCCTGTCATTCCAAGTCCTTGTCCAAAGTCCATGTCCTTTTCCAGACAACAAGAAAAAAGACAAAAAAGCCCAGTATTTTCAGTCACAGAAGAACTTTTTGTTTTATTTTCTAGTGAACTATAGTGTCTACTGCACATTAAAATTCTCTCCCAGTGCTGCATGTCACAAGCCATATTTTACAAAGCTTCTTTACCTTTATCAAAGAAAACTCTTCCAACTTTGAAGGTCCTGAATGCAGATATCTGCACACGTTGACTTGTGCTGTCAGCACAGGATTAATCAAGGCTGTCACACATCCAGCCATAAAACCTTTAATATTTTTAAAAGGTTTGAAGCTGCTTTATTTATCACATGCATCAGGGAGAACAAACTGTTAAACTGCTGTATCAGTAGGAAATAGTTTTAGCTGTTGCAGAGTAAGGCAGAGCTGAGCCCCAAGTGCCAGCCAGTTAGGAAAAAACCCTTTAGATATTAGAGAGATTCTTCTCTTTGAATCTTACACAAATATTTCCCCTCTCATACACACATACACAAATCACCGTGTATTCAGTGGAATTTGCACATGGAGCCTGGTGAAAACGTGAGTAGATTGCTCTAAAAAGGCAGTGAAAAGGGTAGAGTGGCCTTTCCTCTGCTGGTAAATACCTCATTTCTCACAAAATCCCATTGTTGACTTTGCCACTACAGGACATTCATTTTGAGCTCCTGAAATGGTGCACGTGACATCAGAAATCGTCTGGTGTTCGTAGCCTCTGCCCGACCCAAGCAAATCACAGAAATTTGTAATTTCAATTTAATATTTTTCTGGAGTAGCCACATTTTCAGCTTTTTCAGATTCTCTCAGATTTTAGCCTAGAGGGGGAAAAACTTTGTCAGAATTTTTGCATTGTATTTGGGTAACCACAAACCCCCAGCCAGCGGTGACGGTTTTCAAACCTAATTTGAAATTTTCAAGGCTTCAAAGTTCAGTTGGAAGTGCCACCAAGACAGATGTTGCTTTCTTCTGAATTCTGCATTTTTAGCTTTGTTGGAGATTTGAAAAACTGTCTGAGAAATGGTGGGGAAGAAATAAATGTTGATGGCTCCTGTTCATCTTTGAAACAGGTTTGAGTGTGGAGAAAGCTTGGGTAAGTTTAGTTTTCCTTGTGTATATTCCTTTTTACACATACATGTGCATGTCCATGCTTAGAAATGTGTAGCACACAGTAAGATATGAGGAAAATGCTGCTTGTCCACAGGCATTGATTATCTGTCCAGGGAATAACCTTGCTGAGATCACATATGGATCTGGATAGCCCTTATCACATACACTGATCCCTGTCCAAACCTGCTCCTGCTGGAACAATGGGCTTTGTTCTGCTGAAGGTGTTTGGGAAGGCACAGGCAGAATCTGACACAGTTTAAAACTGGTGTTGGGCTTTTTTCCAGATCTCCAGGAGGAGTTACGGTTGCACTGACAGAAACGGCAAAGCGCGTGCGCTAAGACGCAGCAACAGACTGTCCTGTGACGTCCTTTTTATCATTTTCAGTGTCTGGTGGGTTGTGAGGGGGAAGATCCTGAGGGATCCTCGGCATCCCTGGGTTGCTGCTGGAGCATTTCCTTCCTTATGGCTGCCGTCAGAGCCGGGGCTGTTCCACGCCGTGCAAGCTGAGCACCCACCTGATTGTGCGTGGCCACAACACTTGCTGCTCCACTCTCCCATCTGCCTTCCTTACAACTGAAGCATTGCAAAGGCTAAGTTATCCAAAAGGTGTCCCAATAATGATGGCAATTACATGATTAATTAGGCATGGAAGTGCAGTTGCTTAAAAATTTTCAACAGTTGGCGCTTAATAGCAGAGAAACCACTGTGCAACTAAATAGCCCCCCCTCGAAATGATCAGGTGAATCTGAGGGCAGGTGAGTCCATTTAAGTCTGGAATTGCAGAGTCACCGTAATTAGTTCCTTAATTGTGTGCCCAAACTTGTTTGATGCACTTAGTGTGCATGTATAATTAATGATGATTTATTGAAAAGCACTCTTAACTTAGCAGTGTAAATGCTTTCCTTATCATTTCCTAAAAATCGTTGAAGGAAAGATTGGAATCTGATTTAATATGTAGGGGTAGAATTAGAGTCTCTTCTCGTGTTTTTTGCTAGCTGAGAACTGATAAGCCTGAAAATTATCTTTGTACAGACTCATATGTAAGGAATGGACCTAATGAGTGAAGTATTTGAGTAAAGCTGAGCTGAGCACTCTCTGCTTTTTAAATACAAAGAGTAGTGTTGGGCTGTGGCAACACGAACTGAGTTTGCACTTCCTCAGGAGTAAATCTGTGGTGCAGTTACAACAAGGGACCCTTGGAGTGAGCATCCATGTTCCAGTGGCATTCCATGCTCCTGCTACTTTTCCTTCTTCTCACTGTTTCCTTTTCCTGTGACGGGCAAATCTAATTTCTTGGATGTTTCGGGCAGGTTGGGGAAGCAAATGATGGAAGAAAATTCATCATCGATTTCCTCAGGTTTCCTAATAATCTTTGCACTATTACCTCTTTCCTTCCTATTTTTTACTTAGCACAGATCTGTCACTGCTCCTTTTTCATCTCACTGTTTCCAGGCTTTGGTTTCCTGCCTTGCTTTTCTTGATGAGCTCAACGCTGCTTGCCCTGATCTTGCGTTCATCTTTGTTTTCCCTGACACGCGCGGACCCCGGATTCGTTCTGGCATTCAGATCCTTCCTCATTTCCTTTCTATCTTTTAACAGTCTTCTCTCATCTCTTCAGATATGACTTCCAAGCTGTCTGGAGACTTCTCCCAACTACCTCATAGCACAAGGGGAAACAAAATGTGCTGCATGGTCCGGTGGGGGAAAGCAGAGCAGATTTATATACAACAGATTGCCTCACTTTTTTGGGTTTCAAATAGTGGTTTAAATAATTAAATGAAAATGGATTTCATTGCTTGGAAATACTCGTGTTCAAAGAAATACTGTAATAATCTGAAAAGTACCATTCTATGAATTTAAATTAAAATATGTCATATGTAGGCTACTTGCTGGCTATTACTCTAATATTCTAACTCAGTTTTCTGCCTCTTATTCTGGCCAAATTTTTCTCAGTGTTATTCTAAAAGCTGATTTTCTAGATAGGAGCTGTGGAAGGAAAATTAAAAGGTAAATTATGATAACAGGGAGTCTGGAAGATGACTTAGGTCCTAATTTTTCATCCTATAATATTTGGGTAAACAGATCAAGAACCTCATTGGCTTCAGAGCAATTTCATGTGGAAATAAATACATAGCAAGATTGGTGCTTTAATCACCACTAGAGTCCAAATCAGTGTGAAAAAGTAAAAATCAATTAATTGTCTCCCCTTCTTCTCTGGCTACACCAGGGCAAGCTGCAATAACTCTTTCCTTTTAGTCCAGTTAGGCCCTGCAGAGCACAGGGATTTGGGGACAGGGTTTGACTGGGTACATAAAAATTAGTGCAAAACATACCAGCAATAATCCCTCACATCTCCAGAGCACTTCACAGACATTAATGAATTGTCACAGCAATGGTGTGGCACAGAGCAGTGCCTTGGTCCTCGTTACAGAGATGGAAAACGTGTGTAACGAGGATAAATCACTTTTCCTGGGCCCCCAAACAGCTGACAGAAGGGGAGGATTTGTAAAAGAGAAATTTCTGGCTAAAAACAGGGAAAGGCTGAGATTTTGTACTGTCCCTTGTACAAAATACTGCCAGAGGTGGGTAAATACCTCCCCTTTCCCCCAGACTTTCCTTTCCTTTGGCAAGTTTTATTGCACCTTGCTCTCAGGGCTGTTTCTGCAAGGCCTGTGTGCAGGGGGTTGGGGTTGAGTGTAAAGGTCAAAAATTGTATCTTGGAAAATGTTATTTTTTTGTGTGTTTCCCAGCCTGATGAGTCATTCATTGCTATGACATATCGTGTCTGCTTTTGTTAGTCATGTCAGATTAGGCTCTGTGAGCGAGAATGATCCTGCCTGTTCCAGGCTGGCTGATTTCCTGGAAAAACTTAAATTGAGAGCGACACCAAAGTGCAAAAGAGTGATCTGAGGGAATGCAGTTAGTTTGCTTCAGATCTTATTTCTTCTGTATGTTGGATTGACATGAATGTTTTTCTTCATAACCTGCAATTCACAACCAGCTGAGTTCTCTGAGATTATGCACTTTACCAAAGGGACACTATTTTATTGAATTAAGTAAACAATTTGTCACTGCTGAAACTCGGTGTTAGTAATTTATTAGAAATTACATCATTATTTTACAATCCAGGACAAGTGAGTTGGATGAAACACATTGAGCTAATTCTGAATTTCAGGATAACAGATGAAGCTTTTGTTAGATTAAAATAGGATGTATTATTTTAAGCCATTTCACTGGGCCCGAGCTGATATCTTAATATTTCCGTAATAACCTGACTTTTAATTTAAAAAAACAAACATACATTTGCATTAGTACTTCCAGTGAGTGTGTGGCATCGTTTTCTGGTGGTCAAATCCATGAAGAAGTTTTTAATTCTGTGCTCTTCACCACAGGGTGTGGAATTTTAAAAAAAAAAGTGTGGATGTGGCACTGAGGGACAAAGTTTGGTGGTGGCCTTGGCACCACAGTTGGCATCAATGTGGTTGGAAAGTTGTGACCACAATCTCTGCCTTGCTGTAGTTGTGAGTAATCTGCAAATCTGCATTTTGAAGTTTTAAAATAAGAAAGCTGTTAAGATCTTTGTGGAAAAGGAAATATTTTTTTCCAACCAACATTTGAAAATGTTACCAGGTGGTTGAAAAACTGAAGCCTGGAATATTTTCATTAACTGAAAAGGAAACTAAATTTGTAGAAAGACAGAAATCAGCTGAGGGAAAGGCTTTCTTTCAAGCAACTTTGATAAGAATTTGTATGTATGTATAAATAATTAAATTGAAATCAGAGATAAGGAGTTTACAATGTCAGTATATGCAATAATGGTAACTATTTCCAAAACTGGTTGATAAATTAATTTAAAATTACTTTTCCTTTTAAAGTGCCATTTTAACAAATCTCTTGATTTTCTGGTTTCAGAAAACTGCATTCTGACTTCCCAAATATTCCATTTACTGGCTTGGTGAGGAGTTTTTGCATCAGATTAGCAATTAATCTGAGATGCATTTGTCAGGATGCTGATGGTGGCTTCCTGATGGCACTGCTTGTTGTCACACACCAAACCTGCAGGGTGTCCTCTTGGTCACTTTGAGGTTTCTGCCCCTTATCATTCCTATAAAAGCACGAGTTCCAGTTCAAGAAAAACCAATTCATGAGCTGTTTTATTTAAGATATTGCCTGAAGTTGCTTTTGAAAATGGTTGTTAGCCACCTCTGTCACGTCGATGCTTTTCAAAATCGTATTTCCTGTCCAATTTCTCACTTTGTCAGGCTGCAGTAATTAAGGTTTAGTGTGCAGAATTTAAGCCAGAGAGGAATTGCTGTGCAAATCGTGCATGTGGGCACAGGGGAATAAATTTAGCAGCCTTCTAGCTGTAAATATTTTATCACTTTATGTGTGAGATGATGACCATGATTGGCAAAGGGAGCTGGAGATGGGGCTGGAGATGAGAGCGTGGCTCTGCTGAGGGTGCCTGTGCTGAGATGCAGCTGTGACTCTGCTGAGCACATCTGGCCACTGGCTTCATTTATATTCACCAAAGCTGGGAAATGAGGGGGAACTTGTGACAGATAGCTGGATAAGGGAGGAGGATCCTCTCTGGAAAGACCCAGCACTGGTCCTGGCATGGATTTTTGCTTTCTCTCCCTTTCCTAGGGGAGTTGGAAGCGATGCCTTGGTTTGCAGAGCACGGGGAGGAGGTTGCAATGGCTCTGGGGAGTTATACAGAGGCCTGAGGATGAGCAGAGGGCAGCCACCACCCCTCACCTCGTCTGTCAGCAGAGGATCCTCTGTGTGTGCTGTCAGGAACTCATCTGAGTGAACAGTGATGAGGAAACAACCCTCTGAAAGTCATCCTTCTGAAAATTTCCCTGCTCTGCAAAAGAGACAAGGAGCAGATGCAGAAATTGTCGTCCAGCCCTGGGCTCACACAAGGCACCAAAGTTCAGGTGGTTTCAGTCAGGTGCTTGGTCTGTCTTATGGCACAGGAGAGGAATCCAAAGCCTGTGCTGTACTTGGGGAGCAAATTCTCTGCTGGGTAACTCCAGTGTCATTTAGGAACTGGATAAAAGCTAAGGATTATGTATCTGGATCTCAGTGTGCTTACAGTCAGAACTCTAGTTCAGATAAATCTCTAATTAAAGCCCAAGGATGAAAGCACTCCTCCAGGAAGGTATTACACTGTTAATTCTGCTCCTTGCTCAGTTGCATGAGAGAGATGATAGATTGAGCTACCAGATAGTTTATACTTGTGGCATATGGGTTGTTTGTTTTTTGCAGCTGAGCAGTGTGGCAGCTCTGGGCTTGCTGCTGTGCCGAGTGTTATAGATTGCATTCACGATTCCTCCATCATTCCCCATTTGCATGGACATTTTAGTGCCTCTGGACCTTTGCAGAATTATCTCCCAGGATTATTAATCAAGTCCCAAAACATTAACACATCCAATCAAGTTAATTGAAAGAGATAGGTTTTATTAAAAAGAAATCTAGCGAGGCCTGTAGCCTATATAATAAGAATGTTCTATAGGATCTGATGAGAAAGGAAAGCCTCTTATGTGTGATACAAAGCAACTGGAGCAAAAATAGCTGCTACAACAGAGATCTTGCTGTGTTTGGCTAACCTGTGGCTTTACAGCAAATAGCAGGAATGTCTTGAATAGTTTAATTTTCCCCTCATTTAAAGCATAAGCTCTGTGTACAATACAAAGTTACATAATGCCATCCGTAGGGCATGTTTCTAGCAGTTTGCAGGGGCTTCACTTCTTATTTATACACTGTGTTTCTCCAGCATGAAGGGATGGCTGGGGTGGCTGCATTAATGAAATAGAACATCCATCCAGAGACTCAGGGAAAGCCAGCAAATTTATTCACCATCCATTTGCCAGCTGAAGTGTGGGTAATACAACGACATCTATTTGTGCTGTGATTCCAGCAGTGGTGTGGCTGTGAAGGCAGTGCCCTCATTGTCCCCCCTGATTGTGTGCTGATTCAATTCCCAGCTCTGTTTTCCTGTGCAGCAACAGCCCTGGGCAACCAACATCTAATGGAGATAAAAGGTCTGGGACAGTGATAAGTCCTGAACCACACGCATGGTGGGCATGTTTGGTTGAGAGGAGCAGATTAAATCTAATCCCCAGTGAATGCCTGAAATATATATATATGTATATATATATATCTATCTAGTGTAGGCATAGAAGCCTCAGTACCAGATTGGATCTAATTATTTACTTCTGCTGTGTGAATTTACTTGGTAATGTAGATGTAGCAGTGAGACTAGAATGAAGAAGTTGTTTGAGCTGGTGGCTGTGGGTGTAGTAACTAATCTGTTGTCACCTGAAATTTCTCATTGCATCTACAATTGTAAATTGGACTGAACTGGTGAATCATTTTTGCTGTGCCACTGTATCTCATTCCTTTTCTTGAAGTCTTACCAAGGATGCCACAATTCTGCCACAGACCAGCTCGAGACAGTTGTGTGGAAGGTGGAGAGAAAGCAGAGAAAATGTGTGTTCCTGGTCTGGACTTGTTATTATATTCTACCAGGGACACCCTGAGAAGACTCTGACCAAAACCTGTCTTTTTCCAAAAACACTGCAAGTTACATAAGAAAATGTGAAGCACCAGTGTAGGAAACACCCTTAACTCTTTCTGCACCATCTTGCATTACTAATGCCAGAGGACATTGCAAGATTGTTTTTTACCCTTGTGCTGTTTCCTGTTTAAGTATGATTGCTTAATTCTGATTTCTCCTCTAGTAATGCCCTGCTGCAAAGAATTTAAAGAAATACTACGTCTTAAACTTTTTTTTTCCTTGTTTTGACCATGTATTTATGACCATTCCTTTACCTTTTAAACTTCACACTCAGAAGTCTAAATCTTGGACCCAAATGATTTGGAACTATACCTTTAAAAATAAAGAAAAGAAGCCCCAAACCTTTATTAAAGTTACCCTGGCATTGCTTTGTCAGCATCTGTGTGATTAACCTGCCATACAAACGTGGGTGCTACAAAATGAACCTGCTCCAAGGCAGCTTTGATTTGCATGCTCAACATTTTCCAAGTGTTGCATTCATAAATCAGTAGGGTTTTTTTTTGTGTGTGTCTCTTCTGGGTAGGTGTTTTTCCTTCCTTCTCCCCTCTGTCCTGCAGCCCAACCTGTATATCATGGCCAGAGAAAGCCTGACCAGCATGTAGATTTAAAGACTGATTTTAAGTCTTAGGTACAACCTATTGCTCAAGCTTTCTAAAATAAATATATTTAATATTAATAGCTTGTGGAAAAATAATTGAAAAAAAACCCCAAAAAATGAGAAAGTGACCTGTC
The DNA here is from genome assembly GCF_971803275.1 of Cyanistes caeruleus. NCBI lineage: Eukaryota > Metazoa > Chordata > Aves > Passeriformes > Paridae > Cyanistes > Cyanistes caeruleus. Next base: position 31,060,799 of record NC_141709.1, on the reverse strand, counting down.
AGTGCATTATCAAGAAATGCAATATGAGAGCAAGGTACCTGTTTCTGCCAATTACAGCATGTAGCATCTGAGTTCATACAAGCAGAACCATTAGCAGAATATACCTAAATCCCCTTTTATTTGCAATTTTGCATTTATTTCAGAGGAGCTGAGCTGCTGCTGTTTCAAACAAAAATTGCCCCAGGTCTTTCCCTTCCAGATCATTCTGTTTTCTTGGGAGTGCCTTGCTGGGCTGCAGCATTTCCCAGCAAGCCATTGTGGGTTTTTGTGGTGGGGAGCATGGCTGGCTCTGCCCAAACACTGTTGATACCAAGTTCATTTAGACTGCATGAAGATAATTGACTTTTTGTTGTGGTGTGGGATTTCACCCTTTCCTTACTGCAGTCCTCATTTGATGATACTGATGAATAGATTTTCAGTTCCTGCAGATAAACTTTCTAAGCAGGGTGGTGGCATCTTGAGAAGGAGAAGGAGCTATTTTGGGAGAGGCTGATCTGAAACAATAGTGCATTTTGCAATAGTTTATCCATACTTTCTGCAAGGAGCCATGGTGTGGGAACCCTGGGACAGTAACCTGAGTCCAGATTCCTAAATAGAGATTTCTGGACTGACAAAATCAAGTTCTAGGCCAAAGGGTCTGGAAAACAATATTTTGTTGGATCTGTGTCCTGTACAGATTGCAAACTTTAAAGGTGGCTTAAAATGTGAGACATCTGAATTGGAATCTTCTCTCTAGCTCCTGAACTACCTAAGTTCATTGAGCTTTGGAAATTGGCTGGCATTTGATAGCTACAGGTCTGGTTCTCTTCAGGCTTTTCCAAGGGGGAGGAGACAGAGAATGCATCATATTATATAAATCTATGTCTGTATCTATCTCTATCTCTACATATATCTATATATCTATATATCTATATATCTATATATCTATATATCTATATATCTATCTACTTTCCTACTTAGAGCATTGTTCCAGAGCAGACAGGAGAAAAGACACAAGGCAAGGTGGCCCAATTAAGCTTGAAACAGGAAAAGGAGAATATGAAATTTATTTTATTTTTGTCTTTCACAGTTTTCCTTTGCTTTTTTTTATCCTTGATTTTTCACAGTGAGCATTGCCCCACATGACCTGCAGCTCTGCATATCAACACAGAAAGTGCTACATGGGAAATAGTAAAGCAGTGCCAATATTTATTGCACCAAAGACATGGATTTGCTTTGTTGGATTTTGTGTGTGTGCGTGGTTGTTCTTCTAGTATTGCTGTCTTGTCTCCAGGCAAGAAAGCAATTCTCTCTTTGCCTCAGAAACATGTGGTATAACCTCATGTCTCACTGGCAGGGGATTTAAAACAGCCACTATAATTTACATGATAATTGTGTCATATTTTTTTTACTTCCCATGCAAGTTCCTCCTCATTTGAGATTGTTCTGTCCTTTAGCAAATAGTGCTCTTACTGTTGGCTCTGCAGGGAGCTCTTGGCAATCTTGAGTCAGAAATATAATGGAAAAATGGCTCACCTGATGATTTCAAGGGGATTACAGATTTAGGAAAAATGATCTGGTGGATGGGAAAGGGAGGAGAATTCCACAAACCACGGCTGGAGCAGAACGAGAATTGAACTCTGTAATCATTGGCTTGCCTGTCCTTCAGAACATCTTTTTTCACAGTGCTGCAGAGGGTCAGAGGGAAGGAGGATGGAGGGATGTTTGGGATTGCCTGAGAGAGAAGGAGGATGGAGGGATGTTTGGGATTGCCTGGGAGGGAAGGAGGATGGAGGGATGTTTGGGAATGCCTGAGAGGGAAGGAGGATGGAGGGATGTTTGGGAATGCCTGGGAGGGAAGGAGGATGGAGGGATGTTTGGGATTGCCTGAGAGGGAAGGAGGATGGAGGGATGTTTGGGATTGCCTGAGAGGGAAGGAGGCTGGAGGGATGTTTGGGATGCACCTGGTCTGAAGGTGCACAGACAAACTGAGGTGTCACCTGTGCTCTCAGCAGGCTGCCAACACTTTCCACATCCCAAGTCCATTTTGCTCCAGGCTTTAGGGGGAATTGCCAGGCTAAAGGGGAGCTCTCCCAGCTTGGTCTGAATGAGATTTTTCCCAAGTTCAGCCCTGAGAAGGTGCCCCATGTCTATACCAGATGAAGCTGGTTGAGCTGAGCACTTGTCCTGGCTGCAGAGATCAATCACTGACCTGTGCCTGGCTCCACTCTTTGCCATCCAGCTTGTCCCCTTTGAAATACAAATGATAGGAATTAGGTTATTAGCAGGAGAGCACAGGATGTAATTGTATGTTGGCTGAAATGTTCCTGATGGATGGACCTGGTGAGGTGACATCTCTTATTTATGGAGAGGAGAGCACAGGTAGTTGATAGATTTGACAAGAGCACAGTAGCAAAACAAAATAACACTGAGGCAAAATGAGAATGTATTTGCTAATGGCCTCCCTCGCAGCTGTATACACTGATTTAATCTCTCCAAAACACTCTGTTGTTTATGAGGCCTGTGGGTACAATTTTATGCCTGACTGAAGAGGTTGCTAATAGCTGCCATATTTGTGTTTAAGGACCTGCAAAGGATTAAGCTAAGTATTTTAAAGCAATGAGCCATAATAAAGTAATAATATATTGAAAATAATAAACAGTCTTTTTTTTTTTCTTTTCAATAATTGGCTGCAAAACTGGTGAACTTTAAATGACAAAACTACTAATTATAAATGCAATTGCTAATCATATGTTCATTGGGGAATGCAGATTAAAACCATGGCATAAAGTCTCTAAGGCAGAGACAATAAGGCAAGGAGCAGAAGAGCAAGCACCTTTAAAAAACATGAAACCCTCAAAAAACCTCATAAGGGAACCCAAAACATTCCTGTAGGAACAAGTTGTGGTGATTACTCACGAGTTGCTTTGTCCAGGACAAAGTTGTTGCATGAGGGGAGAATTTTCTGTTCTCCCAGGTGTGAGTCCCACATGGGGACATTTTGTGTCTCAATCAGAATTAAATAAACTGCAATCCACAATAAGTACTGGAGCAGTGGAAGTTTCCTTTTCCCACTTTTGGAGGCAGATACTCTTCCATCCCAGTAATCTTATTCTCTTCCCTTCCCTAGGAGCTGCAGTTCTTGTGGCTGCCATCCTTCAAAGAACACTCAGCATGAGGCTTTCCTCTCTTCTTGAGTATCCTTTTTAATAGGACCAGTCTGGTAGAGGGGATCTGGATAGATGATAAAAGAAGGAGGTTGCTGAAAGCCTTAATGCTGAGCTATGCTGTGTTTTTCTCCCCAAAATGTGTCTGGTTGGAGTTTACCAGGACCCAGACCCTGCAGATTCACGGTCTCCTTCCTGCCTCGGTGTGCGGCAAGATCACAGGTTGGGAGGCACTGTAGGAAATCCCTTTGCAGACAGACAATTCCTGGGAATGAACATGTGTTATATCACTCAATCCAGTGTGAATCCAGTGTAACTGTGTGCTGGAGCACAGAAATGCAGGTGCAGAAGCTCTGAGAGAGGCTGTCTCGGCTGAGTCCCTGCTGAAGGGTGCAGAACATTCCAGGAGCTGGGAGAGCTGAGCCACACAGAGCCTGCACTGCTGCTCATACAATAAACATTTCACACAGCCTATTGATAAAATCTTAGTCTGAACCTACCCCTCAGTACTGAAGTGTAATTTAAGTTTTGCAGGTCAGGAAGTGACTTCAAGGTCTGTGAACCAAGAACTCATGAAGATGCTGAGGATAAGCTGTGATCACCACCCGCATGTTCAAGGGCAGAAGCCTTTCTCAGGCCACTTCTAAGCCAAAAGTCATCATTTCTGTTCTGTGCCACCTGCCCAGCCCCAGCCTGATAACAGAGGGCAGCTGATACTGTTGATTGCAGTTCAATGTTCTGCATGAAATAAGTCTGCTGGCCCTGAGTTTGAGAAAATCCTGCCTCTCCCTAAACCTGTGTGTGGATATTTCCATGTCAGTCCCAGCAGTGGCTGTAGTTCTGTGGCTTTGGGGCAGGGGGAGGGTCTCACCACGATTTCAGGTGATGTTAAAAGGAGGCAGATCAAACTTTCTCAATGCTGTTCCTTGTTGAAGGCAGCGCTGGCTCAGCAGCACCCGAAATCCCTGCTGGATGCTCTATGGGACTTGCACAGCTGAAGGCATTGCAGGGCTCTGTGTTCTGACAGGGTGAAAAATGTGGAGGCATTTCTGGGTCTGAGTCTCCACCAGGAATATTTGGCTTCCAGCAGAAGCTGTATACATGGCTGCACAGGCATATTTCCCTTTCTTGATGAATGTATGAAATATATATGTCTATTAATTTGCTCTTAGGAGCCCTCAGGTTTCCATTAATGACTTGTGTCCCTCAAGGACCTGGCAGAGATGCCAGGAAATGACCTAAGGACAATCCAGCACCTCCCATGGTTGAAGCCCTCCAGGAGAACATGAGGGTGGATATTAACAACCCAAGTGTGTTGACAGGTCACTGAGTCAGTGACTCCTCCCGTGCAGCCCCAAATGCAGCTTCTCCCAGTCCAGTAACCACAGCAGACAGATCTACCTGCAGTGAAAAGATCTTGGTGTTACAGGGTGCTGACAGTGTTGAGCTCCCTTGAAAAATGGATTAGATACTTAGACACTTGTGTATGAATTTTGGGTCCTTGCCTTAAATATCCACATCAGAAATCCTTCAGAAGAAAAAAAAAACTACAGGTAAGACACAGTTGTGAGCGATAATTTTTATTAATGCTTTCTGTAGATTCCATTTTGATTTCATTTTCTTACTTCTTAGGAATCACCAGCCTGGTGATACTTCTGGGTTACTTATGCCTTCATAGCTAAAAAGAATTGAAACCCCATTTGTTTTAAGGGAAGGTTGGACAACCCTCTGGAGGACGTAGAAGTCAGGACTGATGCAGAGGAAGCACCTGAGCTTTCAGCACAATTTAAGGCAGGAGATTTAGTGAAGTGATGGTGGGAATCTGTCTGGAAGATGTTTCCAGTGTGTCCCCATGTACCAGAGCAGGATGTGCAGAGCAGAGGTCTCTGGCTCATCCCAGTGCCCATGGGGAGCAGGACAGGAGCCAGATGGAGCTGGGAGCCTGGCAGCCAGCAACACAGAGATGCAAAAGGTTAATTTTTCAGTGACCACAGGAGAAACACAATTTTGTTGTTGTTGTTAATTTGTCAGTGTTACAATTTAGCCTTCAAACCAGGGATGTGGATTTGTTTGGCTACAAAGCTCATTAGTGTAGCTCCACTGTGTTCCATTGCTGACCGAAACAAAGCAAGTGAAGAAAAAGGAACAGCAAATCTATGAACATTGTAACTCATTAAAAGACAATTTATGGACAATGAAGGGTCTGAAGCCATTGAATAAATTATTATAATTGAAATTATTCAGGCCTGTTTAAATTATGGAAGATGTTACCAGGTTGTTGTCTCAAGCCATCGTGCATAGTTTATGTGCAGTGATCTTCTGAGCCCCCCTGAGAACTCTTACATTGAGCTAAGCTGCTGGTTGCATCTTTGTAAACATTTTCAGTCTGTCCACAAACACATCCTCTTGCAGCTTGTGGGATGGGTTTGTCTCAAAGTGACACACTGTGAAGGAATCAGTGCAGGGTTTGGTGGCTGTGGCTCTCCAGACCAGCTGGAGAGGAAGGCTCTGGAGAAGGCTGCTCTGGGCTGAGGCTGGGCTTTGCTGGGTGCTGGTTTGGGTCTGAGGAGGGATTCCTTGCAGGGACACTGCATTTACCAGCCTTTCATCTCACAGGATCAAGTGTGGATATCACTCCTTCAGCTCAGCTGGCGCCAAAACTCCCCACAGCCCAAACACTTGCAGGGTCTCCATGAAGGCAGCAGGGAGAGGAGTTCCTGGGGTGTCACAACATTCCATGGTGGCAGGGTATGGGGCAGGACAGGGCTGATCTGTGGATCCACCACATCCATGGGGAGCTGTGAGGGTGGTGCAGGGTCTAGAGGGGAAGCCTTGAGGAGTGGCTGTGGCCGCTTGGTTTGTTCAGCCTGGGGAAGAGGGGACTGAGGGGAGACCTGATCGGGGTCTGGAGCAAAGACTTCCCCAAAGACTGCTCAGCTGGAGCACATTTGAGAAGAAGGGGCTTTCCCAGCTCCCCCTTAAATGCTGCCTTAGCTGGGGCATGTGTGGGTTACAAGGAAGATTAGCTTGTTGCTGGAATGGTTGAGGTCTTGATGGTTTTTCCCTCCTCCCCTCTTTGCCTGCGTTGCTGAGTGATTTGGATGCTGTGAGTGGGAGCAGCTCTGCAGTATAAAAAGGTACTTCTATTTATTTATCTATTTTCTTGGAGCACAGTGACATAGAAATGCTGTCTTGTCTGAAAGAAGAGCAGTTCTGTTGGTTTGGAGGCACTGTGGAAGTATCTGCATATAGATTTATGAGTCAGCTCTGTGCAAAGGAGCCAACCAAGAAGTTCACTTGACCCATCTCAAGTCTCTACACATGGAAAGAAATGCATTTAGGAGAAGGAGTCATAGACTCATCTTAAAACCTTGTAAGAGTTTGATTTCATTTTCTTATTTCTTAGGAATGAACCTTTCTTAGGTTGTGTTTAATTTTGCTGTGGTTGTTTTAAGGATACTCCACAAACTTACAAGCAGAGGTGGTGGGAGTGTCACGGAAAAGGTGGATTTAGTAGCCACATGTAGAGAAAAGAAAAACAGCCCCAGTGACAACCCTGGCAATTCCCACCTTGGTTATTGCTGGCAGACAGCACAGGGATAAAAACAAGGCTGACACTAATGTACAACCAACAGTGATGTCCCCGAGGAAATGTCACCAATTAGCAGGAAAGCTGCTGCAGTTATCAGCTTCAAGATGTGGCCGTGGAAATTACAAGGTTTTAAGATGAGCCTATGATTCCATCTCCCAAATGCATTTCTTTCCATGTGTAGAGATTTGAGATGGGTCAAGTGAACTTCTTGGTTGGCTCCTGTGGTCTGGAAAAGCACTTTGCTACTCTGGGGGCAGCTGGGAATGAATGAACACGTTGTTCTGGTGGAAACAAATCCATTTGTTTATATATATATTATAGAAGTATAAAATTCTGCCTAGAAAAATCACACTATTTCTCACTTTGTGGATAATTGTATATATTTATATGTATAATGAGATTGAATGGCAAAGTTCAACACTGGAAAAGTCTTTAAAAGCCAAGATGAAAACCTTATATGTTAGAGAGATGTGGGATAGCAGGGGAAGGATGTGGGTTCCTTCACTTTGCATAAACTGCTCAATTCCCCATGTTTAATCTGAAAATGGACAGGAAAAAATAAGAGGGGGGGGAAACTGCCGTGCCATCTGTAAAAACTGCCATGATAATTTAAGCAGCATTAAAAACCTTTCCCTGAAGCTGTGCTTTAATAAGATTCCCAGTCAGAAGTCAAACTCTGCCTAGTAATTCATTCTAAACTCTCATAATGCATTTATTAGTGTGGAAATGGCAGAAGTGAAGTGACCACACTTGAGGTCCATGTTCAAAATTAGCAAAATCTGCTGTCATTCCTAGTTAAAAAGGAAGGAAAATGAGCACTGTGACAGGCAGTGAGTGATCTCTTTTTCATTGGCAGGCAGCTAAGTGGACATTGTTGGAAACATTTTTTTGGGCTTCCTTAAAGCAGATGCTCAATGTGAAAAGTTACTTTTTTTTTTTTTTAATCTCAAGATAAAGTTATCAAAATGAGAAATGTTCCATTATAATGGAATTTCTTGGAAGACAGGGATATGTTTTATCATATTATAGCACTTGCATCATATTAGATGCTACTTATGTGCTTTATTGAAATCCAAACCTCTAGCTTAATGTTTCTTTTCCAACAATACAAAAGGTTATGATTCACAGCCTCTTGCATAATAGATAAATTAATGGGTTTCTGCATATTTTATTGCTTTGTACTTTTCTAAAAGCTGCTAATCTATTTTTCTTGATTATTGATTATGACAAAAAACATTATAATTTTTCTCTGAGTTTCATGGGTGCCAAGTTCAGGGCTTTCAAAACTAATTTCTTTAGCCACCTGTTGGACTCAACCTCATTCTTTTCTCCCTCCTTTTTCCTGTAAAAACTCTATCCAGCCAAAAACCCAGCATATTTTTATCTGAGTACAGGAGGATAAATTCTGCTTTGGGGTACTTGCAAGTTCCTCCATTCAAGTAGATTTAGAGTTGTGCATATGAATCTCAGGCTCTTAATTATATTTCTAATAATAGCAACTCCTTGCTATAAATACACGACTCATTGGAATGATTCCGGTGTGTTTAGGCTGCAGATGTGACTCCTGCATCTCATTAACCTCCCAGTTCTCCACTTGGGGTATGGAAATGTTGGATGATTAGCAGAGGACACGGGGAGAGAAAGGTTATTTGTCACTTCTCTAGGGGGAGATAAAGCCAAAATAACAAACGGAGGCAGCAAGTGGCAATGGCTTCAAGCTGTGTCCTCTCTGTCCTGGGCAGGTTTGGGGGAGCAGACCCTGCTGGAAGTCAGGAGAGGTTTTCTGACCTGGGGCCACCTCGTGTGGTGCAGTTTAGACTCCAGCAGTGCTTCAAGCTTTGTATTTTCTCATCTCTTCCTCAGATTGTATCGGTTTGTTTGCTGAAGGAGGAGGAGAATAGATCGGGGAAAAAAACCCAAAAAGTTGAAATTTGTATTTGCAGTGTTACATGGAGTCATTTAGGCTAGATGTTTAAATTACCTGCTTTTTAAATTAGTTTTTTGGAAAAGCTTGGAGTTTCACAGGGATGTGTGTGGTTCACAGGCAGTTTTGCACTTTGTGCCAGGAATATGGTTTTAGTAAGGATCAATGTCTGCACTGCTCTGAACAGTGCTTTGCATGAGTGAAAAACTACCATAACATTGTAAACTGTATTTTTGACAATGCTACTTCATCAAGTTTCTTCTCTGTTTTCTTTTCCTCCTCCATGGCTTTAATTCCTATCAAAACAGGACAGTGATGTGTAAATAAAAACATCCTCTTACCCACAGGTGGCAAAAATGCATTTTCACTGTGTAGAAGCAATTATGTGTGTTCTAGATCACTGAATTCCCCACACCAGCTTAAAATAGGATTTAAGTAATGCACAGGCCACATGCTGTCCCAGCTCCAAGGGGTCTGTGTCATCCATGGGGAGAAAACCTTGGGTGTGATTAGTAAATTGCATTATATGAGATGGGAAAACAAACTCTTGTTTTACCCTGGCAATTATTGATTCTATAGTCTCAGTGACAGAGCATTTTTATTTCTATGTCCAGCAACAAGTTGTTGCCATGGCAACATCAGCACTGGGCATTACTGGCAACCCACCCTCATCCCAAAGTGAAGCCCAGTTGATTCTGAAAGTCTTCAAAAATTATTACAGTAATAAATTTTTTAAGTTAATTTTTACTTCTTGTCTCCTTTCCTGTGGGAGGGATAATTTATGTTCCAGGAAGGTAACACATGAATCTGTTGCATCTTCTGCCAGCCACTGTGCCTGGATAGGGCAAAGTCCAACACTCCCTACAAAAAAGAGCTGGAAAAGCTCCATTTTTGGTCTCTTGGATGCTTTGCCTATTCCTTCCCCCCTGCTTTCTTTAGGAAAGGGGGAATAAACCCCCCACCAAAACCCAACCAGCCTCATCCCTTCCTGCAGCTGCCCCCTTTCTAAACTATTTTAGAAGTCTGCAATCTGTTTCTACTCCTCCTGGAGCCAAAAGTGTGGTTTACAAGGTTGAGCTCTTGCATTTACAGGGTGCCAGGGCAAGGCACAGGTAACATCTCTCCTGCTTGCTGGGTGCAGTGTGGTCTCTTTCCATCCTGCTGGATCTTTGTTTCATGGGAAATATTCATCTCTCCTCAACAGGGATGAGGTGATCAGACTTATTTCTAAAGCTGCAGGAACTTTTTTTCAACCTCTTGCAGTCACTTCTGCTTTTACTGCTGAATTTCCAGGCTGTGCTGTGAGAGTCCTGCTGCAGAGAGCCTGTAGTCTACATCTAAGAGCTTTATTCTGCTGATTGCTGACCTGCTGCCATCTCTGATCCTTCAAGAGTGCAAATTTGGGCTTAAAAGATTATACCTTCTTTATCACAGAGTCAGAGAATCACAGAACGATTTGGGTTGGAAGTGACCTTGAAGATCATCTAATTTCAACCCCCATGCCATGGGCAGGGGCATTTTATGCAATTCTTCTAACCTCATAAAGGCTGCTCCTTTCCTTGCTGGGATGGGTGAACAAGCATCATGATTTCTTTCCCAGTGTGCTGCCAAATCCAGCAAGAAAATCCCCAGGCTGCTGCACCTATTTCTAGTGTTGACTGGCTGGATTTACCATTAGTGGGTGAGCAGGTATATGAACAACCTTTCCTTTTTTTTTTTTTTCTTCCCTTTTCCTCCATTTTGCAATTTTAAACATAATTAAAAGGAGATAAACGAAACCTGATTTTTCAGTCAATCTGTGGGTGACCCAGCAAACCACATCTTTTTAATTTCATGCATCAATGAGATGATACGTCATGCTTTGTACAGTGCGACAGCTTGCTACATTGCATAACTCAACATGCTGATGCAACCAGGCATGCAAAATTAACCTGATCCTTAAACCCAGGGAATTTAAGACAACAAGATCCTCCTCTGCAGCTTGCCTTGTTCAACAAACCTCATTATTCCCTGTCGTCCCTCTTATTCTTCTGTACAAATGATGAGGATGGAGTATTTTGAAAGAGATGTTTGGGTAATGGTTGTGGAATGTGAATAACTCCAGGCAGGATTGGGGTTGAACTGAAGCAGTTTCTCTGTTTTAGGCTGCTCAAAAGAGTGGGATCTTGGTGGCTTTTGGGCTCCCTTGGGAAGGAGTGGCTGACTGCGCTGCTTCCAGGGCTGTGCTGAGCTTGCTTTCAACAGTGGGAAGAGGCTGCAGTTTGCACAGCTCCTTGCACTTCATTTACCAGCTCTTAGGACTCCTCCAGAGTCCTCCAGAGAGGCTGTGGGTTGAACAAACCTCGTATGAATTCCCCTTTCTCCACTGCCCCACCACACACTGTGTGAGCACCAGCTGCCACCCAGCCTTTGTGGTTAAATCCTTCAGTGGGTTGACACAGAGAGGGACATTGCTGCAGCTCTGCTCCTCCTCTGACATCCTGTGAGGCACTCAGGTCATCTCCCTGTCATCCCTCCAGGGAGGAAAGCAGGAATATTGCTTGGCAGACGTGGGGCTGCTTTGTGGGACCCTCTGCAGCCACCCTGGAAGTTGCCAGCATCGAATGTTTGCTCCCTGTGCCCGAGTAAAGCATAACCATGAACTTGAGGGAGAAGAAAAGGCTGATGCTGGGCATGAATATCTCCAGTCCCAGGCTGTGACATGCCACGTGTGAGCATCCAGTGCTTTGCTCGGGGCAAAATTTTTGCTTAATATCTGACATCTGTCAGTGGCTCCTCGTGTGCTCCTGGGTGAAGTAAAACAGATTCTTCAGGCATTTCTCGCATGGCTGCAACAATGGGAAGCCCTGAGAGACTGCTCGTGATGAGCACACTTAAAAGTATGGAAAATGGGGAGGATTTTCCTGTTCAACTTCACCCTTCTGCTTGTGCTGACGGTCACAGCACCTCAGAGCAGCTCAGGGAAGCCCCTGGCTGTGGTGACAAGTGGCATTTGCCTGTCTGAACAGTGACAATCAAATTGAGATGGTGCTTGGTGGCAAAAACAAGGATGAGCCTTGGTGTTGGGATTATTGCAGTGGTGGGGTTAGGTCTTGGTGGTGACCATGATAAAAATCCCTGCAGATGAAAGCAGCCAGGATGGGGGTTTGGGCTACCAGAGCCATGTCCAGGTGCTGCTGCTCTGGCAGCAATCAGTCCCTTTGGAGCAGGAGCTGCCACCTGTTTGTGCAGCACCCCGGTGGAGTTCACCTGTCCCTTTAATTCCCATGTGTAATAAAAACAGGAGAAAATGAACTGCCTGAAACCAATTTCTCACCTTAAGCTCTGTAACAGCAAATGGGCTCCTCTAAAACACCAGGAATTCGTGTGTCTGGGAGAGGTACAACCGGACCATGACACTTCAGAGTCCACAGATATTGCTCTTGCTTGAGTTGCTTTGCGTTTTCTCCGAGTGTACAGCGCCCTGTGGCACAATATCCATCCCCACTGCATCTCTAAGTGCTGAAACTTCACATCTTAATTCTATGTGAGTGGTTTTCTCTCGAGGCTGCGATGCCTCTGCCGAGCGGGAGCCTGATAGCAGCACTGAGAAGGTTGCACATTATGCAGGGAAATGTTGATGGTGTACTAAAAAAATATCTCAAATATCTCCAGTAATGTCTTTTTATTTTTGTTGTCTTGTACAGTCAATTTGAAGTACATCCACTTTGAGGTTTGGTGAGGAAATGCCTGTTTATTTGAAGCTGATGGAGATACTTGAATGGAGGATAACTGGGATCTAGGGCTCTGGGATAAATTACTCCACTTGTATTTTCTTTTTCTTTTAATCTAGAATGCACATAAGCCATACAGCAATATTATCATCACTTTGCACTTTCCTTAGGAAGTATCTTAATATTCTATAATCCTCTTTGCTACAGAATGGGGACTGAACTAAGATGGAATTATATTTTAATGTAATTCCTCGTGAAACAAAAGGGGACCGTGTTCAGAAGCTGGCTAGATATATGGCAAATGGGAACTAGACAAGCTGTGTAACATCATGACCAGTTTCTATGGCAACAAAAATGTCAGCTATCCTTTTGGCTGATTCTATTAATCCGTGGTAGAGGCACTGATACTGACACATTTGGAATTTATTTAAACAAGAAGGTGAAAAGATAACCCCAGCACAGCTTATAAACAAGGGGGAAGTTAAGCCTCTGCCATAATGCCACCTGACATGGATAGAAGGGAGTAACAGGCAGGGGAGGCATTCCAAGGCAGCCACTTGGAATTTTGTTAAAAAAGTGCTCAAGCCATTTATTGAGAAGTCTGATACTTGACAAAATTTCATCTTTTCCCCCCAGCATTGCCATACCCCAAACTGCTGGCCTGTGTTCATCCCTGTGCTGTGGATCCTGTGGCCAGGTAACCCTAAACCCTCCACGTGGGAGATTTGGGCACCTGGGGCATCCCAAACTGGCTGCCTGGTTTGGGGTTTTCCCCCAGAAGCTTTTTGGCTTCTGTTCTGCTTTTTTTCCAGAGCACAGTGGCTGTCTGATGGAGAAAGCTGTGTTACTCAGTGATTAAAATGCATGGTCTGGCCACTGGAAAATGGAAAAAGCAGTTGCAAGGAGGCAAAGCACATTCTGTATTCCCTCTATGTGGGTCAGATATTTTCCTAGGGACACTCAGAAATGCTTGTGCTCTGCTATTTCTGCTGGGTACTTTATCCTTTATTCTCTTGTTATTGAAAGAGCTAAATGTTTTCCCACTTTCCAATGTACCATGACAATACAAACTGTACGGTGATGTCGGAGCACAAAATAAATATGGATGCAGATACTTGTCATTATGATAAAACAACATCTTTTCATCTTTATCTTGGAATTACAGGCTCCTCGGGAAGATGACAGTGTCTTGTTATGGAAAATGAATTTTTGGTAGTAGAAAGATATCTTTTAACTTATTCTTGAATTCTTCCTGTTTGCCAGAGGCATATAGAAAAATTAGCTTCTTTCCCAATTCTTTTGCTGGTTTTATTAAAATTCATAGTACAAAAAGTGCCATATAAAAGTGCTTGGTGTGTGAGAAAAAGAAGAGCTGGAAAATGCAGAGCTGAATTTATTATAAGATTATTAGCTGGCTGCTGGCTGGATTTTTATTTTTTAGTTGGCTAAAAAAAAAAAAAAAGCCATCAATATTTTTTTGCCATTTCTTTTTAAGCTTGTAATGTACTGAAGAGACTACAATATGTATTAATGTACTTCTGATTTGGAAAAAGAAAGAAAATAAAAATGCCCCATACCCTAATAGAAAAACTGTCAGAATTTTAACCACAATATAGCTCCTGGAAACAGAGTTCATGTGAACTTTTGAACTTCCTCAGATTCAGAAGAGCTTTCTGGAAGGGGCATAAGTTGTCAGATTTATCCCATGCTTCTGTTAAATCCCATTCCCACAACCTCTAGCTCTGCCTCTCACACCCCTGTGTCCACTGGCTTTGTTAAGCAGGTTTTGTATCAAAATTGCACGAATGTGTGATGGTTACAGCTTCTGTGAAGTTAAAAAGATAAGCAGTGATAATGTATCTGGTATACTGGAAAGCTGGGTGGTTTGGGACCAGAAACCTACGTATTTATTATCATCAGTTTACAAAGTTGTGCCTCTTGGTCCCATGGGAATTTTCCAGTCTTCCAGGCAGCTTTTTTTTTTCCATCTTTTTGATGCAGCAGTAGGGGAAGGGAGGTGATGTCACTTGGTATTACAGAAAATGAGGCAGATGTGTCTTAGACTGAACTTGAGAGCTTGAAATAGCTTTGTTTTGTCCTCAGCCAGGGCAGGTGAGGATGGAGCAGCTCAGTGGAAAACTCCACTCCCTCCTAAGCCCCAGAGCATTTTCACCTGAGCAGCAGCTCTTTCTGAAGGTGGCATTGATCATTTTGCTTTCTTTTCCTATGGATAACTTCTACAAACTGTGTAGCTGGGAAAGCTTTTCTAGTCCTGCCAGCTGTGAAAGGGCAGTGCTTTGGGTCTTTTCCTCTCTTAGAGTGCTTTCAACTCCGCCCATCTCTTCTGCTGGAGACTCTTCCTTTGCACCTCCTCGCTGAACCCCCACCTGAAGTCAGGGTTCCCACAGCTTGGCCACTGTCCTGCTCCCAGGAACCTCACTTGTCTGTTTTTTAGGATAAACATGGCATTATTCCCTGTGATCTGGAGACGAACACTTTAATCCTCTTAAATGACTGAAATAAATGAAGCATGTTCTTTATCCTGGATTAATTGTTACAGCAACACCAGACCTCCTCCTTCAAAGGAGGTGAAGTCTCCAATGAGAGGGGATGAAGGCACAGGAGTAGAATTTCTTCTGATTTTATTCTTTAGCAGCTCTGGCACAGCTGATGTCACAAACATGAGCATCTCTTAACTCAGGTGGAAAGCTGTGCCAGAGATGGTGGTGGGAAGGATGCAATCCTTCCTCCTGAAGCCACTGGCTCAGAAAACTCACACTCTCACAAAGGCTGACCTTTTGAGGAGTCACAGACATTAAATACAGGACTTAATCAAAAGTTAATTTCACTGAGCATCTAACCTGAGGGCAGGCTCCAGCTCACTGTACTTTGAAGTCAAATGCCTGGCTGGTCCTATAGTGATCAAAACATGTTTTGAGCCCTAGGTATTAGCAAGGGAAATAGCTGGTGCAAAAGCAGTTATATCTTGATTTCAGTCCTTCTGGTACAATTTTGAAGGCATTATTTGGGATGTTCATTGTTTTTTAAAAATAAAGACTGTTAATTCTTTTGGTCAATAACCATAATTCTGATCTGGTAGGAAAAAGTAACTCTGTGTTAATGCACTTGGGGTTCCTTGTCTGCCTTGTTCCTACCCTTCAAGAAGATAAGAAATAGTTTAAAATTCTTTTTTAGGGCATATTTGTGTACATATACACATACATATATATAATGTAATATTACAGCTGCATAAAAATTATATATAATCTCGCAATGGTATATTTTGAGTATCAAAATGTCTGATTTGAAACAATGCAGACATTCTTCATCAATGACCTGGCAGTGGTCTGCCAGATGTGTGTCCAATGAGCCAGGTTGCTTCAACACAGTCAGCCAAGGGACTGGAAACCACATTGCTGGCTCTGGGCAGGTTTTGATGTGTGTTGGAAGCTGGGCCTCCCCACAGCAAAATGATCCCTGTGTTCAGGGTCCTGTCAGAGCAGGATAGGCCAGAAATGGGGGGTGGACTGGAATGGTGTAGAGGAGCAAGGAGCTGGCCTGGTGTTCATTAGCAAGTGTCACTGCTAATTGAGTGCTTTATTTGAGACCTAAAAATGATGGGTGGACACTGTTTTAGAGATGGAAATACATATTATCAGCACCACTTAACTGGGAGCTGATGGGCCTCCTCCTGCCCATAACTGATGTTGGTTCTTCATCTGCTTGTATAACAGGTGGTAAAATAGTAAAATCTCATGGGAAGATGACAGAGGATCTCTTCATGTTCTCTATTTCTTCCACCTCATAGCCTTTTCTTCCCTTCCTCACATCTACCCAGGCTTAAACATCAGCATGAAGGAAGCCTTGGAGACCTGGAGTCCTCTTGGGTTGTCCCGAGCTTGCACTGAGGGTGTTTAAATGGGTTTATTATGGGATCATTGTCATTTAGAGACCGGATGCCTGTTGCAGTTGTCCTTGTTTAGGCTGTCACACCAGCTCTGTTGCACAAAGTGAAATGTATTTACTCAAGAGGTTGATAAAGGTGTTTTTCTAACCCAGGCAGGCGAGGTGTGAGGGCCTTGTGCACACGGATGCTTTGTGCGTGTTGGCCAACAAAGAGTTGAATCACAGCAATGTGATGGCTTGCAGCAGCCTGTGCCTCCTTGAAGGAGCAAAACCTTTCTTCTCCTCACTGCCAGAAAGCTCTGATCAGCAAGAAAAGCCATTAAATTCAGAGCTGCTACATGCTCACTCCAAAACACACTCCCTGTTGAATTTCCTTCTGCTAAAGAAAAGCAAGTCGGCTGTGACCAGTCAATAATTTCTCCAAAACTCCTGATCTTTCACCAGTGCACAAGATACAGCATTTAATGATCACAAAACCTTCTTCAGATGTGCTGTGTCGAAGTGCCCCTTGTCAGTCAGCAGATTCCTGGGATGGGTGAACACTGGAGCTTTTCTTCTGTCCCAGCTCAGTGGGAGGCTCACCCTGATCAATGTCTTACCTTTGTGTGCCACTTAAGGAACTACTGAAACACACTGAAGTGAGAGAACTCTGCCTTTAATTAGGCTGGATGTGTGCTGAATCCACACAGGAAACTGGGCAGCATTAGAGCCTCCACTGTGCAAGCCCTGGGGGACACAGCTCAGTCGGAGCAGACGTGCTGATTCACCCTTCCCTGCGCGTGGCGTTAGCGCCCGTCCTCCTTACCAGACTAAAAATGTCTAAGACCACGCAAGACTGTGATGCTTCACATTTTTAGGCAATTGCTGTTTTTGTCAAAACTGTCTGTAGCTTCTCTTCCTGGGTGCAATATGGTGAGTAATGAGCTATTGGAGTAATGTCTGTTTGAAACATCCGTAGCCATATGGCAATGTGGGAGGCGAGGATAAAACAGGGATCAGTCACAAGTGTTTACTTTGAAACACAGATAAAAAGGCAAGTTTTGTGCTGTGACTCAGTTACTCGTTGGATCAGGTACTGGAAACAGTAGTTTTTAATTACTTCTGTGTTTAGTGGACTTTAAAATCCCGGGCACTGAAATCCGGTGCGTATTAGTCCTCCTGATTGCTCTCTTCAAATCTGCTCCGTGAAACAACGGGACAAACGGGGGTTGCATTTGAGCCAAACCACAGCCACTTAATCCATGGAGTCATTAGAGATTATTTTCAGCACTGCCATGGACTGTGTGTGGATAAAATGGGGAAAATGTTGCTGAGGAAGGTTAATAAAACTGCCTGGTTGCACTTGCAAGATGGCTTTGGAGGATTTGGGTTGTTTTGAGAACAGCTCAAGATGCTCTGGCAAGCGCTTGGCTGAACAGTTTTCTTGCAAAGAGTTTAATAACTTGGGCTCCTTGCTAGGGTGAGGCACAGCTGCTCCACAGAAGTGGAGTCCTGGGAGGATAGGTGGGTTATTTTAGGAACTGAAGTGTTTGTAAGAATATCCCTTTTAAAATAAATCCTTATTTGGGATCGGGGAGCCTGTACTGTTTACTTTTGCTCAGCTCTGTCCCAGCACTGTCAGCTCCTGCTTCTCTCTGGGAGTCCTGGACCTCACCTGTCTCCTCCATCGTGGGGGTCCCACCTTGGAAACCTCTTGGGGGGATTAGGGAAAACACCACCTGTCAGTGAGGCCTTTGGAGTCCCAGCATCACAGAGTGGTTTGGGCTGGAAGGGACCTTTAAAGGCCCTCTGGTCCAGCTCCCTTTGCAGTGAACAAGGACACCTTCCACTAGATCCCTGCCCAGCCTGACCTTAAAGACATCCAGGCATGGAGCATCCACCACCTCTATGGGTAACTTGTGCCAGTGTTTCACCACTTGTAAAAACCTTCTTTATATCAAATCTACATCAACCCTCCTTCAGTTTAAAACCACAACCCCCTTTCCTATTGCAACAGGTGCTTGAGTGGTATCAAGAAAATATTTTGGTTCAAAGAAAACATCCTGTGGCCTGAGTGCATTTCATGTTTGAAATACCTTGTTAGATTAGTTAGACTGATGAGCCTGTTGGGTAGGGTGAAGGTGAGCAGGTAGGTGAAGAGAGAAATTTACTGCATGAGTAGGGTCTGGCAATTTCCTCTGTGAATACATTTTTACATGTGACTCCTGATCGACTGAAGGATACATGTTGGCTTTTAAAAGGAAAGTTTGTGAAAGTGGAACATTTTCTGCAATGGAATCCTAGAATCCCAGAATGGCTTGGGTTGGAAGGAACCTTAAAGCTCATCTTGTTCCAACCCCCTGCCATGGGCTGGGACACCTCCCTCTAGCCCTGGCTCCTCAAATCTCTTTGCAGAATAGAAGCACAGAACAGGGGGGGAAAAAAAAACCCCACAGTCTCAAACTTCTCTAATAGTGTGTGGGCTTTGATTAGAGAGCACTCTATGTGCTAATTGAATGTTGTCTTCTATTAGCATAATCTTGGGGTTGTGTCTGGTCAGTGTTAATGATAAGTGGCAGAGACGCGTTTCTAAAACTCCGTCTCATCGCTTGGGAATTGCATCCTGTAAATGTAAGCCTGGGTCATAATACTTCATCTCTGCATTGATTTATCCCAGTCTTAGACTATTTATATCAATTTGCTACTGGCAAACATATAGAATAGCTTAGGTTGGAAAAGGCCTTTCAAATCATTGAGTCCAACCATTAAGATCATGTGGTCTAACTGCACACATATAATGCAGACATTATATGTGGTATGATGTATAAATATATAAAAGAATTAAGGCTTTTTGAAACATAACTGGATTCTAAAATCAGTTTTGACATGAAATTACTTTGTTAAGGAAACATATTGTATATGTTCTTACATGTACAACATATACATATGTTTTTATAAACTTTAGAACCATGTTTAATGCGTGTGCTTTAAACTTGTAGGACCATATTGCTGGGAGACATTTGCCTGTAATTGTTCACAGGATGAGTGTTTGTGCTCATAAATCAGAGCAATTATAATTATTGTAAGTATCTGTGCTTCAAACTGAGCGTTTAGGAGTGAAATGGGCTTTTTCCATGTAAGCGCCATCTTTATATACACTAAAAAATGCTGGGAAAAGTGGCATTGTTCCACCAGCACCCAGGTAACTTCAGGAAAACGAAACAGGAACAAACCCAGCATCTCCCCATCACTCAGTGCTACATACAAATGTCTTCACAGCTATTTGCACTTGAAATGCTTCATTTGCCAACTCCAATGTGGCATTTGCAAATGCAGATTAGTGACAGGAGCGCTGTTGGCTGCTGCTTCTTCCTCCTTTCAGATGTGGCTCGTACTGGACATTTCCTGCCCAGACTTGTAGGCAGCAAACATATGGTCTGGTAGATAGTTTATGGAATAACTTGCTGGGAGTAATTTGACTGTTCCAGAAATCTCTCAGGCAAAGATGCCCAATTTTCAACATAACATTCGTCTGAAATGCCAAAGTTAAGATATTCATTTGCTCGCTGGTATTGTTGCATTTCATAACAAGAGCTCAGACGGAGATAAGTTGTGGGTTAAATTCACTGATGGAAATCTCTGCCTTTATGAGTTGTTTGTTTGAAATGCAATTGCTTTCAGGGCCTGCATTACATGAAAAATTACTATATCTGATTAACAGATGAATTCCACAGCATCAGTAGTGAGCAACAGTGGGATTGTCCATCAGCCTGAGGTTCCAGTTTCTGCCTCCACACTGTACAGTGCTTCTCTTCTGTCAAATGTATTCAGTCTTGCCAGCACAGAGGGAACTAATTCTTCCTGGTGCTTCTGAACTGTGTCAAATGCTCTGGGCATCTGTTTTCCTACAACTTGAGGTTTTCATAGCCTATAGAAATGTGTAGCACACGGATTTTCTTTTTTGTTCTGTTTCCTCTGAGGTCTTTTTCGTACCCACCCTGGTACATGGGGCCAGGATTCAGCTGATGTCACTGTAGCAGAGTTTGACTTCAGTTGCCTGGCACTATGTATTTTTATCAATTTATTGTAGATAAGGAACTGGACTCAAGCTGTGCCTGAACATGACATTTTTTCAAAGGAAACACAACTTCAGGTTCCTCTTCCTCCTCCTTTCTTTTTTGGAGCTAGATACTTCTGTAGGAGGGTTGGCTGGTGGACCTGAGTGAGGAAAGGGCCCACAATTAATTTTGGAGTTAATCACAGTAAATTGGTGTCCTGCCTTTGAAGTTTGAACCAAACCAGTTTCTTGATCTGACTGCCTGACCCTGTGGGTGCAGAGGTGTGGCTGAGGGGCTCAGCCTTTGCTGCTTACAAATCAAAAGGGAAAATGTGGCCATAGTTTGGAAAGTCCTTTTGCCCCGTGTCTGTTGTCCCAGAGGTCCCAGGCACTCCTGCTCTCTTGGCAGCTGCATTTGCCCATGTGCCAAACTGACCAACACATGCATTTTCTGGTGGCTGCCTTATTCATTGGAATTTTTTTTTCTGTGATCTCTTTGTCTGTGTTTCTTGTAATACACCAGGATCATACCTCTGGCAGCCTTTTCTGGTGACTGCTTGTTTGATCAGCCCACAGTTGGTTCCTGTGAAATATTTCCCAATAAAAACCTTCATGCTCTCTACAATTCCCTGATAGGAAGGTGGAGCCATGTGGGGGTTGGTCTCTTCTCACATTTAACAAATGAGAGAGCAAGAGGACACAATCCCAATTTGTCAGAGGAGGTTTAGATTGGAGATCAGGGAAAATTTAGTTAGGGAAACCCAATTTTCTGTCACTATTTGTGTTTGGGTTTTTTTAGCATAGGTTTTCATGGCTCAAGAGAAGTGGAATTTTGAGCATTTTCACTTGCATGGCACATGCTGTTATGGAGAATCTTGTTTCTATAACATTCACTTTCCTTGTGTCCACCCAGATAAATTATGGTGCCCAGCTCCAGGCTGAGCATCCATCCCTCTGTGTCCAGGCCCTGGCCCAACTCTGTTTCCCACCTTTCTAAATTAGGCACTTCCAGTTCCAAATAAACATCATCAAGCTTTGCATTTTTTTGTCAGTGTTTGCATCCCAAGAAAAGTAGTGAGGAAAATCAGAACCTATTCAGTGTTGTAAATACAGCAGATTATTTCCCTAATATGTTATCCAGCAGTTACAAGCCAAATAATTCAGCACACTTTTAGGTTTCTATTCAAACTGATGAGCTAAAATAAAAAGTGTTGATTAAGGCAAGTGCATACCTCAGTGTTGATTGCTTTTTCTGCTGTTTTGTTTGGTTTGGCTTTTTCCAAATAGGGGAGGGCTCTGATATATTATATAAATATATAAATATACCACTGTTCTTGTAAGCCGCATTTCTTTTGTGTTTTGTTGGTTTGTTTTTTTTTTTCCTGTTTTAGTATGATCACTTTAAACCCACATTGCAAAACTAGGGTTTTCTATCACGAGCTTGTGAGCTCATGATGGGTTTTATTTTAAATCCTACCTTGCTGCTGGAGTTCAAGCATCACACAAAGCAAACCTGGCTGCAGGACGTTGATAAAGCACAAGCGTCAGCTCCTTGTATTTTTCTAAAAGTATTTGGTAATTGAGAATGGAATGTTTTTACTTTCCCTCTGCTACTTCCCCTGTCAGAGACCGAGGTTTCCAGAAAATACAGTGTTATCATCACACTTGAGTGACACATCTGTATTTAACAGGTGCCCTCTGTCCCCGTGGAGAGCTTGTGGAAAGGGGGCATGGCTTTCATAGAATCCCAGAATGGTTTGTCTTGGAGCTTAAAACTCATCTCATCCCACCCCCTGTCAAGGGCAGGGACACCTTCCACCATCCCAGCTTGCTCCAAGCCCTGTCCAACCTGGCTTTGGACACTTCCAGGGATGGGGAAATTCACAGCTTCCATGGGCAAGCTGTGCCAGGGCCTCCCCACCCTGACAGGGAAGAATTGCTTCCCAAAATCCCATCTAGCCCTGTCCTGTCTGGTTGAAACCATTCCCTCTTCTGGGGGATTCTTTGGTCACTTGTTCTATACTTGCACAAAAGCCACACCATGTTCTCCTGGCACACAGCCAATGTAGGATGTTTGAAGTGCTGCCTTTGTCGTGTGTCACCGTGCCAAGATAGTGGGATTCTGGGAAAAGAAACTCTTTCCTCTGACCCTGGATGGCTCCATCAAAATCAGCCAACATCCTGGGATCATCCCAATAGCAAACCAGCTTGCAGGAATATAATTGCATCTATTGAAGTGGTATTTTTACTCCTCAGATGAGCTGTTCTGCTAATAAAGGTGTGTTTTTTTCATGTGCACTGAGATGCTTTTTCCAAGAAGTCCTGAGCAGGTGGAATCCAGGTGCAGTTGTTACTCTATTTGTACCTGGAAATGCCTGGCTGGAGCACCAGGGTTAGGTTTGAACTGTGTGATGTCATGCCTTCCCATAACCTGCCTGTTAAATTTCCAAAGTAAAGTTTTTCTAGAGGTTAAAACTCCCCCAAACCTCAGGGTTTTTAGTGGTGCTTTATACAACAGTATAAATAATAATATACATATCATAACAATAATATGTATATTATATAATACAAATTATAATATACAGTAAATCCATGGAGAAGATGTAGGCAAAGGTAGATGGCAGTCTGCTAAAAGCACTGTGATCCAGGACACAATAATTGTTTCTTTGGGAAGCTTGTTTTATGTGGAAAATGGAAGGAATAACACTGTTCCTTCTGAAATGAGCTGTCATTGGTTCTGTAATTAGCCCAATGTTAATCAGTAGACAAGAGTTCATTCTAATTTAAAAAAAAAAAAAAAGTTGTGTTTTGGAGGCTCAGTTCCCAGAAAATTGATGGAAAAAATTTAAGACTTGTTACCAGGGATTTAGATAAATAAACTGCATTGGTGTTTGCCTAAATTAGAGAGAAAGTTGTTAATGTAAAAAAATTGACGTGTTAGGAAAACCCCACACATGTTCACTTCAATGTTTCTTCATTTTATTTATAAATATAAATGCTTGAAGAATAAAATTACCAGATTTTGGTCAGTGTTTTCATTGTGGAGGCTCTGTCAGTGGAGCTATTTCTGACTGGCACCATTTCAATCAAGTTCAGGAAGCTGACTTTTCCCTTTCTGTCAGCACAGATACAGGGAAAAAAAAAAAACCTGCTACAAAATGATCCCTTTTAATCCTGTGCCATTTTTATGTGCTGATTAGAATCAGGGTAATTTCAGCCTGTGTTGAAGGAGTTAATCTTCCTGATGGAGATGTGAAAAGTCGGAGCCATCTTAAATCTCAATACCACATGCTGCCTTAGGGATCACACTGTGCTAAAACCCCAGATAAAAAGGCCTGACAAAGATTATTGACGGTTTACCTTTTAATGAGCAGCTTGGATTGATTTTCATTTCCCTCCAGGGCTGCTGGCTTTGCCCTGTTTCCACCCATGATGTCATGATTAACAAAAACAACAACAAAATTAAGGCTTCATATCTGAATAATTGTGGAGAAATAAAGAGTAGCCGTGGCATTTAAGGGGAAACCTGTGCCAAATCCCATTGAAGGTCCAGGAAAAGCCAGAGAGCTCCAATCAATGGTTGGTGCTTCTCCCAGCAGAGGGGGATGCACCTTCTACCAAACAACACCTCAATTCTTCAGCTGTTTTATATATTTTAAATAACAGATCGCTCTGCAGAACAACAGGAAAACAACAAGAAGTCCAAATAAAGAGAAAATGCCTTCAAATCTATATATTATTGTTGAAAAATAGCCATGGTTTCTCTTTTGTTTGCCAAGCCCCCACTCCTCTAAAGCCAGCACTGAACAAACCGCCTCTGGCTATGTTCCCATAATTTTGTTCAAATCCTTAAGCTTCAAAAGAGAGCAGCTCTGCCACCACAAAACTATCATCCCAAAAGCTCTTAAGCTCTGACATCATCTATTCTGTTTGAGTCCTTCCATATAGACCTTGCCAGAAAATGGAAATCCCTTTTACATGTGGGAGAAAAGGGCATGTTTTTTTTTTTAAAAAAAAACCCAACAAATTCCCACTCTCATCAGTATTAAAAAAAATTAGAAAGGAGAAGGAAAGAAGGAAAAGGGTGGTTTTTTTTTTTCCCAGGCATGGCTTTGCAGAACAAAAACCCTGTTTTCGAGGAACAGGATGGAGTGAAGCCTTCCAGGCAGGCAGATGGGGAGCCGGCGGCGCAGAACCGCTCTGCAAGTGGAAACTTTCCATGGAAAGATCCCGGTTTCCAAGGGCAGGGGAGGCTTGTGCCTTCTGAGCCTGGTGGGGATGTGGCTCCAGACCCCTGGGCAGGGCTGCACAACCTGCCTGGGCTCTGTAGGCAGCTTTTGGAGCCAGCTGTATTGGAACAAGGCGCTGCTCTGTGTGTGTGGCCACTTGGAGGCTGTCAGGGCTGGAAAATGGGAATCCAAGGCAGGACTGGGGGAGATGCTGAGAGAGGGGTGTTGCTGATCTGGAGAGTTCCACGGAGTGGGTAATCAGAAATGTGGTGGCTAAGAGCACTCAAAGAGTGGTACTTGTGTGGAGCTGGAGGATATGGAGCATCATTCCTTAATGCACTTGGCCTGGTGCACCAGGGAGGCTGTTGGGTGGAGGATGGAGAGGGGAAAGCTGCAGGTTAAACCACTTAAACTATCACTAAAATCCTCATCTCAAACTCTGTTGTGTTTTTCTTGTTAGATTTTTTTTTTCCTTCTGGGTTTTTTTTTTTCCCCCCCTGCAGAAGAAGTTACATTGAATAACTATTCTCAGCAGTGTAAAATTTCAATTCCTTAAAGCACATCTTTTACCTATCAAATTGGCAGGCTGGAGGAACAGTTATTCTGCTGCAACTTCAAATCACCGCTTCCAAAATTGATCTGGGCTTAGGTATGTCTTTGTGTGTCCATGCTTATTAGCTTCATCTTGTGATTAACTTAATGGGCTATGGAATTTTACTCTATGCAAATGCAACTGAAAAACCAATTATTGAAAAGTGAAAAATGAACTCTAGGAGACAGTCATTAGACTATTAGAATCCCCCAGTTCCTTTGGAAGCTGTGTTTGGGTAATACGTGGTTTTAATACTGAATTTCAAGCCCAGAAAAAAGCTATTTGGCAATTACATTTTTTTTTCAGGCAGTATGGAAACATTTTGACAGGCCTGCCTGCATGGCCTACTAAGACCCACTGGGTTTTACGAGTTGGAAAATTAGTCATAGCTTCAATGAAACGTTGTAGCCCACTTAGTACCCTATTTTCAGGGTCCTTAGATGTACAAGCATCCGTGAATTTCGTTTGGACGGCTGGTGAGTGTAATCCATATTAGCTGGGCTGGATCCAGCAGCAAGCTGCTCCCTGGCTCCAGCCTTGCAGGACTATCTTCCAGTCAATGTGTTTTTTGTGGGTAGATGGTGATGAAAACCTCCTCTAAACCTGATGAATTAATTTATGTGCACAGGGACGGGCTGTGGCAGCATCTATTGGGGCAGCAAGTACATCACTGCAAGTGTTAACTGGAAAATGATGCTGGTGACTCCCAACTCCCCCAAAACAGATGCATTTTTTGACATGTTTTTCCTCCTCATCTGCCAAAGTGCTACAGGGGGGTGATCAGCACTCACAGGCCAGTGGCCCCAGCTTTGGTTAAAAGCCTCTTGAGAAGGAAGCTGCAGGTGGGGACATGGTTTATGCTGGCAGCTGTGGGGACAGCTGACCTGGAGCTTGCAGGGAGAACACAAACGCTGGCACTTGGCGAGCTGTGTGCTCAGAGCAGAGGTCACCTGGTGTTTCTGGGGATGGAGCTCAGGGGAAAGCCAAAAAACAATGAGGTAAACTCCTTGTGGAGGGAATGTGTCCTCAGAAGTGCTGTGTGCCACCTCTCTAGAAGATGGGCTCTAATTGTCATTTTATGTGGTGAGATTCATGTTTGGCCCCTTTATCCTTCTTCCCTTCCATTTCCATCTCAGGTTTGCCTGGTTTTCACCATCTGTAGTTTCAAGGCTCCCTCTGCAAGAGGTTTTTTTTGTTTGTGATGTCTCAGTGCCAGCTGGCTCCCCACAGGATGGAGGTACCTGTGGCACGCCCTGCACCTTGTGTTTGGTCTCAGCAGGTCCTGCACAGGTCCAGGGACCCCCAGAGGGTGTGGGGCCCAATTCTGGTCCTTGTTCAGCTCACTTTGTGTGCTGTAGATCACCCTCAGGACAGGCTGGGAGCCCTCGTGTGAGAATGGGTCACCCTGGGGAGCTGTGCAAACACATCAGGGCCACATCTGGCCTTTCCTTTTCAGTAATGCCTGGACACAGCTGGGTGAGGTGAGAGGGTATCCAAAGGATGCTGGCTGTAATTTAATCAATCGACATTTAGATGGGTGGTGATGAGTGTCTGTAAATGCTTTGGGTGGGGGAATACAAGGTACACATCCTTATTTGTCTTCCTTTAGGTTGAAATTCCCTAGAAGAGAGCCTGGAAGTAAGGATGAACAGGACTGTGATAAATATAACAGAAGCTCAGTGCTGCTGGACATTGTCTTATTTTGAACTGCTTTGAGTTTATTCCATCAGGTAGCTTGAAGCCATTTAAAATATCTCCAATGCAAATGAAGAAGGGAAAAATAAGAATAATCACAGTACAGATAAAGCATGTATCAAGAATAAAAGACACTGATAAGGAAGATTATGAAGCAAAGAGGAGGAATAAATATGAGGTGGAAAGCAGATGTGGAGACTGAAGGGAAGGTGAATAAAAGATAGATGGAAATATTAAGACATTTGTCAAATCCTTGAATGTAAAATGTCAGGGCTTCAAGAACTTGTAAAGGTTATTTACTAACTAAGGCCAGAGTGAAATACTGTGTAACTGCATTGATGCAACACAGACATGTGCATGTACTCTTTGCAGAGTAGGACTGGTTTGATTGCTTAGTACCCAAATAAAAAAACAATAATTCTTTGGCTTTGTTGCCAGGGAAATGGGAGATGTATGCCATAAGAAACAGATGTAAATTTCTGAGCTTTTAAAAGAAAGAAAGCAGGGTGGAGTGGGAGAAATCACACCAGAAATTACCTGCAGTCCTTAAGTATTGAAAGATATACTGGAAAACTTAAGAGTTAGAAGTAATGTAAATGACTTGATTGAGGAAACTGTAGAATTGTATTGTTTTAGGTGTGGGAAAGCACTGATAAATTTTCAGGGACCCTTAGGGAATAACATTTATAAACAGGCTCTTGAAAAAAATCTGCTTTTAAATCTGACTTTGGAGTGGGAAACCTAGAGAAAACCCCTAAGAGCCTCAATAGGATATAAGATGGGAAACTGGTTTGAACTGGGATAATTGAATATTCCTTCAGAATTACATAATCACATGCAGTATTGAATGAATTCTTTTTAGGAATGTGTGTTAGTACCTAGAAGGGAGTCAAAATGTGTTGGGAGTTTGGTGAAGCATCTTTAGCATTTAGAGGCTGATCCTCCTTGGGCAGCAGGTGTCTTTAGCCTGTACTTCAGAGATTAGGATTTCCCTTAGAAGACTTGAAGCAATTTAGAATTATCAGCATGGAGACAACAGAAGGAATTGTAAAAGCTTCCTATGTTAATAACCTGGAAAGGGGAATTTACAGCAGGATTAAAAAAAAAAGTGTGTATATATATATATATATATATATATGTATATAGTGATACAGAACTAGGAAACAATGAGTTGGAGCTGAGGAAGTAAGCAACTTATAATACTTTGGGATCCATCCCATAGATTAAGGGCACAGACAGATAAGCAGGCTGCACAATTTATGGTAAAGCAAGATAAGCCTATGGACAGACAAAGAATGAGATGTAAAAGGATGCAGGAAAATAACCTCCATGGCTGTACACTGAGGAGATGGAAAAGGAGCAGGTGAGCAAAGGAGCTGGATGATGCTGCCTCCACTACAAATGTTATCATCAGTGCTCTACAGCAAAAAACACAGTAAAGCACGTGTGGCAGAGTGACATTTAAATCAGCTGAAATAATCTGACACCCAGCTAAGGACCAGGAGACCTCTGCAGTCACATTTTGGCTTGTGTTGTTCTTGGCTATAGGCCCAGGCAGTGTGTGGCAGAGGGCAGCCACGTTGTTCTCCTGAGCTCTAGGAGCCCTTTCTGTGTCCTGCCCTCACACTTACATGTGCTGTGTTATTGCATATTCATTAAAATTAACCAATTTGTTGTAATGGCTTTGGTTACCCACACACAATTGCCACGGTCTTGCAAAGGGAGAGGGAATCAAGGAGAAATGCTATAATTACACTCCAGACTCTTAGAATGAGATTTCTTCACTGGCTGAATGTAAATTCATCCCCCAGATCGTTTCTCTCAGCTATTTATCCTCTGAGAATATATTAGCTGTTGCTGTTTCTGTGTGGGGAGTGGGATGACTGTTTATAAAGCACTGCACAGATAAATCAATAGCATCTGCAAATCTGATGAACTCGGCTGTGCTGCAGACTGCTGTGACCAGGCTGCTCTGGGGCTGCAGCACGGCTCACCTGGCTCACAGCCTTCTCCCAGCTGCAAAAGTGAGACTTTGTCTTCTCCCAGCTGCAAAAGTGAGACTTTGTCTTCTCAGTGACTTGTTATTCCTTTCCTTTTTGGTGGAGCAGCTGCCAACTGTGGCACTACTCCAGGCTGGAGCAGGGTGAATTGCCATCCTGGGTTTCTCACCTCTGTCCTCTTCTGCCAGATGATGAGGAGGCAGAGCCCTGGGCATGCCATGAAGGTGGTATTGGGCTGCCCTTTGCTAAACATCTGTGTGGCTTGTGGCTTCCCTGCCTCAGATCCTGAACACCCAAATTCCTTCAAAGATGGGCGTGATGGGCAGCAGGTGCAATCTTCTCTGCATCCTGCCTGTCTTCCTTGCTGGCTCAAAAATGTCATGTGCATCCTTCAGACAGACTGTCCTGCTTCCTTAGGTGCTTTTCCAGGTGTTCTGATACAGCTGCACAGTGAGTGCTGTTCTCATCTTTGAACTTGGAGCAGCCCAGTTGAATTTTAAACTCGTGGGCTAAATTATTAGGCCTGTAAATCTGACTTCTGTAGGCAGAAATCCTGCTTGTTCCTGGGTGTCTGACACTGGATTATTGGGAAAAGGCTGCTGCATCCACACAGATCAATTGGCCAGCGTGTGGGTCTGGTGTGACCCACCTTGGATGTGCTGCCTTCAGATCTTCAATCTGCTCCTTGTGGGATGTTTGGGTTGGTTTGGCTGTATTGCACTGAGGATAAAGAGCACAGCAGCTCTAAATCCTTTACAGTGGGATGGAGCACATCTAAAGTAACCCCAGAAGAATTTCTCTGTAGTTTCCCTTAGTCACACACTTTGAATTTAACAGCAGCTCCTAATCTCACCGTGCTGGAGATGCTCAGTGGGTCAGAGCAGTAGTGGCTGTGTGTGTTCTCCTGCTTGCATTTGCTCTATCAGCAGGGAAGAGAAGTCTTAACTCACCAGAAGATCAATGATTAAATTCCAATTTGCAGACTTTGGAGCTCATCCAGCCTAGAACTTCTCCAATATTTATGGTGTTCAGCTCCAGGATTTTCTAATTTAAGCATTTCTGTAGTCTAAGTAAAGTTATTAAGTGTTGAAGCAAACTCTAACAATACCTACCTTGCTCTAAGAGGAATAATCCATGCAATAATATAAATAGCTGCAATCTATGCACTTTGAATAGTGGTATGACAATCTCCAAAGATGTCCCATTTAATTTGGAGTTAATTCCACCTTCATTGCTTCATGGATGCACTTGAGGTGCTCTGTGGTGTTTAATTTGGGTTTTTCTGAATGCCAGATGCAGAGAGTTCGAGTAATTATAGACTTTAACTCAGCTTTTAAAGGCTGTTTCCTTTTTAGAGAGTATAAAGAGTATATAAATTGTTTTAAATGTTTTAGTGGGTACTGATGGCTTGGAAGATTATCCAGCTGGAAACAGAATGCAAGATCTTTTTGTTTCTCTCTGCAAAGATAACATCACCATTTCTGAGTGCTTTCTTAAGGAAAAATAAAATAACTGACGAAAAGCCCAAGCTTTCTGTGGGATGTATGGTGTTCTTTGGGAAAAATGCCATCACCTTGGTAGAAATCATATTCATGGTCACAGAAATGGTTCAGGTTGGAAGGGACCACTGGAGGTGATCTAGTCTGACTCCCTGCTCCAGCAGAGTCACAAGGCCACATCACTCAGGATTGTGGCTTTCCACCTGCATCTGCAAGAGCCTGTTATTCCTCTTCTGAAAACTGACATTTGTGCCCAAAACATCTCAATAAATGTTGGTTTTCCTTTGTTCTACTGCCTGCTTACTCCACTTGCTCTTCTGACCCTCTTGAGCAGCAGTGTTAGGAGCAAGGACTTTGTTCTGTGTTAGTGCAGAAGAGCTCAAATGAGCAGGAAAATAAAGCTTTAGCTCTTGAATTAGCCAATGAAAAACAAGGAAAGAGGGGGGAAAAAACCAAGGTACCCAGGTCTTTTGAGGTGATTCTTCAGCCATTCTACAAGTCAGCTGCCATTCAGAACTGCCATTGCCTGCAGCTTTAAGTTTTTAAGGTGTGCTGAAGTTACAAAAGCAAAATAAATGGTGACAAAATATATAAATACTTGTGTTCTCTCCTTTTGGTGCAGTCAAGACCTGCAGGGTTTTAGTATAGGGTTTAGTTTAGTGTTTTAGAATAAAGGCAGTGGGCAGGGGTTTTGTTTTCCTTACAGCAGCTGAAGCAATCCTACAGCTGTTTGTGGTGCCTGTGGGTTTGGGGTGTGCAGAGCCTGTTTGCACCCACTGGCCCCAGAGGGTGAGGAGCAGCTCCATGGGGACCAGGAGCAATTTCACTGCACCAAAGAACTGGCTCTTAGGAGCAGCCTGATGTTTTCTGCACATTTAATCAGCTTCCTTTGGTTTTAGGTGGAGAAGTAAACCAAAAGGAATAGATGTACCCCTAAACCTAAATTGAATTTCCTGACATCTGGGTATGATGTGCTTCATAATTCACCTGGGCAAAACGTGGTCCTGGAGCTGCCTCACACGATGCATGAGCTGTGATGAGATGCAGCATCTCCAACAGAGGGTTGCAAGGCACTGCCTGTAATGGGAATTGTGTCTGACAGCTTCATATTTCAGTTGCAACTGGCCATACTTGCAGAAAAGAGTATGTAATTATTTTTTTTTTTTTTTTAGCCTGGTTAGAGCCACAAGCATATGGCACAGTAGCAGAAGAAATTATTTTGGGTAGTAATCCTTAAATATTTTTTTGGCAATCAAATGATTAGGCCTTTCCCAAGGGAAACAGAAATTCCCATTAAAGCAGTTTGCTGGCGAGGCTTTATTACTGCTCTGCCACCCAAAGACAAGCCCTTCCTCCTCCCATCTTCTACTTGGCTGCATGTCTGGACAATGTATTCACTGCTGGCAGTGCTTGCTTAGCTTGCTGTCACCTGGAGGAAAGTGCAGCAGCACCTTTTGCATTGCTAAGTTACAGGCTAATGTGTTGACAGAATTACTTTGGGGTTGACTTATCTATTTTTTAAAATTATTATTAAAAATTATTATTACATTATTTAATTATTTAATAAAATTAAGTTATTTATTTTTTTTCCCTTCCTTCAAAAGTGATTGTACTGATGTTTGTCATCAGGGAAAGGAAGAGGGAGTGGTGGGTTTTTGGAGTGTCAGTAAAGTTTTATAGGTATTTTGAAGAAACTGAGTAACATGTGGGTGTTTCTGGATGTAACTCCTGGAGATTAATGGAGTGTGTCCATGTTGTGTTTTTCTGGTCACCCTTGGTGCCCAAGGCCCTCTGCTATGCAATACACAGTTTTTCTGCAGAGATGGGGATCTCTGTGGGGCATCCCACAGTGATTCTGTGTCTGTGTGTCCCTAAGGACCTCACACACCTGCCACTCCCTCCTTAGCATGGGCAGCTCTGCCAAGAAGGGCGAGCCTGTGCCTGTGACCCCAGGTTCTGCATGGTGGCCACTCTTGCTCCTTCAGCACAGAATAACTCCTGTGATGTGGACAGCAGAGTCTGATGCACAGACAGGTTTGTGTCCTGGTGCTAAAGGGCTAAAGGAGCTGCTTTATTCCAAAGCAGCAGGGATCTGATCTCAGGTGAAAGAGCCAAGTCCAGCATCTCCAAATATCTGTGGTGACATTTACAGGGCTGTGAGTAAATTGCCTCAGCATTGCAGGAGCCTTTGTAGGGGAAAACAAATCTAGGATGAGTGGTCCTCCAGCCAATCTTATTTTCCCTCCTTGCTGGCACAGAGCACATTCCCAGTGTTTCCAATGTAAAAGCCTTGCTTTGAAGGGGAGACCTCTGACCTTGCTCTGTAATGCAGTGAGCCCTGGAAGCGGTGTTTTTGCTGAAAGCTTTTGCTTTTAAGGGAGAAAAAGAGCAAACAAAGATGCCCTGTGGAGTAAAAGCTAAAAAAAAAAAAAAAATAAAATAATTACCCCTCTTTAATGTTTGCTCTTAGAAGTGTTAGAGGGATTTAGGGCCCAAAATTAGGTGTTGAGGTGTTAGTCTGGGGAGAACTGATGCCTTACAAATGTGGGGATGAGTAGTATCCAGAAACATGTCCTGAAGCCCTCTGTTCTCCCATCCTGCAGCATCCCCAGCCCTGGTCCCTACTCTGAGCTCCTTATTTATATTTATTCCATGAAAGATGGAGGCAGTTTCAGTTTTTATCCCCTGCCAAAGCCTGGCTGGAAGAGGCAGAGCTGGGGCCACTGCTGGAGCTGCTGTGATTGAGGGAATGAAGTCTTGAGGCCTCTTGGGAAGAGCAGGGAAATGAAACCACATTTTTTCACGTGGTGGGCACATGGTGAAGGCTCCAGGCTTTTCTCCTGAAGGTGTGTTGGTTGTGTCCTTAATCTGTAGTGCTAATGAGGGGGAAACTAAAAAGCACAGGCAGATTAGTTGATAGCATTCCCAGGAGTTAGAAGGCTGTGGAGACAAGCCAGGTATCAAAGTTGCTTTGATTTTTCTAACTCATGAAAATGACAGAAGGATTTGTCTTTGCTGATAATTGACCTCAAGTCTGGATGTCTTTCAGGCAAGGAAGGTGCCTCTTTTTCCCTCCCTTTGAGGTTAAGGCAGCCATAGTCAAACCATTTGGTTCCTGACAGGCAGAATGGAAGAGGGGGATATCAGGGTGAGAAAACTCCAAGACAAAATTTTCCATCTTTTAACTGCCACTGTTTCTCTTGGAAACCTCCAAATAAATGCACATGTTCTTATTTTTAATCCATTCTGTGGAAAGAATAAATGACAAATCAGATGTTAGCAATAAAATGTCATTTCTTCCTCTGAACTGATTTATCATGTGGTGTGCTGTTGTTAGAGAAAATTAATCAAAGGGCATATTGATCTCACACTGTTGTGTGCAAGAGGAGGTGCTTGGGTTCCTCTCAGCTCCTGGGGTTGGCAGAGGG
This sequence comes from Cyanistes caeruleus, assembly GCF_971803275.1. Lineage (NCBI taxonomy): Eukaryota > Metazoa > Chordata > Aves > Passeriformes > Paridae > Cyanistes > Cyanistes caeruleus. Next base: position 31,027,039 of record NC_141709.1, on the reverse strand, counting down.
TGCATGGGACCCCACAGATGTGATGCAGTGCTTTGGGAAGCTGGAACCCAAATTTAGCCAGCTGTGTGACAGTATTTCACACCTTGGCTTTTAAATAAGAGTTGGGATCAGCTCTCAGAGGCTGTTTTAGGGTAGTTTTCTCCCATGTCTTTAACAACCTGCTAATCATGTTCCTTGGTTCTTGAGCGGAAAGGAGGGGATCTTTATTGGGAAATGTGAAATAAAACAGGCTCAGAAACACATTTTTTAGGTATTTGCATAGTACCTTCTAATATGGGGAATAGCAGGACTGCAGAGAATCTTCTTTGGGTTTTTCCTCGTGTTAGTAGTTTGGTTGTTGAATGGGAAAAAGGGACTCGAGATTGGGCAAATGTGGGGGGAAAACCCTCCCACAGGGCTGCCCAAAGCCTTGGATGCAGGACTGGCTCTGAGTGACTGCTGATGATAATCTGCCAAAGCCAGAGGATGCTTCATGTGGCAGCACCAAAATAATGAGCAGCATTTTCTGAAATGAAGATGTCCAAAGGCTTTACGTGCTTCGCTAGGAAAGTGCCTGTGAACTAATTTAATTCAATTAATGTTGTCTTGCTCCTTCCCCTCTGCTACAAATTGGTGACATTCAATTCTTCTTTAGGCTGTGGGAAACACTCACTGTTTGTGGGCAGGACAGATGGGGAGTCAGAACTGGAAACAGCAGGAGGAGCATAAGCCCTTTGTCCTTGTCAGGACTGGCCTGTTCCTGAGGGTATCCACTCATCCATGGGAAATGAACCTTGATCTTGCCACTGGTCCCAAGAAAACACAAGCCTCTTATAAACTAGAAACAAGGAACACATTTTAAATAGGAATGATAATGGAATTTAGCACCTCCACCTACCTCAGGGGGGTGGCATTCTCTGTCAGTGACTATTGTCAAATCCTGTGTCCCACTGGGTGCAGACCAGGAGAGGTGTTCCAGTCAAGTTTTATCACCCACACAATTTCAGGTGTGGCAGAGGAAATAGTTACTGTCTTCCTAGCCCAGAATTTCTCCCAGAGTTAGTGGAGTTATTGAAAAAAAAACCAACCCAAAAATGTAACATCTGCTTTTGTTAGGCAGGCTCATCTGGGTCATGACCAAATGCTGTGGTCCCCTTGTCAATCAGAAGCTGCAAGAGTGGAAAGCACAGTGACTCACTGGCACTTGTCACCAGGGCCAGGAGCTGCTGCTTCCTTTGGGATGTGGGTGATAGAAAGCACAAATCAACAAGGCTGCATCTTTCTGATGTGTTCCTTAATGTTTCCTGGTTTTCTTCACTTTCTTGTTAAGGAAGGGAAGCTGCAGCTAGCCCTGGGCAGGAGGACACAGTGAGACAGCTCCTGTCTGCCCTTCTGACCCTGGGGCATTTTGGTGGGCATCAGGTTAGTGGGGTGGGAAACGATGGCAGGAGCAGCCTGGTTTAGATTATTAACACATCTTGGACAAAAAGTGGGGGGAGGAAGGAGGCTCTTCCATCATTTACAGCTCCTGAAATATCACTAATTAGTGTCTGAGGAATACAGACTGCGTGGGAAGTTAGACATTCACCAGGCTGTTCATCTGGGAGCTGTCTGAGGAACAGCTCCTGCACGCCGGACATCTGCAGGATTAAAAAAAAAAAAAAAAAAAATAAAAGAGAAAGGAAAAGACACAGTTCATTAACCACCAACAACATTACCCGGAAAGCAACTGGGGGAGCTGATCGCTGCCACTAACTCTCACTCTGTTTACCATCAATTAATATTTAGTCTCCCAAATCTGGAGCTCCTTTGTTGGCGTGCCTCCCTGGAATCCGGGAATCGCGGCTGGCTGTGGTTTGCATCAGAGTGCCCCGGGAGCCGTGGGCTCGCTGCTAAAGCCTTCAGGGGGCCTCTCTATTAAAGAGATAATAGTGGAGATTTGAAAGCTTCAGCTGATTAATTAAATGCAAACACAAGGTTGTACTCGCAAGCTCTTTCAAAGGACTCCGAGTCCTTTCCTTAAGTCGCTTCAACCTTGACCTGAGTTAGCGCTTGTATGAAAGATTAAAGGTGACCCATAAAGAGAGAAACTGGATTTGCATTGTTTTAAACTTGGGTTTGTGTGTTGTGGAGAGGAGATTTTTTATTTTTTTTTTCCCTCTGCACACACATGCCAGCTCCCTGCCTTAGGAATGGGTGGAAAATGGCATTTTGTGGTTCCTGGTGATGAGGGGGGCTCTGGCAGCGCTGCCAGTGGAGGTGGGATGAGAAAAACTCTCAGCCTGGGCTCTGCAGTGCTTGGGCAGTGCAAGATCCTGACACAAAACTGTGCTTTTGGTGATCCAAAAGAGCCAAACCATTAGGTCAGGTTTGTTGTGGTGTTGAGGGTGGAGCACGTCCAAAAAAATAGGAATAGCCCCAAAACCATAGGCTGTCCCAGGAAACCATCAAGGTTGGGCCTGTCTGCTTGGGAAACACATTTCCATCCTATTCATTTGTGTCAAGTTTACTCTTGGAAAATGCTTTATTAAAATTATTTGAGTGTCTTCTGGGACCAGTCAGAGCAGAGTGTTGCAGGAAATGTTAATATTCTCGGGGCTTCTTCAGACAGAGTTTCATTTGTTTTGTTTTGCCGTTTAATTCTGTTTGTGCTCCTTACTTGAAAGGGCTGAGCTCCACAATTTGCATTTGCTGAACAACATGACAGCTTGTGAAGTATGTGACAACATAGCTTGAGCAAAATAATGCGGTGGACATCCTAAATTACCTCTTCAGTTATATTTCTGAAGCTTTTTGAACAACCGAGATTTGATCCTTTCTAACTTGAGTTGAACCTTATGAATTGCAGATTACTATTATTTTTTGATCAGAACAGAAAAGGTTTTCATTTTTGGGCCTGGTACGTGTTATTTTAGCAGCTATTTCCTAATCTCTGGCTGTTGTAACCCCTTGGACTGTTTAATTGGGTGTTGCCAGGGAGTGCATGGAATTACAGTGTGACCAATCACTGTACTATATTACAAAGCTGAGTTCATCCAAGTGTCCAATTTTTTCCTCACTAAGTTTGTCCCTACAGACTTCTCTTTAAATTTAACACTTGTCCTTGAGAGTGTGCATAGAACAGAAGCAGCAGATAGGACCAGATGTAGTGCTATGGAGCTTCTTTGTTCTCCCCTTCGTGATAAAGCACAAAAATCCTACATAGTTTAACAAAACTCTGCTATCTGGTCCTAATTGCCGTAAGTAAAGCACGTGTGATCTAAATGTTAATCAGATTTCTGCATTTAATGAGGGAAAAAGCAGCTATTATATGAGAAATGTTCAGGAGCAGGAGCTGTTCGTGTTCCAATCAGGTGATTGTGTATTTGAATAGTATTTCCATTTAAATAGCTTTATCGCCCTGCTGATTCCTAAGCACTGAGTCAAAACAAAAACTAACAGCTAAATTGATATTATTACTAAGGAGGAATGAATAATAGGCAGTAATTCCATACCTGCTGGGAATCCTCAGTGTGCTCATGGACTACATAGGTGTGAGGGTCTGCACCAGCTCTGTGGAGCTGTTGTATTTACAGAGACCATCGTGGGGATCTAATTCTGCCCTACCGAGTCCGCGTTACCATCCCGTTAAATTCTCCCTCTGCTTATCCTCCTGTTGATTCCCATGAATCACTGGTCATGCAGTGGGCTCCCTTCCCAATTCCCAGCCTTGGGAGAAGCCAAGCCTTTCAAGCAGGCACGTTGGAATCCACAGAGATCCTGCGGGACACGCGCTCGTTCCCCCAAATCCCGTTCACAGCCAGAGCGTTTCCCAGGACATCGGCACGGCTCTATTGCTCTGGCCACCCAAATCTCCTAATGCTCCTGAAAGGATTATTTCATAATCTTATCCTGTGAATGCAACAGCTGTAAGCCCAGATAAATTGCACTCCTCTAGGGAAAGTGAGTTGGGACTCGTTTTAAGTGCATCCCAGTGGAATTGCATCATCTGTGATGTTAAATCTCATTTGGCTGGCTGGGATTGTGCTGAGTTCAGTGGAAGTGCCACCTTAGGATCCTGTGGCCTCTCTCTTTTTACATCAACCAGGCTGCTGTGGGCTGAGGCTGAAACCAAGCCACAAGCTCCTGTGTATTTACAGGGGCACTGCCCTTCAAATAATGGCCTTTGGGAGAGTGCCACGAGAAGCACCTTTTGTTTTAGACCTGTCTATTCCTTTCCAGAACCTGCAGCTGCCAGGCGAGGTTGGATACAGATCCAACTAGACCTTAGGAACGTTCAGGACCTCTGCTTCTCTCAGGCTCTGCTTCACAGGTGCCCAGATGGTAAAAGCCAGCTGAGGTTATGCCATGATGAGCATCGAGTCCTGCCTCTTGCCCAGCCTGGGCCAGAGCACGTCACTCAGCATCCTTTTCATCAGGCTCGATGCTTTGTGCTTGAACCAGAGCACTCCTTGCAGAAATACACCCAGGCTTCTGTGAAATGATGGGGAATCCAGCTGGTCCTGCCTATCAAAAATAAAAATCAGGGATAAAACCTGCTTTTTGCCCCAGATGGGAGCCCCTGCTGTGAGATCTGATCTAGTGGGTGCTATCACTACCCATGGTAGGTGGGTTGGAATGAGATTTCTATAAGGTCCTTCCAGGCCAAACCACTCTGTGGTTCTATGATCTGATCAGAAAATGTGATATTGAAAGGGATCCATATCAGTGAGATTCAGAGCATGTGAACTTTGTCCCTGAGCAGAGACCAGGCCTCACTTTCTTTTAGCTGCTGAAGTATTTCACAGGATATCTCATCACAGCTGCTTAAGAATCTGCTCACATTTTGATACCTCTGCTTGTTAATTCTTTTTCTCTCCTGGCTCCCTCTGGACCTGCTAAGCAGTGAACTCCTGTTTGTGTGATACTTCTCTGTTCTTGATGTTTCTGCTCCAATCACCCTCTGCTTTCACAGAACCATGTTCTTAAAAGTTCAGCCCCCCTGTGCATACTTACAAAGTAGTTGAACACTTATACCATGTTTAGGTAGTTAATTAATAGTGGCTAAAGAGTAGGTATTTCTTGTTCAGGCTATTTCAGCTCTTCAGCAGAAGGGTGGTTTTCTTTTTCTTTTTTTTTTTTAAATTTTACTTGTTCTCTGGTCAGAAATCACAGAAACTCCAAAGAAAAAACATCTGTAGAGCATCTGTAGAATCCCAGTTGCAGGTGATGCTCTGAGAGGATGAGTCCTTTGTATGGGGAAAAGATCTCCAAAGACATTAAATCCATTAAATTCCGTGTTTTTAACCACAATTTCTCCCTCACTTCCTAGTGTGTGTAGAATTTATAGTAATTGTGTGGCAAATAACAAACTTCATATAAAAGTAGGTTACTTAGGAAAAAAGATTGTGTTTGAAAATGTGGTTGGAGGTGTCAGAGATGAAGAGAGTACAGCCAGGAATCAACCATAAACACAGATATCAGTTCAATGATAAATAAGTACAGTCATAGGCAAATATCTATAGTGTTGGGCTATTTTTCCCATTGGGTATTAGAATTTCACTTTGGCCTTGTTAGAGAGAAACATTTGGTTTAATTGTTACAACTTAAGACATCTTACACACCACCTCTTTCAAAATGCTCAATGGAAAATATCTTCCTGACACCTATGAGAGCCACAGTTTGAGCAGTAAAGATTGGAAGTGTTCACCAGGAATTAAATCAGTGGTGAAGTCTAGAGAGCAGATCTGTTTGCAGGTTTCAGATCTGGGATAGATGCTTTGTTATTATTCTGTTAGCAATGATTGCATTAGGAAAGAAAGAAATGGATACCGGGGAAGTGGAATAAAATGATGGAATGATTTGGGAAAATACTTCACAGTGCAAGAACCTGCAAAGATCCTTTGCACAAGAAGCAAAGAGCAAACAAAGTGTTTGCATGATGACACTGCAGAATTCCCCAGCTGGGGGCTTTCTTCAGCCCTAGCTCAGCTTATCCATGGGAGCACTTGAAGGTTCCCCTCCAGTACCAGGCTTAGCAAAAAAACCTCCCAGACTGACTCAATAGTGCTGAATTGCATTTAGCTTTATGTTGAAGTGACAATTTTTGCATAGTTTTAATGAGCAGCAGCCCTGGGCCAGAAAACTTCGGGCTGGGATGCCTCTTGCTTGCTGCCCTAGTTTGTTTTCATCCCTCTCACCTGGGAGCGCCGTCCTGGAGCACATTAAGCAGCGGGACTGGCATCCGTCATGTGGAGTTTATCCTGTCATCTCTCCCCAGGAGGAGAAGTGTGAGCAATGGGGTGTTTTATTTTAATAGCATTTTTTTTTTGTTTGTTTGGCTGGTTTTGTCGTCATGGAAGTCTTTTCTGAGGCAGAATTGCTTTTTTTGGTTTTTAACGCCTCGGTTGCTGGGTGCCGAAGTTACGGCGGGGAGAATCGAGGCTTGGATGCTGCATCTGGAGTGGGTGGGTGTGAATTTCCTCCTAAGGCTGATTCCACAGCCTTATGCTTGCCTTGGAGAACATCTGCCTTCTGCTTGGGTGAGCTTGAGCTGGCGGTGCAGAGAGCTCCCAGAGGATGGCCCGTGGCACGTGCGGTCTGCACAGTCATCCTGGAGAGCTTCAGAAAGGCTTTTCCCAGGAAGACACTGAGTCACAGACAGATTTTGGTAGGCAGCCACCAGCCCAGCATTTTGCCTTCATCCCAGACTTCAGGGCAGTCTTTTAAGTACCCTGGGCCAAGCTCATGGACAGCTGTGATAGGCAGGGGCAAAGCTGTCAAAAGATGACAAAACCATTAGTATCTTTGGTCTGGTCATCATCTCACATCAGTGTCCTAAAAAAGCAGCTGGAGGGAAGCTTTTCCCACAGAAATGTGAGAGCCCATGGCCACAAGAGACCCAAGTTCCTGACATCTTGTCAGGAACAGCCACTGACCACTGGGTGTGGGAATAGCTGATTTATTTCTCTCTGGTGGGCCATTCTCCAGGGCTTGGTCTGGATCCAGGTACACACTCTCCATACCTCTGCTTATCTATCTAAAAAATTGATTTTTATATGCATATATACCACTATTGAGAGATCTTTCACTATATATAGATATTTATATCACTATATGTAGATAGTGATACTATATATAGCCAGTATAGATCTTTCTGTGCTATGGAGCTATGGTCAAAGGAAGCAGCATCACAAAAAATTTGATGTGTTGTGGAGCTAAAAGGAAACAACTGGAGAGGTATCCAGGCACAAAAACTGGAAAGGGCAGAGGACAGAAAGAAAGGAAAGGTGGAGGAGGATCTAAGCACAATCTCTTTGGCTCATAAGAAGGCTGCCAGTGGTGGAAAGCCTTGGGAATACATAATTTCAAAGTTTATACTGCTCATCCAGAAAAATGAATGTATCTGGGTTTTATAGGATTAAGCAGTAAAGTTCATTGCAGGTGGATATGAAGTGGAGAGGAGGAATTCACATGGGGGAAAAGGAAAAGAACATTAAATGTGAATTATTCAGCAAAAACCCCAGTTAGTTAGCATGATACTTGATCAGGAAATGACTAGACACTTTCCTATTATTAATAAAATCACTCCATAAACGTAAAACAAAAAGAACAAACTTCAACATATGGAAATAAGTTTTTAAAAAGGTTTTCTTGCTGTTTCTAGACTGCCTTGAAGATGATGAACACAGTAATAACACTGAGATTACTGCTGGGCACAAAGTGAACTCTTACTCATGCACAAAAACTCCAGCCAACCCAAACGACTGGGTCAGTAGAAATTAAATCAGCAGCAAGCCCCAGATAATATCTGATGGTGGGTTTGTGTCAGGATGGATGGTTTCTTTCTTGTTTCCTCGTTTTGACTGATTGCAGTCACTGCAGAAATCAATAGCCTGGCCATGGCCGGGCACTGAAACAGGGGGAGGCAGAGGAACAGCACAAGAGCTTTCTTGGAGACTTCCCAAATCCCAGCCCCAACCTGCCCAGGTGGACAGGACCTTCTGCAGGGGCTGAACACAGAAGCTGTGAAGTTCTCAGTGTTGCCTGCTCAGGCAGGCAATTTATTTCTTTGTGTATTCTCATGTCAGAATCCCAAAAGCTTCATCACAGCTCTGGAATTCTTCCCTGGACTTGGTTTGAAGTGTGTGCAAATCCAGCTGGGTGGAGGGAAAAGCTCCTCAGGGAATCTTCAGCCCAAGGCTTGCTGCAAAGTTCCTTCTGGTGCTGTAGTAAACAGAGAAAGAACCAGATATTATTTCTGCTGGGGAAAAAAGGCATCTGAAAGCTTTCAATCTGTTCTTCTCAGAGCAGTAACTGAAATGAAATAATACTTTTTTTTTTTTTTTTTTTTTTTTTTGTGGTTTTCCAGTAAACTTTTAAAATACACACTTGGATCTAAATATTAAAAAAGGTTATTTCAATAACTACATAATTGGTTTTATTTTACTGTTTCATTGGTCTGTACTTGGATTTTTATCTGGTGTTTGTAAACAGCAGCAAAAATGTAATATTCATTTACTATTAATAAGTAAAACCCAGTCTAAATCAGGTGACTTACTGTATATTCCTTGATCACTAGCATATGATTTAAAAGATTTTTAAATCATGTTTTTATTTCATCATTTGTGGATCTGCATATCCCTGAGTTTTACAGGGAGGGCTCACACATCCAGGGATTCTCCCTACCTGCTTGCCCAGGTTTGTCTCCCAAGACCTTGGAGAGTTTTGGGCCTGTGTTTCCAACTTCTCTACATTTCAATATTCAGCAACTTTTGGGGTGTGCTGGGTGTGCCTTAGGCTGAGGATAAGCAGAAGCTTAATTTGTTCCTAATGATTTTCCACTCTTTTTCCTATTGTTTCTTATTTATTCTGCTATAATTTATTCACAAGATTAAGTGGGTAAACAACATCACAACTACTTCTAGCTGCACAGTCCAGTGAGCATAATGATGCCAGTTTTAAATGCTGAGTAGTGCTGATTAGAGCTATTACACGAATATTCATTTGTTTGCTTTACCTTTACCACTTTGCTCACATACTTCACAAATTAGGGTATTAGCCTTTCTTTTTCCCCTCCCTTACTGTTTTTAACCATCAAATGAAGGTAATTTACCATTTTTCCATTTGAATTGAAAAGTTAATTGAACTTAATGGCTTCAGAAAAATCAATAATTTCCTACTGTTATTGATATAATGAAGCACATGTACGAGATTATCCAGTAAAGACACAAACCACTTAAATGAAGAATTCAGCTCCAGGTTGAGCTATTTAAATTCTCTGTGTGGACAATTAAAGGCAGTGTGTGGGGAGGAAGCAGCAGTAACTTCAGTGCATTGAAGTTATCACAGAGTCATTTAGTTTAGGAAAGTCCAACCATAACCCAGCAGTGTCACATTCCCCACTAAACCATGTCCCCAAGTGCCACTTCCACATTTTTGAACACTTCCCAGAGATGGTGACTCCACTGCTTTCTTGGGCAGCCTGTTCCAATGCCTGACCACCTTTTCAGTGAATAATTTTTCCCCTAATTTCCAATATAAACCTCCCCTGGTGAGAGTTGAGGCCGTTCCCTCTCATCCTGTCACTTGTTACCTGGGAGAGGAGTCAAACCCCCACTGGGCTGCAGCCTCCTGTCAGGGGCTTGTGAAGAGTGGGAAGGTCTTTGATTGTGACACAAATTGTACAGCCAGGATTTTGTGATGTTTAACATTTAACTCTGTTTTTCATGCCTGCTTTTATAAAGTAGCAAGAATCCCATATTTGAAAGGTGTTTCAGAAATCATCTCGTGACAAGTTTCCTGAGCTGTGCAGCTCTGCCATGGGAAGGGAGGAAGGGAAGCTGGCTGCTTTGAAATGGAAAAACCCTGAAGTTTCTTCCCAAATTTAAAAATACAGATTTATTTGGAAACTGCCATTAGCTCCTGTCCTGCTTCTGGAAAAGGTTGAATGGTTCCTAGGAGAGTATATAGGAAATTCCAAACAAAACACTTCTAAATCTTTAAATCTGGATCAAAATCATTAAATCCCTAAATGACACAGGAGACATTAACGCCCTTAATTTAGGGATCAGTGTAGCAGAAAGGGAATGGCAACTATGAAATTAATGACATTTAAATTACTGTTTCATTAGAACACAATTTTGCCACAGTATTTTACTGAATTTAGGATACCCAGAGATCAATAGCAATTCCCTTTATTTAAAGCTCTGGTGACGTTTACTGTGTAATTTTATTTTTCTTTTGAAAGGAGTTGCTATTTGTGAAAATGTTTTTTGTGAAATATTAGTGAAATCAAATGCATTTTTAATTGCACTCTACAGTAGTATTAGTTTGGCAGTTGAAACTTCTGCATTAATTTGTGTGATGAATGGATGTGGAGAATGCAGGACAGAGAGTTTCTGCTGGATTTGCAGAATGGAGGAGTGAGACTGGAGTCAGTTCAGCACTGGGTGTTAGGGGATGAAGAGGGGACATAATGGGCTGCTTTGGCTCAAAAAATAAGGAAATAATAATTTAAAAAGTAAGTGCTAAATGATAAAAGCTGGATTTTTTTTTTTTTTTTTTTTAATTCTCCTCCCTGAAAATTTTGGTTGATTCCTTGGTGGTGCTTTGTGAGTACCACAGAGTCAGCTCCATTCCATGGCCCAAAACTGTTCTCCTGTGGGTTCTGGAGTCCCCCATCAGTGGGATGAGAGATGCTACATCCCAATATATTTACATCTAAACTGTACTGGAAAATAATCTCCATGAAGTAATCCAATTAACACCCTTAGAGGCACCAAGGGAGGATGGCTGAGTGGAAACACTTTCATTTAGGAGGCCCTGGCTTTTGTTGCAAATTCCTGGAAGATTCCAAGCAGAATGGATAACTTTTTGAAAGCTGCCAGTCCACAAAGCTGCATTTACAGAAGGAAATGTTGAAATGAGCTGCTGGGAGTGGGCAATAATTTCCTGAACGCTGTGTGCATCCACCTTTGGATGTGATAAAGAGGACAAAACATCCTGGGAGTGTTTTCTCAGATCACAACTGAGGTGATTCTTGTCCAGCTCTCCCCACAACATTTCAGGTTGACACTTATTGGCATGAAAAAAAAAAAAATAACAAAGGCTGGTCGGAACAAACCACTTCTTTTTTAGCACTATAAAAATCATGGCTATTACCTTCCCAGCATCCTCTCAGCTAATGGCCTGAAACAGGACCAATATTTGATTTCTTCTTGCTATATTTACTTTATAAATAGATACTTCATGGGTTTCATTCTTTACTGAGATTGAATTAGTGCATTAAATAGACAGGAATATTTCTTACTGTGGCATACTGATCTCTTAGCATCTTGCACTGACCTGATAACAGGCTAGCAGGAGAGTAAACTTAATTATTTTTTAAGCTAGAGACTGACAATGGAGAACACTGAATATTTCTGAAACTGAAATCTTCTTTTCTGTCATTAAAAAGCCGGGGAAGTCTGAAAGGAGTGTGAGTTCAAGGCATATATCAGTGTGATTATTGAAGGGTTTTCAGAGAGTAGCTTATCACTTCCCTGGCTTATTTACCTGATAAACCAGAGCCTTATGCTTCAAAAGCCTCAGCTGCTCAATCCCAGCGTGGTAGCCACCTCTTAGTGAGGGTGGTGCTGGCAAGCAGGACCTGACCGAGGCCTTTGGCTGCAATCTGCACTTCAAAACACCCCCAGAAATTCTCAGTTTCATTCAAAGCAGGAGCTGCTTGATGTGCAGGGGGGGTTTTGCTTCCCTGGTTCTGCCCTTTGAACTTGATTTCTCTGTGAGTGAAGGTGATGGAGATGCTGAAAGGTGAGGGTCTGTGGTTTTGGGAGTATTGGAGAGGATGCAGAGCCCATCCCTGTGAGCTGCTGGGCCCAGGCACCATCTCTGCCAGCCACTGGGACACGAGATTAGGATCTAATTTCAGATGGCCTTTGCCAGCCTCAGTGTAAGCAGCAGTAACTTGCAAAAGCAATAAACAGCCTTGGCATTGGCATTTGCACCCAAAAGCTGCTGCTGTCCCTGGGGAGGTTCTGTGAGGGGCTCCTGCATCCCTGAGCATCCTTTGCCAGCTCTCCCTGGCTGGCCCTGCCTGTCACCACAGCCCCCTGCTCCAATCTGCACATTAATCTTCATTCTAAACCATCCTGCAGACGCCGCATGCAAATGTACTGAGTGATTCAAATTGCTTTTCTCTGTTTGTAAATGTAGTGTTCTGTGACTGCTCAGGGGCACTTGGAACATATGCTCCTTGGTATCTGACATTTTTCCAGAATTCCAAGCAGGGGAGGCTGTCTGCAGCGTGGGGCTGTCGTGCTGCTGGTCCTGCATGAGGGCAGCCTCACATCCACGAGGGAAAGGCTTTCTTTTGGGATGGGGGACAAGCAGAATGCAGAGTGTCTGTGAGTTAACCAGCACAGCCCTACCCTATTCCCGAAAACTCAGTTACAGCAAAGGCTCTTATTCAGGAGGTTTGTGTAAAAATTACATTACTTATCCGCCTACCTTAAATTGTCTCTGCAGAGCCTGGTTCTCCATGGGTTGGTGATCCAGAGGGGAGAGCCTGGATGCTGCTCTCAGCCTCAGGGAAAAGGAGCTGGGGAGCAGGAAGGGCACAGGAGAGCCTTTTGCTGCCCCTTTCCACACCAAACCCACATTTTCCTCACCTCCACGTGCCCCTTGCTGCTCGTGGTGAGAGTTCTCAGTCTCCCCTTGTGCGGTGACACCTGAAGGCAGGAGGTGGCTCAGGTCTGTGAGCAGGACAGGCAGAAACAGCTGAAACTCCTGCTGCTCTCACCTGCATCTCCTCTTGGGTTCCCAGCTGCAGCCCAAAAATGAGAATTTCTGGCCCAGAAATTGGTGGCCAGAAATCAGCGTGGTGTGGCCGTGGTGCTGCTGGGCTGGAGCACTGCTCCCCAGGCTCCTGAGGCTCCCAGGGCTCCAGGGGCACACAGCCCTGCTCCTGGGGCTTCAGGCACATATCTCAGCACTAATTCCTTCCACTGAAATGGAATAAACACTCTAGGACTTCGCTGCGATAATTAAAATTCACGTTATCCTCCGCCAAGCTCAGACAACTCTCTGTTGTCAGCACCTCCAGAGGTCCTGGTTTAGCTCCTTCTGGTTCATTTAATGATGTAACAGTGAGAAGGAGAGATATTCCTTTTATTGTTGATGTGTAAGGTTTAGAATTAAACGTCTCTGCTGGTTGCTGGGTACTTTCTGCTACTGCCAACCCCGTGAACTCTTTAAACATATGCTAATGAGCCCGATTTGCTCCCATTCCTTCTGTATAATCCATGAAGGAAGAGAAGTCAATCTTAGTCGTGCTTCCTAATGGCCTCTATACATTGTAGTTAGCACAAAACCACTGTGAAGTGATGGAGATCTAGAGTTAAATGCATGAATTAAGCAGAACCCCTCTGACCACACTCCATTAGAAGAGAAACTGTCTCTAGGGAGACAAAACAAGATTTCTCTTTATGTATACATTGTAAGAGTCACCCACTGATCCTCCAGGCTTTTTGAAACATTACTGGCACCCAAGTGATGTGGACAGAATATAATTTATCAATATTGCTACAACTTCCCACCCAAGATGTTGCTGGAATACTGATGTGCTACAGCATAATGAGGTTTTGAAGGGAGGGTGTATGTTATCCATAGCATTGCATTGCTGACTCCTCAGCCCTGATGGAAATGTGAAAGGAATTCTGTGTATTTTAACAGGTCTGTTAATTGCTTTTTATTTTTAACATTGCTTTTAAACACCTGCGTGCAGTTTTCCTGGCTTGGCCAGCAGCTGTTTGTGTGTGAATAGCTCAGAAAATAGAGAGGGGAAGCTATGCAATTATCCTGTGAGGGATTGATGCAAAGGAATAACAGGGTTAAAACCTGGTGTGGTGGCATTGGGCTGGTGGGGCTCAGCCATGGGACACGAAACTCTGCCACAGCTCTTCCAGGGAGAATCTTTCCATCTGGAGCAGCAAGGAGTAAGCAGTCCCTGCACAGACTGTCCCCACTCCAGCACAGTGCTGCTATTCCTGGAGAGGTTATGATTGATTACAGCATCTTATACAGTCAATGGCTAAAAATAAGAGACTCAGAGACCTCGTTTCCTGCTTCATGAACCTGCAGCTCCATTGCAAACCTAACTGCTGGGATCAGCTTCTCACCTGAGGTGTTTGATGAGTCCATGGCTTCTCTGCTGCCTTGGGCACAAACATCTGAGCTCAGCTTTTAAAGCTGTTAACGATTTACTTCTCACTGTGTACCTTTCTGTGGACAAACAGATGCCAGATAAGAACGTGGAACTACTGTTTGCATGCAGGAGTTGTGTGTTATGGAGTGGGGTTGTAGAAATCTTAGGAGTTATTTGGATGACGCTTCTTGGCATCCCGCCCTTGCATGAGCTTTCAAGAAAGGGTCTGATGTCACCTGTGCTGTTTAGCAGGGTTTGGTATCAGTACCAAAAACTCTAATGGCTACTTTGGAGTGAAAAACTTCAAAGAATAAAAGCACAGAGAATACTTGCTTTCTCCAAGAAATGCAGATGAGTTAGTTCTGGCACAATGATTTGGGCAGACACATTTCTTACTGTCACTCTTTCAATTCCCCAGGAGTGGTCCTCTCATTTCCCACAGGACAAGTTAGGACATTTCAGCCCTTCTAATGAAGAAATAGAAAATAAATCTCTTAATCTACAGTGAGAATCCTACTAGGCATTGTTTGCCTTCTGTATTCCTAAGGATGAGAACATTTCTGCAGAACCATCACCCCAGGAAGGAACTCTGCAGGTTCCCATGGTTTGAACTCGAAGATGGTCCCAGAGGAAGGGTTTTTGTGGTACCTCACTTTGGCTGCTCTCACACTGTCATGCAGGGGATTTGTTCTGTAAAGCCACAGGCTTTGCTTTAGCTCTGTAACATTGCCACGTTTCTGGGTTTTGCTCTGATATTCATTCTTCGTGCCCTGCTCTCCCCCGTGGTGCTTTGGTTTGATGCAGGTTGGTAATGGGAAAGCAATTGCTCAGGGAAATGTGGTGCCTATCAGCTGTCTGATCACGGCTCCCCGTTTATGGAATTAAACTCAGGCTGTATCAGTGTAAAGGCTCCACAAAGATGATTTGCTTCATAAAATTCATCTTGCATATCCTGCCTCTCTTTGTGCGTGGTGTTCAGAAGCCCACTGCTCTGTTCCCATAATCTACTAAATAATAACAGTTAGCACTTACATCTGCAAATCAATACGCAGCCTCTCGCTCCCAGCTGTAATGAAAGTTTGTTGTTGTGTGAAACAGTAACTTTCATGTCTACAACCGATTGTTGCATTCTGTATTTCTGTCAAATTTGACGACAGTCACCTCCTGAAGCTTTAACAAAAGGCAGAAATTCCCTCGGTGCTTCTGGCAATTACACATTAGTCTTTGTGGAGGCAGAAGATTACTTGCTGATTCCTGTTTGCTGATTCCATTATGTACGTATGCTCCAGTACATAATGGCTTGTTAATCCCTTAAAACAGCATGGCAAGGAATATTCTTTCAAAACTGTATTTTGGTTCAATTAAAAAAAACAACAAAAAAACAAAACCCAACAAACCAACCATCAAAAACGATGAATTCCATAGACTGTCTTGTAACCACTGGGGTTTTGAGGATGATCTCTATCAGGGAACTTATCATTATGGGAGCTGGACTGTGTGTGATGAGGTGAACTGTTTCCTTTTGAAGATATTAATTTTCCTGCCACCGATTTGATGCAATGTGCTCGCAGTCAAGCTGGGCAAGAGTAATAGTGCAGATGAAGACAGCTTGGTGTGTTGTTGTGCTCTAAAATAGTTCCTTTAGGATCCAGTCTCTTTCCCAAGATGAATTCCTGTTTTCTCTTGGCAGCGTTTGCGATCACTCAGCTGCAAGGCTCATCCAGAGCCCCGTCCCCATGGAGAGCTGTGGGATGGTTTTGCCTTACTAAAGTCAAATTTTACACCCTCCTGAGGGAATACCTTGGCCTTGCTTGCAAAACATGCAGTGCTGTATGATGCCATGCTCTGTGAAATGGGATTAGGACCATAAAAATGTGGCCCTGTCTTGCTCTGTGCTCCGGTGCAAACCTCGCCCTGTCGAGCTGCTGTTCCGCCCTGCCCTGCTCTGTGCAGCTCACAGGCCCACACTTCAGAGTTATCTCATGGAAAAAGGGGCACAGCAGGCACTGAGAAATTCCCTCAAACCCCTTTTGTGTTCCTTGCACCCAGGCTTGTCCCACGTGGCGATGGCAGCGAGAGGTCACAGCCCTGCTGCTGCTGCTGCGGGTCTGGAGGGAGGACAGGACAGAACATCCCTGGGCAATTCCTCCCCTGTGGCAGGGGTGTCATCCCTAAAAGCTTTAATAGACACTCCTGTCCCTGCAGAGCTCACAATCCAACAGAAAAGATGGGGACTGTGAGGGAGAATGTAATAATATCCATCTTTGCACATGGGGAAAAGAGGTGCAAAGAGATTGAGCACAAGGTCACAGAGGAAGTCCTGTGACAAGACCAGGAATTGAATTCCCTCCTCCAGGGTCTTCGTCCAGTGCTTTAATCACAAAACCCACCTTCACCTTTGTGCTTCTCTGTTATTTAATCAGCTGAGGAAAAGAAAAATGCAAATTGATTTAATTAAAGGAGAGAGCAAATTTCTAATTTCAGGCTGGATCATTCTATGGTTATGGAAATTTTGGGGAAAGGAGAGAGTAAGCATCTGTAATTTTTCTTTTCTTGACAGATGTATTTTCATTTACACAGCTGTGCAAAAATTATTTTTCTATATTTTGTGACATCTAATTTTAGCCTAGGAGCAGATCTGATGTTGGGCTACCAAGAGGTGTCATTTTCTGGCTCGCAGAATAATCCTCCTTCTGGCAAAAAATTGGTCCTGTTTCTTCCCACAGACATGGTTTCTTCCTTTTAAGTGTCTCTCAGAATTATTTTATACTCACTGAAGCAAATCCTCCAAAGGCTTCATTATTCTGATGGTAGCATCATCTGATTGAATATTTCAGTCACAATATCCTTTGGAGAATTTTAGCAGTTTCCACTCGGGATGTTGGAGGCCTGGATTTGTGCATGCTCCCGAGGTTTTGAGGAACTGGTATAGGAAACTGAGATCATTTCAGATGCACAGAGTTCATTGGGGAGGTGGATGGTAACCTTTGGCTGTTGACTGGAATACAGTAAATCATCCCTTTCCAAAAAACCACAAACACAGCTTCTCTGAGCCCTGGTCAGAAAAGCATTTAAGCACACGCTTAGGTTTAAGCACTTGATTGTTGTCCAAGTGTGCTCCTGCCACGAATTACCAGTAAATCCAAAGGGCAGTGAAGTGTCACTTGTCACATCCAGCTGCTGGGGGGACATCATGAAGACAGCCCACAATTCCCAACGCCAGGAAAACCTGGAATATTTGCAGTCTGTGCTGCTGAGATTCTCCCCATGAGTGCTGATCTGTGATCCGCTCCTCTCAGCTCGCTTTCCTTCCCCTCACATCCCCACCTTGCTGGGAAGCCTTGATTGTTTTTCCTTGCTCATTGGAAAAAAATATTATTAAATGACTTTGGAAAGAAATCCAGTTTCAGGGCTTTCTGAAGGGCTGTGACAGCTCTTTGTACCTCGTTGCCTCCCTCCCCTCTCATCCCCTGGAGAATGGATGAAAGATTCTGGCACCCACCTTGGCAGGAGGAGCTCCTCAGGCTGACGTCGCCACCTCTGAACTGCTGAGGAATCCTCAGTGAGGGTGTTCTGCTTCCTTCAGCCTCACATTAGGTTTTATGAACTTTAATGAACAGTAAGTAATAAATTTGCTGAAGAAATTGGGTTAGCCTGTGATTAACATTCAGAGTGATGCAGATGAGTGTACCAATGATGGGAACATGTGCTCACATCACGATGAAATGCAGATGAGAGGCCCTGGAGCAAGCCCAAGGATGTGGGCCAGCACAGTTTCATCTCTGTCAGCTTTAATCTGATCTCGAGTGCCACTGCTACCGGCCTGCAGGAGGAACCTCAAACCAGACCTCAACACAACTTTGGTTTTCTGTTAGGAGCTATGAAAACATTGCTTTACAACGAAGCTCCATATGTAAAATCCCAAGTCACGGTCTCTGAAAAGCAATATTTCTAGCAGTGGGGAAGAGAGGGGGAGATGGTTGGGAGGTGCCTCTTGGTTTGGTTTGGCTTTTACAATGCACTGCTTTACTGAGCAGAGGTTTCAGTCAATTGAAGCCAAGCTGAGCCCATCATCTTATGATGGTGTCGTTGTGTGGAACACAGAGAAAAATCCCTCCCCCCCCACCTCCCTTTTAAATGAAGTGCAAAGTAATGCTGAGAAGAGAAAGAATAAATCAATTTTAAGTGGTAATCTATGAAGTTGGACAGAAAATGATGAGAAATGAAGCAACTGGTCATAGGAAATTGACCTTGAAAATGGTGTTTATCTGGCGGCCGCAGTGGCAGAGCCCCGCTGCTGCTGCTGCTGTGGGCCAGCAGCTAAGAGGGAATTTAAATCAGAGTTTCTTTGCTTTGAATCTCAGTTGGGTTTTGGGGGAGTTTCTTTCAGGACTGTGCTTTCTGTCAGTTGTGCCAGTGGTGCAGCTTGGCAGCATCTGCCAGGCAGGATTTGTTCCTGTGTGGCAGCCTCGTATTTTGCTCTGTTGCTTGAAAGGCTGCACCAGTTTGGGAGAGGTAGAGTTACAGGAGAAGGGTCAGGAGAATAACCATGGTTGTGTAAGAGATACATATGTTAGGGACAGAGATGGTATTTTTACCTGGCTTTTAATTTCCATACAAATAAACTCATTAAAGCGAGCAAAAGGACAAATGAGTAATACGTGTCACCTCTGCTATTTTAAACTCTAACACCTACTTACACCAGAAGGATGGCTATTGCAGAATTATACACATCTTATTTACAGTGAAGGGACAGCAGGATGTGGGAGGTGGAATATATTGAGTTTTCACTGAAACTCTAGCAGAAAACAATTGACAGAGTATTTCCATGATCTTTGTCTTCTAGGGCAGGTGGTCAGGGGTCTGTCAGATTACCTAAATGCTTTTTGGACAAAGTTTTCCTGCCTTTTTTGTGTACATCAGCTGTGCCCATGAGTGATCCTTATGCAACTCATTGAGATGGGTCATTTGCTGCTCTCAGCACCTACTGAGTGTCTCAGGAATTCACCACTAAAATGTGAAGGTACAACTAGCCAAGTGCCAGACCTTGGAGAATTTATGGTCTTGGTGGCCAGAAAAATAATATATAATGAAAAATAATATATAATGATATTAACCTATAAACTTTGCTGAAAGACCAGAAATCCTTGTGTCAGCTCTGATGTGAACCATTCAAGTGGGCTCTTTGGTTTGCTCACCTGGTTTGTGTATTATGAATTATTGTTCACTGATTTCCTTTGCCAGATTCTCTCTCAGCAGAAGTCAGAGAGCAAACACAGGCAGGACATTTGTGGGATTTGTAAGAGATCCCTGAAGTTCCCTTCACTGTGTCTTGTCATGGGCTTTGCCTTGCACCTGAACTTCTCAGAATCCTGGGGCATGGCTCACATTGGCCATTGAGGTGCTCCAGGCAACACCTGCAAGCAGAGCTGCTCCTGTGGCAGCACCCACCTTCACTCTGGGCACCCAGGCTTGTTCCTGGATGGGACCTCGCTGGAGATGCTCCAGCTCCAAGGCCTTTCCCTTGCCTGGGAGCATTTCCAGATCCATTCAGTGTGGGAGAGGGTCTGGGATGAAAAGGGAAACAAAGGGAGAGAGGTGGGGAGCAGGGAGGCAGCAGGGCTGTGGGAGGAGTGGGAAACTTGGACTGATCAAGTGCCAGTGATGCTGGGCTGCTGGTGTTATCCCAGTGCTTGTGCTCTGATGGGGAGCTAACAAATAATAAATCTGAGCAATGTTTTCAGACTGTGTGAAAATTAAGGATTTTGAGGCAAGCCTTCTCCAGATATTTAAAATTCAGCAAGCTTTTTTTGTCCTGGGTCTTGAGATGTTAATAACTTTGACTAATTGTCAACACCACCAATTACTATGACTGATACCTTATCATTTCCCACAATGAGCAATGCTAATTAAAATTGATTGTGCTGCTGTTCTGGCACAGCAGCAAGTTTCCTTTTCATTTTTTGTTTAAACATGAGCTTATTGTGCCTATTTGGTGAATTAAATAAGGAAAGCTCATTATTCTGATGTTTATTTTTGAGCAGGGGTTTTAAGCCACATTGGAAGCCTGTTACAAGTGTCAAAGAAATAGAAGAGCTTGAATAAATTGTGTTTTTTGGAGTACCAAAACATACACCTAATAATAATATTTAGCACTTTTATACCACAGTGCTTCTTATGCGATCACATTTCTGCACAAACGTAACCACTTCTATTATCTCTGTAAGGTGGGCAAACACTGTTATTGCTGTTTCACAGACGCTGCAGCAGATATGCCAGAGCTTTGATTCCCTAATAGCAGAGCACTTCAAGCTATTCACTTCAATTAGGTTACAGATCCCTGTCTTACAGCACTCTGAGCTGCCTAAGTTACGATTTGCAAGACTGGCTTTGCTTGAATTTTATCCAAACTTGGCCTTTTATTTCTCACTCCTTTTTTTTATTTTTTTATTTTTGAAAGCATGATTATTTCTTTCTCCCAAAGGTAGGATCAGGAATCCTTTCCTGCTTGTCTGCCCAAGTGCTGTAAATGTTGATTCTGCCCATGCAGAGCCATGTAGGGGAGGGATGGGGCTGTGCAGCTTCGTGTCCTGTGCTGAGCCTTTGCTTCATCAGCTGAATCTCCCCGTGTCAGGAAGGGATGTTCTTTATTGGGTAGAAGCTGCTTGCAGGGAGGAGGGATGGCTGAACAGTAGCATGGAACTCTGAAACTCCTGTTATCTATTTCCTGTTGCACTCTGAATTTAGCTGTGGCTTTACATGAACTTTTCCGTGGGGAATATTTATGGGATGTGTTATCATTGGAAGATGCACCTGAGTTTTTTAACTATTCTGCTGGTATCTTCCCCTTAAGTGGCCAATTGCAGTTAATAGCACAAGTCTGTGACCTTATCTTGCTGGAGATTGATTTAATCTGAACAATTTATTCTTTCCATGATCAATATGAAATGAGTTAATATGTAATGGATATAAATGCATGGAATTGCCTGATATATTCCTTACTTCCTCCTGCTTAGTTCATAAAAGGAGTCAACGATGTCATGGTAGTTATTAAAAAAAAAAGGTCTTTTAAAGAATTCTACATGTTGCACTTTTTCATAAACAAGATCTCCCTTAGGCTTTGACAGAAAGGGGACCCATGTTTGCCTGCCTGGTGCCTTTTGTGAGCACTTACAGAGGAGTGTGTCAATTAAAAAAATATTTCGTGATTATTGGGAAAAAAGCGAAAGGTCTGGCACTTGAAAGCAAGATTAAAATATTTTAATTACAGAAACACCACCAGCAAAAATCATATCTGAAAAGTAAATGTTTCAGTCCTGATTTCTGATTATTTACAGCTACATGACTTTCCCTTGAGCATGGGTTAATTCTGACCCTGATAGGAATTAGGAGCAACCTTGGAAATCTGTAGAGCTGCTTTTGCCATGGTGCCACGCCTGACCCCAGTGCTCCTTGCTGAGAACAAGGGGACCTGGCCAGCAGGGCCTCGTCCCTCACATGGGATGTCCCTCCTGAGCAAGTGACCCTGTTTAATTTGTGTGGGGAAAATGCTGGGGAAGTGAAAAGTGTCACCCAAGGGAGCTGTGGGGTTTGTTTGGTGACACCGAGCACACCGTGAGCAGGGGAGCTGTGAAGTGCCAAGTGTGTCTCCCTGGAGCACACCAGACCCAGTTCTCCTCTCATCTCTGCTGATGTCTCTCCATGGACTAGGCTGAAGTTGCTTTTGGTTTATGCTGTGCAAAATCAGAGAGGAATCACGGCTGGCTGACTCCCCTGGCGGAACCAGATGAACGTAGAGGCAGAAGTTTTTTTTTTTGCTTTCTTCTCTGGTTTCAAATGTCCCCTGGAGTTTCATTGTGAAAAGTCAGTTATGAAAATTGAGAGTGTGAGGGGGGGAATATGTCATTTGGGTTGTGATTTGCTGTTAATTAAAGTTTAGTGTGACACATCCTTTATGTCTGGGGATTCCTGAGTCTCATCTCAGTGGCCTGGGTAGAACGGAGGAGCATCTCCATCGAGATCAATGCTCATTATTATTTTCCTCATTATCATCATGATCCTCATCAGTATTTGTTCTACAACACTGGCTGTGGAACAGAAGCACAGGCAGAGATGACCTTCGCTCCTGTTCAAAACCTTTCATTTTTAATGGATAAGAGACTCAGGGGCTGGGGAGGGGAAAGTGACAGTGAACTGACAGGGAATTAGATCCTGCTACTCAGAAGTCAAAATTGGCCACCTCAAGCACAGCAAGCACTTGATGGTCTGACCACCTTGTTTTACTGGCTGACCTCCTGTAAAATCTGAAAAAAAGGACCATAGGAAAAGATGTATCCCTTCAAGTTGGGGACTTGGACCTTTCTGCTTAAAATGCTTAAAATCAGCTCTTTTGGAAGGTCTGTGCCAGAGAAGATCCTGCCAACCTGACAGCTCATTGCTTCTGGTTTGAGATGGAGGAGGAGGTGTGTGATTTCTGTGTGTCATCTTCTGACAAGCAGCTGATAATCCCCCAAGCATTCCCTCAGGGCTGGTGGTTTTCCTTTTTGCTGATGGGAAGTCATCCAGGGCTCAGGGAGTGGATAGTGCTGCTCAGGCTCTCACATGGAAATGGTGGACTGGACTTGGGGAAAATTATTTTGATTTATTTCCACTTAAAAACAGAGTAGGATGGTGAGAAACAAAGACAAAAGCTAATACACCTCCTTCCACTTCTTCTCGGTCCCAAGTCCAGTTTTTCATGGCCAACTCCTCTTCCTCCTCCCTGCCAGCCATGCAGGATATTTGGGAATGGGGGATTGTGGTCAGGCCATAACAGGTTCTCCATGGGAGTCATGTTAGGTTGCAAGTCTTTTGGTTAATCCATTTTTCTCTAAATGCTCATGTAAGGGTTTTGCTGGTTTTTGGAATATCCAAGTACAGATAGATTTGTTTAATTAAAGATAGAACAGTGCCAATTCATTACAGAAAACAAACTACGCTTGTTTTTTTCTGAAGAAAAGAAGGTTGTATGGCAAGTTGCAGAATTAATACATCACTAAAAACAAATAAAAATCCAAATTTCTTCCTCTCCTTCCTCTCTAAGTCTTGAGGATCTGTTTGGCCTCACCCCAATCCTCATTTTTGCTGCAGCACTGGGTGCTCCCCAGTTTCAAGCCCTGCATGCCCCTGTGTGCTCTCCAGGTTGTTCCAGGAACCTGGTTTGGGGAGATGTTTTGGTTTCACACATCAGCTTCAGGAGGTGAAATAGTGTCCTATGGAGATGTTTGCTGTGTGTAAGAAGAGGTTTGGGGCTGTTGGGGACCCAGAGGGGGGGGTGAGCTGCTCCCTCGTGTGTGAGTGCTGTATCCTGGTGTGTTTGTGGCTCACATGGGTGAACAGGCTGTGGCTCTGCTTTCCTGGAACTGCAGTGAGGTTTGACCTCTCCTGGTCCTGAACCAAAGGCTGACCCTTTTGGGTGAGGTCTCTGCTGCTCTTTGCAGCCAGCTGCAGACCTAAAGCTTTTTATGCAACTAAACGACTGGGGAGAGGCTGCCCAAAACACTTCTCTCCTGGGGAAGGCCCTTTCATGGCCCTAGGGGTGTTTTAGCATTATGGATTTTCCAAAGGGATGCTGTTGAAAGCCAGGTTGCCAGTGTGCATCTGGGTGTTCTGAGCAGCTGCTGGCACCCAGAGCTGGGTGTTGGGGTGGCTGTGGGCTTGGTGGAGGGTGATTTTCCCCATTTGCTCAGCACAGCTAATGAGCACACAGATCCTCATCAGAACCGACCAGGAACAGCCTCTGCTGACCAGAGTTATGGGAAAGCTGTGTTTGGTGCATGACAAATAACAGGATGTGGCATATTTTTCATTATTAGCTCTGAATCTATACAATTAGTGGTAGAAAATAAAACAATATTTATTTATCTGTGAAATTTAATGATAAAATAATAGCCAAGGAAAGTATTGATCCCTCCCTTGACCACTCTCTCCAGTGGAAAGTGTCCTTGCCTGTGGCAGGGGGGGTTGGAACTGAATGATTTTTTTAGGTCCCTTCCAACCTAAACCGTTCTGTGATTCTATGATAAAATAGGAATTTTCATTTTTCCACCAGTTTGCATGTACCAGAGTTGGCAGTACATCTTGTATGAACCTTAACTCCTCCATCCTGTTCCTTTCCCTTCCTTCCACCAAAACTCCTTCTTTTTCCCTTCCCGTGGGTGATGAGGAATGTTTGTGCTCAGGGATAGAAAGGACAGGATGCCTTCCGGTGACACCAGGAAGAAAATGATCCAGGGAGTTACAGACCACTAAGCCTTTCATTTGTACCTCGTAAACTGCTTCAAATGATAAGGGGGAAAAAAACCCCCACAAACCAAACATTTGGGAGATGTTGATAAGATCAGGCTTATCCAGTAGAAAGGTAGTGTAGGATATGGCTGGAAGTGATAGGGAAAGCCTAGGCTTGATGACCCAGCAGGTCACTTACAGTCTTTCTCTCTTAATCTCTTCGAAGTCTTTGAACTTGTCAATACGAAAGGAAGAGAGAGGAACTGGCTTATCTCATTTATTTACGATGCTGAAAGGTCTTTGCAAGGCCCCTTGTAGAAAACAGTCAGAAAGACAAGGTGGGTGGGTGAAAGGGAAAAGCAGAGTCAGGAATCAAAACCTGAAGCAAAGATTAGGAATGACTGGGGAATTTTCACCATCACAGAGGGTTAAACCAGGGGTTCCTTGTGTGTTCCTAAGTCCTGTATCAGGTCTTTGATTTGGGATGGAGAAAGAAAAGAGGGAAGCACAGCCAGGTCTGGGGTAGCAAAAAGCCACTGAGGTCAGTCAGGTCCAGGGAAGGGAAGTGAGGGGGGACAGAACAACCTGAACAGTAAATACATGACATAAATAACCTCCAACAAAATGTCCTGTGTTAATGAGTGGCTTTCTGCCCACCCTGTGGTTTCAGTTTGAGTTTGGTGTGGTCAAACCAGAAGCAAAAGTCTTTGGTTCTGCAGCCCACGGAGGAGATCTTGGTGGGGCTGCTGATGGGGAGGAGATGCTTTTTCCCTGATCACCTTCCCTGCAGGCTCTGCAGTGCAAAACCAGCTGTGCTTTTTCCAGAAGCACAGAAGGGTTAGACAAACACATCTGCAGTGTTATCTGAAAGGCCAGCAATGGTGCTCAGCATCAGAGCAGCCTCATTACTGAAGGAGCCCAAACTAAGAGGCTTCAAATAACACTACTGGGATTTAAGTTAATTTTTTTTCCTTCCATTTAAACACTGCATTTGTTTCTTCTCAAGAGTCGTGTCTGTCTCTTTTTCCTAAACAGAGATTTTGAGTAAGGGTTAAACAAACATCATTTGTTTGCATTCCCTGCTGCTCTGTCAGCTGAGTGTGTTCCCTGCACCATTGATTCAAAAGACAGCCCCACCTCTGAATTGATGGAGCCTCCTGCCTCCCTTCCACTCCTTGCCATCCCTCTGCCTTTCCCCACCACTTTTTAAGCTGGAGAAGAACCACTGGATGTCCCTTTGAAATCCAGGGGCTGAAGTCCTGGATGTCGCTAATGAGCAGTGAAAGCCTTTTAAGGAGCTGAAACATTGCATTGTTATGATTTGGGAAACAAAAGCTGAATTAGAACTGTAACACTTAACTGTGGCATCCCACTTTATTTTCCTCTAATGCAGGCTAAGCTGCCTCACAGCAATCTTTTAAATGTAATGATTGAGACTATTATAGGAAATACTATACAAAGCAACATTTTTTTTTTTTTTGCAGCCTAAATAATAAGTAGGGCAAGGTTTTAAATGAGGCTAGAGTAATGAATGCTGTACAATAATTTTGATGATAAATTTCCCCGGAGGATAAAGTGGAAGAACAGAAGCAGGCTGTATTTAATCATGCAAAGTTAAAGGAATGCAGACCAACAAATATTTATAGAAATGTACGGATTTTCTAACCTTTCCTGAGATATTCTTGCCCCTTTTCACCTGTGAGACTTCGCAGAAGTTCAGGTCTTTCAGCACATAATAATTAGGAGGAGGAATTGATCACATAGGGTCAAGTGTTTCTTTGATGTAGAGCACAGAAATTCCTGCTTCCTCGCAGGCTGGAGGACTCCAACAATGAGACATTTGTTTTTCACAGCTCTTTCATTCATCAGCGTGTGTGAAAAGCTTACTTTGAGCAGAGACACAGCATGGGATGACACACTCTGCTCTTCACCCACCACTGACCCAAGGAGCTGTGTCCCCACCAGGGCAGGGCAGAGATTCCCCCTCGAAAAGCAGCAGGGATGCTTTTGAGAGAACAGTGAGAACTTAGAGCATCGCAGAGGTGGGACCTGGGCTTCTGTGTGCTCAGCAAGCTCCAAATCTCTGCCCACAGATGTGCCAGCCATCCTCCTCAAAGGTGCTGCTCCTCAGCTCTGGCTGCTTCTGTTTGTCTTGAGGACAAAAGCATCACTTCAAAAACCAAGGGACAATAAAAAAGTCGCTGCAGACACCTGGTTGTTCTGCATGGATGCACTTGTGGAAGGGTTAGACAATCCATAAAGCATAAGATTGGGTTGCTTTGTGGGTTTTTTTAAGAAAGAACAGTTAAAGTAGGGTGTTTCAGTGGAACTTCAGCTTAACCTCCAACAGCATCCACTCAGCAGAGGCAAAAACCTGAGGATTTCTGTTCTGCTGATCAATACTTACAGCATATATTGATTTCCAATTTAGGTGTTAACTTTTTAGCTCTTAGAAGTGCTCTTGATATCAATTTTCACCTTGCCTGGTGTTCATTACATGCTGAACGCTGTGGCAGTGAGTGAGCTCAGATCCCATCTGGAGGGACGATTAATTCCAGCCACTTCAGGACTGCAAAGATTTACTCGCCAAGCATCGTGCCAGCACAAAATATCTGTGCTCAAGGCAGTGACCTGAGAAACGCTTTCACTCCAGCCTCCCTCCGCCTTCTCAGTCTGTGTAGTCATCTCTGAAATCACAGAATAAGCTAATAAATAGTGCTGTTTATTATGTCCGCGTTGTTTCGGTGCAATAATTCACAGGCAAAGAGCCCGGGGTGGCGGGCTGAGGTTGCTGGGTTTTGTTTAAGCAATAAGACACACATGAGAAGCAGCGTGTCCCCGGGTGATGGTGCCTTAGGAGGCACAAGGTCAAAAGGCTCAGTGACTTTAACTACCTGAGATGTGCCGTGTAATCCCCTGCAAATGGGTTGTGTGCGATGTCTCACTGCTGCATCCCACGGGGAATTATTACATGGGTTCCCTCTGTAATTGTCACAGGGCTGACATCACCGGCTGCCAATCAGAAATCCTCTTGGTCTTGGATTTTAGCGCCTTAATTTCAAGTTCGGGTCACCTGAAGAAATGGATTTTGTTAAAAATGATGTTTTATCCTCTTTGCGCTCCGAGTCCCATCTGCCTGCTGTGTGCCTGTGTCGTGCAGGAGCTTTTGTGTCACCATCAGGCGCTAAACAGTGACTCAAAGTCCTTCCAGAGTTGGTGACAAGGGAGCCATGGGCTGGCTCCTGGTGCCCAGGACATGATCCAGGCTCAGGGAGCCAGGTGAGAGCCTCGGGAGGCAGCCTGGCAATTCAAAATAATTGCATAGCCATCAAATTCTTTCGGCCCGCGCTGTCTTTTCCTTTTTATTGGCGAACATAATCCCAAAATAATAAAATCATCCCGGTTTACAGTTACTGCTGGTAAAATAAGCACACCTAGGTCAGAGCCTAAGCAGCCTGAGCAGGTGAGGAGCAAGCCACAAGGATGCTCTTGATCCCAGTTTGATTGAGGGGACTCTGGACACTTGTTCCCTTTGGAAGGGGAGGATGAGGGGTTCCAGATGGGAAGATTTCCCCCTTCTTTCTCCCCACTTTAAGCCCCAGCAGAAGCAAATATAAAGGCACAGCCCATAGGAATTTCTCTGCAGCCTCCTGAACTGGTTTCACTGTCTTCCAGCCAGCAGCTGCTCCTTCAGCAGGGGAGAGGAAATCCTGTGGTCCATCCCAGAGAATGCTTTTCCTTTGGGAAAACGGGAATAGATGCCAGAGGTCATGACTTCGGTCTCAGTTCATCAGTGGGTGGGACAAGGGTATCTCTTTGTGGGAAGGTGTGAAATCCACAGCTGAGGAAATGCTGTGGAAGTTGCTGTTCAGCTGCACTGGAATTTAGGGACAAAGCGAGAGGAATCCTCACCCTGCTAGAGGGCAAAAATTTGACAAATAGCTTTAAAGGTTTAAAATAAATCTATCTTCATAATCTGACTGCTGTGCTTTTTTCCTTAGGTGTGTTATAGAGGTAATGATACTTCTAGAGTGAACTCAATTAACCTTCTGCAGCCTTCCGTGTGACAGGGAATCCTAAATCTTCTATTTTATGAGTGCATGTGCAAAATTTGAAGCTACTCTGAACTTAACATTAATAAATGCCCTTTTCTAATTGGTGCCCATTTGTTTGTTTTCTTTTCCAGTGAGAAAGACATGGTGGCTGTGAGTGGAATGTAGTGTTCATGGTTGAAAAGAGATTTCCACACAGGAGCGAGGTATTGTCATTGTTGTTGTTATTATTGTTGTTATTATTATTATTATTTTCAAGAATCTGCTTCTTGTGTGTGGATGCCTTTGGAGTTTCCATTGTTCAGTGATTTTATAAGATGATCTTCAGGACTTTATCTTGGGTTCTCTGCATTGTTTTGCATAAATGGACATCCATTGCCAATAAGAATTTGACTCTCCTCTGTCTGATAGCCAGTGCATTTTGAATGTCCTTTAGAAGCGCTGTGGAAAAAAAGATACAGGGTGAAAAATCTGTGTATTTAGAGTGAAAAATCTGTGTATTTAGACTTCCACAGCTCAGTTTCCTTACAAAACTCCCTTCTGCCCTGTGATACATCCTGGTAGGTGCACTCTGCATCAGGAGACTCAGTAGTGTCTGCTCCTGAGATCTTTGCATGAACACATTCCGTGCAGAGCAAAATGTTTCATCTGGGAGGGAGGATGTCAGCGATAAATGAGAAAACAAGAGAAATGGATGATGGCCCATAATGCAAACCCTATAATATAATCATTGTTGTTTGATAAAAGAGACACTTGGAGCAACTCTCCGTGCCCTGCTAGGTATGTCTGGATTTATTATTCAAAAAGACACAATCAAATCTCTTCATTCCGTTGACAAATGGGAGCTATTCAATTCCGTATCTGCCTCTTATTTATAGCATATAGAGGGGTGATTTATATGCTGGCTGCAGATCTTCCAAAACAGTTTTAATTAGCAGCATTGGCTATTAGAATGAGAGTCCTGTAGCTTGCCTGTCATACACATCCCCTTAAAACCGAACAGAAATCTTACTCTTTGCCAGGCAACGCTTCTCTTATTTTTTTTTCGGTGGTGCCAGCAAGAAAATGCCCGTGTGCTTTAGGAGCTGAGAGGTTGAATTGGTGTTTGCAGCTCTGAGGGGCAGGCAGGGGAGGGCAAGGAAGGAAATTTCTTTTTATTTATTTATTGGTGAGCCTTTGGGAGGACAGGGCAGCCTTTGGGGCGTTGGCACCAACAGCACGTGGGAGCTCCCAGACACGATCCGCGACTTGGGGTGTGAGGATAAAGTCAACACCAAACACACCAAGGCCAGCTGAGGCTGGGAGCACTGGCATTTTGGGGTTTTGCCGTGCAATTCTGTGCTTGGAGGAGGATGGATCTGAGCTCTCACCTCGCTGTGTCCTGTGGTGGGAGCGTTGGGCGCTCCTCCCGGCGCGGCCGGCGGCCGGAGCGCGCACAGCGATGTTTTTGCTGGGAGCGCTGTCTGAAGATGTAAGCAAGCGTTCCCCAGCTGTGCCCTGCTCCACAGAGCTGCTCCAGCTCGTGGGCTAATTGGTACCCCTGAGGTTCAGAGCAGAGGCAGGCACGGCGCGGGGGGCAGCTCGGCAAAGGCACTGGTTTGAGTCTCTATTATTTTCACACATCTGATAGGAATGTGATCCCTTTGAGACCTCAGCCTATCTGTCAAACCTGAGATCAGCCAACAGGTTCAAAAGTTATTTGGGGAAGCAATGAGTGACAGAACAATTGCACAGCTCTTGTTTTTTTCCTGAGAAACCAGGCTAGAAAAGCGCAGGAAACATAAAGAGTATTTTTTGTGCTTTATGCGGTGTGTGTAGCATGCAGAATGCTCTGTTGTTATGCTTCCACTGATCTTTTTTTGACATAAGCAATGCAGTCATTCTGTCTTTGCATCAAATAAGTCTTTGTACTACTTGTCACCAGCTCACAGTGTCTCTGTCTGTGTGTAAACTCAGTGTTTGCTGCATCCCCCCCGTCACAACTGTGCTGCTGCCTGCAGCTGGGTGGTTCTGCTCTGGCTCTCGGTGCTTTACAGCGATGCTCTCTTGCTGATATTTACTCTGGAGAGTAAGAAAACCTTAGGAAATCTGAAGTTTGAGGTTGAAAATAACATGAAAAGAGAGGACATGGGCACTGGAGCTGGTGACAGAGGTTTGGTGTCTTTGCCTGTCCTTCCCTCGGAGGAGGTCAAGGAAAGAAGGCACAACTGAGAGAGAAGATTGGATGAAGTTCATTGCTGCCCTGCCAGCATTGTACATTTGTGGTGCTTGGGAGACTGATGGGAAAATGAGGAATTAGGAAAGGACATTAAAAACAATCCTGCTACAAGCAAGCCTGAGATTAATGTGGTCAGAAAGAAGGAATGGAAATGATTCTTGCGGTTTGCAACGGGGAGGTGATGGACTCTGCAGCTGGGACAGCGAGACATCCACGGGTAATTCACAAATCTGGGGGAAAAAAAGTCACAGTTCTTGGGCTGAATACAAGTTATATATATTTTTTTAAAACCTACAGAAATTGTGTTGTAGGTATTTTGTTTCATTTCCTGGGTGTTTTGATAAAGCACACTGGTTAAGGAAGCTTTCAAATTATTAACATCTTCAGCCTTGTCTTTGAGCCAAGTGAGCAGTATTTGGTGAGCTGTCTTTGGGCATTACACTAAGTGCTTTTCTACTGCAATTCTAATAGAGTGTAGGGCTGAATTTGATAGTGTTACCTATTAGTGATTAGAGAGTGAAGGGCTTTCAGTGTGTCTGTACTGCAGTTGGCTTTGATTGATAAATTGGGCATTATGCATTTCATATTTTTTTAATTCTGCCTTGAAGTAATGAGATTCCTTATTCAAATTCCTCTTTTCCCTATCAGTTTGGAAACATTTTGGGGGTATGAATGGGGAAGGAAAAGAAAGAGGAGAGAGAACAGTTTTGTTCATAAACAAATTGTGCATTATTCAGAGGCACAGGTGGAACTTTGCTGCAGAAAGGTACTTCTAAATTACCCAAATATTAACGCTGTAATTATTAAGCATGAAATATTCTGATTATTGTATGAGTTATGAATTATGGATCAGGAAGGGTAGCAAAGTCATGGCTGCCTTATAGAGAATGATATGATGGGAACATGCAGGAAGATGACTGACAATTCCCTCTTCACGTTTTCATGGGGTCTTTCATAGGGAAAGTGCAACCTCAAAACACTCAGAGAATATCCCACTGCCCAGCAGGGCTGACTCCAACAGGAGCTCCAGCAGTGCTCACTGTTAGGATATATATTTATTTCTCTGTACCTGGGCTTGCTCTGGCAAGAGGTCCTGCCCTATTCCTCTCCAGCTCTTGAGATTAACCCACAGCTGCTCCTCTATCAGTTTTCCAGTTTGTACCTACCCAGCTGCTTGCCTTTTCTGCTGGTACATCTATTTTCTCCAGACAAGCCCAGTTTTGTTTTACTTCATTTTTCAGAGGAGGGCTGTAATGTATTTGAAATGTCTGCCATTAACTTTTGAGATTCAGTGACCTTTGTTAATCAGGAAGGAGGGGTTTTTGAGGTCTACAGGAAGAATTAATCATATGTAAACAGTTTGCTTTAAAAAGTCTCTTACCAAATGTGGGATTTCCCAGGTAGCCTTGGAAAGGTCAGAGGCTGGAGGCAGAGGCTGGGAGCAGCTGGAGAGCACTGCAGGAGGACAAACCCTCCCAGAGCAGGTTCAGAAGTGGGGAGAGACCTGTGGTATCACATGGCACTGGGGAGAACCCATTGTCTTTGAGAGGCTGGACTCAGGCCAGAAATTTGGAGTACCTAAGGAAGCAATACACAGAGTGGCACCGTGTATTTCAAATTACAAAAGCACATTTCTGTGATTTCAACAAAATGTTCCTGGGCCCTACAAGACTGGAAACCATATTTGGCTGAGAGAAACCATGAGGATTTTGGATAAGTTTCCAGTCAGCTGCTGGCACAGTCCCTTCTCCCAGGCATGCAGGGAGCTGGAGTCTAAGGGAGAAGTTTGCCTCATGGACCCTGTTTCTGTCAGCTCTTGGTGTGGCAGTTCATGGTCAGTGGGGACAGGTAGCTCCAGAACTGCCTGTGCAGACTCCCAAAAAGCAGAAAGGCTTTTCCCCTCAGGGGGGGCTTGATGTCCTGGATAAATTTGATAAAGTTCAGCTCGAGGGATTTCACAGTATAACAACCCTATCTCTCCTCCAGCCTCTGTAGCAGTGATTATGGGACCTTCTAGCTCTGGGTGAGAACCACAGAGGGAAAAGGGTTCATGGAGAAAAGTGCAGCTGTCAAAAGAGGGGGACAATCAGTGTCATCAATACTCTAAAGGCTGCAGTGTCTTGGTATGCAGGGTCCTTGCAAAGGAGAGTCTTTATTTGAATTTTAGAGAACCCTGCCAAACCCCTTAATGTGCTTTTATTGCATTTTGCTGTACTCAGTGGTGGTTTTTACCTGGGTGTGCTGGGTCTTAGTGAAGCTGATTTTAGAAGATATCTCACAAATTAGGTACAGTGCAGCTCTGTTGTTCCCCCCCTTTAACTCCTGCAGGTGATGAAGTGGAGCCTGTTCTCCAATTTGCTTCCAAGGTTTTATCAAATCTTGGTGAATAATAGCATTTGGTGTTAGAGGGAAGCCCCTTTGGAGGGTTTCACTCACAGAAACACATCTTGTGACAGAAAGGGGAGTTTTCCACTCTTTGCCATGCAGGGGAAGCACTCTGGGGAAGGGAGGGGGATGCCACCCCTCTGCAGTGTGTGCTGTTCTCTAGGGATGGATTCAGGGCCACTCTTCAGAGGAACCTCACTCCAGGATGGCTCAGAGCCCCAGGGGCTTCTCCAGGCTCATCCTGCAGCAGTGAAGTGTGGGCATTGCTCTTTCTCCCAGTGATTAAAGGACAGAGCTTTCTCTTTGAAGAGTTCATTCCCCAAAACCATTAATGGAAAAGTTATGTGCTAGAAACATTTCCACCCGATCCAGAACACACAGAAAGTCTGGATATGAATGATTTAAAGACTATGGGGAAGCATAAAGATGTTAAGGTGAATTTACTACTTTGTTCAGCACATAGATTGTGTGAGGGGTCTTCAGTATGAATTAAAGAAAGGTTCCAGCCATGAGATATTACAGTTTAATTCAGACATTAGTAGAGCCAGGGAGAAGACAGTAATGTATTGCACAACTAAATAGGATTTCCATACTGGATTGCACCTGTGATCTATATGGACAGTGCTGCCTCTGTCAGGAGGAATAATGTGATGGGGATAATAGGCAGCTGTGGAAGGATTTACCTGGAGCAAGCTCTGTCTGCTAATAGCTGGCTCATATCCCAACCTAACGGTGCGAGTTCACTGTTACAGTGTCCTGCTGGACGTGAGGGAGGATGTTCTCCTGACCTTCAGCAGCCTCAAGGCATTAATGAATCACTCACATCTGCCCCTTGCTCATATCAACCAGCAGCAGGTTCTGTGGGACAATGTGTTTAAAAACAGAGGGAATTTTTTTCTTTTTAAAGGCAATTTGAAGTATGGTGATGTCAGTCATCTGCTGCCACGCTTTTGTGCTGAGGAGGTGGATCATTACAGAGCCCACAAAATCTTCATTAAATTGCTCATTATTCAAGTAGACCAACATAATTTCTTACTTATCCCTTATTCAGATTGAAGATGGCACCAGATTTCTTTGCCTCTAAAAATATTTACAGATGGTACCTAGTCTTTTTAACTGTTTTTTTCCTTTTTTGAGGTCAGGTGTGCCAGTTTCAGTCAAGGCTGGATAAACTTCCTGCCTTGGTTTTTTAAAGCGTCATTTCTTGTTCAAGTCTCTCTAGATCTTTGCTTTGACTTTTGACCACTTCTGTTCACAGACCTGTGACTTTTCTTGGAGCTTTTATTTCATCTTAGAAAACCTGGAGGAAATAGAGGTGGCGGAGGTACAGCACTGTGCCTGTGCCACGTGCGCGCTACAAGATTTGCTTCAGCCCTCTGGAGGCCTTCTTCCTGCTGATTGTTTTTATTTTTATTCCTTTCCCCAGTTTAAGCCATTTCCAGCAATGGCTCTGAGGTAATCCCAGAGCTCTGTCTCTTTTTTGGCTGAGGATGTTGCAGGGTCCATCAGCCCAGGCTCTGCTGCACATCCGCAGCTCCGCCGGCTGTTTGCCGCTCTCTGTACAAGCGGCGCTCCCGGAGCCGTGCGGTGAGAACAGATGGGCCAGGGAAGTACCTCGCTCTCCGTGGGTCTGGAGAATGAACTCATTATCCAGCCAGTGTCACACCAGCCTCAATTACCAGCGGCTGCTGTAAAAAACAAACCCTGGAAAGCAGAGCCTGGCGGGGCGTGAGCGTGGCAGCGCCAACCGCGACGGCGCTGCTGGGCGAGAAGCTCGTTGGGAATGAGAGATGGGGAGGGAACCTGGAAAGGCAGAGAGTTACAAGTAGGCATCAAAAAGCCTCATAAAAATGACAGTTAATGCTGCTTTTGGGAATTAAAAAGTGCCACGTGGAGAGGGGGCACGTTTTAAGATGAGGACAGTTCCTTAGGTGGCACCTCCTCCAAGGATTCCCTAAAAAGGCCATAAAGTATTAACAAAACACATTTTTAAAGATGTTCAAACATAAAAAAGGGACCCAAACCTTCCAGGTTGTGTTAGACCAGAGAGGTAACTGAACAGCTTTCCATCTTTCTCCTCTTGAATGCCACCTGGGAAACACCTCTGACTCTGCTCACAAGGTTGAGAATTGCAGGACTCCTCTGCAGCTGCTGCTTTGGTTGCTGGTAAAGATAGGAAAAATTTTGGCACTAGTTACTCAGAGGAATATAAAAAACATCAGAGCTGGCAGCAGCATTGTAAAGGGAAAGTGCAGAGTGGGAAACTTTTGTTTATTTTAGCAAAATCCATGAGGAGCGTGGGGGAAATTGTTGTCTCTGGGTTACTCTGTGGATTTGTAAGTGTGTGATTGATAGTGTGTTAATAGTATTAAGCTCTCTGATTCAGTGTTATTGTTGGGAAATCTGGCTGCTTGTATAATCCCAACATTTACACTCCCAAGATTTATACAGGCAGAGCACATAGTATGAACCAGGGCTGTGTGGAGTGGGGTGCTGCACCCACAAGGGGAAGTCTCATCAAATAAACACCTGAGTGACCCCAGTGTCACCTCCTGTGCGGGGAGAAGTGGGAGGGCACGCCAGCTTTCAATTAGGCAGAATTTTCTGCTTTTAAAATGGCTAAAGACAACAAAAATATGTCCCCACAGGCTGCTTCTGGGGTGTTTTGTGTTAAACCGGTGCCTGGCACAGCTGGCACGGCGATGGTGCGTAACCTTTGCAGTAGGTGAAGTGCTGGAGGCGGACAGATGTCGTTGGCTGGGATTGTGCATTCCCTGCCCACACAGATGGTCCTTTGGAGCACCCTGGCAGCCTCTGCCTCCCCACACCCCTTCCCACCTGTTGGCACTCACAGATCCAGCTGAAGAGAGGCTGAGTTCTGGGGAGAGCAGGACAAAAAGATCCAGCAGCACTTCTGGCTGTGGAACAAGGAAAGCTGTGTGCAGTGCATAGCAAGGAAGCTGACAATGGGGGCTCGCTCCAGAGCAGGAGTTTTCTATCCAGAATCCTCTCTGGTAATTCACCAGATTGCAGCATGGATGGAATTACAAGGGTTTTATTTTTTTTGATGAAAGGGAGCTTCTGTCCTGAGAAGAAATAGGTGATGCTGAATTGGATTTGGTTCTTCTCCTGCGTGCTCAGCTTTATTCAGAGAATAAAAAAGGGCAGAAAAGGACAAATTGGCTCTGGAAATCACCTCCTACAAACTTGGCTTCAATCCTGCCAGCCCCTCCTATAGGAATAAGCCTCCCACCCACACAGTGCAGTTGAAGTGGAGAAGCCCCTTCCCAGAGGCAGCTGCAGAGCTTTCTTAGAGCACTTTCAGAGGGGTTTTCAGCAGACTGCACTCGTGCTGCATCCCAGGAAGACATCTCCCTCCTGCCTGGGAGCAGACATTTACCCCTTTCCCCATCTCCCACCCTTCTCCTCACAGCAGGAAGGGGCAGGAGCACTGTCTGATCCCTTCCAGCATCAGCACAGATTGGGGTGGCTTCAGCCCTTCCTCCAAAGCTGGAGATAAACCCAGAATAAGCTCAGGCCTCAGTGTGACTCATGTCACTCCTTTCTGCAGGTGAGAGGAGCACCCAGAAGTGAAATATGAAGCTGTGAGAACATCACTCAGCACTTCAGGCTTCCCTGCTTCCCTTAATGGTCTGTGGGGAATCTGCCAGGCTGGGCAATGAGCTGGCACAGCATTCCTGACCTCACAAGGACCACGCTGACTCCCAGCAGTGGGAAAACACAGTCATCATTATTTTTTTCGAATAAATCATACCTTGCAGTTATTAAATGGAGCACTGACTCCAGCTGACGTTTGAGCTGGTTTGGTTGGAGAGCAGGAGAGCTGTCCAGCAGGGAGTTTGTCAGCTGCTGCACCATGTGGACCCTCACAGCTGTTTAAGGAATAACACAATATCATGCAGAATATTTCGAATGCAGGCCCTTTGGAAAGCCTGGAAAGTGTTCCACAGATTCTTCTGCAGAGGAGGTTGCCAGTCAGTAGCATGGTTTATTTATTTTGTTTGGTTTTCTTGGGTTATTAAACATATTTTATTTATAGAGTGTGCTTTCTAGAGAACCGTCTGCATACAAGTCCTTAAATACAGCATCTGTGGGTGCTGGGCTGCTGTTTGTGTGTGTGGGGCCACTCTGGTGCCAGCAGGGTCTGCAGGAGCTCTGGGGATGTGCATGGAAGTGCTCAGTGAGCTGGAGAGAAGCACTGCTGTGGCTGAGTTTGTGTGTGGCTCCCTGAGCTCACACCCTGTTCCACCACAGCTCCTCACCTGCTGCAGTCCTTCCCCAGCCGATTTCGTGGGGAATCCAGAATGACAAACTCCAGCCATAACCCTCTTCAGCTTAAGCATGGAAGTAACTTGGTGAAAAAGTGTGAATTTGTGTGTGTGTTTGTGTGAATGTTTGCACCATCTGCTCCCCTTCCTGCAGCTCAGAGTGAGATTTTTGTCTCCTGTGCTGGGCTCACACAGGTACCTGTGGTGCTGCTGTCCTCCAGGACACAGCACAGACTGCACAGCTTTTTCCCACTAGAACACACCAATACATGGACACACTGCAGAGCAGGTAGAAATTTAGTCTGGGAATAAACACCCTCCTGCCTTTATCTCCTCTTGTCACCCTCTTAATTAAATTGATATTCCTAATATGTATTCAATTTAGAATTTTGGGTTTTTTCCTACTGAGAAGCCCAAGTAGAAGGAATTAGGTGCATAAAGGTGTGGCCAGCTGGCAGAGCTGTACTGAAATACAATTTCTGCATTTATAGGTTGGTTTTGTCCTAGCAATCTGCAGAGCAGCCAGTGGGCAAGGAAACCCTGCTTATAAGAGCTATTTCCTATGATTATTAATGCCCTGGAAGCTGCAATCAAATATTGCTAATCCATCACTCACAGTGCTTTGACACGGAGCCATCACAAGGAAAGAAGTGTAGTTTAAGTCATGCTTTGCCTGTAATGGGTTTTGAGAAAACTAAGGTTATCATCTAGAACAAAAGTCTCCAGTTGGTGTCACAAAATGAATTTAAAACTCTTCTGCTCTCTTTGCCCATGTGGGAACTGCTCGTCTCCACACGCCAGCTGATTTCTCTGGAGCAGAAAATTTTGTAGCTGGGGCTATTGAGGTTTATTAAAATGAGCTGTAGACTTTCTGTGGCAGTTTAATTCACAGTTTTCATGTCTTGGCATTTCAAATAATTTTAATCAAATAATTTAATTCAAATGATTTTAATTAATAAATTTAATTAATTCATTTTTAGGTTTACAATTTGTTCCAGAAGTAATGCAGTTTGCTGAGATTACACACATTTTCTGCAGTTTTGATTTTACTGCTGTATTCATTTAGCTCAGCAAATTTATAAAACTAATTAAAACAGAAGTACTATTTTGATTCAAATTGTGAATGAAGAGCAAGGGCCTAATGTAAAATGACACTTGCAGAGAGATTAAGACCAATTGCAACTCTAGGGGTGTTTTACAGCTTAGTTTTTAAAACTGAAAGCTATTATTTTTATAGCATATTCTTGGCATGGTTGTACAGTTTTCATGTTTTGGGATGCCAAGGGAGTGGGAGATTAGGATCTGATTCAGCAGTGTACTGAAACATGTCTGACACCAGCCATGGAGTTGGTCCTCACTGAATTCCTTGGATTTCTCGTTTGCTGAACCGAGATGGAGCTTTGGAGCCAGATCCCATTGCAGACACTGAGGTTGTGCTGCTCCCCAGCTCTTGTTAAGCCTTGCAAAAATAATCTGCAATTGCCAGGCCAGCAGCATCCAGAGGCAGCACCAGGACTTTTCCTTGTCCTGGGAGTGCTCCCTTCTGATCAGAGAGTGGGAACACGTGGGGCTGCTCGAACTCGTTTGGTGACGCGCCAGCGCGGGTTCCAACTCCAATCACCACCTTCCAAGTGACAAATCTGGAGGGGGGAGGGGAAGAGACAATCATTTAATAAATTTCTTATGAAGGCAAATGACTCATACATAAATCAAGCTGTTTCATTAAGGGGGGAAGTCGGCTGAACACGAGGTGACAAAGGTTAACTCCACACTTGTGACGCCAAACCCTGTGCCGCTTTTCCTGAGCAGCGCCTGTCACCATCCCCAGTCCTCTGGCAGCACTGGCATTTCTCATGACACCTTTCACAGCATCAGAAGCAGGCTAAATGTTAGGAGAAATTCACAGAGGACTGTCCTGCTTTGGACAGAGGTGAATGGAAGATTTTGCTCTTTTTTCCTCTCGTGCAGCCGCAGTGTTCCCAGTGCCCCCATGGGTGCTGGTCCTGCTGTTCCCCAGATCCTGGCACCACAGCTGTCCCAGCTGATGTCTGTGCAGTGCTGTGAGCCTGTGCCTCTCTCTGGACTCCTGTCCTACCCCATCCCTGTGCTTTTCCTGCTGCTTCCAAGCTCATCCTTGCCCACCATCCTCAGTGGCAGCGGTGGCTGCTGCCGAGCTGCCCATGGGAAAGGTGTTTCCAGGACCCACCTCTGGGCACCCTGCACAGTCCAGGGTGCTTGTCTGACTCAGTCTTGGCTGTCTCAAAGACAGCAGTTTGGATTTGGGCTGATTTCACAAACCTCTGTGCTGTGAATGCACAGAGAGAGGTTGTGGGGTGCTCTTGGGGCTGGATGAGCCATCCCAGTTGTTGTCACCTTGTTTGCAAATGTTGTGGTGTTGTGCTTTGGGAGTGTGTGACCAATTCTAGTGGGCTTGGTTTGTTGATTTGAGTTTTTTGGTTAATGTATTAAGTAATGTGGTGGGTTTAGTGCTGGCTAAAGTCACTAGAGTACTTATTTTTTGTTGTTAGATATGGATTAGGAGGAGGGTAAAATAGGCTTTTTGTTTTTTGCTTGGCTACTGTTGTGGAGCAGGGCCAGCCCCACCAGGGAGCTTAGTTACTTTTTGAGGTTGGAAGTAAGAGAGAGATCTTTTGGGCTTGCCTGTTTTTAAGATGTGGAATTTACAGAGCCAGGCTGAGCTTTTAAATGGTTTAATAGGATGTCAATTTTTAGAGCTAGCTAGTTACTAGGGTTTTTCTTAAGTACAGAAGGAAACTCTTAGCTGCTTTTTTCAGGAAAATTATTTCTGTGGGTGTTTTTTTTCCTCCTGCCCTCGGGTGGACACTTCTTTACTAAATATCAATTAGTGTGAAACCAGCACACCAACGATGGCAATGAAGGGGCGTCTCAGCTGCTGCGAGAACAGAAAAATAAAAACCACAGGAAGGCTTTGGCCACACAAACGCAAAACTGAATAATTTTTCGGTGCTTTTGGAGCTTTTAGAATTGATGAAGATGTGGCAGCAAAGAATTTACACATCCTCCTGACCCCATATGGTTGCTCCCCCTGCAGTTCTCCGCTCACGTGTGCAGCATTCCTCTCTCCTAATTTCCTTACACCTTGAGCAGAAGCGGGGCAGGCAGGGAAAGGCAGCACGAACACCAACCCACCATATGTTGTTCCTAATGATGGAGAGCGGTGGGTGTGAGCCGTGCTCTCCTAACGTATTCCATGGGCCAGGGGCCTGTGGCACTGCAGCTGTTGTGCTTTTATTTCCCCCAGTGCTCTCTGCCCAATTCTGCAGCCGGGAGGTTGAGGATGCTGCTGCTGTGAGACGCCTTTGGAAGGCACCTCCTCTGCCAGGGTGCAATTGCTGCCACTTACTCCCCTCTGAGTTACACAGCCAAGTGCCAGGGAACATGGTTATGATCAGGGAATTGCATTTTTCCCCTCCTCCCAAACCTCCAGCATTCAGGACTTTTGTTCTGATGCCTGTGGCAGAAGCCACCGCGTTTCCCAGATTCGCCTTTGGTCCCAGGGCGCCGCTGCTTTTGCACGTGGAGAGCAGCAATGGGAGGTGACACTAGAATTGTGTCATTGCACTGTTAGTTCATATTTTTATAAAACATCAGGAATTCAGAGTATAGCTCTTTAAATGTCTCATTCAAGCAGGCAGGAACATCGAAATGTACGTTGTCTGAAGCCCAGGAGACGCGCACTAGCGTTTATAGTGACAGTAGAAATCTCCTCGTATTCCAAACTCCTCAGGAGAAACATTGATAGCTTTATTCAGAATAATGACACTCAGAATTGCTGAATCATGTTCCCAGAGTGTCTGTCCTGGAGGAAGATCAGTGCTGCCATCCCAGTCCTGTTTCCAGTCTGGGGTTTGTGTGTCTTCTGGTCTGGGAAATGCATCAGGATGGTCCCAGCTCTACTGTGGTCTCCTTCCCCAGTTTTAGTGGAAGATTCACTCCCTTTCTGGTGGAAGTATCCTTGCACGTGGCAGGGGGAATCAGAACCAAAAGGTCTTTAAGGTCCCCTCCAACCCAACCCATTTTGGATTCTGTGTTTTTTTTGGGGAGGGAAGTTGTCACTGAATAAGCCAGTCAAAATTCAAAAGAATTTTTAGCATTATGTTGGCAAGGATGCTCAATAAAAAGCAATAAGGAGAGTTGGCCATTAAAGACTTTATTAATCTGACAGACAGTGTTTATTTGTCATATTTTTTGATACAGTGCCGAATTATCTGGCAGTAGTAAAGCCCTGGGTTTAGGTGACCTTGTGGTGAATCTTGGCCATTTTATTTTCCTGAGTGCTACAGGGAGGCTCGTTTCATTTTTATGGAAGAACTCTGAGGTCTCTGTATGAGCTCCACAAGAAGTAGCAAGATTCTGCTATTACATTAAATATAAGACCTGCTATGTGTTAAAATAAAGGGGAAGTCTGTATTAAACTGGCACAGGGCAGAAATTAACCTCATATTCTGAAAAAGGCACTGATGCCATGCAGTCTATTTGGAGATCATTCTGCTGATATTTCTCTCAGCTACATCCTTATTTTTTTTTTGGAGGGGTGGGGAGGGAACCAAGCTCTTGTGGCTGGGTTCATTTTCTCCCACTGCTGCTTTTTTCATTGAAGTCATCATAATCCTCCATTTGTGACATCAGAGTTACTGGCTAGCGAGATAATTATGATTTCACAAACTGAAGATTATGACCTTCGAATGAGGAAGGCACAGCGGGGAGGACAGATTCCTAAGCAACAGCCATCAGATATTTGTGAAATATTTGCAAAAATGTCCTTGCAGTTTAAAAAAAAATGAGGGAGAGAGGGCAGGAGGGAAACATCCAAAAAATATTATCAGCAGAATGAGCTGCCAGCCAGCATTTTTTTCCCCAAGTTTTCCATTTGGTGCCCATGATTCTCTAACCTGTCTCATTTAGCCTTAATGAACACGAGACATTTTTTTAGCATGCCATATGTGCTGTGGTCCTTAGGAAAAAAAAATAAAAATAAAAGCATCTAAATAACTTATTTTTTATGTTCTGACTCTAGCCAATCATAATTTACATTTTGCACAGTTTGATGCCCATCTGCAATGTTTTTACTATCAGAAAAGGTAATAAGAAAGGGAGGAAAAAAACCACAGGAAGACGTTGAATGACTGACACAAGAAATCCTGGTTGGGAGAAAATAATTTTTGTCCCTGTGTAAATAAGCAGATTGGAAAATGGGCTGGATTTGTGGCTCCAGGGGTAGGGTCAGCTCCTGTGTCAGCAATGGCTGGAGAGGAACCCCAGCAGTTTTTGGGGAGTCTCTGGGAGTCTCTTGCTCTTGTCAGGGGGTGGTGAGGATGGGATGGGGAGGATGAGGAGCAGCCATGCATCCTGAAAATGAGCTGAGTTGTGCCTCAGATGGATCTTTTTTTTTGTAATTTTGGGACATTTAACGACTACAAAATTTCCCCATCCAAAGCTCCTTGCAAATATTCCCTCCTGAAAAGGTGAAAAGCCTCGAAAGGCCACGGATTCCTCTTCCATCCTCCCTGTCCTTCAAAACACCAGAATCATGAATTTTATCCTTGGAGGCTGGCAGGAGGAGGAAAGGAAGGAGTCACCAGAGGGAGGTCCCAGATGGTTCCAGTGGCCCATTTTCAGTGTGTGGCTTTGGGTTGGGTTTGGGATGGGGTTTAGGGCATTCCAGGAAGGTGCAGATGGATTGAGCCTCTCACGTTCTGCTGAGCGCGACGCGGGGCCTCACGCTCACCCGCTGCAACAAATGATCACAATCACTTCCAGTTAGGAAACAA
The DNA here is from genome assembly GCF_971803275.1 of Cyanistes caeruleus. Taxonomy (NCBI): domain Eukaryota; kingdom Metazoa; phylum Chordata; class Aves; order Passeriformes; family Paridae; genus Cyanistes; species Cyanistes caeruleus. The sequence goes on along the minus strand of NC_141709.1, from coordinate 30,983,852 downwards.
TCAGCATTCCCAAACAGACCTCCAGCTGTGGCAATCCAAATTAGTCACGCCAGGCCACAGGAGAGATGGGATATGCCAGAGGTTTGGCCTCCCTGCAGCCCCACCTTGGCCACCACACAGGGTGTTGGACACAGGAGCAGGGCTCTGGTAGCGTCCCACTTCCCATTTTTCTTCCTAATGTTGTCTATTTTATTTTTCCTTTAGTAGCCTGAGTCAGAAAATGTCTCCTATCCCTCATTTGGAATGGTACCAGGTCAGGAATGTTTCATTTTGATACCAGGAGTTATTCCAGCCCAAGGAGGCTTTCAGTTACTTCCTCTGAGATTGTACAAAGTCAGAATCGAAAATGGGTTGCAGTGGTCAGAGCAGCCTTTGTGCCAAGCTGCCAAGGGTTTATTACTTACAGATTCCTTAAATTCAGCAGGTGACCATAAAAAAGCTGCATTTTTTATGTATGTGGCATACAGAAGAGAAATTCCTGGTGTTAGCATTAGCTCCCAGTGCTCCACTGGGATGTGAGGAGCGATGGGAGGCAGGGGACTGTGCTGGAGGAGCTCCTGAGAGGAACCACGCACATGGAAGCACAGAATGGGTTTGGAGGAACATCTAAAGCCTTCTAGTCCAACTCCTTGCCATAAGCAGGGACGTCTCCAACTGGATCAGGTCACTCAGAGCCTCATCCAGACCCTGAATGTTCCTAAGGATGGGGCTGCCACCTCTCTGGGCAACCCGTGCCAGTGGCACCGAAACTTCCTCGTGTGTAAATTCACCTGAGTGGAGCTCTCTGTCCAGGTTTCTTGACACTGGGGATAAAATTCAGGATTTCTCTGTGGGTCAGGATCTCCTCCCTGCAGCCAAAGTCACATCAGGCTGTGTAAAATAGGGATGGGATATTTTTCTGTAGCTCTGAGCATTAAGGATACTTCCGGTGCAGGTGATGTACCGGGGATATTCCAGAGCAGTCACAGCTCAGTCCAACTTGCACTTGGAATGCTGGAGCCTGGAATACCCCAATGCTGTCATCAGGGCTGCTTTGCAAGGCAGAGGAAGAGAGCTGTATCCATGTGGCCAATTTACAGTCAGAAGCACAAATCCAATCCAAATCCTTCTGTCCCAGCTGAATCTGCAGCAAAGCACTTGTGATCGAGATACTGCCTAAATCACTATTTGTATAAAATATTTAGTGACTAATTTCTCATTACAGATGCTTTGGGAAATGCTGTAAACTGCTTGCAGACAATTGAAAAATTAAAAAAAAAAAAAAAAAGAAAAAAGGAAGGGAATTATTGGATATGTTATTCAGTGCAAGTGATTTGACCAGCTTTAGGAACTGCAGTGTTAAATCATGAGACAGAGCATCTGGAGTCAGCTGAGAATTAGTAGAGAATAAAGGGGCAGCAGAACCATGCCAGGTACCACAGGAACAAGTGTATATATCAAAACAGAATTAATGCAAAGCTGTAGCTTGAAAACATTGTGGTTTGAGTGAGAACCAGGTGCTGAACTGACCCACTGACCTTCCCTGAGCCTCCCTCCTATGGCTGGCCCTGCTCAGAGCAACAGAGGTCAATTTTTTTTCCTAGTTAATAAACAAAAAAACTCCATTTACTTCTTCAATTTCACTTCTGCTAAACACGAACCTGTTGCAGTGAACTGAAAAAACAACAGAATAAATAACGCAGACAAATACATGGAGGAGTTCAATTATCATTTTCCCCCATTGAAACTGCCTTTTAACAACTACATCTTCTGACTGACAGCTTATTAATACTAATTACTTTAGATATATGCAACATAACTAGTGCACTGGTACTTTCAATTATCTTCCCTTGTCTTCATTCCTTCCCCTGTGCTCCCATCCTCCCTTTTCATGCCCCATAACCACAACCTGGAGCTGCAGCTCAGAGCCAAAGGAGCAAAAGCCTCTCATTTCTTACACGGGCAGGAAAGGCCACAAAATCTCTTGTGTTTGTGTGTGTTTGTGATGCTGTGTGGGTGCTCACTGAGGGGAAATCCCAGCCTTGGCAGTGGTGGAAAATGCTTGGAATGTTTGGGGGAATTCTCTGTGGAAGTCCTGTGAATGTCCTAAGAAGTTTTAGCAGTTGGACTCAGTGATTTTGGAGGTCAGACTCAGTGGTCCTGAAGGTCTTTTCCAGCTTTAGTGATTATATTCCACGATTCCAAGTTCCACTGGAAGTCCTGTAAAGTCCCTGTGCAGGTCCCACAGTGTTTCCAGCTGACACACCCTGGTTTATACATAATTTTCACAGCTTTCACAGATTTTCAGTGTAACCCCAGAGCTGATCCTGGGGAATCCATACTGGGTTGATCCAGGCTGGAAACAGCTTCCCACTACCAAAACCTCACCACCCAAAACCAACATGATCTGCAGCAGTTTTTTGGGAGAGCTGAGGCTGCAGCAGCACTGACTGACCCAGGTCCTTGCTCAGACCAAGTCCTCAACCCTGCATCAGCTTTGTTTTAATCCCTACTTAATGAACTCTCAATTGCTTATGCAAATCAAAGCAGTGGAGACACTTAAAGGTTATTTATAATTCCTGGAAACATTATGAAATCAATCATTCCATCTTTTACAGGTTCTACAGTGTCATTTAGATATCTAACTTTTTACTTATAATGCTCTAACAGTTTATGTAAGAAGACAAATATGTTTTGGTTTTATTTTTTATATAAGCTTGCTGATTGCTAAAACATCTATGACAGCTGACATGGAAATCAGGGAGGTTTTGATTAGGCTTTTCTGATATGTAAATGTGTGTAAATGAGTTTTATATATATTTTGATTTTTTTTAAAAAAAGTTCTATTTAAAGAGCAGGCAACAGTATCCCATATAAATTAAAGAGCAAACCTGAGAGGAATGTTCATGTGAGACTGACTTTGAGATGTCCTGGATGGTGCTGGGAGGCAACATGGGCATAAACAGAATCACCAAATACCTTGAGATTTATTTCAGTAGTGTTTTCCTGTGGGGTACACTAGGAGTTTTTTAGCTGGTGCCCAGAATATAGCACTGCTGGGGTCATGAGGAGCTGGAGGTGCTGCAGGTGATGAGCAGCCCCACCTGGGCAGGTGCAGTGGGTGTTGCTCAGGCACTTCATGGCTGCAGGATTTCTCCCAGCTGACAGCAAATTTCACACCTGTCCTCTGTAGAAAAACCATAATTTGTACTGGTTTAAATCAAGCATTTGTCTCCTTGGACACAGAAAGCTGGCAGTGGTTCCCTGCAGTCCATCCCAGTCTTGGTATTTTGAATCCATTAAGTTTCCAGAGTGTGCACACCAGACTGAAGAGAGGAGTAGTTAAATTTGGGGGTCCTTGCCACCTCTCTTTTCAGTTTCAGCCTCAAAGAGTCAAGCTGAGGTTTCCAAGTAGCAAGTCTGCTCTTATGGAGCATCTGCCATCTTCTACAAATCCTTTGGATCACAGGGCAAACAAAAAGCCAGGTTGCAGGAGCTGGACCCAAACCTCCCCTTGAAAAGGGAGAAGTGGCTGGTCCATCTGCAGCCTTGGACCTCCCATTTGTGTTGTGCCCTGCTGGAATTTGTGTGCAGTGTGATGGGGTTCTGTTAATTCACCTGCTTTCTTTCATCTCTTGAAGTAAATGAACAGCTATTTTAGCAGTATCAAGGTAAATCTGTAACATTTATTTTGAAAAGGAGAAAGAGCTCAGAAGATTACCAAGGTGTCCAGCTGTGATAATATTACCTGCCTTGTAAAGTGCCGTAGGTGACTCTGAAGATGTAAAGCAAATTGAGGATTACATTAACTTCCTCCTGACTTGCTCAAATTATTAATTCAGTATCACCAACTATCAAATAGAGTAGGGTTATTATTTTTTTAAGTATAAATGAATAACTGTGGTACGTGGCAAAGTACTGCCTGCAAATAATTAAAGGCTGTTTTGATTGTATCTGTAGTGGAGGTTGTTATGTCTTTTTGGGTGTTTTTTTAGTGTTTTTCTTATAATACAAGATTATAGCAGCCTGCATTTACATTCAGCTTAAATAGGCAGAGGAGTGAGTGCTGCATAGCAATGTGATTTTGGAATAGAATAGTTTTACCTTGGAGAGTCACAAGTTTTTTTTTGGTCTCTTTGTCTCACTGCAGGGCACATTTGTTACCTGTTGCTCAGGGGGCAAAGACCCTGGTCACTTCCAGAGCAGATCAGTGGCAGAACTGGAAACACCATCCCTCTCTCCAAAACATTTTAGTCTCCAGCATAATGTGCAGTTTTGGAGAGCTAATTCCCCCTTTTTCCACAGAGACAGTTCTAGTGGTTTATCCGTTCAATATATAGAATAAATATTCATATATAACACTAATGCCAGTGTTGGAAGGCACTCTGCTTGGCTTCTCTGCAAGTCCCCCCTTGGAAGGGACTTGCTGATTCAAAATGCACAATTTTAAGAGGAGCCATTGCTGGGTGAGTGCCTGAGCAGTGTCAGTAATTCTTTTCCTTCAGTCCTGGCTTTTGCCTCTTCCCAGAAGCCTGAGCTCCCAGGGGCCGTGGGAAGCATTGCAGGGCTTGTTCTTGGAGGATGTGGCAATTGCAGTGATTTAGAAGAGGATGCTGACTCACAGCTCATATTAGCAAAGCTGGAGTGGATGGCACAAAACTGTATTTAAATCTTCTTCAGCTCTCATGTTCAGGCTGCAACATTTTTCTCTGGTGGAGACGTGGCCTTATTGATTATTCATTATTCCTTAACCTTGATACACTAGAAGAGGGAGTAGAAAGAAAGGGTGGGAATGGACAGGAGCAAATATTACCCACCACAGTGGATAAAATGATGGTTTTGGGGATGGATCCCCCCCAGTTAGAGGCTCACACCAGACACCTGAGCTCCTGCAATAAGAGCGAGGCAGGAAAGGCGGCGAAACCTTCACCCAGCAGATTAAAGAATTACAATTATCTGTTGGGGCAGAACCCTGCAGTGTCTTAGCCCCAGGATTGATACAGAAATATATTTTGCAGTTCAGGTTCTCTGTTGAGTCAGGCCTGGGTGGTCCCCACTTCCAGGGCAAGGTGTGGGATGCTGCAGTCAGTGCTGCTCTGGGATGCTCCCAACAGTGAGATCACTCTTTAAATTCCCTTCCCTCTTCCATTAATCAGGAGCAATTTGAAATCGTAAGAGCACTGTAGCATTTCTCTTAATCAATAACCAACAGAGCTATTAATTTTCTACTAATATATTCTTCTTTAGTGTGCAGGGAGTGAAAACTCGTCGATTACCTGTGCTGATCCTACCCAGTGCCCTCGAGGGTCAGTGCAGAGGTTTCTCTGCACTTCTGGAGGTGCTCTGAAATGCCCCATTGGAGGTGGTGAGAGATACAGGAGCTCTAAAACCCCTCTCACTGCTGTTTCATCACTTCAAGAGCTCTGCTCAAGTCCTCACCCCCTGTCCTGCAGCAGGATGCCAGCTGGAAAATTAACACCTACAGAATTTTGCAGTAGCAGAGCTCTGATAATGAGTTTAACAAATAATTAGCTGCAGTACCTCTTTGTTTTATAGAAGTGCAATAGTTGATGAACTTGCTGTGCCACAATTAGGAGCTCATTAGCAAACAAAATTCAAGGCTAACAAATACCTTAAGGGGATGTTTTTTGGAGTATGTAATGAAATCATGAGATCAGTGAGGAAATGTAAATTCTCCTGCAGGACCAGGGACAAGGCAGGGTCTGGAAGTCAGGACTAAAGCTCACTTTATTTGTCAGATTTTCAAATTTTAGTTCTTTTCTGTGTCACGAGAAATGGCACCGTGTCTCCATTTTATTTTTCCCAGCTAGTAAAACCCATATTGGTTTTCTATTCTGTTATTTAGTTTGAAGGTTTTAGAAAAAAGGACACGTTCCTTTTGCTATTGCAAGACGTGTCTCAGAAAATAGCTTTTTCATTTGTTTTGATCTGTTTTTTTAATCTATTTCTCAGTCTCATTGAGGAAATAATCCTGACAGAAGTATTCCTGAGCTGCTCACAAAGCAACAGGAGATATATTCCATGAATCCACGCACTCCATCAAAGAGTGTTTCTAGGAATGTTTTGCTATTGTTTCCATGCTTATTTGCCATGTCATTTTCTGTGGTTAACTCACCTTGTCTCCAGAGATCCGTCCCTCATTCTCTTTGTAATGGATAAAGCAATAGGACAAAGAGAGCTGGTTTTTACCCTTGTCCCGAGAAAAACCTTTCAGAAAACGATAATGGGCTCCTAACAAACGAGAGAGCTGGTTATCACTGGGGAGAATTAATCTCTGCCTTGATTGAGAACACCTAAGCCAAATTACGAGCTACAATATCCATCTGCTTGCTGTTACTCGGCAATATAGATTTATTGTGACATTTTGGAGAAGGAGTAAGAAAACATATGAACAACTGTTGTGGTTCATTAGCCCTTTATTGGTAAAATGTGGTGCTCAGGGCTGCGAGAGGTGCAGGGAAAGACAATCCTTTGGCTGAAATCGTATTCACGAGGCTGTGGAGAGCATTCCCAAGGACAAGCTTACAGATCAGCTGCTGCTTTTTGTTCCCTGACTGTGGGGTTGTTTTCTTTTTGGTTGAAAGTGGAGCAATTCAGCCCCAGGAGACGGGAGGAAAGTTTGGGGCGCAACCAAAAGCTCTCTGGACACCAGTCCCTCGTGCCTGTGTCAGGCAGGTAAAACAGCAGCACCTTTCCTGCAGATCCTCTGCCACCAGAGCTGGAGAGGGCAGCTGGTGTCTCCTGCTCTTCAGAGCCAAGCTGGCAGGCCCAGGGCAGCAGCACCAGGATCCTGCCTGCTCTGGCATTTCCAGGGTCGTCACCATCAGAAGCCCTTTGATCGTGGCAGGTGTCTAAGAAGGAAAATCCATCCCTGTTGTCACTTTCTCACAACTATTGAATTTTAATCCACTCTGGGGGGCTGTTGCACGGGTACAAGCACACAGGCTGTTGATTTATTTGCAGTTAAGGCTCTCAGAGTCAGGATGTTAAAGCCTTCTAAAGCCAACTCCCTCTTCATATGGGAGAACCTTTGGAAATGCACTTTAGGTTTATGACACTGGCTTGGCTTAATTTAATTTACGGTTCACTTAACCGATTATTCAAAATACCAGATGTGACAGACAGTAGATTCAGCTGAAATATTACCTCACAGGCATGTTCAACACATAGAATCTGCTCTCCATATGGGAAGGCACAGAATGTCCCCCATCCCCATCCAAGAGCAATCAATTTGGTTTTTGAAAGGAGAGTGAGGCTTAGTGGGAGACAGGGTCCCTTATTTCTCCTGAACCTTTGCAGCAGCTGATGTGAGAGTCTAACCCAGGCTCTGCTGCGTGAGAAAAAATGTGAACTTCTAAAAACGCCACAGGCAAAGGATTTGTCATGTGTAAAACATTTGTTGCTTAGTATTTGCTGATGTTAAGTAATTCTTAGCAACTGTAAGAAGCACAGTAAAGGCAGTAAAGACAATAAAATAGTGGCAGAAAAGTGGAACATCCCAAGTTTTTAAGAGAATGTTTCTTCTGGTGGCTGGAACTGTCTTGTGAAGTGAGGGGCTGGACATAACAGTGTTGGTAAAAGTGAGTGTAGGTCACAAATACTTGTTGACTTTATCATAGAAACATGGAATCGTGGTTTGGATTGGAAGGAACTTTAAAGCTCGTCCAGTTCCACTTCCTGCCATGGGCAGGGACACCTTCCACCATCCCAGGTTGCTCCAAGCCTCATCTAACCTGGCCTTGGACACTTCCACAGCCACAGCTTCTCTGGGCACCCAGTGCCAGGGCCTACCCACACTCCCAGGGAATCATTTCTTCCCAATATCCCATCTAACCCTGCCCCATGTCATTGTGAAACCATTCCCCCTGGTCCTGTCATTGCACGCCCTCATCCAAAGTGCCTCTCCAGCTCTCTTGCAGCCCATCTGGGCACTGGAAGGTGTCTCCAGAACCTTGGGTGTTTCCCAGGCTGAACACCCCCATCTCTCCCAGCCTGGCTCCTTAGGGGATGTGCTCCTGTGGTCCCTGAGCTGGGGGAAGGTGCAGGTGCTTTGAGAGCTGGTCCTTTCTGCGGGCAATGGCCACCAGGTATGATCAGAAGAGTCCCAGCAGTCTCTTGAGCCCTCTCTCTTTGTCTCTCACCCCTTGCATTTATCCTTTGGAGCAGGATGATGTGTTTAGTCAAAACAAGAGCAATGGAGGCATGATTAATTCCAGGAGTACCTCTAGTTCATCAGGCAAGAGCTCTCTCTTCTTTTGGGGAACATCAGATGCCCATCATCCATCCTTCTGAAGTTTATGGCCTGAGGTTCCTTCATGTCAGGGCAGGACCTATCTAGGGCACTCCCCTAGACCTTAACTATTAAAGAAAGATTAAAAATTAAACTTCCAGTAATGCAGGAACCTGAACTTTGAACTCCCCTGTGTCAGTGGAATGTTAATCTGATCTCGGCAGTACCCGATAAAGTCGATCTGTCTTCCTCGCCTAGTTAATTTTTAATCATTTCTATGGATAGAAGGGCTCTGCTGGATGGGACTAAGAGCAGACTGCCTTATCCCAGCCCTAAATCCCAGCATGGAATGGGGGAACAACAACTCCTCCCATTATTTATATTCTGTATTCCACCCCGTGTTTGTTTACCCGAGCCTCGGTACGTAGGTGTGTTCTCCCAGCTAATGCTCGAGGGTAATAGTACACCAAAAAATCTGCTCACGTGCACATATTCACAGGATATTGTCAGGCTGTTAATGGGAACAGTATTTCCTAGGTCCACAGCAAATGTTTGTGGCAGTGCTGACTGGGAAAGAGGATTGATCTGTTCAAGAACCAAACCGCTTTTAGCTCCGGTTCTGGGGTGATTCAGTGGTATATCCAAAGGTGCTTCTCTCAGACTCGATAGAAAAATTTCTAATTAACTTTTAAAGCGTTATTTAAAAGATGATATTTTGATTTTGATGTTGGTGAATTTTGCAATATTCCTGTTGTTCTGCATCAACACTTCAAAGCCAGTGAGGGTGTCAAGATTAATGCCCAGTGTCAGCACAGCACCGAATATGCTGAGTTTTATCATCGGTGTGAAGGGAGGGGATCCAGAGATTTTAGAGCTCATCTCCACTACATGACAGTCCCAAATTATAGTGCTGGGATAACAGCAAGCACAGGGCCACTGTACCCAAAACCACTCCAGACCTTCCTGGCTCTGCCACCCTCTCTCTGCTGGAAGGGAACAGCGTGACTCTGTTGGTGCCACTGGTGGGTTTTGTGGGCAGTTCCCATTAAAAACCAGCCAAAGTCCCTAAAGGGAAAGGTGTGTTGCTGATGGCCAAAGGATCTCAGCAGAGAAAGTCAGAATTACAGAGTCCCCAGGTGGCTGCAGGTGGGGAAATGTTCCCTTAAAAATGGACTTTGCAGAGTCTGAGCTGTCCAGCAGCTAAAGGGCTTTCAGAACCTAACCCCCATTAATTATCTGCATGTAAGAAAAAGCTGGGTCAGCAAGAAAATGTAGACAAGACGAGGCAAGAAGCTGTAGATGCAATACAGGGAACAGATGTGTGCACTTCTCTCCCTAGATTATCCCAACGTGTGCATTTGGGCAGCCATAACCTGGAATAATGTTGAATTCCCATGTTTTTCCCAAGGTAGGGTGTTTGGAACCACTCTGTTTTGCCTGATCTCAGCTCTCACCCCTCCATGCCTTTCTGTCCAGTGCCCTTTGGGGGAGCTAATTCTGTCTGGCAGTGTTGGAGGTCACAGCTCTGTGGAAATAATTATCAGAAATGCAAATCAACGCAAGAACATTTTTTTAATACTTCGTGCCTGGAGCTGTGCTAAACTTAGCAGTGATGAATAAACAGCATCAGCATTCCCCTCCTGGAAAGGACAAAGTCTCCTGGTATTTGGGATGTCTCTGGTACTTTTGCTAGCTCGGTGTAGCCAACCCTGAACATTTAATAACGTGAACAGGCCCTCAAAAATTATTTAAAAAATAATTGAGATTAATAAACGTTGAATGTTTTCATTTCTGAGCCTTGAAGGTGTACTTAGCTAACATCTTCCTCTGCAACCGAAAGGCTGGGAAATTACTTCTAGTTAATGATGGTGAGATACTCATGTAATCACCTTATTTCAGGAGAAAGGCTTTCAAATAAACTCCAAGAGACTCGTGATGAAATAGCAGGAGCTGGCAATGTTGAAATACGAGCCTCTATCATTAAACCATTCGTTCTTAATTAGTTTTTATTTGCAATATTGACAGCTAATCTCTTCTCTCTGTTATACCTGTACAACTTCCAGTGACTGGCATAGTACATATAGAAGTAGCTGTAGTTATAATTTGGTCCTCTCCATGTAAGATTTCCAAACCACACAGGATTTTTTAGGAAAATTAAAGTGTGTAAGACATGTGGCCAAGAAATTCCAGACCTGACCTTGGTTTCTTCTGTTTTAGACTGAGAGGCTAATGGGGTGCAGCCCAATGGCCTGGCTAAAAAAAAGAGGTGGAACACAACTGTGTATCTTTCAACAGTATCCAGTTTTTTTGGGAAATAAAAAAATAAAAAAATAGTCAAATAAATAAATAAGTTTTCATTTCAACAAGGTGACATTTGCTGATGCTCACTAATTTAGGAGAGACTGATTTATGCGTGTTTAATCTTCGCTAATGATGACTCCAGGGCAAGAAATGAAAATAAGTGCAGTTAATAATATGTGTATATATTATTAACACCTTTACTGATGGAGAGGGGCCTTCTCCTGGTAGATAAATGTAGGAGCGATTTGTGGGAGATCTGAGTGGCTCAGGGCTGTCAGAACCTCTCTCTAACTTCCCAAAATGTGAAGAGAAGGGATATTTGGACAGTAAAAATGCTCAGCTGATCAACTATTAGAATTTGCATGAAAAATATTTCTAAATACAATAAGCAGCCCAGTTCCTTACCTTTTGGGATCTTCTGTAACAATGAAATTATATGTATTGGTGGTGTTGTTACACCCTGATTATGGCTGGCTTCTCCTCCTGCCACACAAATACTGAGGCGGATGCAACCCTTGAATTCAGTCCTAAATGCTGACAGACAAAACTTACTGCGAATATTAATGTGCTTGGTCTAATCATCCTGCTATTTTTTTGTGTAATTTACTCAATCAGGGAGTTGGAATTCCCTCCTAGCTGTTACAGATTCAAGCATTTATGCAAAATCCTCCAGTCTGGAGATTTACAGTGGATTATCTACAAATATTTGAATACATTAGTGCAGCCCTTTAAATGCATTCCCTTTATTTACATACAGAACAAATAACAAGCGACTTGAATGACAGCACTGTAATTCCATCAAGGAGCTCGTGTCCTGAGAAACCACAGGAATAAACTGTTAAGAGGCCCTTGGGTTCAGTGGAGCTCTGCCTGGAATTACAGCTCCATAACCTGGATTTCATTCATTTTTTTTATTATTAGCAAAAAGAAATAACAACAACCCAAAACAAAACAACAAAAATCCAAACAAACCAACAAAAAAAACCAAACCAAAAAAGCCACAATTTTATAATTCGTGGTGCTGATGTTGTAGTTGGAAAAGGGAAGAGCCAAAGAAGGGTGAGGGTGGAATTTTGCCCTCACTTCCTTCTACCACAGCCCAGAAAAATGAGATTTTCCATATCCATCAGTGTAGCAGCTGATCACAGAGAAAGCATTGGAATCAGGGTGTTGATGGGGTGACTTTGGGACTTTGAAGAGCTCCTTTCCAAATGATCTGCCTGTGTGGTGGACAGGTTACCCTTTATCCATGGGTTTTTTTTTAGAAGTTTATATTATTTGCACTGCTTGATGGGGCTGCTGCACTTGCACTCAGCCCCAGATTATCGTGGTGCATCAGCGAGGATTGATGTGGGAAGAGCAGCCTGGGCTTGGTTTCTGTTCCAAATCTTCCTCTGAAAAAAACAAAAAAGAATAAAATCAGCCCCAAAGACGAGCTGGCTTTCCTCTGTAGCAAGAGAGATGGGTTCCTGCCGATCCCAGAGGTAAAGCCCTAACAGTTTCCATGGAATAGTCAATTATCTGTTTCATTGCACAAGCCAATATCTTTTCTCAAAAAGATGTATTAGGGTGTTTAGTCATTCAAGTGATCCATCTGGCTGAGCATTCAGAGATGCTCCTTAACTTGATTTATCTGGCCCAGAAATGGTGTCCTTGAAGCTTCTGGGCCAGCTAGGTCTGTCCATGTACCCACTCTGTAGGGACAGGGCTGGTGACCTTCAGCTCCTGGCAGGGGTAGGGCTGATGCCATCACACCCCTCTGCCAGGACAGCCTGATTCCACACTGAATTCAAAACTGATGTAGCAGATGAGGGCTGAGGGGCCACCAGGTGCTTCCAAGGAGAATGCAGAGAAGCCCCCAGGCCCCAGATCCCTGATAAGACACCGTCCTTTTCTCCAGCAGAATCTGCACCTAAATCCTGATGGAGTCTGGCTAATCCCCTGCAGCATGAGGCTGTGCACTGCCTTTAAATCTCCTCTGCTTATAAAACACACATTGCAGCTCCGTTATCCCTGTTGCCATGGGGTACCTCCTCCAGCACAGCTCAGACCCTGGGGAAGGCTCTTTTCCCACCTTCTGTTCCTGGTTTTGCACCAATCCAGCAACAGGGTGCCCCTGGGAGAGGGTGGCCAAGCTCTCCCATAAAGCAGGGAATTGGGATTGCAGCCTATTTGGGTCAGGAATCTTCACCAATTGCTGCAGGGCACGTGCTGAGAACCAACCCCAAAGCCTTGGACTGCAGAAGGGGAGGGAAATCCCCCAGGAAGGTTCTGGCTCCCTGGGAAAAAGCCAGGAGGATGCTTGGGGATGAGGCAGGACCCATCTGAGTGCCAGCTCCAGGCACTGGGAATGTCTTGGACACAGGAGCAGCTTAGAAGGATGCTGTGTGTCATGCTTACATCCTCAAAGTGCATGCCAAGTCAAGAGCAGCACAAGGAAATTTAATCAACAGTGTAATATTTTAATTACTAAAAACTTCAGGTGAAATTCCGAGTATTTTTCTTCTGGGCTATCACACAGCTTTACAGGATAAATTCTTTAAAGGTAAATTATTATTATTAAATTAAATTAAGCTTTGGTTCCAACTTGCTGCTTTCTGAAACTGAAAACTGCCACTTGGCAATGATTTGTTCTCCTCTCCTCCTCTTTTAAAGGGAGGATTGCAGGAAAGTTTAGGTATGAATGCATTTCTTTGCAAGTGGAGTTATATATTTAATATAATCCCAAACAGATTGTCTACTCTAACACTGTTCATTAAATGAACTGTCTGCAAGTGTGATTTACAGTGCAACGTGGTCATGGGAATGTCTGTGTGTATTTAATAACTGCACAGTAATAGCTTATTGGCAGGAGTGGTAATTCGATTTTGGAGTTTTATCTTATTTTTGAGTTTCTGGACCGTGAAATCCTGCTGTCTGACACACTTTTCCATTGCTTAATCTCCTGAGATTTGTGTAAAGAACAACAACTTTCCTCCTTACTGAAGACACAGTGCCCTGCTGTATATTTTTTATTGCCACCCCCCAGTGCTGCTACTCACAGACCCCCTGTCACATTTATGGGCTCAGCACTGTTGTATAAAATGTAGTAATAGACCAAAATATTGACATTTAATGAGCTAAGAGGTCCAGTCATAGAAAAGATAAAATCTTCCAGTATTGCATAAGTGCAAAAATTTTCAAGGATCATTTTCTGCATAATCTGTGGTGTTCTGTATTTAACTTTCTGAGCTTTCCTATTGATTCCAAGTCAAAACTCCCTTGTTTAATGTATTTTAGGAGCTAAACCAGTAATTCTTATTCCACACAGAGACTTCTAAGTGTGCTTTCCTCCTTGTGGCTTGCAAGTTTGGCAAATTTCACTGTGTTTGTGTTTTCTGAACCTTTGAGAAATGGTTTTGGAACCAAACATTGACTTTGTTTCTCTGAGCAGTGTCACTGTAGCTGTATTTCCCAGAGTGGTTAATGGTCTGGGGGGGCTCTCCTGTGCTTGTGGAGAGCTGGGGGACATCCCACAACATTTGGGATGTCAAGGAGGACACACTTGAATTCACTTGTCATTATGCTGGTGCCTTTCTGCCCAGTGGAACTCTGCTGTCCCCATAAATGCACGTCAGAATCAGCTAATTATTCATCCAGGATTAGAACTGAAATCCTTGCTCTAAGACTAGCTTTGCCCCTGAAATCACACTGTTTAAAGTTTTAATTATTTTAAATCATATGTAAATAGTTGTACATACAGACAGCCTCCTATGCACACTACGCTTTTGATAACTGGAAAATTAGGCAAGAAAGAGATGAAAATACCAAACTGGTGAGATGAGAAGGAGCCCAGACTTGTGTGTCTGGCTGCAAGAAGTGAGGGACTCACTGCTGGTTTGGGTGGAATTTGGTGACCTTGCTGTAACTGTTCAAGGATTTTAAAGATTTCCTCCAGTTTTTGGTGTTGCTTTTTTAGTTAAAAGAGTTGGTAATGAGAGCCTAAAGGCTTGGTGAGTGTTAAGCTGCTCTTTGTGCTCCTGGAGTTTTATCTGTCTTAGCCTCTTTTCTTTACACTGGTGTCCTATGTTATCTGTGTACCATAACAGTATCTAGCAGGCTAGGTAACTATTTGATGCCTATAAATGAGTTATCTGTCAGGTTATCAGTTTTCTGTCAGGTGAGTGAATGGAAACTGCAGGAGCTCTGTAAAATTGATGCTGGGTTGGGGGAAGGAGGAATTTGGTTGCATTTCTACTGCCTGCGCTGCTGCCACATACTGAGTCATCTTTGCAGAGTTCTTGTCCTGTGAACTCTGATTTTTACTCTTTTAATTAACCCAACAAAGGGTTCAAAAGCATCAAGGCTCAATGGCAGCACCCCAGGCAGGAGTGAGAATCCACCAGAGCCACCAGAGCAGCAGCGAGCCCTGAGCTGTGGAGCGGGCAATGGGCAAAGCACAGTGGGTCGTGCCTGTACCTTCTGCCAACAATTTAAAATGCTGCTGTTCACCAGCTTCTGAAGTGTTTCACAGTTAAAAACGAGAAGTAAGAGTGAAAATTCAGAAATCTGGTTATCCAGGTGCCAGGAGAACTGCTAGCTTTCTTTGCCTCGTTATCTGTGGCAGCCAGGACAGAGCAGGGGATTTCAATATGAAGGAGCTTCAAACGTGGAGCAAACCCTACCATAAACAGCACCATCCTGGTACTGCTTTTTCTTATCCTTCCCCTGCACTTTCCCTTCTCTTCCCCTTCCTTTCCCCCTCTTTTCAAAGCCATGTGCATCAGAACACATCTGGTAAAAGCAGCAGGAGCTGCTCTTTGGGTTTGGAGAAGACCACAGAGAAAGGTGTGCTGTGGAGGGGACCGGTGACACAGAGGACTCCACTCCCAAATTAATTTTGGCATCCAGTGAGGAAGGGAAAGGCCATCTGCATGAGGTTAAATTGCGCCAGTGTATGCTCAGCTGAGCTGGCTCCTTCATCCTGCCTTTGCACTCTGTCTTCCCAATGTGTCACCCAGTCCTCCAGAAACTGCTGAAATCATTCCTTTGATCCTCATCCTTGGGCTTTGTCCTGACTTTATTGACCCTGCTGCAAAGCCTGGATCTGTCTCTGTGTTACATGGAGCATAGGGGGCACCCAGTTCCAGCTAATATTCAATATTTGTCAGAGATCCTCTGACTCCCCCCTGCAGCCATCCATCCTGCAGTTGTTCCTATTGATCATACTCTTCTTCTGGCATCCCTGCACAGGCCAGGTTTGCTTTTTAACTGATCACAAAATGAAATAAACAAACAAACAAACAAAACACAAAAAAAAAAACCCACAGAGAAAAAAAAAAAAAAAGCAAAGCAGAGCAAAATAAACACAAACTTGTCATTTCTTGCTCATGTACTGTTGATAAATGTGCTCTCTCCTCATCCCTCAAAGGCTGTTGTACATAGGCTGTTGTGCCATGCCACAACAGCCCCCAAATCATTCCTCCCCACTTCTCCATATCTCATCTGTCTCTAGGTCCCTCAGATGTTCTTATCTTAATGGGATTTTTCCTTGCAAGGCAGGGATTGTACCAGGGGGCTCTTGCACAGCCCAGGCAATGCCTCAGCATGCATATTCCAGCCCTGCATTGTCATATGTTGCTATAAATAGCTCTCACAAAGAGTCCATATTTCTGCGGAGATTCGCCTGTCAGCTCCTAACAATGGGAGTCGTTCACAATGGGAAAATAGAATACCAGCTCCATCAACCTTTGACAGACTAATAGGGGTTATTTGACTTTCAATTTTTCATTATCAGGTTTGGCAGCTGCAATCCTCATGTTGAAAAATACAAACTGATCCGCACTCCCAACAAGGAGGAACCAGCAGCTCCCGGGGCTGCGAGGCTGTGCCACGTGCCCGCTGACAGCACAGGGCAGGGAAGCAGCTGCTCACATGCCAGGAGATCAGAGATCTCAGTACTGCCCTTCCCTGCCCTGTTCTGCTGGCTGGAGAAGAGGGGAGCGGTTTTCCTTCAGGCTGGGGATGTTTGGGGCTGGTCAGGCTGGAGAACAGGAGGTTGTGTGGAGACCTCACAGCAGCTTCCAGCATCTGAAGGGGCTACAGGGATGTTGAGAGGGACTTTGCATCAGGAGCTGGAGTGACAGGATGAGGAGTAACGGGTGGAAACTAAAAGAGAGGAAGTTTAGGTGAAATATATGGAATATATATAATAGATATATGGAGGTGGTGAGGCCCTGGCACAGGGTGCCCAGAGAAGCTGTGGCTGCCCCATCCCTGGAAGTGTCCCAGGTCAGGTTGGATGGGGCTTGAAGCAAGCTGAGATAGTGGAAGGTGTCCCTGCCCATGGCAGGGAGGTGGAAGGAGATGATCTTTAAGGTCCCTTCCATCTCAAACCATTCTGTGATTGCTGAAAAATCCCTCACTTGAGTTTGCTAATAGGATGCTCCCTCTGCCTAGAGGGCTCCAAGTCACCTGTTCAGAACCTTAGCACTGAACTGAGGTTCATCAGTGTCCCTCTGGCTCCCTGGTGTGTCCCTTGTCCTCACTCTGTCACCGTGCCATGCCTTTGTAGAAAGCGCATTTTTTGGGAAGTGCCATTGTCACAAGGCAGCTGCTCTGGGCTGTGCAGAAGGTGAATCACTCAATAAACATTCCAAATTTAGCTCAGATTTGCCACTGGCAAAAAAAAAGTCCCACATGAGAGTGGGAAATGCAGAGGATGTTACTTTGCCTGGGGTGTGAAAAGGCAGCTATTTACACCAGGATAACTGTCCTGGAATAAAATCTGGCATTAATAAAGGACAACGAGCTCCTTGAGGTCACTGCTTTTACCACAAAGTAATTATCCAAGCCCAGCTTTATGGGCCCTTTGCAGGACCCAAACTGGCTATTTAGAAGGGGAAATGGGACACTGACCTTTTTCTTGGGGAAGATGTAGGTAGAGTGTCACACGTTTCAGTGAGGTGTGCACAGGTCAGTGCCAGAGGTGCCCAGCCCCTGTTAAACACTTGGTTGTCTAAGCTGGGTCAGAGTTTGGACACGGAAATTCCCCATGAACAAGAGGTATTGTGCAGGTTCCAGCTGTGCAGGTGACAGGGGTTAATCTGGAGTCTCACCACAGACACAGCTGTCCCTGCAGAGGACACGATGTGCAAAGTTGCCTGCAAACCCTCTCCAAGCCCTGCTGAGTGTCCACTGCCACAAAAGACAGCACCTCAGGGAAAAAGATCTAAATATGGATTTTGAAGTAGTCAATGTTCCTCTAATTACTTCAGAATCGGTACCAGCAGTAGGGAAGAAGTCTTCCAGCATGAACCTGCATATAATGCAGCAAGAACGGGCTGGCCTGGGGACCTTGATCCATTATCCAAACATAAATCCTGGTGGCTTTGTATCTAAGGGAGATCCAACACATTTAAATACAAATAACTGCATGAATGTTAGTTCAGAACATAGTCTAGCACTGGCTTACCTTTACAATTACAAAGGCTTACCCTAAAAAATCACTTTTTACACATTAAAGCAGGAAAACCTGATTTAATGGGAACCACAGTTCAAGGTACTCAAGGACCATCCTCCTCTACAGACAACAGCTTAGAAATGGAAAATTTCTTTGTTTCCTTCTGACTGGCACAACAGCTGCAGGGATTAATTGAACTCATGAAATCTATTGATTTTCTGTAGCTGTTATTAAAAAAAAAAAAAAAAAAGGCACTTTTGCACCCTGTGAAAGGTATGAGTATCACTAAATTGTGTGCAATAAACCAACAAGGCTCTGGTCTGCTGAGAAACCCCGAGTCCCATTAGTCTCCTGGTTTTTATTTCAGAGCACAGAGACTTTTATTGTGTTACTGAAGCTTCTGAGACAGTCCTGCTGTGCCATCATCCTCATCTCAAGTGAGAAACCAACATGATCCCAGCATCTCTTCTGTGGATCAGCAGGAGAGATGCTGGCGTGCTGGAGAAGCCACGGGGAGGTTCTCACTTCTGCAGCTAAAACCTGCTCAGCATCTCTGCTGTTCTGTTCTGTATCTCCATGTAAATTCCCATGTGGGCATCAGGAAGATGGAATTAATTTTAGAAGGTTTGGAGCATTCCACTTGAGATAAGACATTAAGGTTTATAGTGCTGACCTCCCTGCTGATGGTTCAGCACAAGCAGAGCTGCCTTCACCAAAGTTCTCCCCACTCCAAGAGTTTCCAAGAGCTGAATTTGTTTACAACATTGAATAAATTGCCTCCATCAATAACAGGAGTGAAACCAAATCCCAGCCTGTGTTTGGGGCTCGTTCTTAGACCCATAGAACTGCAAATACATTGGTAGACCAGCATTAATTTTTATCCTTAGGCACAGTTACATTTATATCACAACTGAGTTGTATTTTAAGACCAGACCAAAAATTCAAAGGTGGCAATGCAATATTTTTCATCTGAGATTACCTAGAAATATTTGGCTTATATCTATTGTCATCTGAAGTGGCACGTGGTGGTGGTGGCAGCAATCCATATATTGCCTTAAGGCTTTCTTACTTATTTCAGTGATGAGCATATAGATTGTGTCTTTTCTGCTAAACAATGGAGTTTAATAAATCCCACTGTCCCTAACAATTTCTCAAGTTCTTCATTAGCAATATGCATGATGATATACTATAAGCAAATTCCTTTCTGCCTTCTTGACTAACCAGAAGGGATTTTAGAGCACATGTGTTAGATTTGGTGTCCCCCATCACCATGTGCTCACCAGTTTCTGTTTGCTGTGTTTAGAGGGAGTTTTTTGTTGAGTAGTTGCTTAGATAACTTAGCAGGGAAAGTGCTTTGCAAATGAAAAAGGACAAAATACCTGCTTGGTGATCACCACATGAAGACTTTAAAATCAAATTCTGCAAAGCATGTCCAAGGCAGCAGGAGGGAAGGAGTCCAGAGCCAATCTGTGTGTTGTATGAAATAGCAGCTTTTTGGCTTGAAGTTTTCCAGTAATGTCTCCTTTGGTTTGGGTCAAAGAGTGCTGTTTTATTTCCTTTAATTCAATGTGAAGCTTAGGAAAGGCATAGATATTTGTTAAGAATTCAGGCACTTTTCTATCTGGTTCTCTAAAGACCTGAGCACAGCTTACAACTCCCATTACACCTAGTGAGGAGTGTGTGAGTAAGTAAAGAGGAGCAAATAGACTTTGCTTGTGTTCCAGCAGTCCTGATGGAGTTGTGTGTGTGTGGCTCCTTCAGAGGAAGCATCAGCCTTTCAGGACTGGTGGAATTGGAGTCACCTTTTAAACATTCCCACTCCAAGCTGCATTTTTCCCATTCTTCACTGTGTTGCAGACTCAGAATTTTCCCCTTTTCAAGCCTGGCAAGTCATGTCATAGTTGACAAACACAGCAATGGCTGACAGTTGTCCTGATTAGATGGACACCAGAGAGTCAGAGGCTTAATGAGGTGCTCTGGTGCATAATCACCATCACTGATGGGCACTTAGAGTGAGCTGTCCAGCAGGATATGTTGTGTCCTACACTCTGGCTGGAAATAATACTCACAAAGTTACACAATTTCTTGACCAAATGAATGAGCTATCAGTGAAAACCTTTCAAAATCAACTTTAAATAAAAGCCTACCAGTGAGATCTGCTTCCAGATAGGGTGTGGGCTGGATTTTGGGACTGTTTTATTTTTGTGTGGGGCTTAACTGAGCCAGTGTGAGGTTTGAGCTGAGGGACACGAGGATGAGCACTGAGGAAAAAGGTTTTCAGGAAGAGGATTGCTGTCCAGATGGTGTCACTGATGGAAAAATGGATGGAGGGAAGGGCAATTCCTGCATTACCACAGGACTGAGGCTGAGGGAAGTTTGCTTATCTCAGTGGCAGAATCGTCTTTGTCCCCTGTCAGGACTCTGTGTTGGTTTCCTGTGTCTTTGCTCCTCAGCTGACACCCTGTTCCTGTGGTGCTGAATGCCAAAAAAGGCTTTCTAATGACACAATTTGTTAATTAAATTCCAGGCTGTGACTGAGCTGTGGGGGAGAGTCGGCTGTGCTCTCGTCCCCGTCCCCTCCTGGCAGCCTGGGCTGATGGTGGCTCCAGAAGGTTCTGCCCAGTTCTCCCTCTGCAGCAGCGAGCTGGTTACAGAAAACACTGGGGCCAGCTAGGGTTTAATTACCATTAAATTAAGGCAGCAGTTATAGCTTTAAATTGCACATTCCAAATGAAGGGAGAGTGGATGTTAAACTCAATGACCTGAAGGAAACACTCAAAGGTGCAGGATGGGGATTGATCTGGAGACCTGTGGTTTGTAAAGCCAGGAGGGACCAGTGCAGCAACCTCCTCTGACCTCCTGAAGGCCACCCTGAATTAATCCAGCTGAGCTGGGCGTGCCTCAGGAAACATCCACTTGTGAAATGTGGGTTTATGATGTTGAGGAACGCACTTCAACTCTCAATAAATCATTTCCAGCTGTTATTTAGTCTGGCTATTAAAATGCAGCATCTCATTTCAAGTCAAAGCTTGCCTAGCTCAATTCCCAGCTCCTGGATGGGATCATAGCTCTGTTTATTTCATAGAGAGGCTGCAATTATGGAACTTCAGTGTCCTGTATTAATCAGCTGTCATCAACCTGTGCACTCTCCTTTCTTCTGATAATCTCAACAGATTAAGTTCCTAAATTTTTGCACTGACCATGGATTTAATATTTCTTTAATCATTCTTGTGTCTGTTTGGTGCAAAACCAAACGTGGGGACAGCACTGCTGGTTGCTGTTGTGGTTGTACCAATTCACATTAACAGTGTGATATAATCTTTCTATTCCATGTGGCTCCATTCTGCTGACACTGCCAGGGAATGCATTAGACCCTTCACTACCATGGCAATTCCTGGTCTTGATTTCCAACTTTTTTCTGTGTTTTAGTCCTTTCTTCCCCAAATAGACCCTTCAAACCTGTAAAAATGCTGTACTTGCTTTGTTCCTAGGATTCAGTTTATCCTATTTCCTAATTAGGATTTAGGACTCATTCAGTAGCAGGACTGTGGAGCACATAATGCTTGCTTGTGTTGATCTTATCAGGTTGCTTTGAATCAATACCTTCTCCACTTCATTATTTACCATTCTCCTAATCTTTGTCAGTCATTTGACATTTTTATCAAATAATGTTTTCGTATTTTCTTCCAGCTTGTTGATAAAAATGTTGTATAGCTGAGGGTCAATTACTCAGGGTCCTTGCAGGATCTCATTAGAAACACCCACCACTCTGTGATTCCTCTGTGGAGTGACTGAGACACAGTAAAATCAAATTAATTGATTAGTGAAGTGGTATAGGAAACAGTGACAATTAGGGAACTGCCACATTAAACAGTGCTGTGCTGGTAGAATTCAATGCTGAACCATGCAGTGCATTTAAAAGTTTTTTAAAAGAATTTTTACAAATCCAAAGAGAGAAAATAACCTCTGGGCTATTCAGTTGTTCTGGGCTGTGACTTTTTAAGGCAGAGTTTTTATATTGGAAGAAGTTTCATTATCGACAGTGCTGTGATTTTTAAAAGGTTGTGGTTCACTGCAGTTCCTTTTCCTTTTGGCCTTGTTTTTCCCTTAAGGGAATAAGGATTTCCCCTCATGGGCAGAGCTGTACCAGCAATGGGAGGGTTCCTCAAAGAGCTGGGGCATTCTGATGTGATGCCTTCTGTCTCTGCAGTAGTTTCTGTTGTCCTTTAATGTGGTGCCTGAGGATGGGGAGAAACCTTGCTAGAAATGCAGGTTTCTGAGCATTCCATTAATCAGGAATTAAAGCAGGACAGGAGTCCCAGGGGAAGTTCAGCATGTGCAGGTGGGTGGTTCTTGAGTTTTGGGTAACTCTTCCTCTGAGTGTTCATCTGGAAACAAGAGATTTCATAAATCATAAACAAGCACAGCTGATGGGCAGGGTCTTGCCAACCTTATTGCATTTACATCAGAAACTTTGCCTATTTTAGTCATGTAGATTATGGGATGTGATTTTTCACGCTCTGTAATATCAAGGCAAACCCTACCAAGAAAGCTTTGTTGCCTCAAGACTAATGAGGTTGTAAAACTCCATCCATAAAATCAGAATAATAGTATTCCCTTGCATCACAAGATTGCTGTAAGTACATATGTATATTCTGCACTCACATGGCCTAATAATGTGAGAGCAAAATTTCATTTATTCATGTGAAGGACAAGTTTCTGCAGTGCACAAGGTTACAGGTAAAATCCCAAGGTTTTCCACCTTACTATGTAAATAGAGAGGAACACCAGCATGGCTCATTTTATACAGTGAATAATACAGCAGCAATTATTGCTGAAATCTTTATTTGTCTTTCCATGCAGTTATCTGCTATGGTTTCTTTTGTATGTTCTCATTGGTTTAATTAAATTACATTTGGTCTTTCTGGAGTCCTTTCTGTCCCGACTTGTTGTGGACATTTATTAATAGTGTCATTTGGTTGATAGTCTGTTAATTTTAATCTCATCTGAATTTGATTATCTTTGTCTATTTACACTTCAGAGGCTTTTCCCTGAATTCAGAAGGACTTGCTCTCTCTTCCCACTGCTAAAGCAAGGCGAGCTGTGGTGTGTACACCGGGCAGGTGCTTTAATGGCACTAATTAATCAAGAAGCAGTGCAACAGAGGAAGGAAAGCATCACAGAGGAGTGAAGCCAATTCATATGCAGAGCACCATGGCTGAGCCACCCTGGAAGCTCCCCTGGCATCACCGATCAGTGATGGAGTGAGGCAGACCCCTGACAAACGATCAGCAGCCCTTCCTTGGCACCCATCCCTTTGCCTTTAGGTCAGGTTAGGGTTTAAGGCACTAATCTCCAGTGCTTTAGGTTTCTGAAACCCTGTGATAGCACAGTGTAAGTGCTTTAAAAAGCCCAGTCACTTCTGGACATGTTCAGTGCAACAGCATCATGTCAAAGTTTGAATGAGTTTTGTCAGCTCTCAGGTGTCTGGTCCTTTTCTCAGGGCAGCAGGTCTTGCTCTCTCACCTTGTTCTGCTTTTAAGTTTCCAGTGCTTAGAATTGTTGGAGAGAAACTTTCAAAATGTGGACTCGAAATACTCAAAGCCCTCTCTGCAAAACAGAAGTATAAATGTAAACACTCGAATGCATTTGTTTTTGAATCCATGACCTTTGCTCATTCTGAGAGGGGCTGAGAAAAGGTTGGAGAGAGGCACAGAGAGCCCT
Source organism: Cyanistes caeruleus (assembly GCF_971803275.1). NCBI lineage: Eukaryota > Metazoa > Chordata > Aves > Passeriformes > Paridae > Cyanistes > Cyanistes caeruleus. The sequence continues at coordinate 30,960,156 of NC_141709.1, read as the reverse complement.
TGTCTCAGGGACATGGCTTGTGTGGAAACTGCTGGGTGCCTCCAGGAGTAACTAGGAGTAACTAGGAGTAACCTTGGCAGGGTGGGGAAATGGAGCAGAGGATGTTTGTGTTCTGTTCCTCTGGAATTTGTGGTAGGCAGGATCTCTTGCACAAGGTGGGGAAGGTCCCCTGGGTAGGATTTCTGTTTCTGAGACCCAAAGTGCTTTGGCTGCCAAGCAACACAGAGAGGGCACTTTCTTTAGCTGCTTTTGAAACAATACAGTCACCTCTCCTTGTTTATCCATTTTTACTAAGAATGGTGTGGGCAGGGCACATCCCAAGGGGCTGAGCCTCTTGTGCAGGACAGAGTTCAAACATGAGGCACAAGTGTCTCCTTGCTGGTTGTATTGAGTGGGGGTTTTTTTCCCTTAAAAATTTCATTTATGTTAAAATTCAGTTGGTTCACCTTGATCTGTATTGAGAAGTGAAATTCCTCATTCTTATCTCTGGATTAGTCTGTGTGGTTTAGGAGTTTAAGCACCTCACAGCCCAAAGGATTGTTGCCCAATTAATCAAAGTGTTTCTTTACATTGCACCAGTGAAGAGAGTGAGAAGAAAACAGGTCTCTATACCCCTGTCTCTTCAAAGAGATAATGTGTAATTATTAAGAAATGCTGCTGCCACTTGCCTCCTCTCTCTCCCAGTGGAGGCAAGGGGCAAGGATCACACACAATCACCTTTCCTCATTTTATCTAACAAGGGTGAAATTCTACTGTCAGGCATATTTTCCAGTTTAAGTCGTGATGTACAGCAGATTGTTATGCATGATTATAAAGCCTAATAAATTTCTCACCATCTCATTTTCCCTGGCTGGTGGAAGTCAGGGATTAAATGCCATTCTGATGGGTGGTAAGGTGATGCAGAGAGCTGCACTCACAGCCCACAGCACAGGACTGCATCTGCCCCCTTAAACTCTGAGTCAGGAATATGTAATTTGTGTCAGCTAGCCTGGAATTTTCCCAATTCCCCCAATTTCCCTCCCATTTTGGGAGCTCACAAGCTGTGGGTGAGCTCCCAAAATGAGCCTGCCTTGTGGGGCTGAAGCAGAGAGACTGGGACTTGCTGCTGCCACAGGATTGGGGAATTAGGAGCCCATGGAATGGTCATTAAGGGAGCTTGGCTTGCTAAATGCAAGATGAGGTTCCGTGGTCACTTCGCTCCATCGTTATTCCGATTTCACATCAGCAGCTGATAATCTGTGAGCCACACAATATCTGTCTGAGTTATCTGGAGAACATGGCAGTGCCTGAGGCAGGGCCGTGCTACTCTTCCAAAATGAACAGGAGATGAATTCTGAGAGCAAAATGGGAAAATTAAGACGTGTGAGGGCTCCATGAGCTGCTCCTGGAGTGCTGTAATCCACATTGGTGTTGGCTTTCATCACAGGCAACAAAAGCTTTCCTGCTTTCTGTATCTGCTGCCTTACCTGACCAGCTCTGTTGGCATTCAGAGCTCCACGTGCCCTGGGAGTCCTGGTGTCTTGCAGTGTGTGGTAGGAAATGTTTAACGTGGGGATGATCAGAGTGAGGGCTTGGAAATATTAGAGAGACTGTTACATAATGAGATTAGAAAGGGAAAATAGTGAGGAAAAAAATATTGTTACCTTTATGTAAGTGTGAACTGTTTCAAAGGTACTTGAGAGTTTTTGTCTCCTTGGAGTTAGAAAAATTTTTAGTATTTCAGAGGGTGACCAATAAGTTTCTGGACTACCACATTATCTTTGCCAAACATAGAGATCCATTATGCTGACAAGGGACAGGCTACAGCTGATACTTTGCTCTACCAAGTTCTCAGCATGGACAAAGAGATTTTGTGGTTTCTGTGAGAAGCCAGCTCGGCACTGTCAGATTGTTTGTCTCAAGGGAACTGTTGGGGAGACAGGCATTTTCCATTATTGCTTTCCTAGTGTTAAATTTGATTTGTTCTCTTACCTAGTTCTTGCTACAGAAACCAATCATGCCCTGATTTACTCCCCTTTCTTTTTGTTTACACAACTATTTGGAAAGAATACCCCAAATGATCCATTCAGCTTCAGACTGGCACAACTCTGCTGAAAGGTTGGAGTCCTTTAAACTGCTCTTTCATCTCCTTCTTCTCCCTCTCGTTCTCTTCAGGTTACTTAAAACATCAGCCAGAAAAATACTGCTGCACCAGTGATTACTGGAAATAGAAGTTCTGTTTAAACTCATGTATCATACTAAGCATTCATTTTCAATATGTGAAGCAAATCCATTGTAAATGGAGAAATGAGGGTGCAGAGTGGGGCAGTGTCAGAACCAGGGTACAGCTGTTGCAGAAACTGAGTTCTTGGGGTCTGAACTGGAAATGCAGTTGGAGGGAAAATTGTGGGAATGAAATGGAAGCTGTGTTGCAGCAAAATGTACTATTCAGTACATCAGGGAGAAACCATACCACTAACAAGTCAAGCCACCCATATTTCTGGCTAATCCTGACAAGCAGGAGCTGCTATTAGAAGAATTTGAATGACCTCGGTGGAATAAGGTCACTCTTCCCATGACTTCCATGATTCTTTGTATGCTACATGTGATTTTTCTGAAATACAACTCCTTACCATAAAATACATAGGTCTTCAAATTAGCCTCCCTTACAGTTTTATATCTCCATTAGTTCAAATCAGTTTTTCATCCCTTTAATTTTTTTCTGTACTAACACAGGGTATTTCTGCTGAGATGTGTTTCCACCTGAACTGCAGGTTTTTGAAGGATCCTGCATATGTTAGGTTCCACATAGTTAAACTTGTGAATGCTGCTGAAATCACTAAAATATTAATTCACAAATATGGATTTCCTAAGTGCATCTTGCACAGCCTTTAGCATGGGTCATATTTACTCTGAAGGGCACAGGACAGAGCTGAGTAAATTTTAAGGCAAATCATGAAATGGTAGCATCATTTATGAAGGAAGCCAGTTAACTGATAGGCAGGAGAGGGAGTAGCTATTTTGGTTCACTTATCCCCATAGATTTATTGGCAAATGCAATCTAATCATTGCTTGCAGTACAGTTCCAAAAGGGGAAAAAAAAAAGGAAAAAAAAATAAAAATAAAGCAGCTTTTCAGAGCTCAACTTTATTTTAATAGGTTAGGCTGGTGCAAACCTGTGTGATGGTGTTTCAGATGAAAGGACTGATATCTAACAAGTCTCCATTCTGTCAAACAAGAAAGGACATGAACTATTATTTCTGACACACAGAGGAAGTAATCAAATATTTAGGTCTTTTGTTTTCATTAACCAGAACAGGAGGATAAAAAATAGATACCAGAATATTCCTTTAGATTTGCTTCAAGAGTAAGTGAGGCATAGCTCTTCATTCTTCTTCATTTTCTCTCAGAGATGAAAATCAGGAGCAGTGCTGTCCTCCTGGCGCGTGCTCCAGTTCGCTGTGGAACGAGCATTTTCTCTGTCAGCTTTAAGTATCTGTACAGAGCACTTTGTCTCTCTCTGTCTCTCTTTTATTTATATGAATGGTTTTGCAGCAGAAATAAGTGCTTAAGTTCTAACTTTTTTTTTTTTTTCCCCCTTGAAGGGAAGATGAACTGCGTGTCAGTGTGTACAGACAATGGATGAAAAACAAACAGAATTTGTTTCAGAGGTGTTTTCATTTAAGCATTCTCAGAGCTTGATGTGAAAGTGCCTTTCAAAACACCCCAGACACACCAGCTTTTGTGCTTTAAATGAAGACTGAAATTCTCTGCTTTCCAAGAGAGCCACTCAAAAGGGTAAAACTTAACAATTCCCATTGATGCCTCCACAGGGCGGGGTTTTATAAGGATACCCTGATCTCCATCTCAGAGGTAAACAGAGAGAGACAGGCAGAGATTTTTGCAGGGGAGCATACCAAAGGGCAATGACAAATCCAGGAGCATAAGGCAGGTCTCCTGAGTCACAAATGAGATGTGGTTAAAGTCTGTACACAGCAGAGCCTGGGCTCTAACGCAAGGATTTCTGCAGGGGCTGCTGGGATGCACAGTGCAATATGATAATCCTTAGAATGGACAATTGTCCCACTGGCTGTCACTGAACAACCCTCCAGGATGGTTTGTCTGCTCAGCAAAGGGGCTGTAAATGAACTCCTTTGTTTTTATTCCTTTTGTTTTGAAGACCTCTTTAACTACAGAAATCATCCTTATGATGTCAGCGGGGAAAGATTGACCCAGTATGGTTTTTTTCTGAAGGTGAAAAAACATGGAAAATTGCCTCAAGAAAATTACAGACTGTGTCCTGTTAAAAAGCCATTAATGCCTAAGGTATTGGGGGGGAAAGGCATTGAAATTTCAAATATATTGGATGATTTTTTCCCTGGCATTTAAAGGAATGCGAGGATGCTGATTATATTCTCCCTCAGATTGGCTTTTGTAGGTTTGGGCCAATATTTCTTCATTAGGTGAGAATTAAGCATAACAGAAATGTACATTGTTTTCTTGCTGCAAGATATCCTAGACAATTTCTCAGGGACAGAGAATTCAATGGCTTACAAGTCATGTAATTAGGGGATTAAAATCTAAGTGTAAAAGGAATTCTGAGACTCAGGTAACAGCTGGAATGAGCAGGTTTTCTTTGCAATGCCAGTAGGATACTGTCAGAATAGGATCCATCTGACTAAAGGTGTAAATCTTGGGGCTAAGGATTTTTCTTTCTACATGCCAGTGGAGAAGACCTGTTTGATTTAAGTCATGGTTATGTGGATGTTGCAAGGAAAGTTTCTAACAGATCCAAAGTGTATTTCATACTTGGCTTTGTGATTATATCAACACCCTGACTTGCACTCAAAACCAACTGGGGTTCACTGTAACAAAAGATGAATTTATCAAAGGACTGACCAGAATAGCTCATTACTGGTTTGGACTGTCTAGCAGTCAATGTGTTATCCATGGCAAAGCAGGGGAGAAACCTTGGGATAAAGGCATTTTAGGTGTCTGCCACTGATGTTATTTTCTGATAAGCTGCCCTTCATGCTCAGAAATGATGGAAGGTCGGCAATTCTTTGCTTTTCTCTTGGACTGAAACAAATAGCACCAAGATAAAAGTTGCTGCATTTGATACAGATTTGAAAACCAAGTTGATGAAGAAGCGATGACATTTTTTTTTTTTTTAGTTCTGTACCCTGGCACCACGAAAGACATATTTCCCTGAGTGAGGAGAAGCAGCTGCTTGCTAACCAGTGGCATGTGAGGACACAGAATCAAATCTTCTGTCCTTTGGGCTGGATTTACCAAGTTAGATCTTCGCTGACCTTGTTGACTCTGGAGTGAGAGGACACAACCAGCTGCCAGCAGTTCCCTTCTGTGGCTTCCAAAGCTCCTGCCCCCAGCTGGGGAGCACTGGCTGGTCATGTGTGTCCTCCCAGTGCTCTGCAAAGCCCAGTGCAGCAGCCCAGCTCACCCTGCCAAGGGGCTGAAGTCTGGTTTTGTGCTAGATGAGGAGTGTAAGTGCCACTGCCTCTCTGATTGCTTCCTCTGGAGGAGGCAGTCACTTGAACTGCTCTAGCTGCAGCTCATGCCTTTAGGCAGGCTCTGTCTAGACCCATAATTGTTATGTTCTAGTCTTCAAACCCTTCTCTGCGTGATTGCAGTAAAAGAAGATGCGTGAGTACAATGATCTACATGTGTACACAGCTAAATTCTTCCCTTAATTGTGTCAGTACAACCCATCTATTGAGTGCATTAAATGCAGGGTGAGCTCTGCCCTGGCACATTTGGATTTGGACTGCTGATTAGCCTGCAATACATATTTCACTTTGCCACCAATAGGACCTTAACCTCACTTAAAAAGAATAATGACAAAACAGCCCAATTATCTGTTCCCAGAGTCCATTACCGAGGGGGAACCAAAATTACCCTTTCTGTTAAAACAGCCCAGTTCTCTATTACATTTGCATTAAAAAAGGGTCTGAGATTAGGCTGCCTTTGTGTTAGGCACTGTATGAACAAGTAACAAGAAATAGGTCCTGGCCCAAAGAGGTTACAGTGTAAATTAGACAGAAGTGGAGAGAAAGGCAGTGGCTTTCATTCATTTCCTGTGGGGAAATGAGGCACAGAGTGTGTTACACTGCAGAAGTGCCCAGAGTTAACTGAGGATGAGCTACCCAAGCCCAGATATCTGTCTTGTACTGCCAAAAGGGGATGCACACAGTGGTCTGGTTATTTTACTTCTGGAATTGGGGCTCTGGGATACTTGAGTGATGTGGATGTACTCATTTGGAAGCTGCTTCGGTTTCTGTGTGGCTGCAGCATTTGAAAAAGATTTAAACAGATTAAAACAGACCTGCACTGCTCTTCTATCTCTGTTTCTCTTGCTGGGAAGCACAGAGCCCCAAAACCTCAAGGCCTGTGGTCATGGGTTAGGTACCCCTGCACTGCTGTCCCTAGCACAGAGAGAATTACTCTGTGGAAACTGGAACTGCCCATGGCAGTGAACAGTGGGAATCCCTGATTCCCAAGCAAATGAGCTTTTGGGAAACAAGAGCATTAGAGGTTAAAACATCCTGGTTTCAATTAATCAGTATTTTCCCCTGAAAAGCTGTTTTGTCAGAAATGTGCTGATGAGCATTGCTACAAACCAAGCTCTGACTGTTACCAAGGGATGCTCCCAGCAGGCAGGCAGCAAAGGGAAGGTGGGAAGAAGGCAAGGATGGCTTTAGCCTCCTCTCTATGTCCTGTTCCCCTTACCAGGGCCCTGTTTGGGGTCCCAAAGCAAAGCAGAGCTGCCTTCAGCTCCTGATCTGCCCTCTGCACCCCTGATCTGCCTTCCACTGAGGGGATGAAGCTAAAAAATAGCAATTTGTGATAGAACAGCACCGATTTTTTCTTTATAGTTTTATTTTTTTTTTACTTTCCCACCCACACCTGACCCCTTTTCTCTCCCCCCTCTGTGTCCTGGCTGAATTTCAGTGTCTTACATCAGCTTTGGTATTGCTGGGGGGATGATACAGCCCTGCAGTAATAACTCATTTCAACACCTTCCTATCTTGTGTCTCTAGTTTGAAGTCATTTTCCAATCTGCAAGAATGGATTCTGAATCTTTACTGAGTCTCACTCCTTGCTTAAAAAACAGTTGTTTTGTCTTTCCTTTCTGACTACCTTTGCCTCAGAAAATCCGTGGGTAGAATCTTGACTTCCATGAATTTACTGGCAAACAGGCCAAGGGCTCACCCCATGTGTTTGGTGAAAGACCTTTCCATAACTGCTACAGGAAGAACTGCCCTTAAACAAGAGCTCTGAAGAGCCTGGAGCGCAGCCAAATGGGGAAACAAGGTTGTTATTGGCATGATTTTAATCATGATAGACAATTAGCAAAGCTTAATTATATTGAGAAAGAAAATCAGAGCAAGTGGCAGTAATGAATTTTCCTAGTAAATCTCTTGTGCTTCAAAATAAAACCAGCTGACCTATAAATACAATGAAATTAGAGGTGTTTGCCCACATGGCTTAGCTTTCTGCTGTCTGTGCTGTGAGTGTGGCTCCTTCTCCAAGTCCCTTTTTGTCATCTTTCTCTCCTGCAGTATTAATTCTGGGGACAGAATTGCAGTTTAGCCATTTAGATGACACCCAGTGTCAATAGGCAGCATTGCCTATCTTTTATTTTTTTTTTTTTTTTTTCTGTAGCTCAACTTGGTAGCATTAGAAGTTAATAGGCTTAGAGAGCCAAGGATTTTTAAAATACTGCCGTTAGCTAAAATAAATATTATTTAGACCTCACTAAGTGGGTTATTTTTTTAATATTGTGAAAGTCTGAATGTTTCCAGAGGATTTTCTGGATACAATAAAAATACTAAATTGAGTACCATCAGCCTTAGAAGATTTCAAGGAAGATTTCTCATGTTTGTGTTGGTAACCTATAGACCTGATACTTGGAGAGTGAAAGCATCTGGTTTAACTCAAGAGTGGTATTTAAATCATTAAACCTTTTATTAGCGCCGTAATAATGGAGCTTATAAAACAAAGAAGCTTCTGGTGAAAGCAGAAAAACCCCTGTGGGTAATTTTACATTGGCCATCTTTAAATGCAAACTGTGCTTTATGGAGGTGTGAGCAGCTCTTTCTGGTAAAGCCCAGGAAACCAAAATGCACCTCAGTGGCCAAAAATGGCCAGGTGGGTGCCACTCCCGTGGGCCTGAAGTGACCCTGGCAAAGTCCAGACTGCTCATGAAGATTTGCAGGGTGGCAGATGAGTGAGGGCAGGGGGTGTCTCTGCTGAGGGTGCTGAGGTCTGGAAGCTGGAGGTTTATTTAAGTCTAGGTGGGCTGAGTGCATCTCCACCTGTTTTGGGGGTGGCAGTGCTGTGCCAGAGTTGGAGGCTTCTCAGGTTGGTATTTTCTGAGTGCTCACACGAGCCGTGATTCCAGTGGGACGAACAGAATGACGGAAATTTTGGGTGTGCTCACAGCACCTTCACCCCAAACTCTCTCTGCTGCTCTTGCACACTTCTGGCTGAGAGCTGAGAGGAGATGTCTGTCACTGCCATGCACATCCCCAGAGCTCTGCGTGCTCCTCTGCAGCTCCAGACAGCTGGATGCACAGCAGAGCGCTCTGCTGGTCCCCACCAGCAAGGATGTGCCTGAACCAGGATCACAATTCCCAGTCTTTTATGGATTCTCTTCCTGTCTGTGTCCCCAGGGAAGGTACCAAGTGCTCAATTTGTTTGAAACCCATGAAGAAGCAGGAAAAGTGTGTTTGTATTTTTCTCTGGCATTCATGAGGATGCGCTGGGTGCTTCCCTGCTTCAAACTGTTTTTTCTGTTAAACTCAGATTTGAGTCTCTGAAGCAAGTTACCTGCAATGAGGCCTGTACAAATCTACACTGAACTCAGATATTCAAATCCGAGAAATTTCACATCTGGGGCTTCACTGTAGAACTCTTTTTCAATTTGGCTCTTTTGCTCTTGTCTCCAGACTAAGCAGAAGGGAGTGAAGGTCTGCTTTGTGCTGCCCTTGCTAACAGAGATCCTAATTTTGACTGGCAAGTCAGATTTCCCCAAACAGAGGAGAAAACCAGAGAGAGCCTCTCTTTCCAAACAATTTCTGAAACTCAATTAACTCACTGGAATAATCTCTAACTCTTCTTGTGAGGCACTCCAGTGCCTAAGCAAGGAAACAGAGCAGGATTCTTGTTATTTGTGGGAAGACTGTGAGTAGTGACAAACAAGTTCTTGCCTGTGGAAAAATCTTTTACAACTGAAAGAAAAATGTTTTAGCATTTCAAATAGCTAATGCTCTGAGATCAAGTGAAGTTCTTTGCTTTAGGAAGTGAAATGAATCTATTTGACGGGATATTTTATTAATCGGTTTTAAGTTTTAGCAGTTTAGTTTTACATTTCCATTAATATTGTAGTATCATAGGAATTTGTGATAATGTTATTGGGATTATTACATGCAAGTCACTAATAGCAGAGAAGATGTAAAAATTCATTACCATCATTGAATTTAGAGCAAAGTTAAGTCAACTTAGCTACGTGTGATTTGTGTGCAGCACTGTCCAGGCTGAGAGAGCTCAAAGCCTTTCATCTGCACTTTGTTGTGTTGTGGAGACAGCAGCATTTCAGCTGTGGAATCACTTCTGCTCTCTCTCATACCACAGCAAATCCTGTGGAGCTGCCTAAGACCCACAGTGGACTGGGAGCTCATTCCTTACATGCAATGTATTACAAATGTTTTCCATCTGTGGTTAAGAATGCAGAGAAAATGTGAAAAGCCTCATTTTTACTGTTTGCTTAAGGCAAAATCAGGCAATTAGTAGAGGTGCAAGTTGATAAGCAAAAAGGGGCTGCTTGTTGCTATCTTTTTTTGCAGCCCCTTGTTCAAGGGCCCAAGTTCTGAAACCTGAATTAATGATGAAATTATGAAAGCAAGCAAGAAAGAAAAAAAATACGTATACAGCTCCCTCCATCTTCCTTACCTGGACTGTTACAGCTTCACTGACACTACTATTTCTCCTGCTGAAAAATTACACCTTGGGGTGTGCTAAAAGCCCACAAATATCTGAAGTAACACCTGATGTAGTTATCATTTGTCCCTCTGAATTAAGATATTGCATGGATACTGATTCTCTTTCTTTCTATTAAGTTTCCTCACTGGTATAAAATGGAGGAAGTAATTGCAAAAAACACCCATTTACTCCCTGGGACATGAGCACCCCAGTCCTGCTGTTGTGCAAAAGGTTGATTTTTCCTCTGTGTCCCCAATGATACAAGAAACTGAAAGCAGAATCTTTTATATCCTGTCTTTTACCTGCTAGACTGAGCTATCTGTAATGAGTGTCTGCCTCCAGCTGACTTTGGGGAGTGGGAAAAATTTTCCTGCAGCACAGTTTGGCTTTTGAAAATTAGGTGAAGCGAGGAAAATTGTTGTTTGTTTGTTTTTGTAGTAAGACGTCCCCTAAAATATTTATGACCTTTTCTTTGTAGACTCTAGCCCTTTGTGCTTTGGATTACACACTTAAGAGCTAGGCACTGATTTTGAATGCCTAAATCAGCCTTTTTATTGGCTTCTTGTCTACAAAATGGAATAACGTGTTCCCCTGTGCGGAGGTTAATAAACCCTTGTGGAAAGCTTGTATTCCATAATGCTGAGTGCCTGGAACAGTCTGTGAGGGAATGAGCAATCTCTTTCTTCAGAGAGAGTCTTGGATGGAAAGCAGGGATTGCAGGGGAAATACTCCTGCAAAGCTGCTTGGTCAGGAACAGCCCTGGTGGAATCTCTGTGTGTAACCAGCCTGCAAACACGGCATGGAAATCCGTGTCAGGTGGGCTGAATGGAAATTGTGTGGGGAAAAGCGTTTTCAAAGGTCTGGATCTCTTCTCCCTTCTGTCTTCTGGCTCCTCTGTGGTCAAGAGTCTATTTTGGGTTTTTGTGTGAGGTTTTGGTTCCTTTTTGTTTGCTGTGTAGAAGAGCAAAGCACAAGGGGATGAGTGCAAGGTTTATTAACTTGGATTTATGGAAGTGCACAGAGGAGGGAGAAAAACCCTCAGCTACTACTTACACATGTCTAAACCAACCCAAATTCCTGTAGTAGAACCAAATGGAATAATTGAATGATCACAGTGCCAACAGATCAGCATGGACCTCACCCCTGGTCATGGAGAAGGGATTGATGTGGATGCAGCTTTTCTCAGAACTGGGGGCAAAAATGACAGAAGGGCTTCTACAAGTTTATAATAGTGAATTGTATGCAAAGCATTACCCCAGTCTGCTGGAGTTTAGAGGTCTTACTTTCAGTAAACCTTCCAATTAGGGGCAGACACAAAAATTCTGCTTGCATCTTCATTAGTTAAGGAAATTAATGCAGAAGCATCCATGCATTTAAAGAAGATCAGCGGTGAGTGAAAGCAAAGGAACATTTATTCTTTTCTTCTGTTTTGGTCAATGGCTGGGAACTCTCATTCAGCTAGAGGAACTTACTGTGAGGTACTGTACCTGTAAGTGGCAGACTCCTGTCACATTATGGTTGGCACCCCAGGTTTGCCATTTTGAGGGAAGAAAAGAACCACAGCAAACCTAAGAGCAGCAGCAAATCCATATTGTCCTGCTATGCTTTAATGTATAACAAGGGCTGGGGAAGAGGGGTCCATGGGTTAATTATGCATTGCACAAAAAAGGAATTTCCTTTTAACAGTTAGGTTTTCTCCTAATTCCACAGAACTTATTAAGTAAATGGATAAATGGATAAATGCCTGCATTGTACCACTCTTGTTTTCTTTTTAAACAAGAGGTTCAATAACATAAATTTGGCACTTTGAGAGGGCTTTTTGTGTCACTAAGCTCATAAAACAAGTGTATGGCATCCTGGCAGTCACAGGGCAGAGATGCTACTCTTTTACCACCTGGGAGCTGTTTTGGGTCAGGGCTCACCTGGGGATGGTTTGTGCTGGCTCATGTCAGTGCCTGTCGCTCTCCATGGTGTATCCATGGTGTTTCCCTGCCTTTCCCTCTCCTCTATGGATGCATTTCCCCGTTGTGCTGCTCCTGTCTGTCCAAATGAGCCTGAGTTAATCCCAGCTGGAGCAGGGACGGTGTGGGCAGGGCTCACTGGGGTCACAGCTCCTGGCACGCTGCTCCTGCCAGCTGCACAACTTTATTGCCAGCATGTTCCAGCCTGACTTATCAGCGAAGCACTTTGAGGTAACGGCTTCAGCGCCTTTGATGTTTGTTCATTTTGAAAGATGTCATTTTAAGAATTTCTGCAAGTTTCAAAACTGCCCTGTGGGAGATCTGTTCCATGCCAAAATGTCATTTCAGATTCTAAACTACATACTCCCTCATACTTTCTCTTTATAAATGTTTCACAGTACCTGCATTTTTTATCATTGCACTTTTGTGTGACCTGTGAGTTCCTTGTAACTAACCTACAAGGCCTGTCTGGGGGAAGTAACAGAATTATTTTCAATGAGCTTTTTTCCTCTGTCAGAAGGTAAAGCCACCACCCAATTATTTCTTTCTTATGCGTAGATATTTGTATTAATATTTTAACAAATGCAGTGTTTATAGTGTCACTCGTAGGTCTGTGTTAAAATGAAATAAAATATGTCCTGGAAAGTGAATGCTTCATTTCATTTCAAACAGTTGTTAGAACCAGGCCTTATTTCTTCAGTAACAGATCAATCTCCTGATATTTTCTGCAAGTCATCAAACTTCATTCCCAAGCTGTAATTATGTGTGAAATCCTGCTTGATGGCTTTCCTGGCAACACTACCACTAAGAGCAAACACAAAAATAACCTGAGATAATATTTACACCGGCGTCCTGTGTACAGCAAGGACCTCTGGAACATCCTCTTCGGTGGGAAACACCATCAAGGGAAAGGAGATGGAATCTCTGAAGTGTTCCTACCAATGCTGGTAGCGTGGGGAGGTGGGGAACTCTAAGAATGGAAATGCTGGTTAATAACAGCACAAAAATTGAGTAGTAGCAGGTGCAATGACCATGAATCAGAAGTTCTTTCCCATTCCCAGCTCCCCAGTGGGGAGCAGAACCCCTGGAGAAGCCAGGAGGGTACAGAACTGGGAGAGAGGTTTTGACCTGTGCTCCTGCAGCATCGTGGAAGGGTGCTGAGCCACGAGGCTGGGGCTCTGATCTCTCCTGTTTAAACCCCTTCCACTTTGTAATAATAAATATTCACTGAGCTGAAGGGCAGTGGAATGAGAGATGGGATACTTGAACTAGTGAGGGCATGAGCTTAAACCTATGGTTCTCTTATCTCAGTCTCTTTAATATAGTTTGATCAGAAAATTTTCATCCTGGATCTACAAAATCTTTGCTAAAAATGTTTTAGGCAAACTGATTTCTGAACAGCCTCTGATGAGTGCAGTGTTTTTAATGAACCACATTGTGCAGGTTAACATGCACAGCAAAAATCTTGTAGGGAGGGCAAGCCTGAGGGAAATTTGTTATTGTGTCAGTCACAAAGGATCATAAGGATGTAAACTCTTCAGTTTTCACTGTGGGTGTCTGTACTGTGCAGGTGGAAAGTTAAACCCGCTCTTCCCACCTTGTTTGGGTTTTGCTTTTGGGAATTTTTTTTTTTCCCCTTCACAAATACCTTTCCTAGGATTTCTTGGTCCACAGAGCCCTGTATTGGATTCTCCCTTTCCACTGAGCTGTGCATGAGGTGGTATAATAAGATCTGATAGTCATATCTTTTTTTTACAGCTACAAAGTCACGAACTCCAGGGCAGTATTTCCACCTCACAGCAGGCTTCAATAGAGCAGTGTAATACCTCTGGCAGCCTTGGGCTGCTCTGTTAGGAGGAACACTGGGTGCCCCCGACAGGGCTGATTTAAGCTTCACAGTTAACATTATTTCTAAGGACTCAGGACATAGAAAACCTCTGAGAAAAACTGGTTGTTTCTGTGCTCTCCCCACAGAGCTGACACCGAGTATCAGATGTCACAGCAAACCTTTCCAGGCAGTGCTGGCTGAAATAGTTCAGAGCTGTCCTGAAAAGCAAACAACTAATGGCCTAAAATAAAAGATAAGAAAGAGAAATGTCTCCATAATTTAACTGTCAGGAGAAAGGGACTCTGGTCTTAAGGGTAAAGAGTTCCTGTGGAAAACGTGTTATTTTTGTGCTGAACACGTTATTTTTGCGATGCTATTAGAAACCAAAATCCTGTAACATCCACCCTCCCTTTTATCTCGTTTCTTGATGATGAAGATGTGTGACCCTTCCCACCACTCCCTTCCACCCCCATTTCCCTGGCTCTGCTCTCATAAAGATGTTTTCACTGCCAGTGGATTTCCAGGGTGGGGAAGGTTAATGAGCAATTGGCACTGATTGCCCTTTTCCAGGCCTGTGAAGTGCAGAGCCCCAGGGGGATCAGGGACACCTCGCTGGGCACTGAGAGGTCACTGCCCAAGTAGCAGGAGAGCAGCATCCCTGTGCTTGCCAGCAGCGCTTCCTCCCTCCCCCCCCAGAATTAATTGCACAAACTAGTCACCCCACAGCTCTTTGTTAGGAAACAAATTTTTCTGCTTAAAGCTTTCTAACGAAGGGAAATCAGTAAATATGTTTGGCAGTACCTTGATGAGGAGACAGTGATCCCAGCCAGCAGTGAGGGAGTGGCACACCAGAAAGGTAAAATATTCTTTCCAACTGCTTGCACGACTTTATGTGAGGTTGTAGCAAGAGCAGTGACTGGAAAATGATAAAACTGTCATGATGACATCCCTCCACCAACTACAGGCCTGGAATTGCACAAGACAACAAAGCTTGTTCTGAAGTCATTGACCAATTTTGTTTAAAAATGGCTTTTTAAACGTTGAACAAATTTTGCATGAGACAAAGCACTGAGGAAAATGACAAGTTACTGTTTGTGTTGAAAGATTAATTTAATTTGCATTCAGCTCAAAATTAAAACATTGAGTTAATATACATTTAAAATGTACTGTTACCAGGAACCAGAGGCAGTGTTTTACTGTTTCTGTAGCGAGTGTTTGTAATCTAATTAAGAAATAATAAAAATAAACACAACACAAGAAAGCCAGAGGGAAATGGTCAATGAGAATAGATGAAATTTCAGAGAGTGTTTGCAGTGAACTTATGACAATAAGGGGAAGCTTGGGAAACCTTGGGGGAGTTACTTTTCCTACAGACCCATTTATGGCCAAATTCTTCCAATTTCCTATAGTGACCTTTTTTGTTTGTTTGTTTGTTTGGGCCTTTTTGTTTTTGTTTGGTTTTTTGGGGTTTTGTTTGGGGTTTTTTGGCATTTTGGGGTTTTTTTTTGGTGCTCTTCAAATAAAGTCTGCATAACACTAACAAAGCACAGAGCTTAGAGACTCACGAGTGATGTAAATCAGGACCGTGGTCAGAACCAAAATCTAGGTTTGATATGCTTGATTTTTAGAACAATAATGAATTTGTTGTACATAGAGCTGCCTGTGCAAAAACTGCTGCTGGAGCTGGTGATGTCTGCCCTCCCACAGCAGCTGGTGGGGACCTGTCCTGGCTCTGTCTGTCTGTCCCTCCAGCACTGTATCCCCATTTCAGCTTTTCCACTCAAGTGCTTTCCTCTCTGTGCTGTTCCCTGCCAGGCTTCCCTCCCTCATCTCCTTTTCTTCTCATCTCATCACCTCATAATGCTCTTTTTCTTCATTCAGAAGTCAGAGATGAGAAAAATACACTTGCTGCTGTCAAAATACATCTTCCAGGCTTCCTTCCAGCCAAAGATTCCCATCTATTTGGATGGTAATTCCTCAGGGCACAGGTCTCCTGACCTATTTTATTCAGTATTTATTGGGACAAACTCAGAGTGAGCCTCTGAGTCTCAAAGCCACATCTTCTGTACGTTTTCACAGTTTGTGGGTTACATAGCCAAAATTCCTCAATGCAAGCACAAGTTTAGATGAAGAAAGTTACCCCACGACCTCTATTTTTTAATTTATAGTCATTATTGGTGAATGCAAGCAACATGAAGACGATCTTTCCAAATACTTGCAGCTTTAATGGGATGCAGAGCATTTCAAGTGATGATTAATATGTACAGAATTACATAACTCCAGAATATGGCTAAGACTTGACAGTGTCTGTGTTCATTGAGAAAATAAATAACTATAAAAAGTCCTATAAAGAATTTTTTTTCCTTTTATCTTCTAATCGAGATGTAAGTTAATAATCCCTGTTAAAATGTAAACATATTTAGGACCTATGATTCAGAAGTCCTGATGGCTTTTAACTTCATGAATTTTGAAAGTCATTTGAATATCTTCCACTCTTCACCAATCATAACTTCTCTTGTTCTGAGAAGAAACCTAAAAAGACAGTGGTGAATGAATGCTCTGTAAAAATTGTGAGGGAAGGGCTGAGAAAAGAACAGCATGATTGTACTGCCTTGCCACTGCAGCAAATAATGCACATTGTACTTTCAAAGGGAGAGAAAATAGAAGTCTTGGCAGGCTCCACTAGAGTAAGTAATTTAAAAGCTATCACAGAGCTATCTGACCAAAACCACTGGGTTTAATTATGCTTATGGGGAAAAGGGATGAAAACAAGAAAACATTTTGGACAGATTGGGTGGATTCTTCCACAGCTGATTCTGTTGTGAGATGGTCCAACAGGAACTCATTTTCCTGCAGTGTAAGTTATGTTTATTGTACATTATCCCCACACTGGATCATGTAGCTCATATATTTTGCTTTATGGGACAAAGCAGATAACAGTTTAAGGCTGAGGGGTAACTGACTGTATATATCCCCAGCTGGTTAAACTGCTGGTTGTCACTGGGCATCTTTCATGAGAAAGGCAATTTCAGGAGGGTGAGATTCCATCTAACAGAAGTACCTCAAGTACATTTTTACACTTGCTCACATGCAGTATTTATTTCATAGCTATCTATGCAGAAGATAAATGTGAAAGATACAATTACTGAAAATCCCTCAGCTCACTTGTGCTCTGTGATTCCTCTCAGCTCAAAGATTTGAAATTATCATCCCTCACAGAAGAAAATGATAAAAATTAACTTGGTTTTCTATAAAAGCAGTTTTGTCTATCCTTCATGTTGCTGGAGAGGATTTCATAGTAAATGTGAAAATGTTTATGTCTGATACCCCACAAGCAGCATGACAATTACCAATTTTTGCTAAATCAATGCCAGCAAAAACGTAATACTAGATATTTCATGGCTGCTAAGTTTAAAATAATTTATTGGAATTAAAATATATAAATTGGATATCTTTATGGCTTTTCTCTACAAGTTTAATTGGATGTTAGGAAACCAACAAATGTATTTACAGGATAAAAAGATTGTGCTATGAAGAGAAAATTGGCTGAAAGAAGTAATCTTTAATGCATGTCAATGGTGACATAGAAGATGTGAGGTTGTGATGTTACAAGAGTTATGTTGTTGACTCTGTAATACTGATATAAGGTTTATTGATTGTATTAAATTCTGTGTTTAAAATGTTCTCCTTCCTGGTTGCTGCTATGTGTAGCATCCTTCCTTCTCTAATTTTCACTTCTTTATGTAAAGGGAGAGAAATGGGGCAGTTTCAGTTCAACCAGTCTGGAGACACCACGGTGAGGATTTTGTGTACTTTACAGAACAATAGTTACAAACGTTCTCCTAAATCTATAACGGCAGAATACTTCATAATTGTTCACCTCACATTCCTTTCAAGTGATTCAAGTGTGCTTTAGAATCATCACAAACTGGTCTGAGTTGGGAGGGATTTTAAAGCTCACCCAGTTCCAGGCCCCTGCCATGGGCAGAGACACCTTCCACTATTCCAGGCTGCTCCAAGCCCTGTCCAACCTGGCCTTGGACACTTCCAGGGACTCAGGGACAGCCACAGCTCCTCTGGACAACTCTCATCCCCAGCAGTACAACAGTGACACAGGACAATAGAAGAAAGAGATAGAAAGGACAGAAAGGTTTTTAGGTACTTAAGGCATACTGAGTTAGACGACTTCCACTTGCAGGGATGGTCACAATGAGGATGCTCAGCCTGCAAACTGGTCCAAACCAAGGCTGTTCCAAAGCTGCCCACATATAAAGAAAAAAAGAGGCAATAAATTGAAAACCTGACATTCTCTGTTTCTTTGGGAAAATATCTTAAAGTACACTTACATAAGCAATATATTTTCCTACTACTTTAAGATGATATCTGTGCTGGTCCCTGGGCAGGATTTTGCCCTGTGTCTATCCAACACTGCAGATATGTTTTCTTCCCAAGCTGATTCCATAACCCTGTGCTACTCCTCTGCTCTCTGTAATTGTACTGATCCATAGCATACTGTTTTTTTTCCCATTTGACCTTTGCTTTCCACTGACATTTGCAAAATGTGACTAAGTTGAAACCAGACTAAATAGATGTTAACAGCAAAATCTTTTTGCTGCTCTTTCTGTTTAAATAATAATAAAAAAAATCTATTTTCTAGAACAGCAGAACACGAGGAAAAATGCAAAAGTTCTGATATTTGCCATTACTACAGCACATCCAAATGCAATTAAAGGCATTGACCACTTGCTTATTTTTATGTGCTGATTTACACAAATCTATTCAAAGTAATGAGAAGCCCAGCTGGTACAAATCGTTACCAAATGCCTTTCGTAGCCACCTTTAGCCAGAGAACATTTGTTCTACGTTAACTGAGAACAAAATGTTTCAAATCATGCTGCAGTCCCTCAGAAGTATTAGACACACATTTATCAACTGTTTTGAAAGGCAAAATTAATTTACATGCTTCTCCAGCACCAGATGTGTGTTCTACATGTCGTGGTACAACCAAGCCCAGCGTCTCAGTGCAGTTCCACAGCTTTTGGGTGGAGGGGACATTTCCTCACTGGGTAAAGCAACCTTGGCAGCAAAAGCTGCTCAACAACCTATTTATTAGTATCTGCACTCCTCCCCTGCTGTTATATTAATATAATGAATTGTTCACAGGTGCTCCAAATGAGGTTTAGATGATCGCTGGGAGCTTTGTTACTCAGACAAGCCAAATCGAAAGGAGCAGATGCAACAGTCCCCCAGCAGAAGTACAAAGTATGACTTAATGAAGGTCATTCTGCACATTTTGGCCTTGGCGACCCTATGAACAATCAGACTGTCATTATTTTACTGTTTCTAGACAGAAAAGTGATTGCTTCTTGCCCGCTTGCCTGGATTTTTTTTTTTTTTAGTTGTCTTTATTACATCATTGGGAACTCTTAATTGTATTTAATCCTACTCCCTTTTAGTTAAAAAGAGATGGTTCCCGTATGATTGTTGTTAATCCATGCTCGAAGTCATGTTTGAGCTTTAATGCTCTTTTTTGTGGAGATGGTTAAATCATAATGTGTATTCAAACACTGGGCCAGGTGAACAGAAAGTAAAATGGACATTCCCAGCTGGATATGCAAAATGGAGAGAAAAGAGGAGTTGGAAATAGTGCCAGATGCATGGCCTGAACATTTCCTGCAGGTAATAGTGGTGCTGTCCAAAACCTGTGGTTTTCTTCTCTGCCCTTGTTCTGTGGCAAATGCAAACTAACACAATGCCATTAACCCCAGAAAACCTGTGTATGTGTTTAGCTTTGTAAATGTTGATTTACTGCTTTAAAAGTATCCTCAAAGGCCATGCAGGGTATGAAAGAGCTGCAGAACCTGGGAGATGAGGAATTGTCATAGGTGTGTCTTTGGGAAATGGAAGTGTCAGCCTAGCAGAGACCTGGGTCCATTACCCTGACTCTGTCACATATGTCACTGGGATTTTGGAGAAAAGGTCATTTATGCCTATTCCTTATGATGGAAACACAGGGGAGGATTTTTTTTTCCTTAGTCACCTTTTTAGCTGTGTTTAGTTTATGTATTTCTGAGATAAGGCTTCTCCCTTGCTTTCTGTCTTACACCAGTCATCATAAAGAGATTGTGGTCTCGCCTGGAGCCTCTCAGTGCTGTAATAATTGCAATAAATGTGAGGGCTACTGCACCCAAAGTGCTCCTTAATGTCCTTCTGCCCCCAAATGGGAAAGAGAAGAGGCTCTTTTCCCTTTTTTTTTGTTTTTAGTTTAAAGGGAATGCACTAAGGTCACAATGTGCATCAAAGGTCTGTCTTTGCATCACTCAGCCCTCCACTTGGCAGGCTCTCTAACATGCACACTTTGATAGTTCAGTGACAGATCTCACCAAGGAGAAAGGACAGCATTTTAACCTTGAGTACACATTGCAGGAGAAAATTACACAGGGACAGAAAAGCCATGCACAACTCCTGTGCAATGAGCCGAAGTAAAGGATCTTCATTGGGTTTTTCATCTGGAGGGGGTTTGGCGAGGAGCTGCCAAATGCTGTTTTGTAAAAGGTTGGGCTTACAGCGTATTCACAGTGGCTGCAAGTGGTCAGTGCTGGAATTCCCAAGAGGATGCCACTCCTGCCAGCAAACATTACTGAGGAGAGTGAGACTGTAGTGCAAACATGAGCACAATATTCTTAGCTCTCCCCAGAAGAGACATCAGTTTTGTCCTTTCTCCAGCAGTGTACACCCTTCTTAGCTCCAACATGACACAGTGCATTCAAGATTAGGTATAACCTAACTCTTGGGTGTGTTTCAGTGTGAAAAATGTGTATCTGAATGCTTTTCTAGCTTGGGCCTTCCCAGACTTTGTTTATATAAGTTTACACTGGATTCCTGGGGGCAGGTGTCTCATTTTTTTGGGCTTTATGGCAGAGGCCGCAGAGTGGAGCGCAGAAGTAATTGTTGGATCCAACCATGAAAACTGCTATTACTTGGTTTCTCTGTGACATCTGTTATATCCTGTTGTGCATGTGATGAGAGGCAGATTTTGTTTCATTTCAGAATCTGTTGGTGAGCATGAATAGTATCTAAAATAGTTGATGGCTCATCAAAACACATATAAAAGCCACGCTTCCCCAGCTCAGCTTCGGGAGGTGCAGCAGATCAGCGCTCTACAGAGGGAGGATTCAATTCCTAGGGAGGTGTGTCAGGCAGACTGCAAAACCCCCTGGGGACCAGGAAAGGAGGATATTCCCAGAGCACCAAAAGTGGGAGGGTGGGTATATGGCTACCTGGCTACAAATGTCAGCAACTTGTGTTTAATTTCAGCAGATTTCCCCATGATTTGCACGTTCTCCCATCCCAGTTGGATGCAGGGGGATTGTGTCCCGAGCACAAATATGGACAGCACCAGGCAGGGCTGGAGCATACGTTCCCACAGATTCGGGGTTGCCACGAGGGCACGAGGCTGGGGGAGCTGCTGCACATTCCCATTTTCTCATCCTGGCATATGTGCTCCTGGTCACATTCTGGAGCCGTGCGTTTTACAGCTCTCCTCCTTCCTCATCAACAGGCCAGATGGATCTAGTCTTGCCTACCACCCACTCCTGAGCTGTGTTGTTTATTGACATTTGTCACTCCCAAGGACTCAGCAGTCCTTGGAAATCCTTCACTTGGATTTCAGCAGAAGGTATTTAGTTGGCTGCTATAGGGCTTTTGTAATTCAATAGCTATTTAATCAGATTTTGACTTTTTTCCTTGCTAAAAAGCATGTCTAGGATATATTTAAGTCCTGAATGAAAATGTTTAATATCAAAAGCTTTTTTTTTTAAACAATATGGATTTTCCCTGCTCTGAAAGCTGACAAACATCTTGGTGTTCTTCTTCAAATTTTAGTTTTATGTTGAGGAAACAAGCTCATTGTAAGGAGATACGCTTTGGTGGATGCTGATGAGAAATGAAGGAATCAGAAAGGAAGGAGTTATTTGGCTTAACAGTACCTCAGATTTCTTTTTATTCTGTGTGTAACCTTGATTCCATGCAACTTCTCTGGATCCTGATGCTGCTGGTTTGGGCAGTTTTGTTAGAGATTGGCACAGAAATTCAGTCTTTAATGCCCAATACAGGTGAAAGCCTTTCAAATGTTGCCATGGTGTGTGTTTAGCATCTAAAACTGGAATTTGGGCCTCATGTTGGGTTGAAAGGGCACCACTGTATTCCCCAATTTGTTGAGTGTTATCCTGATCTGGAGAAATACCACTTTGGCCACAGGAACCACATATGTGAAAAACTATAATCTCTTCTGTGTATATGCTGTGTAGTCTCAAGCTGGACCTTAAGCTTATGACAACTGCCAGTCATTTAAAAATCCCATTTGTTAAAGATCTTTGAAATTATCCTGGTTTTGTGGCAGTGGATGAGGACTCCATAACCAGGTTGTATAGATTCTGTCTCAGTTCTGTCATAATTTCTTATTAAATGTGAATAAGAATGCCAGGAATGAAAAAAGACATAGACATTTAGGAACCTAAACTCCAGTGAGTGGTTTTCTAATATAAATAAATAGAATGTATTTGAGATATTCTTTTAAACCTCAATGTTTTGTCTCAGGCTAATGTTATAAACTCTTTCAAGTGAAGGATTTTCTTTTTAGATAAACAGCAAAACCCCTTTAGAAAGGAAGTCCTGATCCAGTTGACACCTATAAATTTATTACAAAACAAAAATACTTCAAACAGCCTTCATTTAAATTGTTATTTGAAGATTTATATTATTGCATTGAGTTGCTATGGTGGCACTTGCAATTTC
The DNA here is from genome assembly GCF_971803275.1 of Cyanistes caeruleus. NCBI lineage: Eukaryota > Metazoa > Chordata > Aves > Passeriformes > Paridae > Cyanistes > Cyanistes caeruleus. Next base: position 30,937,590 of record NC_141709.1, on the reverse strand, counting down.
CATTCCTGCCTGGAAAGCGTAAAGAGAATAAAAAAAAAAAAATGAATAGCAAACATCAGAAAGTAATGATTTGTCATGTTTTGAAATGTATTACAGAAATATCAACTTAGGCAAATATGTTTGGCTGAACTCTGGCATGCTGCCTGGAGCTGAGGCTTCCAGACTTGTGCAGAGCCTCACTGAGTGGAGTGCCTGGGGATTGGGAGCTCCAGGGTCCAGCCTCCGTGCTGGACAAGGGGAAAATTGACATCCCAGGAGTGGTTTTACCTGGATATTAATTTCGTGGTGCTTTTCAGGGGTCCCAGAAGCTCTGAGATCTTGTGTTGGAATTGGCACTTGTTTCTGTTGAGCCACATGCGGGTAGGTCCCGAGTTCATCAGCAAGTGAAGCAGGCCCACAGAATTCCTCAGTCCTTGCTCCAAATGTATCCCACAGCCTGAAGGGTGGAGTGGTCCTGTCAGTGTCCACTGAGTTCCACTTTGTCATAGAACCAGGGAAGGGTTTGGCTTGGGAGGGATTTTAAAGATTATTTCCAGTTCCAAACCCCTGGCAATGGCAAGGACACCTTCCGCTATCCCAGGTTGCTCCAAGCCTTGTCCAACCTTGGACACTTGCAGGGATGGAGCAGCCACAGCTTCTCTGTGCCAGGACCTCCCCACCCTCACAGGAAAGGCTTTTTTCCTGATATACAATCTAACCCTGTAGTTTGAAGCCACTCCTCCTCACCATGTGCTCTCATCAAGCCATCAAGAAGCAGTGGCAAAAGAGTCAATAATCAGCAGCAGTTAAAGAGGGATTATATCCATCCTTGGATGCTGATGTTGGTTCTGAAATGGAAAAAATGCTGTGGTATCCAGAGAATGGTTTGGCTTAGAAGGGACCTTAAAGATCACCTCATTCCAACTCCCCTGCCATGGGCAGGGATGTCCATGAGCTGGACTCAGAGACATAATGAGAGGGTAAAGGAAAAGGTCAGGAATGAAGCATTAAAGGCAAAGAAATGTACAAGTCACTATTTAAACAAGAGGTTTAAAAAATGTATTTTTATTAAAAGGAAAATGATGAAAAATTGATTTCATACTTTCAGATGTAGCTTTCTGTAGCAGTGGGCTCAACTAACTCCAAAGTGGGCTAAGCAACTTTCAAAGGAAGGTGTCAGGAATCCTTTCTGGTGCCTAACAGAAATAACACATTAAATCTTACTTGAAAATGCCTTTTTCAGCTAGTGCTTATAATACCATGCTGAGGGCATATTTCAGGATGAGTCTGAGGTTAAAAAAACACCTGCTGAGTAACCAGAGGCACTTGCTTCACCACTTGAGTTTTCCTCAGAGGTCTTCCATCCAATTATTGGCCAGATCCAGTGATATTTAACTTATCAGATCTGACAAGAACTGAACCCAAGGTAGACTGACTGCCTAAACATTTATTTGTGTCAATGACACGTTTAAAACTCTCTGCTCTGTCTAAATATTTAAAAGGAAATATAAAGAGGAAAATGTAATGTGACACAAGAGGAAATGAAAAACAACCTTACTTGTTGAGGACATTCACTGCACACAATTGCTGTCTCCTGAATACCTGTTATTTTGGCAGAAATTGAGGGGAATGCAGCTCTAAATATCGTGTTCATCTGTCTCTTTTTAACAAAAAATGATTCTTACAATGGCAAGTGGATCTTTTTGCTGTCAAAATCATGGAATAGGACAACAGCCAAGATCTTTAGGAACCTCTGAGACTGAAATTTTCATTTGTAAAGCTAGATCCAAAAATTAATAAATAATGAAGATAAATATGTACTTAGTAGAAAGAAGCTGCAGTATTGTCCAAATCAAAGAGCTTAAATGTGTTGGCTGCTTGTTAAAGTAGATAAAATCTTAGGAACAAGTTATAAAAAGTTTGTTTTATTGAATAAGTGTTGAGTTTAAAGTTTTCAAACCCCCTTTTATTTTCTAATCCAGAGTAAAGCCAAATTTTGGAATTGTCTGTGAAGGAGATAACTAGGCAAAGTAATGCAGAACCACATGGGCTTTCAGGATGCAAGGGATGCTGAAAATTCACCCGTGAAGTCCTCCTAGGAAAGGAGTTTATTAAATTCCAAGATGGCTCTGCATGGATCATCAGTGATGTCTGGGGGGAATGAGAGAACACCAGAACTCAGAATTGTGTGCCTCTATCATGCTCTTAGCAACATGTTCTCTGTTGGAACCTGACACTTATGTTTGCAAAAGCAAACCCTCTCTAAATTAGTTTGCAGTTAATTGGCTGTGAAAGGAAACACACCTTGCCAAAAAGGATTTGAAATATGAAGCAGTTTGGATTTGTGAAGGAGTTGATCGCTGTTCTTGGAGAATCACAGACTCTTTCATGGGCATCTGGGAAATAATGTGGTTCATAATCTCCAGTGCTTTGACAAATTCCATTATTTGGCAGGACAGGCATCTACTTGCTGCCATGTACTAGAAGATAAATTGATTTTGGAGGGGTAATCTTGGACTGTTTGTCAGAGCTGCTCATTTGCAGCTGAGGAAAGTGTTTGCAGCAGGGTTAGTTCGGTAATATTTTGAAGATGTGAAGGAGAATAATAGGGGCTACCAGATAGAATTACAAGATCTTGTTTCTATTTTTCCTCCCAGGACTCAAAATGGAATGAATGGCCATGTATATAACAATAATTAGTGTTTATGTATGTTCTTGACTGTCTCTGGGGTCTTTCCAAGCATTCCTGGAGAAATTCCAATAGGAGGCTTCTGACATACATGTGAGATGGGCATAAAATGAGTATAGGTTGACTTATCCAAGATCACAAACTAGTCAGTGACAAAGCTGAGATCTGAAACAAGGTCCTGAATCCCTTTTTGCATGTGTAACTACAAGATTTTGCAATCTTTGTTGAGATGCATGAAAGGAAGGTTCCCCCTGTAACCAAGCCACAATACAGTAGAGGGTCTACCTTCAGAAACCAGTGACTAATCTCTGGAACATTCAAGACTTAATTCCATTTTTAGTATTTCCATGTTCTGGCTTTTGAGAGATGTTTGTGATGTTTTTTGGGATAGGGTGTTCTCCACCAGACTGAACTGTGGGGGCAAGAATTATCATAACCTCTTCCTGATATGTCACTGCCAGGAAAGAGAGTGACTTCCCACTTTTCATGAAGAGCTACCAAAATTTTTCTACACAGATCTTTTTTTGGTGGGCAATAGCAGTGTTCAGCAACATATTTTGCTCAGTCACCTGGGGTATCTCTGAGTAAGTATCCCAATAGTTCTTTAGTGGAAGAGAGCTGAGTTTTGTTGCATTTGAGAATACTGAGGATGAAATCAAATCATGATAAGTTCTCCTGCTGAATGGCTTAAGGAGCTCGCTGTGTGGCTACAGCAGTAAGAGATGGGCTACTGTAGCTACTGATAATGCAGCAGGTACTATTTTCAGTCAGTGCCCAATTGCCTTAGAGGAACTTATTAAACTGAAATCACTATTGTGTGAGGAACTACTCATGTAGAGGATCTCCAGAGTGGTCAAGATGATCCTGCTGTGGGCTACAATATAGATCAGTAAATGTGAAGAGGGGTTTTGTGAGAAGGCTGACATCTTGAGAGCTCATTTGGCAAGGGATGGGTCAGCACGTTGTGTATTTTGGTAAGATGTTAATGGCAGAAATAACAGCTGACTCTCTTTTCAGATATTGAATGCCCCCTCCAAAAATCCCACTTGAATCCAGCAAAGTGTAACATTGTGCACCTTTCCAGATTCTTTCAAAGCACCAAAAAAAACTCCTTCTCAAACATCCCTCAAAATTAATCTCTACCATTATTTGGTAGTCCTTTTTAATCAGCACAGCTTGAGATGCATTAATTAGTTTAATGAATGTAAGGCCTATATTCCATATCAGGGAATGTCCAGTTCTCATTAATGCCAGTGCTGTCACACGTGTGCACTAACAACCTTACAGGGTTTTTGGCCAATGGTTTGTCATTTTTGCAGGATGATGTTGTCTTTACAGTGTGGATTCTGCCTTAGCATTTCATGTCAGAAACACACAGGCTTGCAGCTGGACAGCACTGATGCTGATTAACTTGCCTCTGAGGTGAAACTGGAAAGTTTTTTGATTACTCTTTTCCTAGGTCAGAAACCTTGACTGTGAATTATCAGTGAATTTGCTGTCAACAATTATCCTGCAAATTATCTCTTATTTGCAGGTAAACATTTTTGCTCTGCAGGGTGCAGTGGTTTAGTAGCAACTGCAGTGCTTATTGAAATTGAGTAGTATAACAAATTACTTAGAATCCAGGTCTACAGGTATCAGTGGTGGATATTTTAATGTTGTTTCGAGGCAATTCTTTTAAAAATTTGTACAATGCTCTTGGTTGTAAGATTGAATTCATCCTATTCTCAACTGATGTGTACAGGAAGACTTCAACAAATTCTGATCATTGTCCTGTTAGTAGAAATCTATTCAGGAGCTCAGCTAATCCTACTTTCCCTTTAGTTGTTTTAGCAAGTAGGAAGTGACTATTGCAAAAATAGTTGAGAACCACACTTTTAGGTTCTGATCTTCAGCTCCTCGAGCTGTTCAGTGGAAATGACATTTTTGGCCTACAGATCTTAATATATATAACTCTTAATGGTTTGTCACATAATTGCTGATGGCATAGTGCATCATCAGAAAGGAGAATGTAGGAATGATGAGTTTAAGCTTTTTAAATGAACACAAATGAAAGCTGTCGGTCTTCACATCAAACTTCTTGCTCCTTTGCTTCTTGATCATGTTTTTCAGTAGAGAGAAGGAACTGTGACCAAATATATGTTCTCATGTGAGAGTTTGTGTTGCAAAGTTATGACCTAAGAAATATTTTACATTAAACCAAAGCAGATTGCTTATGGCAACTCCTGCATAATGAAGGAACACAATGAAAAACTGCAGTGCATATTGCTCTTCAGGTCTGTTCTATTTTCATAGTTGTTTTTTTTCTTTTTTTTTTAGTAGAAAATTGCATAGTATAATTACAAGTTCATTTGCATTCATATTACAAGCTGTGAGCTAGTAGTCTTTTATATTTAAAAAGTATTATTAGCAAGTGTGACTTGCATCCATACATTTCAGAAATGAATGGGAATGAAGTTTTATACTAATCAAAGTTCCCTCTCTATTTAGTCAGCTGCCAGCACACCCCTCCTGTAAACTCCAGGACCTCAGTGAGATCAGCAACATAATAAATGCAACTTCATTTTATTGTACATTGGTCAAAGGGTAAGAGCAGCTCAATTACTGTTTTCCCAACAAAAAAATTTGCCTTTTGGGAACTAAAGATCACTAATATTTATTTGACCTAATATGTATAGACAAGCATGTCTCATCAAGGATGCTATTATTTCCTAATTTAAAAAAAATTACTTTATTTCTCCTTTAGTTCTTTGTCTTCCTAGATGGTGAAATTCTCACCAATAGGAAATTTTGCTGCAATGAGGTTGAGTACTTCTTTTAATTCACATTAGAATAAGTAGGTTCAATTGAGAATCTGACCTTTCATTTCTGTAATAAATTGAAATGAAGAAAACAGGTCTATAGTGAAAAGCTCCATTGCATCAACTACTTCTATAAATGTGGCTTGAATTTTGAATTTTTTATGTTGTAAAGGTTATTACATGACGTTATCTTTTATGCTTAATACCTAATGTGCTGCAGAAAGAATAATTGAGGGAGATTAAACTGATAATATTTGAGAATGTTACCAGATCTGTGCATGTACTTTCAATCAATCTGCTCGCTCAGCCTTTCCCTCTGCTCCCTGTCCTGTTAAGTGTGTTGCCACATCGGTTCAGCTCTCCTGCCTGTCAGGTGGAGGTAAAATAACCTGTAGACATCTTTCTACCTTGTGAGCATCCTGGTGATCCCTGCCTGGCTGTCATCCCGGGGAGTGCACATCAGCAGCTGGCTGCCTGCGTGTCCTGCAGAACATCTCGCTCGTAATTCCTCATCAGATCCAATCCTCTGTAATGGTCTGAGCCCTCTTCCCTGGCAGCCCGGGGAGCCGCGGCCACTCAGCCCCGGGGGCTGAATCAGATCTATCCAGAGGCTGCAAAAAGCTTTTCTTTTAGTCATTTACCTCGGTTAGCGAGAGCAGCGCTGCTTTTATGCATTGATTGGAGGTAATACTGGTGAAATGGCAATAACCTGGCAAATGTACTTCTCTCTGTATGTAAATCCTTTCGGGAAGTGCATGACAGCCTCTGTTTTCTATGGGTCTCCGTTTGTAAAGAAGCTGTTATCACAGAATAAGTTTAATGGGTCGTGAATTTTGTGTTGAAAGGAGAGTCTCTCCATGACTTCTGATCCGCCTGCAACAGACCTATTGGCTCGGCAGCGAGTGCATTAGGCTAAATATGCTTCCTCCATTGACTCTGAAGGTAACAGCCCTAAATGCCTCATTAAATTTTCATGGGTGACTGCGAGAAGCCATGAGAAAAGCAGCACACTGGTGGCGGCGGGGGCCCCGGCCCGGCCCCAGCCCCGGCCCCGCGGCCGTGAGGGGGGAGCGGCTGTGGCGGAGCCGGGTCCGGGCTCCACGCGTGGGCAGCGGCCACCCCCGGCCAGGCTGACCCGCTGAGCGCCCTCCCTGCGCTCCGGGGAAGCCCTTGGAGCCCCCGGTACCGATTTCCCCCGCTGGCCGTGCTTGAGCGCGGTGCTGCGGGCGGGGCCGGGGGTCTCCAGCCGCTCCGCTCGCACACGGGGGCTGCCCCGGAGGCGGTGACGGGCTCGGGACGCGCCGAGCCCCCCCCGCCCCGAGCGGGGACGGCCCCGCCAGCCCCCTCCTCGCCCGTCCCCCTCTCCCTGCCCAGCTGCACAGCGGCGCTGAGACCCCCAGCCCTGGGAGAGGAGGAGAAGGAGGAGGAGGAGGAGGAGACCGACCCCTCATCAGCAGCGTTCCTCCACCGCACACCTCCCTTTTCCCCTCCCTCTGGCCTCAGCGCCGCGCTGGCGGGGCCGGAGAGGGCAGGCGGCGCGGGAAGGCGGCTCTCCCAGCATGGACGGGCCATGTGTATCCTAAGGAATAACAGCAGCTGCTGCGCCCACGATGGGGAGCAGAGGAATGCGAGGAGGAGAGGGCTCGCTGGGGCAGGTGAGAGAGCCGGTCCCTGCTCCGCTGCGCGGCCGGTCCTGAGGGCGGCGCGGCGGCAGCCGCGGGGTTTGGGGGCTCAGCGGGGTGCGCCGCTCCTCCTGCCAGCGGGGACCCCCTCCCCGCAGCAGCACGGAAGGACAGCTTTTCTCCGAAGGAAGTTTATTTTTTCCCCGTTCTTCCCCTCTCCCGCTCGCTCCCGTCCCCCCGAGGCGGGGAAAGGGCTGGAATCCCCCGCGAGTAGCGGGAAGTTGCCGGCTGCGGGGGGAGCGCCGTGCGAGGCTGCCCCACACCCAGCCGAGCTCTGGGGCAAAGGGCTGGAGGCGCTTCCGCCATCCTCCGCAGCGGGGCAAGTAAAAAAAAAAATAAAAAAAAAATCGAGGACGGAGCTAGAGACGCGGTGCGGCTGCGGGATTCCCCCCGCCGTGCCGGGGGTCCCTGGGATGCGCCGCTCTCGGGAGCCTCGGGCGCTGCCGCCCCGCAGCTGGAAGCGCCGATCGGTCGCGGTAGTGCCCGCTTCCCGCGGGGAGCGCCCCCCGCTGCCGGGCTGGGAGCCGGCCGGGGGCTGGGAGCCGGCCCGGGGGCTGGGAGCCGGCCCGGGGCTGGGAGCCGGCCGGGGGCTGGGAGCCGGCCCGGGGCTGGGAGCCGGCCCGGGGGCTGGGAGCCGGCCCGGGGCTGGGAGCCGGCTCGGGGCTGGGAGCCGGTCGGGGGCTGGGAGCCGGCCCGGGGCTGGGATGCGGCTCGGCTGCGCCGGCGCTGCCCTGCCCGGGAAGGTGCGGCAGGGCCGGGGGACGCCGCGCTGAGGAGCGGCGGGGAAATGGCGCCCGGAGCGGGGCGGAGGGGCCGCTGGACGCGCGGGGAGCGGGGTGAGCTCGCCCTCCCCAGCCGGGGACCCTCTGGGGACCGGACAGCAGCCCCCGGGCAGCAGCCCCCGGCGCTGGGCAGCGGTGTGCGCTCCAGGGCAGCGGGTGCAGAGTGACCGCTTGCGTTAGATGTGCTGCCGGTTCATGCGCCTCGCATTTCCAGCCCCTACTTTAGGGGAAAACTCGACAACACCCCCATAATCTGAGTGTTTTGGAGTGCTTTCTTCTCGGGGTTGTGCACGGCCACCGGGTCACCAGGAGCGGGCAGCCGGGAATGGAAGTTCAGAGCGCTGCGGTGGGAGGAAGGCGGGCGCAGGAGCTGCTGCCAGGCTGGCTCAGGACAGCGGTGACAGAGCCCGCAAGGACCGGCAGGACAAGCACGGGACTGTGAACTGCCCAGAGCCACCTCTTCCTTTGGTGTTTCCCAGGGTGATCCACACGCTGGGAGCTCAGGTTTCAGGACCGGCACGTTTGAAATGCGGCTCCGAATGGTGAAGTGGGATGCTGGGATCAGTAATCATGGTAAAGAACAGTAGATAACAAAGCTGGTTTCTGGGCTGGAGAGTCCTGGAGCTTGCAGACGAATGGGAAGTTTTTAATTTCCCGACGAACTTCTCTTTCATTGTACATTTCAAACCGGTTAAGTCAATTTCCAGGTCTTTCCCCGAAGTAGTTTTAAAAGCGAAGTCCTTGGAACTCTTTGCCATTTGTCTAAATTCTGAATGCATGTCTGAAGCATTTAATCATGTTTATTGTTTTCAGCCACTCAAACGGAATAAAAATTACTTATCGTTGACGAAGCTTATCTCGCAAGCTGTTTCACAGTATGTTTCCATTGCAAGACACAGCGCTGTGTTAAACTACTGATGACTGTATTGTTTATTGTTCTTTCATTCCCCACCCTCACCCCCCCGTAACACCAATATCAATCTGTCCCTTACTGCTATACTCAAAAATAATGGAGGAGCAAGTTTTCACCAGTTTGGTATTTTCACTCGTAGCTGAGATTTATGTCTTTTATATTTGCTCTTAAGCTGTTTTTCATTCAGTGTGCTAAAGGCAGCTGATGTATTAAAAAAGGAATCAAGGCATAAAGCTGAAAGGGACTTTCAAACTCCTGAGCTGAAACTGTGCATGGAATTAGCACTGGATCCAGAGCATTATTTATATGTTTATCCACATACATAGCACCTTCCTGAAGCATAAGATTCCTTGCCCCTTTGTCATTATCATTTTATGTCATTACACAGCTAAAATGCACTATTCACACTGGTCTAGGAATACAGATTTATTGTTTGGAGTGTTTTGATCTTGGACTGTACCTCATAAGTGATTTTGCCGCACTTTAACAGTATCTCAACACAGTGATGGAGGACACCATCATGTTTTCTTGTAGGATTACCTTTGGGACCTTAGTGACTGCACACATCAGTGGTTTCATCTTAGGAGGATTGAAATTGATTTTCTTCTTCTTTTTTTTTTTTTTTCTTTTTTTTTATCTCAGCCAGTGAAAGACCCTGTGTATGTCCTTTGACCCATGGCCTCACATGATGAAGTGAAACCAATAGTGGAGGACGTAGAATTGAAGTAGCTGCTCCTAAAAAGTAGAGGTATCAGAATGAGCCCCTTGTCTTGGTGATCAGCCTGTGTGATTCTTTGAGCAAGGCACAATTCTTAAAATTTGCAAAATTTGTAAAACTGATGCATATATGTATCAAAATAAATTTAAAACATGACCTTTATGATACTCTTTTTTTGTACTTTTGAGGGGTCCTTGCTCAAGCCAAGGAAGGTTGACCATTCCCTCTCATCCACAAAAGGCCTTTGTCTCTAAAAGTATTTTATATTTCAAATTTTTGCAATGTATTTGTGTTGAATTTAGCAACAGCCAAGCTCAGTAACTAAATACCAGTGAGGTGGGAGAACCTCTATTTTTACAACCTTGTTTGCATTTTAAAGTGATAGCAAATACTAGCAAAGAGGAACACGATTTTCTAGATGTTATAGTTCAAATTAACTTTCCCAGTCAATATTTAGTCAAGGTCTTGATGGTTAAAGTTAACTGTCCAAGTCAATGTTTAGTCAAGGTAATGACTTGGTTTTTATAAACAATATCCGAGCATTCTTGCAGAATTAATCAGAGTTGCTTGCTCAGCCAATTACTTAGGAATAAAGCTATGTTATTACTTGGTCTCTCCTATGTCCTGTTCTATTTGGTGTTATTTCAGCAGTGCTTGCCTTCAGCCCTTCTGTAGCTTCATTCCTACAGCACCAGCTCTGTCTTTAAGGGATTTGTTTGCCTGATGGTTTTGGGATGGTAAAGGAAATCCTGCACTGATGTGTTTTTATGGGTAGGAAGATGAGGTGTGGAGATGCCAGGTGCTGGCTCCCAGGAGGAGGTACAACATGTAGTGCAAAAGCAACATTTATTTATGTCCAAGGAACTTTTCAGGAGCCTGTGCTGAGCAGCTCCTTCTGCAGTGCTCAGGAAGAGATGAGCACTTGGGATAAAGCAATCATTAACAATGTATTAAAACCATTTTGGTGAGAGATGGAAGCATGTTGTGATCTGGAAAACATCTGGAAATCTTTATAGTGATTCCTCATTTCTTGGCATCCCTTTAAATGGGATCTTCATTCTTCCAGGATGGCACTTCAGTCTCTTAAACTGACACTAAAATCTAAAATCACAGTCTGGACTTCCATTGTACCAGTGTTTTTTCCTTCCTTCCTTTCTTTTTTTTTCTTTTTTTTTTATTTTTAAATTGTACCATTTGCAAATGCATTCCCTGCAATTACATGGGTATTAGAGTAGATATTCATTAGGATTTTACTAATCTGGACCTCAAGTGCTGTTCTGCAAATTTGCCAGCCTTTGTAAGGCAGTGCTTGACTTCATCAGCTGCACTGTTTTATTATGAGTATTTTGATACAGTAGAATGAAAAGCATATATTCTAAACTAAGTAATTAATCAGATTGAAACATTTTCATTTTCATACTTTGATTTGTCACAAAGAGAGCCTATAACTCTATATTTTTCCCTTAACACTAGTTTTTGCCCAGTCTAGCTGCAGCCAAATTACATTTCATGGTGGTGGTTTAAGAATTTCATCCATGAATCAATCTTCCATTTCTGTTTTCAAGACAGCAGAGTTGTCACAATTTAGGGAAGGTGAATAAACCCAATACTGTGAGCTCCAGGAAAGGTACCTGCATCTGTGTGTTTAATCTTTTGCTGTTGTCAAGCACATCTTTAAGTGTTCCAGGTTTCAGCAGTGTTTTAAATTCTTAACTTTGTTTATTTAAGTGGTTCCATCCATGTGCACAAATCCTGTGTCAGAAGCCACTGGTGACAGTGGGGTCTGTGGTGGATCTTTCCCAAGGTGGTGCCATATTGAAGAACCAGAGCAGAGCGAGACCTGTCAGCTTTTGTCTCTTAATCAATATATTGCTTTGTGTGGGGTGAGAGTGAAGCTCATTCCCTGGGATGCCCCATGTGTTGGTGCAGGTGCAGAGGCTGCTGTGGCCCCAGCTGTGGGAGAAGCAGCTGCCCAGTCCCCAGCCCTTCAGACAGCTGCATGTCCTGACCACATCCATCCACAGCAGAGCAGCAGCGTTGCTGAAGGGCTGCTTGTCACATCTTGCTTGGGCTCAGTCCTCTCCTTGGATACATGAAGCTGTTGACATGAACTTATGGCCCTTGGAGGCGTGAAGATTTCCTTCAGTTACTTAGGGAACCAGGGGGGATGATGGCTGTGGGTGAGCTTTTGAAAATGCAGAGTTCCTGAGCAGAAGCCTGCCAGGGGAGCAGGCTCCAGGCACTTTCCAGCCCGTGATCCTTTGCACTTTCTACAGAGTCATTCCATTACTCTTTGTTTAATGAGGATGTAGAGGTTACTTTTCTTGAGGATATTTTCTCTTTTATATTTATGTTTTATATTCCTAAGGATAAGAGTATTTTGTCTGGTTTTAGATCTACAGAAGAAATTCCTCCTGTGAGGATGCTGAGGCCCTGGCACAGGGAAAAAGAGAAGCTGTGGCTGCTCCATCCCTGGAAGTGTCCAAGGCCAGGCTGGACAGGGCTTGGAGAATCTGGGATAGTGGAAGGTGTCCCTGCCCATGGCAGGGGGTAAAACTGGATGAGCTTTAAGGTCCCTCTCAACTCAAACCATTGTGTTATTTTATGATATGTGCCACATAACAAAACAGGGCAATTTCCCTTTTTTTCGGTATTGAATTCTGTATGTCTCTGTATATATATACATATATATATGTGTGTATATATAGATATAGATAGATAGATAGATATACACATATATATATATATACATATATACACATATATATATATATATACATATATACATATGCAAAGATTTATTTTCTGCCCTTTTTATTACATAAAGATTTCTCAGGTCTCGCTCCAGGTATTGCCAAACAGTTACACTGGGAGATTCCCCACCCCTCCCACCCCCGAAATAGTGATTGCTCTTGTGGGTAGAGGAACATCAGTTTCTTGAGAGTCTTTGCAATTCCCTGAGCCTGAAGGCAAATGAATAGAAATTTAGTGGACCACCTAGTTCTTGACTCAAAATTCTCCAAAGAGAAGTCTGACCTAATTTATATTGTATTGGATCAAATAATCCTATCATGCATGTGTGCTTGCTGTTTTGTTTTCTTTTAGCAGGCATATTGCTGTCTTGCAGAAACTTCAGATTCAGATGTTAGGCAGTGTCCCTGTGGTTTTGGGAGGTGCTTTTCCTCAGTGAGTACTTACTGGAAAATTACATTTAGAGGACACTTGTGAAGAGGGAAGCAATCAAGACCGAATACTAAGGCTGCTAGAATTATTCATACCTGAATGTGAATGTACTGTTGTTTAGTACTGATGATAATCAAGAGTCCTCTAATACAAAGTCTCCTAATTATTGCTAAAGATGGAGCTGAAATCTGCCCAAAATGCTTTTTTGTAGCAAAATGCGGTATAAATATCTCTGTCATCACGTGTGTCTGTGATAGGGATTCTGGTGGGGTTTGATGTAGGTGATTGCAGGGTTGCTGAGGGTGTTTGTTTGGGCCAGCATGTCTTGAAGCTCACTGGGAGCTGATCAGCATCCAGGCACTGCAGTTGTGGTCTCTTAAAGCAATTCCAGGTGTGCAAAACCCTTCTCTAGGGTTATTCTGTAGACAGTAGTGCTCATCACTCTGTCTGTCTCAAGATACACTCCAAAGCTTATCAATCCATCTCTCTGTGTTCATGTTTTGGAAGAGAACTGTCTAAACCTGCACAGGTTTATTCTTGGCAAGTTTAGGAAAGTTTTGAGTCTTCAGAATTCTAAGATCATACCAACAGTTACATGAAAACAGTTCTTTGCTCTTGAATTTCTTGAAGAACTTGGATTACTGGGAATCGAGATGGTGCAATACCCATTTCATAGTTTCCCTTTTACATAAATGTTTCCTACTGACAGAATATTACTTAGAGAACAGCAAGCATCAGTATTTCTGAACCTAAAGGATTATAATTTATTTTTTTTTTCAATAATTGAAGTAACTGAGGGGAAAATTGTGTTGGTTTTTTTTTAACACCATATAAAAGCTGAAATTCTGTTTTTGGTTACTTGAGATGCAGCTCAATAAACTATGCTAAAACAGCAAAGAAAAAGAGCACTTCAACTTGTTTAACCTTCCCAGGACCTGTCAGTCTCTGCCTGAGACTGGCCAGAACACTTCTATTGGCATGTGCTCTTTGCCAGATTAACATGGATTAGGTCACTTGAATTCTCCCCTCACTGGGTTCCTACCTTTCCTTTAATCCTCTCTCATAGCCTCTGTCAGGATCGATGGGGGGAAAAAAAAAACTTTTCCTGTATTTGGGATATTTTTAACAAATAGTTAGCATGAAGAATTTAACTTTTTTGATTCCCTTGTGTATCCTTAACAGATCAAATAATTCTTAACCTCTTGTGTTTTGCTTGTGGAGGGTGGTGGGGTAGGAGACTCTGCTTCTTTGATTTTGGGGTTAGGGATGATGGGCACACTGATAACTTGGTGCTGTAGAGAATTCCAGGCTTAGGAATTTCCAAGTAGCTACATAGGTCAGCCAAGCATAAAAGTAATTAGGAAGAAAAAGCAAAATGCTTCTAAACTTTAATATTCAGCTGATATTCAGGAAATTGTTCCGCTCTTCAGTTCATCAAGAGTTAGTGCAGCAAATATTTTACTAATATTTCAATTTTCCCTTTCATTCCTTTATGTAAACAGATACACAATTTAATTTTATTGTTACTGCCTCTTAAGTCAGTTTCCTTCTAGCTCTGATTAGCAAATTCAGACCTTTTAATGGCAAGATTAGATGACCTGTTAGGTGTTCATGTCTAAACTTTTAGCAGCTATTCCACAAATATCAAAGGTTTTCTCAGCAGATGGATTCCCCCCCTGCTTTTTAAACACAAAGGTTTTCCCATTCTAGGATTTTAATTTCTGTGGATGTGCATACATTTGGAAATGTGTTTGTTGTGCCATAGTGACGCTGACAGTGTCACTTGAAAACGTTGTGGCCCCTGTTTGTGGTTTTAAAACACCTGGTAGTTGTTTGCAATAAAGACTCCCCTTTTTAATTGCAGTATAATTAATATAAAACAAATCAACAGGAAGTGCTACTTCACACAGCGTGTTGGCAGTTAGCTCAAGTTTAAAAACAGTAAAAAAAAACCAACCCATCAGTGAGTTTAATAAAGATTATTTTATGAATGGGGTTTTTCTTTGTGGCTGCTGAAGTAATCAAATCTCACATTATGGCTTCAGGACAGTTTTCCACCCACCATCCCTGTGTGATAGTTTTTATATATTCTGACCCATTTTTCTTCTTTCTGAAAACAAGAGAAATAAAATGTTTGAGAAGTCCTAAAGAGGATAACAAATTGAATTGACCACTTACTGTTCCTGGCACTCAAATTTTATGGTCCTTACCTCCCTAGTGATGGAATGAGCTATTCTCCAGCGCTGCGTGAGAGTTGCAGCTGATGAAATTTGGTGAAGTTCTTTCAAATCAGAGCCACTGCACTGATTTACATCACATGAGGGCTTGTCCCCTGTTGCTATGTTACATTTGTAGCAAATGCTAATTGAATTTGGTGCATACAGACCCTCAGAGAAAAGTGAGAATTGTTACTGAGTGAATCCCACTGTGCCAGGCTTCAGTTTCTGGCTTTCAGTGCAGGATGCTCCCAGAGAAAACATGAAATCTTCTTTATGTTGTCAAGCAACACCAGAAAAATAACTCTGCTGCAGCCTCAAAACAGGTCTGAGACTTCAGCACTGCTGAGTTTGGGCTTCGAAAAGAACAGCATGTGATTTTCATAAGGGAGCTCTGGTTGCAGCTCTTTATTTTCTTCATGCAGGACTGTTGCTCCAACAAACTTACCTGTATGTGGTTGCTCCTTTTGAATGTAGAGTTTCTCATGTTTCATTCTTGCATGATTTGTTCTGTTGGATTCTCAGATGAGGTGAGGAGATGGCAGAGGTTGGACTCTGCAAGGGATGCTTCTGAGCCTCATCAGTCCTTGTAGGAGCAGCTGAGTTTGTTAACTTAGACTCGATGCCCAGTCCTGACAGGACTGAAATTTAGATGAGAAGAATCCTGTTCTCAGTCACTGGACTCGAGCTGCCTTTTTTTCCAGGGAGCAGAAATCCAGGGGAGCAGATCATGCGCATCAAGCTTCAAAATACAGCTGAGGCTGTGTGGAGAACAAACTCCGTTCTTTATTGCAAAGATCAGCTCTAGTTCAAAGAACAGACTGCAAGTGACCCGTGCACATTGTGGGTGGCTGATTCTGCTAATCAGTGCTTTTAGATGGAGCTTTTTGGTGGAGATGAGAAGAAGGACAGTGCTGAGAAGGGAAATAGTACAGGTAGACCCATTTGTCTTTTGGATCTGGGAACACAGGAATAAATTTTCTTGATGAATAGAGTGTTGATTTTCTTCTTTGTGGCTGCAAGTATGTACATAATCTGCAATGTAGCCAATGAGCAAAGCAGGTATAACACCAATTTTAATGTCTGTATTGGATTACCTTTAAGACTTTTTCTCATTCTGGTGGACTAGGATTGTCTTTGGCTGCTTCACAGTGATTATTTACTAATTAACTTATTAAGGAGATGTATTTTGAGGTTGAATGATAGTGAATATATCTTATTTTCATAGCACATATATTTTCATGAGGAACACTGACAGTGGATTTTTTCAAGACAATCTAAGGTTTGATTTGTTACAAGGAACAGGCATCCAGAAGCCACTAGGAATTGTGCTGATTTAGTGTACGTCTGGTTTCTCCTCCAAAAAACCATTCTGGTTAATACTAGGAAAAAAATTAATACTGGAAAAAGCCATAGGAACTGAAACAAAGATGTCTGGAGGATTCCTTCCCACTTGGGGCATGAACTCTGCAGGTCTGAGGTGAAAATTTTCGACTTGAGACAGTTATAATCAGCAGGAATAGAAGTAGCTCATGATAGCTCTGTAGTTTTAACATTAATACAGCATGAAAAAGTTCAGCCTAGAGTTCCAGGAAGTGGTTGAAGAGGTTTGGTCACTGCTGGCACACTTCTGCTGGGCTGCATCTTTATCATTCCAGTATCAACTGCGTGAGATAAAATGCAGACATGACAACATCTTGTGTATTAATCTTGCTGAGTCCTAATTGTTCCAGCAATTGCTTCCTGTAAGAAGTTGGCCAGACTGGGTACATTAGGGAGAGAACAGTGCAAAATAGAATGAATTGTGTATTCAGATGTACTTTAGCTTGTACTTTACTTGCAAAAAGTGGAGAAAATCTTGTCTGCCTGTCTTGAAAGTAAAGGGGATAATGTCTGGAGGAACAGTTCCAATGCTTGACAATTAATAATAGCACTTTGAAGAGAAGCTTTTAGCAGAAGGCACGCACATAGGTTACAGAGTAGTACAGAGAACAATGTAATTTTTGTGCTAATATGTTGAGATCAAATAACTCATTAATAGGAGAATAATTTATAAGGATGATGCAAGTAGGAGAGTAAAGTTCTTCTAAATATTAATCTACTGCATATATTATTTATTGTTACAATAAAAGGTTGAGGAGTAGACAGGGGAGACTGAAAAGTCTTGCAACTTCTAGTAGAGTTCACAAAGTGCTTTTTTAAAGGAAATTTCCTTTAAATGAAAAATGCTGGCGTAACCTTTTGGTGAGGTAGTGGTTTAATAACTTGTAAAGTTTCTAAATGCATCTCTGTGCAGTAATGTGAGAGGAAAACTTCTGAACCAAGGTTCTCTTCTGCAGACTGAACAATCCAAATTTTCTCAGCTTTTCCTCTCAGTAGAGATACTCCATTCCTCTCACTCTCACTCTAGTGCCTCCTCTAGACTCCTGCAGCACCACGTCCTTCCTGTGCTGTGTATTACATTTGGGAGGAGAAATCCTGAATTTTGGCACCTGTAAAAGAGTGTTACGGCCCTCCCACCTCAAATCTCACATGCCAGAGGTTGTCTTTTTAAAGCAGCCTATTGCATTTCCCGGTTATAGCCTTAGGAACTGTGTTACAGTGTACCCAAAATTTAGAAAACGCAATGGGAAAAGCAGCTCAGGGAAGAGTCAGGGGGCAGAAGAGAAACAACTGCTATTACAGGTACAATGTGTTACTACCCATGGCCTCCCTTTTATCTGTTGAATAATTTTATATTTAACAGCAACTTGTGAAACAGTCTAATGAGGTGTTAATAAACTGGAGTGGGATGCATTTTAATTGTTGGTTCTTTCAAAGGTTTTTTTTCTTCTGCTGGCCTACTTCTTCAGGAGTATGAGTAGATGATTAGGTTATGTGTTCTATTCTTGAGCACTCCTTTTGTACTACAAAGCCTCGTGTGCTTCTGTCATTCAAAAACCTGACATGACTCTGAATCCCCTCCTGTGATAATTCTGATTGATCACTGAGGCTTTTAAGGCACTAATACCACCTGTAGAAGAATTCTTGGCATGTGACAGAAGCGTATCTTGCTTATTTTAGGGAAGTGGAGTTCACACATTTTCATAAAGATTTGTGAAACAGCTCCCTGTAAATTTTTGCAGTGAAAGTAAGACACATTGTGAGTAATGGAAAATTCAGCCTTCTTTTTATTTTGTGAAAGCTTTTTCGTGTGTTTCTTGTTCTTGTGTGATATTCTGGCACCTGTTGAT
Source organism: Cyanistes caeruleus (assembly GCF_971803275.1). NCBI lineage: Eukaryota > Metazoa > Chordata > Aves > Passeriformes > Paridae > Cyanistes > Cyanistes caeruleus. The sequence continues at coordinate 30,919,394 of NC_141709.1, read as the reverse complement.
GCTTGAAAGATTATTGCCACATTTCAGTGCAGAGTATTGGGTAGAAAATAAAAGGCTTGTCTGATGTTTTCCCTGGAGTTAGTCAGAGGTGCTGTTCCTGCCATTAGATAATCTTCATATATTATTGTTGATATGCATGTAGGAATATGTTGTGCTCAACCTAAATAAAATGTTGCTTGCCTTTAGTTTTTAGCTGTGGTAAACCAGATGTTTTTGAGCTCTGGTTTAGTGCTTTGCACTGCTGTTGTGTAGCTGTAAATCTCACAGGAATTCTGTCCCCCAGGGATCCACTTTTCCCCATGCCCAAGTGAGCAGTAAAAAAGCTTTTGCCCTGCACAGAAACCTGTAAGTTCTGCACCTGCTTCCAGCTTCAATGTCTTCATCTCTATTGGATGTAGGTAGAAAATGTAGCACTACTTTCTGAAATGGCCATCAGAGCCTCCTAATGAGACACTTGGATTTTTTTCCTCCTTTGACAGAACTAAATGTTACCTATTAACCATAATGCTTAAATTGATGAAGTGTAAAACTAGTGAAATGGGTTACAGGGAAAGGAAGTGAAAATATTATGAACCATATACCCTAATTTATGTCTTCTTAGAAAATTCATCTAATGAAATTAAGTATTTGGAATAATTCAGCATATGCTATTCAACAAGAAGTAAAGCAGTAGTGGTAGGATGATCTTGCTTTTAATACAGTAAGGAAGATACAACTCCTTTTCTGGGGAGGAGCATCGAGTCCTGTTGTGTTGAGATCCATGTGCATCATCAGGACCAGGTTTTCTTTTCCTGTGGACCTGCACTATTCTGTTTAATTGAGTAGCTGTGACAGCAGCTTCTGTGGTGTTCTCTGTGGCCTTAAGTAGAGGCAAATGAGATGCCAGCTCTTCATGTGAGTTCTTAATCCCAGTTTCCTGGTCCCTCTCCTTTCCTCATGGCTCCTTATCCAGATGCAGTTCCTCTCTCATAAATGATTATCTCCATCCCCTCTTAAGCTCCCCCTCCCATGAAGCTGTTTTTACATCTTGACTCCCAGACTGAACCTCCCAAGTCCTCCATTATTAAACAGCTCTCACAAATTCTTCTCTTCTGCTTCTTGTGATACAAGACTTCATGTCAGAGTCAATCCCTTTTTTCTCTGCTCTGACTCCTCTGTTTTATGCATTCAAACTCAGCAGCTTGCCTGGGTGCCTTGATGGAAAGATGAACCTCTTGCTGTCACTTCCACTGTTCTGTGTAATTTCAGTTCAAAGCAGTAATTAAAGAAATAGTCCATTTTCCAGGACATTGTTTATGGGAATGTGAATGCACATTTTAATTCCTTCTGGAGGCTACAGGAGGGGTGATAGTGTAGAGTGATTTTCTTATAAAGGAGTCATCCTGGACGAATGTAAAATCTCATCTTTTATTTTAAGTAGGTTTGGGCTTGGAATTTTTAGTTTGTGGCTTTTTTTGGGTCTGATTGTTGGCTTTTTTATTTTCTTTTTTTTTTTTTTTTGGGGGGGGGAGGGGTGGTGGTGGTGGTGTTTTTTTTAGTATTAGCAGGAAAATCCAGATCTGTGATATGAAGATCAAATCCTACTCCCAGTTTCAAAACTCAGCAAATTTCTCAGATATAAGTTTGTAATGATTATTTAACGTGGTCAAAACACAGTATTTCCCTACAGTCTAAATTTTGGAAGTGATTCAGCCCATTCATCCCTCACATCCTGAAAATCACCTCAAAGCACATACACTTGATGTGTAGAATTGTAGCCTGAACAGTTAAAAATCTGCAAAGTGATTAAAGGGAGTGAGAAGTGTCAGCCAATCTTGTCCACAGGTGGTGTTTCTTACCCTGGCTTTGAGTAGAGAAAATTCAAATAGGCAACTTACTTAAAGGGAATTATTTAGCAGTGTTACTGTTGATAATTACATCATAATTAAACTGGCCAGGATTTTTGGTGAAATTTTAGACCTTGAGATCAAAGGTGTAAGAGGTAACTGGAGGAGTGGATTTTGTGCAGATGATGTACTCACTGAGATACTCTGGGACTGGTTTAATCAATATAAAATGTGCTGTATCTGATGACTCCTGTGAGACAGAGCATGAGGGTCATTGATACCAAGAGTTCTCTTGATGGGGGAGAGAAGAATTTAAATTACACTGGTGTTTGGCTTCTTATCTTTCTGAGGATAATCATGGTGTGTTTAGTAGCTCTACATGTCTGAAGCATTTTGTAAATGAATTTGGGATGTGGTTTTGGAATTTAGGGGGAGGAAGATGTATAAACACAACCAATACTACTCTTCTTGGGCCCTTACTAGAGAATTCAAGACATGCAAATGCTGTCGGGGAGTGGAAATGTCATCCATCAAAGACACATGAAATGCAAGGACTGTGATAAAAGTGTTGTGTACTTTGAGGCATCTGAGTTACAAAGAAAGCTTGTAGTTCATGGAATTATATCCATGAGTCTTTTAATATACTCAGGTTGTTCTTTATTTCCTACGGAGCGTTGCAGAATTTGTTTCCCTGGAGGTGACTGAAGTAAGGCTGGAAAAATCCTACCTGATCTTTAATAATCCTTCACACGCATGGTAATACTCCAGAATTGTACTATCATTGGGTAATTTACACTTAAATCCTCTCATCTCTGTGCTCCCACCTTCAAAAAAAAATCCTTTAGTGTTATGGGGAGCCAGGGATTGCAGACTTGAAATACCTTGGCCTTGTTGGCCAGTTCAGTCTCACCTGCTTACACTGATTTATTGTGGTTCTGTTTTTTTTCAGAGGGCAAGACTGAAAAATACATTTCTCCCATTATAGTTAATAGATTCAGGAAGTAATTTGCAGATCAGGAAACAATGGATCTCATATAATAAAAGCACCACCTAGGTAATTCATAAGGAAGATAAACTTGTATTGTTAAGCTTGCACATTTTACTCTTATTTGTAGGCCACATATTGCTCTCCTGTGCTTTCCACCATTAAGCAGTAACGTTATTGCATTAGTAAAAAAACACCACAGCTTTGACTGGCTTTCAGAACCACACACAGAATCAGATAATGCATTTTACTGAATTATGAAGAGCTGTGCTATTTGTTTATAACAGCTCACTTAGTTATTGCTCTCAGGGCTCCGTGTTACAATTTAATCACTTCCCTGCATCTCCGGAGTTCTCACAGGCAGTGAAGGGACGAAGCAGTGACTGGCAGCTCAGTGTTTCAATCAGTCAGGATACTGATTTATTTCTGTGAGGAGGAGTGTAAAGGAAATGAGAATGGCTGTTTTTTGTAAGTGATGCGCTGAATAGTCATCAGTTAAACACTGGAGGTCACGCATAAACGCTGAAATCTTGAGAAAGGAGGAAAAAAATACCCGCAGGAGTGTGTCTTGTCACCCTCACTGCACACAGGCTTTGGGAAGTGTGTGATGCTCAGTGTGTCCTGAAAAGGCAGCACAAAGGATGAGTCTGGAATCCTTTCACTTCCAGGGTTTTCCTCACAAAAGAAGGGATATGAAGCATTAAAAGGCAGGGTGTTAGGAATTCTTTGTTGTCTAGTTACTGTACACACCTGTGAAGATTTTAACTGTATTCAGGATTCTGGCATTGCAGGATGTTTAAACTAGACCCAGTTTAATAATTCTTTGTTGTCTAGATACTGTACACACCTGTGAAGATTTTAACTGTATTCAGGATTCTGGCATTGCAGGATGTTTAAACGAGACCCACAGAAATGGAATAGGGCATGTGGTGTAAATATCTGTGCAAATGGATCCCTTTTGGAGTTAAAAATATAATTTCACTTGAGCAAAAATAGGAGTAAAAACATTGGTGGAGTATTATATCTGTGCTTTAAAAATATTCATAGGTATGCCTGAGATAGGAACAGATACAATAAAGTTTTCATTGCCTACTTTGAGGCAATAGAAATCATGTAATTTTATGTCCTTCTTGAAGTGCTGGTTTTAATCTGAAAAAAATAATTCTTTTTAGATAGTCAAAACAATAAATATTCTATAGCAAACCTGACAGCATTAGATGATATTTACAGGAGATAGAAAATTCAACTGAAGTTTTTTGCTAATGGTGTATCATTCCTTCTGTATGCCACCTGAACTCATACAGATACAAAATCCAGAGGAAAGCCAGCAGATAGTTTTGAATGAAATTAGGTCTTTCTAAGATTTTAAACCTCCAGAGCCCACTGAAAATCTGTGCTCAACAATCACTGCTTTGATAGCAAGGAAGACACCTTTGCTATCAGGAGACTGCTTTAGTGGGATATTCCCTAGAAAGCCCCCTGTAGCCTAGCCTACATTTCATCTTCTTTTCCTAACCTAAATCCTGAGGTTGTCAAACACTTCCATAAAATCTATGCACTAAAATTTGATGAAAATGTGGCTACATAGAGAAAGAACTACTTTAGGAAAAGCTTTTAGTGCTGACAATGAGAAACTTTTTACTGTCTCATGATAAACTGAAACTCTGACTGCCGGGAGGGAAAGGGGGGTCTTGCCTCTTAGTCAGAGGAGAAATCTCTGGGTTTGTTGCTAAATGCACTCAGGGGAAGTGAAGGTATCTGCAGTATAAAATAATGAAATATAAAAGCAGCCCTTGCTATTGCAGAGACTGGATGGCAAAGGAGAAGCCCCACTTTTTGATTACGCTGATTTCTGGATGGTTTATGCATCCAGATGAATTGATATTTCTTTTGATGGTGCCCATTAAGACACAGATTTTGAGGCCTATTTTGTCTCTTTCACAGGGAAAGTGTATGATATGTTGATAGATGTATGATCATGATAGTTTTGGAAGATGAAGGAGAAGAGAAAATGTGCTGTGGGCAGGAAACAGCTACTTCAGCATTTCTTTTCCCTCCTGTCTTTTTTTCCTGAGCTAACAGTCCATTCAGCCTGAATACAGATCTATTCTTAATGTGTTCAACTGCATTATTTAGCCCACCACTGAAAGCCAAATTGTTATCCGTGGAGGTGGAATTGCGAAGTTGATTTAATGGAGCTTTGTTAATCTGGAATTTCATTTATCTCTTGTCTTGAATGTGTCCCGTTATCGCTTCTTTGTGTTTAGGATGCATGATTTTGGCCAAAAGGCACAAATTTACACTAAGGGTATCTCTTTAGCTCCTGGATACCTGCAAGAAAGCTGTCCAGGAGACTCTTTTCTTGTGAGAAGCACTTAAAACTTGCTATTAAGTCCTGTAGTGCCTCTGTTTGCAGCACATCGATCCTGTGGAAGTGCAGCCCTGAAGGAGCAGATCTCTGTTGTGCTCCGTGGCTGTGAGTAATTACTGAGAAACACAGAAAAGAAAACCTGAGTGGTTTATTCATAACCTGCTTAGTGGCTGCATTCCTGACTCCTGCATGGCTGGAATGGGAGCCACCAGTTGAAAACGCAACCAGCTGCTGGCTGAGAAGATTTGCAGTGGTTAAAAACACTGAGAGAGAGATATCAAAAAGTCCCCTGGAAGAATATGGATAAGGATTACATGAAAGAGGGAATTTGCTAGCCTGGAATGTGTTTTTCCCTACAGTATCCATTTCCATTTTCTGTGAAATGGCTTTCAATATTCAGGTTATTTCACATTTTGTTATAATCTCTTGGATGGAGATCAGATAGGAGATTTACGGTCTGAAAACAGGTTGAAATGGTTCTTGATGGTGTCAGGAATATTTGCAAGGTTTTAGCAGCTGATACGGTGCAGATGAGTGGATAATACAAATAATAACATTTATTATCTCTATTGCTATCCCATTCCCCAGAACTGTGGAGGTGGATTGGAGCTCTCCTTGCCTTCATTTTCCCCCATGGTCCTACGCACTGTACTGAACAGGAAAATCCAAATTACATTTCAGAATCCTTGATAGTGGAGACACTTGCAGTTTTCTGATGAGGAAATAGCAGAATGATGTGACTGTGGTTATGAGCAGTGGTGTCACTGGTCAAATATCAACATCTTCTCCCCCTTTTTCACTCATTCATTAAATCACACAACAAATGACATATTCAAGGTGAATTTTTAACAACAAATAATCGGCTTTGGAGGAATCTGCGTGGCCCTGAAGATGCATTTCTGGCAGCAGTGTGTGGTGATACAGGTAGAAATGGGATGAGTACAAGTTACTAGTGGTTTAAGAATGTTATGTGTGATGAAATTGCAACCTCTCAGTGTCCCACCTTCCTCGAGCAGTGCATCCACTTTTCCTTTCCAGATGGTTTTTCCTGAGGCCTGATCCAAGAGCAAATAAACTTTGGCTACTGAGCAAAGCAATGCTCTCACCTGGCTTGAGTTGAATTTATGTGGGCACTTGGACTTTCTGTAACACATTCTTTGCAGGATCAGGCTTCTGTTTGCACAGTTTGATAATGCATTTCTTAATAGGAAAAAGTTCTGTTACCTGGGAAATGTTGAGCATTTTAAGCTTTCCTCCCTCTAACAGCTTTCTAGATTCTCTTTGTTTCTCCATAAAGTCTGTTCTTTCCCAAATTCACCTCAGATTTTCAGCTAAAAGTGAGGTCAGACTTGCATCACGAGCAGTTCAGTGTCTTGAAGCTGAGATTTGTGTTGGGGAAGATATGATGTGATGCAAGGAGAAAAGGTGGTCTTGCCCAGATTCTCATGTTTGTCTGTAATTAATGTATCTCTTTCCTGTTAGTTTCAAAGGATTTCTTTCTAGTCAGGAGTTAAATGGGCTCATTCAGTGTTTATATTTATGCAAATGATCATTGTGTCACTCGGGTTGCAACATTAAAGAAAAAAAGCCAGATATTTTACATGCCTTTGAGTATTGAAGTGATTACAATTACCTACATAAAAGGAGTTGCTTTATTAATTAATTAACTTGGAGAAAAATGTCTAGTGACCCTCTGAAGGAATATCAATAACTGAAACATTAATTATGTAAATAAGATCTGCCTTTACTGTTCATTTTTCATCATTTAACATGAAAATTGCCTTTTAAAATAATGCTTCATTCATGTATTTCAATAAATGTCTGGTCTGCCTTAGCTTGGCGCTTGGATCTAGATTTTGAGTCAAAACCTGTAGTGACATCAGTACAGACCTTGGGACAGTCCCTTTGAGCCACAAACACCCAGTTCCTGGTTGCTGGGCTGGCATTTTTTTTGGGGATGGGCTCTCTGAGGCAGCAAATCCTTTGGGATTGAGTTCTTGCAAAATCCTTGCCTGGAGAGACAGAGTTCCTGCATTTCACGGGAGAGCAAGGAGAGGAAAGAAGCAGCAAAATACTTGCAGAGGTTTTGTGATTTTCCCATGGTTTCAGGAGGGAAAGCTGCAGGATCAGCCCAGCTCCAAGTCCTACTGAGATGTGGAATTGAATTTTTCTCGGAGTCAGAGGCAGCAGTACCAAGGCAAACAAATACCACCAGGAAAACAAGGTTAGCCCACGTGTTTGGTAACTGTGATCTTGTACACTCAGCAAACGTGCTGGTCCCTTTTACATTTGGAGGCTGGGACTGAATGCCTCCTGGCAGGTGCTGCAGGTGATTTTGTACAGGTTATGAGAATCCTTTCCTTGTAAAGAGCTCTGCCTTTTTGTTTTCTAAAGTTTCACTGAGCGTGTTAGCAAATTCCGATGAAGGATTTCTGGAGGGTTTTATTCCTTTTCACATCCCTAAAGACAACACACAAAGGTTTCCAGGGTTACTTTTTGCTCAGGTGTCTGTGAGTGCACCTGTAAGAGGAGAGAGAGGAAGAGCTGTTTCTTTCTCATAATCTCAAAGGCTCTGCTGCATGTAATCTTGAGTGTGCAGACAAAAAATAATAGCTGTGCAGTCCCAGAAAATCCTTTACTCCACTCCCTGAAGAGCACCTGCTTATGAGCATAAGACGTTCAGATTCCCTTTTTTCAATGCCTCAGAACTCGCTTTGCCCATAGCAGGAAGGGCTGATGAAGAAATATGTGTGTCCCCCCCTTTCCCTTGTAGCGTGATGGATTGTGGAAGTCCTGATTGAAAATTCTAATCACAGCCTTGCAGTCCTTCAGATCACAACCCCTGACAGTTGATTCACTCCTTTTCATGCCTGCTGCCTCTGACTGCTCCTGGTGCCTCGTCTGCATGAGTCTATCATTAGCACAGAAAGCATGATGGATTGGCCAGGGTACCTCTGTCCTCAGAACCTGGGAAATGCTTCTCTTTCAGAATCAAAGAACCTGTGTGTGACATCGTCATGAATGAGAGAAGAAAGTAATACAGTATTGGAGGTGCCTGTTTGCTGCCACTGTTTAGAGGGGAAATGATGCATTATGGGGACTGTAAGTACCTGGCCTGTTTGTTTGGGGTTTGCCTCCTCACTGGGAACGATGCAGAAAATCACAGACGTGGAGCAGTGCATGAGCTGAGCCTGGCAAGTGCACAGCAGTTGTAATACTTCTTGGAAATCAGGGCAGTAAACACTTCCAAAATTCTACTTAAAGTTCAGCCTGGTAATGAAATAATTTAAGTTTCAGTGAGATCTGATGATCAAGATGACTAAAAACGATGGGTTTTGGTACTGACTGTGGGCTCCGTTCACTTTGGTGGATTCTCTTCTACAGACTCTTTCAACAGGAAACTTTTGCAAATGTTTGCATCTTGCAAATGCTTTTATTCATCTGTGTGACTTGGCATTTAATGTTTCAGTGAACAAGACAGTTAAGTTTTAGCTCCAGTGAAAGATTGATAGGAACAATTTTCGAATGTGGTATCACAACAAAGTGAAAATATGTCATGTTCAAATACTGAGCTCTGATGCGTCATGTGGTCTTGTAATAAATGAAATAGCGCTACCAATCTGACAGATGTGCAAGAAAACGGTTTTAAATTTATGATGATTAATTTTCAAGATGAACTGCAATGAAAAAAATTGTTAGTAGATACTTAAAGAAGGTAAGGGGAACCAGCTTTCTGAAATGAGAACAGGCAGGTAATGATAAAGCTGCCTTCACTTTTATGTTTTGCTTTCTAAAATTTTAGCAGTGGGAAAATTCATATTCTGGCTGCTGCAGCTGGTCTTAACAGCTACTCATGCAAGTGTAACATCTCATGGAAATTCCACTTCTTGGATTTGTGCTACTGTTTCATGCTGGTTGTCTCAGAAGTAGGAGTAACTCAAAGGAGAGCTGAAGGGTTTTTACCTGGTGATTCTTTCAGAGCCATCAAAATAGAACGACACTGAACTTAGTGAGAAAACAGAAGGAGCTTGATACTACCTTGAAAGAAAACCAAACATTTCTGAAACTGCATGTTCGTTCATTTTGAGGATTTGCCACTTGAACATTGACTTTATTTTGTACTAGGACAGTTAGAAGTCCTGTTAAAAGGTATTGTTTAGTAAAGTATAAACTGATTTAGTTAAACATTAGTGAGTAATTTCAGGCTAAAACAAGCCCTTGATAGCTTTTAGTGAAATCAACTCCTGCCAAATGCAAGAAGATAAAATAGTGCCCATCCTTATCAGTAAACTCCTTTATTTCAAGGAACTTTGTTTCAGTGAGGCCAAAACTGAGCTTTCCACTTGGAAATGGAGAAAAACAGCCTCAGAAAGGATGTGGGCTGTTCTTTTTTCAGAGCAGTTCAGCAAGGGGAAAAAAAAACCTGCTAGGTGTCAGTGTCATGTTATTTTGAAACAAGCAAAATGCATTTAAAAGGAGATGTTTTGTCATTAGCACTATAAACTTTTACATGGGAATGTTTTAGGTTGACAAGTTATGTGGGAAAGCCCAACAATTGTCTGCCAGCTGTTAATTTCAGGCACTCTGAGAACAGCTGGTCTGTAGCATCTCCTCATCTTCTGCAGAGCTCAGTCTTTGTTAAACACACTTGATGGTTCTAGATTTTTCCCGTATTATTTGAGGGAAATTATTATTTGGGGCAGTGGTTGTGTTAACTCAAAGGCAGTATTTATCTGTGAATTGCAGTTTAGGTTCACTTAACAGAAAGTAAAAATTCTAGAAGCCATTTTGGTTGTCTGAAGATAGATCTGAATGCACATGTCCCTTTTTTTTCTGCAGAAATACTTGTCAAAACAAGGTCTCTGCTGGTCCCTATCAGGTCCCATCTTACTGTGCCCAGAGGAAAGAAAATACCAAAATGTCTGAAGAGCTTAAGGATCCAAATATAAAATTAGTGTAATAAGTATAAAAATGTCAAAACAGATGAGGTGGATCTGGAAATGTGCAGTATGATGTGCTTGCTGCCTTTAGTGCACTTTGTAATGGCTTTCATACAAGTTGCTTTGACACTTAGTCTTTATTATCAGGAATTGTTTTTATGCACTAAAATCTTCAAAGACCAGGCAAGATCATGCTGAAAGTTAATGTCTTTACCTCCAACTAATGCCAGTGTCTGTGCTGAAGGGAAAAACTATTTAGCAGATGCTTGTGAATTCTCTGTCCCTGCTCTTGCAATCACCAGTAATCCATTGAAAATTCACTTCTACCAAAACCAGATTTTTTTCCCCAGTCTTACTTTGTTTTCAGAAACGAGAATACTCTGTGAGACTTTTATGATCAGCGCAGATCAGTTGTACTGTGGCCTTTACAGCTGGATAGAATTCCAAGTTTCTTAAGCACAAATATTCACAGCCATTGGTGTCCCGTGAATGTGTTGAGTGATTTTGAGGTCTGTCTGCACCTGGCATGAAGTGACCTGAGGAATGTAACCATTGCTTCCAGAAAGAGTTGGATTGTCTCTCTTTTGCCTTTTCTGGCAAGTTTAGCTCTCAAATAACCTGTGGTTATTTGCCACCTGAGTTGATGAAGCTTCCTAAGTTTTGGTGGTTAATTTGGGGAATATTTGAGTTGTTCTTGCCATTGAAGAAATTCCATATATGGTGGGCTGTGTTTTATTTAAGAGGGTGTAAAGGTTCATTATTGTGTAAGGATTTATACTGTTTATAGTTACACTCAAGATCTAATGGTCTAAAGGCATGAGAAAAGTAGTTTTGCATTTAAAAATAATTTATTTTTCAGTTCTGTATTTCGTCAGTGTTAACTTAGATTTTCTGATCTGTTGTCATTCATTTCATTACATCAGAAAAAATTTCATGGAATGACTACAAAGGCATATCCAAATTGCTCTCTATTACCATGGAGAGCTGCAGCTCTGGCCTTTGTAGCTGTACCCAAATGCACTTTGATGCAGGCAGCAGGAGTGGTGCTCATGTGCCAAGTGTGACAGCTCTGCTTCCAAGGCCACTGGCCAAGCCTGCCCAGCACTGGCTGGGCTCACTTTTCACAGCCTGCTCCTGCCTTCTTTGGGCTCTGACTCAGTTCTATTCCCACAACAGAATTCCTCTTTCCTAGGTTTAGGTGTAAATTTCCCTAAACAGTGTGGATTGTTTTGTAAAATTGTTACATTTCCTCATGACCCTTGCTTGGGGTAAAAAGGTTTCTTACTTACAAAATATTGACAATTTATAATGCAAATATATAATTTCCTAGTAGGAAATACTCATAAAACTGGGTTGATGTTTGAGATTATTACTCTGAATCCTGGCAAGAGGTACCTAAATTACATCCACCACAGTGACTAACATTTTGACATTTACAGATAGGCCTTTGACTTTTCAGTTTGTCAGATGTGACCTATGTATCCTCAGCTGTAAATACCTGGATTGTGGAGGATGAAACTGGAATCTATCTGTGCATACAAATTTTTGCTTTTGAATTTCACTGTAAATAATTTTCATACCGTAAGATAGCTCCCCATCTGAGTTGCCACTGTTGATACAGTTATTGGATTATAGTGGAATTATTAGTTATTAGAGTATTAGAAGTAATTTGGATTAAAGATTATTTATGAGTTTTGGACCTTATGTAAAATACTCTGGTATGTACTTTGGCAAGATGAACTAAACTGTTTGTGGAGATTTTAATTTTCCTGTGAAACTGGAGAAATATTTTCCTCCTAAATACTGAATGTAGAGTATTTTATGATGGTTTGCCTGTAATGAATCTTTCAGTTTGTTGATGGAGCTGCTCAAACACACCCAATAATAAAAACGTGCCAAGAAAGCTGAATTCCCATCCTTCTCTGCCACTCTTTGCTGAGTGACCAAATCACTTCTGCAATAGGTAATTCAATATTCTGGTTTTCTTTTTAACTTGTGTCTGTCAAATGAAGGCAGACTGATCAAAAGGCACATTGTCAGATTACATGGCAAGTCAGGATTTGCACTTCCCCAAGAAAATACAGATTTCCCTATAGTCTGTTTTAAGTCCAGTGCCATCCTTTATTAGGTATTAAAAATGTGATCTGTAATAAAATTGAAAAGAATGAATTGGTATGTTCATGTTTTAAGCAGTAATGGCTGTGGCTTGTCTAAAATGGCCTAGTCTTCATTTTAACATCCAGTGACAAAGTGGAAAGGCTGTACAAACGTATGGTACTTTAATTAATGGGGGCAATACTGAGCTTTCAAAGTCCTCTGGAGCTTTTGTCTCTGTTGGAACATTGTGCTGTGAATCTTCCCTAATAGTTAAAGCAAATGAAGTAAAATAGCCTTTGGGCTATTTTGTTACACTGTGTTGTTGGGGGAAAAAAATTAATCCTGTGCCATTTTGCATTTGCTGTCTGTGAATCAAACTGTGAAAGCTAATTTAAAAACTTTCACACTTGGCTTGAATGAGGACTGTCAGTGCTTGGAGAATGTCAAATTGAACGCAATTAGCTGGAGTTGGGCTAGCCTGGATAAACCCATCAGCCTGAAAGTGCTCAGCCTTAATGACTGCTCTGATAAACTAACACAGAGGTTACAGGAAAGAATTTAAAGGCGTTGAAGTCCTGCTGAAGGCTTGCCCTGTATGGAAGAGGTCTTTGAAACCAAAATAGTTTGTACACCAAGGGGCAGGGAAGTGGTGAGACCCTGTGGAAAGTTAAATACAGCACAGAAGTGCATTCAGGAAAGGGAACAAAACCTCTGATGAACCTGCTCAGAAATTGTGAATACATTGCTTATTTAAGTATTTGTTAATTGTTAAGCAGCAAGTTACCATTTGTGGTCTGAAGTAGATGGGCTGTAGAAGAGGCAGCTGCTTCAGCTGTGGTGAAGTTTTGGAATGTTTCTGGGGATGGTGGCACTACTGCTGTTCTAGGTTGGGAAAATAAGGGGGTTTTGAAGTTCTGTTAATTGTATCTGTTCATGAAATGCTGCATTCACCTATAGTGGGGACATGGGGTCCAAACTGAATTGCTGCAGTGCAGTTCCCTGCTTGGTTCTGTGTGTTCAGAGTAACTTCCAGATGGGATGTGAGCGGGTGTCCTGGTCTGTAGGTGCTCGAGGGATGGGGAGTTTAGGAAAGAAACTGGAGGAGAAATTGGTGATGAGCAGCTGAAGTTGTGAGAAGAGTTATCTACAACATCAGCTGCTAATCTAAAATACAATGACTCCTCCCTTGGAGGATGGGATGTTTGCCAGTCAGTGGACTGTGGTTTTTGGAATATTATTTTGATATTATTTTTCCATGAGAACATGACAGAAAATGTGTTTGGAGCTCATTCAGGACATTCCTTTTTGTCTTTTCACTCCACTTTTTCTTGGAGAAGACTCCCTGCAGAGTTTTATCTCCAGTTGCTGAGTGAGGTCTCAGCCCAAGTTATTCCCTGAGAATTGTAGTGAGCGACCCCTGATTTTCCTCATGGAGAGAGAACCCTGATGGCAAATTGAAAAGAACTGAGTCTGTAAATTAGCATTTTACATGTCATCCCTTCTCACATGAGCAACATGAATTGTGCAGACAACAGCAGCATTTTTAGTTAATGAACCCAGCCATGAGCACTGTTCACGTTTAACATATTTACAGGGGGTAGCATCCAGTCAAAAAATTCCATTAATTCTTTTTGTATGAATATTGTGTGCATGAGTGCATGCATTTATGTGTCCATTTGTATGTATGTGTACACTATCAGTGTATGCAGTGTTAAAGCATATAGAGTAATTCAAGAGGAATCACTGAGGAGGTTTCATTAGGCATGTAAATGTATTCAGCAGAAGATTTGAAATAACTCTTTAATGGAAAAAAAGGAAAAACTGTGCCATTTGACATGAGAAATCTATTTTGAACTATAGTATATGCACAGTCTGTTTTCTGCTTTCCCTTTCTTGAAATTGTTGCCTGAAATATTATGGTGGCATGCAAAGGCTTGAAGTTTAATTTTAAATTTAATTTGCCTGAATGCTGCCAGGGTATTTTTACACAGACAGTAAAATTGCAACTTGGTAATACTTGGCATTCAATTTCTATAGAAATGGCATTTAGGATACAACTTTGGGCTCATAAGTAAAATAAGATGAAATCACACATGTTAATGATGATTTTAAAATATTTTCAGGACTATATAAATGTAATTTCTGCCTTGATTTTGTTAGTTTTATGGGCAGCAGGGGAGAGAGTTTGTAACAGTCATATTTAAAGCTGTGAATGAACTTTTTTCAATCTGTTAGTCCAAATGTTCTTTAATGGCTAAAAATAGAATCAAATTACTTCATCTAAAAAAAAAATGACATATTTACTGAGCTTCACATAGAATTATTCTTCAAATAATATTCTGAATATTCTGGAATAGGGTGCTAGAAGGTTACTGTGCTGCTGAAGGCTGGGCTTCCTCACCTGTCATTGTTGATAATCTGGTTGTCCTTCCTGACTTCAATCCTGGTAGAAATGCCTGTTTGGTGAAAAAAACCAATATTTTAATGACTATTGTAATATGAAGTATGTGCTTTGAGGTGTTCAGCATTTGTTGCCAGTGTAACTTTACCTTCAGCCTCTCTGTCATCATCCTGGACAGCACAAGACCTTGAGCTGGGTCTCCTTTTGGGGAATGCTGCGTTCCTCAGTGCTGCACCTGAAATCAGCTGGCTCAGGGCTGACCTTGGTACTTTGCTGTGTTCCCGAGGTGGTGTCACATCCCCAGTGGGATCTAATTCGTGGGGAGGACCAGAGATGAGAGAAAGAATTTTTTTCTTGTTGAATATCACATTTCCCAAAGGAAGTCTATGGTTTAAAGGTACACCACAAAGTCTCTGTGTGGTTGGTTGGTTTTATTTACTAAAATAGTGCTCAATAATGTAGCATTTAATGAAGTAGTGAGTGCTCTGAGCATTCAGAGCTCAGGACTGTGTTTTGTCTTTACAAGAACTTTCTGACACCCCTCTGACACAGAGACCTGAAAGTCACAGCTAGAATCGAACATCCTGCTTTTCTTCCCTATCCTGTTTTTCCCAGGTCATGTTTGAAAGAGAGTCAGTGCTGCCAGACCCAGATCCCATGTTGCTGATGTCACTTTTGCAGGAGTAGGTGCTGCAGGAATGCAGCTTGTGAGCTGAATTCTGGAGGGTGCTGCAGTGTGGCTGTTGTACTGCTGCTTTTCCTGCATGGAATTACACCAAAAAAAAGTAAATTACTGTTCCAGCGCCAAGCACATCAGTAAAGAGATGCTGAATTTATCATTGTCCAGGTGGAATGAAAAGTTGTGTGTGCAGTCACAGAGTAACTTCTCTTTTCATGTGACACCTTTAGGTACAGACAGTGCTGGAGAATCCAAGTCAGGGTTGTGTGAGAAAGGCAGGCACTGTCTGTGCTCATTGCTGAGCAGGGGAGGAGGAGGAGGAGGAGGAGGACAGGGGGATGATCTCATGCCTTGGGGCAGCAGGACAAGGTCTCAGAGGTTGAGCTCTGTGTGCCATTGCTCCTGCTTGTGTCATGCAAGACTTCAGCCCTGGCACTTCACTGTGCTAAAGTTACCAGGAGCTCAAACCAGAACTCATAAAGGGAAATATCACACAACTTTAACACATGGTGTTGCCAGACACTGCTGTAATTAACCCAAATATCATCAGTAACCAGATCCTTTTAAAAATGGTCAGAAAGACAAATAAAATTCTTGTAAGAAGCATTAGTTTTGACTCAAATTTTATTGACATGTTTTGGGCTAAATGTAATGTGCATTTCTTTGATTGGACTACCTGAGCTAATGTATTAAATACCATTACTTTCAGCTCCTGTGTAGGTAGGTGCCTGTAGTTTCTGTGTAACCTATGAGATGCAGGTATAAAGTGTTTTCTGTGACTGTGATTTGAAATAAATCCAGAAAACTCTTCTAAGCATTGTTTGCAAAAGAAGCAATATGTTTAGAAAATTAAGTGAACTTTTCTTTGCCGATGTGACACCATGTCAGTAGTCTTTTGTTGGTTGGTTGGTTATTTTTTTTTGACTTTATTGCTAGGCACTGTTCTGTTGTGTTACTATTCCCAGTGTAATAATAATCATTATTCTGCGCTTCTTGCTGTGTTTTGGATAAAAATATATCTGAAGAAGAAACCCGTTATGCATCATTTTTTAAAAAAAGAAACATCCCTATGCTCTTATTAAAATTAAATAATATAATCTTAGGCTTCTTAAAATCTAAGTGGGATGAAGAATTCACTGCAGATGATCCCGTGGAAAGGCTTTGCAAGAGGAGGGCAATCAAGTAGGGATAATTAGAGTTACTATTTAAATATGCAGAAAGCAAAAAGCTTATCTGGAAGAGCAGAGCGAAGTGTAAGTACAGCGTAAGGTTCACGTAAGGATGATTTGCAAGCAATAAAATCACATCTCCCTGATTTTGTAAGTACAAACTAATAAGCAATATTTAATAATGGGGACTGTAATAGTGTGGGATATAAAGCCAGTGGAATGTGATTTTACCATTAGATCTTACCTGAAGGGGATGGATTGGTTTAGCACGGACAGACTGAGGATTACAGGTATTTGGAATGTGTGTGCAGTAAGGGATGAGAGTAATTGCTCAAGATAATCTCTGAGCAGTTAACTCAGAATAATGATAGGGAGTTGGTGGGATTTCCATTCCCAGGTTTTACTTCTTCTTCTGAATCAGCCTGAAAGTGTGAACACCTCTGATGGGACTTTTGCTGCTCCTGTGATTTGGAAAGGTTTGCTGAAGAACAGAATTAATGTGCTGCTAAGAACAAATCCTCCTTGGCAGAGAAATGGGTGGGATGGTCTTCAAGTTCTTAATCATCCCTGATTTTGTAACTCTGTCATTATTTTCATTAATTAACTTGAGTTGGTAACACAAACATCACACTTCTTCCAAAAACTAGTATTATTACTGCCTGCCATTTAGTCTGTTGATCTGAAAAAAGCCCAAACCAAAATGTTCAAGTGGTGCATAGGCAGTAACTTCATTGAACGTGTATTTATCTGAACGGCTTTAATTGGGCATCATCTGCATCCTCACCATGTGCTGAGAGCCTGCCTGGCTTCACAGGCTGGGCAAGGCCAGGCCTGCCTGATACCAGCTGGGCTTTGGGAGGCAGGAGCTGCTGGAAAGGCTGGAATTCAGGAGCTGCTTCTTCCCTGGGGCTCAGCTACAGGGCAGTGGCTGCCAAGGGTGCCTGCTCAAAGGAGAAAGGAGCCAGGGGCCTGACCGCTGGAATTCCTTTGAGTTCCCCTGGCTCTTTCACAAGGCCATGGGTGCTTAGTCCAATGGCCCTGGCTGCCTTCCAAGTGGAGTAATTAAATTCTGCATTCCTGAATTCCCTCTCGTTTTAATTGGATTTGAAATTCTTCACCTTTTGGCTTTAAACTCACCCGACACAACAACTGTTTTTCATTACAGCAAGGACTTTATTTCAGATCAGGGTATGTTACCCTTGAATGTAATGTACATTGCTTTAGGTGTGCCAGGTGTTTCAGGAGAGCAGTGTACAAGGGAGAGCAACATTTTATTTCCATTTTTAATTGATTTTTTTTGCTTTACTGAAGTGCACCCATTTGATGGTTATTTGTGTTTGCTCTCTCAGTTTACAGGCCTTGTTGAGACTGTAGAATCAAAGGCAATTCATGAAAATATTTTAGATCTCTGCTGCATCCAGGAAACCTTCTGTTTGCCTCTGTGTGCAGCTTTCATCTCTTTTGTGTAGTCAGTGAAATCTAGGGCATCACTGGAAATTCAGTTTTCAGTGTGTATCCAAATGTTCACCTGATCATGGTGACTGCTCAGCACTTCACAGGAACCAGCTGGTAAACAAGAGAATATGTGCTGCATCTCCCCTAAAATATGGCTTGCTTTCTACTGTGCCAGTAACTTCTGTTCACGTACTGGAGCCTAAATAATTGATTTTTTCAGTGTGTGCCACAGCACAGCATTTTAAAGCCCAGGCTGCCTTGTTGATGAGCACTGTGATTCTGCAGAAATTTTAATTAATGAATAGGGATGTCCAAAAGGTGTAGGCAGTAATGGGAGTGAATACATGGTTTAAATTTGGGTAGGTAATTTCTGGACAGGATAAATCTTTGATACGGATAAAATTCAGATTTGTTCACTTAATGCTTCACCTGGCCCTAGTGATACCTAAATTTAGAACTTGTGAGCACTGCTGGCTCACAATCAGAATATGTTTTTCCCTGCATAAAATGGAATTATATTAGTCAATTCACATTAGCCAAGTCTGAAGTCTGTGTCTGCTTGGATTTATTTGCACTGGGCTGATGACAGAGCTCTGTTTGGCTTTTTGTTTGACCTGGATATGTGTATCTTTCTTAGTGCTGTCAGTCTGCTCTTACACTGCTCAGTGAATACTCCTGTTACTGAAAATCCAAGATCTATAGTCCTTTATTAAATTATGGAGTACATTACTTGCTCCTTTAGTATTTACCTTTGGGCATTAGGACTCTTTTTCCTAGAAAATAACTTAGTACAGGGTTTTGTGGGAGTTTCTGAAACATCTCTGAAAGAAAAAAAAAATAAAAATCTGAGCATATCTGGGAATGCCTTAAATAAAGCAAGTAGTGGTAATGAACATATCTTTATTATTATTATTATTATTATTACTATTACTGTTATTATTACTACTATTGTTATTGTTGTTGTTACGATTATTATTTTTAAATTAAGAAGTATAGTTCATGTAAGTGATTGCACAAAAGTCTTTAAAAGTAGGAAGGTCCCACCTGTATTATGGACTATAAATTCACTTTGTATAGCATTCTGTCCCTTTTCTCTGTATGAATTCCAGAGGACAGCCCCAAACTGACAGAAAGCCTTTCTGTTGTGGACTTGATTTTGTTGGTAGGCAGAGAAGGCGGGCAAAACCAGCATCCTGTCTTTCATCCTTCTGGATGAGGATTAATCATGATCACAGCTGCAGAATAATGCAGATCTTAGCTGGAGCTGCTGAGGGGGAAGGGCTGGGTAGGGGGGGAGCAAAGGACATCTCCATCTTCCCTTTCACCAGCCCCTCCTGCCCTTTATGGCAGAGTTGGAAGGAACAGAATCCTACCTTTTTTTTTTTTTTTTAAACTAGTTAATCTTTCATGAATCTTGTGTTGTTTTTTTTTTTCCTTTAATCATAAAGAATGCACTCAATTTACTGGTAACACACACACACACACAGAGAATGTTTGCATGGCTTCCTTGTTTCCTTGATGATGCATCAGGCACCGGGTGCTGAAATTCTGCTGGTTCAAAGGCGCACAGATTTACACCAGTGACTTTTTACTGTGTCTCTGTAGGCAGCCCAGAAATGCCTTGCAGGTCAACTGTTTTTGAAATGGATAAAAGTGTGCTAATTCCTTCAAGGTAAATCAGAAGGATTATGACATCTAGGAAGAAGAATCTGCCAGACAGTTCCGAAGCAATATAACCAGGACTGACCCAACAGCATCTCTAAAGCTTCCGATAAAATTGCCTGAGGAGTCTGCCAAGAAGCCAGATGCTGCTGCTGGAAAAATACCTTCTGTAGCTTGGCATTTGTCCTGTAATTGCTTCCAAGAGAGAATAAACTGTAGCATGACAGTAGAAGGTGAATGGTTCCTCACTGCATGCTGCTTGGTGATTTTTTAAAATATTTTGAAAATAAGCATTATTTTCTGATGTGTTACTACTCATGCAGATCCTTGTACTCATTTAACTGCTTAAGTTCCCCATCTCAACAATAAAACACCTTTTTTTCCCCCCCAGACGTGTTAGCTTGGAAGTGGTTTGGTTTTTCTTTTCCTGGAAGTGATTCCTTTTGCAGGGTCCCTAACCTGATCACCTGGGCTTTGGCCCTGTTAGGGTGTGAGGTGGTGATGCACACCCGGTTATGTCACAGTGTGGACTCTGTATGGATGTCTCTTTGTATGGAATTAGGATACAGCAAACAACACTTGGCCCACACAGTTCCAAGGGTTAGATAGTTGTGTGGCTTTGTTTTTATTTTCAGTGTATCTTCCAATTGTGGGAAGGGCACTGTCTGTTATTATTCAGAAATGCTGCTGAATCTTACCTCAAACCAGAAAATGCACAGAAACTTCTTAGGGAAGATGCTTCCTCCTCCCTTTGAAAATGGTTAATACTCCTACTGATAGAAAGCAGAGACATTTGTGGAGCAGTGTATAATCTAATCAGATACAAATGAAATAAGAACAGATAAGTGATTCCAAGAAAATTATTTATTTGAAATTTCTCCAGTGAAACCTAGCAGCTGTCCTGAAATTCTTCTGTTTGGTATCATGCAGGAGCCTGCCTGCTGTTCATCCCAGCAGTCCTGTGGGATTGCCTTCAGGCATGGTTTGAAGACTGAACTACTCTAATGGAATGGTCAAAAGTAATTCTGCAGCTAAAACTCATCAGAGAATCACAGAATGGCATGGTTTGGAAGGGACCTTAAAGCTCGTTGAGTTTCAACCCCTCTGCCATGGGCAGGGACACCTCTCATTATCCCAGGCTGCTCCAAGCCCTGTCCAGCCTGGGCTGGGATGCATCCACGGATGGGGCAGCCACAGCTTCTCTGGACACCCTGTTCCAGGGACTCAGCATCCTCCCAGGAGAGAATTTTCTTCCTAATTTCTGCTCTAAACCTACCCTATGTCAGTTTGAAGCTGTTCCCCTTTGTCCTGTCACTAAATGTCCTTGTGAAAAGTCTTTCTCCATCTTTCTTGTAGGTTCCCTTCAGGTGCTGGAAGTTACTTAGGTAACTTGATAATTCAAAATATTGATATTTGTCAGCTCTACATTGAACACAAATGTAGAGGTAATTGTTGCCTGTTGGTGTGAATTCATACTTACAGTCCCAGGAGCTTCTTGCTTTTCCCCTTTGCTGTGCTAGACAGTGAACTTTGGTACGAGTCAGGTGGCTGAGTTTGACGTAATAAAGCAAAAGTCCATTTTCCAGCAAGGTGAATTCTTTTGATCAGTTTTTCTAATACTTAACAGTCAAGGGAACAAGGGCTGAGTGTTGAAAAATAGCAGTGAATAAAGAGCCTGGCAAAGGGGCTTTTTCTTATTGTTGGTATTAGGAGGGTTTGCTTTGCTTTGCTGTAGTTTCAGGAAGCTCCAGAGAATGGAAGGGCACAATGTACAGGTCAGCTCTTGTGCCTGAACAAATCTCAAAGGGACCTGGAAAAATTGGTGCAAAATTCACATCCTTTAAGAAGGTCAATGTAAGGCATCATTCCAAACTTTACTTCAGATTTCAAAGTATAGCTTAAATTAGGTACAATGCTGTTATTTTATTTAAAATGAATGAGAAGGTGAGTTCGTGTCTCACTTGAAATATTAAGGTACTGATCTTGAAATTAAACAAAACCCAGAGCTGAATCAAGATAGTTCTGTGAAGGACAGGAGATGAACAAGATGCCTTCAACTTATTGTGCTACTTTAGAATATGCTGAGCTGTCCAGGATGCAAAATGTTTAATTCCATAACCTTTTCTTCCAATTAGAAGACAGATTCTGATTGTGAGGAATTTGCATTTCAGTATGAAACGTGGTGTCTGACATTGCTTTTACCTTCTCCCTGGTGATGCTCCTGACTGCACACTTCTCCCTTCAGTGTGATGATTGCACCATTGCACTTTAGTAATCATTTAACAGCTCTAATTACAGAATACTGTGATCCCAACTGTGTACTTTGTCCTCTTTGCCTTCTTAGTCTCTGTTTCTTTGGTGTCGAGAGGATCACAAAAGAGCCTTTCTTCTGCCTTGCAAAAATAAATTCCAAAGGGCCTGCTTTGGTAATGTACAGATCTGTGTTTTCTCGTGGCTTTGGAATTGACAACACTGAATTTTAGCCGTAGAGGGGTTGGTTCATCTGATGTTGTTTACATCAGTCACGCCGGTGTAACTTCTCTGACACTGATGCAGATACACCAGCATAAAACTGGTGTAACTCCAACACCATTAAGATGGATGGAGTTATGGCAGTATGAGTCAAATGCAACACTATTGATTTTGTGCTGGTGTGACTTTATTGACTGGAGTGGAGGTGAGGCAGTTTCTGCTGGTGGGGCTCGGGTGGCAGCCAGGTTGTGCTTGGAGTAGTTGTGACTTTGGTTTCTTGTTTGTTCTTGCACTGTGTTATCAGAAATTCCTTCTCTTTTCTGCTCCAGGGTCAACAGTGTGGGAATCTGGGAGTAGTGAAGTCTTGGAGTAATGCAATTCATAGGGGAAGAGCATTAGGTAATTCAGTTTCACTGAGCAATCTCTAGTCCCATCTGAATGATTTCCTCTGTTATCTGCTAATGTGGTATCAGAGGAATGATGTGGAGTTTTTAAGCCCGCTCCTTTTTGTTGTGATACCCTGCTAAAGCTTACAAAAGCACTCTGAATGGAGTTTTGAGTCAGAGAGTGCACTTAAAGGAGCAATGAGTGCGGTATCTATATCCCCAGCACACTGGGATTGTTCCTGGTTTTCAGCTCCCTGGGCTGGAGTTGCATTCCCTGCTCCATGGGCAGAAGAGATGTAGTTTTTCCTGAATTCAAATGCCATACTTTCAGTATTTCAAAAATCCTTTAAAGCATGTCCATGTCTTCTATTTTGCCTTTGTTCCATGAATGCTGCCCTGTATAATATAAAATAGAAACTGGAATATTAAAATGAAATGTTAGTAATTTGCTATTAAAAATGTTGATGAAATCAATTCATTCCTTTGAAAAGCGTCTTTTAAATCCGGTCAGCATTTTCTGTGAGTAGAAAATTTGCAGCACTTCTGGTGAATAACTGGTGGAGTGGAGTGCAGCATTCACCATGACATGGAGTGATTTCCAGGAGGAATTTCAGTAATTATTCCTGCCATCATTGGAATACTAATAAAAGTCTTACTTTAGAAATATTTTATAGGTCAGGTTTTTGCCAAGACACTCTTTCAGTAATGAATCTGCTTCAGTGGTGCTATTTACCCCATCTGAGGAACTGGGTAACGTGCCTGAAAGATGCCCTAGAGACAGAAAAATGAAGCATAATATAAACCAAAATAAACTTAATGAAATGTGTTACTGGCCTAAGTAACATGCAGGATTTTGTTAAAAAAAGAACTTCTTGTTTTCAGGAGATATGAGAAATGTTTAATGAATACATTCAACTACATCAACTAAATACAAAGGGAAATGAAATGCTGTGGTTTGAGTACTAAGTAGTTTTCTGATATTGGAAGAATTAGAAAGGGTTTTTGGGAAGTGTTGTTCTGGACGACACTACAGACATAGTACAGAAAGCTGAATAAAGGAGATAAAACTCCTTCCTTTATTTTAATATATGGAAAATCAGGAGTGGAGGGAAGTACATGCGCATTTTAGAGCAAACAAAACCAAGTATGGCATCTGGAGGCAGTTGTGAGTCTTAACAAGCTGTGTCATTTAGGGAGTGAGTGGGAGATGAAGGGTGCTGGGTTCCAGGGGAGGGTTTGTAGGGAAATAAATGTTTGTGTAGTATCTCAGTTTGTGAGTGTGAACGGTAAAATTCCTTTCACCTTTACAGGCTGCAGAAATGCCAGTAAAGAAATGGCAGGGAAAGGCAGTGCTTGGCATGGGGTGCCATAAAAGAGAGTCCTTTGGCTTTGTCACTGGAAACAGTGCTTTCTGCTGTTCTGGGGGCAAATGGCAAAACTGGAGGAGAGAACAGACCTGTGAACAATCCAACATAGGTTGTTTTCTGTGGCAGGCCAGCCAGAATTTCAGTGCATGGTCTGGCTTAGATTTTCCTGTTAAACACTTCACAGAATTTGCTGTAATGAAGTGTCACCGACTGCTCTCCTGTTTGCTTTTGTTTCCTCCTCATTTTCTCCTCTCTGTCAGCGTCTTAAGCTCTCTTTTACCTCAGTTTCCTCCTCTTCTGGTTCTTCCTTGCAGGCCTTGTTAACTGCAGTGTATCAGTGGGTTTTGGATCAGTCCCTTGGGTTCCCTTTTGGAATTAGCACAGTGCCTGCTGTGACAGATGAATCCTCTGATGTTCGCCTGCCCTGACCATTGGGGAAATGGGCTGATGAGTACAAAACAGCATGAGCAGCACCAGAGGATTTCCTGGCCCCTCTCCCTGGAGGCTACAAAGAGCACTGGTGGCAAGGATGGGTTTTCCATCGTCTGTTTGTGTGTGGTCCCACTGCTGCTCTCTGTGTTAGGCTTCGAGGGCAGGTGGGAAGTGGATGAGTAACATTTTCTCCCTTGGATGCAGACCCTTACACTTGAACTGATTTTAGTTTTCCAGGATCACAGCACTTTCCACTTCTATTTTCACTTATATGTTACCCTTTTACTATATTTGGGCTTTGTTTAGCACTTGTTGGGCATCAACATGGTTATGTTGGGCTCTTTGGAGGTGAAAAAAATTAATTGCAAGACTCCAGAGTATATAAAAGCAAGAGCTAAGGATGGGAGCACGGCTTTTGTTTTGTCAAACCAATGTTTGGGAGGTACCATCCTCTTGTCAAATCCTATTTTGGGGCTGTGGAGAACTTAAATACCTAGGGAATGCCAGGGCTTAGTTACAAATCCTTTCTAAGACTGCTTTTCTTTTATATAAGCAGATGGAAACTGGTTTCAGGGGAGGGAACTTCTTAAGTTTTGAAGTCCTGAAGAAAATTAATTAATTCATGTAGCTGAAAGCCAGAGGGGAAGTATTATGATCATTTTGTCTGACCTCCTTCATAACTTGGGCCAGGGGAAGTCTCCTAATAACCCCTACATGAGCTCACTGAAGCGTGGTTGAAAAGACAAATGATTTGACAGAAATTGTTGTTTCACAGGCGTGTGGGGGAGGCGTGTGGAGCTTGGGACTAATTTCCCCATGCATAAAGGGTTCAACCTGTGTTAATCCTAACGGCAAAGTGAATTTGCAGAAATATTTCTTTGCTAAGGCTTTAGGTTTTGTGCTGGAGTAGGAGTAATAGAGAATGCAGGCTTATGAAGTTCTCCTGGAATTAAGAGCCAGTTAATTCCAGAATGCGCTGATTGTGTTCCTGCTGTAGCCACTTAATAAGGCCACAGAAAATGTCAGTATTTTGTTAAAACGAAGAGCTCAGAATCCTCTTTAGGAAAAGCTGAGGCATGCACATAACAGTGCAATAGCTGGAGCAGTAACAAGGCACACAAGGAGATTGTTAGAGTGGATGGATACGTGTAAGACGATGGATTTTTTATTTTTTATTTTTTTAGAAACGCAGCTAACAAAATTTTGTCTTCAGAGCAGGGAGAGAAATGTGGCAGAACTGATCAAAGCAAATAGCATCTCATTGATAAAACACATGCTGCAGTACTTCCCACAGTTGGGAGGCTGTGGTATTTAACAACGGTGACCTAGATTGGAGGAGACAATGAAAGCTGTTGCGGTGAGGAGCAGATTGACTGCCATTCTCATCTGGGTAATAAACGGCTGAAATATGGACAGTGCATGAAAGTTTACTAATGTGGCTTACATAAAGACCTACACTTTTGGAGGAATTGTCTCTGTAGCAAATTCAGTTTGAACTATAGCTGGTGTCTGACAGATGTTTATGTGCTCCTTTACAAAGATACCTATTACTTTATTCAAGGATCTATGAGCCTGCGAGAGTATGACCTGATTAGGTTTGAAAGTAAATCAATATATGAACCTGTCCAAAAACAGACATGCATTTTATTTTAAAAAATATTACTCAGTGGGATAGCCTCGAGGGGATATAGCTTTTCTGGAGAGTTTCAAATGAGATAGCAGTCATATGTTGTTACTTTAAAATATTCAGTGCCATTCAGATGCTACTATTTCAGCTGTCCTGTTGGAAATAGCTGACAAGTGGAGATGACATTCCTGATGCTTTGTAGCCACAATGGTCTTCTAAGACATTAAAACTTGCTTAACTACGGACCCCGGGGGTATTTGGTATTTATTTTTAATTTATTTTTTTAATAAGTGGACCTATTATAAATATTTCCCTTTTGTCAAGTGGTTCATGTTAGTGCTCCTTGTAGAGTTATGCAGTTAACCTTTAGGTAAATATAAATCCAAATTCTGGAAAAATAAACTGTCAATCCAGCTGTGACTCTAGAGATGCTTTAAGTAAGTGCCATTGAGCTGTAAAGGCTGATGCATCCCTACTGTGCTGTAAAACTAAATATTATTAAATTGGGTTGCAGGCAGGGGGAGGGGAAGGAGATGGGGGTTGTGAGGGACATCTGTTCTGCACAGAGCTCCTCTCCCTGCTCGTGGGGGGATCTGAAGCGTGAGTGAGGAGGGCGAGGGCGTTCCCCCCAGCCCTGCTCCGAGCAGCTGTGCTTGGGGAGAGGCTTCTCCCTGCCCATGGACCTGGCCAGAGAGCGCTTGGATCCTGGAAGCCTCACTCTGGGAGCTGTTCCTCCTTTTCATCCCTGTCCAGCCTTCATTGGATCTGTCCTTTCCTACTCTTTTCTCAGCTGAGAAGATTGATCAGGATGCTGTTGGTTTATTCAGGTCTGCTACACCAAGCAGGTGTATTCAGCGAGCGCTGCAACTTCAGTTTGTGCCTCGCTTTATTTTTTTCCTCCTTTTTTTTTTGCTGTGCGGTGCTTATTCAGATTCCACACAGGGGGGAACAGGGAATTTTGTATTTCAAAATCAGTTCAGCAGATTTTGAAAAGCTATCTTTGAATATTCTATAATACACAGACAGATTTGAAGAGCTTATTAAAGAAAGCCCCTGACACACTTCAGCAGTATTAAATCACTTCAGACGGCGCATGGCAGTGTAATGTTACTGAAGCATTTTAAAATGTTAAAAGAGCCTGGATTTGAAAGTACTGGTGGCTTCACAGCCTTTACTGTGAAAAGTGATTTAAAGTGTCAAAATTATTCCAGTGTTTGCAGTCTGTTACTTTCTTAAATGACAAAGAAGGTACATTAGTAAATAACTCTAACTGCACTTAATCCGTGGCCATCTAACCAGCTGATATGCTGGGTTAATATCTTTATTAAATGCTTATTTAATAAGTGGGCAGCTGTTCCCACAGGCCAGATGGACTTCTCTATAATTGTGCTAATAATGAGAACTTTCTCACAGAAAGAAAGGGCAGTAAGAAGATGCATTTGGTGAGGAAACACCCTGATAAATGGCTTCAGGACAGTCTGGTCCTCTGCCCTCGACAGACTGGCTCAAATAAGTGGTTCATCCCTCAAAGCAGGAAGGAATTGGAGCAATGGGTTCTTTTTTGCTTAAATGTTTATTCTTTGTGTATTCTTTGCCTCCAGAGCCCTGACATCCCCAGGCCTGCTTCCTTCATCCTGCTCCAGCACATTCCTGCTGTGGGTTCACAGCTGGTGCATTTTTGTCCCCCAAAAAAACACATAATGTAAAACTATAGCTTTCTCCCTAAATGTTACCTCTCTAAATGTTATGTTTTTGCACCTACCTCATTTGTATTTCATGGGTTTTATTAACTATTTTCAGAGATCTTTGCAAGAAGGATTACTAGATGGGTGTTAAAATTGCAGCTTTGTTTGTGTGGAGACAGAGTCTTTTATACTGGAAACATTATCATAAGCAAGAGGAGTGGCAAAGTATGATGTTCTCAGCATAAGCAATGAATACATTTTTCATTTGTCTTTGTTCAAGTAAGGGAGTGAAAGCACTGAAAAACAATTGGAGGAGTAAAAATCTCTACTTGCTATCTGGAAATATGGAATTGGTGCATTTAAGAATTGAGTCCTTGCAGTTTTTTTTGCTTTTGGTGACATTTCCAGCTACTTCCTGCAAGGTGGTCTTTGTCCTCCAGCTGCTGGTCCAGAAGTGCTGGTCTTCTGTACACCCTGAGCAGTGTCTCTAGGGTGTGGAGGCATCTCAGATTTGCCAAAATATCTCAAATATAGATGCTTGAGGTAATCACAGGTAACCGTGTTCAAGCATCTAAAATCGTGGACACTTGGCTCAGTAGATGGAGAACTTCATGTGTTTCTCCTTTGCAGTGGTTTGGCTTTTTTATTTTCCTTTCATGTTTTAAACCCAGAAAATGACTGTTCCTTTTTGTTTCCTTCCTTAACAGCACTCGAAAGGAGTGAATGAGATGAACTGTTTGGGTTATAGTATCTGAAAGGCTAAATTATTCTCTTGGAGAGACGTTCTAAATGAGCCTGACCGAGATCCTGGATCTGTGTGAAGAGGACTAAGGATATAGGATGTCAACTGAGACAGAACTTCAAGTGGCTGTTAAAACCAGCACAAAGAAAGACTCCAAAAAGAAAGGTAGTGACTCATTTCTCTTTATTTGTGTGTGTTTTGTACTTTAATCAGCTCCTACATCAGCCACCTTTGGCACATCTGTGGCTCTTCTGTTATCTGTGTGCTCAGTGAAAAGTGGGATTTGTTAAGCTCAGTGGAAGTCTGGTACAGAAATATGGGGTTTAATTCTCTGACATAAAAAATATATCCTATTGAAATATGTCTTGAAATACAAGAAAAATATTTGCATAATATTTATGGTTCACAAAGAGAAATACAGCTCTTAAAATTCCTTAACTAAAGATCACTTTTCTCTTTCTCTGCTGATAAATACATTTTACTGTTCCTGGAATTTGAATTTTACTGACACTTTGTGAAGTTAGAGAACTCGGCAGCAATCTGTGGAGAGATCAGTTACAACTCAAAATTATGGAGAAGCTGTGGAGAAATGCAAGGTTGGATTAGTTCATATTTGTGTTTACAAGGTTGGATTAGTTCATATTTGTATTTACAAGGTTGGATTAGTTCATATTTATATTTACAATGTTGCCTCAGACCATACAACAGTTCTTATGAGTGCTAAGTGTGAGAAATGGGACCATATGAATTTGGTGCTTATGCTTGCTTAAAGATTTTTTAGTAGGGATTTTTCTCCTTACATTTTTATTACTATTTTAATTGCTTATGATTTTAAATACTGATGAGCTTGGAGCCCAAGACCTTGAATTCCAGTGGTAGTTGTTCTGTGTAGCCATATTTGGCTATTTTTTTAAACCTACACATGAAATTGAGATTGAAAACAGATTTATTAGGAATTAGTCAAATAAAAAAGTAAAACAAAAAGAAAATAATCATACTTGATAGTTTTAATACTCGACACAGAAAGATCGGAACTTTCATATGAGCTTTGGAGTTTGTCATTCTGTTTCTTTCTGGGGATGTGTAATTTAGCCATTTACTTCTGAGGGGTTTTTTTCATTTTTCTAAGACAAACAAAATCTCATCTTTGCTTATATATGTATAATGCAAATTTTACTTGTAATTAACTTGAACTGCTGGGCAGCAATACCATTTCCTGCAGCAATTCTACCAAAACAGTTACTAAGGCCTTGTGTTCCCTTTGGCTTTTGTATCAGAAATCTTTATCCTAGAGTTTGTAGAAGACACAGCAATTAAAAATTTTCAAGTGTTTGTTCAGGAAGATGGCTTAAAAACCTTATGACTGCTCTAGGCCTACACTCACAAATCAAAAATGATTCATTTAAGATAAAAAAAGCTGCAATTTGGAAAGGCAAGAAAAGGGGAACTTTGATGTACATGAGAATGTGATCTAAGATGTTTAAGGCAAATAAAGTTAAAGTGGTTTGGTTGTATGATCATTTAGTTTTTGGGGGCAGACAGGAAATTAAAAATGTCATTTCTTTGCAATATGGATAACATCTTTTTGATGTGTGTCTCCTATGTTATTTCTTCTGCTGGAGGCTGGAACTTTTGAAACAAGCAAGCAACTCTTTTAGGAACTTGATATTTATGTTAAGAAAATATTCAGCATCCAACTTGTAAAAACATTTCCATAAATCACAATAACTGAGCTCTTCTCTGCCCAAAACCTGATTCTATATCCCAAATGGAAATTCTGAGAATTACCTTCAGTGCTGAGGGGGAGTATAAAATATGTTGTGTGGCAGTGATGTGAGTGTCTGGAGAGCTGGAAGGGACAGGGAATGGCAGTGGCACATCCCCAGGATTATTCTGGCTCAGCGTTGTCCGTGCATCCGATCCCATCAGCCACCCCAGGGCTGGAGCAGTGAATGCTTCACACAGACAAGGTACACAATGCACACACTGTTTGCTATTCAAATCCCACAGAATCAGAGTCAAAAGAAACGTGGTGTGCTCATTTACTTGTCATTGAGTTGTATGCATTTCCCTGTGTTCCAACAAAGGAGCCCTCCTCTGTATAGTGGGAGTGATGGACACATGAAAAACGGGGATTTTTTTGCCTTTTTTTTCCCAAGTTCATTAACTATGAGCAGTGGCAGGTAGCAAGTGCTAACATGAAGTTTCTGATGTTGCTAATCAATGAGTTTGATTATACAGTGGAACTGAGTATTCCCAAGAAATAAGTCTTTGCTGTATAAACAGGAATTTCAGCTCTGGTGTTTTTCCAGTGTTGTGTTGCACTTGTGGAAAAGCTGTGCATCCTTCTCCACCCAGAGCAGGGACAGGTCTCTTTCGCTGTATTATCTGCTGTTCTGGTAGTTCTCCTGCCCTTCTGCAGCTCACAGCACTGCATGGAATGTCTGTCCCACATCCATATCCCACTCTGGAGGTCTGGGGTGACTGAAAGGAGATGGGGATTAGCATGGAGTTGGAGCACGGGACTGGGTTCTTTCCTGATGTCAGCCTAAATCTTCTGTGTAGACCCAGCTAAATCTTACATACTCTTCATCCAGTGAGGTAGTGTTTCTTATTTGGAGTGTTGAAATAAAACCAAGGTTAATTCCTAGGATTTGTAAGGTGTATGGTTATAAAACAGCATAAAGTGTCAGATAAATGTGAGCAGTTCTTATTGATGTACAATGGCCAAAAAGAAAGCAATGACTTGTACATTTCTGGTAATACTGCCTGCCTTTAACCTTGGGTTAAAGCCACTGTGATGTCGTTAGTTAACAATTAAATAACCTGGACAGGTTAGAAAAAAAGTCCAGGAGGATTCTAATGGTATTTTGTGAGTTTGAATGCAAAGTCTTGCTGCTGGGATGGACTAACTCCCTGCCAGAAGGGTGGAATGTGTGAAGTTCCTGTAGGATTTCATGTAACTGCTTTTAGGCTCTGTTGCACAGACTGCTGGCTTTTGGGTGACAGGGAAATAGTTTGATTTGTGCTGCAAACGAGTGACAATGCTTGTGCAAAGATTTCACCAAATATTTCTTTGATGTGCTGGGAACACAGAGAAAACTCTGTAGTCACATGCAAAGCAGTTCCCTTTGGAACACTTCTCTTTAGGCATGGTGTTTTTAGAGCCATTAGCTTTCTGCTTCTAGCCAGCTCTGCAGTGTCTGCACTGTCATCTGAGCTGGTTTGTGAGGCAGTGTCCTGTTCAGCACTGAAGGGTTGTCACCACAGTTAGGACAAGAACTTAAATACTAAACCTTCTCTGAAGCTGCTGTTTGCACAGAATGACAGCTGAGGAGCTCTGATCTTCTGTGGGTAAGTTCAATATTTACATGATCATATCAGACTGTAATTTTGTGTGATAACCTCATCACCCTGCATAACCTTAAAAGCGGGCTATTGAAAAATCAGGTACAAATTTTTTCCTTTTATTCAGTTCGTATTGATCTGATGGATCCAGGGTTGGGTGGGCTCTAGAAATGCTTCCTGGTTATATTCCTGGCAGAGGGGATGGAATTTTAACTGACCTGGAAATACCCTTGTGGGAGCAGAGGTGAGCCAGGCACCTCCCTTCCTCTCCAGATGGTCACTTTTTCCTCCCTGTGCTGTGAAGCTCCTTGTCTCTTGAGGACCAGTGTTTCCCCCTGACCTCCAGAGCCCTCCTTCCTGCACTTTATTCCATTTCACAGCCTTAAAGTGCACTAGGTGTTATTAGAGGAGATTATATTTCTGCCACCCCCACCTCCAGCCCTACTCTTCATGCTGCACTTGCAGAAATCTGCTGGTAACTTCCTTGTAATTATCTTTTTTTGAGAACTTGCTCACATTTTAAAAGATATCCTGGAGAGGTTTCATGTTGCTCTCTAAGTGGAAATTGTGAAAAATTCTCAGGAGATTTAGAAAGCTCAATTTGGGGACTTCTTTTGGTGATAAGTTTTTTTCTTTTTTTGGTGCATTTGCCAAAAGTCATGTGTTCTTTAAGAAGCATTTAGAGAATTAATGATACAACTAATGCTTTTAAATGCTGACTTTATTTTGTTTGTTTATGTCATCCAGTTCATTAAGAAGTGAATAAAAATTGTGCATTTGTATTGTTCAGGATAGGAAATTAGAATTTTTTTACTAGCCAGAGTTGTTCGAAACATAAACCATGTTTGTCTTGTAGTACATGGGGGAAAAGCCTTGTTATAAGTGTGTATAGATTATTGAATCAAATTGAAAACATTTACTCGAGCCTATCGGAATTAAAATTGATTTAGAACCTCTCTGGGGGAAATGTGTTGCATTGATGTTGAATTCACACTGATAACTGCCTGGGAAAATCCCTTCTTGCAAAACTAGCTGAACAGAAAAATTGAAATTGGGAGGTCAGTAAAGAAGTGAGCCAGGCTACCAGATTTCAGTGCAGATCTGTGTCTGCTTAGGGTAGGCCAGGGGACTTTTCAAGAGATTTAATCTCTTTCTCTTGAACTTAAATTCTGTAATTTTTCTATTTGAGGCTTGGGGCTTGTTCTGCAGTTCCATCTCTCATTGCATCCCCCATCGTAAGACTCCCGAGTCAATTTTCAACACGACAGGGACTTGTAAAAAATGGAAGCAGATTCAGAGAGGAGCTTGGGCATGTTGACACCCAGCATGATGACAGTCGATGCTCAGGTCCCCTTGGGTGAGATTCCCTTCTTTAATGGGTTTCCAGAGCGTGTGGGAAGCACGTGGCATCTGGGAGCAGCTCTCAGAGCAGGCAGGGCGCCAAGCCAGGGATTGCTGCACCCAGCCAGTAGGAATGGGACATTTAGAGAGGGTGTGACGTGCTGTGCTGGAGCTGGAGGTCCTCTCCTCACCCAGAGCTGGGCAGTGTCGTGGCTGGATGGATTTCCAGGTGCCCAAGCCCTGCTCCAGGAGGGAGAGCGAGAGCGGGCTGCGCGCGGGGGGCTGGTTCATGCCAGGTGAGGAGTTTACACCAGGGGGGTTTGCGTGGCAGAGCTGGCTTGGAGGTGGGAGATCTGAGTCTCATCCTCTTGGGATCACGACAGCAAAAAGCTTAACTGTCCCATTTTATCTCTCCTGACTGCTGATTAAAAGGAAAGCAGTGGCTGAGGGACCATTCGCGTGTGGATTGGGCCTGTGGCAGAGTCACATCTATTTCCTGGGTCTTTTAAGCACTAATGAAAGGCTGGGGTCTGTCTAACTATCTAAAGGAAAACCTCTGCATCCCCAGGAGCAAAACTCTAGTCAGACTAAGATCAAACAGGAGCTACCTAGTTAGTTTAAAAGCCTTTGGGGATAGGAGGCCTTTAAACGAGGTTGTTTTGTCATTGTCATTTTTCATCATAGGTGCCTAATGCTACCCTTGTCCTGTTTCGGGCTTCTTAGACCTCATTTGAATCCAGTCTTTGCATGAATCATTGCTAAGCTCAGGAGTGGATTGGAGGTTTCTGATGTAAAAGTAAAGTTTCTGATGTAAAGATGGTTTTCCGATGTAAAAGTTGCAATTTTGCTGACAGAAATCTTTGAGCAGTTTTTGCAGCTATGTTTCCAGGTTGGAATTTCAGTTTAAACTAATAAGTGCTATGAACAGTGATGGTGGATTACTTTTTTTAGTGAATTAACTTCTTAAAAGAAACTTTGTGATCAACTACCAACAGTTTAAGCATCATCACTGTAACGAGGCATTTCAAGATGTCACATTGGTATAGGTTTGTTTATTTTTCAGATTATGTGGCCAAGATTCACAGGATCCAGCAAAATTTAAATTTGATCTAATGAATAATGAACATAGGAGCTTCTTTCATTGACTGGGAGTGGATTTGCTTTGTTTCCTTGCAGTAGCTATGAGTTTTTCAATAATTTATAGATCAAGTAACAGCAACATTAATTGATACACTAATTGTGTCCACGTGCCTGCCTTTAACAAATCTCTTTTGTGAAATTATTACTGACAGTATTAATTGCACGTCTTTTGTGAGTTGATATAAGTTATGAATTCATTCTCAAGTTGAAAGGGGGTGGGAAAATCATTAATTTTGGCATTGTGTAGCTATAATTAACAAGGGTTATCCAATAGCCTATCATCAATTAGAGAGCTCATGAATTCTGTTTTAAATACCGTGTACCAAAGAGGGTCTGTGGTTGTTAATTGAAGGATTCTTTGGGGGTGATGGATGTTGTCTCTTGTCGCAGATATGATGTTTACTGTTGCTTTTAATTGAGGAAAATCTGCCTAAACTGAAGTTGAGGCTGGTGTTATTTAGCTGCTCCTCAGCAGAACAGAACAATCAATAATCTGTTGAATATTAAGAACAACGAGCTTTTGTTACAATTCTCAATGTTTTAACAGTTATCCAAACATTTCAGTTTAAAGCAGTAATCAGGAGCTCAATGCAGTGCATATTCCAGAGAGGATTTGAGTCATGGCACAGTCCCTGGATACAGGTGGGTGTTGCTATGCTCTGGGAGCTGTGAGCATCACCTGTGCATCACTTCAGCCTGTGCTGTACCTTGTTTCTGGCTTCATCCTCTTACGCTCTAAAATTACCTCTGACATTTGACTGAAATATGGAGAAAGTGGGGCTGGGGCTGATAAGGAAATAGAACTTCTAAACAGGCAAATAAATCAATTTCCAGTGAAACTTTTTCTCTGCTTGCAGTCATTGAAAAGACTCTCAGCAAAATTTCAAAATTCATTTTAGAACCTTCGTGAATGGAAACTTTTGTTTAGAGGGTTCAGGGAAGAAATTTCTATCGTGTAATGAATAACTGAGCAGGAGTGACCTAATTCATCCAGATTAGTAGCTAAAATACCTCCAGAGGTTTGGATTAGTAGAAGTTTCCTAATATGGCTCACAGAGAAATATTCTACAGGGACAAGACTGTTGGTGATGATAATGTTTTTGTAGTATTCTTCATCCAGAGATATTTTCTTGCCTAATAAATATTGATGAATAACATTTCTGTCAGCATGTTGCACTACGTGCATTTGAGCATTTGTAATTTTCTGAAACATTTTGCCTTTTCCATTAATATTGTTATTATTTGCAGAATTTCCCATAAAATGCAGTAAAGTGTTGCTCACTGTGTAATTCAGATTAAAGGTATCAGCTGTGTTGATAACTGCTCCCATTTTGCTGAAGGTATATCAAAGAGAAGTAAATTTGGAATATTAGCTCGATCCCAGTATTCAATTGCTAACTAATTTTCCCTGAAATAAACAAATAACACTTAGCATTGCTGTCCACATTATTGCAGTGTATACTTCTTCATATTACTAAGGAAAATTAGTCTCATATAATTTTCTGTAATTTATTGAAAATCATGAGCTTTCTTGATCTATGTACATGTGGGGGAAATGTAAATTGATTTCAAAGGTGGTTAGATCCTTGCATCGAAAGCCAGTGCTCATCTCTCAATTACTTTCCAAAGATTACAGCACAAATCAGGACAGAGCTTGGTGTGTAATCCGAGGATCCTGTTTCTTATTTTGTGCTTTAACCAGCACATTTCACTCTCTCAGTGTTGACATCACAGTAATTTCATTAATCAGCTTGTGAAGAAAAAGCTGTGGAGGAATGCACAAGTTAACAGACACAGGCAGGGTTTGGTTTGTGTATTTAAGCAGCTTGAATTAGAAATGTTTATTAAGGTGTATATATATATTAGTCACAAGAACTTTAGCTGAAAAATAACTGTCTCCTTAATCTGACCACTTCTGGTTAAGAAAAACTCACCCACAGAATTGGTGCCATTTTGAAATACTGTTACAGAAATTGTAAGCCCTTCATTCATGCCTTGTGGTACATTCCTCTTTAAGAGCTCAAAGAAATATGTAGGGAATTTGGCCAAGTAATAGGCTCAGACTTCCTGTAATAAATATGTCATGGCAGACATTCACTGTGCTCCTCAGGAGTAAAGAAAAGATGTGGCTGTGATCCTCATGCATGATTCTATGTATAGGATCAATAGGGACGTTATTGATCCTTCAGAATAAAGGTAATATGTTATAGATGTATAAAATCTATTTGGGTTGTCCAGTGGTAGAAAGAGTTTTCCTTGTGAGTCCATTCCAACTCAGCCTGTTCTGTGATTCTGTGAGGTACAACATTTCTCTTGAAAGTGAATTAGAGATAAACATGTCCTCGGAAATAATGACATCCTATTTGTATTATTTTTATCTAAACCCTGTTATATATTACAGCTAGTTGTTGGCAAAAGGACAGGAGAAAGAGCATTTCTCTGTTTTTACATTTGATTGGTTTTGCATATGTGAGAATATTTTGTTTGCTTAACTAAGTAATGTGTTTGTGGGGGTCTTTTGTACGAAAAAGAATGGGATGTACTTTAATGCTCGTTGGCATCTTTCCTGCTCCTTGCAACAATAGTGAGTGGGGGCACTATTGAACTAAACCTGAGAGTTTCCAAAAGCCGTCTTCAGTCTGGTTCTGGC
The DNA here is from genome assembly GCF_971803275.1 of Cyanistes caeruleus. NCBI lineage: Eukaryota > Metazoa > Chordata > Aves > Passeriformes > Paridae > Cyanistes > Cyanistes caeruleus. The sequence continues at coordinate 30,882,619 of NC_141709.1, read as the reverse complement.
TGTAAAACCTCATGTGGAGATGTTCAGCCTCGCAGAAGGTTTCTGCTTTGAGTCTCCTGAGCAGCCAGAGCCTCTCCCCAGAGCCTCTCTCCACAGATGAGGATCAGTGGGGTTGAAATCACTTCTGATTTAGACACCATGTTTATCCTGTTCTCACTGCCCAGGCTGAAACACCAAACCCAGTTATCACTTATTTGCAAGCAAGCGAGTTTACCCCCTTTATTTACTCCAGTATTGGCTTTTCCCAATTCCTTTTATTTATGCAGTTGTGCAATGCAGGAGAGCAGTTGCCAACACAATATCCATTATTATTCTGACAAGAACAGAGTAGCTTTCACTTCCATTTCCCAGAGACAGCATTACTCACTGCTGCAAAACAGCATTACAAACAGGAGAAGTGTAGGGCGAATTGTTGTTCGGCTGCTGAGTCCCAAAACTGCCTTTCCTTGCTCCAGGTAGATCAAGTTTGAAGTGGAGGTGGGAATGGTGTGTGGTATCTCTTTGTGATGGGGCAGTCAGGGAAGCAAAGAAGCTGTTGCTCCATCAACACAAAAGTCATTAGGAGTGGAACCAAAGAAGTTGGCATGGTTGTGTTTCCAGCATCTTCCTTGGGAGGTAACTGAGTCTGGTGGACTGCAGGGTTTGGGAGGATTTTTCCTTTCCCAGATCCCCCTGGCAGTGATTCCAGTGGCCACAGGATATCCTGCAAAGTAGTCCAAAAACCACAGACAGCTGCAGCCTTGACTTCTAAATATTAACATTTCGCAGCAGATTCTTCTGCAAGTGACAGGAGCAGCAGCTTCCTCTGGAGCCAACTTTAATGTCTACCCTGCTTCAACCACCAGCAAATGCTGAACAGCTAATCTGTGATCTATAATTACACCTCTTATGCTCTTAGTTTAGTTAGAGGGAGAATTGTGTAGTGAAAAGGATGATTCAGGGAATGAAATGAAATTAAGCTCAGTCTTTTGAGGTTAGCTATTAATTTCATTTTAAATAAAAAATTGTCTTGAAAGTAATAAGAGGGTAATATTCACACGTCACAATAATGTGCTGATAACTAGGTGGAAGGCAAAAACACCAGTAGTAGTTGGATGAACCACTCTCTTTTTTTATTGCAATCTTGTGTTGCCTGTGTAAGTTTTAAATTGAATTCAAATGTCCAAAGTCACATGAAGTGAATGAAATGCACCAGGGAATTTGGGTGTACACTGTACTGAAGCATGACTTAAGTTTAATATTGACATGAGTACCTAGTATGTTCAGTGTTTGCTGTATTTACTAGTGTAGGATGTTTATGGTTTATAGTTCTTTCTTAAAAAATGCACCTATCTGAAATGTCTCTTTAAAAATCATGTTACCAGCCCTCCAAAGTAAAATTGGATGTGGAAGAACACAGCTTCTGCTGTGGTGAGCATGTCAGAAGGATGGCAGTGCTCAAGAGAAACTGGAGATCAAAATGAAAGCTACCTACAGAATTCTTTATGTCTCTTGCCTATTTTCTTTCCCTGTGCTAGACTATAGCTAAAGCAATACATTATATCTGTGCCTCTGTTTAATTGCATTAAAGAAATGCCGGGGCTCTAAGGTTAAGCACTAAAATTCTAAGGAAGCAGAGCCTCAAAGTTGCCTGTGTAAGCCTCATTTAACATCCCTTCAGGATACACATTTTCATACAGTTTTTAATGAGCTGAGCTCATCTTGCTGTTTCCTGGAGACCTTTGTCCTGCTCAGTGAATGGAAGGACAGTGGTCAGGGAATGTGCTCCATTTGGGGCTGTTCTCTGTGCTTGGCACTTGGGATGGAGCTGCCTGCTTTGTTTGCATGACACCCCAGCCTGAATGTGAATGTGTGGCTATTGATGGAATCTAAAGCTAAAATCCTTACATCTTAGAAAAATTCTTTTCATGTATACCTGTGAAATAAGTTTAAAATGAATAGTGTGAATGACTGGACATCAGTGCAGGCCCTCAGAGGAGTGCAGAGGATTTGTGAGGGATTATTTTGGCAGAGGAATAACTGAGAAGAGACTGAGAGTTGGTTAAGATGCCGATGCTTAACATGATATCAGGGTTAGAGCTGAGGGGATGAACTATCTTTAATGACACTGAGGTTTATTAGAGATTATCTAACTCTAAAATGATGGAAATGCCCATACTTCAAAGCTCATCTGCATGTGCATATGTTAACCAAGTCCAGGATAATGCTAATTAATAGTAGTTCTTTTTAAGCCCAGTCATTCCCCACAAGACAAGTGTGAGTGGAAACTCAGTGCTAGATATTCACTTCAGTGAAACAAACATGGCTTGGGTGTTTTCAATAGCTTGAAAGGAGTCCTACCAACCTGAAAACTCACTTTAATGCTAATTTGTAGGTTCATGACTGTGTTTTTTTTTCCTGCAGACATATTTAAGGAGAGCAACAAGGATCCTGGGTCAGATCTCATGGAAGCAGTGAACCTTTATTGTGTTTAAAAACCTTTAGGATTTTATCTTAATTTCACTATTCATTCATTTTAAATTATCTCACAGCCATTTTCAGGGACATGGTCATTTAAGCAAATAAAGATAAAGTAAATATATATTTAATATATTTATAAACCTAGTAAACTCTCTCCAGTAATTTCTTAATTCAGTAATTCCTCATATTCTATTCAGTGCATAAACTGCTGGTGTACTGAAAAGATTATAAAGATAAAGAGGAAGTTTGGGTTTGGGTATTTTTAATCTTGTGGTGGAACCAATTATTTGGGGTTAAATGTCCATAGAGCACTCAGATATTGGATTTTTAGTATGAAATTATTGTGTGTTGATATGAAATACTTTGTGTCTTTGTATTAAACTCCTCTGTTTTTAAGACAAAATACAATTACAGAAAAAGGATTTTTGAGGGGAGATTTGTGTCCTTTTGGTACTGAAGCAATCAGTGCAAATTTAAAGGTGCAGTAAGCACTTCTATAAACACACTAAGGAAAATGTGTTTCCTGTTGTCTGTTAAGATTGACAAATAAAGATGTCATTTGTTACAAGCAACCTGATATTTACTACTGGAATCCAGTTTTGTAGTAAAATGTTCACAACAGAGGAAATAGGAAGCCTTGAAGTTGTGAAAAGTAAGTTGTTTTTCACCATTTACTCACAGTTCAGCTTCCTGGGAGGTTCTGTCAACATTTAATCTGGTTTTGAATATTTCATAAAGAGGAAAACAATTTAGAACTGTTGGCCAACACAAGAGTAGGAAAGTCAGAGCTTCATCTTCGAGTGAAGTTATCAAAAAGGACTTTCAAGTTTTATTATATTTGTGAGGTGAATATGAGACATTGTTTTCCCCTGCTGGATTGCAAGACAATGCTCTGGTTAGAGAGTGAGATGGGGGAAAAGACACCAAAGGTGCATCTCGTAATGTGTTTTTTCAGGAATGTGAAGTTATCTTCAGGAATGTAACTTGAAGCTTGTGTGAGTTCACTGACCATCAGATGAACTTTGTGAAGGCAGCCTTGCATATTCTGTGGTTTTTTTTTCTCCTTTCTCTGTTCCACACAGGCTATCTCCAGCAGATAAGTCTAAACTACTACAACATCATCTTTTGTTAATGCCCCATAACCTCTGCAGGCCAGATTTTGTCATTTCTGTCATTTCACACTAATTATATCCAAACACAAGCTGATTTACTTTTTTCTCTCAAAGCAGATGATGTTTGGAGGAGACTGAATTCTCTAAGGTTAGTAATGAAGTTTTCATTTGAAGTAACCCAGTTCAAAGGGGGAAAATTTCCCCTTTAGGTTTAGAGCAAAGGTTCTAAAAGCCTGAGATGTGAAAATAAAGAGGCACTAGCTCTAAATACCTTTGAAATTATGTCTCTTTGGACTTGCTGAAATGTGTGGTTAAGCTTCTTTCTAGCTGCTTTAAAATATTCAAGGTTATTGGCCTGCATTAAACTCAAAACCCTTTAGATACCATTTTTTTTACCAAGTTACTCAGAACTGACAAGCGGAAAGATTTGAAAATGGGGGTCTGTGAGGAGAAAAAAACCAACAGGCTTGAAAAAAGGAACTGGGTGTTTTCTCCTAAAAAAGTAATTTTAGTAGTTTTACACTCAAAAGTGAATTACCTTAATCAGTAAGTGTATAGCACAAGCAGTCCCTCTTGCCAGTGCTGTTTATAGAAACTAAGCATCCCTGGAATATGGGTATTTAGTCAGACAGACTCTCATATCTAGAAAATATTAATATGCTTATGCTGCTATGACCAAGGTAAAATATTCCAAGTGCATCACCTCTGAAAGTTCCTTTGCCAGCATTTGGAGCAGGGTCTTCGTTTGATCTGCTGTGTGTGAAGGGCTTGGAGGTCTGAGATTTCATAATCAATATGTTATTATTCATCAGAGTTTCATCTGCTTAGATACATTAATTTACACATTTACTCATCCCAAGCCTAACAGTGAGTAGTATTAAGTGGATGCTAAGTCAAAATTGTTGAGGGAGACGCTTTTCTTTCATGAAAATGCCAGCTTTGAGTCTGGAATTCAGCCATTAGATGTGAGAGTCTGGAGTGCACTTGTCCCAGTGAATGCACAGCTGGGCCGGTGCTTGGGCTGGCAGTGGTGGAACCCCTCCAACTGATGGTGTTTTTTCACACACCACTTTAGAAAGGGAACTGGATCACTCCGAGGGCAGGGAAAACCAAAGCACTGGATTCATTGTGTGACTGGAGGTGGCTCTTTGTGCTCTCTTTTTAAAAAACCTCCCAAGCTGTGTTAGAGATGGGAAGATGGTGCAGAAAGCATTGACTCACTCTGAGTATTTCGAGCCTTTGGATCCTGCAGGTTTTTATTTCTTGTGTCTGACAAAGGTGTGGCTAAAGCTTCATGTGACTCTTCTTTAATGTACTTAACCTTTGTACCAGAGGCATTTTTATTCATTTGGTGTCTTTAAGTACAGCAGGAGATTGGAGCAGCATTGCCAACCTCTGCAAATGCTGTAATCATGGTATTAACCTACTTCAGAGCCCCGGGAGCACGCTCACTTTGTGAGGGGAGCAAGGATGTTTTCATCACTCTGAGTTCACTGGCAGGTTTTGAAACCAAATTCTGCTCCTTTTATTTGTGTCTCAAAGTGGAAGGCGCAGTGGAAATTATTGTTCCATCTTCCATTTTGCTTAGAGGAGTTGTTATACATTTTCTGTGCCTCTGTGGGAAGGTTTGTATTTATTTCTGCTGTGCATAGACACAGAGATTTTCCTAGCACGTGGAATGTTGTTTTAGGAAAAGGAATGAATGACTTGATATATCCCTAAGTAATTTGCCAGTCAGCTTTGGATTTCCAGCTTACAACAGGTTATAGTTGTTACAAGCAGAGCCCTTTCAGCATTTTAGGCACAAGAAGTGAATGTAAAAGACAGGGCTCGTGTGCACTGTGTGCAGTTTTCATTCTAGAATGGAATCTTTAATTTTCATTTTTCCATTCTGAAATGAAAATTCTAAAGATTCCATGCTAAAACCAACCTGATTCTTTTGTTAGAGACTCACATACAGGAATTTAAGAATGGTCAGGTTGGTAGCCAGCTCTCCATAACATGATGCTTCTTTCCTGCTCTTAACCTTCTGCAGCTGAAACTTCCAGATTTCCCAGAATGATTTTGGGGACACTGCTGTCTGTGAACAGCCTTGTGAACTCATGAGTATGTTTAGAGGAAAGTCACAAGGAGGACCTGTGCCAATAAAAGATAAGTTGACCTGAAAATGGAGCCTTCAAGGAAGCAAGAGTAAGAAAGGAGAAGGAATTGTTGCTATTTTTAATTACTTTTCCCTAGTTACCATGCCTGGACCAGCCCCACAGAGCTCAGGCATGGTGGTCACGGCACTGCATCTCCACCAGGCCTGAAAGAGAGAAAAAAGTTGGCATCTTGTTTCTAGACAAACAATCCCTGCTTTCCTTCCAGTTAATTTTCAGTGAAAAGAAGCAAGAGCCAGTTTTCTGATTCTAACTGCACTCATAATAATAGCAAGTTGGCAGCAACGGTGAAGAAGGGAAAATTCACGCCTTTGCAGCTAAACATTTTGTTCTGAACTGTATTTTAATTACAAAATGTCACTTTGTGATAAATGAAGCTTTCTTCTTCTAGCTGGTTTCAATTAAGTTTTGTTTTAAAAAGGAAGAATAGGTTTTAATAAGGCTCAAAATACATAAAAATATTTCATTCTGACTTTAGTAGAACAAAGAGGATTTTAATATTGAATCAGTATCGAACAACTTGAAGTTATCTTGACTGTGGGCCTTGGTTTTGTGTTATCCAGTTTGCTCTTTTTACTGGCCAGCATCACCACTGGCTCCAGTGAGTGTTTTTTACCTTTCCAGATTTCTGCATTCCAGATGTTGGCAGGAAAAGTCAAACCAACCTTGCACTTGGGGTTTCTCTGATCTCAGAGATTTTACGGAATTAGGCAGACAAACATCACTTCATGATTAAGGATTTTGACTTAAAGGAAGAAGCTGTTTCCTGTAAAGAAAGATGTGGGGAATAAATATCTTCCTGTAAAATCTCATCTCTAATTTGACTTTTGAGGTAGTGGATTCATCAGAGGACAGTTTACAGGATATATTCAGGATAGTCTGGCTCCTGTCTGATGTGTGGTGTCATTCATCAAGCTCCAGGGTGAAGATTATTCAGGGAGATTTCCTGTAATCCAGAAACCTACCACAAAATCTTCACACTCTTGTGGGAAATTAGGAGGAGAGGATTACTTTTTTAGGTTGCTAGAGCTGCCCCACTTAAAGCAAATTTGCTGGGAACTCTGCTTTGGAACAAGTGCAAAAGATCTGCACGTTCAGTGGGGTGGGCTCAGCTCTCAGTTGTGTCAAAATAAATCTGCTGAAATCAGTGCAGACAAATTTCCCAGAAGTTACCAAAATGATACAATATTTTAAATTACAGTTTTTGTTAGCTGAAACCAGTATGGAAATGTCTTTTCCTGGAATCTACACTTTGAAATGAGCTATTCACACACTTTGATTAGCGTGTGAGTGGTCTGGTGATGTAGCTGAGGGCAGGGGACAAGGCAGTGGTTTCAGGCTATTGGTGGCCCAGCTGCCTGTCCATGGCACAACATTTAGGTAAAGAAAATTAAAAAAAAATAGCACTATCCTCAAGATGAAGGTTTGGGGGTTTTTCCCCACTCAGCTAGATGAGAAACCCACAAAATATTGCAGTGTAGACAAAAATGCAGATTGGCTAACAGCTTTAAATTCCAGTTACTGCTGGGGTCTGGGCACTGCATCAGCCACATCCAGGCTCTTAACTGAGTACTCTGTGGAGGGAATCTGATTTTTCTCTTTAAGATGCCTGAAATAAAGCTGGCTCTCTAAGAAGGAGAGATTTTAAATATCTTGTCATTGTGAAGGGATTTTGGTCCCCTGGCTGTAAGAATAAACATATGTGACTTCAGGTCTGCTGCTTACAGGGTCAGGAGGGATTCTTGGAGGGAAATAAATTAATGTCAGTGATTTCTCTGGTTATCTTTTAAATGTGAATAAATGCACCTTTCAATGTGAGGTGTCTCTAGTTTTCAGAATGGTCAACGCAATGTGGTTTGTAGACGTGGCAGTTTAATGCTGTGAAAATCTTCTGGCAGTCAGACAGATGTGGCAAACCCCTTGTTGGAAGGGCTTTGGAAGAGGAGCAGGTAAGGATTTAACACCCAAGTAGCTGCTATGCACACAGGCACTTGATTTTCTTTGTTAGTGAAAAAGGCAGAGAGGCTGTGGAATGGGAGGAAATTGGAATTTCTCTTACATTTGTATTTTCGTAGAAATTGAAGGAAATTGCTACTGAGGAGAAAGGAAAAGTGGCTTCACAAATCCAGCTGCTGTTGGAGTTGTGTAAATACTTCTGGCTCTGAGTTGGTGCAGGTTCTTCACTGTCCTATTACATGACCATATTCACAAAAATCAACCTTTGCTTCTCTCCTTTTGGACCTATTTTTTTCTCCCTCAATCTCTGATAAAGATGTACATCTTGCTGTAAACACGTGGAAGGCTGTAAATATTTCCATCTCCCGCAGGTAAATTATGCAGCGCGACACAATTAAAATACAGAAATATTCACGGTATTTCTTAAGCAGTTTTGCCTCCCTTCATTTGGCAGCACAGTGCCAGGACATTCCTAATGAATCCAGCCTGCAGCAGAAGCTGCTCTCTTTCCACTTTTCCCTTTATGAGTTAACAAAGAGAGAAAAGTAGGGAAAGTGTGTCAGTGGCATCGGGGAAAATGACAGGCGGCTTCAGGGGCAGGTGTTGGATCTGCACAGCTCTGGAGGTGCCAGTGAGCCTCCAAATCCACTTTGGACTCTGCTTGTAGGAAATTGAGAATTCTGCCCAAGGCAGATAAAAAGGAAATTTGGGACTGAACAACTTCCGTCAAACAACTTTGGCAGAAAATGCCTTTTTTTTTTGTTTTTTTTTTTTTGCCTTTAAGTCCCAAAAAGTGCACACAGAAATCATGTCAGTCTTGTTTTCTGAGGTTTCTTTTTAATTTTTCTTACACTTTTTTTTTTCAGCTGTGTGGCAGATTTAGGCTATATCATACTTAAGTTTTAAGGAATTTCTGACAGTTCTGTATTTCTGACTTGTCTCCCTTTGAGGAATGCTATAATGCTGAATCAAATTAGCTGTAATAACTGGTCTGTAATTTCAGGTATTTCCTTAAACTATTTACAAATATTCTTGCAGTGACTCAAGCACTTTTAGTGGTGCATTTTTTCCTAAACTGAGTGATTGTCTTGAAAACATCTGCTTAAATGTGTCACTATATATGAACATCCCCGGCATGCTGAGAATCTTTTCTAGTCTAAATACATCCAAATGGGAATTTTTTCACCAGTGTTGGAGCTCCAATCACACCACACTTTGGTTTTCTTCAGCTCCTTCTATAGTTTCAATCGAAATCAGAATTTTTCCTTTTCAAATTGGATTTAGTGGGATATTCCTGAAAAATCTCTGTTCTTCCTCACTTCCCCATCAAAACTTACTGCCCAGAGGTAACTTTGAGAGTGTGGGCATTGCAGTGTTTGCAAATACACAGGCAGAAGATTTCTCTAATACAGCTGTTAGGCTTTATGGATTTACCTTTATCAATAATTAACCACATCCCTAAATGAAAAACTCTTCAGATTCTTCTTTTTCTTAGGTAGGCTGAAATACATTACTTCATGTAAATTGTCTTTCAGCGGCTTCCCAATTTAATTTGTCTCACTTTAATTACTGCTCTTTGGCATCATTGCAGTCTTTTTTTCCATTTCTGTCTAAATATGATGTTTCTGCAGTGCTTTTCCAGAGGCTTCAGATGAAGAGCAGCACCAGCAATGCAGAGCAGAAGGTGATGGTGTATAAGCAGAGCTACAAGGATGAGAGCCAGATCAGAGCAGTTAATGGCAGAAAGCCAGAGCTTAACTTCTATGAATTACATTTTGTAATCTTGAAACAAAGCTTGATGTGGTTATTGAAGTCACAACTTATACACTGGTTGGTCACCAGTCACGCTGGTATTTTTGTTTCAAGGATGGAAATACATTGTTTTCCTGCAGTGCCAGAGCCTCACTGAACTGCAGCATGTATTTTGATTTGCCTTGTCCTTATCTTTTTTTGGGCCTCCTATTGCTGGGATTTTCCCCCTACTTGGTTTAGGGAGGTTTTGCTAGAAAAGTACAAGGGCTGTTTCTCATGCCTCCTGCAAACCTGGCTTACCCTGCATGGCCTCAGTTATTTCTTCCTTTATTATATCCCTCTCAATCTCACTCACACTTCCATCCTTGCTAACAGTAGTCTGAGATTTATTTGCCTGAGAAAAAGTTTATCTGTGCATATTCTTCCTTAACAGACTTTCCATGAAGGTGTCTAGAATTAAACCTGTTAGGAAAATAAGCATCCTTTTGCTACCATTGAATTGAAAATAACCTGAGAGGAGGATCCTCACAGTGGTTTCTCTTGGACTGAGGATAATTTTCAGGTGTTGATTGCTTAACAGAGAGGGTTTATGGCAGCTTGAAGGGTGGCTTTAGTCTTCCCTCAACTTTTCAAATTGTCTAGGAAACCAAAGGAAGGTTTGGAGGTGTTTTTAATAATGCTGGGCTCTGTCAGTGGCTCTGTGTGGTTATGGAGTTCCAGTGTATCCACTAATATAGATGCTTTGGATCCAGTATAGAAGGGAGAATTAGTGACAGCAAAGGTCTGGTGAGTGTTGAGAACTGTCTGTGCCCAGTGCTCCTGTTAGTCACACAGTGCTGAGTTACTGTTGCCATCAGGTGTGTTGACACTGAATAGAAAACCACTTTTGCTGCTTACCTTTGCACTTAGAGAAATCAAATACACAACACTGAGATCACAGTTGCAGAAGAAGGGAAGATTTGGAGCAAACGATATCAAAGCAAATTGCATATATGGGGAATGCCACCAGCTTTTTAAAACAAGGTCAGAGGACTTTGAGCTCTCTTAAAGCCCCAATTTAAAAGCCATGCCTTGTACTGTTGGTGTTTTCATACTCAGTGTGGGTAGTATTTATAGAACTGGGTTTTTTTATTTAGTTCCCCTTCTTGCAGTAAATAAAATTCAGAGGAAAATGTGGGGTTGGGCACAGAAATAGCCTTTTTCTACAGAAAGCTTGATCCAAGCAAGGAGCTTCAGGAAGTTTCCAGCAAACCCTTAGTGTACAAGGAGGAAAACTTAGTGAACAGTAAACAAATAAACACAGGGGGGATTAATATCAAGATACTCCTGTGAAAAACAACACACTGAGATAATATATTGATAGCAGAGAATATTCCAGTTGATGGTAATAAAGTGTGTGTCAGCAGCTGCTTCCCTTTATATATATATATATAAATTATATATATATAATACCTGTAGGCAGGTATTTTTCCAATAGTTTATTTCACCAAAAAATGAAAATGTTGCTCTCCTTCTTTCCTCTCTCTGGAATGGAAAGGGCAGATAAATAGGTATATTTAAGATGTATTTTTGAGAACCTGCTGTAGAAGAAGGTGGTAATGCTAATGTATTTTTTGAGATTTCCATTGCTGGACATATTTTGGACATATTGAAACACAAAATTAGTGGAGATGCTGTACACATCTATAAATACTGCCTATGGAGGTGGATGTGTGTCTTTTTTATCCTACATCTCAAAGTACTGTGCAAAGTTTGAAACTAAATAAAGATGAGGAGTTGACAAAAACCACATGTGCACTCTGCCTATTGTGAACAGTGCATTTTGGAATTTTATTTTAGAGCTACTTTTTAAAAATGAAAGTGAACCTGCATACATGAGTGATGGGCAATGAATGCAAAAATAATAAAGCAATCAGCCACCACTGAAATGCTGCCACCTCTCAGGAAATGACAGCAATTTGCCTGCGCTGCAGCGCATCACAGTATCATCCCTCATTTTAATATTTGATTTCCAAGACACATGTTTCTGATATTTATGACAGATGTAAATCTTGGAAATCCAAAGATGTAAAATTATGGACTCAACACCCAGAGTCAGGCTTTTGTGCTTCTTAGCAACTAAATAACATCAGTTAAAGGAACTAGGACTGGTCTGTCTGAGCACCACTCTTCCCACATGTGAATGTCCTTTGGTGGTGTCTCTGATGATCTGATAAAAAGTTCTGTAGTTTGTCCTGTAAATCACTGAAGGGCAGATAAACTACACTGGTTTTATAAAAGAAAATGCTGTTTTCCTGTATTAACAGATACCAGCCAAATTCGTGCCTGTAAAGCCTTTTCTCCTCAGCAGAGGCTCCTCTCTCAGGTGTTCGTGAACTGCCAGCTTCAAGCATTTCAAGCAGCTCTACCTGTTCTTATAGAAGCACTCAGCACTAATGGCTCTGAAAGAAACAAGGTTTTCATTGACTTTCCAATCTCCAGTGTGAGTTAAAAGCTGAATTTTACCTCACTGTCACTCAGCTTCACTTCTGTGAAGGATCCTGAGCTGGATGTGGGGTGACAGTTCCAGCAGGATGCTGCTGCTCTGGGCGGTGCCACGTCGGGTTCTGTCACTGAACAGGCACAGGGGGAAACTGCAGTTTTCTTCATCAAGTATGAGAGTATTAGCTATAATTAATACAAATTCATTGCAAAGCCATTTTTAGGTGAACCATTAGACACTGCTGGTGGAAAGGCTCGGTCTAGGTAAGTGTTGTTGTAGCAGTGCTGCCTGCAGAGTTGAGAGGGCTTTGCTTGAAGCTGAAGTCTCTTGTGACTGACTGAAAAAGACAAACTTTTGCTTCTCAAAAATTATATTAAACTACTCAGAATTCAGAAGGATGTGCCCCTTTTTTAGCAAACACTCACCCTCACCTGGGGGACCTTCACCTGGATTTCACTTTGCTTGTGACAGCTGAATGCTTAATCTGTATTTTTCTGTGCTGTGTTGGTTTGGTTGTTTTGTTTTGTTTTGGTTTTTTTCCCCTGAAGAACTTTAGGCTTTTCTCTAGCAGTGGAGCAGTTTGTGTGGTAGGGTAAGCATTAAAAGGTTTCAGTTGGGCTGAGCTGGTTGCTGCTGGAACTCGGAGTGCAGGGATAGATTAAGATCAGACAAAGCTGTGTGAAGTTGGCTGTCAGCTACGCTCAGACTTCTGACGGGGGATGTAAATTATGCTCTGCTGCAGCTCTCTTAGTTAGCTGATCTATGGAGTGAAATTGAACCTGACTACCTGGGCTGTTCATCTTTCTTCTTGATGGAGAAAGAGGTGCCAGTGGCACTGAGCAGGGAGTACCAGTGCGGAGGGAAAAGGCTCAGGCTGCGGGAGATCAGGATGTCACTGACAGCCTGTGGGAGATGGGGAGTGATGGAATCACAGCCCCCTCCCTTCTGCTGCTCTGCAACGGGAATGTTGTCATTTTAAGAAAGAATAGAGAAAAAAAATATATAACAGAATGGCTAATTAAATTAAAACACCTTTGATTAAGAAAAATAAAATGATGCCCCTATGATGTTGTAAGCCCAGCTGGTAACTAAGCACAAAAAGAGATGATCCCAGCTGAAACCAGGACAGCCCATGAAACAAAGCTGAGTTGTAGCTTTCTCACAAGTGTGATGGCAATTAATAAATTAAAATATATATGTGTAATACTTGGAAAAGAAAGTGAGTATGAAGTTATTGCTGAATATTATTTATACCTTAAATTTGCCTTCATCTTTATTTTTCTGTGCTTTTGATTTTGTGTATGTTGTGAGAATGAGGATATAATTCTGTAGACTTTCAGATTTTACTGTTGTTTTCCAGTAAGCTGTAAAAGTTATCCTTGAAATATTTTATTTCCAAGGCAGATCTTGAAAATCTGTTGCTTTGGTTGTTGAAATTATGAACTGACATGGATTTCAGCAAAAAGAGGATATGAACAATTTTGTGTTAACTGAGTCTTTTAATCTCTTATGTATATTATTTAACAACTAATGATGAACATTTAATGGTGTTGCAACTTTTCTCACAGTGAAAGCCTTCACGTGAATCCTTCCCCAGTTTCTGGCTTCCCCTCTTCATAGAAGTGATGAGAATGATCAAATTAGAAAATTGCATTGTGAAAGTAGAAAGTTAATTTGAAATGATTCTATAGAATTATGGGCTTGAAAGTCCTTGGGCAATCACAGAGGTAAGATCAAGGACCATGCCAGAGGCTCACTAAGATGCTCTTACAACAACTTCAGTGAAGCAGCATATTAGCAATGGGTGGGTGTTCCTGTGGTCCAAGTGCAAGACTGAAAGTTCTCCTTAATCTCTGACCTGTAAATTTAAATGATTTCTTATCTTTTCCCACCATACAGAGAAGAATTAATTGACTATCCCTTAATGCTGATGGGATCATAGCACGTCTGGAGAATGGAATAAATAAAAAATAGTAGTAAAATTTCTATAATGCCATTGTGCTGAAAGGGATTAGAGTCAAAAAGATAGAAGATAGACAAGAGAAGCTGGATAAAATTAGGGTGGTTAGTGTGGAGAGTAGGAAAGATAAAACAGGTGCTTCCTGCCAAAGATGAAACAAGAAGTGAAACCTGAAGAGCAATGAATTTATGTTACAAAAAAAGAGATACCTGTCTCATGGAACTCGCTGCTGCAAACTAGAAAGTGCTGAAAAATTCCTTATTAATAATGATCACTTATTCTGAATACCTGAATAGCTTAATTAATATGGTTTGGTTTTCTTCAAGGTACAAAATCCTGTGCAGTCCCATCCAGAGGAGCCTTCCTGAGTGGTACTTTTGAACATCTACTGAGGGAATTGAAAGGCAGAAGGTGTGTGAGGCAGGGAGTCAGAGATGGGGAGCTGTCAGTGTTTACATTCTGGGTCTCATTTAGATGTTAAACATTAAAAGGTGCCCTTTCCCTTCCCACATTGTGCACAAGCTGACTGTGCTGGAGCTGAGAGAAGCACAGGATAGAAGTGCAGGCAGGGAAGCAGCAGCCTGTGGTTAGGTGGGATGCTCATCCTTGTCCTGTGCACTCAGTGTGAGGAGAGGAGCAGCACAGGGATTGTGTTTTCCAGGTGTTACTTCCCTGTTACAGCTTGTTTTAAACCAAAAGATGCCAGTTCCAGCATAGGAGCCTCTACAGTTCTCAGGGAAGTCGTTATTCCATGTATTTGAAAATCCAGGGGAGTTCACCTCGGTGCTCCCACACCTTCCAGCGAGCACGTGTGGCTTTTTTTTGAGATATCTCATTACCGGTCTCTTCTCCTGTGCCATCATTTTCATTAGGCAGCATTGTTGGAGGGAGCTCTCAAGGCTGAGCTCTGATTTCAGCTCACCCGTCAGGACACGCAGGAGAGCGGCGGAGGGAGCCTGGCATGGAGTCTGGCACCAGGACCAGAGGCACAGAATGACTTCCAGGAGTTATCCTCGTATCCCCACACAGAATCACAAGCTGGCCTGAAAATCCTGTTTGTCAACACAAGTGAACAGGCCCTGAGAGGTTCCTGCTGGTTCCCTCATGGGGCAGCTGGACAAGTACGGCTTTAGCGCTCACAAGAAAGCTTTGAGATGTAAGAAGAAGTAAAATCATCCTTTTGAGACCTAAGAAGAAGTAAAATCGTCCTTCTAGAGTGTTCAATTTTGCTGTATTATTCAAAATATGAACTTGTAGAGAATAATAATACCCTGTCTGCCCTTGCTGAGAGCAGGTGCCCTGGTATAAATGAGCTCATGTTTCTGCAGCTTTTCTTAAGGCTGAGGAATTCTGGAATGACAGCACTAACACAAACAGTGTTAAAGTATGCTTTGTTCTTCTGATGAGGTGGTGCATTTATTTAACTCAGCTTCAAGGTAAAAAAGCTTAATCCCTACAAGCTGTCGTAGCAAAAGCCCCAAAGTGGGTAATTCTCATGTGACAGGCCAGCCTGCAGAGGTTGCTGCCACCCTGGAATTTCTCTGAGCCATAATTAGGAAAAACTGAGTTAATGCTGCTTTGTAGACTGGGGTCGAACAATGCATTAATGCTGAGTTTGGGGCTGTCATAGTTACCCAGCCCCTCTGTAAGCTTGGAAATCATCGCTTTAGTGATTGACACTTGAATGTACAGAGGGATCAGGATCTGCTGCATTTATTAAATGAAGCTGATTTGTCTTCCTGCATCAGCAACTTAAAACTTTCTGCTTCTTGAGATCATTGGATTGGGAAGAACTTTGAGTCCAGCCCCTCACACTGATAATTATGCATAATACATGCAGTGTTTATCACAGTCTGTTTCTCCAGGTTGCTGCAGGTGTACAGAGCTCTTAGTACTGCTTATGTGTAACTGCAGTGGAAGGTGAGAAGTTAACGTCTTAAAAGATCTTTCTTTCCCTTCCACACCTGCCTCTAATTTGCATGGCAATTGAGGAAAAGTTAGTCTAAATGAAAATAAATGTTCTAATTTTTGTCTCTTTCTGGAACAGGCAGGCAGAAGGGGGCTGGCATCTTTGTCATATAGAGGAAAACCCAGCTGGTTTGTGGCGTATTATTTGAAATGTCCAGGGACGTTAGTCTTGGTTGCCTTTTAAATGAGCAAATGGAAGGTGGCTGTATTTAGGGCCATTGCTGTAGTGATGTTGTTGTTAATGGGTGTTTTGGATTGGTTTGGTGGGACACATGGTTAAATGTTCCAATCTCAGAGGTCCTGCTTGTCCCACGAAAAAGTTTTTTGGAGTTTGAGCTACTGATAGCTGAGCTCCAGGAGGAGATGTTCACATCTCCAGCTGTTTTACTGGAGCAGATCTGTAATGGAAGGCAGGTGATTTTGGGGTGAGAAGGTGGCTGGTTTTTGGGAGGGGGAGCCCATGGAGATGAAATCCCTGCACTGCTCAAGCTGCAGCAGGAGCTGCCCTCAATCCCTGCCCCACAGGCAGGACGTGCTGTGGGGAGAGCTGCTGGCAGAGGGGCAACAGGGGAGGCAATTGGAAAAAGGCTTCAATTAATCAGGCACAGCAGCCCTGAGCTGAAGGGCCAGATCCTGTGCCTGGTACATGCAATGAGCTCCTATTTCTGTCTGTAGCTTTGGAGAAAACAATGTTGGCATCAGAGATGTGAGCAGAAAGCTGCCTTTTCATCCCTCCTGCGTGTAATTTTTGACAGTTTTTTCCTCCTCTCTCTTTTATATCCACTGTTTGTTTCTTTTCCCTCTTTGAAGACTTTTCCATTGAATTTAAAACCTCAAGATTTAAACTGTATGGAGACATAATTATGTCTCTTCCTCTTTACTTAATTTTGCTACTTGTTAACTGTATAAAATTAGGGATGACACTTTTTCCTGGGCAGGCTTGTAAGTGACGTATTTTCATATGAAAAAAGGGGGGAAAAGGAGGAGTATTTTCAATAGAATAACTTGACTTATTTCAATAAAAGTAGGCAGGTGGTGTGTTTAATATGTTAACCCCTGTTCTATGGATTTGTTTTACAGCCCTTCTGTCTTGAGATGGTAAAAGACTGGAAGGGAATTAAGGAGACCAAAGAAAGTCCCTTGACATTTTTATGTGCTGAAGTAACAGGCAGGCAATCTTGCTTTATACAATGCTGTCTTCCTGGGTAGAACAATTAGTGTTAATGTGGTAATGATAATTGTTTCTGTAAATTATTCTTAATTAACTATTTATGTAATAAGACACTTAAGGATCAGTATTTAACAATTTTGAGGGTTTTTTTTTTTCCCCTGCTAATTGGCTTCCATATATATGTCTTTCCTGAGCTAGTGATCATTATTAGCTGTGTGACATTCAGGCTTAAAATTTGGTATAGATGATCCTTAATTAACACAAAATGGTGCATAAATGATCAAGAAACAGGTGGGTTCCTTCCTTTAGCTGTGTTGTAATTGCAAAGTGCTGCTTTTTCAGGGAAGTTACCAAGCTCTGAGACAGATCCCAGCTTGTGGGGCCACTGTTCCTACCCAGAATCATCACCCCAGACGTTCAGCAGGTGCCTCTCAGATGTTAAACTTTATTATGTGCCAGATGTGGAAGTGCCTCTTTGGGAATCTTCTGTATCCAGCTGAGGAGATGAGAGAGGGAAGTGGAAAAGTGTTTGAGACAAGAGCTTCAGGGCAGTCAGTTTATGGTGGTATTTAAGCAAGGGAGAGAGTAAAAATGGGTGATCTCCTGCCTCATTTGCTGCTGCCTGATATATTTTGAAGGGGTTTTGGAACAAGGTAAGGGAGGGGGAATAGCCTGCTCTGCCATGTGCTCTTTAATTAGTTCCTGTTGTTCTGGTTTGAGCTTTCTTCATCTTGAAAATGTCACCTGCTACCCTGCTCTTTCCTCGTGTTTTTTTTTCACTTGCCTCTGTGTGAAGCATATACCAATATTTTATGTACATAATTGGTCTAAGTTCTGTATACTGGCTAATATAAAGTGCACATTCTCCTTTTTACGGTGGTTTATGTTTATTGCACTCACTGCATTGCTTTATGTGCACAGTGTGCTTATGGAATGTGTGGTGCAGACAGAGAGATGTTGTGTTCCATTCTTAGCATCATTAGTGCTGTTTTCTTCACCAATTTTCATCAAGCTATAGTTTAATTTAATTTTTTTTTATTTTTTTTTTTGCAAAGCAGCTCTTATCAGTTAGATTTCCCTTCTGTTGCTTTTAAAACCACCAGTGTCTCAAAACAGTGAGAACTTAAGTATTTTTAGCTTTATTTTTCTTTATTTTGACATGTTCTGAGCATCCTAGGATTTCTGTAATACAGCCGATCAGTTAAAGCCAAATACTGATAGCTTTACAAGTTAATTAGCACCTCAGTTCATCAGCACTCACACTCAAATTAATACTGGAGTAAGCATCTCAGAATCTCATCTCCCATTTGCATTTAGTGAAGGTGATTTTGCAATATGTTAATTTTTATTGTGCACAGAGCCTGTTTAATTTTTGGTGCTCTTATTTTTTGACCTATTTAAACTTGGGGTCTAAAACCTTAGAGGAACTGGCTTGTTTGACCTTGTGTGAAGAATATGGAAAATTCAGTCCATTGCTAGGATTTATTGTGATTAAACAGCACTGACTCATTATTTCCCTACTCAGTCATTTGGAATGTAGGTGTTTTTTTGACTGTTTTGGCTTTAAGTGTTTGCAGCTTAGGGCTCTTGATGTGAATAAAAGGAACTATTAGACTAAAGTAGGAAAAATAACTTTAACCTAATCAAGCCCTAGTTGTCTGAATTAGTAACACCTACAATAATTAAGATACTCTGCGGAAGTAATAAGCTAATCATGTTCAATAATAAGGAATAATCATCATATTCAATCCATTGCATCTTTAGATTTTTCACTACATAGCCTTTTATTTCAAAGACATGGTGGGAAGAAATTTTTACACTTGTGGTGAACTCTGGTGTGTATGAGAACAAATAATTGGAACTTGAGAGGCTCGATATTTTGGGAAGAGTACAGATAATTACTGTTTACTGTTGTCTCCTCAGCTGCAGCGTACCAAGAACAAGTAGCTCATTTCAATTACTCCTTCTTTAGAGAAGTTTACTGGGAGAACACTCCATCAAGGGTAGTTTGCTGCTGCAGAAGACTTTATCCAAGTGCTGTGGGAAGCCAGAAGCTTTTTGGTGGTCCTGCTGCTGCAGGGTCAGAGAAGGAGAATCCTTGCTCTGCTGGCTAAAAATCCCCACTCTAAGGAAACATCCCAAATAGCAGCACGGGGATTTGGAGTGTATTAAGAGAGGAAGTCAGGGCTGTGTCTCTCAAGAGCACAGCTGGTGTGGGTTTTGGATTTTAGGAGTATTCTTCAGGGGTTCTAGCCATGTACTGCACCGTTGTGTCTTCCTTTGGCGTTCTCAGGGCAGCAGCAGATGAGATCTGAGTTTATGGGAGATGTGGGAGATGGGAGAGATTGATTGGCTGCCTGCTGGAGTAGAGACTTTTATCAAAATTTATTGAACAGGATACAGGTAAATGTTTCTTTCTTTTAATCAAGGTTGATTAAATTACAATCAGAAAGATGCCCCTGCTCCCTTAGGCACATCACAACCTTGTTATCATCTCAAATTCATCCAGCCTTTCAAGAGGGGGTTTTATTAGCGGTTCCTAATCCCCAGGTAATTACTGTACACCAAGAGATATTTGTAGAGAACATTTTGAGTAGGGGAAAGGGGTTCACAAGAAATGATGGGCCTGAATAAATTCTCTGGTGCTCTGTGACACGAGTTCCTGCTCAGATTTCCAGTCCCTGGCTCCAGGCACAGCCACCTGAACCCTCCTGGGCTTGTGCCCCTTTCCTGGCCACAGAGAAAGTGTTCCTCCTTTTTTTCCCAGCACCAGCACTGCAGGAAAAGGGGATGATTTGGATGATTGGCGCCGCTGCCCTTTTATAAAACAGCTTCATGATTGCACGAGGTAGGAAACTCAGCAGGATCATTAATTCCTTAAGGTTTCCACTTTTTTTTTCATTGCTGCTGCCTCCAGAAAAAGGTTCCTGTTTCTGAGCTTTCTGTATTTCAGAAATCAGCAGATTTTGTGGGGAACTTTTATGACAGTGGCAGTAAAACAAAAGCAAGCAATCAAACCTAGACTGTTTTATATACTTTGATATTGTTTACTTGCTAATATAGTGCTCCCTAAAAACCAGACTATTTGCTCACACCTATTCCAGTTTTAAAGGAAAATGCCTTCACCACTGCAAACAGAGAAATTAATCATAACTGGCTTGTTCTACAAAACACACTCTCAGCGATGGGAAAGGTCTGATTTTTTTTTTATTTAATTTTTCCTCCTCAAATAAGGAAACTTAAATTACTTAAGGGACTACTTAGCTTCCACTGGTGCAATTAGATTAACATAGGAGGAATTTTGATTTGTTTCCAGAAATGAATATATGTTTCTAGGTCAGTAACTCTATTTAGAACAAAAGATCTTGAGGGGTTTTTTTCCAAAATAAATCCAAATGTAGTGTTTGCTAGGCAGCTCTCCATTTGAATTTCAGTTTAATCTTCATCTTATATTATTCCCCTTTTCTTGAGAAGTGTAAAAGTGTTAAGAGTTCAGAAGAAATACATGAATTGGGAAAGAGAGGGAAGGATAATAAAACTATGAAGTCAGTCACCCTGAACCACTACCACAAGCCAGAGAGAGGGACAGGGATGCTCACTAAGGGTAAAATACAATTCAGAGCAGCAGAACTGAAAGTTAACAGTGAAGCCATGAAAGGCAGGATGATATTGAATAACTGGGCAACAAAACCAGATCCAATTCAATGTTGATAACATAAAACAATCCATAGAGAGGCAAAATAGTAATACATGACTCCCTTTCAGTGAACCAAACCCAGATTTCTGGGTTTGACACCTTGTACATGGTCTGGAGGAATGTATCATATATATATATATATATATATATCAATGTTATCAACTGAAACAAAATTAAATGTGCATTGTGTTGCAGTCTGTGTGGGTCTGGTTTGGTCATTTTTTGGTTGACAAACTTTATAACAGAATTATTAAAACATGACCTTTGGTAAAACAAAAAATGAAAGAATTGAGCCTCTCTTCAAATATTCAGGATGCCAGGTGAGACTGAAAACTAACTAATGTTACTTGTGGAAAGGTAGCCTCTAGCAAACGCTGAAATGTAAATTTGGAGGAAGTTGTATGTATCTATGCTGGTTAAAAATGAACTTCCCCATTAGATGTCCAGTATAATACACCTTTTTCTTGAGCTGCCCAGGGGGATGTGTGGTAAATGTTGGTTAAAAAACAACCTTAACCCCTAAAAATGCCCTAACTCTTCCTTCTCCCCCAAGAATCCCTTGCTCAGTTCTTGAACACCAGATCAGGATCTGATCTGGGCTTACCTGTGGAATCTGCTGCCCTTCACAGCCACTTTAGGCTGCCAAGATTTATGACTAAGGTAATAACCCCTCAGTATCTGAATTTACAGCCTGATAGTTAATTACTCTCTGTGTGCCACGTGCTGTAGTTCACATGTAAACAGTGCTTGGAAAGGAAAATAATCCTCCACAGCAGAACTGGGCATATCCTGAGGGCTGTTCTGTTTCCATCTCACGAGTGGGATGTTCTGCTCTCATGTTTCAGCTTCTTTGAGGGTTTTAAAACATGACCTGCTGTATCTAAACGTGCTTTATCTCCATTGCCAGTAATGCTTATGCAGTGTAGTCTCAATATTAACCTGGAATACAGTTTAGGGTCTTTTTGTAGTCATGGTTGATTTTGTGAACCTTTTCCCTTGCTGGTGATGTCAGCAGAATGTCTCTTCTGAATTATGGTTATTTAATCAAGGTCTGTATGTTATTATACAGGTCCCTTCATTCAGCTTTGTCCTGAAAAACTGACTAAAATTTTTCTGATTTGCAGTGGAATGGAGTGAACTTCTGATCCATAGAATCCAGTTGTGCATCCTGCACCTCTGTCTGGTGTCATGCAGATGTGGAACAAGAGGTCCATGTCCAGCAGGCCTTGCTGCTGGAAGCCAAAGAGATTTTCTGTATCAGTAACAAAGGAACACAAAATTCAGAACCCATTCCACCAACTCTGATGCATCTTTTTTAGTGGACCCTGCAGATGTTAGCTTTAAAACATCTGTTTCTCCTGGTGTTTCTATCCTCAACATCTTGAATCACACTTGAGCTGGTGCTGCAGCACCAGCCTGGGACCACCAGACTTGCTGGTTTAGAAATTACATCTGGTTTTATTCCAAATTATGGTTTTGTCCAGCTGTCTTTTAAAACCATTCCTGTGAGTTGCTAGGATACATTTCTAAAAGTGGAAACCGTGTTTACACCACTCCAGTGTGAAAAATCTTTGTGTATCACTTTCTTCTTTGCCAAGGCTTCATTACAAGGCACTGCTGAAGTTCACCAAGCTCTCCAAATTGTCATACAATCCTGTTTCTTTGTTTGTGGTAATCAGAGAAATGCATGGCTGATTAAATGGATCCTGTTTTGTCTGCTATTATTAACTCCTCTGCTGAGCAGTGGCATTATTCAGATGGATGTTGAGTCAGCTCAATCCTGACCAAGGCCATGTGTGGGTTCTGCTGTGAGCTGGAACAGCTCCTTTTTGTGCATCCTGCAGCCCTCAGAGCATCTCTGTGACCTCCTCTGGACTGGCTCCTTCTTATGTTGAGGGCCTGGAGTTGGGAATCAAATCACCTGAAACAAAATCAAACCCACTCGTTTTCTTAAGGAAAGTACCGAGGTTGTAGGCAAGGAACTTGAAGTTTGTGCAAGTGAAGGTTGGGCAGCAGACACCACCAAAAGGCAGTGTCAGAGTTCGCCCAAGTTCTGCATGTTTTTAAACTTCTGCTTGCCAAAATATGATCCCAAGGACAAAGTTCTCCTCATCTTACAACATCTGCTGTAACCTGCCTTGTCTTACATTGTTAATTTTTCTGAAATGTGAAGGGTTTTTGACATAACAGTAGTCTCCTTACTATAAAATCTATACAATACAAAATATATTTTAACACCTGAATTTATACTTTGATCAGCCACTTCAGGCTCTGTGTTGATGCTTTTAATTTCAAATAGGGTTTTTGTGGGGGGCATCACGTAGGAGGGTGACTGAAGAAAGAACTGGCATTTAAACCTTGGAAGAATTTTTCTTAAATGGCAGTTCTGAGATTCGACTCGTTAGCCACCATTGTGATTCTTTCAAACCAGCCCAACAGGCCTTGAAATAAATGCAGATGATCAACAATCAGATTACACTGAATGCCCACAGACTCTACCAGAAAGGTCTAAGGGAAAACAATTACAGATGAAACAAAACATAGCATTTAAATCCCTGCATGAGAAGCAGCCACACAAAGGAAACACAGATTGTGGTTTAGCTACCCAGGTGGAAGAATGTTTAGAAATTTAATATTAGGACACTGGCAACTGAAAGCATTTAAAAGTGTTAATGCCCCCACTTTTCTTGCCTTTGATTAAAAGGGTCACTGACAGAACATAGCTCAGTGCAAACATAGGAGTGATGGCTGCGGTGATTTTGTGCAGTTCCTGCAGGTGTCAGAAGACTGAGGGCTCAAAAGCAGTGCATAGCTTCTTAAAATGGTCCCCAGAAACACAGATTTTCATTTAAAAGTTTATTAAAGGAGCTGCATGGTTGGTGAATTTCATCCTCTCATGATTTTTTCAGGTGCAGACGTTCTAGCTCGGGTGTATCAAGGCCAGCTGATGGTTTGGTCATGCACAGAGGTGCCACCAAAAGGTTTAAATGCTCTCTGTTGTTCAGGGAAGACTTCTAAATGGATGAAGTGCAAAGCCATTCCCTCCATTCCGTCCTGGAAGTAAAGACTCTTAGAGACAGACACACATAAGCTGTTACAGGTGACAGGAGAGGAGGAGAACCTGTGCATGGCCTCTGTGGTTTTTGCACCTCACTGTGGGCATTGCTGAGTGCTGGCTCTTCATTTTCACTTTCCAGTCTGGTGCTGGAATGGCCTGAAACAAAACACAGTAAAGACAAGAATTAGGCTCATCATTTTTTGCCTCAGGAATGATGGTACTGTACCATTTCAGTCATACCTTCTGGCAGTATATTAAAAGATGAAGTGTAGGCTTAGACAACATTTAATTGGGGAGGAAAGTTAAAAGATTTTACTTCTGCCAAGCCTCTTTTGGGATATTTAATAGGGATATGGTGGGTAAGATACAGAATCTGACATGTGGGTGGTGATAAAAACAAGGACTGGTAAAAGCAAGAGAAATCCACAGGTAATCTGAACTCTGCAGCAAAGTCAGTGAAGTGAAGGACATGGAGATCCTGAAGACCTTTTCTTTTCTTGCAATAGCACTTAAAACCTTGGAGTTACTCTTGAATTTAGGTGATCAATTGGTCAGAGCTGGGCTTGGCAGGGTCATGAGGTGATTCCCAGAGAAGCTGTGGCTGCCCCATCCCTTGAAGTGTCCAAGGCCAGCTTGGACAGGGCTTGGAGCAACCTGGGATAGTGGAAGATAGCAGATGAGTTGATTGCATGAATTTATGATTTTTTCCATCTTTCAGGTATTGCAGGATGTTGCCTGCAGTTTGGAGTCATTCCTGATCTCTCCTTGGAAGGAGTTAGATCTTGTGGAGCACGTGGACAATGACATCCATTGTAAATCCATCCCCCTTTCCTCCTGGTAGTCCCTTTGTTTCGATGGCAAGACTCCTGGGCACTGAGGGACCAGGGCAGCCTGGTTTCTTTGGTTTCCATGTTGATCTAAGCTCTAAGGAAAGACAAGGCTCAAGTGTGGACTCCCTCAGCACATCCATCCTTAGGATGGTTCTCTTCTATTGAACCATCTATTTTCTTCTGCCTGGTAAAGTGAAAAATTCATAATATAGGTGAGACTTGACTGAAATTGGCCCGAAGGTTAATGTGTTAATCCAGGGAGGAGCAGGCATGAGAAGGGAGGCTGGGGGTTTCCATTGCTCTGCACATTCCCACATAACACCCAGGGAGTGTCTGGCTGTCTTCCTCTCACTTCCTTGAGAAACCAGACTAAAAATAACAGCAAATAGGAAATGAAAACAATTCTGTTACTACATGGTACATTGCAAAGAAAAAACATTCTCCACGTCTCTGGATTAGCAGAATGTTTGAAGCTGGGATAACCCAGTTGTTAACAACCATAATTTAGATGTGGGTTGTTTTTTTTTTTTCCTTCACATAAATATGACTTATTTGAAGTACGTTGAATTAGAAAACTCATGAATAAATATTTTGACATAATCAGAATTATATGGCTGGAAATTGACCTACTTTGCATGACAGATGCTTGAGAATCCCCCAGCTAATAGCAGACTAACCTGGCATAGCAATGCCCGATCTTATAATATTCTAAGCTGCATACAGACATTAAATTATTAGATTGTTGGGGTTTTTGCACGGAAATTAGACACAGTCAATTTTGTTTGTAAATGAGTAAGTTATAGGCAAGTTATTGAGGAGGCATTGGGGTGCAGTCCAGAAGATTCCTGCATCATTTGATCAGTATTTTCAGCATGGTCTCCAAAAATCTGTTAGAGGTAAAATAGAAACAGCCAGCAAAGCTTGATGGTATCAGCAGCCAAATAATGAGAGCATTACACCAGATAGACAGGTCTTTTCAGAAGAAAAGCACAACTGCAAGAGGAATAATAATGTTTTAAAAATCTGGTAATATTTTGATGGTGTAAATAGAATCCACTTTTCCCCCTGCAGCTGCTCCTTACGCCGGTGTTGATTTCAGCAAACCGATTTTATCTGCGTGTCCTTTCAGTTAATATGACAAGGATTTTCTACAGGTTAAGTTAGCAGAGAACTCTGACCTTGGGAAAAGAATCTTCTCAGTTTAGGTTTATATGGATTCTTATTAAAAAATCATCTTCCTTTATTATTTTAACAAACAAAGGTGAAGAAACGTTTTAGGTGCTTATTGCACAGAATAGAGTTTTCAAGCTTCATAAGTTTTTGTTGTTCAGTCCTAGCACAAGTAATAATAGTGATTTTATTTGAAAAAGTATCATGCTTTTTATATTTAGTGGAGGAAAAGTACCTTTTTCATGGCTCAGTTTCAGCAAAGATAACCCTCCTTTTATTTAATCCATGCAATGAAAAATAGTAACAGACTCCATTTTAGTAGCCCTTTATTCACTTCCTGTTTGTTTTCTCTGTTTTCAAAGAATCTCTGCAGATGAAGTCGACTTTGTTCAGACTTTTTTTTCTCAAGGTCTTCAGGGGAATGTTTTGCTCTCTTCTAATGAGCACTTGTTAGCACAAAGCTAGTAAAATCACATGTATAATATTGGCAGATCTGTTCTCTTCCAAGCCTGAAGCAGGGCCAGGCTGAGGCACAGCTCCTACCCTCTATCTTGATTTGCTCCAGCTGCTTAAAACTTCCTAGAATTAGGTTAAACTGTCCCTTTAGCATCCTTATTTCTTCCAAAAAGGATGCAGTTCAGTCATCCTTGCAGTGCCCAGCTGCCAGACACAGCATTGTGGACTGCAAGCAGAGACACCTTCAGCTACTGCTCAGCTGGGGATGGAGCTCCTCCTTTCAGGGAATGAAGGCATCCCTTGAAATGAGAGTCCTGTTTGCAGGACACTGATTTGCAGCTGAATTTGGATTCTTTGGAAGCTTCATTAAAAGGGCAAGACTCAGAGGTGATTACTTGGGTTAGTCACAGTCACTGCTTTAGGAGTTTCTCTCTGGCTTGCAGTGTTTGGAGGAGGGTTGTGTCCTGCTTCTTCACACATCCCAGTGGCTTTTGGGACTCAAACGTGGTCACTTGTGTCCTTACAACTCAAACCATCTATCAATAGCTGAAAATGACTCCAAGTTTTCCCAGTTGGGGAAAGTTTCCATTCTTTCCTTTCCTCTTGATTCAGATTTAGCTGGTGGGGTTTGCTAGTTTGTTTCTATTGTATTTCATTACTTTCCCACCAATTCACTCTCACTTTCCTGAGCTCCAGCCCAAACACTTTGGCTCCTTGATGCCTGATCAGTTCCAGGAGCAGAGGAGCTCTCCTGATACACAGATCCTCCGTGGCTTTGTGCACACCAGAGGTGTGCAAACCCCAATTTCTTACCTCTGGAATTCGCTCTGGCACAGGGGTGTTTTACTTCTTGTCAGCAGTTTGCCCAAGGGTGACTGCCAGCAGTAGTCTTTTCATTCCTGCCTCCTGCTGCCACTTTGACAATAGGAATGGCAGCAGGAGGCAAAAATGAAAGGACCAGATTGAAAGAAGCACTTTGCCACTGTTGTAATTTTGAAATTGATGGCGTTTTTTAGCCCAAAGTCTCCGGAAAAAAAGCTGCTTTCCTCTTTGCCTCCTATTGTTTTTCCAGCAGGGAGGGACATTCTGTGATGTTGCAGAGGCAGTGGGAAGCCAAAATGAAAATAATTTTCTTCCTGAAACATTGGATAACAAAATGTGAACAATTTCAGCAGGGAAAGAATGGTTTGGATATTTTGTTTTGTTTTTTTTTTTGTTGAGTGCCATGTGGTGAATACTGGTATTTCCATTTGACTACAGAAAGTAAATAGCAGCTGCTTTTCCTATTGAGTTAATGTGACCTTAGGGTAATTCCTAAACACCAATATACTGTGGGGCTTTTTTTTAGCCTGACACTTTCATTCTTTCCCTTTTTCTGCATGAAAACAGGTGTTGTAAGGTGGGTGTATCATTCACTTCTGAGGCCAAGTGTTGCCTTTAATGCCATGCCCTTGGAGCCAGCTTTGTGAGGCAGAAACTTACAGGTCTGCACATTCCTCAGGTGTGTTTTACACCAATATTATCAGAATTACTGATAATCCAGATGTGATTGTCTGGGCCACCCATCCCATAGGAAGAAAGATGAGGATTGTTCTGCAGTTGCACTGATGTTTCCTGCTGGAGTCTTTGCTCAGTGGGGTCTGAAGTGGTTCTGGGGTTTGAGTGACACAGGAGGTGGGGCTGGGGAGCTTTAATGCTTCAAGAGTGACCTTCACCTTCTCTCCCAGCAGATCAAGTTCTGTGATTTAGGTGAGATTTCATTTGCACTGGGGAAGGAAATCAGTGAAGGATCAGAAGGATCAGTGAAGGATCATCCCCAGACTGTGCAGTTTGCAGATATTCCCAACCTGGTGTGATGCACGTTCTGCAGAGCACTGACATCAGCCTTCAGCAGAATGAGCTCCTGCACTGCCAAAGGGGATGGCTGGGAGGGGAGAGGTGGCCCTGGCACCATCCAGTGTGCTGCAAAGCTCCATTTCTGTGCCTGCACACAGCACTGGTGCGGGGACACCACAGTGCTGACAGGAGAGGCTGAAGTGTAGATCAATGAATGGCTTTGTCCTCCTGCTTTAGCTGTTACAGGCTATTGCTCTTGTCTTTGGGGACTTCAGTGGCTGTAATTAGTTATCTTGAATGGAAAGATTTTTTTTCTCTCATTGAACGTGTGAGAAATTTGGGAATGTTAATCAGCAGAGCATAACCTTTTCTTAACTTGCTCTTTTTATAGTCCTGGGGAATTAACATTTATCTTAGGGCAGC
Source organism: Cyanistes caeruleus (assembly GCF_971803275.1). Lineage (NCBI taxonomy): Eukaryota > Metazoa > Chordata > Aves > Passeriformes > Paridae > Cyanistes > Cyanistes caeruleus. The sequence continues at coordinate 30,854,129 of NC_141709.1, read as the reverse complement.
CCAGGAACCTGGTATTTGTCTGAAATGAACTGATTCTCCACCCTTTCTCTTTCTTTATACGTAACAAAAAATAAACTCTTTGGCAGGCTCATCAACAGAATATATTTTGTAGGCTTTGAAGTGTAAATTGTGAATTTGTGTGTCTCGACAGGACTTTTGGGTGCCACGTGTAAACACGTGCATGTGTCTGTGTCCTGGATTAGTGGAAGGCTAATTAAAATTATTCTTGAAACCTGCATACCTAAAGCCACATATAGGGAGACACATAAAAGCAGCTTGATCTTTTTTTTTTTTTTTCCACAATTTCTGAGCTCTTACAATTCTTGTAGGATTAAAGAGGAATCAGGGAGATCCAGGAACTCTGCAGATCTTGTTGCATGTTCACATACCAAAATAATTAATTAGATGCTTATCTGTAAATGATCAGTATTCCTTGTGTTGGCTGATTTTCCACCTGCTTTAAGGTGCTTCTCAGTGCTATGGTGGAGCTTGGAAGGCAAGGCAATTCTGCCTGACATTCCTCTGCCCCAACAAGTTCAGATTTGGTTGGGAAATGACACATTCTGGGGTTATTTAGCAGCCCCTTTGGCCCAGGCTCCTCCCCTTGCTGCTCTGGAAGTAGTGTACAGAGATTTTTGGCAGCAGGTGGTATCAGCTGGGTGCCCCCTTGGGAATGTTTTGCTCAGGTATGTGAGTACAGCTGTAACAGGTCCTTTGGTTTTCAGAGTGCTTGGGCTTTTTCGATGCCCCATCCAAATGCAGCGCACATATAAATGCAAATCCAGGATCACTGTAACATCACTTACCTTTTCTTAGCTGGTTTTAGCTCAGAAACAACTGATCTCATACTGACACCCTGGCAAGCAGGTAGGGAATGGAACAGCTGATGACCCTGTTTTCCCAAGGGCTTTGTGTACTTGACATTTTGATTTCTGTTTGATTTAAACATTTACCCAAGCTCTGAAACACTAGGTGAACAAAGATTGTTAAACTATCTTCTGTCTCCTAAGAGGAGAGTCCACAAATACCTGTCTTTGCCCTTCCCCTCTGGGTGGCTAGAAAACATCATTTTAATTCTCTAACATCAGGAAATGGACTGCCAAGTTTCCCTGGTTTCACTTCTGGTCATTCCCTGGGGCTTGCTGGACAAGGTTAGGATCCTAAAATGAAGTTTTATTGCAGGGTCTCATTTCACTTTAAATCAATGTAGAATTTGGAATTTCAGCTGCTTCTGCACACAGCCTACAAAAGGCTCCTTTACAAAATGTCTTTCAAAGATTTATGAAGACTTGCATGGTACAGAGGCTGAAAGCAAGTTTAATTACATTCAGCTTTTGGTCATTTCTGTGTCTGAAGATGTGCCCATATTCTGTCATCTCAAAAACCATCTAAGAAAATAAAATTGATCAGTGAGCCTTCTGGCTAAAAGGAAAATGAGTTCTTTGTCATCTGCCTATGGAGCCTGGGTGCTCAATCACTGCCTTCTCCCGGGTACTCAGCCCAGATTCTCCATCACTGAGATTTGTCTCAAGTTTTAATCAAACATTATTTTATACTGAGGCCTCATCTGTAAATAGCAGAACCCTTCTCTTGACATACTCACACGGACTTCACTGTAGTATAAAGAAATAATTTAATCCAGTCCATGCAACCATTTTGCTTTGGAGGTGGTAAAATGTGCATCGTGTTCATCTTGCATTTGGTGTTAGGATAAAAACTTGTCAAGTGCAGTTGCTGTCACCTGATAAACAAGATCTCTGCTTATAAAGCTGATCAAGGATAGCAAATAATATGGGAACATCTTATTTCCTTACAGAGGAGACTTGGTTCTAGGAGTGGGGCTGTGTAGGTGCCTTCTCAGTAATTCTCAGGCTAATAATGCCAGAAGCCATAAAATCTCTCCGTTTGAGGCTGAACAATTGGGGAGTACTGCTGAGATGATGGTTTGAATGATGATTGAGTTTTCCTGGAGAGCCTTTATCTGTGCTTAAAATTGGAGGTAATGTTTTTAAATTAAACCATAATAGGAGGAAGTTGAGCCTTCGGAGTGGTTTCTGTGCCCCCTCTTTATGTGGTTTATCATTTTCTGTGGAAGTATTCTCAATCTTTTTGTTCAGAGCAAATTGTGTTGCTGTCAAAACGGGGCAATGAAAGCACCCCAGAACAACACCTTGCAGACTTTTTCAGATTTCCTATCAATTGATGAAAGGAGAAGTTTGCACTCAAGTTGTGCCCATATGCTGTAACCAGGCACTTACTTAGAAAGAGGTGCTTGTCCCTCACAAAATTTTAACATGGTTTTTAGGGTGGTGTCCCCTTAAACAGGTTGTATTTCACATTAGTAGGTTTTTTCAGCTGCTAGGGATTAGCCTTCATCACTGAAATAAAGTGTGAAATCCAAACTGTGTCCTTGTTTAAAGTACAGCAGTGCTTGATGTCATGAGCAAATTTCGCTGTGACTGTGCTCTGGTCACTTGAGATGAAGAATTGAAATTAAACCCTCAAGTATCTGTCCTTTTTAAAAATAAAATAAAAAAAGTTTAAAATTGCTAATTGTAAGAAACTCATTTGAGAAGTATTGGTGGAGGAAGAGAATGCTAGTGCTGTCACCAGAAGTTAAATTTTGAGCACACAGACTGATAGGTATAATGTGGTTTCTTTTCTGAAATGTTATGTTAAAAGAGGAAAAATATTTTATTTTTCTGTGGCAGATCTGTGGATGCCCACAAGAGGATTGGGCAGTCGTGCTCTTAAAGACAGTGATGAATCACCCAGCAACTCCCAAGTTTCCTAGTTCTAGGAGAAAATCTCAAAAATTAGATTAACAGATGCCAGAAGCATCTGAGAACTTGTGGGGAGCTCTCAGTTTTAAAACCCCAAATAAGCATTCTGTACTGAACTTTTTTATGGTTATGAAGAAAGAATTGCTGGGTTTGTGGTATCATGATCCATCCCTTTGTGTGATGGATCATTTTGAGCCTTCTGTGTTGGTCGTGAGGTTCTGTGAAGGCACTGAGGAAAGTGTGCCATCAAAAGGAGAGTAATCAGAGCTATCTTCATGATTCCTTTTAGCTCCTGCTGTACTGAATTGTACATTTAATTGCATGTGAGTATTTTCTCTTTTACACCTGCTTATGTACTTAGGGTTGTTTTTTTGTTTTTTTTTTTTCTAGGGAAATCTGTAGTTGATTAAAATTGCTGTGAGTTTTCTTGGGATAATTGACACCAAATGAACCTGAGCATCATGTGTGTGTATATGTGCAAATAGATAAGATTATGCATGTATATATACGTGTTTAGGTGCATATATATGCACAGCTAATGGGAAATTCCTTTCACTTAGCAATTAATTTAGGAGTCTTCAGTCTGTGTGGCATCTTAGAGGTCATTCTGCACCACAGTGTTTTGTATTTTCCGCTGCGTTGATACCATAAAAACCCATAAAAATGCTAATTGCCCCAGGAAGATGTAGGCTGTTTATAAGTGTGTATGGGATTGTTTTTCAGCCCTGTGATACAGAAGGAGGTGTTATTTCAGGTTTATAATTTGAATGGATACAACTTTGACAGTTTATTAGTTAGAAAAGAAGAAGAAAAATAAAGACGGCGCTGTGTTGTTCTTCAGTGAATTGATTGCCAGGAGCATGTTATTGACTTTGGTGATAATATCATTATATATTTTACAGTCGTAAAATCAAGAAATTCAGATTATGCCCTGAGGGCTTCTCACATTTAAATAAAGGATATAGTCATTTCCAGGGTTATTGGTTTAGATTAGCGGGCGTTACGAGGAATGCTGAGTGTGTTGTGAGCAGGACAAAAAGAGCAACAGTGCTCTCACTACAGCGGGGCTTTGCTTTATTTTGTTTTTCTCTTTATGAAATACACTCACAGAACCCCTGGGAGGATGAGCAGCTCTAAACTTCAGCATATTAATACAGTGTTGGCTTGGTGTTCTGCAGGGCTGAGGGCTGAAGTCAAGTGTAATCCTTGGCATGTACCAAGAGCGAGGATAAATGAGGGACCATTCGCTAAAATACCCAGAGCCTGGGAAGCAAACCTGGGGTGAGCTGCAGAATTCAGAGCAGTGTTAGAGCCAGATAACCTGACACAAACACATCTTTCCCTCTTGGCGACAAAGACAGGGGATGGTGCTGCCTTGGGGGCGGCTTCCCAAGGAGCCTCAGTATCTGCAGCTGGGTACAGCCCTGGGAGCACCTCTGGAATTCAGCTCAGGCTGCTCCATCCTGGATCTTCCGCAGTAGCTCCTCTCCCTCTTGGTCTGATCACCAGTCTCCCCTTGGGACTGACTGGACTTGAGGTACCTGGGTGGAGTGCTTGGGGTTTGGGTTTGGGGCTGTCTCCAGCTTGCTTGAGGGAATCTTGGTTTAATTTTAAGGTATAGTGCCTTGAATAAAAATGATTGACTGCATTACAAACCTAGTTTATGACTTCTATGGTAGCTTTAGTGAGCTGGATAAAGCACCTTAATGCTGAACATGCTGCTCAGCCTCTCTTCACTTCAAATGGGAGCTTGGGAGCACATTGCATCACCCAGCTCTGGGGATTTACTGTTCCCTTCAAAGACTGTGAAAGTCCAAGTGCAGTGTCACAGCTCTGCAGCAAAGGTCATGTTTTCCTTCTCACAAAGAAGCAAGAAGTATATGGCTCTAGGGTGTGTGGTGACATCCACAAAAGTAGATAAAAATAAAATAATAACTCTTACATTTACATTTTGAGGGCTTCTGAGGATTATAAATGTATACACTGCAAACAAAACTTTGCCTGAATCAAGATCAGCACGTTTTCTAATTAAAAGAAATTTAATTTTTTTAACTGAATTTGTAAGACTTCTTAGTGGCTTTTTAGTTTCTGTATTTTTTCTCAGTTTGTGGCATGAGAATCAAATCAATTTTAATGAATCAAATTAATTTTAATTTTGATAGTCTTGTTCCATTTTGGATTGTATATTGCTTGTGTTGACTTGGGAACAAATGCCAGGGTTATTTCTTAGGAAAACCTTTCTGCTTATGAAAAACAGACTATAAAAGCATTTTAGGGCAAACCATTGGAAAGCACCCATTGATCTCAGATAGTTGTGATACAGACATTTAATTCAGGATCATTTTGGAATCGTGTAAAGGTACTGGTCCTCTGAAGAACAACTCTGGGGAGATTCCTCCTTGTGCAAGGCACAGGTGAACAGCTACAGTGAACATCAGCCACTTACCCAGAGTGATTTGGCATCTGTGCTGTTCTCTTGTCAAGAATTGCTAAAACAAGATTTCAGGAAGTGTGTTGTGGAGAAAAGAGTGCTTGTCATTAAACACTGGCTTCTAATTTTGCTGCAGAATATGGCCTAATAATGATCTCTGATCTCAAGCCTAAGTGTTCCATAAAACCTTCACAGGTGAGTGTCCCTCTTTGAACCATTGAGATGTTACCTAACCCCAAGATGTGGCTTCACAGTATTGAAATAAAACTCAGCTCTGGCAGTAAGTGCATCCCTGTATCCAGAATAATTTTCCTTGCCAGAGGCTGGGACCCATCCAATGTGGTGGCAGGCTGGAGAGCCTGGCTTGATGGCAGAGCTCCACTGATAAAAGAAGCTGCAAAGGAGCAGAACTTGTCTCTGCTTGTTACATGGAAGGAAAGATTCACCGCCCTGGGTGTGTTCCTGGCATGGGCACAGCTCTCTGGTTTAGTGGTTTAATGTTCCACTCACCCTCCTCTGAAGCCTAGGAAGAATTACAGCCTCCTCATTCAGGCATCTCTTATTTATGCAGTTTCAAATACAGAAAGAACCTTTTTCAAGAGCTGTCATTAAAATACCCAACCCTTTTTTGTTTCAATGATGAGATGTTGATGACAGTCTGGACTATCTACTTTCCAAAGCGTCCAGGGCTCCAATGAAATATCACCCTCCCATAAATCTCTCACACCTCATGGGTGCTGTAACATCAGCTGCACTCACAGTGGCACATGGTAATTTCCCAAGCAGGCAGGCAGTTTTCAGCATCAAAATTTGGGGATGAGAGATCAGAGGAGATGTGTGTGTGTGCTGAGGAATGGTGACTTGCAGCTGGCTGATCCACAATGCAGGGCAGTGTGCGTGCGCGCTCCGCGTGCTCTGCACGGGACATATGCTCTGGGGTTTCACGGATGAATTTGTAGTCTCCAGCAATTTGCAGCTTCCACCGCGGTTTCAAATATCTACATCATTTTCAGGCTGATGATTTTTCCCAGTCATTTATCCCAAAAGCACTTCATCCTGCTTAATCTGGGTCATAATTGACATGGGACTTGTGCCGAAGCAGACACGGCCGTAAGTTGTGTTTGAGTGGCTGGGATTTAGTTACGTGCAGTAAAACAGAGTAGAGGTTGAAATAAGTATAAATGTTAAAATAACAGATGAATGCAGGGTCACAGTCACGACTTGGACCCAGAAAAGACTCTTGAACACTTGACATGCTCCTGCTGTCAGCTCACAGCTGCCTTTGGCTCTGACGAAGGCGTGAAGTTGGAAATTTCAGATAAGGAAGCTGTTGGAGTTGGATCGTATTTATTGCAGATCAACAGGATGTCTTTGCAAGTATAAAAGACATATGGAAAAGTCCACCGTTATTGTTGTACTTTGTTGTGTCTCCAGATGTTTTCCCTCCTGCCCCTCTCCGGAGGCTGAAAGTGGGAAATGGATTTTCATTGTTTTTAGCTGATGGTGCCAACATCTGCCTTGACGTTTCCCTGGGGAATGATATTAGCACTGCTGAGAGTTTCTGATTCATCACTTGTGTCTCATTTGCCAGTTTTTTGGTTTTTTTAACATACAAGACAATATAAGAGCAAGAGGTTTCAGCCCAGCTCAGTTATTTTGAGGGGTGAGAAGAAATCAAGGGAAACGCTTGGGTGGCTGCTGAACTATCACAGCAGCACTTAGGAGCTGCCTTATTTTTAAAGGATTACAAATGAGGCTTTAAAACATTGCTCTGAGCTGATGTTTTTCATTGAAAGAAATAGTATTTGTGAGCTCAAATATACTTGAAGATCTCAAAATGCTTAAAATAGCTCTGTTTTCTTAATATACATTTATTCCATCATTAGTTCACGGTACTTTATTCTGAGGGGAAGGGAACCAAATTAATACCTTCATTTAGAAGTGCTCTTTTGTGGTCATGTAGGCTCATAATGGTATTGTAAAGACTTAATTCCATAGTTTAGAACCTAACTTGCTGATCAGCTTGATATGTGTGTAAATTAGGAAAGTTGGCTAAAGTGTTGACTGCTAATGAAGGTGCTTTTAATAGAAATGCAAAACAAAATAGCATATTTTCCCAAAGCTTCTGTACTTCTTATCAATAAAAGCTGTACAGTATCAGATTATATTAACCTTAATATAATGATAAAATGTATTATATTAATGATTTTTTTTTTTTTTTTTAGTGCTTAAATCTGACCTTTTAAATAGGAATGAGCTCTGGAGAAAGTTTGGGCCAGAATTCTCAAATGGAGACTAAGACTAGATCCTGACCTGTGATTCCTTTATATCACATTGTGGTTTTTTTCTCTTACATCAGCTGGAAGAATCTGTGACCAGAGGCCTTAGGTGGCAATAGTGTAAATTTTACCAATGTTCATGTTTAGGGAAGGTTTTTTTTGAGAAATCTGTTGGGTCCGAGAAACTGAAAATTGTGCAATATCTCACTGTTTCGCCTGCTTCTTTGTGCTTTGGCTGTTGTTTGTTTGGTTGCAGTTATTTACAGCTCACTGTTGGTTTTTTTTGAGATCCTAGCAAGAAATTCCACAGGCAGCTGCAAAATATATGTTTAATCAATTTTAGGAAGACTGATTCCCTAACTAACATATTTCTTCCAGCTGAGACACGGTAGAAAATGTTCTGCAGATACTCAGGGAAGCGGGGGGAAGGTTTTCCTGACAAAGATGTCTTTTTTGTGGTGTCATAGTCATGTGGTTCAGGTAGTTTAGGTACATTGGTGTCATGGTTTAACCTCAGCTGACAACAAAGCACTTTGCAGGTACTCACTATAGTTTATATACAGCTGCTACTACTACTACTACTACTACGACTACTACTACTACTACTACTACTACTACTGTTGAAATGAAAATAAAATAGCAGAAAAAGGAGAGAACTAAAAACCAAGCATTTTTATTAAGAAATATGTTTTTGGCCTTTTTTTAAACTTCTCAGGGTGAGCCTGTGAGAGCAGCCTTTGCCACTTACGTTGTTTCTATGTTTATGTGCAAAAAGAATAGAACAAGGAGTTTTAAAGCATCAGCATTCTATAGATAAACAATACAGTTTGGAATTTGGTATTTGGTTTTCCACCTTTCAAATGTTAATAGTGTAAATATTGCTTAGATGAGTCATTTTGTAAGGAAATAGGAGCATCTTTCTGTCAGAGTTTTGTCTGCAAAACACAGAATTCTCCTGTGTATTGGGATTAAAACAACTCATACAGATCACAAGTTTTCAGATCCACAAGCTGTGATTCAGGTTTATCTCCTACTTCTGTAAACCTAATTTGTGTGCTGGAGATTTTGTATAGCAACAGTTCCACTGCGAACTCCTCTGGGGTAGTGAGGCCAAAAGCTTTTATCGAACGAGCATTTCCTTCTAATTCCACTGAAATGTTTGGAGTTAGATGTGATTTGGCCCTTGGTTTTGTTCCTTCACTCGTTTCCCTTTGCACTCCTGTAAATATCCTCGTGTCCATGTTGTCTCTGCAGGTCAGGATCGCAGCGAAGCCACTTTGATAAAGAGGTTCAAAGGCGACGGTGTCCGGTACAAGGCCAAGCTGATTGGGATCGATGAGGTTTCTGCTGCCCGAGGGGACAAGTTATGCCAGGACTCCATGATGAAGCTCAAGGTGCAGTGAAACTTTCCAGTGTTACAGTCAAACAGAGCAAATTCCAGCTTCAGCTTGCACTCTTTCTCCTTTCATGATACTGAGCCTTAGTCTGGTTAATTATGTATTGAAATCAGTCAATTTTGCATGAACTCCTGCCTGGTATTGCTTATCCTGGTTTAATTTTAATACATTATCTCTGAGTTCTGTAGTTACTCCGTGATTGACACCACTGCAATTTGTCCACAAATTACAAACAACACACTGCAAATTGAATAATTTTATTATGTAAAAGGAGAAGTAAACGACTGTGGAGGAAAATGGGATATCAGAGCATTTTCTATGACATTTCTAATCAACGACAGCACTGCCTCTGGCTGCTGGCTCCTGTGAGTGACGGGTGTAGGCAGCCACATTTCGGGGAGCTGGTGTCCTCACTGGGAGGAGAAAGTCTTGCAGCAGCAATGGCAGAGCTGGTGTGTTACAAAATCAGGCAGTGCACTGAGAGGATGGGGCATGAGAACATAGAGGAGCCCCTGGAGTTTTGGGGATGAAATGGAGCTGTGACAGATTTGGGTGTCAGGTTGGAGTGTAGACTGAGTCTGAGCTACCAGTGGTGTCGAGGGTGGGCTCTCTGGACCTGCCAGACATCTCTCTATGGCCCAGTCTCTCTCACAGCATGAGAGTTCCTGTAGGAATCATCCTGTCCCTCACCCTGGGACATGTGGAGGAGCTTGAGTCACTGGGAAGGAGGGTTGTGTTTTCCTGGAGTACACTACTGGCTATTTACTTCCCATCTCCCCTCTGCATTGCAGGGTTACAAACCAGGTCTAGCAGCAAACCCTCTGCTGCTTTTTCCCTTTTATTTCCCTCCCAACCCTCTCCCCAGCCCAGACAGCTTATGGATTTTCCATTGCTGGCTTTTTCAGGAGGAGAAATCACTAAATGGTGTCTGGTGCACTACCAGCCCGCAGGGTTCCCGTCCATCCAGGAGGAATGAGTTACTCATTAGGGAAACAGCACGGGGTGACACTCAGCTTGTGGTTCAACAACCTAAAAGCAAGATCTGGGAGATAATTTACAAGTCAGTTTTATGGCAGGCAAAAATTAATCCGCTCCAAAAGTTGCTCTGTTGGTGTGTCACATCTGCCACAATATTCCTACCTGATTTAAATGTGTGCTGGGCATTTCTCATCATTTCAGAATTCCTGGCACTGTGGGGAGAGTTGTCACTGTTCTGCTGCACAAACTTTTTTGTCTCTCTCCTCCATGGATTAATATTTCCACATCTCCCAGGTGCCTCATACCTGTTTTCAGGTGGCAAGATTGATCTAAACAGTACTGGGAAATGACTAAAACTGTTAAAGGATGGGGATGTTAGAAATTCATTTTTGAGAGCAAAGCATTAATTTATGGGCTCTGAAAAAGCAGTGTCCCACAACATGAATTTTGAGGCCACCCATAAAGTTTTGGGGTGGCTTTTGACTTCAGATCCTTGTAATGGCAGCAGTGAAGGTCTTAAAACCTGAGTTGGTTGTTCTTGAGACATTGGAATTGCAGAGAACCAGATAAAGTTGAACTATTTTAATTTCATTTAGGTGTACAACTGATTATATTTGATCTCAGTTCAGTGTCACTGGTCAGGGCAGGCTCTTAAGAAGGTGGAACAGATTAGAACAGTTACTGTTCTAATTCTGCTGTGGGAGAATAACACGAGCTGGTATCAGCAAGTTCTCTTATAAAATAAAGGTCTGAGATCCTGAAAAAAACAAGCCAAACCCTCAATACCACAGCACAGGTGTAGTTTGATTTTTAGAAGAAAATATTTTCTACTATAAAAACTTCACTTTGCTTATACTAGATGAGTGTGAAGTAAACTAAATTCATTGGCATTTTCTCTCCTCTGCTGCTTGTTGGTCTTTTTCCCTATTTAAAAAATAAATAAATAAGCCAGAACAGCCTATATCTGGGAAAAGTGTGCTAGAAATGACCTTCAGCTTCCATGAAAACAAATTTCATGGAGGATTAGCTAGTGCAGAGGTTGGAAGTGGGAACACATTTGAAATGCTCTCTGGGTAGCATAAAGAGATATGGTGCCTTGAAAAAAGGGAGGAAGGCAGAAGTAAGGAAGGGGCTGTTCCTAGAAAATATTTAAGTTTTCCTAGAAAAGTGGTGAATTGTCCACAAGCAAATCTGTGGCACCTGGGAGAGTCATGGAACCGATCAAAACTGCTCTTTGTTTCCACAGGGAATTGTTGCTGCGGCTCGATCGAAAGGAGAACATAAACAAAAAGTCTTCTTAACAGTTTCCTTTGGGGGAATCAAAATCTTTGATGAGAAGACAGGGGTAAGTAGAGTTGTTTGTGTGGTGGGACGGAATGGAATCTTTCCCTGTTCCTTCAGAAGCATTTCCTGGCTGGGCAGTGGAATCTCACTGGTGCAAACACACATGAAGCATCTCAGAAATTTGATAAAGGTTTATCATCCCTTACATCACTTGTAGAGTGTAGCTTGTGTATTGTCAGTGGTAGAAAAATTACATTTCTTACAAAAGGAGAGGTAAAAGATACTGGAAGATTTGAGGTTGTCTGTGTGAAGCAGAAACTTCCCCAGTAGCATCTGGTGGAGGAAGCTGCAGAGACTTTCATGCCATCCACAGTTTCTGCCACAGCAATACCATGTTTGATTTTTTAAATTGCTCTAAAAGAAGAAACCTAAGCAAAACATTACACTACTTAGATATAAAGCAACAACACACAAACTGTTTTAATCATAATTAAGAAGATTTTAACAGCAGTTTAAGCTCTGCCTTGAATTTTAAAAAGCTCTTGATTTAATCTTTTAGAAGATTAACTATTTAACGTGGTGCCAGAAATAAAACCCTACTGATGATAGATGAAATTATCTTTGCCAGTTAATTTATATTATTAGAAAATCAATGTCATTGAGCTCACTGATACATAATACGAGTAGTTAGTAATGAAAAGCTCATTTGGGATGTGTTGTGCAAAGTATCCATGCAAAAGCTGTGTTTCAGAGGGCATTGCTGGGGTTACAGAAAATAGGAAATGTCAGAATTAGGGCTGTCAGTGCAAATTGCACCCTAGCCACATTTGCTTTCCTAAGATTAAAGCTTTTTATTGGAGAAATAAAAAAGAGGAAAGAGTAAGTCTATTCCTTTTGCACTTGTCTCTGAATGTTTCTCAAAGACTGGAATTTTTTGCCTAGAATAAAGAGAGAAAGGGGGATGTATTTCAGAAACAAAGGTGTGCTTTATTCCAGCTGTCTCTCCTGCAGCATCCTGCACACTCTCCTGTCTGCAGAAAGCAAGATGGGGACATGGGAAGAGTCTCCTTCATTTCATAGCTCTGACATCCCATACTCTAAATCTGACATAACTATATCATCCTTATAGTAAACCTGTCACTCACCCACTGAGGCTTAGACTGAAACCCTTAAATCCACCTTGCAGATGTCTGCCCCTGAGCTGCCCGAGTGATGGACAGGACTATTGAGTTGTCCTTCTTGCAACAGGGCTGTGACAGAGGGATGTGGGGAGCTTTCCACATCAGTTCTTACACGTTGTTGTCAAAACAGGAGAGCCGTGCTTCCCATGCCAAGGGTTTGGAGCAGAGGTGCATGAAATCCTCTGCCAGGTCTTCACAGCCACCATCCCTTCGGCTTTTTTCCCAGCTTGGGTCTCTCCTTGTCCCAGAGTTTCACACCCTTGTCCCATTCATTCTTAATCTTTCTCATCCAGCCTGTCTCTGCTTTGCCAGCCTACAGTTGTCATCTCATTCCCATTCCTGCTGGAAAATCCCAAAAACTGGCAAAACTAGGGCTTGTACGGTTGCTCAGCCCAGGTTTTTGGATGGGAAGAAACTGTAAAGGGCTGCAAAAAGATTATATTTAAATCACACTCATCTTCCTGATTTCCATGTTAAACTTGAGGGTTTATAAAGTTTGGAGAGTGTTTACTTTTATGCAGCAGTGAATAAAGCAGCCCTTAATAGGGAAGAGCCTGAATAATCTTGCATTTGCTTTTCTCCTTCTTTAACAACCCTCCCAGTCCCCTACAAATGCTTTTTCCCTTAGTTGTATTTCCATGATTTTGGAATTCCCAAAAGGCTATTTTGGAAAGATTATTTACCTCTCTGGAGTGTCCTTTCTTAGTTTTTACCATTGTCTATTGCTGTCACGTCTGCCTCAGTGCCAGTCTGATGTGATAGAAAAGAATGAAAATACTCAGAAAAAAAAGAAGTGGGCTTCATCATGTTGAGTATCTTGTAGGCTGCCATTGGATTTTAATTTATCACAATAAAAAATCAATTTGTAGCTCAAAACTAGCAAATTTTCTTTAAAATTGGCAGTGTCATAGCTGACTTCATACAGATGATTTAGGGGAATTGCTCCATAATTCGTTACAGATGAAGGGCTCTGGTTGGGTTACTACTGAAAATGATAAGCAGGTTTTTTTCTTCCTCTACTTTATAGCTCTCCTTAATATGTTCCAGACATAATATTCATCAAAATGTATTGATTTTAATAATGGTATTATTCCAGCTATCAGGAATTCTGCCCTTTGAGTAAATTTATCCATGAAGGAGATTGAGTTGAAGGTGGAATATCATTTGGAAAGAATATATCTCACCAAGAAAAATACAAGAAGGATTTTGCTGCAAGTGTGCACTGTAGATGCAGTACAGAATGGTTTGTCTACAGCACTGAAATAGAAATAATAAAAAATCTTTTCTTATATTCCATCATTCCATGCCAGGGATTACACTAAAGAGGTCCCTTCATACCACTTCCCTTGTCAGTGTATTTAGAACATGATAGCAAAAAATTGTATTTAATATGACTAACAGGATGTTCTCCTGTTGTGTGTATGCCAAAAATTGTCATTACACGTGGGGTTTGACCCTATTAATCTTATAAATGCACCATTTTTTTCAGCTGTCAGATGTTTTCCATCCATCCCATTTGCTTTCTCCAGATTATGTTTGCTAAATACATACCTTACCTGAAGGATATACATTTTCTTTTGGGTTTTATTGTAAAAAAAAAACCCTACCATAGTTATTGCTGAACACAGAACTTTCTCTATCCAATGCTGCTTGAGAAATTTCCTTGCTGCATATTATATGAAAATAATTTTTTACAATTTCTTCTGTCAGATCCATCTTGGTTAGGCCTCAGTGCTGCAATAATCTTAATTTCTGTTATGGGAGTTCTTTTATATTTTCAAAAGCATGATCTTCAGATGGCAAAAATGCAAGTAACTGCATTGTGTTATTTAATATTCTCCCTTTCAGGGTGTAATGTAATGATTGGTGATTTGCTAAGAAAGCAACAAAAGCCATAACTGTGCATGTGGAAGGAAATGCAGATTTTGTGGAGGCCCATCATTGTTGGTTGGCTGTTCCTGAGTGTTGTTTTGTTAATCACACACATCAGGCCATCTCCCTGTAATAGCTCAGTGATGCTTCATTAGACCTGCGTGACTAATCTGGGCTCTGTAAAGAGCCTGTAATTGTCTCATTGTTTATTTATGTGGCCATAAATCTCTGTTTACTTGCAGGTTCCTTTCCAAAAATGTATTTGAAACTAATAATTAAATCCTCTGAAATGCCTGGGAAAAGATTTCCTTCCACCTCCATGCAGTGAGGTGTGCTTTTAAGCTCTTGTTGTCTCTAATTGCAAAATCCTGTAGACTTCAATGGGGAGAAAAAAAAGAAATGTGAAAAATTTAAACTTTGAAAAAGTGTAACTTCACTTTACACTGTGAATAAGAAATGAGATAAAAGCAAGAAATTACTATTTGCCTCTAAGCAACAAATTATTTCTGTTAAAATAAAATCTTGTATCAGCCCGTGGATGTGCAGATTGCCAGAATACAGCTCTGTGAGGCATTGTATAGTTAAATTATTTATCTGGATTCCTCCACTGGCCAAAAAGCAGGGTAAATCAGTGTCAATATCTTGCTTATTTGTGGGAATACCCTAAACAGATGGATTGTAACCCAGCTGATGAAGATGACAGTCATCTCACCAATTTTTTCCTATTTTGTAGCACCTTGAAAGTGAGTTTCATTTGCATTGTCTATTCTCTTTCAGAGATGTTGACCCCTATCCTTATTGAAATAAAGCTCTTGGGCCCAGTCTGGGGGATTATAACATTTCTAGGAATACTCTGATGGGGTTTCAGTATTTATTGCAGAGAAATATTGCAGTGTGTTGTGTTACTCATATTTCATGAATTTGATCTGTAGCCATTTTCTTCAGGCTGGCAGTGTGAAACCCTGGAAGGGAAACAGTGTGTATAAATACTTATATGTAATGTTGACTATCTGTTCTTGTTATCTATCAGTTCCTCCAACCTTCATTATCTTTGCTGAGGATTATTTTATTATTGTATTGTTATTTATTTTATTTTATTTTATTTTTTTAATTTTTATTTTTATTTTAATTATCTTTGAGAGTTTACCTGCTTGAAATGGTGTTACTCAATGCCCTATTCCATGTAAGGGAGACCAGGCCTTACCTGTAGCATTCTATTTAAAAAATGAGTTTGTTTCATCATGCTGGCCACAGAACTGGTGATTGTTCTTCTGCTTTAAATCTTAATGAAATCCAAATAAATAATATATGTGGTGGGTGGTTATAATCCTGTTGTGTTGCTATAATCCTGAGGCTGCTCTCTTTAGCTGAGATCATGTTATGGCTCTGAAATTTGGATGCCAACATCTTGCCCATCTTCCTGAACTTCTGAGCTCTCTTGACCTTGCAGTTCAGATTTCTCAAGTTGTTTCTATAAAAGCATTTTCCAGCATATTCTGAGGCTTTGTGAGGTTTTTGCTGAGAACCCCTGGATTTGCTGCTCTTCCCTTTTCAATGTGAGTGATGGTGTTAATTGTGCTGATAGATTGCTAACAGGACGGCTCAACTTGGCTGAAAGAAGATTTTAGCAAGTTTAAAATTCTCACTGTTGGCAGAAGAGGCCTCGTTTAAAATGTACCAAAGGTACTTCTTGACTTTGCTGGAAATCTGTTGGTTCTGGCATCCCTGACCAGAAATTGAGGTACGATCATGGATCTGCAGTTATTCCTTGAAGCACATGTGCTGGAGCAGATGAAATGTCAAACTGTCAAAGTCTCTATCACTGAACGTCTCTGAGTCTTCAAAAATAGAAATAAAAGAAGGAATTAATTTCTTCTGCTCCGCAGTGAGCAGGAGAGATGGGGTGAGGAGTTCACTGAGCTTTGTGTTTGCCAGAGGGTGGGATTGGCCAGGAGGATGCTGGTGGTCCCTGCCTGGGGCTCCCACAGGTGAGTTTTGTCCCCTTCATGTCTTTGAAATGTCCCAAAGTTCCTGCTGGCCTCTTCCTGGCTGATCTCAGGTGCAGCCCTCTGTGAGCATCTTACCCATCAGCTGATTCCACAGAAAGTCCTCTCACCTGCTCTCTGTGACTCTTGTCTCTGGATTTTACCTGCTTTCCTAGATCTCTCCTGCAGTTTTCATCTGGGATTTCCTGTGTGTGCTCTCTGTCCTTGACATGTTTTCTTTTTTTCCTCCTGCTGTGCTTTTTGCCAGAGTTAATTTCATTTGCAAACATAAATTTGGTTGTTGTGTCAAACCAAGCGATGCCAGCTCTGTCTTCTGCTCCAATCTTGATCTATCTCTCCAGCTCTCTCCTTGCATGTTTAGCCAACAGCTCAAGCTCAGTGAGGCCTTTTAATCCTGACTCCCCGAGGTCTCTCTCTGACCTCCTTTTCAGAGAGCTGAGCAAAATATCAGCATCATCTATTATTCAGCCCTGTAAATTCAGCAGCCTGTTTGACCTAGAGATGTGTTTTCATTGCCACACCCAGCGTAACTCCAGATCTTGCAGAATTCTTCTCACCAGCTCTGAAATACAGCATTTGCTCTCACATTGAGAGTTAAAACCCAGTCCTGCCTCTCTCCATCTCGTGTCTCAATTGTTATCCCTTTCTTTGTCCTTGACAAATTTGACTTTTATTTTTGAAATCCATCGTGACTGCCAGGATTGCTGCCTCAGCTTATTCTTTTGATCATGTCACACTTCCCTTTGCATTCCTGGGCTGAATCTGCCTTCTCTCTTTTATCACCCCATTGCTGAATTGTTTTTTTTTCTTCATGGCTGCCTTTTTCTTTGTGAGCTTTTGAGGAGTCAGTCCATAGTATCCACTTTCACCATTCATTTATTCAGTTTTCTTAATAAATTACTCCCAACTCCCTTCCTACCCTGCTCATCATCTTTTAGAGGAATTCTTTACACATATTCATGCAGTACCCCCTTATTTTTTCTTTAAAATACTCCCATGCTACAAACTTGTTTTAAACCTGATGATGCTGAGGAGCTACTGCATTCATGCATCCCAGAGATGGCCCAAGGGGCATCTGGCCTTTAGCTCTCAAAGGTTGGAATTTAAATACAAACTTGCTGGGATTACCTTTTAATTCTTTATTTTTTAATCAGTATTATCTGTTTATAGGAACTTCATTTGTAAGAAGTATTTGGTCTTGGACCATGCTGAGGACTTCTAAGTGCTGCAGTGTAAAAAATATTACATAATAACAACAAAGAGCAATAACTGTAAAACAACAAAGTCAGATGCTGCACATAGAGTTGGAAATTTGAAGCCTTTCTTTGTGCATTGTCCATTCCAAGTATCTGCCTGCAAAAGATCCCTCTGGGCTGGCTGGGAGTCATGCCCTGCTCCTTGACACTTTCCATCTTTCTGCTTGTAAATATGACCAGTAAAACATGGCATTTACTGTTCTACATGCAATAAATGTGTCTAATTAGAATATGGCAGAGGAGAGGACTTAAAAATCTGTGTATGATTCTTCTAATTATTTCTAGACCCTGGTGCTTCAGAAGGGAAACAATAACACATTTCATGGACATGTGGCAGCTAGCAAAATGTAAATGTCAGAAGAACCTACTTCCTTAATTACATCCCTTATTGACTATTGTAATTCATTCATTATTGGCCTTCCAAATTGTGCCCTGGGCAGTTTGGGTGCTTCACAGTTCTCCACAGGCATTTTTAGTAGCCACAAGCTCATGGAGTTCCATTCTCTAGATGCCTGGTCTGCTGTATGAGGGTTTGAAAAGCCTTAGGTATCATGGCAGTTTGGTTACTGTGGGGAAAAAAGAAGCCAAAAGGCAAAATGTGGGTGTGATTGTGCCTGTTGTGGAGTCTTAGGGATCTAGAGGTTTGATTTGAGGGCTTAAATTTTGCTTCCTTTCACCTGGAAATGGGAAAAGCTCTGATCTAGAGCTGAGTCCAGCCTGCTTGTAGTCAGGATATCCAGAAACTGCCTTGTGAGAATTCTGATCTTAATGGTCATGAAGATAAAATAAAGCTATTCCAGACACTTCATCCGAACTGAAATAATTTGTGAGATTTTGTTGTACCTCTATTTTTTTTTTTCCAGTGTGAAAAAGGTAAAAAGTTGATTGCTTTCAAAAAGAAAGTGAGATTTTGAGTTTAGTGATAGCCTCATTTGGCCTCCTGTTGTTTAATCCAAGCACCCCAGGATTGAGTTAAGAAAAGGAAGTGCTGCTTACATGCATTCTGCATTATGATATGGAGAATCTCACTATTATATAGTTTATAACAGTGATAAATAACGCTTCCAGGCAGTAAATATTAGGAATATTAATGTATTCCCAGTTACCATATGGCTTCCATTGCATATGGGGGTGGGTATTCTGTCTACAGAGCTGTTGTAGTGTAAATTACTATGCCAACACTTCTGGTTTTTACTAATTTCAATGTTTGGTATTCTTAACCAGAATCTGGGGTGGATTTTGCTAAGAAGTTGAAACTCATTGTATTTGTTGTTATGGATCCTGTTACATAGTGGGGCTGCACAGCATTTCTCCCCTATTGTCCCATGATAGGAAACTCAAAAGTACACAGTTACATTGAGATTTTTTTTTTTTTGCCTGTATTCACTACCCTTTTGTGATCCAGATAAATAAATCTCCAGCAGAGCCACGTTCCTTTTTCTCCAGCTGCAATTTTGTCTTATAAGAAGAGCACCCAAAATACAGAGTTGCCTGCAAGTCCTGGTGTTTTTAAGCCAGGTTAATGCATCACACAGTAGAGGAAAATTTCAAGCCCATTTTCAGCACACCTGGAATTACAATGGCTGGATTTCAGACTGCTTGGGAAAGGATTTAGCAAGAGAAGTGCTGACATAATAATAGCACAGGCGGCTGAGATGATCTGAAACCTCCCTGGAGAGCAGTGGGGGACATTCAGCAGGTGCCAGAACAGAAAGTTACATCCCCCTTTGAAATCCACTCTTTTTTTCTTGGAGATAGCTGGGAAGCATTACACCCCAGGAGTGCTGGTGATTTTCCTTCCTATTCAGAGCATTTTTATCTGGTGGGCTGCTCTGCAATTTTGTGTTTGCCCTGGTAGGAGCAATAGCACTGTCACTGCTCCTGAATTCCTGTGCTGCCTCGTGGTCTCTCCTGTTGTGGGTCAGATGAAAGGGGGGCAGATATCCTTCACTGTCAACAGTAATGAGAGAGGGAAACCACAGGAAAGGGTTGCTTTTAAATTTACATGGAGTTTGCAGGATGACAGTAATAGATACTTACTGGAAATAAAGTTACTGGGTGATGTTCTGCCTTCAGGAACGCAGGGAAGTCAGCAAGAGCATTGTTCACTCTGATAGTCCATGGGGGTGAATAAACACCTTTTTTATCCCTCTTAGTTTATGTAATAAGTTCCCTATGGAAGGAGAAGAGGGAAGGCCACTGCCACTGGATGCCAAACACAAATACCTGCTCTCATCCCTCTCTTTCAGCTAAGTCATAAATTTCACATACCAGTAGATCTTTGTTTAGTACAAAAACAACTGCTCATAAAAGTTGTCTTCCTAAATGAGATCCCTGTACTCCTGACCTTTCTGGTGGATGCTCTGTGTGCTCAGCATGTGGCAGCCCATGTGCTGGGGGAGCCCAGGGGCAGGAACAGCATCTCCCTTGGTGCTCCCAGCTCCTGGTGGCGATTGTGGAATTACAGCAGTGCCTCTTGTGTCCTTAAATCAGACAATTTAAATAGCATCCTACCTCTCCCTGATGGTAATGCTTCCTAATCCTTTGTGGGTCCCATCCTCATTCCACGTCATTGTACTCCCAGTGAAACAGGCAGCAGCATTCCTGCTGGCTTTAAAGGCAGCACTGTGAATAGGTGAGGCAGAACACTAATTAGTTTGAGTGCCTGACATTTAACTCAAATAAGAAGTCTGGGTATCTAAAAATATTGCATATGGCTCCCAGCCCTGGCTCTGCATAACTCAAAGTATTTTTTTTTTCTTTTTAGATAGTCAAAATATGGATTTGAATCCAATTTTTTTATTACGTCCTCGCTTTTAAAAAGGCTGAGTTGGTTTGTAAAAGGTTTTATGCGCAGCCTTCTGCAATATTTAATTAGCCAAATGCTTTCCTGTGAGTGATAGAGGAATTTGGAAGTATTTTAAAGTGTAAGGCACGTGTGAGCATAACCTGTGCATGCATAAGGCTCAGTGCTGAGCAGTGCTGGGGTAATGAGTGAGTTCAGGTTTGATGAGGAGAGGAGAGGAGATGCTGCGTGCAGAGGCGGGAGAGTAAAAGGAGTAAGTAGGAAACAAGCCAGCATCCACAGCTGTGAAAGGCTTTGCTGCCTGCATTTCAGTAAAAGGTGAGGGCAGCACTGCCAGGGAGCTTTACTGAAAGGCAGAGCCTGTGTGTGACACCCGTGGCCAGGACAGAAAAGCAAGGCAGGGAGAGAGAAAAGCCAACAGAGTCGGTCTGTGCTCTCAGCTGGGCCAGGTCTGCGTGCAGAGCGTTAATCGAAGTTTGCTTTTGGAGATTTCAATTAGCAGCAGAGGACTAAAACCAAACATTCATCCTGCTTTACATGAAAATGAGCAGGGAAGAAACAACTCTGGACACTAAAATGTGCAAATGAGAGATGTAGGGATCATTTTTGGAAGGTGCCAGGGCAGAACTTAAAAACAATCTCCACTGCCTGACTTGAAATGTAGAACTCTTGGAACACGATGTTCCAAGGGCAGCTTCAGGAATTCCTACCTTGGGATAATGCAAGGGGAAAATAAAAAGAAAATAGAGCAAAAATTACCTGCAAGTTCTTTATTCTGCTTTAGAGTCTCTTTGAGGTTTGCCTTTTACGTTTTATTTTATTCTTATCTTAGGGCTCAAGTACTGCACACACACTTGTCATGTTGCTACGGATGGTTTATATCCAAGGTGAAGTGTCTGCTGTGGGACCTGAACAAATGAAGGATTTATTGATGAATGATCCCATTGATGGGATTGTCTGAAGCTTGTTTATACGTGCAACTGTAACTCAGAGGAAAAGATTTCCTCTCATTTTTTCTGTAGGAAAACTGAAAATGAAATGGTTTGGTCTTTCTGACCAGGATTGCTCAGCCATGATGCTCAGTCATGATGAATTGTAAAGCTCATCACTACTGGGACATCTTTTGCTGACATGCAGGTGCCCCAAGTCCACCACCTGCCACTGACACCAGTCTGTCATTGTGGAACCCAGGGGTTCTTGCCTCTATACCTTGGTTAATTTCTGGTTATGATGTCACTTCTGTATTTGAACAATACCAAGATTGTGTGAAATTCTCAACTATTTTGCATCATTTTCAACTGGCCATGAACACATAATGGTTATACACAGCTTATGAATTCATAGAATCCTTTTCTGCTCTTGCTCTTCCCTGTATCTGTGCTTTCTCTCAGCCCCCTTTCTAAAGTCTTACTAAATTAGGGAGAGTATCTGGGAGATAGATAGATAAATACAAAATAAATCCCTCTTACCCATTTTCCCCTTTTCCAGTAAAGTTTCTTACATTCTGCAAGTAGATTTATGGTCCAAGGAAGTTTCTGTTTGATGACTATCCAGTGAAACTTACATTTGAGTATGTTTTTTGTGATCTTTTCAAGCTCTGCTTTATAGGGGTTGCATGAGAAATCAAGAGAATCAGCAGCTGCCTCTCACTGAGGAGTTTTTCAAATCACAGGCTACAAGAAGAGGGTGGCTGGTAATGCTTGCTGAATCTGAAGCAGTTAAGATCTGAGACAGCTAAAGCCAAAAAAATTACTTCCAAATCTCCTAGGACTTGTATGAAGGAATTGCTTGTGCTGTTCATGTAAATCAAAAGCATTTCAGGAGGGTGAGGAATATTGGTGTAAAGGAACAAAAGAACCTTGTAAAAAGTAAGGGCTGCTCAAAGGACATTCACAAGCTGTAAAGATGAACACAGTAAAAATATGGAGAGGTTCAGTGTTGCTGCAGCAAACTGTCTCATTACTGAATACTGTGCTCCCTCAAATTTAAAATTTAATCAATCAGTCTTACAGAGTCTTATCAGGAGAAAATGCAAGGTGTTGTAAAAGTGCTACACTTGAGCTGTATGGAAGCTTTGGCTTGAGAGTGGAGGACAATCTGACATATTTATGGCTGTTTTGATCCACTGACCATTTTGCAGAGGGGGGTGAGGTGGGAGCTCAGGGGGAGCACACTCAGGTGTGTTACAGCCCTGGGAATCCCACAGTGACCACTGAGCAGCTGCCATCCCAAAAACTCTAACAGTAACTTACAGGCCAGTGCTGTTCCTTGTACAGCACCCTGAAATGATGAAATTGCAACATAAAACAGTGCAGCCTACAGATGCTCCTTGCAGATGGAATTTGGGGCATGTTACATTGCTGAGCTGGTTTGGGCCATTGACTTCAGTATCAAGGATCAGGTCTGCTGATTCTTGGTGTTATTGTGCAAATCCTTTGCTTTCACCATCCTGATAGGACAGGATCAGATGCAGAACAATAAGAAAATAGCACAAGACTCATGGGAGGCCCAGCATCTCAGCTTCAGTGTAGCACATGTGTCTTTCCAAAGCTCTCTGAAAATGTTTCCTTGTCCTTTAGGATTTTCTTTGTCCTGGAACAAAATTTGCAAGTGCATCTTTAAGATGGGCTTCACAGTAACTGGACAAGGATTTTGGGTTTAACTGGCTGCTTTCACTCCAGGTGCAACAAAAATTTGAAAGCCTTTGAAGGGAAGATGGGAAATCAGCCATATGTGCATTCCAGTTTTGTTTTGCCCCTTTCCAAATTCATATATCTAATAAACGGATCTTCTGCATGAGCAACTTAGCATTTGCTGCTGAAGACAATGACCAATAACTAAATTCATATCTGGTGTTTGTTAGACATTATTACAAATTATGAGAGCTGGACAGAAGTTTATTACCTTAGTGCTGTTCTCTTTCACAAATGAGGTTCTTGGAGCATCCAGCCAGCTCGGTATCAGAGATCCATTCATCACAATTAGGCTGCTCTGCTGGCAGAGCCATGTCCTGCTGCCTTAATTGACTCTGGGGCTGGGGACAGGGCCACAGCAGCTGAGAGCATCACTGGGTGTGTCTGTCACAGAGGCACTCACAGGGCACTCACCTGTGCTGTCACAAGAATTTCCCACTCTTGCTTCCCAGATGAGATAAAGGCAGCATCAGGATGCTTTTTTCATCGAGCAAAGGGAATGGTGAGGATTAATTTGGATTTTAGCTGTGGCCCAAGTACCCTTTTAAGCTCTTTTCCTGTGTCCAACCAAACAGGCTCTTACCTGGGCTACTCCTGGGAAGTACTTGCCTTTATTTAGGACAGAGAGTACAGCTAGAGCTTATTGTAGCCCTAGACTTGAGCAGGTTCTTATCCTCACACAGGGTCTTGTTCACTGACTCTGCTCCCTTGCATGTTGCCATGTAAGCTCAGCAAGTCACATAATCTGGGTTTTTTTACTTCAGTCTCCTCGGCTGCAGGAAGAGAATGGCTCTTACGAGTTTGTTATTGTTATTAAAAGAAAATTAAATTTACACTTTTCTGGGTGCTGTGCTGTGTCACAGGCAGACGGCTGCCCCCCTGGAGGGACTGAGTCTGCAGGAGCTGGGGCTAAATCTGTTTTCATTCTTCTCTTTATCAGCACCATATTTCATGTGCCCCTTTGTGCTACACAGACCAAGCTTTGATCTGCATATAATCTGAGAGTGAGCTTTTTGTGCCAAGTGTTTTTATTGCAGAGCTCGTGCGCTGAGAAGCCTTTTAGTAGCTGGCACTTGGAAAAGTCTTCCTTCAGGTTATTGTCTGCGAAATCAGTGTGTGTGGAGGAAGCACGGGGATTAGACAGATTTATTTTCTTCTCATTGTGAAGCTGCACTTACAGGCTGCCATCTGAGAGGGCCCTTCAGGCTTGGAGAACACTCCAGAGGTTACATTTTCCTTTTCTGCTCCTGTTCTTGGGGTAGGGTATTTCTCCAGAAGGAAAGTCCATAATCTGTTGTTCAGCCCACATTCCATGAGTGGCTCTGGCTCAAGCAGATTCAAGACTGGATTGTTCATTTTCAGTATCCTTCAGGGGAAGGCTTCAGCCCCCACTCCATGGTTTTATGTTCAGTTCATAATCTTTCATGACCAAAACTGTCTTGGACAGTGCTGGGAAATGCCTCCCAATACTGAAATCTCCATAACTGCAAGAGGTTTCCAGTGGGTTTTGCTTTTCAGGTTTTCATATGTGACATTTCTTTTTGAAAGCTGAATTGGAATGATGCTTTGTTCCAAACCTCCTTGCTCTTCTTTCAGGAATTCAGTATTTTGATAATTTGCTAAGCTTAAATTCTACATCTCTCTTCCTTTCCTAGATCAAACCTGATAAAATTTTCCACATGTTGCAGTAAATGTTTATATAACAGATTTTTTTGGGGGCTAGCAAGTCTTTCTCACACTAAGCACTATCACATTTAAGGCAGATTACTGGGATCTGTCATATATTGTTTGTTCTGTCCCCTCTCCACGGGCGTGTGACTGAAGTGTTCATGACAGTAGGAAAGGGCTGTCAGATGGGAAATAAGATGTTTCTCAGTCACCCTGTGCTGTGTCCAGTAGTAATTTGCAGGGAGTTTGAAGTTGTTGGCAGCTGTAGCTCTGAAATAACACTGAGCTGTCTCCTCTCTGCTATTTCACACGAAACTGAGAATTTTGCAGTGGTTGTTTCATTTCCCCATCTGCTCATCCCCTGCCTCATCTCATGAGGCTGATGTCTTGCCACCCCATCTGCCATCCAAATACCAAGTTCCAGAAAACAACTTGAGAAAGTTTGTGATGCAAATGCAATGCATTGATGTGTTTTTCATTTCACTCTGACATTTGAGACTGTTGACTTTTCCTCCAAATTGTGTGTACACAGTCCCACTGAAATGCACTTTTCTCTAGAGGGAGAGGAAGTGGAAGGGCTCACAACTGCCTGAGAGGTATCCATGCCCCTTAAAGGGTACCAGGGAAAAGTCTGTGCCAGGGAGAGGTTTTGGGGGTTTGGGTGGTGTTTTTTTAGCTGTCTACATACAGGGACTGCTGCCCATCTCTTAAAACTTCCAGAAGGTACAAAACTAGATCAGTCTGGGATTTGAATCTGCAGTAGAGAATTCAGGTGTTTCATGTCATAGAATTTGGGTTGGAAGGGGCCCTGAAGACCATCTAATTCCAACCCTGCTGCCATGGGTTCCTGTAGGACTGTGGGATGTTTATGATGGGGGTGAGCAGCTCCACTCCACCTCTGCCAAGTGCATTTTAAGGGTACAACAGAGAAGCACTACAGCACAAACACAACAATTAAGGAAATGCTTGTGGCGTGTTGTCCCCATGATCCCTGAAAATATCAGCTAAAACAAACAGGAATTGCAAGGAAATGGCTGTGAAGAGCATTGGACAGGTGCTGCATGTTGAGCCCTGCTAAGAGCACAGCAGCCTCTCCTGGGTGCAGTGAAGGAGAACCATCTGTGCCACCCAGTGTTTCCTTGCAGCAGGGAGATAAAATTCATCTCAGAGCCACTCACCTGTTTTGCAATTCACTCTTTTCACTGGTTACTGCAACTAATAGTCGATGTCCTCTCACATTTGGGCTTGCTGAGCTTCTTGGTAAGGCTTTACCATTCATTTTCCATCTTAGGTTCAATTTCTATGATTTCTTTTCCATGGTCTTTCTAAACAGACAGTGCCTGGTTTCCTTATGTGCTGCTGAGGAATACAGCTGGAATACATGGCTGAAACTATGGTTCATGAAGTTATTTTATTATGAGTCCTTTAAGGATTTTGCCATTTTGTAGGTGACTGAGGTGTTTAGGGAGTTTATACAGGCAAAATGTTTTATTGCTCATTCCAGTGTGAATAGGCAGGAATAGGCTTGGTCCATCTGTATCCCACATCCTCCCAGCATCCATAGTGGAGCTCCCAGTTGATCCCACCTCTCTGAAACCAGGCTCAGTGTGCAGATACTCGAGGTGGGAGGCTGTGCAGCCCAGATCCCTGTGAGACTTGTCCTGGTGGATGGAATACTGTGTGGAACAAGCCTCCTGCTTTCGGTGGGGCAGCTTTTCCAGGAGGATTTGCAGCTTGTAGGATATTTTTTTTGTTGTGGCTCTTAACACTGTGCCCCAGGCTCCACTAAATAGACAACCTCATTAAAAGAGAAATAGCGATAGTAAAGCAGTGACTTTCTCATGCCATCTAACTCACATTTTTGACATGATTGCTGGACCCTCCAAGTACTTAATTGATTGACTTAATTGATTTAGTGGCACTGGAGGCTACAGCATGGAAATAAAGGGGCAAGATGAGGATAAGGGGTGAAAAAATTTATGATAGGTGCCAAGCAGCCTGAGGGAAATTAGAAATGCTACAGATCTCAGAGGCAGCTAAATCAATTCAGTGTGATGTACAGGGAGCGACCTGGGGGAAGAGGAGAAGCAGGGGATGGAATGGAGAAAAGGAGAGGAAACAATGGCTGGTGGGAGAGACCAGAGTAAACTTAAGGGGAAGAGGAGAGGCAGCAGGCTTGGTGCAGATGGTTATTTTGGACTTTCAGCACTGGGCAAAAGCTTGTATGAATAAAATATAATAATGCCATTATGTTTAGTCTAGAGAAAAGAACTCATGCATCACAAGAATGTCTTGCTACCCGGTTTGAGACTTTATCTGTGTTTCCATTTAAAATCTCCCAACATTTGCAACAGTGACTAAAGTCACAGGAGACCTAAAATAATTTGGAGGCTGTGGATTTTGTTAACAACTGCAACTTAAATGTTAAATTACTTTCTAATCTCTGCAATATGTAATTGACTGTGTTGAACCATAATACAAATTAAGTCTTCTCTATAATTTGTTCTGTCGTGCTGCAGTGCTCCAAAACAATTTGGTACCTCACT
The DNA here is from genome assembly GCF_971803275.1 of Cyanistes caeruleus. Taxonomy (NCBI): domain Eukaryota; kingdom Metazoa; phylum Chordata; class Aves; order Passeriformes; family Paridae; genus Cyanistes; species Cyanistes caeruleus. The sequence continues at coordinate 30,826,949 of NC_141709.1, read as the reverse complement.
TAAGGATTGGTAAATGGTTTGTACCAGCTCTCAGCACAGACAGAGTAAAAACTTTAAATAGTGTGTGATGGAATCCATCAGCATTGGCATACAGGGGTGTCAGAAACATCCACAAGTTGAGAAATAATTCTTCTGTGTGCTTGTGGCCACTAGAGACAGGATTCTGATCTCGCATTTCATGGTGGTGAATCTCTCCTGAGTGCAACAGGATCCCCATTTCTGCTGTGCAGGAGCCAAAAGTCAGACACTCAGTAAATAATGCTTAAAATGGAGCCTTGGAATATGTAGAAAGGACACAGGAGGTGAACTGAGGGCTGTGAAAACGCAGGTGTGTTTATATCTGCATTTGAACACAGATGTGTGTGTGCAACATTGCATTTCACATCTGTGTTCCAACTCAGTGTCTCTCAAGTGAAAAGCTCTCCCTAAATGCTCCATCCAGTAAAATACATAAAAGGATAATTGCAGCCACTTTCACTTAATTTCTGTTTCTGTTGATACTGTATGTAAAATATCATAACCATTGGAAATGTAACAATTTTTGAACAATGAATGTGGATTCCCAAATAAATTGGAGCACCTCCATCTTCTCTCTTACCTTGTGGGTGATACTCTTTCATGGTAGAACAATCTTCAAATTTAATTCCACGAGGAAGGCATCTGATCACAGTTTAATTTCAGTGCAAAACGCTGCCTGGCAATCAATAAAGCAATGTCAGAGAACTTTGATTTAATAGGAGCCAGAGATAACGTTCCCTGTCATATGCAGAATAGAGAGATGGGAACGTTTCATTTCATGGTAACAGATAGCATGTAACTTGGTTTTCAAAAAAACCTAATAAATCAATATCCCTGTATTATCTAAGTAAGATCCCATCATTAATTTTAAACGCTCAACACGTTGGGAGAGTCTGGAGTGCACCTTCAGCTGAGCCCCGTTCTGCCTGCAGTCACTGGCAGCACTCAGCTCTGCCACGAGCAAGCAGGCTTGATACGGGGACATTAAGAGCCATTTACTGTGAAATGAAAATGAAACATGTCCAGTCTTTTGTTTTATATGGAGCCATCCATCTCCTGCAGGCTGCCTGTCCTTTCAGATCCCACTCCCTGCCCTACACAAGTCCCGTCACTCGCCCTGCGCGCCCTCAGCCTTTTCCCTGCCTCACACAGATGTCCTCCCTGCTTCTGAATTTTAAAACTTCTACTTTCCTTGTTTGGTTTTTTTTTTAACTCTAAAAATAACTGGTTGTTTAGAGATTGCCTGGGTACCATGCTGGTTTTCAGAATGTGCTTTTCTCAAAGCCAGCAGGAATCTGGACCTCCAGAGAATTCCCTGTGAGGCTTTGCCTGCTCTCAGAAATAGCATTATCCCCAGATGATACAGGAGCAGGTCAATATATCAGAAGATAGAAATTGAAACTAATAGATTGTTTTAGATAAGCTTACCAAGGACATTATTTTAAGTGGAAATACTTCTCTATTACTTTGATGACAAAATGCTGTTTAGTCCAAAGTGAAAAAGATTCTGGCACTACAAGAGATGCTTGTAAGAGCCTCAGATTCATGTCCTTATTCTGGGCAGAGTTTTGCTCACACAGTTAAAATTAAGTCTTTTTATTATTACAGTTCACCAAAGTGTGCTTTTAAGTAAAATACGGACTTTTGCATCCAGCATTGATTTCCAGCTGAATAATTACATTTACATTAATTCTCTGAGGAAAATAAATATTTGGAGCTGTGTTACTGCTTGAAGGGAAATCCCTCACACAGTGGCTGGTGCTGATTTTTGTGGAGATAAGGCAGGTCTGGTACTGATTCCTAGAGGTACTGGAGATCTCAGCTGTAGCTCTGCACTTCAGCCTGGCCTGGGAGTCACCCTGTGTGAAGCTACAGATTTCTGCAGCCCCTGCTTATTTATGTACCTAGAAATACTGATTCTGTGCCTGGGATGTTGTGTAGGAAATAACTATGTAATGTCTTTTTCATTTAATTATATTTCACTTAAAGATACCAAGAAAAATCTTCAGTGGGAACTTTTAGTAAACTTACTAAAGCAAGTCAAGTTTGGTTAGATTTTGAGAAAAAAAGAGGCTTAAAAAGTTCACATACTAATTTGTTTTCATATCAGGATGTGGTGGAGTCCAGATAAAATGGTGAAGGAGAAATTACACTGCTTTTTAATCAGTCTGATGGATATTCTCTACTGTTTTGGTTTTTTTTAGCTACTCCAGCATCACCACGCAGTTCATGAAATTTCCTACATTGCAAAGGATATCACAGACCACCGAGCGTTTGGATATGTGTGTGGAAAGGAGGGAAATCACAGATTTGTGGCAATAAAAACAGCCCAGGCAGTAAGTATCAAATCACTGTCATTTTCTGCCGTGTAACTCAGCTGAAAAGCCGTTTGTAAGAAGCTGTTCAAGAGGCCACTCTTGGGTTGTTTATGATTGTGCTAAACCAGTCACAAGGGTCTGTGTAGATCTTAAATAGTAAATTAATGGAACCAGCTTGGGCAAAAGGGAATGTGTTTCATTGTTCCCAATTTTTTATGATGTGTTTTGTTATAATTAGTTATTGTTTACCTTTCTAGCTAAGCTAGACTGGATGAAGATAAATTTGTTTGTGTTCCTATACTCATGGAAATTCACATTGTGTGTAGTCTACTGTAATTCCAGTGGATGAGAAATCACTAATAAATATGCCTTTACATTCATCCATGTGCCTTTTATATTCATAATGCTTTTTATATTCATAACTATAATTATCATTAATTTTCAAGCATAGTTAGTTCAGTAGGAATTAACCCAGGCCTGGGTGCTGAGAAAGAAATTAATCCTATATGAAGTTTAATTGTGTAGGTGCTCTAACTGCTCTTTCAGCAGGATGGGATAAGAGGTGTTTATTTTCCCCTGCAGAAATTCTCCACCCTGTTTTTGCTTCCATAGGCTGAACCTGTAATCCTGGACTTGCGAGACCTGTTTCAGCTCATCTATGAACTGAAACAAAGGGAAGAAATGGAAAAAAAGGCACAAAAGGACAAACAGTGTGAGCAGGCGGTATACCAGGTACACCAATAAGCTTAGACTACTGCCACGAAAAGTTTGGGTTTGGAGTTTCCCCCCAAGCTGCTCCAGAGAGGCTCTGAGCATCCTCAGCACTTCTGACAGCAGTGGGTTTGAGCAGTGCTGGCTTCCAAAGGACCAGCGTGAGCCCAGCAGCCATCCTGAGCCCAGACTAGGATTAAACTGAGCTGAAAACTTGCACTGGGGTGTGCTGAACCTGGTTAGCAACTGGAAATGATCCCCTCATTTCCTGCTTAGTGTTCCTTCTAATTCAGGAGGAGAACTTCAGTGAAGGGTCAGTGTTGTAAGTCAGGTTTTAATTGTATTAAGTCAGGATTTAAGTGTTACAAGTCAGGATTTAAGTGTCTTATTCTTTAGGAGAGATTCAATATACTTCTGAATGTGTGTATTTGAATCAAGTCAAACAAGGTGCAGATTGTTAAACTTTAATGGAATTTGAATAAAGTTACTTTGTACCATCATGTGACTTTATCTGTATCCTAAAGAAAGAAAACTATAAACTTGCTTGCCCATTTTGCTTATTCCTTTGCTGTCCTTTAATTTCTGAATACAGTTCTTTTATCTCTGCTGTTTATGTTCTTTGCTTTTACTGCCTGTCCTCTTACTTTGCTGTAGACAATTTTGGAAGAAGATGTAGAAGATCCTGTATACCAGGTAATTTCTGAAGCTGTATGGCCTTGGAGTTTCAGAAATGGCTAGATACATGTTATCTTCAAACACAGCCAAAATCTTGAACAAGATGTTTTGAAATTTACTGAGAGAGTTCTTGTGAGAAACCTTTAAAGCCTCCACAGAAAGTAGCATATTTAGAGAAAAAGCTGTAAGTAATAGCACAATGTGTCTGTATAGAATGGACTATTTCAGTTGGAGTATAGAAATAATAGATGAAATATGTCATAAATACTACTTAAAATGTGGCTTGCATACCCAGATTTTAAGTTTCAAATTGAGATTTGTCATCATTTTTTTAATACAAACTCTTAACTGAAAAGGGAGCTACTCTGAGAATTAGGGAAGGTGACATCTTGTTCTCAAAGTAATAAGTTGACATTTTGTTTTTGTTTTCTGTGGAGCCAGAATTTAATTCAGAGGGTGAATATTTGGGGAAAAAAAACAAACCAACAGTAGCATTGATGTTGTAACACACTCCCTTGTTGGTGTTTGAGCTATGATTTAATAATAGATCTGAAATTTAAGTCTTGCTTCATCCAAGAAAACTGTCTGGGAGCAAAGATGACTATCAGAAATGTGTCAATATATTCATGTCCAATACCCTGCTGAGTGTGAAGAAGAAAAAGATGTAATTTCTTTCTCGTGATTTTGTGCTGAAACAAAATATGTGATAGTTTACTTCTTTTTTTCCTGGGGATTTTGTGTTCTTCCACTTAGGCATATCAGTGGGAGTCACACTGAAAGGAACCAATTCAACCATTAGTGAATATTGAACAGTGCCTAAGGTGCAGCAAGAAAGATGATAAGAGTCAGGATGCCCTAAATTACTGTTCAGCTATTATAATGTCAGGAGTTTTGTTCTGTACTCTTCACAATAAAGCAAGAACCTGAAAATGAAAAAGTGTTGTGACAGCCTTTTGCCACGTGGCCTGTTCCACACACACCAGCCTGTTCTCCCAGCTTGGATTTAGCACTTTTATTCATAGATAATAAATATATGTGGAAATAATTGCCATTATGTAAAAGAGGCAAAATTCATGTTGCCTTCAGAAAATTAATATTGGGCCACAGGCAGTCTCCCTGGCGAGGAAGAATTAGGGAGTTGCTCTAATGATCATTAAGAGGAGATTTAGGCCTGTTCATTGCCGGTTGATGAAATATGAAACAACCTTTCCTGGTGCTTCCCAACAAACCAGTTGTCCTGCTGCCAGCCTGTGCTTTGAAGTTGTTTCTTTAATGCCTGCCTTTGTTTTGACGTGGAATTCCAAACGGCCTTTTTCCCTTCTGTTTCATCTCTGACTGTCCCTCTCTGGCGCTGGTGCCATAGTACATTGTGTTTGAGGCTGGACACGAGCCCATCCGTGAGCCTGAAACGGAGGAAAACATTTATCAGGTATAAAACCTCTCCCCTCGCTGTTCCCATCGCAACGACCGCAAGCGTTTGATGAAAGTGCATTTCATACATAGCTCGCTTTTAGTTTTCATCCATCACCAAAAGTGTCTTGGCATTTCATTCTGGTGACATTATCTGCCCAGTCACAATGTGATTTTTTTTTCTGTTGTTTGTCATATCAGCTTCTGCAAATTTATATTAACTTTGTCAACTCGCAAACTTTTGAGTACACCATATGAGGTGATAAATGGAGATTCTCTTTTTTTCTTTCCTGTTAATTTTTTGAAATTTTTTACACCTATTCTGAGAAACATGCTGAAGATGTTTTGTTGGCAGACCATCCAAGCAATTCCTAGAAATTTCAGTGGTGCTGCTTTTGTTTCTGTCTTACCTAGGAAATAACTGAGCAAAACCTCAGAGCTCTCAAGGGATATCGCCCCAGACCAGGGAAACTATTTTCAGAGTGCATATGTTATGTTAAAGCCCGAGCTCACATTCTTCACACTGACAAAAAACTGCATAGAAAGCAATATAAAATAATCTTTTGTCGTTCAATTTATCCTCAAGGGATCAGTACGAGGTTTATTAAAATATAATGTAATTCATTTTGTATCACATACTGGAGGCAAATCTGAGGATAGACGGAGATCTTTGTGCGCTGTGAGAAAATTGTGATTCGAGGAAATCGTTCAGTGTGGAGGGGAAGGAGTTTCAAGCAGTGATTAAGCATTTCATCCAGCTGGACTAGAGGTTGATCTGCTTATAGGAAAAGATTGTAAGGTAGGCAGGAGCAGGTGTAGAACAAAAAGGGGAAAAAAAGGAAAAGCATTAAGTAGTGAGAAAATCTAGGAAGATCGTAGGAAAAATGAGAGGTAGTGTAGCTGTAAGCTGAAATAAAAAAGAGCTGAGTGGGAAAGGAAAACACAAATTAAACATTAGAAAATGACATCTTACAGATGTCATCAGAGGGTCATTAATATGAGATTCATTTAATCTTTCCCTGCTGCTCCCCTGGCACCCTCACCACACATACTCAAAAATGCAGCTTTTTGCATCTCTGGACCAAAACATGCAAAGCTCTCAAGGTGAGAGTCTGCCTAAGGCTGAACATTTCCAGTGTTGAAAGTTTGACTATTCTCAGCAAATGTTAAAAAATTGCTAGTCTAGTTGTCAGGTTTGTGCTAGAAACAAAAATCCCATGAGAAGTCGATTTGAGGAAAAGAAAAGGTGATTGTTGTTCATCAAAGTGTGGAGCTTTCAGTGACACTTCAAAGAATTCCTGGTGGAAGGAAGCAAAACAGGGCTGTGGCTCCCAGTGTTCGTAGATCTTCCAGCAAACACTGGTGAGCAGGGAAGAAGTTGGAACTGTGTTCTGGGGAATGGCCCAGAGAACTGGAGGATTAGGAATGGCCCAGAGAACTGGAGGACTCCTTGGGCAGTGTCTGTTCCATAAAATGGAAATGCAAGGTGAAAGGAGGTAGTGAGGCCTTGCCTCATCTCAGGGTACTGCTGTCACTGTCCTCTAAGTCACCAGAGAACTGCTCAAGGCTTCATTTGACAGATGTGGATGTGATGAAGTGTTTCCTCCTCCCACAGTGCTCACAGAAAACACCTGTGATTGGAGTCCCATACTCTGGATATTCACAGCCTGGCATTGTCCTCTGTGTTTGCTACAGGCACTACCTGGGTGCAGCAAATGCTGAACTCTGGGGGGTGAGGAGTCATTTTTTGGTCTCTCTGGACCTGCTGGATGCTGAGGTGTCCCAGCTGCAGACTGGCCCATAGCCATGAGCTTCCCAGCTCCTTGGGCTTCCCGAGCTCTTGGCTTCCACGAGGCTGGGTCTCCGCACCTCAGGTTTTACACTCAGATCACCGACAGAATTGTTTCTTTTACAAGGTCTTGGTAATCTCAGAACCATTCAGGCTATTATTAAAAACAAAATCAGAAAAGATCCTATTTTAAAATTTTTTATGGGGCTTTTGGTTGATTGGTTGGGTTTTCATTGTTTTTGGTTTTTTTTAATTTGATGCTGATTTTTGGCAGCTTCTATTATTTACTGTGAATCCTTCCCCACACCAGACATTGCTAAACATGTATCTGCTCAAGAACCTCACACAGCCTTGCTTCAGCTTCACCAAACCTTTCTGCTGGTGCTGCTCTGGCTTTTCATTTGCTGGCATGCAACAAATTCACTTCTTCCTTGGTGGAAGAGATTTCCACCCCGTGGGGAATTGTAGATGAAAGATACGTGCAGAAAGTGACAATTTCTATTTCTTTTTAGCATAATAGAGGTCATAACTTTCTTTTTAAGCATTCTTTCTCTGTCTGTCACCTCTCTTTGATACATTACCCCAAAGACTGTCTGTGTCTGCTCTTTTAATATTATCTGTGTAAGTTGCTGTAATTTGTTAGGCAAGGACTCAATCACTGAGTACATACCAACCCTCAGATTGCTTAATAGCATCTCCTCTGCTGCCTGGTGCTCTGGCAAGGTAGAGATGGGATTTTGGGAGGTGGTTTGGTGTTTGTGTAACAGCACTGGTCTCTGTGGAGAGGAAAGTTCTGCTCCATGAGGAGCTGACAATCCGAGATGGGGGGTTCTGAATTGTGGTGCTTTTATTGCTGCAAGATGCAAAGACATCCAGATGGTTCACAGCCTGTCACAGAGACAGAGCTGACAGCAGAAATAGTGCTGGTACCTCTTACTGGTACTGCTAATCAAAGGAAAACAGCAATTCCTTGCAGCCCCCCAGTGTAAGCAGAGATGCAAACAAATGTGGTGGTGCACAGCAAGAAAAGAGAGCAGGTCAGGCAGCACTGAGCTGGGAGAGACAAATGGCTTTCAGGAAAGTTTCTCTGTCTTCATATGAGATGCAAGGAGCTCTTCTCTGAGTATAAATTGGAGTAGAAAAAGGGGGATTGGTAGTGCAGGGAAAAATGCTCAGTCCTCAGTCAGCTCTGGATGTAGATTCAAATTGGGATGACTTCACAGAAAGGTTGGAAGGAGGAAGAGAGGAATGGCTGAAAGGGAAACATTCAGGAGAAAACAGAAAAAAATGTACCCTAATAAAGGTTTAGAAACAGTTTACCTTTCCATATTCCCCCTTCTTTTGTGAAGACTCAGCTTTTCAGTGACTTCCTAAATTGACCATTCCTGGTTCCTGCTCTCACTGTCACCTACAGCTCTCTTTCCAGACTGTCAATGCCATGACACTGAATTTTTACCAGTTTCACATATCTAACGTGATACTGGCTTTAGTGGAAGTGACCAGAGAACACCAAGGATAGGAATGGAAGAGATCTTCCACAGAGTACATTCAGTTTCTTTGAGAGTTCTTGACAAACTTCTTCAATGTGCACCAAGTTAAAGACCCACAGTTTCTTGTGAAAGCTGTGATGGGGTGAGAGAACAGCAGGGACAAACAGTACAGAGAGGTTTTTATGCAGAGTAAGAAATGATAGCACATCTCAATGAATAAGAAACATTTCTTCAGCTTCCTCTAGACCAGTCTGAGTTTAATATCAGAACCTTAAGATACTTGTTATCTTTGTAAACAAAAAGGTCATAGTTTTATCATATTTGCAATATCATGTCATTGACCTGTGAGGTTTCATTGTTGTCTGAAATGTAATTTTTGTACTCCAAATGCCTTGTTTGATGGAAAAGCACCACTGATTAGAACAGGTTACTGTTCTTTTTGCTTTTGTCATTTACACTGGACACTCAGTACTTCTAGGGAGGAAAGGAAATATAATCACAAATCTTAAATATGCAAACAAGTGGTCCTTGGGCAAGCACAGCCCAGCACAAAGCAGCTGAGTCTGCATGAGCAGGTTATAAATCCCCTGGATATAAATCATGACTGGTGGCTCAACTAAAGGCTCACACAGAGTTTAAGTGCATCATCTCCTGCCCATCTCTCCTGTGTCAGGCTTCAAGAGGCCTTGATTCCTTAGGAAGATTGCAGCATTGTAACACCAGATATTTCATAGAGCAGCCACAAGGCCCCATCACTGCAGTACTGGGGCTCTTTTTAGATGATTAAATAAAATGTGAGGAAGAAATCTGACACAAGGTAAAAACATCTCTTACCCTCATCTTGGTAACTCTGCTCTGTCTCTTCATCTGGGGAGATGATGAACTCACCTGACCATAACTTCCATTGCACATCTCTAACCCGCAAGCTAAAGGAAAAAACAACCATTTAAGTAGGAAGGAGCTCCTGAACTTCATGCAACCAGAATTATCTGAGAATGGAAATCTCCTTTCTGAACACTGCTGGGCTTTATAAAATTCAGATAGGTGTTTTATTTCTTCAGTATGTTTCCATTAATAGTCCTACTTGGATAAGAAGGGAACCATCCTCGATTTCATTACTATCAAAAATCAGTATTAAATGAATTACTCATTTATGTACACACTGTGCATAAATACCAGTTGCTTTTTTCAGTATTTCATCCAAGCTGCTTTTGTAGTGACCTCAGTTTTCCTTTGCTGTTGCAGGTTCCTACCAGCCAAAAGAAGGAAGGTGTTTATGATGTGCCAAAAAGTCAACCTGTAAGTGTAAGTATCTTCCCTATTTATGTACATAAAGGAAGTGTGGTTTTTAGCTTCTGTGACTTGAATTGTTGTCTGTAAGATTTGATCTGTTCCTCTTGGTGTGACTTTTGTCACTGATACGTTGTGGGTTGGTTTGGGTTGTGGTGTCACTAATATCCATCTCATTCATTGCTTGAATCTCCTTTCTGTCTTTTCTAACTCATTTTTAGGCAAATCACCATTTGTAAATGTGTTATTTGTGGTTAGGAGTTGACAGTAAGCCTTCTGTTAATGCTTGAGGTGCTGTCTGGTTTACAAGGGTTACTCCAGTACCCAAATGGGTATTATTTCTGTTGTGCCCTGAGTATACAAGAAACCAACTTAATTCAGCTGTTTTCTTTCTGTCTTGTGCCTTGCACGGGCATGAAAATATTAAAAAATAGGGATAATATGCTATTGTAGCCAAAAAACACCATTCCTGTTCTGTGTATTGGCATTTGGAAAAGGTGAAGCATTTATTTCCAAAATATGAAAGGAATGGTAACAAGCAGTGCAGAGAAGTGGCAGATGCTTTGGAACAAGGTGTGTGTTTGCTGAAGGGTGGGTTATGCTGTTCAATATAAATTTGTGCTATAAATGCATCAAGAAATCGTTGGATTGCTTTGGTTACACAAAAAATTAGTATTTCTGAGGATCTGTGTGAGAGTGGAGAAAAAACAAGGAAAAGGTCAGGAATTTCAGTGTAGTGTAAACATGGGGAAGGTGCCTGTGTTCAAGAGAAGGAGACTTTTTCACAACAGGATGTGGTGACTTGTACAGCTTGGGCTGACCAAGAATTGGAATAAAAAAAAGAAAAAAAATTCTGTGGAGGGGCTGGATGGGGACCTGGACTGTGACACTGCTGGGCTTTGCACAAACAAACCCTGCCAGAAATATTTCATGGTGAGCCAGTAGGAGCAGGGAAGCATCTTCATGTTGCCTGCAAAAATCTGGTGAAATAACTCACGTCGCATCACTGATTGAGGTATTCGTGGGCATGGAGTAGCTGTTGATTTTTCACTTACTTTTCATGTAATTTGTCACATAGTTCAGTGTTAGAATTTTTCTGCTGGGCTTTTCCTGTGACTCTTTTAGTGTCCTTTCAGTGATGCTTCAATTTCACTCAGGGTACAGTGTGTAATTTAGGTTGTTGCAGTGTGACTGGGTGTGCAGTGTTTGCAATCATGTCTGCAGACTCTCTGGTACTATTCTGTCCTGGAAATAACAGATGTGAGGTATAGGACTCATGGAACCTACTCTGTAATCATCAAATACATTTAATCTGCCATCTCCATGAAGCTGGTTGCATCTTTTTTAATTTTTTTTTGCTAGTTCATGGTTAAATTTAAAGGGATTAAAGCTTTTTCTCTAATCAACTTCTGTACATTAATTAATGAAGAAAAGGAGAAGAGGAAGAAAGAGGTAGCTGAGATCTTGTTTCACCTTTTTATATTAGTATGTATTAAAAGAAAAAAAAAAAAGAGCAATAGCTCTTAAAATTAGCAATTTAATATTCCACTGCCCATCTGATTTATTGCTCACCCTTCCACATGTGAGACTCTCTGTCATTGAGACACTTGCCATAATTTTGTTTTCAATTTATAGCTGTCATTATTATATAAACCTCTAAAATTCAATCTCAGGGCAAATAATCAAGCTCATGTACCTGCTTTAAACATGTAAGGACAGTTCCTTTATTAGGAGGTCTTGCTTTCAGTAATTTCATAATGGATGAATGAAGTGGGAAACTTTTTTGTGGCTCCAGTTAAGTTTCAGGCACCATGAACTCTCTCTGCTGATGATACATTCAGCTTTTAGTAACAATGCTGCAAGTTTTGGTTGAATTCAGGCTGAACTGCCCACGGTCCCTGGATAGAGATGGAGTTTCCTTCTTGGAATTGTTTTCCTCTGGTGTGTTCCCAGGTGGGTTTAGTCTCTGAACAGAAAAGTGAGGGATATTGAAGTGGTCATCCAGGTGCCTTGTCTCTCTGTAGCCAGTGGAGGGAATTGGCCACTGCTCAGGTTGCATTGACCTTGGAACAACCTGCTCCAGTGGGAGAACTCACTGCCCATGGCAGGGGTTTAGAACAAAATGATCTTTAAGGCCCCTTCCAACCCAAACAAACCATTCAGTGATTCTCTGATTCTGTGAAATTCCTCCCATCTGCACAACGTGTCCCTCTCAGATGGAAATAAATGTTCATATGCACGAGGTTCTTTTGTGGTGCAGATGAATTTTAAATGACTGCAGGTCTTCTAAAAGTTAGGCTTAGGTGGGGTGAGATTCTTGAGGGCAAAATGCTTATTTCAGAGTCTGCTTTGAAACTAGGCAGTGTAATTCACACTGATTTTCAGTAAGATACAGCTTCCTAAGGCACCAGAACCATTTGGGCAAATATTTCTCCATGGATAGGGGATCCCACTGAGGCTGAAGGTGTGAAGCATCTCCCTGGTGGTGCCAGGGAGGAGCAGGAGAGTTCAAAATTGTGTATTCATGTACTTAACAATGCTGTGCCATTGTGTGAGGTCGTTTGTCAGCAGGTGTCAAAGTGCTTTATAGCCTGGCTCCTCATGATCTCTGATATCAAATAATGTAAATACGGAGCAAATGAGGCGGAAAGGAACGAGCCTCACATCCCAGGATTGGAACGGACCCACTGAACTCAATTATCAGCAGTGGCTGCTTGCCAAGTCACTTCTCTGACATTGGGATGAAAAGATTGCTTATTCAATACAGTTCTTGTATTTCTCCATCTCTCTGCTGCATGCCTTCCCAGCAAATCCTGCTCTCCTGTGGTTTTCCTCAGCTGAGCTCCAGACACACACTTTTCCTGGACTTCAGTTCCCTCCCAGTACCTCTCCCTTCCTCGGTATTAGCTCACACTTCTTAAATTTTTTCTTATTTTCTCTCTGCTCTGTCCTTAAACCAATTCTCCTGTTCCCCATTTGCTGAGAGTAGAAATCAAGACAAAGAAAGCAGACTTACCCTAAAATCTTCTGTTAAGTGGTGCATGCTCCACTTAGAAATTCTAGTTCTGTGTGTGAAATTAACTGTTCTAAAAAAAGGGAAATGTTTAATGAGCTCTTTTTGTCATAATTTCCCTTCGTCTCCCCATTAAACATCTACATCAAGTTCTACCTGTCACGGTGTTTTTAGTAATAAGAGTCAGACTGTAAATACCCTTCACAGAGACTGTCAGTCACGTCACAATAAAACCTTCTCTCCTCATCAAAATGTCTAAACTATCTGCTTAACAATTTCATGAAGGCTTTCAAACAACTCGTCTCGCTGCTGAATAAAGATCCAAGGCTTCAGAGCTGGTTCCTTACAATGCAGGCAGGCACTTGGCTGGTGCCAGCTACGTGGGGAATATCAAACCAGGAGCAGACAGGGAGAAATTCCACTTAGGGCATGGTGTGGGAGGAGCAGATGAAGCTGGGCCCGAGCACACTCAGGTTTAGAAGCCACAAGCTCTGCCTGGTGGTTCTGATGTGTTTGGGAAAGCTCAGCTTTGATTCTGGCTGGGGTTGCAGTGCCATTCCCACATCTGGCTTCTCCCAAAGTTTGCATTGTTGTGGCTTTGCAGAAACAACTTGCAGGCTGTTAATGTTGACTTCAGCCTCCACAGTTAGGCTTCCAGGACTTCAGATTCTCAGACATGAGGAAAAAGGGAGTGCACAGTCCTGGTCTGTGGCCATCTGTGCTGGGAAAACTGTCCAGTTTTATTTACATTTTCTGAGAGAGACTCCTGTGTTCAAATGTCCTGACTTAGTCACTGTACTAGTTTGAAATCAAACCAGTGAGAGATCGCAAGTCAGAATTATAATTTAATAGGAAAATGATAAAAAGAATAAATGCAATAATATCAAAAACACTGACAGAGTCAGAATACAGCCTGGAACCCTGTTAGGGTGATGGTAGTCGTCCAGATGAGGTGGTCTTGTTGAAGCGTGATCCTCTGGAAGAAAGGGGGTCTGGTCTTCAGTTGAAAGTCCAGCAGTAGCTCCTGTCCTCTGGAAGTCCCGTAGGTAAGGGCTGTTGTGGTGTTCGAATTCTCAGCTTATATCCAGTATGGAATGCTTGGCTCCTCCCTCGGGGAGGAGCATCTCACAATGGGATGGTGAGTCATGAGATAAGGCCTTGATGAGCCATTAACAGAAAACAGTCCAGGAGGAAGTTATCTCTGAGTCATGCAGCAAGGCAGTGGTGGGCCCATTAACAGGGGACAATACAGGGGGAAGTTATCTATGAGTCATGGGGCAGGGCATTGATGGGCCCATTAACAGAAGGTAGCCCGGGGGGGGGGGGGGGGAGGCAGGGAGCACTGCCTCACCTGGTTTCAACAGTACATGAGGATGGTGATAGAATATACTGCAACCCAGGACATAATCCACCCCTTATTCTATTACCATCTACATAATTCCAAATCAGTACCTTCCTTAAACTCCACACACACACACACACACATATATATATATATATACAATGGAACCTTACACACAGTTCTCACTTAAAATGAGGTCTCCTTGTGGCACACATCGGGTTTCCCCATCTTTCCGCATTACCCACCAAGTGCAACCAGGTCCTTGAGCGAAGACAATCCCACGGATAGGTTTGCTCTTGCCTGAGGTGGGATTAATCCAAACAGTCTTTCCTAACATACCTCTCATGTGTACCACAGGGACTTTATCTCCATCCACCGTGTGCAAGGGTTCAGACTGGGCAGGACCAGCTCGATTGATGGATCCTCTGGTGTTAACCATCCAGGTGGCCTTTGCTAAGTTCACTTCCCAATTTTTGAAGGTTCCTCCACCAAGTGCTTTTAGGGTAGTCTTGAGTAGTCCATTGCACCGTTCAACTTTCCCAGCAGCTGGTGCATGATAAGGGATATGATAGATCCATTCAATTCCATGTTCTCTGGCCCAAGTACTTACGAGGCTGTTCTTGAAATGCGTCCCGTTGTCTGACTCGATTCTCTCAGGGGTGCCATGTCTCCAAAGGACTTGCTTTTCCAGGCCCAAGATGGTGTTCCGGGCAGTAGCATGAGGCACAGGGTATGTCTCCAGCCATCCAGTGGTTGCTTCCACCATGGTCAACACGTAGCGCTTGCCTTGGCGGGTTTGGGGAAGGGTGATGTAGTCAATTTGCCAGGCTTCCCCATACCTGTACTTGGACCATCTTCCACCGTACCACAGAGGCTTTACCCGCTTGGCCTGTTTGATTGCAGCACAGGTCTCGCAGTTGTGGATAACCTGTGAGATGCTGTCCATAGTAAGGTCCACCCCTCGCTCACGAGCCCATCGGTACGTTGCATCTCGTCCCTGATGACCAGAGGCATCATGGGCCTAACGAGCTAAAAATAATTCTCCCTTGTGCTGCCAGTCCAGATCCACCTGTGATATTTTCACCTTGGCAGCTCGATCCACCTGCTCATTGTTACGGTGCTCTTCATTAGCCCGACTTTTGGGTACATGAGCATCCACGTGTCGAACCTTCACGATCAGCTTCTCCACCCGAGCGGCGATGTCCTGCCAAATCTCAGCGGCCCAGATGGGTTTCCCTCTGCGCTGCCAGTTGGCTTTTCTCCAGCGATCCAGCCATCCCCACAGAGCATTAGCTACCATCCAGGAGTCAGTGTAGAGATAGAGCCTCGGCCACTTCTCTCTTTCAGCAATATCTAAAGCCAGCTGGACAGCTTTAAGTTCTGCGACCTGACTCGATCCACCCTCTCCCTCGGTAGCTTGTGCAACTCGTCGTGTGGGGCTCCATACAGCAGCTTTCCATTTCCGGTTAGTGCTTACAATTCGGCAGGAACCATCGGTGAAGAGGGCATATCGTCTTTCACTCTCCGGTAGCTCATTATATGGTGGGGCTTCCTCAGCACGTGTCACTTGCTCCTCTTCTTCAGAAGATAATCCAAAAGTCTCACCTTCAGGCCAGTTTGTTATAATTTCCAGAATCCCAGGGCGGTTCAGGTTTCCAATACGGGCACGCTGTGTAATGAGGGCAATCCATTTGCTCCAAGTAGCATCGGTGGCATGATGCGTGGAAGGAATCTTTCCCTTGAACATCCACCCCAGCACCGGCAGTCGGGGTGCCAGAAGCAGCTGCGCTTCAGTACCAGTGACCTCTGAGGCAGCTTGGACTCCTTCATAGGCGGCCAAAATTTCCTTCTCTGTTGGGGTGTAGTTGGCCTCGGATCCTCTGTAGCTTCGGCTCCAGAATCCCAGTGGTCGACCCCGAGTCTCACCAGGCACCTTCTGCCAAAGGCTCCAGGACAGACCATTGTTCCCGGCTGCAGAGTAGAGCACGTTTTTCACTTCTGGCCCCGTTCTGACTGGACCAAGGGCTACCGCATGAGCGATTTCCTGCTTGATCTGGGCGAAAGCTTGTTGTTGTTCAGGGCCCCAATGGAAATTGTTCTTCTTGCGGGTAACCAGGTAGAGAGGGCTCACAATCTGGCTATATTCAGGAATGTGCATTCTCCAAAAGCCTATGGCACCTAGGAAAGCTTGTGTTTCCTTCTTGTTGGTCGGTGGAGACATCGCAGTGATCTTATTGATGACTTCAGTGGGAATCTGACGCCGTCCATCTTGCCACTTTACCCCCAGGAACTGGATCTCCCGGGCAGGTCCCTTGACTTTGCTCCTCTTGATGGCAAAACCAGCCTTCAGGAGAATCTGGATGATCTTCTGTCCCTTCTCAAATACTTCTGCTGCCGTGTTCCCCCACACAATGATGTCATCAATGTACTGCAGGTGTTCTGGAGCCTCACCCTTTTCTAGCACAGTCTGGATCAGTCCATGGCAGATAGTAGGACTGTGCTTCCACCCCTGGGGCAATCGGTTCCAGGTATACTGCACACCCCTCCAGGTGAAGGCAAACTGAGGCCTGCACTCTGCTGCCAGAGGAATGGAGAAAAACGCATTTGCAATATCAATGGTCGCGTACCACTTTGCTGCCTTGGATTCCAGCTCATACTGAAGCTCCAGCATGTCTGGTACGGCTGCACTCAGTGGTGGCGTGACTTCATTCAGTCCACGGTAATCCACCGTCAGTCTCCATTCTCCACTGGACTTACGCACTGGCCATATGGGGCTGTTAAAGGGTGAACGAGCCTTGCTGACCACCCCTTGGCTCTCCAGCTCACGAATCATCGTATGGATGGGGGCCACAGAGTCTCTGTCGGTGCGGTATTGCCGACGGTGCACTGTTGCTCTGGCAATTGGTACCTGTTGTTCTTCAACTCTCAGTAGTCCCACAGCAGAAGGGTTGTCTGAGAGACCAGGCAAGGTACTCAGTTGTCTGATGCCTTCTGTCTCTAGAGCAGCTATCCCAAAAGCCCAGCGATAACCTTTTGGGTCTTTGAAGTACCCGTTCCTGAGGTAATCTATGCCGAGGATGCATGGGGCCTCTGGACCAGTCACGATGGGGTGTTTCTGCCACTCATTCCCAGTTAAACTCACTTCAGCTTCCAGTACCGTGAGCTCCTGGGATCCCCCTGTCACCCCAGAAATAGAAATGGGTTCCGCTCCCACATACCTTGATGGCATTAGAGTGCATTGAGCGCCGGTATCAACCAAAGCCGTATATCTTTGTGGGTCAGATGTGCCAGGCCATCGGATCCACACTGTCCAATAGATCCGGTTGTCCCTCTCCTCTACCTGGCTAGAGGCAGGGACCCTCTAATCCTGGTCATGGTGCACGTTGCTCTCCTCCGGTGAATATGCTCTTGATGTCCCTTCAAGAGGATCACTCATATCATCATTTCTATACCTTCTGATGTTCTGGCCACGAGAGACCGGAGCGGCGCTGGCTCTAGATGAGCTCCTTGTGGTAGTTGTCCCTCTTTTTAGTTCACGTACCCGGGCTGCTAAGGAGGAGGTGGGTTTTCCATCCCACTTCCTCATGTCTTCTCCATGCTCCTGGAGAAAAAACCAGAGGTTACCTCGTGGAGTGTATCCTTTCTCCCTGGCTGGGGAATGCCTACTCCTAATAGCAGAGACTCTTGTTGGTTCTGGGGAGACGTGGTAAATTTCTTCCTTAAGTTCCTTTTTTAGTTTCTGATGGCCCTCTTCAATCAAGCTCCGGACTTGCTCAGCCAGCCTTGTTTCCACAGATGAGACATGGGTGCGAAACGGGGCAGTGACAGTGTCCTCGTAGATTCTTAGTTTATTGGCCAGGACACCCACCCTGTCCTCACCTTCCCTCCATTGCAGTGTTGCCAGGTAACGGGAGTACATCTCTGGTCCAAGCCGTGCAAATCTCAGCCACATCTGTGACGTGCACTGGACACCATCTGGGCTCTTAGGAAATCTCTCATCTTCTGCAAAAATGATCTCCAGCACAGCCAACTCCCTCAGGCATCGGATACCCTGTTCCATTGTGCTCCATTTTCCCTGGTGCACCTGGAGGTCTTCTTTGCAGAGGTATCTGTCCCTTACACTTGTCAGCAGTCGCCTCCAGAGGCTGAGAGTTTCTTGGGTTCTCCTAATCCCCTGGTCAATGACTACATCCCGGGACAGCGATCCCAGTTGCCTGGCCTCACTTCCATCCAGGATGGTGTCGTTTGCTGCAGCGTCCCAGATGCGGAGCAGCCAGGTTAGGATGGACTCGTTCGTCTGGCGGGTGAATTCCCTCCGCAGGTCACGCAGCTCACCTAGGGATAGAGAGCGAGTGATAATCTCTGGTTCTGTCTCCTCCGCTGCGTGTGAAGGTCCTGCCTCACCCTCATCAGTCACTATGCGGACTGATTTGCTTTTTGATTTCTTTTTCTGAATGGGGGCAACTTCTACCGGTTTAGGCTGCTCTGGTTCGGTGACTGTTTGTGTGGAGGTGCTCATGGCCCTTTTGGTTCCTTTCTCCTCTGTGGTAGTCTGCGTAGACATGGACGCTGTTGTTTTGCTCTTGGTTCCTTTCTCCTCTGTGGCAGTCTGAGTGGACACGGATGCTGTTGCTTTGCTCTTGGTTTCTTTCTCCTCTGTGGCAGTCTGCGTAGACACGGACGCTGTGGCTTTGCTCTTGGTTCCTTTCTCCTCTGTGGCAGTCTGTGTGGTCATGGATGCTGTTGCTCTGCTCTTGGTTCTTTTCTCTTCCTCCTCAAGAAGACGCTGTACCACACCAAACAGTGCTTTGTTTCTAAGCATGGTGTACATGGTGCAGGCCATGCAGAGAAAACAAAACAGCAAGACTAGGCTGTCCTTGGCATCCAGAGAGAACTCAATATTTTTAAAAACTGCTGTGCCTGACCTGAAAGGCTGGAAGAAACCACTCTCCACTCTTCCCACCAAGGGCAGGGTGCGATTGTTGAGAAGGTCCCAGATGTAGCAGCCCAGACTAGGACAAGCAAACAAAATTGAGTATATATTCCGAATGGTATTCATTGCCTCACAGGTTATCATGCCATAAGCATAATAAACCAATAAAGCAATTCTCATACCATTCCCTGGTCTCAACAGGAGCAATACAACAGGCAAGTAGTTCCCCATGTGAGGGAAAATATAGAGAGCAAGATACAGTACCCATATAGACAAGCCAACCACCATGGTGGATAGGTTTCTGTTAATATGAAATTGCAATTCTGACTTTCTCTCAGGTTAATGCCCCACGTTGGGCGCCAAAATATGTACTAGTTTGAAATCAAACCAGTGAGAGATCGCAAGTCAGAATTATAATTTAATAGGAAAATGATAAAAAGAATAAATGCAATAATATCAAAAACACTGACAGAGTCAGAATACAGCCTGGAACCCTGTTAGGGTGATGGTAGTCGTCCAGATGAGGTGGTCTTGTTGAAGCGTGATCTTCTGGAAGAAAGGGGGTTTGGTCTTCAGCTGAAAGTCCAGCAGTAGCTCCTGTCCTCTGGAAGTCCCGTAGGTAAGGGCTGTTGTGGTGTTCGAATTCTCAGCTTATATCCAGTATGGAATGCTTGGCTCCTCCCTCGGGGAGGAGCATCTCACAATGGGATGGTGAGTCATGAGATAAGGCCTTGATGAGCCATTAACAGAAAACAGTCCAGGAGGAAGTTATCTCTGAGTCATGCAGCAAGGCAGTGGTGGGCCCATTAACAGGGGACAATACAGGGGGAAGTTATCTATGAGTCATGGGGCAGGGCATTGATGGGCCCATTAACAGAAGGTAGCCCGGGGGGGGGGGGGGGGAGGCAGGGAGCACTGCCTCACCTGGTTTCAACAGTACATGAGGATGGTGATAGAATATACTGCAACCCAGGACAGTCACACTCAATTAAACCCCGTGTATGAGGTTTAATTGTGCAGTATGGGACCTGCATTTTTAACAGGTACAGCTACTTGTTGCAAAACTGGAAAATATATCAGTTTGTTGGGAAAGTGTTTTGTGGTCTGGCTTGATGGTTTGGTGGGCTTTGTTTTTTGGGCAGAATCATAGAATGGAAATCATAAAATGATTTGGATTGGAAGGCATCTTAAAGATCTGTTTCAGCCCCCTGCTGTGGACAGGGACATCTTTCACTAGACCAGGTTGCTCCAAGCCCCATCCAACTGTTTGAGGGTTTTCTGAGCTGTCTTTTCTGGGATATTTTCTGGTTTATTCCTTAATAAAAACTTGAGTGGCACAGGAAGCAGAAGCCAGGTCCTCCTCCCTAATATTCCCAGTTTATAGCATCATCAACATAAAGTGATGAAGTTCCTTCATGTGTGTTAACTACATGGTTTATGTGGAATTTAACACTTGAGCTCAAAGTTAAAGGCATTTTAACCAAATCCTGAAAAATTGTTTTTGCACTGCTGGGTAGAGCAACACAATTCAGAAAGCTGCTAACCTGAATTCAGAGTCTGATTTCCAGCATCAGGAGGGGTTGGATGTTAGAATTAATCCATTGTTAATGTATAGATGAGTAGAGATAAAGATAATCTGGATAGTTTCTCAGCATTGAAAATCTCCTCATGCAAACTTCATGTTTCAGACCATCCCTGATTTTATATCTGGCATGTCAAATACCAGGTTTTAACAGTGAAGGAATGCTGTTTCACAGATAGGAATAAAATGTCCTAATTTAATTGTTCTTTTATGCCATATGGATATTGTGAGCTGCATTTTGAGCTGATTTTAATCTGTAGGAGCTGTCCTGCTAGCAGGTTTCCCATCCTGCATGGGTAATACCATTTCTCCAATGTGATCCTAAACCCTGCTCCACCAGCAGAGTGATTACATGCTGTCAAAGCTTGGAATTCACTTCCTACTGCAATCCTTTAGGATCTGGGGACGTAATCACATCGTGTGGGGAAGCTGTAATCCAGCAGCACTGCCCTTCATCAGTTTGATCTCTCCCTGTGCTCTTCAAGAAGAGAAAACAAAATAAAACCCAAAGATGCAGGCTTTTCCTTGGTTGGCACAGTTTTCTTGGTGGATATGGGGCACATGGGTGCTGCCATGGGTGTGGCAGTTTAGATTTTGTGTTTTTAATCCAGAATTTGGGTGATGTAAATTAGCAGTGAACATTTCAGTGGCTCCTCTCAGTCATGCAGTCTGTTGGGTCACATGTCTAAAGGCTTCATGTGTATTTGTATTCCTAAACTTCACTGGGTGCCTGGACATTTTTTTGGGTAATATTCTGCACCTTTTGATATTCTCCAAAGTGGAGAAAAGAGTGTAGTTGAACCATAGATGGATCTCAGTGATTGTGGCACAAATCATTGGTTCTGTCACCTAAAGTGAATTTTTGTCTTTTATTTAATGTGGCCCATGCAGATTTTTTCTGATAAAAGCTGATACATTAAATTGACAGCTGCACCTTTTGTTGATTCACTACTTTTGGATTTGTTCAGAGCCTTACAGCTCAGAGTAATTTACTAAAACATTTATTTACAACCTGCTTTCTAGGTAATTAAATTTGCAGCTTTACTGGTCTTTGTCACTTTATGCCTTTAATTACATCATTTTCACATTTAGGGGTTTAATTTTTGCACATTCATTCAGTGCTACCCTACATTATTATGTACAGAAGTACACAGGTCTTGGCTTTTTTGCCTGCTGAAACTCATGGGATTTCAAAGTTTGGAAAATACCTTGACAAGGTATTTAGTAATGAAGGTAGAAATAAGTTGTTTCTGAGATTTGGTTAGAGTTCCAGTCACCTGTTATTTTGAAAAGAAGTGGATACACCTGTCAAACAGTGCCTTGAAAGTATTTTAAATAATAAATATGAAGTTGCACCTTACTCCCTTTCACTATTAAGTTTATTCCCTGCAAGCATCCTGTCTCAGTCCAGAAGCAGAGTTTGGCTCCCACGTGGATGTCCAGGTTCTCATCACCTCTTGTGTCTCCCACCTGTGGTTCAAGGAAGCCACCCCTTATCCCCAGGATGTGTTCTTGACTGAAAGGATCAGGACATCTTTCCCTGTCCTGCCCACGTGTCTGGGACCTTTGCACCAGCACCCTCTGTGCCTGGGAAGTTCCATTTCCTTGGGAATGTGTAGCCTGGGAGCAGTGTGGGCCTGGATCCAAGCTGGAGTCACTCTGGTGGACTCCTGATTTATTAGAGTCTGTCGGAGAAAAGTGGTAATTGAAGCGTTTTAAATACTATTTCCTATAAAAGTAAATGCCCCAAGTACACAGGGAATTCAGAATTAAGTTCCCTGCAAATGAAGAGAAAATAAACAAATGAGTAAGCGTCTGTTTTGATCATATGAAGAGTTCCTTAATTTAAAGGCAGCTATCGAGCAACAGTGGAGCAATTCAATTCCCTCAACACGCCTCGGTAATCTGGGATGTCAATTAAATCCAACAATCCCAATTCTTCAGCTGTGCAGGATTGACTAACAGGATGTTTAACCAGCACATCCAGGGCTGCCCAGTCACCACACAAAGGAAACTGCACAGTTGGGGAATGCACTGAAGCTCAAGGCTGCCCTGTCACCATCACACCCAGGACTTGGGTTTATGGCTTCAGGAGAATTTCCTGGAGGAGAATGGTCGTGATCACTAATTCAGAGTTACCCTGTGAAACTGAAAAGAGGAACTTGAAACAGGAGAATTCTGATGTCCAGTGGATCACTGGATAAAAACCACAGGATTTTTGCCCTGTGCAGTGTCAGATGCCCAAAATGCCTGTATTTTGGATAAAAATCCAGCAGTGGTTTTATGGCAGCTCATGTTGCTGACGTGACCTGTACTGGTTGGGAATTGCCTCCATCACTGGAAGTGTTCAAGGCCCAGCTGGATGGGGCCCTGAGCAGCCTGGTCTGGTGGAAGGGGGTGGAACTGGATGAGCTTCAAGGTCCCTTCCACCCTAAACCATTCTTTATTCCACAACAAAATGTTCACAGCAGCTTTAAAATGAAAGGGTTGTGCTCAGCTGTACCTCTGTAAATCTGGAATGGTAACAGCAGTCTGTAACTGGGAAAGTTCATGGCATTTGAGGATCTGTAGGAAGCTGGAGATTTCAAAGACATTGACAATTGTTTCTTGACACGCATTCTTCTGTGTATTCTCTTTAATTGGGAAGTAATTGAGCAATTCTTTGTTGAGTTCCCATGCCACTTCATTAATTCAGCAGTAGTTCTACAGGAAAACAATGTCTGTGGGATGTTTTTCGTGTGTCTCGACCTACCAGACATGGTTTGACTGATGATGGGTTTAGTCACCATGCTGACATACTCCTTCATTGTGGTTCTAATTGTTTTTTTTCAAATGAATTGTGGTTAATTAGCAAGCTGCTTGCAGCTCATGGAGCTTGTAGCAATACCAACAGTTGTGGTGTAAGATGCAAACAACTGGGGCTTTCCTGAGCTGCAATCACCATTCGAACCATCAGGAAAGTTATTTGTCATAGCCAAAATATTTACGTGTTCAACTGAAATAAGATAGAAAATCTTTAGTTTGACCAACCATTTGACTTGTCATTAGGCTTACATGTAAAATCCATGTCAGAAAAAGGGAATTGGAGATGCAGAGAGGCTGTGGTTGGGTGATTCCTCTTTTGTCTGCTGGGCTGTGTGGTCTAACACTCACCCTGCATGCAGGAAACTTAAGTTTAAATCCCTCTGCTGCCTTAAAAGAGTTGAATAGCTAATACCCAGCTCAAAGGTTAATTACTAATTGCTGGTTATTTGCTATATTTAGTATCCTTCATACTCTTTTTTTCTTGCTGAGCTGTGTAGCAGAGTACAAGTTAATTACCACGTATTTTTTTCGTGCTTTTAAGCACCATCTTTGCTCCATTCTCTGAGATTACAAAACCATGTTTTGTGAGATGCTACTTTTATCATCTTGTTTGCAAAAGTACAGCAGTATTAAGCAGGTTTTCTCGTGCCATATGTCAGTGTAGATCCCTTGCTGCTGGTGAAAAACAGACTGAGTAGCAGAAGTTGGATATTCTGTCTTGATACTTGTATGGGAGTGAAAGAAGAAGGTGCTTCACACTTGTGGGCACAAAAGCCCTGTTTCAGATTTCCCTTTTAAATTCTGAACTTCTGCATTGCTTAGAAAAGATGTTTTTCAGAGGACTTGGTGATCAGAGGGAGTACTGGAGTGGATCAGTTTTATGTGGTTTATGAGAGCTGCAGTTCACTTGTCTCTTATCCTTATGGGTGCCTTTCAGCTCTGGATATTCTGTGATTACCATTGCTTGTGCACTCTGGAGTTTTCTTCAGCTCCTGGATAATAAGTTATTTTATAGTGAATAGTGAAGAGAGTCATGAGGAATTCTGCTCATTTAAAACCACTCCTGGCTTGGACTGGTGCTGCTGCTTTAAGGAGCCAGATTTCCATATTTTGTGTTTGCAGGATTGACAGGATGTCTCACATGCCTGTACAGGAGATGGAGCTTTCACACCAGGTTTAATGTCACCAGGGTACAAGGATTAATTCTCCTTCCTCTGCCCTGGCCTGCACACAGCTGCTGGTGAGGGCCTGTTGAGCTCCTGGCTGGCTGAGCTGGAGTGGGGTCTCACATTCAACACCTGCCTTCCTGAATAATTAAACCAAATTCCATGGAGGAATCCTCACATGAAGAAAGACCAAGAGCTGGAGCATCTCTCCAGGCTTCTGGTGCAGGAGGGCGGGGGGCAAACAAGGGAGCTGTCAGTGCACAAAGTGATGATCTGCTGCCCAAAACTGGGCCCTCTGAAAGCCTCCTGCTTCCATTTAAAGAGTATTTTCAGCATCTCTGGAGTTCTTTGAGTAAATGGACACAGCTTTTCTCACACTTTCCTCACCTGGGGCTGGGGGAACGCAGGGTCAGCTCCAGGAAGGTACAGGACTATCTGTTGCTGATTGTGCACAGTGACATTATGTTACTTTGACTTTGCCTTTTCCCACTCATTTTTTTCTCTTTTCTTCAGCTCTGTGATGAGATGGGGAGGGGGAAAAGCATTCTAAGCTGTTTGTGAGATTTTTAAGTGACGTGGAATTACTGGCTGATAACTTGTATGAAGCTTCTCAGTCATCTCAGACTTGATTTTCAACAGCCTGCTGTTGTTTGTGTCTGCAGAAATGAAGTCTCCAACACTACAATAAATATTACCTGAAATTTAGCATTCTGAAGTGATAATATGTGCTAAGTGTGTGGATGGATACAGATATGCACAGATGTGAGGGTACTATATTCCCATGTATATTTACATGCAGAAAAACTATAGATTTAAATATAACTTGAATTGACTCACGTCATTTTCAAAATTGCTATGGAAAGAAATTAATTACCTTAATTATGTTTACCCTTTGGCAAGAAAAAAGTTTGAAATGTGTGTGTTTTTTCTGAAGATACTTGGTTTTAGAGCTTTTGTCATCCAAAACTCAATCGTTCTTTTTTTCCCCTGAGAATGTTAAATCCCTTCTTTCACAAGCTTGGGAAAAGTTCCCTTAATGTAAGCAGGATCAGAACTCACTGGGTATGCTTACTGCTGAATTAATAAATATTTAGGAAAATAAATAGGTGTGTCACAAGTGGTAAAATTGCTTTATACAGCAGAAGATGAGATTTAGCACAAATGAAGTGTATGTTTGCCCCACATCCCAGCAGCATTCAGACTCACTGTTTTGATTGCCTGATTTCATATCTGTGCTCACAGCAAGATGGAAATGGTTTTCATTTCAATGCTGAAGTCAATAATTATGGAGGTTATCATTTTCATGCTCAGAAATTCATGTCATTTTCATAAATCATTCATCTCATTTCATAAATCATGCTTTACAGCTGGAGAATGGAAACTTATTGCTGGACATTGATGAAAATCTTGTTTCAGTCACTCAGGTAAGGTTGTGACACTAAAAAATATTTTAAGGAAATATAGCTGAAATCATCTCTAGGAATAGTGCAATTGGAAAATGTTCAGCTTGGGATTAACTTCACTGGAACGTAGCTAATATCAGATGTGAATAATCTTAATGAAGCATAAGGGGTGAAATCAGTTCTGTAGTGACAGTGAAATCACAGAAATAAAAGATAAGTGCTTGGTGTCCAGGATCTCATGTGCTGCAAGTAGATAAAGGCAGCTCTGTGTCAGAGAAGATGCATTCATTTATTCAGGCTGAGAGCTGGCTTGTAGAAAAAAGACTCCTGGACCATTTGGGACTTCAAAATCCACCTCCAAGGGCTGCTGTTTAAAGCTGCCTCCAGTCAGTAAATGAAGGTGTTGTGTTCCCACTGAATTTGTGTTTACATTCTCTGATGTGGTTCTGTAGTTCCTGTTGCATATGAGGTTGCTATTCTGTAAAAAAAAATAATTCCCCTGTAAATGTAATTTTCTTTCCTGGGGAATATTGTGAGTGAGGGTTTATAATAACAAAGTGCTGTTGACTTTCCTATCACTCTCTCCAGCTGCCTGTTTAGAAATGGGTCTGCAGAGCTTTAACAGAATTATATCTGTGAAGAGTATCCAAAGATCCATCACCTTGAAGCACTCTGAAAAGTATTACTATTCCCATTATCCAGGAGGATGGAGGCACAGGAATCTGAGTTACCACCTTTCAAATGCATCTCATATAATCCAGAGTTCAAGAGTATACTGACTATCAATTTCCAGTGTTCCTGTGAAACCTATACTATTTTTTCCACAAAGAAATGTATAGTTTTGCACACATCTGTGTGCACCCTGCCCTTTCCCATCCTCCCTGGCTTGCTCATCTGAGGTGGAGGCACAGGGGAGCTTTTGCTCATGGAAAGGACACAAGTGTTTCTTACCAGCAAACAGTGAATAGTTCATTCACTATTGGGGGTAGTTCATTCACTAGGTGGGGGCAGGAGAAGGGCAGGTTTGGGGTGATGCTAAACAAGCAGTTTGGAGAGATGAGAAGAAAGTGGCTCTTGGAGTATTTCAGTGTCACCTGACACCTCTTGAGTCAGTAGTGCCTATAGGAGGCTTGAAGTGATTTCCAGATGAGTGCTGCTGTTGTCATTATTCCCACCTTCCTGGGCATTTTAACACCCCTTGCCTAATGTGTTTGTGCACACTGCAGAAGGGGCTTAGGCTGGGTTTGTTGCTTGTTTGGGTTTTTTTTTTCAGAAGCTTTTCCTGGCATTATTTTAGTACACAGCATTACAATTGGTGTACCCTGAAGAAAATGTGTCTTTCCCTTTTTTTTTCCCCCTTCTGCATTTCCATGCAGATATTTAGAGGGATATATAAGCCCAGAAGAAGAAAATGCATTGTCATAGCACTAAGCAATGTGATCTTTTTAATTTAAAACATGATGTGAGAAAATGTGAGATAATTCATCCCTGGGTACATTGTGATGTGAAGCTGAGAATCAACAGAGCTGCTTAGACAAATTCCAGTTCTGAGTGATTGTGGTGTTGGTTTTATGTGTGGGAATAGAGATTGGATTGAAAACAAAAATGTATAAGCTTTTGATATGTGTAGTCTTACTCCTTAAGGGGTAATTTGTACTGGAAGGTTAAAGGCAGAAAAAAATCTTGGGGTGATCTTGGTCTCTTGGAAAGCTGTAAAGCCTGACCTGCCAGTCTGGTTACTGCCCAAAGCTTTCAGGGGCTGCTTTTGAGAACAAGACTCAACTGAATGTCAAACCTGTCTGGGTGATAGGAGGATCCAAGGTTTATGTGCCTAAGATGGGGAGGATGAGCTAAACTGAGATTTGCATTAAATCTTGTTCATAATGGGAATTGTGCCTTCCCACATGTTGTGGGTGTGATTCTGGGAAAATCAGTAAGAAAGGTAGTGAGGAGAAGTTCTGGTTCTCAGCAAAGCTTTGCAGTATAACCACCCTGGTAAGGATGGTGGATGGGGTTTGGGTTTCCTGCAGAGCTCTGAGGGATCTGTGCTTTAACATCCCTGAACTCCAGCTGAACTTGTCTGCAGGTGGGTGGGAGTAAATTTGCTCTAGAACATGTGAAGGAGCTTTGATTATGCAGCCACTCAAGATGCTTCTTATAATAAAGTGTGTTTTCTCTTCTGGTCCAGTTAGCCAGGCCTGCATGGGTGACCTGTTTTGAGCTCCCAGTGAAGGGCGTCCCGAGGAAATATTTCTAACAAGAATTAAATGTAGAGCCACAAACTTGCAATAACCCAATTGTGCATCCTCCTTCAAGTCCACTTATCCAGGTCACACCTGTCCCATGGGCAAGGGGAAATCAGGCAGCACTTTAAAAGCCCTTCCCTTCTGTATCCTTCTGGCACTCCATGTGCTGCTGCCATGCTTTAAGACCTTCAAGTGAGGGTTTAGAAAAGGAGCCAGGGAGAAGCACTGGCCATAAATCACGCTTGGAGCTCACTGATGTTGAAGGCTGAGCAGTAATGCATCCAGTCCTGTTCTGGATAGTTGTTTCATGTTTTATTCATTTTTTTTCATTGTAGAGAATTCCCTACAGAATAGTTTTACAGTGAGTTGTTGGCTATTTGGGTCCATTAGCAATGTTAAAATCCCACAGCTTCAGCCTTGGTGCTTCCTCCATGTGGGACTTCACAGTTGAAGCCTGCAGGACTTTGGGGAGGTTTATCTTGTTTGCTGTTACCAGATAACTTTACAAGTTGTAACTACTTAACTCACACTTTCTTCTCCTCCTCAAAAGATAAATGGAATTTTTTTTCTCTTTACAGGCTGTTACCCAACTAGAGCTTTTTGGGGACATGTCCACTCCTCCTGATGTAACCTCTCCCCCAGTGAGTACCCAGGGAAACTGCTCTGTGTTCTTCCCTGCATGCTATTTCCAGCACATCTGTGGAGCACATTTACAATTTGTGTCCTCAGTCATTCCAGTGGGGAGGATTTCAAAGTAGTATTTAGGTTGCAGGAAAATAAAAAGTGAAGGAAATTGAACATGCAGTCCCTGCTTCATGACAATGTGCAAAAATACCTTTGATTTTTTTTTTTCTGCCCTAGTGTTGTGTCACATAGGGTGCAACCTGAGCTGCAGGTCTCCCTCCCTGGTGTTTGTCAGAGGGAAATGCTTCAGTTCTCACTGCACTGCAGAAGATCTAGTTACAGCCTCATATTTCATGTCTCTGGATCCACCAGGTGCAGATCCCAGAACTGCTGTTAAGTAAAAAGAGAGAGAGAGAGAGAGAAAGGGCTTGATGTATTTCAGTGGGAAAAAAAAAAGTCTTAACATGCTTTTCAGCATTATAAAATGACAAACAAAATTTCATATGAAGCTTTTTGTGTTATTTCATATAAAGCCTTACATAAAGCTGTAGAGAAGTGTGAATATACTGAGAAAATTCAAGTGCTGGAGGTCAGGAGCCTCAAATCTCCAGTATATTCTGGATCGTGTCTGGGACTAGATGCTCAAAGCCCTTCCTGCTCATTCTCAGCTTACTCAATTGGATTTGGCTTTTCCTTTAGTGTAGACCTGTGATTCTAGTTTTGTTTGTTAATTAGAAGCAATATTTATTCATTTTTCCATAAATCCTGTAGATATTTCATTTATTTTAACTGTTAATAATAACTTAAAAGTTAATGCATTGGTCACTGCCTTTCCATTTTGTCACCTAACACCTAAAATCGCAATGTCTGTTCTGGAGAAAGAAATTATGTCAATATTTTGTGTGTGATGTATTCCAGGCAAATTTCACCTTCTTTTCTTTCCTCTGATGAAAAATTTCTTCATTTGTTTCTTTTTTTTTTTTCCATCCCCAACAAACTCTAATACTTTTATTTCTGTTGCTTCTTTCCTTCTACATCTTCCCATTCTTTCTTCTTTCTTGTGCTTCAATCCAAGCCTGGATTTTTAGAGTTCCAGGTGATGTGACAGCAATGTGCAGCAGAAGCTGCAGCTGACACATCACCCTTGTGTTTTCTCCCTGTGTCCCTGCAGACTCCTGCTACTCCAGGTGATGCCTTTATCCCATCTTCATCCCAGTCACTCCCTGCTAGTACAGACATGTTTGGTTCTGTACCTTTCAGCACTGCTGCCGTACCCTCAGGTAAGAAATGCGCTGGAATTATAGTCTGGAATCAGATCTGGGGATCAGAGCCCAGCTCTGGTTTGCATTTCAGTACTCAGGGCATTGACTTTAGCAGGCTGGAAATGAGGAAGGCTTTTGAGGTCAGTGCTTCAGGGCAAGGCAAAGCAAGTCTTTAACAGGCAGGGAGTACATTAGCTTGAATTTGCCTATATTTTTTAAAGCAGAAGCCAAAAAAGTCACTGGGAGTTCAAGCATAGTTCAGCCATCTGTATAACAGAATTTCTAGGTAGAGGAGCAAGAGAGAAAACAGCATTTAGTTTAGATTTGGGGGTTCTGTGATAGCAGGGAATATCCTCTGTTGTCTCCAGTAAACAGAGGCTGAGAATTTGATTACACTTCAAAGATACTCCACTTTGTCAAGTCTTGGAATGTTCTCTAGACTTCCCTGTGTTCCTCAGAGTGCTCAGAATTCAAAAGCTGGGTGCATTCTGCACAAACACTGTGGTTTGATTGCTGATCTCTCCCAGTGCTCTCAGCCCCACTTAGGAAAAGAAAGGAGGAGGAGGAGGAGGAGGAGTGCCTTGAATCATTCAGCAGTGACTTTCTAATTGGTTACCTCCCTTGATGGCACCAGATGAGCCACTGCACCTCAGGCAGGTTACAGTGGCAGTGAAGTGTTTGGGGATAATGCCAGATGGAAATTTCTGCTGGGATGAGGTCACAGCAGGGGAGAGATCAAAGAATGTCTGGAGAATCCATCCTGGACATCTCTCAGAACAGAAATGTATCTGAGCTACTGCTCCTTCCATCACTCAGGAATTAGGTCTCCCAAAGTTCAGTTCCTTATTTTTTAATTTCATTGAGTTTTGGGCTTTTCTCTGTACAATATAGCAGCCACCCTTATATTAGTGATTACAAAACAGCCTAGAAATAAAGCAGAGGAAAAGGTACAGGAGGACTGAGGAAACAGGTTGGAAACAAGAGTTTTAAAGCTATAGCAGTATTAAAAATGAGAGAGAAGTTACATTATGGAAAGTATTAGTGGTAAGTATTGAATTTAAATTTGAAACAGCATTATCTGTAAAGCACAGGACTTCTATCAATGGAACATAATTATGTTAGCTGGCTTAATTTGTGAAATGTTTTACAGGAGTTTTAGTTTCAGAGCATTTTTGTTGTTGTTGTTGTAAATAAACAAACACCTGATCCTATAATTCCTACACAGTCAAATTCTTGGTAGCTTTAAAGGAGGCTTCAGGTCTGACAGGAAGCAATTATAATTTTGGTTTTAATCTTTAATTTCCTCCTCAACTGGAGGGGGTTATGTTAGCCTAATACCTGAAGCAGTTTGTTGTTAATAGGTATTTAGTGCAGCAGAAGCTCAAGATCTTTTTGATGTTCTCAAGTAATTGGGTAATAACCAAGTGTGAGGATTTTAATCTGAAATCATGTGGGTTGGATTTTTTTTATTATTATTAGTAGTAGTAGTAGCAGCATTATGATGCAATTTGAGATGATTGCTTTGCAGAGTCCACCAGCCTGTGGTTCTGTCTGTGAGTATTTGTGCAGTGATGTGAATTCAGTGTTTTTCTTCCCAAGCATGCTGCAGCTCTGGGATCACTGGTGCAGCTTTGCCCGTTTCTGATTTACCGCCTCGCTTTTCCTGCGTGCTCTCGACAGCGCCATTAAAATCTTTCTTCCCGCTTCTTTCCCCCCTCCTGCTCTGTTTGTTCCCTGAAGGTTATGTTGCCATGGGAGCTGTCCTGCCCTCCTTCTGGGGACAGCAACCACTTGTTCAACAGCAGTTGGCCATGGGTGCCCAGCCTCCAGTCGCTCAGGTGATGCAGGGAGGACAGCCCATCGCGTGGGGCCAGCCCGGGATCTTTCCTCCCACCCAGCAGCCGTGGCCATCTGTGGCTGGCCAGTTCCAGCCAACTGCCTTCATGCCAACACAAACTGTTTTGCCTTTACAAGCAGCCATGTTTCAAGGTACCATTGCTCCTATAGCCACCGTCCCGCCCACGAGCGATTCCAACAGATCGAGTCCGCAGACAGACAGGCCCAGACAGAAAATGGGAAAAGAAATGTTTAAAGATTTCCAGATGGCTCAGCCTCCACCAGTGCCATCAAGAAAACCAGATCAGCCTTCCCTCAGTTGTACCTCAGAGGCCTTCTCAAGTTACTTTAACAAAGTTGGGATGGCACAGGAAGCAGATGATTGTGATGACTTTGACATCTCTCAGTTAAATTTGACTCCTGTGACTTCCACGACACCATCTACAAATTCACGTGAGTATTTATTTGCTTTCAGCCATCCCTTTCCTTGGGCATAGCTGCTCCTCAAAGCACCTCTATCCCTTCTTAAATTCTGACCCAGATACTGAGAACCTTCATGCATTTTCTGGCTTAAGAAATGTGTTCCAGCCATTAAGGAAAAGATCAGAGAGGAATTTCAGAGGTCACAGAAATGAACAGCCCAGATACCTACAGTCTGAGATTTAATTTCTAAAACAGTAAAATTTGTTTTGTAATGGGAACATGCAAGCTGGTTGGTAGAAGCCCATGCCATTCAACCTTACAGTTGGTTTCACTTATGTCCCATCCATACTTTGCAGAAATTAGGGGATGGGTATTTATTTTGGTAGCTTGACATATTGGACACGTGGGGAAATTCAGTGAAGAGCTGTAAAAAAAGCTTATAGTGTTGATAGCATGGTGATGGGGGATTTGCAGATTGCTGAAAAGAGGAATTAATGAGATTCACATGGGGTCAGTCAGAGACCTGTTTCACTTATCTGCCACAGGGCAGGCGACCCACACATTCCTAATATAATGTAGTGGTGTCTCCCAGGTTCATAAAGACATAGGCCAGATGCAGCCAAACTTAATTTGGAGGTTGCCAAATGAAATCCAACCCATGGGATTGATAATGACAACTGTGCCTGAATTTATCTCCTGCAGCTCCTCGTTAGAGAATGATTCTTGGGGGTGGTGGAAATTGAGGGATGTAAAAGCATGAGCAAATTTTGTGCTGAAGTGTCTTTATGAAGAAATCAACAGAATAATTGTTGCTGTTGCCTTAATCCTTGTTTAGCTCCAACCCCTGCACCCAGACAGAGTTCTCCATCAAAATCATCAGCATCTCATACGAGTGACCCTGCTGCAGACGACCTCTTTGAAGAGGGGTTTGAAAGCCCAAGCAAAAGTGAGGAGCCAGAGGCTGTGAGTAGCAACAAGGTTTCTAAATCCTCATTGTTTCCTTTTAGCTAGAAAAGATAAAAGCTGATGAGGTGTTGTTCTGCAGTGTCAGAAATAACTTTTCCTGCAGGGCTGGGTGGTGGCTATGGGGGAACTGCAGCCAGAATTCCCATCCTGCTTTGGGTTTGACAGCTGCTGGCACAACATTTCTGCTGATGTGCACTAACACTGCAAACAAGGAACCAAACTCAGAGTTCATATGTAGGGCTGTACATGTTAGTTGTACCCAATGTCCTCTTTAGCACACCAGCAGTCACTTTACTCGTGGAAAGGAAGTTTGGGGTAAAACAACAAACATGAGGCTGCAGAGAAAGATGTGAAGAGTTTGTGTGTTAAAAGATGATGGTTGATGTTGTCTTGCACATTCTTGCATCCCAGTTGCTTGCCTAGCTACGTTCCTCAATGTTCTGGCCCTCGGTTTGTGATTTCTTTGCCTTTATGGACCAAAGCAAGAAATGTTACCCAAGCAATGACTGTAAATCACCAGGGATAAGGGAGGCAGGAGCCCGAGTGAGCCAAAGGCAAGAGGGAGTCGGTACAACAAAAAGCTCAAAATAACCTAAGTTTGGACTCTTTCTGTTTCACGTGGCTTTCAGGGCCTTTTGCAGTTCTGGTTGGCCTGATCCAGTACCTTCTGAAGTCTGTGGCAGCTCCTGCCTGGGCTCCAGCAGGAACTGGTGAGGTCCTTTGGTGCCTGCAGCAGCCGTAGGAAACCGCTGCGGCTTTGGAGAGCGGGTCAGCGGCGAGGCCTCGCTCTCTGGTTTTCATGAGATAGGATGTACTTGTTATGCCCACAGCATGAAAATAACCTCGTGTTGACTTTTCACTTTCTATTGTTGAGAAAAAAAGGTGTTATGTTCTTGTATTCTAGCCTGATGGGTCTCAGGCCTCCTCCAACAGTGATCCCTTTGGTGAGCCAACTGGTGATACTATAAGTCCACAGGTCGGTAGCTAGATAGCACAGGTTGGGGTAGGTATCTGTCCTTTTTTTCTCTACACCTTGAGGTGTTCACTTACTCTTCCACCAGTGCCTGCCATTGCTTTCATGGATGCATGGTTTATTTTTTTTTTTAATTCCTTTTCATCTTTTCCGTTTTTCCTCTCCATCCTCCACAGTGTATTCCTCGTGCTTGGTGGTCTGCATGGCTTTTGCCATTCACTGAGTGTTGCAGCTTATGCAAATATGTGTGTTTCAGCTGCCTGCATGCTTTAAAGAAATGTAGACTTACTTTACTTGGTGTTCAAATTCTGAGGGCAAATAGGGAAACTGAGCCACTACTAATGACATATTAGGCAGAGCACTTTTTTAATCAAAGCCACCCTGGCCTTCAGTCAGATGTAACATACTAAATGGAATAAGACATCTTACCCATAGACATAACAGTCATTAAATAAAATTATGTAATGATACATGAATGTCTCTACCCTAAATCAATGGGATAATCAGTAGAAGAAGCACGTTTATTATCTGCATGTAAAAAATATTGAAATGGGTTTGTGTATTTTTATCTCCAACTGCAAATTAAAAACATCTGAAAATTATCATCATTCATATTACCATTGGCATACTGATGTTTTAAAAATTATTCATCAGTGTAAGTCATTTAAACCCAGACAGACGGGAAAGATGATCTTTTCATCTTTTGTGTTACAGAACACGTAGAAAATGTGGCTGCCTGTGAATGTTCTGTGATTTGTTTCAATACAGTAAATATATTTTGCCAAAAAAACATTGAAGCTACAAAGTTTTATGAGTGCTGAGCGTTGTTATTCCATCCAAATACTCTCTAGTGTTGCTGTTTGAAGAATATGTTTCATTATCTTCTCCCCGTCTGCCACTCCTGTTTGGTATTGCCCAAATACATGATCTGATGTGGCTTCTGTGCTCCAGCACAGAGCTCCTGGAGCAAATCCAGAGCAGTGGGAGGACCCTTCCCATTTTTGTACAGAAATTCCACTGGGTTTGCCAGTGACTTACCCATCCTCTGTTTAGTTTCAAGTCAAAATGAGTAGTTTCCTTAGGAGTCAGTTTACTGTGTGCATTAAATATGATTTAAAAAACCTTACAGTAACTTAGCTTTGATCCACTTGGGAATAATGAAGTTCTCTCTTAATAATATGTGGTGCTGTGAGAGGGCATCTCCCCCTCCTGTAGCTCAGCTCCTGGGGGCTGCAGCAAAAGCAGCATTAAGCTTTGTGTCTCCTTGAGTCTAGAAGTGACAGTGTGAGGAGAAAGTCAAGCTGGGATGAGCTCCTCCAGCAACATTCATTATTTACTCCAGTGAGAGCTGCTGCTGCAGATGGATGGTGCCACGTGTTAATTTGGCTGTGCCTTTGCCTGACCTTGGCCAGCACTGACATCCCCAGCTATCCCAGCTTCAGACCACTCCAGGAGTTCTTCCCTACATCATGAAAGAGGATTTGCCCTTTATCTGAGTCCCACACTCTGGAAAAAACCCACATACATCTGTTTATTATGGTTTATCACAGTCAGGGTGGTTCTGAAATTCAGAGCTGCAAGAACAGTGTATTACCAGTGGTTGCAGATGGTTTTGCTGCATTTTTTGTTAATCCCTGTAGAGCCTCGCATCAAAATACATATAATTCTCAGAAATATATTCTGGGAAATGTTAACTAATGTTCCTGATTATGGTATTACAGTAATTCCTAAAAGCTGTAGGCAGGAACAGGAAGCTGAACAAAAAAGAAAGCCTCTCTCCAGTGAAGTTCCACTAATATCATTGTGCCTGTGTGCAGAGCCATTCAGCAGCAGTCCGTAGGAAATCCACTTCCCAAAGCCAGCCCATCCAGTTCTGAAGCCTGATGTCGTCAGAGCAACGGGAAGTCTAATCTCCATGGAAAATTATCAATTCAGGACTTACTGTGGAGTTGTGTATTGAGCTCTGCATTCGGAGAGAAACTTAATGGGGAGAAACATGTCGTGCCAAAGAATCACAGTCTGCATAAAAGCCACTTTTGTGGCTTAGATGGGAGATTACTTTGCTCTTTAGAACATGGTTCTTACCCCAAGAGCAGCACAGTAACAACTCAGCTGAATGGACCTCTCAGGAACAGAGCATTGTGTGCAAAAATGTCCAATCTGTCTGTTCCCAGCATCCCTGAAATCAGTTCTGCCCATAAAATATCTTTATTTGTCTTGATGTATTCAGAATATCCACCTGCCTGTTTTTTATGCCCTGATCTTTCAAGGTACCACAGAAATTTGGTTTCTTGATTCCTTCTGATACTCTATATTATCATCTAGTTATTATCTTCTTTTCTCCTATTTTCCCTCTCTTCCTTTTGCAACTTTCAACTTGAGCTCTCAAAATCCTCATCCTTCCAGCAGCTGCTCTAGAAATCACCCTTCCAGATATAGCTATGAGCTCTTAGTAGGTAAATGTGGCATTTTATGGATGTATTACATTTTTGTCCCTTTATGGTTGAAGATAAGCAGAAAGGCCCAGCTTCCACAGGTGAAATAAGATTAACTCTTTGCAGAGCTGTTTATTGTATTTGGTTGTTTCCCCTTTGCTCACGCATGGCGTTGAGGATGGAGAGTGATTTTGCAGAAGAGGTGAAGAGAATACAGGATAAAATTATTCCCATCTTCAGATTATTTCTGTTTAATCCCTACTGCTGTCTTTAGATTTTGTGGGGAGTAATTGTGGTGGAAGGAAAGAGAGGGAAAGAACTGTTTCTTCGCTGTGATCCTACCAAATGTCTTAAACATTTCTTATGTTGACATTGTACATTAAAGCAGGAAGTTTGAACAGAGGAACAAACACAACTCTACTGAGCTGCTGCCCAGCTCAAAACTTGCACTGGCAATCATTCATGAGAGATTCTCAAGAAACCTTCAAAACATTTGTGGCTAGAGCATATCTCCCTGAAAAAAAAATGGTTCAGTTGTTCTGAGAAATGTGTGCAGACAATTAGGAGCCCTCAAAATGTGTCACACCCTTCACGATGCCATCAGCGCTGTCAGGAGAGCAACAGTTCATTAGAATATTTGTCTATCAGCTTTTGGTGGTGCTTTGGTGGCCCACTGCCATCATCCATCTTGGAGCAAGCGCTGTTCTTGGTGATAAATGTTCCTAAAAATCTTAGTCAGCTCCGGGATGGGCTGCTATAACTCTTTTATTCGGGCTGGTTTTAGGAAGTGGAGAGAAAACAGCAATTTATGGGCGAAGTCTTGGGTTACCTGGGAGCTTAGTGAGCCTCAGGAGGGAATATCGAGCTGATTCTGTATCCTGCTCTTACTTCTGCCTCTTTTCTGTTGCACCAGGGCTCCAAATAGGCTCAAAATACTACAGGCTGTATTTGCAGGACCTATTCCAGCCTTTCACCTGGCTCAATAGGAACTGGATAAAGTCCAAGGAGAAATTCCTAATTACAGGTGACCTGCTCTTGCTGTAGGCTCTAAAGCTGTTGTTCTCAAGCTGAAGACACAGTGCTGAGCAGGGCTGGGAACCTGAGAGAAGTAGTGTTGTGTCTTTGGAAGGGGATCACAGGTTGGGGAGTCCTGCTTCACTCCAGAGAAAACCTAAAATTAACATTTCAGGTCTCCTGCTGAGTTGGTTGTTCCTATTCCCCAGGAAATATGGAGGGGCATGAGGAGAGAAATTCCTCTGTGAGCAGGGGTATCCTGCAGGCTTGCCTTCATCTCTGCTGCTGCAGTCTCCTTCAAGCTGTCCATTTCCATGTGGCCAGCTCATACAAGGGCTTCTCACCTCTTCAGTGTCACCAGTCCCACCTGGGGTCATCTTGTACCCTTCCCTTTCTCCAACTTCTTCCTCTAAACAAGAGACAGCATTCTTTGTAGTTTGTCTAGAGCTGTGTTCTTGCTGATTTGCAACAGTTCAATTCAGGGACAAGCTCTCCTCGCTTCCTTTGTGATGAAGTCATTTAGAAGTTCCCTGTCTTCTGCCTGACAACTGATTTTAAAAATCTACTTGTGAAAATTCAGCATCTTTGAGACTTCTGAACAATTTGCTTCAAATTGGCCACTGGGTTCAGTTGTTACAAAGGAGAATTGACAGATATGTAGATGGAAAGATATGTGGATGACAGATCTGTAGACAGATATAATGGTGTGGCTACTGTTTTGGGAGAGGGGCCCAGAAATAATCAGTGTTTCTTGGCTGCAGTTCATTTTTATATCAGGACCAAGATAAGGAGCAGGTTCATCTTCCTGAGTAGTTGTCATTGCTTTTTCATTCATGGATGTACAGCATCCATCTCACTACTAAAATGACAGAGATTTTTAGAATGCTAATAATGAAACTGAATATTTAAGACTAGGAAATATTCCTGGGTAGGTTTATGGTAAGAACAGAGGTGCTCTCCAGGCATAATCCTGAACTAGAAAGTTGCTGTATTTATGCTGCTAATGGAGGCTGTGAGAAAAATCACAAAATATTAGTACGTTATAAAAGGTAATAAATAAAAACTGCCTGTTAATGGGGCAATAGGAATGACCTGTCTTATCACCAAAGATATTTAATTTCAACCCCGCTTGCCAACTTGACTCTGTCCTATTTTGCCTATGGGTCAGCATGCAAAAAAACAGAGAAGACGCTTCGCACTCCCACCCCCTTCACTTGCATCCCCAGCACAAGATGCTCATTTTGTGTGGCTCTCCAGCACACTTATTTCATGAAACTCTTTATCATTTGAGCCTGCCCTTTGTGATCAGTCAGCCAGGACTAAAAGTGGCTGTAAAGGGCACGGAAATCTGTGCGGGCCTCACCTCCACAATTGAGAACATCTTGCCTGCAGCTCTGCACGGAGCAGGTGCCTCGCAGTGATCAAAGGGCTGCCAGGGTAAAAATAGTTTCTTCCTAACCCACAGTTATGTTTTTTGAGTGAGTTCACTCCTGCAAACCCGAGTAGGTGCTGAGTCTTTCAGGAGATGCTCTCCAGTGATTAGTTCTGCTGAGGAGCAGGTGTTAATATCTTCAGATGGGATGCAAATTTACTTCTAGCATTTACATAATGTTATTCTAAAGCATTAGCACCCTTGTTGCTTCACACAGTAGTGGACTACACCAGAAATGGTGTTTGCTGCTGTCTTGTCCCCCTTAAAATGGGAGAATATAGTGATTTGCAGCATGAAGTATTTCTGGAATACAGCAGAAAAAAAAAGTAAAAGAAAAAAAGAGTTCTTCCAGTTCTTGTCTTGGTTTCTCCCTGTGGGTTGATGAAAGCACATCAGAAGTGATTCTGGGCCAGTTCAGCAAGGAAAACTCTGCAAGATTCGAGGGGTTTATGTGAATTAGAAGCTTTGTCTG
The DNA here is from genome assembly GCF_971803275.1 of Cyanistes caeruleus. Lineage (NCBI taxonomy): Eukaryota > Metazoa > Chordata > Aves > Passeriformes > Paridae > Cyanistes > Cyanistes caeruleus. Next base: position 30,787,321 of record NC_141709.1, on the reverse strand, counting down.
CTATTGTATTTGTTCCTCTTTTTTCGTTCTGACAAAGACCAGTTCTTTCCTTTCCTTCCCTCTGTGTCTGTTCCTAATGCAGTGGTAGAAGGCAGAAAATGCTGGTGAAAAGCTGTGAGAAGAATTAATGCTCACCTGCCTTTTCATAACATGCCCTGTGACTTTTGTGTGGATTATGTACAAAAAAAGGGGGGAGGGATTATTTCTCCATTTAAGACCCTCCAAAATAGTGCCTGGCACTGTGGGAGAAGCTGTCCATGAAGTCAACAGCACTCAACTCTCCTTTTGCCTTTTTACTGTCCTTTGCTCTTCTCTTTTGCCCTCTTGAGTATCAAAATTTTACAGACACATTTGCATTGTTGGGCTAAAAGCAAGCAGGCTTGAATTGGCTCAAAATAATACTAGAAAACAAATCTCAGGCATTGACCAAAATCCTTTGGCTGGGAAGACTGCACACAATTACTGCAATTAATTTCTTATTTAGGCATCTGAAGGGAGAAATCAACTGAAAGAAAACAGTAAGAACACACTTTTGATGCAAAATGCTTTGGTCTGCTGGAAGAGAAATTATTCCAATCCATGAGAAGTGCAGGCCTTTGCCACATCAGGTGTTTGTACAGATAAATGCTGGGTATGAATCAAAGAAGTTTCTCATTGTAAAAGCTGTCTCATGCTTGTTGGAAGTGCAGATGATGATGAGGAGCTCCTCCTCTTCCTCTTCCAAGGGTGTGGAGTCCAGTGGCACCTTAGGACACCTGTTACTTCAGCACATCTGCATATCTGAAGGACATTTGAGGACAGCTCTAACAAGCAGACTTGACATTTTGAAAAGCTCCTTTTTTTCCCTGAAGGCGTTTGAAAAGCTGACATCTTTTGTTCCTAAGGGATGTTCTCCCTCCCTCTCCTTTTCTTCTCCTCCTTCCTTTTCACTTCCCTTTGCAATGACCTTAGGTTCAGCAACTGCCTGAAGAATGGCCTGGTGTGTGTCAGGTTCACACATTAATTAGTACAGATTTTCTCTGAACTAGCTGTGATAGATCATTCTGCCAGCTTCAAGCCTACACGTGAAAATTGGCATAGGTAGACTTAACTCACAGTGTGTGAAAAGCAGTTATTTACTCTCAGTCCTCTCCTTTGATTACCTTCAGTTTTTCAAGGTCACAAAATGTATTTGCTTCTTGCTGGGGATAATTTCAGCAGCATTTATTTAATCATTGCAGGGGATTTCTCTCACTTGCAGCGCTCGTAGTGTGCTCAGGGCTCCATGTGGGCAGGGGCTGGGGAAACAGGGTGTCTGCAAGCTCCAGAAATGCAGCAGATTCGGGGAATAAGAGACAACTTTCCTTAGTGTGGAGGGAACAGGTCATATTATGGATTTGTTGTGTGTTCCTGCACTCTAAGGCAGGACAGGGCCCTGGGATGGGACAGAGCCTGGAGCACCCTATGGATCCACCTTTGGGCTGTTCCTCTCATCCCCAGCATCATTTTGATGAGCAGTGATTAAAATCCTGTGCCATCCTTTGGCAGACCTGTCTGTGCTCCTCAGTGCCCAGTGATCTCCCAACCTTCTGAGGGATTTTGTTTGCTCAAAACTCAGCTCCTGCCGATGCTGCTGTAACACAAGTTGATTCTAATGTTAAATTCAACGTCGTGGCGTGGTATTTGAATATTTATCAAGCTGTGGAGAGTTAATGCAGTGTGGCATTAATTAGCCTTTCTGCCTGTCTTGTTCCTTTTTTAGATGTCACTCTTAGTTTAATAAATTAGTTTCTGGAAATGAAGTAGAGTGGATTCCAGGTTCCATGGATGGTTTGCTTCCCACCGCAGCCGAGATGAACACAGTGTTAAGAAAGCACAGGGTGTGTCAGCTATGAAGCAACAGCTGAAGAACATGGCAGCTTTTCCCCCTTCCCACATCCAGGAAATCCCCAAGAAAGTATCTGTTATCAAGTTGACATGCTTTCCTCCCAGCTTTAACAGTTGTACTAATGGTTCCACAGACTCCTAATCAAACTGCGGGAGCTGGTGCTCCTCCTTCTTCATGGGCCACTCATGTTGTTGTTTTAAATCCCATCACAGCTTCATTAGCTCAGCTTTCCGTGGCAGTTTCTGTTTGCAAGTGGTTTTCTCTTGAGCTGTGCAAAACCCACAGTTATGTTCTGCAGTTGTGCTGCTGGGGGGAAGCTCAGCCTTGTACATGGGCTGCAGTTCTCAGAACTTCCAAACATCCAGACCTATAAATTATCATTTAATTCCTTCATATCTCCATGCCCAGCAGTGGGGGTCAGATGGCCAGTGCTGGAAGAGGAAATGGATAGTAAACATTCATTTCAGGAAATAATTCCCATTTTCTTCACCACTCAAACGGGGTGCCACGATCACTCAAGGCAGCACAGAAAGCAAACACTTCCTGTGGGTTTTGTCTCGCAAGGTATCGCTGCTCTCAAGCAGATGCTCTAAAAATGTTCTGAAGATGCTGTCTGGAGACATGTCTGCTCATTTTATTTTTGTTATCCCCAGGAAGCAGAACCTCTCTACGCGCAGATTAACAGACCTAAGAAATAGCATTGTTACAGGCTTGTGGTGCTCCAAGACTCAAACGAAACCCAACAACCTGGCGGGCCTTTGGCTTTCATGCTTTTTTCTGATTGATTTTGTCTGACAAAGGAGAGAGATTGCCCTCCTGGACTGGCTCTATGAGTGTTCCTGATGTGGTTTTTTTTTGGCAACTAATGGCAAGATTCCTACGGCAGCACAAAACAAAAACTCTTCCTGCTTCTCATTCCACGAGTGCAGCCCCGTCCCCACAAGTGCTGGGTCTCAGACTAGGAAATCTCCTCCATCTTCTTCTAAACATTTGTCACCTTCTGTGTGCCACCTATAAATAACAAGCATCTGAAATTTATTGGTGTTAGACATTCCTTTTTTTTTTTTCCTTTTCAGCAAAAAGCAGATTCTGTATGCAGCAGTGGCATTATCATTCAACAGCCTTTGGGGCACGAGTTGGCACTTTCTATGTCACGGTGACATGTTTTTCATCATCATTTACATCAGGCTGATCCTGACCCTTTTTTTTTCCCCCTGTGTAGACATATTTAAACAACAGCAAAATGCTGGTGGTGTCTTTTTTTTTTTCTTTTTCTTTTTTTTTTTTTTTTTCCTTTCTTACTCTGTATTTTTATGAGTGACAGATCTAACAGCAAAACTCCTCCTGCGGAAATGATTCCCAACTTGAAACCACAGAACAGAACTTGGTTGTTTATCCATCCTTGACTGAAAACGTTGCCAAATGGACCTTTAAGTTCTAGCACATCATGAGGAAGAAATGCTGCTTTCTGTTGGAATACTCTTGTTGTGGGTAGAGAAAGGACATCGAGTCCCACTGAGGAAAGACAAAAGAGTCAGTATTTCCTAGGAAACTCTAAACAAAGTGCAGAAAAGGAATATTTTTATTTCTTCGGTATCTTGCTGCTGTAATGCTATGCAGACAAGTGTTTTCTTCTCTGTGTGCCATTTTTGATGAAAAAAAAAAAAATCATTTGCCAAATAATACTGGTATGCTTCTGGTTTAGGAGTTTGGATGAAGCGGACTTGACAAATGGGACAAGGACGGCATGGATTTTGGAATAACAAACTGACTCTGTGATCAGAATTGTTCATCTTTATCACTTTTTGTACATCAGAAAAAAAATCAAATGGGATTTTTATTTTATAACTTGAAGAAAAAAAATCTTACTGTTAAACTCTTCAAATGTTTAAGGGGAAATGGCTTTAAGGAGTTCGAATGAAAATTGCCATTTTTTTTTGTAAATATAAATGTTATGAAAATTCTTTTACTAATGCCATTACACAGTAGAGAAGGTAGCAAGTTGCAGTGCTTGGGAGGTGTGGCAAACCCAATTTGTGGTTCTCACATCACATATGTTTTTTCACATGCTTAACAATAATGGGCTGAAGCTCAAGTACATTTGCCAAAAGCAGTCAGCTTGTCAGCAGCTAGTGAAATTAATGGGAACACATGATTTGATGGTCTAGCATTATCACACAGACATAATTCCACTTACAAGAGATCACTTTCCATTGACATTCCTTTGAACCTCTGCATAGAAGTCATCCAACTGTTTACACGCAGAACAAAAAGAATTTAAAACTTCCTTTTTTTACATTTATGAAACAAAAAGTGCAGTGTTTGGGTTCATATGTTTAGCACATGATTTTCATAAAGAATCTATATATTTTTGCCCTACAGAGAATTGTTATACAGGTCAAATGTGTTTTCCTGACGTTCCTATGCAGTTACAGTATATTGAATTTAGTGGTTTAACACTAAAAAGAAAAAAAAAAGAAAAAAAAAAGAAAAATAGAAAAAGGAAAAAAGGTTAAAGGAATCAAAGGATTAATCAGTTTTTAGGGTTATTGTGCAGATTTTGTTTTTAAATTGACACATTAGAATTTACATTTCTGTCATGATTAAAATAGGCCTGGAGTTATAAATGTTTTACTTTATTTCATCTCTATTATAAGGTAAAAATGGTTTAGAAGGCAGAATAACTGGTGTGCTGATTGTTGGTATGTGCAACCAAATCTCACAACACAATCCCATTCTTTTATTTTGAATTAGAGAAATTAGAGAAATGTGCATTGCAGAATGTATGTGAATGAGAAATTAGCTGTGAATAGACCTAATGAACCTGCAGAGAGAATTTTATCCCCATCCATGGTCATCTGATGCTTGTTCCTTAGTCATGTGCAAACAGCTTCATAGCAAATTGTATTTTCCCATTGGAAGATCAAGTTTTCTAACTGGAGGAGATAATTTAAAGCTTGGTGGATCAAGTGTTTCAGGATTAAAAGCAGAGGTAGAAGCGTTTCTGGAGGACATTTCTGTCAGAATATTTTCCTGATTTGCACAGTGGTGCTACTTTCTTCCTCAGCAGCTTTTTTTTTTGGGTTTTGTCCTGCACATGGAACCACAAACCCAGTTTTGTTTCATCACAGACATGGGAGGTTTAGTGTCAGTGCATTTCCAGTTATGGGGTGAAACACAGAGAAAAGAAGAGATCGATGTCTCAGAGGATCACATTTGTAGGAAACATCACTCACAGATAGGTGCCGAGGGAACGAGGCTGGAATTCTGGTGTCTCTCCCAGGAGACAGCTGGGCCATCACCACGGACCTTTGTCTTACCTTTACCAATGCTCATGAATAAAAACAGATTGTGGATTGTCTTGTCACAGGATCGTCCTTGTCGTGGCTGGGATGCTGAGCTGAGAGGGCTGCAGGGCCTCTGCACTGTACCAGTATTGTAGATAACTCAAATATCCAGCTTGTGCAATTGTTTAATCCCTCATCCTTCACTAGCACTAAATTCGTCACTTTAAATTTACAAACCAGGGAACCCCACCAGCCATCCTGTTACCATCCCCCCCGTAGGTTCTTGATCTTTACCTGTCATGAAAAGATATTTTGATAGATCGTAGTCATCCAAGTGTCTGATGAAACCTTTCATCTCAATAACGTACTGGGCACCTTCTTTGCAAAAATGTTTACTCCGTGGTTTTCATCCATTTTTATTTCTGCATTCTGACACTTATTTTTTTAATAAAGATGAGAAAGATAAAATGACTGTTGCAGTACATTTCTAAACCTACTTTAACTTTACCTCAGATAACGACCATTTGTTAACGTATACGGACACATTATTTTTAACTTTATGTGTAACGCATTCAGCAACAAAAAAACAGAAGCCAACAAGTTTTTAGAAATTTTCCATTAATTTCTGTAACACACCATGTAATACTGTTATGAATAAAAACATTTTAAAAAGGTGTCATTTCAGTAAGTTTTGTTTCATAGCTTGTGTTCCTCTGGGATAATTCTGCCAGACTTAAAATGCAATGTTGGTGTCTGGCACGACCTTTATTTTTGACAGTGGAAATATCTGGGAAAGGAGAAAATCCTCAATTTGGGGAATAATTAATCTTTAACACTAAGTGTTGCTTATCTTGCAAATGCGTAACTTGCTGATTTTAATTGCTGCCTCCACTTTTTTGGCCTCTTTTTGGGTGTTTTAGGATGAGCATCCCAAACCAGGAGGTATTTGTATCATCCCACATTCCTGGGACAGCCCATGCTGTGTGAAGCTCCTAAAGCTGGTTTATCTTTGTGGCATGAGAAGCTGAAATTAATTTTTCTCACTTTTTTCATTCAAGTGGGATTTGAAATTAAAGATGTGCATTTAAACATGGCAGTTTTGAAAGCAGAACCCCCCCCCAAATTTCCTGTAATGTGCACAGAACTGATAATAAGGCTCAGCTGATAAGGAATTTTCCCATTCTCTGCCAACAGAGTAATGCAGTAAAATTTAAGTGTAAGAAATACGTGTTTTATGTACAGGGGGAGAGAGAGGTGTGGATGTGTGCACATACATTTTATTGTATTCCTACTTCTTGATGTCTCATGCCCAGTAGGTCATGGTGAAGCATTCCTTGCCTTTGTCAGTGAACATTGTTGAAATAGCTGGATCCCACCTGAGAATAAAGGTTATTCTGCTGTGGTGAAAGCACACCAGTGTTAATGGCATTTTGATTTGTGTGTAGGTAACTGCACCCAGGTGTCCTTGGAAGGAAGAATGTGATCTCTGGTCTTCAACCAGCTACAAAACCCCAATTTAAATGAACCACAGCTAAGCATGGATTTAAACTGAAATGCATTTTTACAATGAAGGCTAAATCTGGTCTTGTTGCTCCTCTTCTGGTACCCTCATGGTAAAGTTGGTGGAAAAATAAGAAAAAATGTCTCATGGTGTACAGCTGTTGTGTAAACTCAATTTAAAAATGGAGAATTAGCAGGTTTGAGGTATATTCTGGCAATGTTGAGGAAGGGGAATCTCAGGGAGGGAGGGAAGGACCTGTTCTGTGTGTCCAGAAGGGATAAGAATTGATTCTCAATGTGCTGTGTTTAGGTGCTGTATCACATTAATACTGCTGTAATTCAGAGTCTCTAAATTGTACATGGGAGTGCCCAGCTCAGACATGACCACTTCAAGAAATGGTCCCAATTTAACCAATGCTAATTAAGGCCATGATCTCCTGCAGTAATGAGAATTTCATTAGCAAACAGTTTGCAGCATCAGCCCGTGGTTTTCCAGCAGTGAGAACACTGACAGGTCTCTCCTTTCCATGCCATGGCTTCTGGGAAAGCAACTGTTTGTACAGACTGGGAATATGCAATTTTCACTCCCTCACGTTGGATTAAAGGCAATGTTTTCTGTGCTTTAATCATTACTCAGTGACAGTTGCTGCAACAGAGAAGGTAACCTCTTTCTGGCTGTTTTTTAGGTTGTGAAATACACTTTCATGCACCGTTTCCTTTTTTCTTTCTTTGCTTTCTAAAGAACTCCTGTTCTGTCAGATTCATATTTATTGCTTTCCTGGCAAATGCTGTTCTCAGTCAGAAGAATATCATGTCAAAGAAATGAAAGGGGATATCTGTTGGCAGTTTTCCACAGAGGTTTGAATCTGTTCTCTACGATTCCCTCCCTGAGCCAATGTGGGATGCACGCGGTGATGAAGGGACGCAGTGAAAGTCCATCCGAGCATCAGGACGTGGAAGCACAGCTCCTGGCTTCTCCTTCTGCTCCTGTTTGTGCCATCCTGGGACTCAGCCTCCTGCTCCTGCCTCTGGTTTGATGTTACTGCTGCAAAAGTTGTGATTTTTAAGAGTATTTCTCTCTTGTGCTGAGGTCTTCCATGAACTGGTCTTCTCACAGATTTGCTTTCCAGGATCAGCCCCATTAAAAATCATTATTTTTAATAAATAATTTTTAATTTTAATTTTAAATATCCAAAGTAAGAATGGCATGGGGAAGAATAAATGTGTGGGTTTGGTGTTTTTTTCTGGTTTTACTTGCTGTCTGAAAGTGGGGTGAAACTGAATTACACATTTCAGCTGATGACAGTGAGGAATATGGGGAGATATCCTGATAGGATTTCCTGAGTACCTGTAATATGGCTTGTCTCTTTCTGAAATTATCCTATTGGAGGCAGGAAATATCAGGTCTATTAGTGAAACAGCTCTCCAGCTATTAGTTTTTAGAGCTTTAAATAGTCTTATCTCAATGGATGTGTTTGCCCTGTGGCTCATCTATCACCCTAAAATGTTTTATCAGCACCTGAAAAAATCCCAGTGAGAAGAATAGCCTCAGATGTTGCCCATTCAAGGGGCTTTTAGATACAGAATGGGGATTTTTTTTTATTTTTTTTTTAATAAAAAAGGTCTTTTAAGATCTAATATTATTTGCTGGCTTTTCAACCCTGTTTCATGGCTCTCATAGCACCACTTCTATAAATACTCCTCACCAGGAAAGAAAGGAAATGACAATAGATTAAAGGAAAATCAGGTTAACAGGCATCAATCTCTGCCCATTCAGCCTCAGACATTTGTGAAAAATAAAGGATTAGGAAGAATTACTGCCAGGTACTAGCTGAAAACCCAAAAACTCTTTTGTGGCATCTTTGTCTTCTCTAACAGTTATTAGAGGAACAGCTCTCGGTGTCAGAAGTGAGCTGGATTTGAAATGAGCAGAAGTTGCTGTGAGATGTTGCATTTTCTGTAAATTCTGTACTGTTAATTTGACTCACAGATGATCAGTATCTTTTTCTTTCCCTTGCTGTTTCTAGTTTGAAAACAAGTTTGTGTTGTCTTGAGGTCTGATGGAGAGGAGATTGAGACAAAGGGTTGGACATGGAGGAGTTTTCTTAGTTTGTCTCAGCCTCTTCACAGGACTTGAGGGCTTTCAGAGTAGAAAGATTTGGTCTCAGTCAACATGAGGTATTATTTTTAGTGGATGTAAAGCCAGAAGAGGAGAATCAAGTTCAGCAAGGTGAGTTTTTTATGTCTAGGGCCTTCCAGAGACCTGCCTCACACCAGAAAATAACAGTAACAAAAATGGTGATGCACTGGGGTTTGCTGTAAAAATCTGGAAGTATCCTTTGGTTGAAAATTTTACCATGTATTTGCCACCTTATGTTCTTCACAATTAAAATTGGTGGGAAGCTTCCTTTTACCTTGGAATGAGTTTTTCCTCTGAAGGAAATGCGTTAAGAGTTCTGAGATAGGAAATAAAAACACTTTTCTCAGAGGAGAAAAATAAACTTTTTGAAAGGTGCACTGATAGTTCTGTAAAGAGCTGCTGGCTCCAGTCTGATCCTTCCCAGGGAAGGCCTTTCAGCTCTGATGTGTTTCAGTTTTTCTTTTAACATGAAACTGCCATTTAAAGAACCATCATGCTTGGTGAAACTCTAGAGGATTTATTTACAGGGAGCAAAGGCTCACAGACTCGGGATATGAATTCTGCAAAGGATGTGTTGCACTTGCAGGCTCCGTTTTCATGGTGGGCATTTGATTTTCAAGTGTGATGAAACCTAATTCAGCAACCTAGAGGGTTGGTTTGGGACTTCAGCTCATCAGAAAGCCACAGCTGCTACAGTCACCAGTGGAGAAGGAGCAGCAATGGAAAAGAGGACACAGGCTGTGTTACAACATTCCCCCTGATCCACCCAAGGAAGCAGAAAATGACCTGTGGTTGCTGTCATAAATTTCATGTGTTAGACCTACCTCTGATTAAATCAAGTTGTAAATTATGTGTAAAACCTGATGGTGCTTTTTAGTTCTCTCTGAAAAGAGCGTTGAGCTGTGGGAAATGCTGTCTCTTGGGTCCCTGCTCCTGTTGGAGCCTCGCTTCTGGTAATTCCCTGCTCCTTCTGCATGTTCACCACTGAGATGTGCCTGGTGAGAGGCAGCAAAACAAAGACAAGCAGCAGAGAGAAGCTTGAAAATTCCACATGCTGGGATCATTGTCGTGGTTTGAGGTTTTATCTAGAAGGTGCTCTGTGTTTATAATCTTGGTTTATCTTTTACTGCTGTTGAAATGTTGGATGTGTGCTTTATTTCCTGGCCAGCAAAGGTCCTGTGGATGGAGAGGCCTTTCTGTAAATGGGTTTTTTTTGTGGGATATTTTTGTTTCGTTTTGTTTTTGTCATGGACAAATGATTAACAACTGAATCAATCGTGCCAGAGGTTGAGCAAGCTGTATCACACAGGCACATCTTGGGTTCAAGCTGGGGCAAAGTCATTTGGAAGAAAAAAAAATCAGGCAAAAAAGGCAAACAGAAAGCTTTGCACAGCCTGAATCATCTCCCCTAGCAGTTTGTCCTCCACGTCTAGAGGGCACTTTATCACTGTGCTCAGTAACTCTGGGTGAAAAAAGGGCTGCCTGAAATACAATCTTTTATTTGGAGCAGATTCCTACAAGGATTCGGCTAATGTGCCTCTCTGTGTTAAACTGTTATCATCAGGCTGCCAAAACAGAGAGATGTCTCAGCCAGTTGCTTATTTTGCAGGGACATGGCTCCACAAGCAAAATAATGTCATTTGGAAGGTAACTGTGACACTTTAAGGTGTAGCACTCAGCCAGGTAATGGCACTGCGGTTGTTGGGTTTGTTTGGTATTACTGAACATGAACAATTTTATGTATAGCCCCATCATTGCCATAATGAGCAAATTAAAATGTATTTGCTCTTTGTTTCACCAGAGTTCTCAGAGATGTGTCCCAGGGTGATTGTGCTGCTAAAAGACAGAGTTGCACAGAGTCAGGCTCTTGTCTTCTCAAAGGCATTGTCCAGCAAGGAGAAGGGTGGGAAAACAGTGATATTCCTCATTTTGTGCAGGGAAACACAGATTCAGAGACCTTTGCTCTCTGTAAGATGCTTGCTGTAGGCTAAGGCTAACAGGAAAATGAAGGGAAAGGCGCTTGTGTCTCGGGAATCAAAAAGCTGTACCTGGAGGGAGAAGCAGCAGGATGTGACGGCTCAACAGGCAACCAAAGAAAAACTCTGCCAGGTCTGATCTGCCTTTGAAAGCACAACTGAACTGATGGCAGCAGCCCATGGTAAGTTTTCAGCCCAGTCAGGACCATTTAAGAGACAGAATGACTCAGTGTAGTAGCAGGAAAACACAGAGACATTACATTTGATACCCTGACTGGTCCTGCTTTCCTGGGCTCAAGACTTGGTATTTGGAGCAGAGCATCTCTGTGGAATGACCCAGGGAAGGGCAGTCTCAGGGACAAGGCTTTCCCTGAGGCGTGAGAGTAAGTGCTTCTGCCTCGTGTCTGACCTTCCTCTGGAAGACAGACATGAAAAGCAGCAATAAATAAATGATTCTGCACTCTATTCCTAGAAAGCCAACTTGAGTTTATTTATCACTTCCTTCTTGCCAAGACTCAAATATGTTTCGTTTGTTGAAATATTCATTTTCCCCATCCCTTGAAAGGAGCATTACAAATGAAAGTGCAAATTGCTCCTAGGCAGAGCTTTGCTCCCTGCCTGCTCGCCTCGGGAAAGCCGTGTGCTAACAACTGCAGCGTTTACCTTGTGAGCCTGCCAGGTGCTGGGTCATCTGCTGTTTACAGGGTGGCAGAGCAGCTCAGCAGTTTCTCTTTTTTTTTTTGCTTGAACCCTGTTCAAACCCCCAGGGGCAGACGGGGTGGGGGTGTTGGTGGTGTGGGATCTCCGGTGGTGTCTCACCATGAGCGCCCCGCGCCCCATCCACCTGCTGCTGCTGCTCTGTGCGGTGCTCGGCGCCCAGACTGCTCATGGCTTTGGGTGAGTGCGAGTTTCTGAAGCCACATGCAGGGGGTGACAGGAGAAACCATCAGGATCAGCACAGCCTTTGGTGTCGCACGGGCCACAGTCGGTGTCGTGAGCCATTTCTGCGTCTCCAGTGAATGGCAGAAGGCGTCGTTGGGAAGTCGGCGCAGGGCAGCGTTCCCGCTTCGGAGGGGCAGTCCCGGTGATAAATTGGAGCTGACAAATCGCCACGCTCGTGTTGTAATGTGGAGTTGTTTGAACATGCAGCCTCCTTCCCTGCTGGCTGCCCCACACAGTGCTGGGCACACAGGGATTGTTTCCTTCAGGTGCAGAAATGGTGAGAATGTGGCTGAGAGCTGTTCCTTTCTCGCCTGGTGCAATAGATTTTGCTGTTTCAGAGAACTACATCTTGTAATCTCGCCAATCTAACTATATTTTTGCACTGTTCTCTGAACTTTGAGCTTTGATTTCATGCCTCAGCAAGCTGATGAGGTTTTGTAATTCCTTTATTCCGTTTGATTTTTAATATGCTATAATGGGAACCCCATGCCAGGCACTAAATCACACTTAAAGCTTCAGCTGATGCTGTTCCTTGTCGGGGTGGAAGAATTGGGAACATCGCTGTGGCAGTTTCCTTGTCAGACTGGGTATGAAAAGAAACTGTCAACATTTTACTAAAGCTCCCCACTTGAAGGAGGTGCAACAAGAGAGCATTTGTGTGGGACGAGGATTTAATCAGAAATCCTGAATCCACCAAAAGAGGAGGCAGCATTTTAACCGTGGCATTGTGGAAACCTTGGAGACAGCTGTCACGAGGGGAGTGAGATAGTGGCTGGGGTGAAGAGTAAAGGCTCACACTTGGGGTTCAGGTTTGTTATTGGGTTGAAAGGGATTAATGGGTTAATGACTTGTGAACTGAGAGTAGAATCTGAGAATCGCTTTGGCCAGTTTGGGGAAAACCGGGCTGCTGGGCAAAGAGAGACACTTGAGCCTGGTTTTCAGAAATGCTGAGTGCATGCCAGGCCTTGGGCTGGTGTTTGTCACGGAGGTATCTGGCCTTGGAGCCACGGAGCGAGGGCAGCAACTGGTGGTGAAGGTTTTACTGCTTGCACAGCTTGAGGTGAAGCCCAGATTGGTGGCCAGGGGTTTAGTTTCCCATTGTGGCACTTCAGAGAGGATCAGATTTGGCACAGAATCCGTGCCAGTGGAATCAATGCCCTCAGGATGAGGACTGAAATCCAGAGGTTGCGCACAAGGCGTGGTGAGTGTTAGTTCTCCTTGGCGTGTGGTTTCACACAAGCATGGGCTGAGGTGCCAGGTCCTCACAGCTCGGTGTCACAGCCTGAAACTCTGGTGTTGTTGGGCACAGTGGCCAGGAGTCCCCGAGCCGCGGTGACAGCGAGGCCAGGGACAGGCGCGCCCGCTCCGCGAGTGTCCCGCCACAGCCCCGCGACTGCGTCCTCTCCTCCTGGTCCTCCTGGAGCAAGTGTGACCCCTGCCAGAAGAAAAGGGTGAGTGTCTGTGGCCTGGGGACCTCCAAGAAACCTGGATCTGGGAGCTCCTTCAAGCCTTGTCCTTTTTGTCTCTGGGGTTGGGCGAACCAGGGGGGCTGCCAAGAGAAGCCCTGTACAGGTGAGACTGTGGGCCTTGCTTTCAGGTGGCTTTTAGCTCTTCAGCTCACCACCCCCAGCAATTCCAGTGCTTTCCAGGGTGCCTCGCTGTCCTGAGAAGGTCTAAGGCCAGGCTTTGCAGGGACTTTGCAACACAGTCCTGTCCTACCAGCATCAGTGTGAGGCGCCTTCCCCACTAATGGTGCCCTGTGGGACCTGGAGACACTTGGTGCCTCTGAGGATTAAGATGCTTTTTCTTGTCTGCTAGCCAGCATTTTCCACCCGAGAAACCCCATCAAATGAAAGTAATGATCCCAACAGCGTGAAGAGCAAAATCCCTGTTGCCAGAGAGACCTCTGCTAACAAGTTGGAGAAGCTGTTCCCAGGCTTAAGCAGAAATAACCAGTGCTGGGAGTTGGGGGGAGAGTGAAACTTCTTATCAAAGAGTTAATCTCAGAAGCTGGGGAAAAAAGGAGGGCTGACATATTGGATGGAGTAATTGACTGCTTCACAGCAGTGTTGTGGGCGGAAAAAGTCCCTAATGATACAGAGGGGCAAGTAAATACACTGACAGAAAATAACAAGGGATGTCGGTACCAGCACTAATTGAAAGAGAGGAGATGGAACTGAATCCTTCCTTACTCTTGGAAAGTCCCACCCTGCACTGTCAGGCTCATTTAAACAAACTGTCTAAGAAAGGCAAACTTTCCTTCCTCCCTCCCAATCCTCAACCCTTCCTCAGTAAAATTAAAACTGTCGCTGATCAGAAACCTTTGAAACGAGGCAAATTACCAGCATCACACTTCTGTGCTGACACTTTTCTCCTTTAATATGACAGAGTGCGCTTAGATCAGATCTCGGCGACACAAAGTTTGTTTTTCAACCAGGGAAGCGTAAAATTCACCATTTCAGTGAGCTTGAGTCAGTATTTTTTATTTGATCACAGTACAGGTTTGCCCGCCTGGAGCAGCCCTCGCAGTTCAGTGGAGATGCCTGTGAGTACCGGGACAGAGAAGCTGAGGATTGTGTCACGAGCAGCCCTTGCAGGAGCAGAGCTCGCTGTGATGGGTTTGTGTGTGCAGTGACAGGTAAGGGTTTGGGCACTGGCGCTGCTCAGGTTAATCAGGTGTCACTTCTGATGCCACTGTGCTGAATTTCTGCTTCTACAGGAGTTTGCTGGGCCAGAGGGATGCCAGGAATTGACCTGGCTCTGTCCGTGCTTGTGTTTGTGTCAGTGACTTTGAGTGAGTCCATTTGCCATCTTTAGAATCTCCAAATAGGAAATTACAACCTGGTTATAGCAGCAAAATCTGTGGCACAAGTGACAGCAACAGGAACTCGGCACCTGAGATGGGGCAAAGGAAAAAACACTGATTTCCATCTTCCAGTGTTTTGGTGAGACTGAAAACACTCAATAATTGTGGACATGGGAAGAGAGAAAAATAATAATACCATTTACAAGGCCTGCTGAAAGGGCACATTTGTTCTCTGAAAATGAAAAAAAAAATTACCAAAAACAGTCTACACCTTTTTTATACTTTTAATTATTTAAATTAATTTAATTATTTAAATTAATAAATTAAATATTTAAATTTTAAAATATTATTTTAAATAATAAACAATAAAATAAAACTTATTTAAAATAAATATTTAATTACTTATTCCTACGATGAGCAAGGAATTTTAAGATTATGACACTTTGGAGTGAAACTGAGCAGATGGACTTTGGGTATCCATGCAAATAGAGAAGAATTTTTTTTTTTCCAGCTAGATTCAAACCATTCATTCCAGGAGTTTTCTGTTTTGCTCCAAGACTCCGTGTCAGGGAGTGTGATCACAGATTGTTTTGTGAGTGACTTTCCCCTTCCATCCTAGGGAGATGCATTGCACGGAGGCTGCTCTGCAATGGGGATGACGACTGTGGGGACCAGTCAGATGAGAAAAACTGCAAAAAAGTGTTCAGGAAATGTGACCAGAAGATGGAAGAGTACTGGGGAATAGAGAATCTGGCAAAAGGGTAAGTCTGTGACTTTGGTGAGATGCTCTTTCATTTAAGGCTGAGGATGATCTCGTGTGACTCCAGACAAACACTGAAGAGAGGAAAGCTGGAGCAGCTGCTGTATCCAGGAGTGAGCTGGGATCCAGGAACCTGATCCAAAACCTGGGGGACATTGACCTGTTGGAGCTAGACCAGAGGAGGGTCACAAATTGCTCAGGGTGATGGAGCAGCTCTGCTGTGGGGAAAGGCTGAGAGAATTGGGATTGTTCAGCCTGGAGAAGAGGAGGCTCTGGGGGTGATCTGATTGCAGCCTTGCAGTAACTGCAGGAGTCAACGAGAAAGATGGGGAGAGATGATTTACAAGGGCCTGGAGTGACAGGACAAGGGGGAATGTTCCCATTGCCAGAGGACAGGGTTAGATGGGGTATTGGGAATAAATTCAGGCTGGTGAGGCCCTGGCTCAGGGTGCCCAGAGAAGCTGTGGCTGCCCCACCCCTGGAAGTGTTCCAGACCAGGTTGGATGGGTTTTGGAACAACCTGGGACAGTGGGAGGTGTCCCTGCCCTTGACAGGGAGTGGGACTTACTGACCTTTAAAGGTCCTTCCTAACCCAATCATTCCATGATTCCTTGGGTTTGTATCCTTACAGCCTGCATTGTTTTGGTGGGGAGGGAGAACGGTGTTCAAATTCCTTTGATTTCTTCCATGACACTGAGAGGTGGTGGAATTTTTGTGCTTTGTGTGAGTGGGGTAGGGTAAACCTGCATATTAGCAGCTCTGTGGGGATTAAAATCTAAGTCTGAATGGATTCAGCTTTTGCAGTCTAAGATTGTGACAACTTTCTGTAAGATCAGACTGTGTGAAAAGAGGGGCTTTTGGTTTTTTTCTAATTCTGCAGGGAAAAAATTGCTTTTTACATTAAAAAAAGAAAAAGGAAAATCATATTGCAAGGAAAAATATAATTTTCTCATTATTCTCTGGAGATATGGCTGCTGCACATGTCATTGCTAATGCTTTGTACTTTGGAGTTTAATCAAAATTAAAAATAATGTTGGACAATTATAGGAACATGCTTCTCATCTCTTTGAAGCTACAATTGCTCAGTAATTTGCTTTTAGTGGACTTCCCTTTTTTTTCCAGATTGTTCTAAAATTAGAGTTAATTTTTTTTACATCTTCAGAGTCATTATCATGTAAGCCTCTCTCCCCAAAATCAGGAGGGGCAGATCTAACAGAGTCCTGGAGTACTGAGAGCTTTTTTGTGAGGTCTTTTTGATGAAGTTTCATCCCACCAGCAGCAATGGGCAAAGCAAGTGATGGGGTTTAATCTCCTCATCTCCACAAACTGCAGTGCTACATCCTTCCTTAGAGCAGAAAGGTTAAGGTTTCTGTCCATCATCCACTGAAATCAAAGGAAAACTCCCTGTGGTCTCAAGGATTAGCTGAGCTATTGCTTGAGTACCTCTTTTCTTGTTCCCCAACAATTTTTACTGTTATCTACTGACCTCTGGTTGACCCTTGACCAACCTGGCAAAGATTTTGGCTGATAAAGCAGAATGAAGAAGTGTGAATTAAAAATCAGTCTGGATTGATGCCATGGGCTGGCAAACCTGTCTTTGAAGGTTCTGATGGATGCTGTGGATATTTTGGGATGCTCAGGGTGAGCAGCCTGATGGGGTGGGGGTTTAGCTGGTCCAGTTTGTTCTCCTTTTCCTGGAGTGTTCCACTAAAAGGCCACAAAGCTGCCAGTGCTGGTGCAGTAACAGTGGTGTCATTCACAGCTGGGGGATGAAATTGCCATTTATATTCATCAAAAGTATCAAAATCCAGCTCTGTCTTTTGCTTTCTAATTAGTCAGGTTCTTCTGCAGCACCTGGGTTGGTTGGACAGTGAAGGAGCCCAAGCTTTCTTTTGGGGTTTCAAATTAAAGAAGTGTGAAGCAAAGAGCCTGTGACCAAATAAAACAATATTTTACCTTTCTAAGCCAAGGGATTCAGTGTTTAGCTCTGAATTGATGGCACCATGAAATATTGGTGTTCTGCTTCACCTCCAGGTTGAATATCTTCACAAACAGCTTGGAAGGGCTGGTTCTGGATCACAGGTACTACGCTGGGGGATGTTCTCCCCATTACATCAGGGACACGAGGTTCAGGAAGCCGTACAACATAGAAAGCTACACACCAGAGGTACGTGCCAGATGTGCCTGCAAATAAACTTACACACACATATTCCAGTGGATTTAGTGCCCAAAGCTTCATTGCTGGATCATTTTGTTAAAAAAAAAAAAAAAAATCACAGAAATCTTGACACCCAATAAGATCAGGCTGATTTTTGTCCTGTTCTAGAACATCCTCATGCCCCACACACTCCATGGTGTTGAACACACCACGTGCTTTGTGTGAGAACTTGCTCCTGTCATCCATCAAAGCTGTGTTTCAAATATTATGTATTTGACCTCAGTGCTTCTGATGACATGATGTTTTTGAGTGCTGCCCACAAGGAAACCTTTTCCTTTTAGAATTTGTACTTTAATTGATGCCTGTGTTTAAGATTTCACCCTCTTTGCTTAAGACTGACATATTAAGTGAAAGCCTGAGGACCTTGCAGTATGGAGGAGATAGGAGCTTTCCTGCTGCTGTAAATGAAGTATTCTTGAAGTACCTGTGTTAATAATAATAGTGCTTTGCAATTATACAAGGCTTTTCATCTTCAAAGTGCAAGCATTAATTCACAAGTATATTTGTGTCTGCATTCCTTCCCCACGCTTCAGGTGTACAATCACTGTGCAGGAAATGAGATGTGTTGTTTTTCCTTTCTGTTTAGACCAAAGGCAAATATGAATTTACAATGACTGAATATGACTCCTACTCAAATTATGAAAGCAGTGTCCTGAAGGCAAAAGCTTCGCAGTCAAGCTTCAGCATCGGTATAAAAATACCAAAAGTGTTTGAACTTGGTTACAATTCAAATGACATGAGGTTCAAGAAGTTCATGCAGAGGATGAAAAGATTTTCTTCAAGTGTAAGCACTGCTCCACTTAATTCCCTGCTAATGTGTTCCCTGTGAGTGTGTGGGTGTGTGTTGGTTTGAGGCTCCTCCTCAGGTCGGCAGCCAGGACTGGCATAAATCAAATCCTTCCCCCACCTGGATTCTGCCATTTGTCCAAGTCTTGACTGCCCCCACAATGCATTCCTTTGTGTTTGCAGCATCCAGGAGCTTTTCCATTCAGCTCTCAGCCAGCATCTGGGCTGCTTGACCTTTGAAATCAGCCACGAGTTGTTGAGAGGACTCAGTGATCCTTGTGGGTGCCTTCCAGCTGTGGATATTCTCTGATTCTCAGTGTGGTCTGTCCACTGCCCTGCTGGGCATCCACCTTTGAATGTTTGTAGTGAAAAATTGAAACCAATAAGCCTCTTCAGCTTGAATCTATAGCTCCTACGACTGCCATCATTTCTTTTCTTTTTTTTTCATCTGTTATTGCCATAAACAAAGGTAGCTCATATCAGTGGTGTAATAGTATCACCAATCTGTGACTCCTTTTGGTATAAAGTGTACTCAGGAATGGCAAAGTACTCCCTGCATTTGCTTCCTGCAAAGCAGAATTTCTCACAATAAGATCAGAGGTTGATGAGAAGCATTTGGACAGAAATCCATAAAGAAACCAAATATTTAAGTCCTGATTTTATTATTTAAGCTGCAGCATTCTATGCTGATCCCTCCCTGATGTGCTTGTCCTGCTGGCCCAGGCAACTGAACACTAAATCCTTTGAACATAATGGAATAGATTTTCTGTTCCAGACTTCTATGCCAGAAAGGGGACAGAAAAAAAATGATCCATGTTTACATACCTACACAGAGACATATAAATGTGTGTGTGTGTGAGAGAGGGAGTGTTTGTGTTTACTTCTTTCAGTTTTGATAAGGGCATATTCTGTGAAATACAAATATGAATCTGGCTCAGCCAGAGAATGACCATTTCCCATAAAAATCAGAATTTCAGATGTCAGAACTTTTCAGGAGAGAGCTTGTGAGAGATGAAGTTTTATTAGGGGTGAAGGATGCTTAGGTTATTGATTATCAGGTTTATTAGGTCCTGCAGGATGCTGAGGTGTCCTTGCATTCTGGATGTGCCACATCAGAACCTGGACCCTGCCTTTTCCTGTGTCCCAGTCATAGCCTGAGTCTCAGGAATATTGACTACTAAAAGTTTTGCTTTTTGCAAAAGTTAGTTAGGAGATTTCCAGTGACAGGGTTTCCAGTTGGAAACTGTGCAATCAATAAACCCCGAGCAGCGCTGATTGTTCAACTGCAAACATGGAATTCACACCGTCATGAGAGTGACATCCCTCACTCCTCCTGGGTTCTCCTGATGATGCTCCTGCCTTTCCTGCAGTCCAGCAAGTTCATCCACGCCCGTTCTGAGCTGGCTGTTGGTGTTTACAAGCTGAAGCCCCGAGCCCTGATGCTGCATCACGAGTTCCTGCAGCGGCTCCGGCAGCTCCCCACGGAATACAGCTACGGGGAATTCCGGGAGCTCTACAGGGATTTCGGGACACACTTCATCAAGGAGGCCACTGTTGGAGGCATCTATGAATACACTTTGGTCATGAACAGCGACGAGCTCCGCAGGGCGGGTACGTGCATCTGGTGGTTGGGAAGGAGCTTGGGGGCCAGATTTTGGGTGGGAAAACCTCTGTGCAGGCACACAGGGATGGCTCAGGTCTGAGATCAGGAGAGGGAGATGATGGGAGAAGGAGTCAACAGCATCTCAAAGAAATCCAGCAGGAAATGTGGTTAGAGGTGCTCGTTGGCAGTGAATGAAGAGGTTTTCAAAGCATGCTCAGCATCATGGGCTGGATTTAGTTCACAAAGAAAGGCCCTGTGGCAAGTATTTTAGACAACATGTTTTAGAGGCTGACAAGATGTTGAGATGAATTAGAATCGTGGATCTTAACACTTCTGTTAGCTTTGAAAACCTTCATCCAAGTCCTTTTTCCACTGCCTTTCAAATGGCAGTTTTGAAACACCTTTAGCCTGGAGAGCTTTTCCAGCATGTAGGAAACAGTAAATAATTTACTGGGTGACTCTTGTGCCTGACATTGCTCCTGCTCTTTGGCTCTGGCTCCCTTTGTTGTGAGAAATGATGATTGTTGTGTAGGACAGAGCGAGCAGTGTGACATTAATCAATAGCTGCACTCTCAATTATTTATTCATTGGCAGGGGAGTGAAGAACTGCCTCTGCTGTTTGCAGAGGCATTTGCTGGGCTCTGCTTTGTGCAATACTCTGTTTGTTTGTTCTTCTGCTGTGTGGGATGTTCCTTACCCTGAAACAGAGAGAGGGACAGAATTTAGATTCACATTTCAGGTATTCAAATTCTAACAGAGTTTCCCAATTTCTCAGCTGTTGCTGTGGGCCCATCACAAGCCACATTTGTTTGAACTAAGTATTATTGCTTGCATGAAAAAGCACAGTGTCTGCTGTCCCAGATCAGGATCCTGCAGCAAAAACAACATTTTCACACAAGTGCTGAACTGGGCCTTAAGTTCTCATCAGGGTTTTGTAGGTCCAGCCTGAGAATTCAGATTTTTCCCTTCAGATCCCTCATTTTCTTTGTACTGTCTGTGCTGGAACTGAAATTTTCTTTTGCAGACCTGGTATCACACACTGTGTGACACGGTTGGTTCTTGCTCTGCTCTCACACAGAATCCAATCTGCCACATCTTAGAATCATGGAATCCTTTAGGTTGGAAAAGCTCTCTAAGATCATGGGTTCTGAGTGTTAACCCAGCACTGCCAAGGCCACCACTAAACCATGTCCCCACGTGCCACATCCACATGTCCTGTGAATCCCTCTGGGGTTGGTGACTCCACCCTTGCCCTGGGAAACTTCTTCCAGGGCTTGAAAACCCTTTTGGTGAAGAAATGTTTCCTGATATCCAGTCTACATTTCCATGAAGCACTTAGGACTCTTCTGGCAGCAGAGAATTGGAGATGTGAGCTGGTGAAAAGAGGAAAAGCTATTCCATCTATTCCTCTTAAAAAACTGGATCCTGGGCATGGGAAGAGGTGATGGGTAGTCTGTGGTTGGACATGCACTGTTTTCCTACCCACTACAGCTGTGCTTAACCCAGTGCAGCTTGGTGGGTGACTAAAATCCTCCTCTTCCAGCTTTTACCTTGCATTTCCACTTTGCTTCAGAGCGTTCTGTAAAACATAGAGATTTCATTTCATTTCATACAGTTCTGTTAAGTATCAAAAAAAACCCAAGAAATAATCTTCTTCAGCATATCTTTTTTTTTTCTTTTCCTAAAGGAAAAAATACTCATCAACTCTCATTTTCTGTGTACGTGGACATAGAACACAAAACAGTTGTATTAAATCCTTACATTTTTTTGTGTATTTAAGGTTATTCTCTGAGTGATGTCCAGAAATGTGCACAGAAGGGCTTTAACATTGCTGTGGATCTTCATAAAATCTCTGTGGGACTTGGAGTAGATTCAGCTGGCTGTAAAGCCCTTTTGAAAGAGATTGGAGGTAAGCATGAAATACTTCTGCCATTTCATTTCTTTCTCATAGTGAAAGGAAGGTTTTGTGATCTTGCCTGCCTGAAATATTTCCCCACTCCCTCACAGCCACTTTTGAGTCTGCTGGCTAACCCCAGCCAGGCTTAACAGAGGGGGAAATGTCTCAGAGCTCGGGGTTTTTCCAAGATTATCTGTGTAGAGAGTAAATATCTGCTCAGCACCCCGAGGAGAAGCAGGGACAGATCACTCATTTCCCACCTGGCCTGTGTTAAATCAACCCCCACCTCTCAGCAGGGCAACCCAGCACGCCTCTTTCTGCATCCTGATGGGGAAAGCAGGGAGGTGATGGTGCTGTGGGAGCCCCTGGGGATGTGGGGAGCTGGGGATGTGCACCTGGAAATACATGGAGGAGAGCAGGGAACATTCCTGGTGGCGAGGAGCATCGGGCTGGGGAAGGACCTGTGAGCTTAAAACCATGGGGAAGGAATTTAGGGTGCAGGGAGCAGGCTGGGGAATTCCTGCAAGGAAGCAGGAGGGACACAGCACACACTTTGCAGGAAACCAGGTGAGCAGCACTTGTGGCCTTTCTCCTTTGCCCTCTGGGTGGGACGGGTGTGTGTGGGAGCGATTTTGCTGTTAGCTGGTAACTGCAGCCCACAAAGGCACAACCTGGGCAGAGCTGGGCACTTCCCTGAGTGCATTTTTGCAGACAGCACTGCCAGGAAACAGTTTGTGGAGGATTTCGTGGCGCTGGTCCGCGGCGGAGCGAGTGAAGACATCACCACGCTGGCCCACAGGGACCTGCCCACGGCCCAGCTCCTGCAGCAGTGGGGAGATGCTGTGCAGTACAACCCTGAGATCATCAAGCTGAAGGTACTGCACCCTCCACTTCCTCCAGCCCCAGCTGAACACCTTGGAGAGCTCTGTGTTTAAATAAACAGGATTCAGAGAGAAAAAAACAAAACAGGAAACACAGACCTTATAGTGCAGCGTAGCTTCTCTAAGTGAATATTCAGGGACTGTGGCTGGAAATACATAAAGTAAACAGCTTTAACCCTTTAACCTGGATGTGCAGATGTCATTTCTTGCCAAAAATTGTACCTGGCAGCATGTATTTTATAAGGATTTCTATTTTCCTTGATGTTTATCAATTTCTGTGAGCACCAGTGACCATTCTTTGTGGTTCAGCAGGTCAGGTGGTTCGTTGTGCATGCCTGGATGTTTGTGCAGCTTAGTTGAACCTTAAAAACAGGAGCTAGGCTTTGAGGAGTCAAGGATTTTTGACCCTGGAGAGTTTTAGAAATGCAAAAAAGCAAGCAGAAGTGTGCAGCAATTCTGCCTCATCATCTTTAATGTCAAAATGAGTGAACAGTACCAAGGTGCAAGAGAATATCCTGTTAAATAGGAGTTTGGACTGGTAGAGGTAGAAGTTGATTTATAGTTGCTTTTTATTGTATAATTTAATTTTTGGCAAAAATCTTTACATTTGTACAAGGGAGTTGTTTCTCGAGAAAGAGGTGATTTCTAAAAAGGTGAAGCAAGCAAAAATCAGTAATTTGGAAACACAGCCAGTGCCCATCTGGCACTTGCTGCAGCCCCTGGTGTGCTGTGGATTGACCTTCCAGAAATGCACTGGGAGGTCTCAGGACAGGAGACAAGAGAAATGCAGCCCTCAGCACCAAATCCCACACACAGAAAAACCTCCCATGAGGAATTGAGGTGTTCTTTGTCTTGCCTGGCATCACTGACCAGACTGCCCAGTGAAAAACCTCAGGCGGATGTAATTTGGATTTGGTATCTTCATTTCCATACCAATATCCCTGTGGGGCTTGAAGATCAAAAGTACCAGCGGAGTGTGACTAAATGTCAGCCCAAGAATGCTTAGTTAGGGAAAACTAAAGCAAATCAGTTCATAAATCATCTGCTGGAGGGACTTGGCAGGTCACTCTTAGTGTATTTCCTCATTTGTATGATCTGAATTCAAAAAGCGAAGTATGGATCACAGATAATTGATGAAGAGTGGATGAACAGCAGCAGGAAATGAGGAACTTTTTTTTTTTTTTTTTATTGGAACATTCTTTAATTCTTGTAGTTTGAGCCTGTGATGGCAGGAGGGTGAATTTTTTGTGTTTCCTGTGCATGGCCTGCACGGCAGCATCTCTGCAGTTAGGATGGGAATTGGGGATGGATGCTCTGGTGGCACATGGAACTATCATCCCCCTGGCAGGAGGGGGTGATGGCACTGTTAACACCACACTTTGAATTCCCCTTGTTCTCAGGAGAAAATAAATGAGTGAGCCAAGGTCTCCTTGGTCCCTTGTCTTCTCCCCCTGACCCCATCTGCAGATGGAGATCAAATCCTCTCCTTTCTGGAAGGCAATGAAACCCTTACCTGGGTTCCATAAGATAAAAACCAGCCCTGAAATGCAGGAGTGGTGAAGGTGGAAGTGCTGATGCCTCTGGTGCCTCTGGCTGTGCTGGGGGGCTGTAGGAGGAGACTTTTGTGGATGGTTTTTAGGGGAAATTTTTTAAATCAGAGTAAGAGATCACTCAGAAAATGTAAGTTTGAGCAAATCTGATCTGTAAACATCTGTACCAGAAAAATGGATGAGAAAGGATTTAATGAAACTCCTGTGCAACTTAGCCTGTTTCTTATCCAACAAAGTGGCTGCTGCACATTTCCAACTGCTCTGGTGTGGGAAGCCAAGGGGAGCATCCCTGGGAACGTTCCTGACATCGTGGCCTTGCTGTTCATAAGGTTTTAGCCAATAGCAAGGGGGAAGCTGGAGATTTCCACACAGGCTCCATTTCCCCTCCAGCTGTGCCACCACCCAGCCTTGCGATGTTGACGGCGTTCTGAGCTCGGGAATTAATGGAGTTTCTCCCCTCCCTTTAGGCAGAGCCTCTGTATGAGCTGGTGGCTCCCTCTGACTTGGCTGATTCCAGCAGAATAAAGGAGAATCTGCGCCGGGCTCTGGAGGAGTTCCAGCTGGAGACCAGTTCCTGTCGCTGTGCTCCGTGCCACGGGAATGGCATCCCCTTCCTGACAGGTACAGGGCTCCTCTGCTCTGAAATCAGCTGGGAATTCGTGGGGAGCACATGGCAAGCAAGCTGCTCTTCAGTTTTTCCTGATATTTCTTTATCAGGGAATTACTTTGTGTTTTTAAAGTTGCTCTGTTTGTAGAGTCCTGGTAAGTAAAGACAGTAAAGTCAAGGGATGTGTCTTTGTCATGGGAGTGACCACTGTCTGTATCAGTTTCACAGGAGAATTTGTTACTTCTCAGTTATTCATTTATAAAAAAAATAATCCTTAACATCTTTAAGTCTCCTTCTTTTGCTTTTAAGATTGCTTCCATCCCTCTGGAGAAGTGACTACTGTCTCAGCATTAATTAGTGTTTGTAAAAGGGTTTTGAAGATGAAAAGCACCATATAAGTGCCAAGCACAGCGATCACCACCACCTCACCCTGTTTCTGATAGAAGCTGTCCTCCTCTGTAAGCAGGCTGTGATTTAAAAAATGAAGGGGAAAAATAATCAAATTAAATGAAAACCGCTCTGCCTAAACAAGAGATATATGATGTGATGAGAGCTTCTAACAAAGGGACCATTTTGTCAAGTGCCTAATTCCAATCTGCATCTGCAGAAGTTCTGATGAGAATTGTTATCATCAAATTGTGTCTAATGCAGAAACTATCACTTCAGGTACCAGCCAGCTGATTGTAGCAATTCAAGCATTTGTCTTATGGTGACCTTTGTTTAAATAACTTTACAGGAGCTGAGTCCAGGTTAGTATTTCATTTAGGATCTTCTCAGCAAAAGTTTTAAATGGCCATGTATTTTCCTAAATGGGAACTCTTCTCCAGGTTCCTGACATGGGTTGCACATCCCTGGGTTGCCAGAGCAGGGATACTGGGCTTTTCCTCAGCCACAAAACCTAGTTGGGATATTCCTGTCCTGGTTGCTCTTTCTTGATGCTGCAGTTTGTTCTTTATCAGCTTTACCAAGAGCACTCCCCAGAGACCCCACCTGCAGTGCTGTGCCCAGGTGTGAAACCCCAAATACTGAAAGGACATGGAGCTGCTGGAGCGAGTCCCAGGGAGGCCACAGGGAAGGCAGGGACAGATGAGATGCTGGGAAGGAATTCCTGGCTGTGAGGGTGATGGGACCCTGGCACAGGGTGCCCAGAGAAACTGTGGCTGCCCCAGGATCCCTGGAAGTGTCCAAGGCCAGGCTGGACAGGGTTTGGAGCAGCCTGGGAGAGTGGAAGGTGTCTCTGCCCATGGCAGGGATGAGATGAGCTTTAGGGACCCTCCCAACCCAAACCATCCCAGCATTCTGTGATCTCTTTTGGAGAAGAGCAGGAGGAGTCTGTGGACCCCTGGCTTTTGGAATTGCACCAGTGGGTCTGAGGTGGAGCTGCAGGGCAGGAACAAATGTCTGGAGAGGTGAGAGGGAGTGCAGGACAGTCACAGCTCCCCTCTTCATTGGTACTGATCCCTTCAGCACTGGAGAAAAGCAATGCCATTTCACCCACTGTCCCTTCCTCCCAGAAGATGAGGTGCTGGAGAGAAGTGGATGCCTGCTGGGCAGTGTGGCTCCAGGACTGTAATTCCCACCCCCTGTGCTTGCTTTCAGGAGCAGAGTGTGAGTGCCTGTGTCCCCTCGGCTACAGCGGCACCGCCTGCGAGATCAGCAGGAGGAAAGGTGAGAGTCCCCAGCTCCCAGGGACAATCCCAGCGGTGTTTGGAGTGTCCAGGGATGGGGAGTGATGCCAGCCCTGGCTGTCCCCAGGCTGCCCAGCTCAATGCACCCAGCTGGGCCCCTGCAAAGGGGACAGATGTGTTTTCCCTGTCCCTTGTCTGAATTTCTGTGCCCTCTTGAGGAGGTGGGTTTATTTTTGCACGTACATGCCCTGCAATTGTATCCAAATAGGAATTCCTGCCTAGTTCACAATCCCTGGAAAGCCTCAGATCTCCTCCTTAGGAAACAGCTGTGTTTCCTAAGTTTTTCCCTTTGATAAAGCCAGCATGTTGCAAACTGTTCCCCCCCAGATATGCTACCATGCATTCTAATCTTAAAATCTTATTATGTTGCTTCGAAACATTTATTAATGCTTCTTGGTCAACTTTATGTCTCTGCTGTCTCCTGACTGATGTTCTTAACTCCTTCTAGTTTAGGATCATCTGTGAATTTAATCATTTTGTTTACTTCTTCCAGCTCATTAATTTAGATGCTAAATACTACCAGATCCCAGGCACCCAGAGCTCTGGCACCAACCCACAATTTGATGCACTGCATTTATCACTGGCTTTGTTTACAGCCTTACCCAGTATTCATTCTGCATGGCTGTGTCCAGACTGAGCCAGGCTGAAATGCACTTTAAGCCAAGATTTCACTGAACAGGGGGTCAGCTTTTGGGTATTTCTAAGGCAGCCCATGGAGCCTTGAATGGTGGAGTCACTGACACCTTACTTCAGTCTGTTTTTCACACTCATGGTCACATCCAACCCTCTCAAAGCTCACATCCATCCATTTGTCAACACTGTAACTTCATTTCTCACTCCCATTTCCTCCTTTTATGTGTTGCCTCCGTGATTCTCAGGATTTTGAATTTATGTCACTCACGTGCTCAGGGTCCAGAAGAATCAGTGTAATAGGAAAAGCAATGGAGGGAAAGCTGAATAGTCAAGCTGTTGTTCACTGAAGCACTAACACTGCCCCTACCACCTCGAAATGTGGCCAAGACAAGTTTAGTTGGTCTGTTTCTTATCTAGGCCTGAACTTGGACAAAGAGAGAAACATCCTTCAAGCAAAGATAAAGCTAATTGCTTTTTTCCCCACTTTCATATCTTCCTGAAGTGTAGTTTGAACAAACACCAGAAATGCTGAACAGAGAATTAACATCTCTGAAACAGCCCCTCATTGTTAACAACTCCAGTATATTGTTAGTGATGGGGACAGGGTTAGCAGGGCTGTTCATATTCAAATACAACTCATGGGAGCTGACAGCTCTTCCATGGAAAGAGCTGCTTGTTTCTGACTGTCCTTTCCAGCTTTGTGGTTGTTTCTTTTCCAGATGCTGCTGTTAATGGAAACTGGGGGTGCTGGGCCAGCTGGTCCCCGTGTTCAGGAGGTGAGAGGACAAGAAGGCGACAGTGCAACAACCCTGCCCCACAGAACGGCGGCTCCTCGTGCTCAGGGCCAGACTCTGAGGCAGTTCCTTGCTAGAAGGAACCAGCAGGAGCTCACACAGAACTGATGGGCACTTGGCAGACTGCTTGGGAGGACATCACCTCACTGCTTTCTCAGCTGGCCTCGCTCTGCCCATGGGTCTCCTCCAAATCAGGAACATTTCAGAAGACACTGGGAGCTGGGGGGTGTTGGGAACCACACCTTTGGGTGTTCAGTTGTCCAGTGGGATTGAATGTGCTTACCAACCTCAGTATTTTGCCTTTTCCCTGTCTTCATTGCAATGGGCTAAATGAGACAAGCTTTATCTCTGTCTGTATTTGGTAGCTGCATGATTTCAAATTACACTGTCTTGTTGCTGAAGGTTCCTTTGAGATAAGAAGAGACACTTTGATCTTACGTGCAGCAGGATGTGCACTGATGCACAGCTTCTGTGAAGGCAGCTGTGTCATGTGGAGCAAAATCCAGCACATTAAAGCCTAAATCTCAATGAGCACCACGGTATCTAACGTGACATTTAGAGCCACTGTGCCTCACTACCCTGCTTTCCCAATTTATTGTATTGTTCCCACCCCTGCCATGGGCAGGGACTCCTTCCACTATCCCAGGTTGCTCCCAACCCTGTCCAACCTGGCCTTGGACACTGCCAGGGATGGGGCAGCCACAGCTTCTCTGAGACAAATGGAACCTTTTGAAAAAGCTGTCTGCACATCCCCTGAGATCTGCCCCGAGTAGCTGCATTTGCCCCAGACAAGCTCTGGTTAAAAAGTCTGATCCTGTGAAATCCAGTGTTCCAGCTGCTGCTGGGTCCACGTAGGGTGGGACATCTGACTTGGAGAGAGTTCACTGTAAAAAAAGACAAACTGGTTTGCCTGTTATTACCATCCCTGGAGCTGTGCATCACAGTCCAGGTCTAACAGAGGAACTTTAAAACACTGTGCACCATTTCATGAGCCTGGATCCTTCCAGGGACTTGCCTCCTACAGCTTTGGTGGTGGTAAATGATTTTTGCCAAGACATTTGGTTGGGCCTGCTGCAAAACAACCAGCAATAGCTTTGCTCCAAAAGGCAGTTCCACCAGTGCAAAGTTGTTCATGAGTGTTGTGAGTCTTCTAACATCCACAAGGTCAAACTCTTCTTCTGAGGGTTTTTTAGCAGAGCTGGTGATGGTGGGCTGGTATCGCCCGTTCCTTTCCTTTCAGACTGACGTTGTCTGAATGTAATTCCTGTGAGAGCAGCTCAGGCTCCCTGACATCTGAACAATGGAACATGCATTTAGTTGTAGCCCTCATGCCGCCTCCACACTTATCGACAGGGCTTCTGTGACAGCTTTAAGAAAGGCAGAGCACATTGCATATGTAAAACAAGAGGGCTCTGTGCTCATTATGGGCTTCATCATTTAGCTGCCAACCCAAAACATTTCCCTTTTCCACTGTGTAGCTGCAATATCTTTTGTGTGATGGAAATTTGCCAAGAGATTCTTTTTTGGGTCATGGTCAAAGAGGTCACTGCTTGTTTGATGTAGGATATCCCTCCAGGTTTTTTGCAGGGGCTCTGTAGAAACCTCTGTGGAGGTGAGGACCCTGAGCATGGTTCACCTCTGAGGACACAAACTGCAGTGTCATTGCCTGCCCTTCTTCAGAATCATCGGTGTCATCTGATTAAGGACATTTCTCAGATGAGTCAAGTGGCTTTTGTAAATTTAACCACCTTTCCTGATCATCAGGCTGCTTAAATACACAGCAGTGGTGCCTCTCTCCACTGCTGCAGCAAGGACAGCCAAGTGTAGTGACCTGACTTGGGACCATTGTTCCCAAACCAGAAAAACACAGATTTTTTTGAAGTGGTGACAGTACCTGAGTTTGCATATTTGGGGTTTTTAATTTTTGGAGGAAGAGAGGAGAGATTTGTCAGTCATCAAGATCATCAGGACAGTATGACTGAAGTATGAGTTCAGCAGTGGCTGAATATTCAGCCTGTAGGCTTAGAACCCTCCCATAAAGGACATAACTTTACCTTGTCCTTGTGATTCTGTGCTTTGATTCTCCTAACTAATGATTTATTATAACCTGGAGGGTGATAAAAAACACTGTGCTGAATCTTTTATTGTTTCATTTTGGTTGGCATTAAATTTTGGTACCATCTTTTACTGGTGTTCCTAACTCTCACTCCCCGTGTAAGTTCAGATTAATAACGCGCGCGCGAGGGCTCGGGAGGGCTGCGGGTGGCTGTGCACGTGTTCAGCCCTGCTCCTGCTGCTCTGGCCCATCCCTCTGGCTAACATACTCACTTCCTACATCCCATGTTGTATTTTCACAAGCTGTCTTGAGGAAAAGAAGAGGATAAACACGGAGAGGCTGTATTTAGTTGCACCTCCCTGCTTGAAGACATTGCTGGGGTATCGCGCTTGGGGAACTCTCAGAAGGGTATTTCAGGTGAGCTGTAATTGCTTCATCCAGCTTTCCCAGGACAAAACCAGCTGGAATCTTGCCACCCCTAATGTCTCCATCAGCAGTGGGGAACTGGACTGCTTTCCAGCCTGGATTCATTCATGTGCCCCCTGTTGTGTCATGTCACACAGACGCTTTAGAGGCTGGAACGTCGTCCAGGCTGCAGCTGGGGACTTGCAAACTCAGTATTGCCAAATTATTTTATCACGCTGCTGTTTCCCCCACTTCCAGATGGATGTAGATGTTCCTGCCCAGGTTCTCTCCCACACTGAGATGTTTTGTTGAAAGCAACCCAGAAAGGCCACGCAGAGGTGTTAGCAGTCCCCAGATTTCACACTCCTGGTTTTACCCTGGTAGATGAAGAGCCCAGTGAGCACCCAACACAACTGCCAGATTTCAGGTCAGAAATCAAGCCTGCAGATTTATCTTCCTTTTATATCCCATGTTAAGACCTCCTGTTTCTGTAAATCAAAAAGCTAGAGTTGAATAGAGTAATGATTACCATTATAAACAAATATTTTTACTGATTTGTAGTGCAGCACCGCAGGTCTCACTGTGGTGGTCATGACAGGCAGCACCACCACCACCACCAGTCCCTCCCCAAACTCACCAGAACCTGGAATTTCTTTTGTTTCAGATTTTTCTGGTGGGATTAAGTGTTTTGTATCTTCCTGTGACTGTGCATTCCGCTGTATGAAAAGAGAAGGCAACAATTTTTGAGCTGCTCCTGCCAGGGAATTTTTGCCTGCTCTAAACTCCCAGGCTTAGAGGGACGCAGGCGTTGGGGCAGCTGATGTGACATTGACCCTGAGGTAGAAAACAGCTCTGTCTCAAGCACTGCCCTTATCTCCTCTGCTGTTAGCTGGTTATCTGGAGCCTACACCTTGCAACCTCAGGTGTATTGTCATCAATCATTTCCTATTTTCTTCTGCGTGCTGGTTCCTCTCTGCCCTTCCTTTGTTAATAACCCAGTTTGCCTATATCCATAAAAATATCTGATTGTGATACCATTTATCCAAAGCGCCACGCATCCATCATGTGCTTATGAGTGAGATAAACAAGGTCTCCTGGGAAATATGCCGCCAGAAATATATAGGATAAATAACTATATCAAATGTATGTCAGTGTGCAAGAGGGGAAAATCCATTCATTAAAACCCGGGTGGAACTGCAGTGTTTTATTGTACCCTCTAAGCTTTTAGTTTAACTAAGAAACACACATTTTTGCTGCTTATCTCATCTTGCACAACTCTCCTGCTGCCCACTTCAGCATGAGATATATTAGCTTCTTCCACTGCCATTGTAAATGTGTAATTGCTCATAATATTTTTTTTTTCTTATTTTTTTTCTTTTTTCCTTTCCCTAGACCTTACAGGCAGCTTCTTCCTTTCTTCTGACTCCAGCTTTGCTGCTCCTGGGTTTCAGCATGTGGGTGTTTGAGCCCTGGGGTGGAGAGGGAGGACAGGGGCAGTATCCACCTTCCTTTGGTGTGAAGGAAGCCCTTGGGTTTGTGTCTAAGTGCCTTGGGCTATGAGTTGAGTGATGAGGATGAACAACAGCAGGTAAAACATAGCTTTTCTGCTCTTATTTATATGTTTCCTGGTGGGATTTTGCATGCAGTTTCTTTAATCACTTTGATTTATACTTTTTTCCTTTTTTTTTTTTTTTTGGTGGTTCTTCTGTGATTTATTCTTCTAGAAACAGCTCTAAAAGCTGAGGATGCAGGTTGTTTTCCTACAGGCCCCATCTTTTCCCAGCCTCCAAGGCATCAGATCTTTCTGTTCATTAATTTCTCCCCTCTGGTCAAAAAATGAGCACAATTGGTTTTCTGGCTGAGGTGACTTTGTACTCATTTACTTGCAGACATTTTCCTGAGTCCTAGGAAGTCGATGCAAGAGTTAAGAATTGCTTGTGAGCCAAAGTGGTCCTTGGTGTAAGAGTCCTGTCTCGTGTTTCCACACAACCTGGCAGCATTCATCAAATCACCTGTTGTGATCCTCCATTTCACATTCCTTCGGATGCCTAAGTCACACTGATCCATGGGTGCTTTGTGCTGCTTCATTTCCTAACACAGAAGATATCAAATTCAAGCCCTTGGGAGCAAATTCCTCTCTGGGTGAACAGTTCCTTTGCCTGGAATAGCAAGGTTGGCCCAAAAGTCCACCTCTTTGTCCCCCAGCAAAGGGATTTTTCACACAACAATCCATCTCTGGGCTTGAGACAACTTGGTTTGTTGTTTTCAGCCCATAGTTTCATTTTACAAGAAAAAAAAAAAAAAAAAAAAAAAGTGGTTAAAAAGCTGGCCTTTGGCAAATATGCCCACAAAAGAAAATATGGGTCCAGATCTTCAGGTGCCATAAATCAGCTACAGTGAAGGAACAACACTGATTTACATCAGCTGAGTGTCAGCCTGTAAATCCCCACTGACACACAGTTGAAAAACAAGCATTTCCAAGCACCTGAGCAATTTCTTTCACTAAACCATGATTCCTTTCTACTCCCCCTCTCCATTCAAATGTCTACAGAAGGGCTGCTTTGTGCTTTGAGGTTTTGGTGCTGTTCATAATGCCTGATTCCTTCTCAGAGCTTTTCTGCCCCCCTTCTCCCCTCGCAATGAAAAGCTCAGTAAAATGAAGTGCCGTTTGCCTTCCGTCCATCCCAGGTTTTTGTGGCAGTTCATTAAGAAGAGGGAGCTGCAGGCTGTCGCCGTGGTCTCTGGACACAGTTCAATACTGTGTGCATTCTTGTGCTGAGATTTACGTCTCACATTCAAAAGAGCCCCTTAAATCAAGCAGCCTGTTAGCATCTTCTCAGGCTCTGTGTGCCTGGGAGATAAAATGCCTGCGTGCTAATAGTCAATTCATCACTGATCTTACAGAGGAAAAGCCTTTGCCTGTGTGGGAACATCCTCTGCCCAACGGTTGCGTTCGAGCCTCTCTATTTATGGCTTTATTTATTTATTTAAAATTCCTCATCAGCTTGGGCTTGCATTTTGCAAGGATGCTTCAGCATCTTCAGGCTGAAGCCTTCTCCATGCAGAGCAGCATATGGCTTTGCTGCAAATGCAGCCCTGGCCAATATGCTGGACTTACAAATCTGACAGTGCCAACTTACAAAAGTTTTGTGATACATATGTCAATACCAACTGCATAGATCGTGAGCTTTTCCCGTGTTTCCCAAAGGAAAATACATAAACTCCTTGAGAGTCAAGCTCAGTTATGTAAACACTCGCCGTGGATTTATTTCATGGCACCCATGATCACCCAGCAGCTCCACCTGCTTTGGGTGGATTCTCTGCCATCTTCTGTGCTGCAGCAGTGGTGTTGAGCACTGGTGGGGCTCCCATCACATCTGGTGGGGCAAAACCGTGGGAGCAGTTGCTCAGCTTTTGCGCAACGACTCCTGCACATGTTGAAACGCATCACCGGTCAATTATTTCTCCCAGGGGTAATTCTGTCGCAGTCCTGGAGTATTTATAGCCCAGCCCAGGTTCCAAACCACCCCGTCCCAGGCACCTTGGGCTTTCAGCAGGCTCTGCTCTGGAGGTTTCTCCCAGCACAGGGCTGCCCTCCGTGCTGTGGGGCAGGGTTGGAGCATTGCCGGCTGCGCCGCTGCATCCCTGCCTGGCACGGGGACCAGCCTGACCAGCAGCTCCAGCGCCCGTCCGTCTCACCACCTGGGGACACACAGGAAAAAAAAAGGGAAAAACAAACAAAAAGGGGATTTCAGGTCTGGCTGAAACTCCTCTGGACACAGACTCCCTGCTCTATCCCGGCCATGCCCAGGCTGTTGAGATCAAGGCACTTTGAAGCCAGAGCGGATGAATCAGCATGGCCCCAAACACCAACAGCTGTTTCTTGTCCGACTCTGAAACCCTCAGCCTTTCCTTTCCCAAAGCACAGCTCACAGCTCTCTCTGCAGCAACTTCCTAGCCTCTGACCAAGGCAGAGGGACAAAAGTCCCCATACGTGGTGGGGATGTTGTGAAAAGTCCTTTTGGAGATGGGTCATTTCAGAGCTTTTTCATTACAGTACAGACTGAGCTGTCGGGAGCGGTCGATACTATGGATTATGGCGCTGCTCCTGAATGATGGGAATGCTTGATGGCTGTCATTTACTGTCGTTTTTTATTTACTCATCTGGCCTTT
This sequence comes from Cyanistes caeruleus, assembly GCF_971803275.1. NCBI lineage: Eukaryota > Metazoa > Chordata > Aves > Passeriformes > Paridae > Cyanistes > Cyanistes caeruleus. Next base: position 30,752,752 of record NC_141709.1, on the reverse strand, counting down.
GTGCCTGGCTTGGGCACTTTATTAATCCAGACAGCACAAATGGATGTGTGTGCTCTTACTTAGTGCTGGCTGGGAAGCTGCTTTTTCCATCTGCTGGAACATTGTGCTTTTTAAAAAAATAAAATAGTTTGGTCTTAAATGAGTTCTGGAGCTGAAACTTTGAAACTAAAAGTTGCCCATGAGTTAGAAATGTGCCTGTCCTCACTGCTGCTAAAATCAAGGAGCACAAGGCTGGCCAGTCAAGGGCTCTGTTTTGGTGGCAGATCCTGGGCTTCCCAAGCAAATTCCTGTGATTTGGATTTTATCTTTTTTTTAAAGAAACTCACTTTGCAGTCACTGAAGCAAAGCTTTGGCATTCAGCCTCACAAACCATCTCCCCAGCTCTGCTCTAACTCCTTATCTCATCACAGCTTTGATTTTCCACTGGTGAGACCCCAGTGATGAGCCCACAGTTGAAGGACTGGAGCTCTGCCTGGTGGAACTGATCTAAAGATGGATTTTTCTGCCAGCTTCATGTGCTGAAATATATATATAGATTTTCTTTTTTTGATTTTTTTTTTTTTTGCGTAATGAATCAGGACAAAAATATCCAGAGAGAGCTGCAACTTTTTTTGGAAATGAAAGAGCCTGTTCCATCCGTGGCTTTTTCTGCTACCCACTTAACTTTTTAGGGTAGTATAGAAAGTGACAAAGAAAACATAAATATAAGCCTGTCACTTTGGGAAAACATATTTTTTCACCCCAAAATAGACACTCTAGTCAAAGTGCATCCCAGGATGGGGTGGGAAATCTGGCAATGTAGCAATTTTTCACTAAAACAGCTTTTTTTGGCGGCACGTTGTGTGAGCACCTGAGCCTTTCCCCTTCCCTCCTCTCCCTGCCTGCTGAGGTTTGTGCTCTTCCTCTTGGAGCACCCATCCTTAGTGGGATGCCATGAGCCCTCCAGAGGATTTCCTGGATTTAACCTTGCAATTAAACACATCCTCATTTCCACTACTCTATTTATAGATATGTAAATAAATATCTGTGTAAATAAATATCTGTATGAATAAATATCTATATAAATAAATATCTGTATAAATAAATATCTGCATGAATAAATATCTGTATGAATATTACTATTTATAGTAATAATAAATTACAGAATGGTTTGGGTTGGAAGGGAACCTCTCACTCCAACCCCTCTGCCATGGGCAGGGACACCTTCCACTATCCCAGGCTGCTGTCCAACCTGGTCTTGGACACTGCCTGGGATGGGACAACCCGTGCCAGGGCTTCACCACCCTTACAGGGAAGATTTCCTTCTTCATGTCTAACCTAACTCTGCTCTTTTTCAATATAAAGCCATTCCCCCCTCTCTTGAGCTGCCCATCTCATTTTCTTGCAGGGCTGCTCGGAATAACGCAGGAACAAAATAAGGGAAGCAACAAGAGGGGAAGGTAGGATTGAGGCATGGATGGTGGGAGCTGCTGGTTCAGCCACGTGGAGGGGGGAAATCCATCCCCTTTTCTGCCTGTCCCCCTTCCCTGCTGAGCCTGGGCTCTCACCTGGGCGCTCAGTCTGCTCGCAGGCAGGGCCTCTGTAGCCAGAGCGGCAGTGGCAGGAGCAGGTGTCACCCACCAGGACGGGCTCCCCGTTGTTCTGGCACGGCCCGCAGCGGCAGGGGCTGAATTCCAGCAGGAACTCATCCAGAGCCCGCTTCAGGTGCTGCCTCTTGGTCTCCATGTGGCCGAGGTCGCTCCTGCGCAGGATTTCGTGGATGGGCTGCAGCTGCAGGGAATGGAGATGGATGGCATGGAAACAATTTCAGCTGGGCATCGACTGGGATGCTGTGACATCGCTGGATAAATTCAGGACTTGGGGAAAAACTCATTTGTCTTCCTCGACAGCTGCATGTACATCATGCAAATGTGTTGCTGCCCCAGTGAGGAGCCACCGGTCCAAAACCTTCCTCATCTTGGAGGTTTGTGTGGGATTGACTTTTCTGGACATGCTTTGGAGTTTTAGTATGGATTCAAATGATAAGTTAAAACACCCCAGTAAGCCCGTTTTTTTTACTAATTTCTTAGTGCTGTCACAATCCCTGAGATTCTTGCATGCTTTTTGCCTTTTTGAAGAAAATGTTTTGGTAAGAGCTTTGGACAGAGGGTGTCATCAAAATTTATTGCCATCCTATTTCTTGCAGTGGCCAGATTGTGAAATATCCCATAAATGCTGAGAATGAAGAATTTTGCCTATATATTTTTTGCCCTTTGATGTAGTGAAATAATACTGTCATCTACAGCTTTGGGAATGTAACTCGCTCATCAATATTTTCCAGCAGCAAAACACAGTTCCTATATAAAAGTCAGCAAAAATAGTCCTGTTTGGGAAGCAATTATAACTTGCTCAACTGAATATTAATATTCAATGAGTATTAAAGCTAAAAACTTGGGACTGTGTGAGGACACTTATATTTGTCCATCGATGCAGCTGTGCTAACACTCCCTTTCTAGGCCAGGAATTTGTTCCAGAGAAGACCTGGGTGTCAGCTCACTGTGCAAGGCACTGTGAGAGTGATTCGTGGGGAGGATCAGGATCAGCTGGGCTTTGGGATGAACTCCTAAGCAAATTTGCACAAGCCTGTTTGGCAAACTGAGGGGGCTGCAGATAAGAGCTGCTGAAGTGGCTGCTCTGGTTGCAGGGTGACTGCTCGGCTCTGGAGCAGCCAACAGAGAGGTCAGTGCATGGTTTACTGGAAAACTGCAACAAATTTTGCCCAGAATTGATGGGAACTTGTGCAAAAAGGTGAATAACCTGCAGCTGGAACTGAAAGCACTTTTTGCCACCAGGTGCTGCCCAGGAAGGCTTGCACAGTCCTTCTTGCCCTGCCAATAACACAGATAATTCCCAAATCCATTTTCCCTTCTCCCACTCCCTGTCAGAGCTTTCAGCCCTGCTTTCAAATGAAGACAAGAGGGATAGAAATGGCAGCGTGTCCCTGCCATGACAGAGATCCTTCCCCCACGTGCCACAGCTTCTCCTGGAGCAGATTGGTGATCTTGGCATCTTGGGGTCCTCCTGACCATAGCTGAGGGGTTGTGGCCATGCCCTGGTGCCAGCTCTACCCTGCATTATTTGTTTGTAGGGTTGCTCTTCTCTGTCCCTTTCCATCCCCTCTGCTTGCACCCATCTCCTCCCTCCCCACAGAAGCCCTATAAGATACTTCCCGTTTCATGGGGCATCCAGTGAAACAAAAGGGAGACTGGGGCTTTGCTGACTTTTATGGCCACAGACCTTCTTTGTGGAGTGTGGAGAAAGACAGAACCCACCTGACAGAAAAGCCAGGAGCTCCCTGCTCAGAGAACTCCTGGAGAGGGCCTGTCTATGAGCTTTTGCTGGGTAACAAAACACTTTCCCCAGCCCCCCGTGAGTCCCCTGCTTATACAGGAGGGCAGACAGCATCAGGGAGAGTGCTAGGGATGAATACAGCTGCAATTCATTGTGAAGCTGTTGGGGGGAACACATCAGAAACTTAACCTGGCACTAATCCAGCATTAAGCTCCTTGTCCATCTCCCTGTGGATGCAGTCAGTAGGAGATGTACTCCCCATTGTGAAATGAATAAGAGGTTACCAGATCAGTGGCCCATTACATTTAATCTTGTTCTGTGATGGGATCACAATAAAAATACGAAATGATCTGCTCGGCTACACTTTCATTCCTTAGAGCAGCAGAGTTTCTTCAACTGCAGAAAAGCCTTACCTGGAAATCAATAATAGCAGGATTATATTTTAATGACCTGGCCCAGTGACGATACATTTTGCCATCCCAACTGTTCAGGAGCCCTCCGCTGTAACTGGTGTCTCCCCCTCTAATCCGGGGGATAATATCTTCCACAACTGCACTGTGGCTCTCAGCATCTGCAAAGTTGAATTGCACAGGTGTTATTCAGCTGCTGTTTCCACACAGACCCCAGAAACTGCTAAATGGAGGTGAGATCAATCATGCAGGGGGCTACCAGGGAGCTGCCTCCTGGGATGGATGTGATCTCCGTGCTCCCTGCTCATGGGGTGAGCCCTGCCACCTCATCACAAGGTGACAAGTTGAGCATCCCAAATCCCCTAAACTGATAAGACCTGAAGAGCCTGCACTCCTCCAGCCTTAGTTTCTGGGTAGGACATGGGCAGTAGATCACACTGTCTATAGCTCATTATGGAATGTACAAATCTGGGGGGTTCCTGCCCTCTTTGAGCACTTTTTAGAGTCTATTTTGACTTGTTTTAGTTGCCATGCACACCCAGTCTGTCATTGCTGTAGACTGCAGCCTCCCAGCCACCCCACGACCTCTGTTTCTAATCCAGACATTGCTACATCAATTCCTGCTCTTTTAAGAGGGATCAGGAGTCCTGGAGATGCAGACCCAAAGTTTCTATGGTCCCACCTTGTCTGGGGGATGGCACCAGGGCTCCCTTCCTCACCCCTTGTGTGCCTCTACACGAGTCTCTGTGCCCAAGTGACCAAAACAAGTGACCCAAGGAGCCTCAACACACCCCTGCCCTGCTGCTGTACCAGTTTTCAGTAATCCTTTGTTTTTGCAGTCAGAGTATGTCAGAGTTGCACCCAGGTCCAGTTTCTCCTTGCTGGCTGTAATGCCAAGGGACAGGCCAACACAGGCACTTATCTCCTCCGTGCTGATGGCTGCAAACCAGAAAGCAGACAGGTAAATTCAGTGACTCCTGATGTTCATTTTCCCACTTTTTTTTTCCATCTTTGAATAAAAGATTTGGTTATTTTCATGGCTTTGTATTTCAAAGTCAAAAGCTATTCTGGGCAGAGGACAGTGGAAAAACCCCAATATTTTATTGGGGTATACTGGGCCTATCATATAACAGGTGTAAAAGCTGTTTCCTTAGAAAATACTAGAAGAAAGTAAAAACTTTAAGGCTTCAGGCACAAACGTCCCTGTCTGATCTATGTATTTAACAACAAACTTTTGATTTTTTTACAGACTAACACATAACTAAGGTAAAGCCAGGAACAACAGTTGAAATCAATAGATCCTCACTAATTTTCCTAAATTAAGGCTTTGACCCACCTATTAATGGCTTAAGCAGCACCTTAAGGAGTATCTTAGAAAAGGTCTGTGTGCTGAGAGCTGCCAGAGCTTTCCTGCCTGCTGCTGCCAGCACCACCACATACATCATGAAAATACGTAACTGGAGAGCCATGAAGCGACTGCAGAGGGGAGAAGGGAGCTAATGAGCTGGTTTCACCAAGGTAAGCAATGTGCATATTTCATACAGCCTGGTTTTATGTAAGCACCTCAGTGTACTGCAAATATAAGCCTGTGCTCTTTAGCAGTTAAAAAGTCCATTGATTTCAGTAAATGTGGGTATTGTAAGTAATAGGTAACTTGTATTGCTCTTTTTTGTTGGAGGACCTTAAAGTGTTTTCCAAAGGAGCCTGGTGATCAATACCATGGTATTGAGAGGAGGCACAGAGATCAGTGGGGGTTTTGTGCCGTGGTTTAATGGTCTGAAGTTTAAACCTTTGTCCAAGTCCCACCCTGGAGCATTGTCTGCTGAACAGCCTCCCATCAGCACTGGGGAGCAGGGCCTTGCCTTGCTTGTGCTTAAAATATTGCTCAAACACTCATGGCTCTGGTTTTGTGGAAATATGGACTGGTTTGGGTTAAAAGGGACCTTTAAGGGCCATCTGGCCCAGTCCCTCTCCCTCATGGGCAGGGACATCTTCAACCACACAAGTTTTTCCAGAGCCCCATCCAACCTGGCCTTGAATGTGTCCAGGGATGGGGCACCCGCCGCCTCTCCAGGCAACTTGTGCCAGTGTTTCACCAACCTCGTTGTAAAAAATGTCTTTTTTAATCTACATTGACCCTCTTTTAGCTGAAAACCATCACCCCTTGTCCCGTCACAATGGGGCCTGATTAAGGCCTGTCTTTCTAATAGGCCCCTGGAAGGTTGCAATGAGGTTTCTCTGGGGCCTTTTCTTGTCCAGGCTGAACAACCTAAATTCCCTCAGCATTTTCTCATAGGAGAGGTTTTTCACTCCTCTAAACAGCTTTGTGGCCTCCTCTGGACTTTCCCCCAACAGCTCCATGTCTTTCCTGGGCTGGGCACCCCAGAGCTGGATGCAATGCTGCATGTGGGACCTCACCAGAGGGGCAGAATCCCCTTCCTTCACCTGTGCATGGCCTTGTTGGACCTCATGGGGTACCCATGGGCACAGAGCTTGTCCAGATCCCTCTGGGGTGTCACCTGAAAACTTGTTTGCTTCTGCACACCCTACAGGAGGGGCTCACTGGAGCCAGCTAGGGCTCAAATCTGCTCCTTGGCCTGGTGGGTCCAAACCCTGCTTAGGTACTCAGCATCCTGAGAGTTCCAACTGGTGAGAGCTGAAACCTGCTCCAGACTTGAGTGGGAACTGCATCCCACTGCAAAAACTGGGCCCTTGAGAAAGATTAAACGTGTAGCACTCAATTACTTGTACTAAACTGTTCAACAGTTGTAAACACAGTGGGTAAAGTTCATTCACCCAAAGCAACATGAGTGATTGCTTATCTTGGTGCTGGAGTGCCATAAAATTAAACTTGAGGAACACCCTGATTAATTGATTTGCCATGGTTCCTGTTGAGTAATTATGTTCAGCGAGGGGCTGTCGATACCATTCGCTATTGGAAAGATCGGGTCTTGATAAATGAAAAGTGGTTATCACTGCGAAAGGGTGGCCTCAGTAAATATTGGCACTTGAGGGGGGAGCCCTGATAGGGTTGGGGTTTTTTTTTTAGTATGATATAATTTGTGATAGTTAAATGTGCTGGAGTGATAAGATTTACTGCTGCATTTTGAATTAATCAGAATATATGAAGACTCTTTCTAATTTACTCCGTGCATAATGTTCCTCCCATAAATGTTCTTGTAATGTGTGAACACATTATGCTGTTTTCTGCTAAATAATAGAACCATAACAATCTATTTTAAAAACAAGTAATGAAAAATATTGATGGCAGAGCAACGAGGGACCTCGTTCTGACATATGTATTTATTTCACTCATGACCACATCCATATATGCCCTTGCAGCCTGAAAGCTGGGAATGGGTCTGGTAGCAAAACTGCAGCCCTAAGCTCTGCAGTGAGTTGTGGATATCTAAACAGAGAAGGTGATTTCATTTTCAAAATTTGGGTTTCCTAAATGTTCAAAGTCCAGCTCTGTGCCAAGCCAGGTGCTCAGTGACCACCTAAGCTGTGTCTCATTTAGGAAACTCAGCCAAGGGATCTTTTTCCTGAGTCTGTGCTTTAGTCAAGTGTTCTCTATAAAAATAAAATAAAAAAAAAGAATATTCTCTGTTCCAGAGCATTTAACAAACAGTTTTGTGGGCTGGGTGGGCTCTCAGGATGCAGTGGCTGATCTGAAGCAGCTCCACACTCAGCCCTGTGGGGACTCAGTGATGCGTCTGCAGAGCTTCAGACTCATCTTAGGAAGCTCTGATTTTAAGACTTGAGCACTTATATCCTGATCCTAACCATTCCTCAGGGAAGGAGGGATAATCCTCTTGCAAACACAGCCTCCAAGCATGGCTGTGATCAACATTAGAGAAATCAGGGGTTTTTTTACTAAATGCTTTCAGACAGTGGCATATCAGACACTGCAGGTGAGTCCTTCTGGGTCAGTGTTGTGTGACACAGCACTGCTGGCTTGGTAAGACTGGACTTTCTGGCAGAGCCTGCATTAGATGAAAATGGTTCTGCATTAGAATGAAAATTACATCTCTACTGGGGCACATTTTTGTCTTTTGCTGGACTTCAGCATCCTTCTTTCCTAAGATAAGGCATCTCTTAGCAGTAAATCTCCTTACATACACAGCAAGCACAAGATAAAGCAAAATAATAGCCTCCCTCCACATGCTCCTGATTAATTCTTCCTCTGAAATTGGCAGTTTGCTTCCTGAAGACTTGCTTGCCAAGACCTTGCTCACTTCTATATCACTCACCCTTCAAAGTGAAGAAGTAATTTCAAGAGGCATCATGTTTCCAAACATTAGAGGTTCAGGAACTTGATGAAAATTCTCTCAATCAGTAATTTCTTGTGGAAAAATTGTCATGGTTAATGTGCAATGTGGAGTGCATAGTTATCCTAATGCATATGGGACCAAACCATTTCAGACCAGAGGCAGAATCTGGGGTAGAACCATGAAAATTATTGAAATTTCTGAAGCTACAGCAATTTGCACCTGTTGTACAAGATCAGAATTTCCTTCTGCATCACTGTCTGGCCTGGAGTTACCAAGGCAGTGGTACCCTCAGCACATCAGAGTGATGGCCCTTAGGGGAAATGGGATCTGTTGCATTGTTGACACCTTTACAGAAGTCGACAACCTGGTTATTGAGCTAGAATCCCAATTTTTGTTCTGCATACCATGTTTTTGATTGGGAAAAACATTACACTTTTGACTTGCTAGCCATGGTAATTCTCACACTCTCAGCATCTGCAGTGGGTGGGTTTTATCTAACTGAGATTTAGAGGTAGGGCTCTCCTGCTTCATACACTCCAATTTGTTAAGAACTGGAGCTAATGGGGGTCTGTTAGGCTCCAGATGTGACACTAAGCAGAGTAAAGTGGCAGAGGTATTGCTGAGTGCAGTGTGGTATTTCCATCTACAGAAAATTGCAGCCCTCACTATGAACATGAAATGTGAGAGGGTTGCTTTGCTGAACTCTGAGTGGCTTTGCAGCCTCCAATGGTGAACAAAGATGACAAGAAATAGGAGAAGATTAGCAAGTGACACTGAGAAAATAATGCTCAGGTTCCTTCCATAATGGCCAAACCCTCACCCAGGTTCTTCTGAAATCAGAGCACATTTGGTGACACTCAGGCTAATCCCAAGCCATGTGGCCAGTAGTGCCACCAGGCTGGAAATGCCAGGTTTAAAGCAGAAAGCTGAGAACAGAGAATGTATTTTGATTTTTCTGACCTTTTCTGCGCATTTCCTCCTTATTGATGACAAGGATGTACTCAAAGACACCCCCCATGGTGCCAGATGTCATGAAGTGGGTGCCGTAGTCGTCGATGAATTTGGCATACAAGCCATAGTTGTAGGTGTCTGGGAGGTCCTGCAGGGAGAGCAGCACATCTTCATCCAAAACAATGTTGTCCCTTCTCATCTTGAAGCGGGCTGTCTGCACCTTGGTCACTGCTCTAATGAACCCAACATCCTGCAGGTAAAGAAAAGAGGAGCTGCAGTCAGCATTAATTTAAACAAATGAATTTCTAGTCTTTAGGTTTGCAGGGGAAAGCCTGAGTCTCTGACTGTCAGTGTATGTATGAAAACAAGCCTGAGTTTAAATGAAATAATGGTAATTCTCTTTTTAAAGTCCCATTCTGATGTGCTGTGGAGGTGGAGGGCCTTGGAGGGTTTTATTGATATGTGAATGTGATCAGAGCTGGGCTCCACGTGATTCCCCTCCACTCTCCGTTTCTGCAATTTCTTTTTCTGGTTTCCTTTCCATACTGTTTATTCCCTTTTTGCTTCCTTCACAATCTCAATGAGTGACAAAGCAGGAGGGTCAAGCCCTGCCCAGCAGAGGGGAGATTCCCTGCCCAGGAAGATGCTGATTGAGGGAGAATTTCCTGGATAAACCATCAGCTCCAAGGCTCCACCTCTATATTTCCCATTGCTTTGGACAAGTCCCCACTGCAACATGAGCAGTCCTTTAAATGATTCCTCCAATAACTGATCATCATTTAGCTGCAAACATCATGTGAGTCTGGACAAGGGCACAGTAAATACTATAATGGTGCTCATTTCAAACAGCTTTTAAGGGCATTTTAACTCAGAACACCATCAAAGTAATTCTTCTTTATTGTTTTCTGTCAGCAGTCCAGAGACAAGTAGAGATGGGGCACGGTAAATGTGGGAAATACCAGCACTCATGTTATTAGATTGGAAAGAGGTCATCACAGCCAGTCCATGATGTAAACCCTCTGTGAGAAGTACACCTTATTATCAGGTACTATTTTTTCAGTGTGGTGGTTTAACCTCCTGTAAAAAGTAGCCTATTTCTCCGTCACGAGGCAGCTCGTATTAATTTGAGCAAGATATATTTGCTACCAGAGATCACTCCTTGAGGATAATTGTTTTGATCAGCATCTTGATATTCCCTCCTCCCTCATCGTCACTTTTAAGCATTTTTTTATTTATGTGCTTAATGTAGCCATGAAACAGGATGGGGTGAGATGACATGCGCCGTGGCACTCCGTAATTCAATTTTATTCCCACTCCCTGTTTGCTAAAACATACCAAGAGCAGCAAACAGGATTACTAACGATCATACATTTGCAATTACATGAACAAATTAAGGTACAATTACCCTGTGTTAAAAAATGCAATTGAGAGAGCAAACTGACATAAGTTACAGCCAGACCATGCCATGCACAGATGATGCGACTGGAGCAGATGCATCACTGATTTGGTTGGGGTTGTTGTTTTTTTTTTACCTTTGCATCATATTGTGTGAAATTCTTCAGGGATCCTTTGCCACCTGATAAAGTGAGGCCCAGGTTTAACATGAGATCTCCACCTCCAGGCCCAATTCCAATGGTGAAGCCTGTTGTTTTGTATTTATCACTTTTAAGGGCGTCAAGCAGGTCCTTTGAGTCCTCGTAAAACTCAAAAGCAAATCCAGAATCAGCATGAGTCTAAAATGAAAGGAGCAGACATTAATTTTTCAGGTGATTCCCTTCCTTTTTAATCTCTATTTCTTGAAGGAATACCTCTTAAAGCCCGTGATGCTCCTGACAGCACCAGCACTGACTTCAGTGAACGTGGAATAAGGAATTAAGTCCCGTGCCATTTCATTTGGAAATATGTGAGAAATGTGGATAAAGCCAAGCATTTTGCTTTATCCATCTCCAAGCAGGGGAGAGGTTTGTGTTTAGCCACTCAAAGCCAGAGCTGGTAATGGTACCTATTAAGACAGCCTGACACTTCCCATTATAAAACCCTCCTTCCAGTTCCTTACAGCTCTGCCAAATCCTAACGATTTGGACTGAATTTTTTTTTTCTCTCCAGCCTGCTTCTGGATGAATTTATTTAGGAGAAGAAAAATTCAACATCTATTTACAATGGCAAGGCTAGAAAACAAGCATTGTTTTGCCTGTGTTTTAGGGAAGTGACCTTTTCCTTGACAGCTCCACTTTGCTGGCACGTGGAATCAAACAGCTCTGCTGAGTCTGGGCTGTGCCATTTGCCAGCTCTGTAAAAAGCCAGCCCCAGAGTTCAATCTGAGGACTGAGGGACTCTGCCTGCTGGGAGGACATGAAAACTACTTCCATTGAGTAATATTTCCCATGAATAATGTGTTTGCATTTGTTCATGTCACACTGTGGTCAAGCCAGCCACTTATGATGTGGGAGGCTCAAACTGAATCCTTGCTCTGCTTGGATCAGTGTCTAACATCAGAATTGACCTCATGAACTGTAAGTGTCGTGATCCTGGTGATGGGTTTCAGGACCCCTGTCTCACTCAGAATTCGGATTTATGCCCCTTGTAACCATGCCATACACTTAAAATGCTTTCAAATATTGAACAGCAGCATTGTTACCATTCTGCACATGGCCAGCTCCATCCCTAGAGAGGCAAAAGGCTTGTGCAAGCTCTACAGCTCATTAATAGCAGAATCTAGAGACAACACCTCTCTCTTGGCTCTGACTGGCCCGGAGGAAGCAGTGGGGATGCCTGGGAGATAAAGCAGTGAGTTCCCTACGTGCCAAAAACCAGAGTTTGCACCATCGAGTGCCTGCTGAGGTACCTTAAACATAACCTACGGATGGAATGTACCTCATGTCTTTGTGGGGAGTTTGGCTTTTTAGCTGGGAAATGGCTGCTAAATTTGGCCTCCTGAAGCACTCACCAGGAACTGGAATATGTGAAAGTTGTAAGGCTTGCGGAAATACTTCTCGTCGTCTCCGTAGTGCAGGCGCTCGCAGGCGGCGTCGTACTGCAGCTCCCGCCACTCCCCGTTGTACACATACTCACAGAGCCCCCCAAAAAACCCAGGGTCGTAAATGTTCTGTCTCCCTTCCTGTGTCAGGGTGTTGTATCTTGGAAAGAGGTAGCGTTCAGGAAGTTATCATAGCTCTGGTTGTATTTCCTCACTCTCTGTCACAGGTTCTCCTGATGCTACAGGTTATCTGTCCTCAGGCCTCCTGAGGAACTGGAATAGGACTTAAAGCAGGGTTGGGTTTGTTATCTCGTTGCTGTCTCCTTCCCAAAGCTACCAGGAGACAAACAGCCATTTTATTTCCAAGGCACTAATTTGGACTCGCACGTGAGAAAAGGAAGAAATCCGTGAAGTTGCCCAGCCCCTCCCAGCAAGTTCAGCTATGAACGTCCCAAAGTCCTGGAATTCCTCCAGGTTCCTCTTGAGCCTAATGCATCTCATTGTCACAAAGTGCTTCCTGGCATTCTCTGCAATTATTTTCTATCTTAATTTCATCTCTTCCTTTTTAATAATGGTCCCGTTTCTCAGGGTAGTTAACACCCTCCCTAGACATGAAGTCTGTGCTTTGCCAAGTCTGTCACTTATTATTTCCTTATTCCTCCTTCCTCCTGCTCTCCAGCCCTCACAGCTGCTGCCCTCTGAAATCCCTCCTATTGCTTAGTATTCCATGCAATTCTGTGGCCCAAAGTGAAAGCGTTATTCAAACTAGACAGCAGCACTGCTCTTCTCAACAGGGAACCATCTCTAGGACTAAGACAGCAAATGCCATTGCTTTGTGTGTTCTGCAGGAGAAGCACTTCAGAGAGCAAAATTAAACAGGGTTCTCGGTGAAAATTAATGCATGCCTTGTAAAACTTCTGATGGATCCTCCCAGGCCCTGGGCCAGAGAGACATTTATCTCATGGACTCCAGAGAGTGTTGGATTGAGCTGATGGGAAAGTTACACAATGGCTGGCTCCATTCTCACCCTGTAGCCCACGTTCATAAAATCCTAGAATAGTTTGGGCTGGGAGGGACCTTAAAGATCATCCCATTCCAATCCCTCTGGCACAGGCAGGGCCATGTTCTCCAAGGGAAACTGAGCAGTAGCTCGGTCAAAATACAAGATTTTCAACAAGAGCGTCACAGTCACAATTTGCCTTTCAGTTTCATTTTATTCTGGGTTTCTCTTTTTGCCTGTATCACCTAATGAAAATATGAAACTGAGCAGGGAAACATTTTTGTGGATAGGAGTATTTACATATACTCATGTGGAACTCAGGCTCTCTGCCTTCGATCTGTGCTCTGAAGTCCTAAATCCTGGAGTTAAATCTCCGTAAGGATGAATGCCAGCAGGGTGCTGTACTTCCAAAATCTGCTGTTTGCTTTAGTCTATTACTTTTAACAACTGGAGAAGGCTGTGAGATATCTGGGATCTATTTTTTCAGGAGTATAAAAAGGGCATCACAAGTACTGTGGTCAGGTAATAGATCTGAGACAGAATTTGAAATAGAAGCTGGAATGACCCCTCATTGCCCCCCACAGCTATGTGGGACAGCACCTCCCCTTTGGGTTTTGCACAGCCCCCTATCAATTCATGGATCACTGCTATCACTAAGGAAGAGCAATATAAGAAACATAATCCTGTTTTGATTGCGAGAGGAGCAGCTATTGATTAATTACTCACCCTTGGACTGCTTTTTCCACCCCTGGGATTGGGAACAGATGTTCACAAGGGCTTTCAATATCTTCATCCTCACAGTTATCCTCATCAGAGCCGTCTCTGCAGTCTCTGTCTCCGTTGCACACGAGATGCCGTTTAATGCAGCGCCCTAAAGTGCACAGATGCAGGCGGTGGCTTATCCACCCTCCAGAAATCCTGGCTGGCAGCTTGCACTGATTGTGCTGGTTTTCACCCACATCTCAGGGCCACAAAAGGTCATGCTGAGTGTTAAACACAACTTTATTCCATGGGGAACTTGCTTTTCCAAGCCTCTGGGACCTAAGCACAGCACAGAGTCCAAGCCGTGGCCACTCCCGTGGGCTCAGGTGGGAATCAAGGAGAGGTCACCTCGCTGTCCTGACTTTATTTTCTAAAATCACACTCTTGGAAAGTTGCTATAGGAATAGCTTCACCCCTTGGCTTAAGGAAGTCAACTCCATCTTATTAAAGTGCACCTTTTCCTCTTCCTATTGCAGGAGGCATTTGGGGAGTTTATTGCCATAATTAATTGCAAGAATGGATATTTGCAGGAAAGGCAATGTGGAAGGGCTTTGGCTTCTGGGAGCATGGAGAAAGCCTTGAGGAGGGAGCTGTCACTGCTTAATTTACCCCAGTGGAGTGATGATAACCTGCTCCAGCTGATGAGCTGGTCACAGAGCTGACCTGTGGCTCCAAATTTCAGCAGAATTTTCATTAAATGCTCAGGAAGGAAGTTTGAGCCATTTGTATAGAAACAAAAATCTGTCAAGGCTAGTCAAAGTTTCAGAGAACAGCCGTTTTATATCCTAATCCTCAGAGCTGGAGGTGGCTAAAAATAAGTAAATCACCCCAACAGATTGCTGGTTGGATTGATGATTGAACTCTGTCTCTAGCAGGGGAGAAAGTGGCACGTTGCGGGAGCGTTGTGCCCGCCGAGGGGAGTGTGAGCGTGCAGCACAGCAGTTGGAGCAGAATATTCCTTTTCTCTTTGTTCCACTGAAAAATTCACATTCTCCATGTCACACAGCCTTCTTTTCTACCCAAATCCCAGGGTAACATGGATGGATTTCTGTAAGAGGAAAACACTGAAGAGGGGGAATTTCCTGCTGGCTCTCCTACTGGTTCTCCCTCCTGCTGCCCAGGGCAGGGCACCGATACCCCCAGGACCAAAACCTCTCTGGCAGGCGTTTGTGCCTGGGTCACTCACCTGTTCCCTCGCACTGGAAGTCCTGCCCACACCCTGGTGGCCCTGTGCACGTTGTCTCAGCTCGACAGGCTTGCTCATCCCAGAGCTGCCCAGCGCAGTGTCGCCCTCCAAACTCTGCTGGCTGCGCCAGCCGCCGGTAGCGGTGCTGCACAGAGACACAACCACGTGTATCCCCCACAGGAATTCCCTCCCCAGGACATAAAGCAATCAAAACTATCATTTTAATATATATTCCTATTTCTATGTGTGTTTGTGGCTTGAAGACTTCATATGTAGTAAAGGCAGGAGAGTCAGCAGAGAGTTGGGAGCTCAGATTTGTCTGGAGTTCATATGTGTGGACTTAGAGGGGGGTGGAATGGCTGTTTTAAAAATATCTCTATTTTATACCTTGGAAAAATATGGCATTTTTCCAGCTGCATATGCTTTGTCCTGCAATGCACCAGGCTCAGATGGACACAGACACTAATTACAACACTGATCCTGCAACATTTCTGATGGATTATTAATGAGAATTGCTGCTCTTTAAACTAGGAAGGGAAAAAAGAGAGGGAGAAGAGCCATGTTATTTACTGATAATATACTGTTTATAAGCACAGGAACAAAAAAGGCAGGGAGAAGATAAACTCAGTAGAAAGCAGAATTATGTCAGGTATTTGAAAATAAATTCTCAAACTATGAAGACATATGTGAGATGATATAAAAATATGAGAAGAAGAGCTGATGCATGAATTCTGCTTCTAATTTCTTTTTACTGGACTATTTGCATTAAGAATCAGGGGATACTTAATTAAGTCTGAGACAGAAAAGGAAGAAAGTCTTGGGCAAGTATTCTGGCCTGATTCTTCCACCATTTGCCTTGATTTTGGTTTTCCTGTTCTGCTGCCTCGAATGAATTTATTCCCCAGCTTACACCAGGGTAAATAAGAGCCTCTCTAGCAGAGGAGCATTTCCATCATATTTGGATGAGTTTACTGGATGCTTCAGAATGATGAATATGTATAATATATATAATTAATGTGTGTACATCCTCATCACAGACACATCTGAAGATGAATGAATACATTACAGTGGATCCTTACTTTTTTCTCTTGGCAAGGGAAGCAATCAGTCCATCCTGACCACTGGCTCAGCTGACAGTCGACAGGAGCTGGAGAATTAACATTTCTGCTGCTTCTTCTAGGGAGGGGAAGAAAGGGTGGTCTGAGGTCTTTGAAGCTGTGTTTTGAGAGGGGCTGGAGGCTGGAAGGGGCAAAATTATCTGTGTGTGTGTTTTTCCACCAGGTCTGTAGGAAATGGGAAGCATCCCAAGATGTCCCATCCAAGTATTCACCATCAGAATTGAGCAGGGCCTGCAGGTGCAGTACTTGGGGATTTTGCCTTGGGATTCCTGCTCTCCCAAGACATCTTTGCCCTTTCCAATTGGTAGATTGCAATTAAATATATATATATATATGTGAGCAACCATCCTGAGCAAACAGAAGGAATGTCATGGAGAGACGGGTTTTAAAGAAAAGCTGATTTTTTGCCTTTCTTTTCAGAAACACATCACAGTTTCCAGGAGCAGGGATGTTTATCACTACTGAGCCTGTTTTGAAGTCACTTTCTTTACACCAGTGTGACCTCCCAGGATTTTTCCCAGCAAGTGGGAAATCAGATCCTGGTTTCCCTGGGCTTTGTGGAGGGGTGGGAATGGCTGCACCAACAGTGCTGAGAGAACAAGGTACAAAGGACCTCTGCTAAGAATTTGTTGGTTGAGTGTTTCCAAAGCAAAATACACAAACTCTGAAAAGAAGAAAATAACTAAAGGAATATTATGAAAGGAGAAAAGGGCAAAGGTACAGTATTGTAGTGGCTCTTGGATTAGACTCTCTGCACATACTGTGAATATCACTACACAACAGCCAGCAAATACTTCTCCTGCCTCCCAGCCTAGTCATTACCATCTCTAGTTCTGTCTCTTCTCCTAAAGCCTTCATTTCATGAGCCATTTCTTTGTCTTGAGGAGCAATCTGTGGCATACAAACACAACCCTGCGTATCCACAGCCTTCGAAGCATTTGAGGGCTCATTCTGAGTCAGAATACTGTTATTGTTATTATTATTTTGGTGATTAACTAATGAGTCCGTTTCACCCACAAGACTGCAGTCCAAAGAGAAATATTAATAATTAGCAGAGGTACATAGCTGATGGGGGATCCACCAGAAGTTGGGGAAGAGAGATTCACTGAATGGGAGCCACAGCAGCTCAGAAAGGGAGCCTGTGGGTGCAGACCCATGTGTGAGCTGAAAACCCAGGAGGCTGCAGATGAGCCCAGAGCTGGAGGACGTGCAGGTATTGATGCCTTTTCGCTCTGACAGGAGGATTTGTGGGCTGCATCCTTCAGCACTTCGCCAAGTACTTAATTGGCTCACCTTCGATTGGATTTTACATTTCCCTCTTCATTATTCTGCCTTGTTTGATAAGTTCATCAAACATCAAAAATCTCGTCTTTGTTCATTTTCAAAAGGGATTATCGGAATAAGCCTTCATAATTAAGTGTATCACTACCACAATTTTTTTCTTCTTTCTGCCTTCTCCTTGTCTCCATGTTCCAATTATCACTGATACCTTTTTTTGATCCTCCTAAATCATATTTGCCTTTACAACAAGCTTGAAATTAATAGCTGTAGAAAAAAAAATAAATCCACCCATTTCCCTATCATGACACTATAGCTTTAGAAAAAAATGTAACTTGTTTATTCCTTTCCTTCAAAGCCCAAGTGACACTCAGATAGGTTAACAATATTGTTCATGGGAAAAAAAAAAACCTGAGGTGTGAGGATCTGGCTTGGACTGAAAACTGGGTTACTCACATGCACTTGTTAGCTTCGTGTTGTCGAGTGTAAAATAATTATAATGCAAAAGAATATGAAAAATATTAACTCATAAATCATCCTGTATAGAGAATTCATTTCAAGTGCCCAAACCCAGCCTGGTAATTTCGGTAAGGAAGTTTAAGAAGGCTTTAATAGTCATCTGTAAAAGGAAAACCATTGTGCAAACAGTTCCTTTAAGAAGGAATTACGATGACTGGCTTGGGCTTTGGACAGCTGCCAATTTTTAATTCTTTTTTTTTTTCTTTTTTTTCCTGGTAGCTTTGTGCACATGCCTCAAGTCAGGAGAAAACTGATGGGCTGATTGACGTGCTGGTAATTCCTGTATGGAAATGTGGTGAAGGGAACAGGCTTACCTGTGGGAAGGCGGTGCCTGCAGCTCCCTGCACGCCGTGGCCAGGGTTGGTGTCAAAGCCAGTGACACACACACAGACAGGATCAAGGGACAGAGCTGAGCCAGGCTCCACCACATTGCTCTGCCATATGTAAATGTTTGCTATAGATCAGCTGCAAAGCAAAGCTTTTAAGTTTTCAGGACTGCTGGAAGGAGCACAGAGCCCACCAGGCTCCGAAATGCTGCAGTAAATCATTGACAGCAGCACAGATCGAATCACAAAGAATCAGGACACATCCCAGAGGCCTTTGCCCTTTTGGAAACAAATTCCCTGTTTTCTGGCAAGGAAATATATTAAACTGTGCAACTGTTTCCACATTAAAGTCAATCAAGTCCTATTGTAGCAGCGTGTTTCTTACCCAGCCTGCGCCCTCCTTTTAATTTGAAGGGGGAGGAAACTCCTGTTATTTCCCAGAGTGACTTCACTGTAATTTTGATGTGTCTGGTTGCTGACCAGGGAAAAGCTTCCCAGTACAGCAAATTGAAGATTAGCACAAAACTGTGTTACTAGGAGTGCCTGCCTTCCAGACACATGTAGGAAATGTCAGCTCAGCTTCCTCCCCTTGCCAGCCCCACCAGGCAGCTTCCCACCCCTAAAGCTGCTGTGAGTTATCACCTGGCTTTTGGATGGCCCTACACAGCCACTGCAACATAAAAATCGAATTCCTTGTTTCCTAAAGTGATTTGGGGGGGGAGGAAGATGTCCCCTACATCTGAAACCCTTGTGGCCATACCTTGTGCAAACCCATCTGCTCGTGGTGGCTCTTACGCTTTTAGCCACGTGGCATCTTGGTGGATGTGCATAAGTGTAGGGAAGCAATACCACAGAAAGCAAGAACACCACAGGTTATTTCATTTTAAGACAGCAGTCACAAGATGACAATATTTAGTTCTGTCATGTTAGAAGAAATTAAAAATGGCCATGGGAAAGATGCTTGGTCACAGCCCAGATTGCCTCATAGCTGTTTCTTCAAGCTTTCACAGCCTCCAAAATGCCCCCCCAAGGGCACTGGGCAGGCACAAAAGTGCACAAGGAATCTGTATCTTCATTAGGTAGCAGTTAAAAAAAGAGTAAGAGATCTATGGAGACTTGTGTGCTCTAACAAGTGCCTGTTTCTCCCTGCTTTTTCTTCTGCATAAGCGGGCCGAGATGCTTCGTGCATAAATGAAGTGTTCCCAGCAGACAACTGGAAGTTTGAACCTCAATAAATTCAAGAGGAAGTGTAATTATTGTAGGAAAGCCTGGTCTTGGGCTATTATAGCTGTTAAACAGACAGTGAATTGTCCTGTGCCCACAAAAGGCTGGGCTGGAAGTGTCATTTTGTGTATTTCCCAAATCAATTGCAAAGCTCATTTCAATAGCTGGTATTGTAAATTATCAAAATGAAAGGACCTCTTAGCCAGTTATTTTCATGTAATTAAAGTTCAGAGTGACCCTGGGGCTTGTCTTTGCTAGACACTAAGAAATGTAGCACAGGGGTAAACTCAGTATTGGAATGAAATGAGCAGTGCCCTTCTGTGACCTTCGGAAGTGCCTTAATGCAATCTTTACCTACTAATGCACTGCAGATGGGCTCAGAAAGGCCTTCTCCTCTCTTTGCCTGTGCAAGAAGAACTCCAATGAGGGGTTTAATATTTTTTTAATATACTATTAAACCTAAATTGCTTTTGCCTGGGAGAAAAAGTAGGGAAATGTAACTGGCCTGAGGCGATCCCCCTCATCACCTCCCCATTACACATCACAGCCTCTCTGCAGGTGCCTGGTAAGACAGAAGGACATAAAAAGCTGCTGGCCGTGCTTATAGAGGTCTGGTAGGGATGCACCCCACTGGTTTCCATCCAAACCTGGGCTGTCCTGTGATACAAATGGCTGTTTTGCACAGCCAAGTGCATCCTCAGCATCTAAGCAAGGCTGTCGAAGCATTATATCTTCTTTTTTTTTTTCCTGATAGCAGCATCAGAAACACCCCCTATATATAATGGAAGTTATTTGTGGCACATCTCCCAGGTAAAAGGCTGGGCTGGTTTGTGCAATCAGGCACAACACCAATTTCTCACTGATAGGTGAGGTCGTCTGGGGGAGAGATTTAAGCAGCCAGCAAGGCACTCCACGTTAGAGGTGAAATTAAAGAACCTTTCTCAGAGCTGTTATGTTCCAAAAGTGATATATATATATATATATATATATATATATATATATATATACACACACACACACATATATATATAAAAGCTGTGGTTCTATTTAGAACATTTTGGACTGAATGTGTCTACTCCAAACCCAAATTACGTCTCTGAGCCTCTGCCTTGCAGTGCTGGCTGTGCTGTCCATGGCGATGCAGTCACCCTCAGGAGGATGTGCCATGAAGTCTTCAGGAGCATGGAAAAAGGGCTGGGCAGTGAGCTCACATCATCACTTTGTGGCTATTCCCACCACAGAGCTCTTTCCCTGACGCTGAAGAACCCTTTAATTAAAAGAGACACAATTCCTCACTCACAACTCCTGCCTATCTAAAATCAGGGCAGATTAACTCAGTGTAAACAAACTCTGTGATAGCAACACAGGATTTTGTTCCACTTCAAAAAAGGCTCCATTTCAAATGTGTTTGGCCCAACAAAGGGAATTAATTTCTGCCTGAAGAGTGCATTGATCTTTTAGGTATCACCTGAGAGGCCCGTGGCTAGCGTGGCTGGCTGCACAAGCCTAGCCCCAGGGTGAAGTTGTAATGGGTATAACATAATGTTATTGCCACCCAGTGATTTGCATTTGTTCCTTCTTTGTATCTGGATTTTTATTTTTAGTATATTCATATAGCTTTTGCTGTAGGGGATACAGTTATGTTAAAAAAATTCATCCTTTTTTTATGCCAATATTCTATTTATATTTTTTGTAGTCTATTATTCACGCAGCACTTTGAATCTGAATTTTGTTCCTACTTGAAGACCATGGCCATTTAAAGGCATTTTTTATTCTATTCCAGCCATCCTCCCCACAAAGTTTGCTGTGGCTGACACCTGCCACGTGCTGTTTGCTCTCTCATGGTTCAGCAGGGAAAAGGGCAGAGCAGACAGCCTTTTATTCAGGGGTGGTGGGGGTTTTTTTGGAACAATGTAGAGATTGTTGCAATGTGCAGAGGTTATACAGGGCTGTAAGATCAAGGAGTTGTGCCTTGCAGTTGGAGCTCTACCCTTGGGAAGTTTTGCTGTTTCACACATGCTTTTGCAGCACACATGGGCTTTTCTCATCCTCTCTTTCTCTGCACAGCAGCGTGGTAAAAGAACTTCTGTTTTTCCAAGGAAGCCAAGCTGGCTACGGAAGTCTTCATCAAAAAATCAGAATCCCAGTGCAGATGCCATCAAGAGAAGGATTTCGGTTCAGAGATGGCTTGATGCTGCAGAGCAAGCAGGAGACCTGAGTAGAAGCAAGAAGAAGGACAAGAGGTTTGGTAGAGTTCACCCTGCAGAGCAGATGCTGTGGTGATGTTCCAAGGCTGCATTAGAGCAGGGAAAGGCTGAGCCTGACCCTGCCCATCACTGCTGGCAGAGGGGGGACAGCAAACGCTGCTGCCCAGCCTCTCAGCACCACGCTTCTCCTCTGTGCAGGACTGAGCTTGTGGAGAGATGTGGGAAAGGTCCACCCAAGGACCAGCAGATGACCACAGCCCTAGTGCTGCACCTGCCAGTCCTCATTTGGTGTCCCTGAACCCAGAACTGCTCTGGTAAGGTCCCTTCCACCAGAGTAACCACTTAGCTTTGCACACAAGGGATTTATTTGGGCTATATTGCTAAAAAAAGTTGAGCACTTAAGTGTGGGATCGGGGCCATCCTGCAGAGACAACCGTGTTGCTTGGACAGATAAAATCCCTGACATTTTGCAAGGCTTTAAAATTAATTTTCATGGGTCCTACAGTGCTTTGATGGGCCTGATCTTAAAAATTTGGGTGGAGCTGTGTGGGTACCCCCATGGGCTCCTAAACAATGCTTGCCCTGTGCAGTCACAGCAAGTGTTGGCTTTTGGAATGCAAGGATCAATAACACTGCATTTTCCTGAACCCCTCGTTCCTGCCAGCAATGACAGAGCCAGCAGCTCGATGGTGGAACAAGTGATCCTATTTCCCCCTCTGCTGGAAAATCAGGATATCACCTCCTGGCAGGAAAAAGGATGAGATTCCAGCCATCCTCGTCCCTGCCCTTGGCGAGGGGTGGGAATTAGATGACCCCTAGCATCCCTTCCAACCCAAACCATTCTAGAATTCTCTGAGATGTGCAGGGAGCCAGGCTGGAGGGAGTGTCCTGGCCCTCCTGGGAACAGAATAATGCACTAAAAGCGATCCAAATCCTTCCCCAGCATAAGGCTGTGCCCTGCTTTCCATTTCCCCCCATTTTGGGGAGTTTTGAGGTGGGTTTCTTTTCAGAGATGTGGACCCTACTGCCTTTTCCTAGTGTTGTCCCACGTGTGAGCAGCCAGTAGCTGTGACAAGGGAAAACAACTTGTCAGACCATCCCCAATCTAAAATATCTTGACACTGGGCTAATGTTATCACAATTATGTCATGGGCAATACCTAAATCTTGTTATCTTCCGAAAATGACTGGATTTCCCCAAAATTTGTCTCATCTTCACCTGTCACACTGCCCTACCTTTCTAAAAAGCTGAAATATTAAGAATAAAGCATATTCCCAAGATCTGCTCTTGTTCTTGGCTTCTAGTAGCGCCTCTGTAAAATCCAAAAAGGATAAAAAAGTTGAAAAAAAAAAATCCCAAATCTCTATAACAGACTTAGATACCAACTCCACCAGTTCACTAATTTAAAAAAATGAAAAAATGAGAAAGATAATTCAGGGAAAATAAGTCAGCTGGATGCTGTTCTTGTAGCCCCCAGACTGATGCAACTACGTAATGTACTAAAAGCTTCACTGCAGGAAAAAAAAAACAACAAAAACACTCAAGACATGAAATTTAAAACTTTTAAACAGGCTGAAATGGTTTGTTCTGGGGAGGCTGTGCACGTGCAGGGAGTGTTTGGGGCTGTGCTGTTTGGGTTTATTCCCACTGGGGCTGTGCCTGGGAATTCCCATCCTGGGTTGGTGCCTCTGAGATGCAATCCCAGAGCAAACCCCAAGCTCCTGCCCAAAGGAGGGGGTCACTCTCTTCTGCTGGGGAATCAAAAAAAGATTTGGCTTCCACTTGTGCAGTGTTTGATGTTCACAACACCACGGCTGCCCCGTGCTCCCTGCGCAGTTTTTGTAGCCCAGTGTGATTTATGGCAGCCCTGGTGGGGCTGCTGGGGTCCCACAGGGCTAGCACTCACAAAATGCAAGTTTTAAAGAAACTTTTGGCATTTTACTTTCATTTTAGAGTGCATATAGAGGAATCTACCCTGTCCTTTTCCTCAGGACTGCAGCTCTGAAGTCAGAACCTTCTGATTCTCCAACAGTGCTTTAATTCATGGTCTGTGTTCACACCACTGGGCGGGTCATAAATCCTCCCCAGCTACCTGTACACAAAGCTGGCATTGATTCCCATCACACTGCCACTCCAGCACTGCCTTGGGAGACTTCCCTGCCAGCTTCCAGCTCGGCAGGATCCCCCTTTCTTCTCCAAGACCTCCACGCAGCAGCAGGGCTTTTCATGTGGTGAGGAGCCAGACTCATGCTTCCAGTCGTGTCTCTGACAAATAAGCCTTTTTCTTTTCCTCAGTTTCTCTTCCTGCTATTTTCCCCCTTACATTTGGCTCTGGAAAGCAGGGTCGGTTCCTGAAGGAATTAGGGATGCTGGGGGAAAGGATTTGCTCAATGCCCATGTGAAGAGGAGGTTAGGACAGAGGGGAATGGCTTCAAACTGAAAGAGGACACATTTATTAGGGCAGATATTAGGAAAAAAAATCTTGCCTGCAAAGTGGTGAGGCCCTGGCACAGGGTGCCCAGAGAAGCTGTGGCTGCCCCTGGATCCCTGGAAGTGTCCAAGGCCAGGCTGGACAGGGCTTAGAACAACCTGGGATAGTGGAAGCTGTCCCTGCCCATGGCAGGGGGTTGGAATTGGACGATTTTTAAGAGGTTTTTTAAGGTTTCTTTTTCCAGACATCTTATTGGGAATGTCTATAGGAGAGGGGCTGAGTCTTGGTGTGTGGGATTAGGGCCAGCTGATGAGAACTGCTCAGGCTGCCCTGCCCTCCCAAGCCCCATCAGCAGGCACCTCTGGAGGCCCCCAGCCCCCAGGCTCCGTGCAGATGTTCCTGCTCCAAGGAAAACACCGAGCACTCCTGAAGAGACACAGCAAATAACATTTGACCAGTCACAGAGGGAAAAAGGAAGTCCTGGGGCTCTCAGCTCTCTTCTTGCCAAGCTAACCAGCCTTGCTTTTCCTGGGAGACAGGCTCTGTAAAGACATGGGCTCAGTGTTTGGACAGATACTTTCAGCCTGTTCTCCAGGGCAGAAATACCCAGTGATAGGAGAAGTCTTGATTGCCCTAATTTAACTGTTCCTTAGGACCCTGAGGAACAGCTCTCCGTGGAAAGGAGCTGCTTCACCAGGGAGTGTGTGTGAGCTGCAGCAGGGAAGGCGGGTTTTGCTGGGCTCTGCTGTCCAGAGATGAAGGAATTTCCCTGGGGAAATGTCTGGTTTAATCACTCCAAGGTGTCTGGCATCGCTGTGGGGAAGAGCGTGCTGCAGGCTGGGTTGGTACAGGAGGGTGGGTGACACCTATGGGGAGACCTGAAATCTGGGGTAAGAATTACTGCTGGACATCCTCTCTCCTCAATTTTTCCTACCCCAGATCAGAGCGTGCTGTGGGGGGATTGGAACTGGATGATCTTTACAATCCCTTCCTACCCACACCACTCCAAGATTCCATGAACTTCCACGGCTGTGGACATCCCATGGACACACACAGTGCTGCCAGGGCATCCATGCAGGTGCCATTCTTTCCCTGGAAAAGTGAAGCAAACCTGATCTCTCCCTTTCCCATCCCTTTCCCATCCTTTCCCATCCTTTCCCAATCCCTTTCCCATCCCTTTCCCATCCCTTTCCCATCCCTTTCCCATCCTTTCCCATCCCTTTCCCATCCCTTTCTCATCCCTTTCCCATCCTTTCCCATCCTTTTCCAATCCCTTTCCCATCCCTTTCCCATCCCTTTCCCATCCTTTCCCATCCTTTTCCCATCCCTTTCCCACCCTTTCCCATCCTTTTCCAATCCCTTTCCCATCCTTTCCCATCCTTTTCCAATCCCTTTCCCATCCTTTCCCATCCTTTTCCAATCCCTTTCCCATCCTTTCCCATCCCTTTCCCATCCTTTCCCAATCCCTTTCCCATCCCTTTCCCATCCCTTTCCCATCCTTTCCCATCCTTTCCCATCCCTTTCCCACCCTTTCCCATCCTTCTCCAATCCCTTTCTCATCCTTTTCCAATCCCTTTCCCATCCCTTTCCCATCCTTTCCCATCCCTTTCCCATCCTTTCCCAATCCCTTTCCCATCCCTTTCCCATCCCTTTCCCATCCTTTCCCATCCTTTCCCATCCCTTTCCCACCCTTTCCCATCCTTCTCCAATCCCTTTCTCATCCTTTTCCAATCCCTTTCCCATCCCTTTCCCATCCTTTTCCAATCCCTTTCCCATCCCTTTCCCATCCTTTCCCATCCCTTTCCCATCCTTTCCCAATCCCTTTCCCATCCCTTTCCCATCCCTTTCCCATCCCTTTCCCATCCTTTCCCATCCTTTCCCATCCCTTTCCCACCCTTTCCCATCCTTCTCCAATCCCTTTCTCATCCTTTTCCAATCCCTTTCCCATCCCTTTCCCATCCTTTCCCATCCCTTTCCCATCCTTTCCCAATCCCTTTCCCATCCCTTTCCCATCCCTTTCCCATCCTTTCCCATCCTTTCCCATCCTTTCCCATCCCTTTCCCATCCTTTCCCATCCCTTTCCCACCCTTTCCCATCCTTTTCCAATCCCTTTCCCATCCCTTTCCCATCCCTTTCCCATCCTTTTCCAATCCCTTTCCCATCCCTTTCCCATCCCTTTCCCATCCTTTTACAATCCCTTTCCTATCCCTTTCCCATCCCTTTCCCATCCTTTTCCAATCCCTTTCCCATCCTTTTCCCATCCTTTTCCAATCCCTTTCCCATCCTTTTCCAATCCCTTTCCCATCCTTTTCCAATCCCTTTCCCATCCCTTTCCCATCCTTTCCCATCCCTTTCCCACCCTTTCCCATCCTTTTCCAATCCCTTTCCCATCCTTTCCCAATCCCTTTCCCATCCCTTTCCCTTCCTTTCCCATCCTTTTCCAATCCCTTTCCCATCCCTTTCCCATCCTTTCCCAATCCCTTTCCCATCCCTTTCCCATCCTTTTCCAATCCCTTTCCCATCCCTTTCCCATCCTTTCCCATCCCTTTCCCATCCCTTTCCCATCCCTTTCCCATCCCTTTCCCATCCCTTTCCCATCCCTTTCCCATCCTTTCCCATCCTTTCCCATCCTTTTCCAATCCCTTTCCCATCCTTTCCCATCCCTTTCCCATCCCTTTCCCATCTCTTTCCCATCCTTTTCCAATCCCTTTCCCATCCCTTTCCCGTCCCTGCTGCCATTCGTGGTTCAGGGAGCCTCGGGGCAGGCTCAGCCCTGCCCAGGTGAGGCTCTCCCCGCCCCGGGGGCAGAGCCAGCCCCAGCCAGGTGTGTTCAGGCTCGGAGCTCCACGGCAGCCAGAGCAGCACACGGAACATGCGGGGCTGAGCATGGAGCAGCGAGGGATGGAGCTGGTAACTGCTGGGGATCTGTCTCTTCTGCTGCTGGCCCCGGGGAAGGATTTCTGCTTGGTTTGCTGCTGCTGCTTCGGGGCTGTTCTCTCCAGGGAGAGCTTGCTGTAGTTTATCCCTGGAGTGAGCTTTGCGCTCTCATCGCCGCTCCTGCTCTCTGCTGACCGCACAGATTCTGCTCTGCTGCCCCAAAACAGGGGCTCCCAGAGCCTGCTTTCTTCCCCTCTCACTCTGACACCAGCCGCACTTGTACCTCTCGTTTTAACAAAAAGTAAAGATGAGGGGTTTTTTTACTCATTCTGGGAGAAGCCGGGTTAATGAGCCGGTATCTGCAGCCTGCCCGGGGTGCCTGGGCTGGGCTCCAGCAGTCCCACGCCAGGGCACAGGGCAGCACAGATTAAACATTTACCCACCACAGCTCCCTTGGGAATCAAGATAAAGAATGGAGTCAACCAGAAAAATTCCAGGAGGGGAACAGGCAGTGCTTCCTCTCGGCTGTCCGGCGTGCCACGTCTTGGATGGGGTTGATTTTCCTGTGTTGATTCGTTTTAGAAAAGCAAACTAATGAGAATTAGTTTGATTTAGTTAATTATTTGAGAAAGCTTTGGAGTAACCTTATTGCAGCATTTCAGTACCTGAAGGAGCTACAGGGGAGCTTGAAAGAGACTTGTGACAAAGCCATGGAATGACAGGATTAGGGGAAATGGCATCAAACAAAGAGGGCAGGGTTAGATCAGATATTAGGGAGAAATTCTTCACTTACAGGGTGGGGAGACCCTGGCACAGATTGACCAGAGAAGCTGTGGCTACCCCACCCCTGTAAGTGTCCAAGGCCAGATTGGATGGGGCTGTGAGCAGCCTGGTCAGTGTCCCTGCTCCTGGAAGGGATTTGGAACCCTTTAAAGGTTCTTTAAAGTCCTTTGCAATCCAAACCATTCTGGGATTCTGTAATTCAGCTTCCTTTTGGTTAGTCCAAGGTATCAGCACAAGCCTCCTGCTGGGACTCCTTCTAAAGGCACCCTTATCATAGGCTTAAGATCTGCTTCCTAGACTGATCTTGATGTTAGAAGAGCATTTTATTTATAGAGAGAAAATATGGAAAGTTTTGCTGCCCCCTGACTCCATAATGCTCCTGTCCCCTGACTCCTTAATGCTCACAGCTTTCCGGCCAGTGGAAGTTTGTTTCCTTTTTTCTCTCTTACCCTCTCATCTTGCGTGGGCTTTTGCCAAATGTAGTATTATTCACAGTCAATTATTTGGCCAGATGTAGCTGTAATACACATTGTGAGCTTTTGACAGGCCTTTAAATGTGTGAGGGTATTCTCCCTGCTTGTCAGCTGCTCTGATTTTTCAGGGGACCTGAGCCCCCCCTGGGCTCCTGGGACTCCACATGTGTCCTGCCTGTGACCTGCCCAGCACTGTGCTTAATCTGAGCATCTCCCTGGGCCAGCTGAAAGTGCATGGATGGAACAGGAGAGCTGCTGAGATGGGTCTGTGGTTTGAAACAGTCCCAGCTCGGGTGGAGAATCATCCCTGCAGAGACAGGGAGAACTCCCTGCGCCTTGGAGGGTCTGGCTAAGCTCGGCCCTGTGCAAGGAAACAGCATTTGCAGGAGCTTTTGGGGAGATGGATTGCCCAGCTGGGTGTGGGTGTGCAGGAGGTGGCCATGGGGTGCAGTTTAACCCCTTCCACCCCAGCAGTTCTCTGTATTTGTCCCTCTGTACTTGTCCCTCCTTCCCAAGAGCATCCCATCAGGCTGCACTCTGGGGGAACCATATCCTACTGAGAGGGCACTGAGGTAATCTCCCTCTGAGTTAGGCAGATCAGTTGTTTCAGGGCAAGAAGAATAACAGTTTGAGGGGGGAAAAGGCCAGCTCGTGTCCATCCCACTTCAGTTAAACTTAGTAGCAAGCTCCTGACTGCCACAGCCCATTTCTGTCACAGCCAGTGCCAGGGAGAGGCCTGAATAAAAACCCCCGTGTCTGCCTCACCTGGGGCACACTATGACAAGCAGGTACCTTTTCCTTTCTCTTTTCTTTGTCTCTGAGGGCTCTGATGAGGAACAGTTTGCTCCAGTAAAGAAAACCAGCAAGGGGAGGTAAACAGCACTGAACTCTTCAAGCACTGCTGCAGCACATGCAACAGCAGCTCCCTGCAGCTGCATTAGGGCACCTCACTGCTTTATTTCCTGTCTGCCATCGCTGCAGGGATCGGGTGCATGCAGGATTTTTTTTTAAATTCCATTTTTTTTTCTCCCCAAAATCTGATTTATGCTCGGTGTGCCTCTGGAAGCTCCTGATCCGTGGCTCGCTGCTAGATTAGCCTGTCTGGGCAGCTCACACAGCATCAGGCTGCTGACCACTAATATGAAATATAATTGGAGCAATTCAAACCTCTCCCCCAAGGGCTGCTTCTTTACATCATGTACTACCCTGTGAAAGTAATAAAGTCAGTGAAAGGGGTTATTCAAGAGAAATTGTCAGTGTTTAATAAATCGTGCAATTAAATGCAATAAAACCTCAGTATGCTATTCATCTGCTCTGTCTTAACACTTAAGGCTGGGCTTTTTTTCAGAATAACGAAGTTCTGTCCTAGATAATTTTTTCCAATTTCCTCATTAGACAGGTTCTCGTGAAGCCTTGCGCTGAACTAAGCTGCCAGAGCAGAGCACCTAATGTAATCATGGCATATAAAAAGTTATAGAGCAGTTCAAGGACTTAAGTAGCTCATAAATTTTTCTTCATATTTTCTCCCTAGTTCAGTTCAGGGATGAATTTAAGCCACGGCACTGCAGGCAAAAATTGTGGTCCCTTTTCCCCAGCGTGGGACGCAGGGGAGTGAGGAACTGAAACAAAATGTTCTTTAAGTGCCCTTTTAAACTGCACTGTCACTGATTTGCTCCTTTTCTTCAAGAACCTGAGGTCTGGTGCCTGTGTGGGAGAGGAATTGAGTGCCATGGCCAGTATCCATCCCCTGCACTGGGAGATGCTCTTGATGTCTCTGTGGGCCACGTGTTTGGGCTGTGTGTGCTCTGCTTCCTGGAGTGGTCTTAAAGGAAAGGGGAGAAGCATCCAAAGGGCCTTAGGGACCCTGAGCCGAACCAGCACCTTGGAGGGAAGAGAATTTTGTCCCAGGGTTCATTAGGAGTGCAGCACCAAGGAGGATATTTAGTGCTTCTCTTCTCCTGGTGGAGTTTTCTCAAGGAGGATGAGGATGGGCTGGGCATCTCTGGAGCAGCACTGGCCCCTCCCCTGTTTGGTGCTTGTGTACTGAAAATAAAGTGCAGCTTTCACACCCAGCAGGTGCATAAACAGCATTGCAGCACCTCTGCCAGGAAAGCTCTAACATTTTGTTAGAATCCAGTGTTTGCCAGATCCTCCCGAGGGAAATTCTCCATCACTCAGTGACAGTGGGAGAAGGAGGCATTTCCCCTGGACACTCTGGTCTTGCTTTGTTTCTGTGCTGTGCTCCTGCATTTCCCCCCTGGTTTCAGCTCTTTTGTCTTCACCAGAAGTGATTTTTGAGCCTTTGGAGCATCCTTTGAAGGAGCAGATTCTCTTCCACTGCTTTTAAATTTTCACCAGGATCACCTCATCCTTGGTGACCAAGGTTGAGTGTGCAGCCTGTTTCTCTCTGAAAACAGTATGATTGTTTAAATTGCCTGTTTCCACCTCTGTAAGCAGCTGTTCTGTGCTCTCCTCTCTCCCCTCACCCAGGAAGGTGTGACTGATTTCAAAGCACTCCGAGCAAAATTTCAGAATGACTCCAACTTGGCCACCAAGCTGGGGCAGAAACCTCCCACGGAGATGGCCCCCAAGCCTGGCTCTGCAGGGAACATCACCTCCAGCCCCCTGCCCCTGACTAAGAGAGAGGTGAAAGTGTCCAAGCCTGCCCATCCCACCTCCCAGCCCCCTGTGCTCGCCCAGCACGACCCCTTGGTCCGGCCTCGGGGTTACAGGGAGCGGAAGGGGCAGAGCAAAGAGCACGAGAGCAGCACCTCGGGGAAAGGGCTGAGTCCTCCCAAGAGCAGCTCAGAAAAGCCTCTGCTGTCCTGTGGCACTGAGCAGCAAGGATCAAGCCAAACAACTCCAGAGGACCCTCAGCTCCCGGATTCTTTCCAGCACGTCCTACAGATCTGGGAAGAGACTTTATCCCGCAAGGAGAAAACCAGCCCAAGAGTCCCAACCCAGCGGGCAGCAAACTCAGCTCCTGCATCAGGCAGTGATGGGATGCCAGGCTCTGGAAGCTCCCCTGTGCTGGTCTGGAGTGCCCAGAGGAAGGATGCTCTGCATGGCAGTGGGACAGCTCTTCCTCGGGCTGCCAGAGGACACAGCAGCTCTGATGGAGCAGGTGCTGAGGGTGCGGTGGCATCTGCGCCCTGCCAGCCGGGTTATCGCGCAGCCAGAGAGCCGCCTCCGCTCCAGAAAGGTACAGTGAGGGGTGTTCTTAACACTGAATATGTAAATACAGCAGTGTATAGGTGATCTGGGAGTGCAGGATACAGCAGCAGGAGAGAAAAGCTGCTGAGGGTTGGGACCCCCAAGCAAGAGGCCAAACTGAACCATTGGAATGCTCTGCTCTTGCCCTGGAGGTCCTGGAGGCAAGAAATGGGTCTCAAAATGCTGCTTCACTTGAGTAAGGGGAGCATCCCCCATATCCAACAAATTATTTAAAAGATTTTCTCTAAGAAATTGTCCAGGTTTTGAGAGTAGAATGGAAACTGAGAACAGGAGACTATCTTAATTTTGGTGTGCTTTGGCTGTTTGCAAACGTGACTTCACACAGAAGTGAAAGGCTTGGCTGGTCTGCAAAGACAGTTTAAATCTAATTAAAAGAGCTTAAACCTGAATTCCTCCCCTCCCTTGCACTCTCCCAGCTTTGCAAAAGGTCATATTTAAGATCTGAGAAGATATTTCTTAGAGAAACTGGTGCTGAGAAACTCAGAGGCCGTGCAGCTCCTCTTACTGACGTGACTGGGTGATGGGGCACTGAAAACCTTTTTCAGTGTTGTAAAGTCTTTTAAACAAAGACTGAAATCTTTGTTTGCCATGGAAAGCCTCCTCACCTGGACTGAGCACTGCAAACAGCCACGGCCCTAAATCCTGGCAGATTAAACTGTTACCAGCACAGAAAATTGGGCTGGTATTTTATAATCCAGAGGAATGGAGCTGTCAAGAGCTGAGACCCCAACACTGTTCAAGTGGTAAAAATCAGTGAAAATGGACATTTCCATTTCCATTTCATTTCCATTTGTTCTGCTGTTCTGGTAGCGAGGTGAGAGACCCGCTGTGTGATGGGGACACTGAAACTGGGAGGAGGCAGAGCTGGTTAGAAATGTCAACATAACAACTAATTATCCTACCTGGATTCTTGCTTAAATCAGGGCTAATTGCTGCCTGTCCTTGTGCTTCTCTGGAGCAGAATCAGAACCTCCCTTCTGCCAGCCTGGAGCAGGAAAATGGTCTTACAGCCCTGGGAGCAAGTGGCCAAGGATTAAACCTCTCCCCTCAGCTGAATCCCTGGGTCCTGCCCCTGGGAAGCCTCCAAGACCCCCAAAGGTTGATCTCAGTGCTTTCCAAAGCACAGTGCCTTTGGCCCACAGAGGAAATGAAACAAGTAAGAGATATTTAGTCTTTTTTCCCCCAGATCTGTTCTACAGAAAACAAATTAAAGTGTGCGGTTTATTGACATCTGTAAGGCTGCGATTTCCAGCACGCAGAAATCATTGTTACTTGTTTATAACTTCTTCCTCAGACATTAATAGGAGCCCAGCAGTTTCAGTGGGGCCGATTTTTGCTCTTAATCTGGGAAAGGGATCTGGTTTTCCAGGCTGGACTCCATCCCATGCTCAGAAACCCGCTTCCCTCCCAACTGCAGCGTGCTGAGAGCAGTTTACAGCTGGCTGTAAAGCAGCAGCAGCTGCCTGTGAGCTGAGCTGGTCTTTATCACTCCTCTTCAATGGGAAATGCCTCGACTCTGGAGCACACAACTGTGGGAAGGCACAATAAAATTGTTAGGAAATAGTCTGCTAATCCCCTCCCCCCCACCTCTGCTTTAAATACAACAGAGGGCAACGTCGTTAAGTGTTCCGACATCAAGAAATGCAAAAGTTCAGATTCCCATAATAAAACCCTCTTGATGTTGCATAATAGAATATTCTGGACCACTTATTAAGCTGCTAAGTGGTGTTTCTTTATAGATACAGCCTTAATTATAGCCAGATCTTTAGGCACAACTTTTGATGAATTCAAAGGGAGCTGCTTTTGTAAGAAGGGCTCTGCTAAAATCTCTTTTTGGCTTTACAGTGCCAGTGCATATTGGTGTGCCCTGGCTTTGATAAGAATGAGAAGGAAAGAGAGTTTTTCACTGAAACTCTTTTCTGGCCTGCTTGCCTTTTTTAAATATATTAATCTGATGGGAGGAACTAGCTACATTTATATGCCATCATCTCCATGCCCTCCCAATATTATCTGCCTCTAGGTTGTTGTCTGGAAATGTGAAATAATAATGACAATGAGGGGGCCACGAGGAAGGGCTGTCCCTGTCACACCTCCCCTGTGCTCTGTGGGACGTGGGCTTGCCTTCCAACACTAATCCTGTGTGTCTTTGTGTGCAGCTGCTGGAGAGGAGGATTACCTGAGCCCTGAAAGGTGAGCCTGGGGAGAGGCAAGGTGTGGCTCACAGGTGATGGGAACATCTCCTTTCCCCGTTCTGGAGGGAATGTCCCACTCCTGGGGGCAGCAGCTTGCTCCAGGGGGTGTTCAAGGAACTGTGCAAGGCCAGGTTGGATGGGATCCTGAGCAACCTGGTGGGAGAGGGAGGGTTTGGAACTGGATCATCCTTAAGGCTCCTTCCAACCCAGCCCATTCTAGGACTCTGTGATTGTGTGAGCCTACATGGCAAGCTCAAAGCTGGCTGGGATGACCCTCTCCTAATGGAGAAAGCTTCACCCCTCTTTTCTCTTGTGGGCTCTTAAAGCCTCATGGAGAACCATTTCCACGTGTCTTTGGGTCTGGTTTACCTGCCATTGTTTTAGTTGCACCATCATCACCCCCCATGTGGTTTTTTGTCTTCCTGTTTGCTGTGTACTCAAGTTCTGTGTTTTTAGAAAAGAAATGCTTTTGAAAGCTGTTGCTGAAACAAAGCCCTGGCATAACCAGCAGGTGTTGGGGGTTTCTTTGCCAGCAGCAAAGGAATTTGTATTCCTGCACGATTCTGTGATCCTGTGTTTGTGCAGCCAGCAAAACCAGGGCACAGGAGCCACTGCCTTCCCTCCCCATCCCATGCTGAAGTGCGGTTTTTATCCAGTGGTGGCCCAAAATCACTTGAGTTTGTCTGAAACAGCTCAAAAAGCTTGCAGACACAATTCTTTTGTATGCAGGGAGATCCTGGCCTTTTCTGGTCTCTGACTTGTCATGAGTGGCTGTGCGGCAGCCTGGCTTTTGTGCAACAAGAACAGCTAAAGCGGAGGAAAATATTCATACACATGTTTTGTTGTAGTTGTGAAAAGGGGAAATGGAACAGCTGAACAAAAGCAAAGAGAGGGGAATTCTTAAAATACTTTCTGTGCCCAAACAACTCCTCCAGTTATTGACAGCAAATTGTTCTTGACATCATGGGGCACTCCTGGCAGCGTGGGCTGGTGTTAACTTTTAACCTGTACTTGTCAGAAGAGAGCTGGTCAAAAAATGACCTCCTCCAAGGCTGTTCTGCACTGCAAGAAGCTGTTCTAGCAGTGTCATGCAGCAGGATTAGCTGTCTCACCCCAACACTTGTGATATGGTCTTTACAGTAGGTCACTTGTTAAATATTAACTGTGTGATAACGGGGGAAATTAATTCAAGAACTCTGGCATAAAAGCAAAATAACAGCAGTCTGGGGACAGGAATTCCCCTCCTGGGAGCCTCACCTGGAATGAAGTCTGGTCTCTTAGAGACCCTGAGACAGATTTTTGTGCTGGCTGTTCTTGAGCTGTGGTTGCTTGTGAGGATAAACACGCAGTGCTGGGGGGCTGCAGGGGACACCAGGGGGCTGGGACAGCCCCTGCTATCAGCTCAGCCTTCTGCTTCACTTTAGGGGGTGTTCCTTTCTCTGATCTCTTGTGTTTCGTGTTCCTCGTGTTCTGGTTTGCCCTTGGTCCTTTCTCTGTTGAAGCTGAGCTGTGACAGCGGGGTGATTCCAGGGGAAACCCGCCCTCCCTGAGGGATTTTATGGACTTGCAGTTAGAGGTTCCTGCTGGAATTCTTCCTGGTGCTCTTTCCCCACCTTCCCCTGTCCCCCACGGGTGTTACAAGCCGTGTCTTGTGTGTTTGATGCTTCCTGGCGCGTTCCTAAAATGCCAAAACCCCACCACTGTGGGTGGAGGGGAAGGCTGGTGGATTCTCCAGGAAGGCTGGGTTTTCCCCCTGCACCTGCTCCCAGATGACACAAATGTGAATTTCTGGAGGAGGGAAGGAAAGAGGAGAAAGGGGAGGTGGGCCCTGGGCTGGGGAGGCCAGAGCTGGAGGTGTTTTCCCTCCTCCTGCGGCTGGCACGTGCTGCTCGTGGTGTTGGCATGGAATGGGTGACTGGACAAGCTCAGGACCTTTAAACATCCCCTCTGCTACCCCTGCCTTCCCTTTTGCTCCCTTCCACCAGAAGCCATGTGCCAGACAGTGCAACTGGGAATTGTTATCAATTTCAAAGCACCAGAGTAGAGTGATCACCTTGGAAAATGCTGCGCTCCCATTTCCTTATGGGGGTTGGTTTTTGTTTAGTTGTTTTTTTTATTATTATTATTTTTTGTTCTGTTTCTACTTGAGGGATTGCTGTAGGCAGGAGACTCTAACCCTGGTAGGAAATCTGATGTGTTTGAGCCCTCTAAATGCAGCCTGGCCTCCCAAAGGACAAGCAGTGGGAGCGTGGATTTGGGGGGAAGGTTCAGCTGAGCCCTGCATCTGCCAAAGGTCTTCTCTTCCTCCCAGGAATTCCTGATTGCACTTTGCTTTTTTTTTTTTTTTTGTAGGCCTCACTATCAAAGCCCTTGATTTCCTTGTCCTTAAGATGAATGTTTTTTTTTCATAGCACTAAAAGGGACAGGAAAAAAAAAATAAAAATCTTTTTTCTCTTTTTCATCTTCTCAGTGCTCAGCTTGAAGAGCAGAATAATTATGAAGAAACCCCGATGTACCTGAATCAGTCTGGGGACACCACAACCTTGTGTGTCATTGAAGGTACTTTGAAAGGCAGGACTGTGAGGTGAATTATGTGCTAGCTGGGAAAATGAGCCTTTAAAATAGGAAATAATACAATTTTTTGTTGAGAATAGTTGAGAAGAGCAGCTGCACAGTTGTCTGGGAGAACAAGGATCACTGTCCTGTCCCTCTGTGCAGTGTCAGGACTCTGGGGCAATGACAAAAAAAGCTAAAATTTTGGGGGTAAAATGATGCTCATAGTAAAACTCAGTGGGGAATATCATAAGACACTACCCATGCAGAGGAGAATAAAAAGAAGATAGTGAGGCAAACCTCAGCATCTCCTTGGGAGCAGAAAGGCACAGACTACAAGACTTTTCCAGGCCCATCAATATTTTTTCCCAGTATAATTATCTCTACCAAAGACGCCACTGCTCCGCTTTTGGGGAGGTTATTTCTGCCACGTGCAGTGATTTTGTCTCCCAGTGGGAAAGGAACCCTTGGGGGGGACTGCCTCAGCCCCCTGGGATTTCATAGAGCTCTGAAAATTGTGGCCAGTGAGGCTTGGAGCTGCAGCCCCCTGCATGTGAACCAATGCTCAAGGAGCAGAGGGAAGGAGCTGCAGGACATGCTGAATGTCCATGCTGAATGTCTGAATCCATGCCTGGATGCTGAGCATCCCAGCTGAAGCTGAGTTTTGCACCTACAAGTGCAGTGACTTTAACAGTGACTAAAAATTAATATCTGTTCACAAATATCTTTCCTAGTACCCAAGGCAGAGCCTCAAAAACATGGGGTAAGTGTCTTGAAAACTTCTAATATCTCTGTTTCTTACCTGCCAAGAATTTCTCTGTGTGTTGTCTGTGAAGACTCTCAAAAATTAAATAAGAAATTGCAGAGGGGACACAAAGACTGATGAGACCCCCAAACATCCCAGTGGGAAGAGTCAGTAGCCTTGACTTCCACTGCAGAAATGTGAAGAAGTGATAACACCAGCTGGATAAATGTTGGTGGTAGACCGAGTGTTAAGCAACAATATCAAGAACGTGAATTTTTTTGAGAAAAAAATAATCCACTGAAATGTTCTGGAGTTTCCTGCCAAGGGTGAGCTGGTGCTGGTAATCCCTCTGTGAGGATGTGAAAGCAAAACTGAGCCAGGCTGCTTGGCTTGGCAGCACACTTGGAGTTCATAAGTAAGGACAAGTGTGGTGGGCACAGCTGTAGGGGCTTCATCCCTTGCTGCAGGGATATCTCTGCTGACTTTTCTCACTTCCCCCTGGCTGCAGAGGGTGGCAGGGAGCACATCCTGCAGGGAAGGCAGGATCCTGCGAGGCACAGGGCAGGAATTGCTGTCCCCAGGGAAGCCCTGCTTGGCTGAGCTCAGCTGAGGGCACACAGCACCTCGTGCCAGGAGATGTCCATGTCCTGGCTATCAGCTCTGGCACTGCTGAAACAGGGGGAAATACCCCTCGTGAAATGTCAAACTCCACTGTCAAGTCTTGTCTTGCAAAGCCATCAAGCTGCCTGGGAAACAGCACAGCTCTCTATCTCTGTGTGATTTGCAGAGAGGTTCTCTGGCTTGGCTGGGGTCTCATTTTATGGCAGGCTGGGAGATCTTTATTTAAATTTAAAAAACTTCCTCCTCCTCCTCCTCTGTAAGCTCTCCTTTCTGTAATAGCTTCCATGCTGACCAGTGGCTTCATTGCTCCAACCCTAGCACTGTTTTATTATCCCTGTATAGTTTGTCAGTGTGTGTATTCCCTGTCCTGCAAAGTAGATGAAATATCCTTGTCTGATGACTATTCCAAACATAAAATACTTCTGGGCTTTCTAAAGAAATATTTCTTTAAATGCTGGTTGACAGCTGAGGCCTTGTATGAAAGCTTGACTGCTGAGAAAAGCACAGTGGCTGAAGGCTTTCCTCTTCTTTATTCTAGAAACAGAAGATTTTTCCGTTTGCCAAATCCAGGTAATTTCCTTTCCTCTCTCTCAAACTTCTTCTAGCCCCACAACTGATTCGGGTTAGGAATTGAATATTGTAACACTCAGTAAATAGAAATAAATTTCATATATTTCATGACCAAGACAGCGTAGATGATGTTTTTCTGTGCCAGCACTCATGGTTTCTAAGATTGTTTTCATTCTAAGGCGTATCTGGAGGGGAGATTGTGAAGAGTTACTCTGTCTAGTCCTACTGAAACCTGAAGAGTGTAAAGGGGGAGAGTCTCAAACTGGTTCTAGGTCCAAGGAAAGGTCCATTCTGAATTTCACCCTACAAATGTCACACTTTGAGCTCCTTGTGGTGTGTATTTATGGTCACTGTCCAAAGGCTGGGTTTTTGGTGGTGATAGAAGAGTTATGTGATAAAAAGGGGTCACTTTCCTGGGAACTGTTGTGATGTTGGGAAATAAAGATAACAAGTCCTTCATCCTGTTGCTGTTTCTTCTTCCCTAAATCTCAGTACAGTGTGGTGAGAGGCACGTTGTGTGATCCAGGTGCCACCACAAATGGATCTATTTTGTCCTTCCCTGCTATGAGGAAGCAATCATATTAATTAGTCTCTCTCCCAAGAATGATTTGTAGTATCCTTGAGTGATCACTGGCCTTTGGGTTTAGATTTGCCCTTACTTTGCTGGTGGTCATTTGGGCATCTCCCTCATTCAGAGGGAAAATGAGCTATTTATTTGGGCACTGTCATAAGGCAATATGTTTGTGACTTTGCTGAAGTGTCTGTGTGCTGAGATCTCTCTCATTTCTGAACACCTCAGCCCAGAAAGAACTCTAATAGAGGATGAAAAAGAGGGAAAACCAAGTCATGAAAGAACGAAACTGGAAGAGAACAACATTTTCAAGGTATTGTATCCTTGAGGTTAATTTTAATAATTATTATAGGGTGTTTCTTCTCCTTCTGCCCTCCCTCCCTTTGGGAAACAGTTGAAACTCAAGCCCTTAATCCCAGGGGGTTTCCACCTTCTATTTTGCTTGTTGATCACTCAACTGCTTCAGCCTGAAAGGTTGATGGAGAAGGGTGAGAAACCGCTTTAAGTCCACAGACAATTCATATTCTTATGGATGCATAGATGTGTAATGGAAATACACATTAGAATATATTTGTTTCTAAGGACTGCAGTGACCACACCGAGCCTTTGATCCCAGACAGGTGGAAGTGAGTACATGACCCCCAGCAGCCATGCCAAGGCAGATGGCAGAGGTGGGCTGAAGCTTCTGCAGGGGAAGCAGGATGTGACCAGTCCCCAAATTGCAGCGTATCCAACCCCACCAGGGCTGGCAAAAGGCAGAGCAGAGCACTGTGAGTATCTCATTGCACCACTGAGTGTTTCCTCAGTCCCCAGCCCCATCTGCTGCCCAAATGTCTCTTCCATATGGGAAATAACGTTAAATTTGGATGCAACTCTCGAACCAATTTAGTTAAACCAGGGCAAAAGGTTGCAGGAGCGTTTGTATTCTGGTCTGAATCATTTATTTTGGCTGTGCAAATAGCTTCCTAAGTTGGTTAACCATCTGCATAACTGGGGCCGAGGTGTTTGTTTTCCTAGCAGATTGCCCTTATCCGTGGGAGCTGAAATCCATCTCCTCTGCTCCTTGAGATTTATGGAGTCTCAGGAAAGGGGCTGGCTAGGGCTTGGGGTAGAAATACGTGTGAGCAGCACGAGAGCCTGAAGTGTCCCTGTGTCCCTCACTGAGATGGATGATGGCTCCTTGCTCCACCTCCTCGTGGTGCCAGGCTGACTTTGGGCTCCTCCTGTCAGGGGACCCCGAGGCAGTGACCAGAGCTGCTGCTGGGCACCTCAGCTGCACAAATGAACCAAATCCCATCCCCTCTGTGAGCACAGGTTTGCAGCTCCAGCCAGAAATGCTCGTGGGTTGCATCCATCAAGGGCTCTGCAAGCCACTGCTGTGATAGGGCAGCATTTCAAAGATGAAAGAGAGAAAAGTGCCTCTGTTGGGCTCTGTGGACAGACCCAGGGGTGTGAGGGAGAAAGTGTAAATTGACTGTGACCGTGGTTATTTTTATTGGTGTGGTTCTCA
This sequence comes from Cyanistes caeruleus, assembly GCF_971803275.1. NCBI lineage: Eukaryota > Metazoa > Chordata > Aves > Passeriformes > Paridae > Cyanistes > Cyanistes caeruleus. The sequence continues at coordinate 30,712,630 of NC_141709.1, read as the reverse complement.
GGTATTTCTCCTTCTTTTTTTTTTTATTATTATTATTATTTTAAATCACCTCGTAATAATTTTCTGGTTTGGTTGGTGTCTGTTTCTGTAAAAGATCTTGCTGGTTTGCTTGACCTTTGAACAGCTGGAGGTAATTTCTGCTGGGATTTTTTTTTTTTCCAAAGTACTCCAGGTGAGCCTCCTGCTTCAACAGAGAGGCTGATTTGGAGAATTGTTTGGTCCACCCATACCTGCTTTTCTAATTTGCTGAATTTGGATATTCTGCAGGAGTTTTAGTCTGTAGCTGGACCATATTGAGGTGGTGCTTATTTCCAGCAAGATCTGCTGCATGAATGGGAATGGTTTGGGTTGGAGAAACCTAAAAGATCCTCTCATTCCTCACCCTGCCATGGGCAGGGACACCTTCCACTAGCTTAAGTTGCTCCCAGCCCTGCCCAACCTGGCCTTGCACATTCCCCCTGTTCATTTACAAGCACTACCTGCTTTTATTTGTCTGGCTGTGTTTCTGCCTTGCTCCAACTCTCTTAAATCCATCTTAAAGTTTTAACATTGCCACTTAAGAGTTCTCCAGTAATAATCTGTTTTTAACCTCGTGAGGTACAACTGCCAGGCTTGATTCCAGCCCTCAGTGAAATCCATCTCAGGGGTGCTCATCCTCCTTGGGTCCTTTCCAAGATGTTGATTTACAGGTGTATTCCAACAGACTGGTTCATTATTTGGATCTTAACATTTCCACCAACCACGCCAAGCTTTCTCTGCAATCACTTCTGTGGAGATCCTAGAATAATCTCTTGGATGCTCTTAGGTGAGGAAGATTTGGGTCAGAGCTGCCACAGCTGAAAAATTCTACAGACATTTTAAGTTTTCTAAACATAAAACATTTTTATGACATTTAAAAGTTTTAAAGATTAAAACTTTGAAAATCGTTCACTTTCGTTTCTTGAAGTGTCTCAGAGCAGAGCATTTCCTGGACTCCTGGAATGGAAAATATATCTGTAGGCTCTCATTTGTTGTGTTCCTCTCAGCAGTTGTCCCTTCTCTGAGAGAAGTTCCTCAGAAAAGCCCCTAAAGCAAAGGTCCTTCCTCATTTCCAGGGCACAGCGTGGCTGTTGGTGCTCCAAAGCCAGAAGGACCAGCCTTGGACCAAAACCCTTGGCAGCCTCTGCAGGCACCAGAGGACATCTATGATGACATTGAGGAGCTGCAGGACAGACTGTGAGTGTGGACCTGGGCCCCTGCAGTGCCTGTGTCTATGAAATGTCCTTTCAAATCTCTCCTGCAGCCAACCCCCATGTCACACTTGTGTCTTCCAGCAGCCACGGCTCAGATGCCTCAAGTTCCTTCACTTCAGACAGCAGTAAGTGAGGAAGCTCAAACAGAAGCTGCTTTTAATTTGGGCTGGTCCCTGGGAGATGCTGGGAATGGTTTAGCTTCACTTTCAGCATCCACAGTGTCTCCTTCTGGCTGGGCTGCTCTGAAAGCCCATTAGAACCCGTGGGGGGTAGTATACATGTCTGACATGGAATTAATTTGAGCAGCCCTGAAACCTCTGTAAGAATAAAATGTGAAAGGTCTGGGTGCAATTTGTCCAGCAAACCTCACCCTATTGCTACTGAGCAGGGCTTGTCTTAATGGCTTGCCTTGGTTTTAAGTTTCAGGAAACAGCTACGAGGAAACATATGAAGATGTTGAGATTGGGGGTGATAACCCAGCAAAACCAGAGTAAGTTGCAACTTCTGTAGCCTGCATGTTGAAATTCTGGCCATTCAGCCTTGCTCTCACATGCCAGGTACTGGCTGGAAGCCTCTTTTTTTTCTCCTGACTCAACTGCAGAAAAGTTGTGTGGGTGGGTTTCTTCCCTTCTTCCTCCCTCTTTCCCCTTTGGCTAACACTGAGGGAGCAAAAAGTCACTACCAAATTTAAATCCCAAAGCATGTGGGGGATTTTTTCTTCCTGTAACACCCTCCATCCTTTGGAGGTCCTGCCCTCCCAGACCTCCTCCTGCACCAGGCACCCAGGACAGTCTCACTTGCCTTCTCTTGATTAGAAGTGTTGCTCAGCTGTAGCTGAGAATTGGCACCTTATTTGTGTGGTGGTGCTCAAGGGACAAATTGTCCCCATAAAACGGGACAAAATGCTCACATTTGAGATCACAGAAGGCTGGAGAAGAACCTGATGTGCTGTAACTAACTTACAACCTGCTCTTTTTTTATGTAGCCTCTTAAGATACTTGCTTCCACGGGGCGTGCTGTAAAACCAATGAGTTTTGCAGCCTCGGGTTTATGCGTTGCCTGAGCTTCCCAAACGCATTAAGAGGTGTAATGTGAAGTTTAGTTGTGTTTTCTGTGGCTCCCTACCCTCATGCAGTAAAAAGTTGCCTTTGTAAGGAGCTGAGACAGCCTTTGGGGGAGGCATGTGTGGCACAGAATTGCTTGGAGTGCATCTGGTGGCTCTCTCCTGAGGAGCAGCGTGGGAGGAATAATAAGGTGTTGCTGCACATCTGCTTTTCCCTTATGGATGGCCTGCATCTGCATCCCAGTCCAGCCTCCACGTGGATGTAGAGCCTGTGTGTGACAGAGAGGGAGGGAAAAGGGGAAAGCTGAACCCCTGGAGGTGACAGGATGGTTATTAAAAGAAGGAAGTGTCATTTCTCTGCAAATTGAGTTGTGTGCTGGCGGTGCACCAGCTTCTCCATCCAGAGGGAAGCGTGTTCCCAGATGGATCCTGCACATCCCCGGCCCCTGGGGAGCACATCTGTGCACATGGGTGCAGAAATTAAACCCTCTTGCTGATTCACAAAGGGAGCAGTGCATCTTGCTGGGGCTGCAAAGGAATTCCAAGACCATGTGGGACCAAATTCACAGGTTTCAGAGGTCAGGCTCTTAATCCCCAGACCAGCCTTTCTGTGATCTCTCTATTGATCCCACGTGCAGGATTAAGTGTGCTGAGACACATAAAGGGTTTTTAATGGTCCTTGTGCAGGGGTAATGACCCCCAGGGGAGGATCTTGGTTGCTTGCAGATCCTTTACAAGAAAATTGCTGTGTAGGTTTGCAGCCCTCTGTAAACTCCAGAGAGGAGTGTGTGCCGTGGAGCATCCTCCTCAAGGACACACACAGTAGAAATGTGTGATGGAGGGTGGCTCAGAACGTGCCCCTGATGTCTCCTTTAATGGTCACTGCAATGCTTCTGGGTAATGCTGCCCTTTCCCCAGGAATTTTCACTCCAAGGAAACCTGGATCACCCTCCAGTTGTTGGGTCAGAGGAGAACAACTTCAATTAACACAGAAAAGCTTTAAGCTAAACAAAGATATCAGCTTGGACTTAATAATTAAGCACCTTTTGCTGTGCTGGTGCTTATCCCAGCGAGTCTGACATCCATATGATGCTGTTAACACTTAAATTCTCCTTCTGAGCTGAGGTCCAGGGTCTGCTGCCCTTCCCTTCCCTGCTTTATTATCTCTGGGGCTGCTTCTGCACCTCGTGCCTCTTTTAATCTAAAACCTGTTTCTCTTTTGGACAGAACAGAAAAACAAAAGAGATTTGGAAACCTGTTTAAGATAGAAAAGTTGAAGCTGAACCATTTCAGGCTCAAGGACAGCCTAAGGTAGGAAAATGTTGGTGGTCCCACCCCTTTCCCCCTTCAAACCTGAGCATTCCTCCTGGCAGTTATTTGAGAGCAGGAGGTCTAGGGGTGAGGAATACAGCTTTTTTGGGGAAACTTAGGCCAAAAGTGCTTGTATCAACTCACTAGGAGCTACTATGGCTGATGTGGCCAATGGTCCATCTGTGCAGCTTCTCCAGAATCTCTGGCATCAGGAATCTCCAGGAAATGGTCCTACAGCAGTTTCCAGGTTTTCATGGATTTTCTGCTGCCTTTGGTACCTTTCTGATACCTCAGCATGACACAAGGTGCACAAGGGAATGTAGAAATGTAGAAACCTGCTGCCTTGACCTGTGAGCCAGGATTAGGGACAGCCTTGCTGATGTGGGGTTTTATTCCAAGTCCCATTCAGAGCCAAGCTGGCAAGAGCATCTGCTGAAGAAGTTTAAGTGAGTTTTCATTCTAACAGGATAGAGAAGATTACATAACTTCTTACAGTGCCTTTTTGGGTACTCTAATATCCAAAACTGTCAATAAGTTTCCAAGGAAATCGCCTTTTCCTCAAGAGTGCAGAACCTGCAGAACCTGTCCTCCACTGCTGCCAGCAAGTGCCTCACCCTGTGCACTGTGAATTCCAGGAAAACACCCCCTTCTCTTATTTCTTTGGAAATTCCAGGTTAAACCTTTCCTCTTTCCTCTTTTATGTCAGGGAGTTTTTTTTCCCTTACAAATCTTTTCACACAAGATGCCCTGCAGTGGCTCCTTCAAATATAAATATCATTATAGGGAAAGACCTGCCAGGTTTTGTCCCATTCTCTTGTCTCAAAGAACTCTTAAAGCTCCTGAAATCATCTTCAATATCTAAAGACATTGCCACTTTCGAATTCCTGGACACCCCCTGGTGTTGGCAGACTTAGAGGAAGGAATTACTACTGACTAAAAATTCCAACTATCCAGCACCCCCCTTGCTGTTGAGAGGGGCAGCAGGAGTTTGTGCTGTTCTTTGGATGCAGGGTAGATCTTTCCTGCTTGATGAACACATGGCTCTTGTTGCTGTCAGGAAATGCTTATTTAGCAAGGGATTTCATTTTGGGAAATGCTGTTGGTACCGTGGAGCCCATGCACCCCAACTTGTCTCTGTCACTTCAGCAGCATCACAGGCAGCTTTTTGGGGCATTGCTGATGTGCAGATTTGTTTCTAAAAGCCTTTTTTTCTATCCACAGACTGGTTTCCATTTCAGTACCAAATTTAGGTAAGCACCCACCTGTACCTGGCTCCTGGGGATTTGTGTGTGTTTGAAGAGGCAAATGTTTTGTACAATCAGCTTGGTGCACTGTGCCTTTGTGAAAATCATGTATTTGGTAGTAGTAGCTTTGAAGGCCTGATAGAAATTTGTGCTCCATTTGGGAGGGGGTGGTGTTTGCTCATTTTTGGGTGGTTTTACTTTAAAGAAGAGCATTCCTCCTGCAGATCTGGATATATCCAGGAAGGTAATGTGTGAAACAGTCCATGCAGAACCACTGCTCCCAGGCTGGCAGTGCTGTGTGAGCCCATGGCACTCTAGCAAAACTCTTTATTTTTGTAAAACTCTTTATTCCTGACTGTTGGAGGGTCAAAAAAATGGGGTGGATACAGCCTCAACCTTGAGGAGGTGCAGGAGTGAACACAGCCAAATCCTTGTGCTGGGAGCCCTGCCTGGGCTGGCTGCAGAGCAAAGCTGGGGCTTTGCTGCTGCTCCTGCTCCATCCTCGGAGCTGGATGGCCAAACCCATGCAGAGAACTGCCCATAAACACAGCTAAGCAACCCCAGCAGCATTCACTGTGCTGGACCTTTGCTGGGTGTTTGGCAGCTCCGAGGCTCCTCTTGCATTTCCTCGGCCCCTTTGGGCTGAGTGACGAGCAGCAGCCCAGTTTTTCCTCTGCAATAGATTATTTGGGGTACCAGGCTCAGAGTGACATCTCCTCATTTTCTGTCCTGCACTTGGATTGACAGCAGCTGTCTCCCAGGAGGAAAATGTGTACGATGACGTCGAGGTGGGGCAGGCAGAGACCAGGTGAGGAGTGTGCCCTGTCCTGGGGTTGGGATTTTCCTCCTGGCACAAACCCATGCCTGGTGCTGTAACCCACTGAGGGGCACGAGCTGGTTGGGATTCAGCCCTCTGGAGGCAGTCCAGGTGCCCTCCCTCTGTGTGTTGAATTTGGCAGGATATTTCCTCACCATAACCCGGTTAGCGCCAGCGATGCGAAAAGGAGAGAGCAGCTCCCTGAAACACGTGAAAAATCAGATCTTTATCCTAAGGAAGGAAAACTCCATCTCCCAGACCCGATTATCAACCCCATCCTGGCAGGCTCCTTGTCAGAAAAATTACTTTTAATAGGAACAGCATGTCCTGGTGTCTTGCTGCCAGATGACTGCGGCGGCCACGCGTGCTGGTGTAAATCACAGCAAGTGTTTGCATTTCAGGGCAGGGCATGGGGGGAGACGGAGAAAAATCACGGCTCTGGGGAGGGGACACGATCTGCTGGGAAAAACCTGAATTCCTGCCTGTCTGTTCCTCTCAGAGGGAAGGATGAGAAGTACAAAGTCCGCATGCCAAAGCTTCGGGTGATGAGAGAGTACAAGGACAAAAGGAAAAGCGTCGACAACGTGGAAAGGTCCTGATTTCCATCCTGTGTTCCCATTTTGTCTGACTTTTGTACACGTCTCTTGAGTGGCTTCAGGAGCAGGATGTCCCTGATTGCACAGACATTTTGTGTTGGTTGGTAGTCCAGGGTCCTTTCCCTTTGAAGCCAGAGTTCAGGAATCTCTGCAGAAAATATCCCAAGGGTGAAACAAACTCTTGGGTCTGAACTGAGAGCAAGGGGGGGATACCCAGAGGTCTCATCCTGAAGTCTTGTCGTGACTTTCCACTGAGCTGAGACAAACAGTTGTTATTTGCTGTATATTTGGCTCCTTTTTACTATCTTAGTAGGTTTAGATTAGGTTTTAGGAAGGAATTATTCCCTGTGAGGGTGAGGTTGCCCAGGGAAGCTGAGGCTGCCCCTGGATCCCTGGAAGTGCCCAAGGCCAGGTTGGACAGGGCTTGGAACAACCTGGAATAGTGGGAGGTGCCCATGCCAAGGGCGTAAAACCATTCTATGATTTTGGCAAGGGCCTTGTATTTTATAATATTGATTATTTGGGCTGATTGCATTGATTCTTTCTGTGCCATTTGTGCATAAAAGCAAATTCTTTTAATTTTCTTTTTTGGTTACTGGTGCTGCAAAAATTCACATGAAAGTGGGAGATTTCCTTTCCCTTTTGGATCACAAAAATGTGCATCACAACAACCCTTTTCATGACCTAATACCTGGGACTTTGAATGCAAATCAGAGACCCATTTTTCAGGTACTCACCACAGAGCTCCTGTGTGGGGCTGCTCTAACACCACTGTTTGTGCTGTGCAAAGGCACAGGTATGACTTTACAGACCATGGGGGAGTCCATGCAATTTCAAATTTCCTTTGGAGATCACAGGTCCTGCCCAAGGAGGAATCTCTTCACTGCTTTAAAGTCCCTAATTTCAGCTCTTGTGTCCTTTCCTCTTTAAGTGCATCAAAATGAGCCAAGGATGAATAATTTGTTACAAATGGGTGGGGGAGATTTTTGTTTGGTGTTTTTTTTTCCTGTCTCAGTTTTGAAATGAATGCTACAGCTGTAATTTCGTGTGTCACAAAGAGTGGCATCCCCATATGCAGGGAATGCCCCAGTCCCTTTAAGTGGGTTGTAAGAACTTGTTTTCCACTTCACAGTGCCATATAAATGTCTAATTGGAAGACTTTCTCCTCCATGTGCTAAAAAACCCAAAGAAAATCTGGAGAGCTGTGTCAAACCCCACTTCCATAAATGATTCAGGATGAGAGTTATCTGGGGACCCTTTATTTCTGAGTATAAATAAAACCAGAAGGAGACAAACTGCTGGGGGAAAAGTGAATTGTTGACTTCCATAAAAACGGGGCTGATTTGAAACACTCAATAGAGTTTATTTGTTCCCACGCTGCTTACAGACCAAAAAAAAATAAATTATCCTAAATGGAGATACAAAATGGCTCAAGTTGTGCCTCACTCAGTTTGAGTTGTCTATTCACCCTTTTGTGAGAAATAGGGATGTGAACAGTGTGCTTTGCTTTTCCAAGGGTTCCTTGCAGACAAGGCTGGAATTAGGCTCTGGGTTGCAATTTCAGATGTGCCAGGGGTTATTTAAATGGAGCTCAAAAGTGCATATGTGTGTGTGTGTCTTGCTGCAGAAATATCTTCAAATTCAAGAAGAGCAGTGAAGAAAAGGGCAAGAAGATGGACAAAGAAGAGAAACTCTTTAGAGAGACATTCATGGTGGGTGTTTCTAGCTGTGTCAGGGGAGGAAAGCAGCTCTGTGGCTTGTTTAAAAGACACATCTTGTTGCTCCTCAGCTGTACTGGGAAAGTTGTCCCTTCACCTGTTGCCTTCTCACCTAATCTGGGGTTTCCAGAGGAGAAAAGCAGCTCTGTGGTTTGCTTAAAAGACACCTGGTGGAACCCTCTTGGTCCTCAGCTGAGCTGGGAAAGTTGTCCTGCTGCCTTAGGATTTAGCTTTTAAATTTTTTAAATCCTGTACTGCATTAGTGCATAACTCTAAATTCCATGTAAATCATTAGTCACTGTCTTCACATTTTGGTCAGACAAAACAATCCCCCTAGGCCTGAGATCCAAGGACACCTCACTGCCTCAGGCCCTGAGAAGTGTAAACAAAAGTGAATTGAGGGGGAGCAAACTGAGGGTAAAAGACTTCCTAACCCAAAGCTGGAATTGGAGCATTAACCCCTGGTATCTAAATGCACCAAACTCATAATTGTCTGAAAAAATTGGTGAGCATTGTCCATCCTGGGTGTAGCCTCTGGGAGGCTTCTGACTGCCCCATAAATATACATATATTTACATACAATAATATATAACAGAGTGGCTTTAGGCAGCCACTCCAAGGCACCAGTCCCACCCAGCTGTTGCCTTCTCCCCTAACCTGGACCTTCACCAGGTGCATTGCTGGGGTTTCCCTCCCTCCCTCTCCCCAAAACCTCACATCCCATCCCCAAATCTCCTCTGTGCCTCCCTCCACGCTTGTTGGTTCTCAAGCAAGGCAAACACCCTGGTTCAGAGCCAGCACGGTGGCCCCCTTTGGCCACTTGGACCATAACCCACAGCATCAATGTGATGGATGGCGAATACGGTGTTTATTGCAGGGAAATTTAACATTTTATAACCTAGGCTCACTGTGTTACTCCCATCTGCTTTTGTCACAGCTAGGTGCTATTGGCTAATTGCAGGGGTCATTACCATATTACGGAGAGGGGATTTATTAACTTTCTCTAACATCCCCAAGTCTTCCTAACGCCAGGCATTAGACCAACACCCGCTGCCCTCAGCGAGGTGCAGGATAACCACAGGCCTCTCCCTGTCCTGCAGTACCACAAGGAGATCCGTGTGCTGGCCAGGGCCAGCGCCGGCTGCTCGGTGGCCAGCCAGCGGCGCGCCGACCTCCCGCTCACAGCTGGGGAACAGCTGGATGTCATCGAGGCCGTGCAGGGCCACGCCGTCATCTGCCGCAACGCCCAGGGCAGATGTGAGTGTCTGCAGCCCAGCTCTGGGTGACAAATCACCCCCCAGACCACAGCACGGCCTGCCTTGGCTCACATCTCGCTCATTCCCTTCCTCCTTCCTCTTCCCTCAGATGGGTACGTTCTGCTGGAGCACTTGAACTTCAGGTAAACTCGGATTTTTATTTATTATGATGCATGTTTTCCTCTCTCTCTCCTCCTGTGTGGAGGTAGCTGGAGGAACGTGCTTAAAACTTCTGAAGGCAGGGGGAGTTAATGTAAACAGCCAGTATTAAATATTAAATAAGTATTTCCAGTTTTGCTCTGCCCCTGGACAGGTTTCCAGTCCAACTGCAGCTAAAAAAAGCCCTGTCCAGTCATGACTTGTATAAATTGGAGATTCCTGACTTGCCTTCAGATATGCCATATTAATCCACATCTGCTGCAAACATGGGCCAAAACACACCCTTAAATTCCCTGCTGCAGCATTTCCTTGCATGCTCATGCATAATTCATAGAAATAAGCCTCCTCTTACCCAGGTGGCCCTTGCTGGGGATTATTTTTATTTTTTTTTTCCTTTGAGACAGACAGTACTAACTGCCCTGAGAGCTGCTCTCCCCTGGAGCATCCCTGAAGGTCTCTTTTGTGCTTCCTGCCTCCGTGACAGCCCACGTTGGTCAGCTCTGGGGTGGTGATGGGAATGTAAATAAAGCTGGGGTTTTTTTTATACTGTTCATGTGCAAGAGATGTTTCCTTCTTTCTTTTTCTTTTTTTTTTTTTTTTCTTTTTTCCCTGCCACTTAGAGCATGTCTTCACTGATTATTAGTTATTTTCAGTATTTCTCGCTTTTTGGAGTACCTTGTTGGTCAGCTCTGAAAGAGCCACAAATATTTCTACATTTTCAGGAAAATAATAGTGATAGTGCAGTTTAGTTGCTCAATCTCATTGCTGTCAGAATTGCAAAAAGATTTGCTCTTTAAAAAGCAAACCATAGAAGTTGGAACTGGTTTTGCTCTTAAAAGTATTGGGAGAAGTATCACCACTCCTGCTATGTTAAATATATAAAACAGTGGAAAAGCTGACTCATTTCTTTGCAAAAAAAAAAAAAAATTAAAAAAGAGTAAATAAAGCATTCAGTCAAAAATTATTTTTTTAAGCAAACTTAGGCATCCCAGATATGTAAAAGCTGTCTCCTGGCTCCCAAGGACTCACAGCAACAGGGAATTACCCAACAGTTGCCCCTGTGTTCAGGCTGGGCTCTCCCCACTGTGGGCCTGGAGGATGATTACTTATTTTCAGAAAAATGCTCCTAAATGTAGGAAGAGAAATATAAATTGCTCATGGCTTCTCCTCCATGTACTCAGTAGATACCTTTTCAAAAGCGAAAAAATAATGTGGATAAAGTTTTTACGTGGCTTTGAAAGAAAATAAACCCTTAAATCTAACTGTAGTGTACAGCTTTTACCCCTCCCTGGCACATTTTAGGAACCCATATCAGTTTGCTCATAAATATCCTAAAAATGTAAGATGTTTTAATTAGAAATTATTAAATGTTCCAGGCTTAAGAAAAATAAAAGTGCTGTTTGCCACAAGGCCATTTCAAAGCTGGCATAGGAGACATCAGTAAAAAAAAACCAAAAAAAACAGAGCAAATATTTAACATTTACTTTTAAGTCTATACAGGCATTCTTATTTATTTTACCATGTGGTTACTATTAAGTGCATTGGCCTGCATCCATCCTTGCAGCAAAAAAAAATAAATAAAGCACTCCCCTGTAAGCATGCGCAGCTTTGCAGCCCTGCCAGCCCAAATATTTGGATTTTTCTGGTGGAGAGGGAGAGATTGGGGAGCTGGAGTCTGTGTTTGGCTCTGGCACAGCCTGGGACGTGCTCTGTGCCCTTCACCTCCATCCCTTTGCAGGGAATCAGCCCCAGGGAAGTGCTGGAGATGGTTTCTCCACAGGTTTTTGTTTGTTTTTATTCCCCGTGGTGATGTTTAGGATTAAAACCTTGAAGCAAACTCCCCCTTCCTCCACTCCTTCCTCATCCTCCTCCCCGCCAGCGCTCGCTCACGACTCGTGAAGTCTCTCCATCACCCCTTCTGTAAGCACTGGGGGAAAATCCTACTTTAGCCACACGTGCAAGTTCTTCTTTGCCTCCCAAGGAAGTTATTAAATAATCTTTTCTTACTTTAAAGGAAGGTTTTTGTAGGGATCTCCCCCGTGTCCTGCGGCAGACGCGGCCCCGATCCCCGTGCGGTGACGGGCGGTCCTGGTGGGGCTGTGCCCCAAATCCCTGTCAAACACAAACTCTGCACTGCCACAGGCAGCTGATTTCATGCAAGGATGCCTTGCCATACCCTCAGAAATGTTCTTTTTTTTTCCCCTCATGGACACATTCCAGTGCATGCAAAGAAGAAAAGAGTTTGCTGTGGGCTGACTCCAGATAATACAAAAATGCTTTAGACACAAACTTAGATTTCCTCAATTAAACCACAGGTTGGCTATATTTAGGTCAAGGGATTGGTCAGGAAATTAAACTCATCCTTTTTTTTTTTTTTTCCTCCTTTATAATCTTATTGGTACATCCTAACCACATCAAAACCTAACATAATTCTCCTGTGAGTGTTAAGCCCTGTTCCTCCACGTTTCTCCTCAAAGGGGAAATAATCATGATAACAGCTGTGAGTTGATGAGTCAGAGGGAGAACTGAAATTGTGTCAAAAGGGGATAGGACAGGGACAAATGTGGAGCATTCCCTGCAGCTGTGTGCTTGGACTGGAGTTACATCCTCCTGCATCACAGGCACAGAGGAAACAGGTGCCCAGTTTTGTCCCCAACACTTTTTTCTGCAGTGAAAGGTTATTTTTGCATGATGTCTTCAAAATGCTTCTCTCTCTTTTACTCCTTGCTGTAAGGAGTCAGGATCTGAGTCAGCATGTGGAAATACCCAGGCCTGGCTCCTGGCATGGATTTTGGGTTGGGGAAGTTGTTTAAATGGCTCATGTAGAGATTTTACCTCCACCCCCCTGCCCCTCTGTCCCCCACCAAGCCCTGAGGGCATCTGTGGTCCCACAGCTGGGATGTGCAGGGATCCCCAGAGGGAAACTCCACCAGCCAACCCCAGCCTGCAGAGAGGGACTGTGCAGTAAGGAAATCCAAAGGATTTGTTGCTTTTATCTCTTTTCATCTCTGAGTTTATTAAAGTGCAAATGTCAACCATGGAGACAGCTATCACATGCAGTGCAGTACACCGAGAAACACTTTCCACACCATAAATGGAAGGAAAAAGGCTTCGTTGTGATTATCTAATGCACAAAGGACAAAACTGAACCAGGGCTCTGTGCCCTGCCATAACAGAAAGTACCACAGCCATGAACTGGAAAACAAAAACCTCTCCAGGCCCTCCCTATCTGACAAAATAGAAAATATCGAGAAGGATGAAGTGTTTATAGAGCTCAGGGGGTTTTTTTTCTGAGCTTTGTGTTACTGATATGTTTGAAGAGATGCTTCTACTCAGAACTTTTTTAAGTTCAGTATGTTTTTCTTAAAATCATAAATACATAAATATTCTAAATCATAAATACTCCTTAAGAGTATGAATTTAAGAACTGCTGTGGACAAGTCCACCTCACCTCTCTCATAGGGCTGAGGTTTGTCTGCCCAAAGATGCTGGGCCACAGACACCACAGAAATCCTGGGATTCAGTTTTGCTTTGTGCTCTAAAAGAAAAAAAAAAACAAAACAAATGCATTGAGGTACAAACCACGTGAATATAACATGATACAGAACACATGAACATGCTTTCATCAACAAGAATAAATATTACCATGGCTACAGGGTCTACTTCACAGCTTTGTGAGATGAGGATAAATAAACTATTTCCAAACTCAAAAAAAAAAATAAATCAGAGATGAGTCTTACAAATAAACTTTGACTTTTTAAATTAAGGCAGCTTCAGCAGGAACTTCAAGGCTTTTGTTGGAAACAGACTTTTCCTAACACCAGAAGTGTACTCGTGCTTGCAGGTAGAGCTCTGATTCACAGTCCAGTTCTCCTAATTTTGAAGATTGAAACGAGCAAGGATCTGTGCATGGAATACCAGGAGTGCTCTCTGCAAAAGTCAGTGTTCCATCAGGAGGTGTCATGTGGGAACTCTGAAACCCAGTTCATCTCTCGGGCATGGGAGTGAGGTACCTCTGGCTGAATCGTTAGCTCCGTGGCCGGGAGGCAGACTGGGAATTCAGAATTACAAGAAGCTGTTGGTTTTTTCTTTCTTTTTTTTTCATAAGTGAATGATGAGAAAGGGATATAAAAGGGGAGGGCTGAGGAAGCCAAAGGAAAGCACTAAATGAAAAGCCCATACCAAAGTAAGACCTTAAGAAAGGTGACTCTAGTAAGGTACATCATCCACCTGGAACAAAACCAGATCCTAAAACTTTCCAGGAAAGAAACAGCAGGAGCTGGAGCGGGGATTGGTTTGGCTCATCCAGATGTGCGATTCTTCTTCCCCCTCTCCTCTCAGCTAATAAAAGGGTGAAGCCAAATAATTGCACAACAAATGGTACTTCAAGTATTTAGAAACACGGCCTGCATGTCTCAGAGGGGGGATCCTGCATGGGCTGGGGAAATTGTGCACCTCGTGAAACAAAGCTGCCACTTGCAGCGGTCCCAACACGCAGCAAAGGCACGAGTTCATGTCCTGCACACAGCTCCCTCCTCCTCCTGCAGGGCTGCACGCTGGCAGGAAAGAGCAGTGAAATGAAAAGGAGCAGACAGAAGGGTTATTTTGTTCAAACCTCATCTATTCCAACACGAATGCCACCACAGCCACACGTAAGAACGTACACACGACACGCACTAACCAGCCGGTTCACGTCTTCACAACACTGCAGATATATTCCCCTGTGCTTGTACACACCTCATGAAATGCTGAACTGGACACACAGCTGAAGATGAGTTTCTGACCCGTTCAAGTGAAGGAGAAAAAAAAAAAATAAATCCTGCTGCCTTTACCTGCTCAGCTGCAGCTCCTGAAATTAAACCTACCCCAAACCCCAGCTGGCACCAGGGCTTTGGCCAGGGGCGTGGAAGGGCAGCATTCTCACAGCTCCTGGTGCCACTTCCCCTCCCATCCCTGGCCAAGGCCATGCCCAGCCTGGTGGGGTCAGCTAAGCTACTCAGGGGCTTTACCTAAAAGAGGGTGTAAAAACAGCATCCCCTTTGTCCAGGTCCTCTCAGAGGCTGGGATTAGTGAGTGGTGGCAGTGCCCAGGGCACACCTGCCCTGCTGGAAGAATAAAGCTGAGAGGTCAAAGACAGGGATGCCACCTACATTTTATATATATGCATGTGTGCATATATAATATTTACATATATATAGCTTCCAACAAGAACAGCACAAGGTATTTCTGAATTAACTCATCCAGGAGCTGGAGGTTTCTGTTGGAGCCTATCTCAACTCTTTATCCTTTGCGTTTTGTCTCTCTCCCCCTTGGGCTGAAGCAAAATTTGGGTGAGTTTGTGGCTTGCAAAGCACAGCTGTCCAGTGGCTTCTGAAGAATTGCACTTGGAGTAATTCAAGTTTCTGTAGTTCAAATATTGTCTACCCTGCTTTTCCCGACGCTTGTGCATGTACCAGCATAACTCAAAAAGAGCTGACCACAGTGTAACAGTGTGAAAGTTAAACTCTTCCCCTGGAAAATATAACGAGGTCAGCAGCTCCTCTGCAGCTGGGAAGCAGAACACAGCCTACCTATTTGAAGGTAAAATAAATAATAAAAAGGAGTGAAAGTCCTCAGAGTATTTCAGAGTGCAGCACGGATTTGGGTAAGGCTGTGATGGACCCTTCAATCCGATGTGGTCGCTGAGGAGGTGCTTGCACCAGTCCTGCTCCCTCTGCTGCCTCTGCTGACCCTGAGCTTCATCTAAGTGCTTCATCCCTTTGTGTCTGTCCATAGGGAAAGCTGAGTAACTCCAGGCAGGACTGGTTTTGCAGATCCACACAGCAGTTAATGCTTGCACGGGTCTGAGAATCTGCCAAGTGCCACAAGGGACTGATTCTACCAACCTCAAAATCCCACCCGCCTCCAGGAAGCAAATATTTCCTCCCAAGGGCATTTGCTGCTGCTTAATACTATTAGCTCTGCTGGGAAGGAAATCCCAGAGGAGAAGGGTAAATTTAAAAAAAGACAATCAGTACATCTACCTGCTCCTGAGCCCCAGACTGTAACACCCCAGCCCCTTAGCAAGGGGGCTACAGGTGCTGCCAGGATTTGGCAAGATGCTCAGCTGGGAGTAAAGATTTGAAAAGCCTTTAACATTTCAAACACATTTCACTCATTGCTCTTTCCTGGATGGAAATCAATGCCTGGCCCTACACCTGCTCCTTTGCAAAGGGATTTATCTCCATCACCCCAAAACCATTCAGGGCTCTTTGCTCATCTCAGCCTTGATCCAAAAGCTGCTGAAGGGCTGGGTGCTCCTCAGCTTTGACTCTGGGGTGGGGTTTGTATTTATTTATTATTATTTTTCTTTTGCATGCAGGAGTTTGGATTCTCCATCCAAACTCACACCACAGCACTGGGGCGACACAAATCACCTGGCAGTCACCAGGCACAGCACCAAAGCCATCCTCCACCCCAGAGGATTTATTTAATAGTCATAATATAATAAAAGGCTCATTACAAAACCTAGGAGCACTACAAATATTTCCAGTATTTCTTTTAAAAACAGAGCTGTTCTGCTGTGGGCTTACAGTCCAACCACTGCTGTGTTGGATTTAGTGTTCAAGAGCTTAACAGCAAAACTGACTATTTTTTATTTTTTTTTCTTTTTTTTTTTTTTTTTTGTGTCAGCTTTCTACTTTTCTACTTTGTGCGGCTTCTGGAAAAACTGGAGCTCTAAAGTCACATTAGTGAGGATCCAAGCACAATCTGTAACAAAAGTAAGGCAATTTTGTGGTTCTTTTTTAAAAAAAAAGGGACTTCAAGCTGAAAAGGTCCATTTAACTGCCAGTAGATGGCAAAAATATCCTGTGTTTGTCTTGATTACCTTAAATAATTAGTAAAAAAGGCTTAATGTGTTCTCTTCCTTGCTTCTCAAAAAAACTTGCAGAAAGTATAAATTAAAGTGCAACTGTACAAAAAGAAACCCCCAAAACCTAGGAAAAAACCTCAAGGGGTCATAAGAAGCTATCAAAAAGACAGATGAATTTTTTTCTCAAGTTGAATGACTGCATACCTGGGACCAGCAAAAGTTCTTTGCTTTGTTTCTTGAAACAGAACACAAAAGGAAAAAACCAAAAAAAACCAGAAGAAAACCAAACCCCCCCCACCCAGGATTTTTTTGGCAAAGCTCTCATAAAGCATTTGTTCCTTGATTAGACTATTACTTCATAATCAAGTAAATGGAATTAAATACCATGTCAAAGCCAAGCAGATGCCAATGCTGCCCATTAGATTAATCCCGTGTAATAAAAAATAATAACTCTTTAAAACAAAGAAGTCACACATGCATTGGGTTTTACCCTTGGGTAACAAGAATTTAACCTTAAAAATCCCTGCTGTTTGTCTTAAAAATTAAAATCCCATCCTTCAGGTAGCCAGTAGCAAAGGAACAGTAAAATTCCGGGTTGGGATATCCCTGCCTGGTCAGCGGCGTGGCGAAGGTCACGGTCCAGTGGGCAGCAGCAGGAGAGGAGAGCCCTTGGGCAGGAGCAGTGAGTGTCCAGCAGCAGGAAAGGCAGATTTGGCAGTGATTTTGGGGAGGTGACAACAGGCAGAGCTTCCTAGGGGAGAGGTGAGAGCTCCGGAGCTGCTGATGGCTCCTGCCCGGCAGGGACGATGCCAGCCCTCGGGTGAAGCACTGGGTTGTCAGGTGGGTGACCCAGATCCTGTCCTCTGCTCACCTGAACCCTGCTTGGGGTCCAGGTGGAGCCCGTGGTGAGGCAGGGGAGGGGGAGCAGGCTGGAGGGAGGATTAAGGGCTGGGGAAAAGGCAATCTGCCTTCGGCTCTGAGCGTGGCGAGCGGGCCAGCGCTGTCCGGAGCTCTCGGGAGGAAATGAAGCACCTTAGGGACGCTCCTCTGCAAAGACTGGACACGGGGAGGCCTCCCCATGGCAGCTTTGCAGCAGGACCTTTGCACATCCCACCTTCCCTCCCCATCTTTAGCAGAGGGGAAAAAGAGAGGGGAGGGAGGTCATATTGCACTAGTGCAGAAGCATCTAAGCAGCTGCTGCTTTGGGGAGAAAAGTGTTAAGGGAGGCTGGTACCTGGGTGTGAACAGAGCTGCTTCATCACCCTCCATTCCACAGAGCTCCTGGTCAGCCCCTCCACCCTGGCTCAGCCCATCCTGCCCCTACATCAAACTCCCTGCAGGAAGCTTGGCTATGCCTCCATTTCCTCAGGGAGAACCAGGGGGGAGAAGTTTTCCAAAAACTCCGTGATACGTTTGTTAGGTTACAGCCTCGACATTCCCCATGGGCTTCACGAGGAAAGAAAACCAAAGGGGTATTGGATACATTTTGCCAGGCACAAGGAGAGGAAATGAAGTTAATTTCCTTGGTGCCTCGCTAGAGGGAAGCATGTTTTGGGTCTGGACTCGGCAGTGTGGGGAGGAGGAGGAAGAACAAGGGAGCAAAAGAAAGGAGGCGCGGACGAGTCGGCGCAGATCCTCACGGCGCGCAGAGGGGCCGGTGCCATCAGTGGGCCAGGGCCATGATGAGGCTGGCACACATCTCAAAGAAGTCCATGGTGTGGCTGCCCAGGCGTGGGGGCACCGAGGGGATGCTGCCCACCAAGGAGCCGCTCAGGGAGCCCATCAGAGACTGGCACTCGCCGGCCGCGGCCGCGTCGATGCTCAGGCGCGGCCGGTGCAAGCCTGCGGCCGAGCAGGAGCGCTGGGGCGTGGAGGAGCCAGACCTCTGCTCCATCACCTCGTCTTGAAAAGCCAAAAAAAAAAAGGAAGAAAAGAGAAAAAGCGTGGTAAGGAAACGGGAACAGCAGCGGAGATGAATGGCTTGAAAGTGCTTCCGCTGAAACGACACACGCATAAAGCTTCAAAATGCTGAGGATGGCTCTAAAACACCCAGCCTTGCCCTTCCACGTGTTCTCCATCTCCTACTCACCATCGATGCTTTTGAAGTCCAGCAGGTAGCTGCGGTTGTCCACCTGGTAGAGCTGCAGGCTCATCTTCACGTAGTTGCCGGTGACGGGGTTCTTGCGGCGCACCCGCAGGTGGTAGGCGTTCACCACCTGCAAGGGGAAACCTGCCCTCAGCAGGGACACTCCAGGCAGCAAGGGGAACACTTCTTTCCTTGTTTTTTCTGAATTTGAGCAAGACATCTTCTGGGAAAAACGGTTTCTCAAAAGGACAACGCCTATAAAATGAAGCAAGTGGCTTCATTTCCTCCTATCTTTAAATATTCTTATTAAGGTTCTGATTCACCAGAATCAGGCTGAGGAAGCTGCAGTGACCCACCTGCCAGGCACAAAACCGATCTTTGCTCCTCCCTCACCAGCAGCCACGGCCACATGAACCAAAAAGTCCACTCATGGACCCACCTACACGGACAGTGTTCATGAAATCAGAGCCAGCTGGGCAGAGCAGCCTCTCCCACCAGCACAGTTAAACCCAGTGCTGGTGGATCAGCCTCAAGCTGAGTGTTTCCCTCACTGCTTCCCACCTTCACAATCTGCTGCATCTCATTTACAATGAGATCTCTTCTCTGAGCTATATTTATGAAGCAACTGCGTGGATGGGAGAGGTAATTCTGAAGAAGAGTCACATCTGAAGTTATTCTTAGGGTGGGAAGGCTATTGTGAAACCTCCTCGTATGGAATCAGCTCCACTGCCTACACAGAGATGTTGGGCTGAGTTGGTTTGTGAGGCTGTAGCAGAAATACACTCCCTGTACAAGCATGCAGCTAAAAAATGTCTGGCTGGTGTTGGCTAGTGGTTCATCTCCTGCCTGGTGCAGGGAAATCTGATTTCTGGAAGCTACTTGGCCTTAAAAACATAATAATATCAAAAACAAGGAGGAGTCCAGAGGTTTCAAAGAAGCAGCACAGTGAAATTCACACAGAAAGATGCTTGGGACCTGGAGGGAGGAGGGGAGCTCCTCTGGTGATGAAGATCTGGGCTGAAATTCTCCTTACCTGGCTCCCAATGCTCACATGATGCTGCTGCCAAAGGCCACGAGCCAGGAGAGCTCACCCCAGGGGCTGCACCAGGATCTGGGGAGTCAGGCACAGCAGCAGAGATCTAGGGCTAATTTAGGGATTTATTGTTCCAGCTTTGAAAAGGACTGCGACTAAATACCTGCAGTGAGTACTGACAACTAAAACATCTGGGTTTAGATCAAGAAGCTGAGCCCTAAATTGAGGAAGCAATAAGTGTCTGGAAACACATCACTGTGAGCACTGCTCCATCAAGGAAAAGGCCACCACATCAATGATACAAATCCTGCATCCAAGGGCCCCTGCTCCTCCTCTGTGCATCCTCCAGGACAATTCCTACTGTGCCATTTCAGTCCTGACAGGACCAGGCAGAAATAATGGGAGTCCCTTTGCTCAGGAGCACTTGAGATGACCTCACAGGGAATTAGCCACTAAAATTAGAAATGTGAACAGCTCCTCTTATCCCTGCAGCTAAAGGAGGCAGAATCATCTTTCCAGCTGAAGTCTTGAAAACCCTTCTTTCACGCCATAAATAAACACCACAGACACTGAGGCACAGCTGGCACCTTAATTCAGTGAGTTTGCCTTAACAAGGAATAGCAGGGATGACTGCAAGGTGGGGGCATTTATCTGGACACAGGTGAGGCTGTAACCACACTTCCAAACCCCCCTGAGTTTATGGGATAAAGGATGCTGGAAACCAGCACTCCCTACCTTCCACTCAAAGTCCAGCTGCTTCATAGCCCGGTACACCTCGGCCATAATGTCATAGGGCTTGCTCTGGCTGCGGATCCCCAGGTGCCACTTGGCCTTTTTGACAGTCAGGGGCTTTGGCTTGGTGGTGTTGAGGGCGTCCAGGGGACAGCGGGCTTTGGGGCTGTCGGCGATGAGCGGCGGCATCCGCTCGGGGTGCGGCTTCACGCCCGGAGGGATGTGCAGGGAGCTGTCGTCCATGAAGGAGCCGGTGGGGGGGCTGGAGGCCAGGTAGAACTCGCTGGCCTGGTTCATGATGCGGCGGTTGTCGATGACCAGGTGGTAGGCCACGGCCAGCTGGTCCTGGGGGTCGCCGCTGTACAGGCTGTTCATCACCTCCGACTCCGTGCACTCGAACTTCTCGCACACCTCCCGCACCGCCTCGTCGTCGATCACCGTGGCGTCGTAGGACGGGTCCTCTGGGAACAGGTAACTGGGCAGCTCCTCCTTGAACCACTCGTGTTCCCTGGGGAAGGCAGAGGGGAGCTCCTGTGAGGGGCAGGATGGGGAAACAAGCCAGGAATAAACCCTGGCTGATGAACCGGGAGCAAAACCCGGCCCGGCAGGGACAGCGATGGCACAATGCACGCTGGGCTTTGAAGTAAGACCTCAGCACTTCCAATATTCTCACACTTCAGGATTCCCATTGTCTGATGGAGATACAGAGCACCAAACCTCTGCAATTCCCACCAATTTACAGTGAGGTGAATGATAATTAGGGGTCTAAAACCCATCCGGTGCCTTGTCTATGGGTTCTGTGTGTTGACAGTAATCTCACCACGTGTGCTGCCTCTCCAACATGTAATTAAATCCTCTAATCCTAAGGAATTAAGAAATAAAAAAGGAAGATTGCATAGGTTGACTTGAAAGGTAAAATTAAGGCTGTCCATTGAAAATGCATTAAAAACCTGAGAATTCCTGGAAGCTGTAGTAACATTTATGTTTAAGCTTAGCACCAGCTAGGTGTAATACATCCAATATTTACATATTAAGTTACTAATTCTTTGGTTTCTCCTCCTTTTCTTTTGGACATACAGCAAGTACAACGATTACCCTCTATCTGGTACCCAAAGGGACGTGGTCTTGAAATAAAGTAATGAAAAATGGCTGTGGGACATTCAATTCCTGGGATTATTGCATGCTATAGCTTGGTTTCATTAAGTGCTATTAGAAGATTTTTAAGGCTATTTCATAATGCAGTAAAACAGAATTTTAAATATTTGTATATTATAAATGTATAATATATTATATATTATATAATATACATAATATATAATATATTATATATAATATGTATTATAATATATAATTATGTATTGTATAATATATATTATATATAATATATAATTATATATTATATATATTATTTTTATATATATATATATATAAAATATCTTCATCCTGGTCTTCATCACGCACCTCCAGCCAGCACAGAAGGGATGCAGGGCTGCTCCTTGAATCACTTGGGCCAAAAACCATCTGGATTAGCTGACTACCCCTGAAAACCACCCTGCCAGCAGGTGACCCCCAGAGGCAGCCCCAGCCCTCCCCAGCCCACCTGAGCTGACCTGATGTCCTTGATGGTGGCTCTCTTGAGGGGGTCCACCTGCAGCATGTGCATGAGGAGCGTGGCCACGGAGCGGTTCAGGTATTCAGGGATGTAAAACACTCCCCCACGGATCTTCTTGAACAGGGTGGGGACGTGCTCGTCGTCAAAAGGCAGAGTGCCACACAGGAGGGCGTAGAGGATGACACCACAGCTCCAGATGTCCACCTCTGGGCCAGCATAGAGCCTGCACGAGGACAAGGCCAGGAGAAAGCTGTCACCCCACCCTCTCCTCAAGTCAGGCTGCAGGGCTGGAACCTCCTGCCAGCTCCAGCAGGGACAGAGCTCCAGCCCACACCAGGGCTGCTCACCTGGCTCCCCCAAAACCAGATCTGCCTCAGCCAAGGCTGCTCAGGGAAATGCAAGGCAGGGCTGGCACTGGCTGCCCACACTCCTGTGTACAACCCTGCCTGCACCAAACTCTCCAAAAAGCCCCACACTTCCAAGAGCCCTGCCTGGCTGTTTGCTCCTTTGCCCCGAGGGCTCAGCCAGAAATTTCTGTTCATTGAAGGAAGCAGATCAAACAGCAACAGATAATTCTATCTCTGAGTGCTTATTTTTGGTGCTGGTATTTAAGTGCTCCTGAATCCAACAAGCTGCCAAATGTGCTCTCTGCCATCACCAACTCAGGACACCCCAAACATACAGTTTTTCTGCTCCTGTTCATCTCTTTTTGCTACAACTGATGCCTCCCCAGAGATTTTGGGAGGAAACACTCTCCCTTGGGCATTGAGGCCCAACCAAAATACAGAAGTTGAAACACAACTACAGAAGTCTCTTCATGAAACCCCAGCATCCCGCACTTGCTCCTGAAAAGCATCACTGCAGAGATATCAGTGCAGAAATCATGCTGGTCACGCATGTGACCATTCTCTGAACACCCCAAAACACTTGGTCTGCCTGTCCAGGGGTGAGACTTTGCCTGCTGAGGCCGGGGATGGCAGCAGAGCCATTCTGGAGGGGCAGAGGATCAGCTGGCTGCCCCCTCAGCCCTGCCTCCATGCCCAGCTCCCACAGACCAGAAGCTTGATTCTTTTGCTGATAAGTGCACTGCCTGAACAGTCTTTTGGACCTTTAATCCCAAATGAGATGCACTTTTACAGCTCTGAAACCTGAGCTGTCAGGCTCTACTGCTTTTGAGCTCTAGCAGGGAAGGCAGCAGGAGCCAGGGGTCAGCTCCCCCTGCTCCACACAGCCAGCAGCAGGGCAGGGAGGGTGCACTGTGCCTGTCCCCCTCAAATGCAGCTCTCACACAGCTCTGAGAAGAGGCCAGCTTGGCACACTGAGCATGAAACTCAGGTAGCCCTGAGCCTGTAGGTGGGAGTGATGAGGGAGGGATGCAGCTGCAGCCAGCAAAAAAGTGCAGCACATGGGCTTGGTTTTGGTTTTCCCTCTTTTGTTGTTACTAAGCTGCCTTCCCTGTACCCTTGGAACACTCAGGGGGACTAAATCCTTCCTGCTGATCTGCCATGTGCCTTGTCTCCCATAGAAATTGAAAAACATGTGTCTGGCCTTCACTGAGATGGAAATCCTAGTGATATTTCTTTGGAATCCCAGTAGTTTCTGGCTTTGTCCCTTTCTTGACAATGAGGATTTTCACTTGTTTCACTTCACTTCGTTTCACACACACAGAGCTGTAGTCACAACAGGGTTTTTGGATGCTAGTCTAATTCCTAGGATGCTCTGCCAATGCTTGCTCTGGTGCAAACAGGGATAAAATAATCATAATCACAGCAAACATGTTCTGAACAAAATGTTCTATTTAAAAG
This sequence comes from Cyanistes caeruleus, assembly GCF_971803275.1. NCBI lineage: Eukaryota > Metazoa > Chordata > Aves > Passeriformes > Paridae > Cyanistes > Cyanistes caeruleus. Next base: position 30,689,113 of record NC_141709.1, on the reverse strand, counting down.
CTACAGATATAGGCAAAAAGACACTGGATTAGGAAAAGTAAAGCTTGTGGCAAAGGGAGATTCAAAAAAAAAAAGGGGTAGATAATGAGATGGGCAGTTTGAAGGACCATTCAGAGGACTGAAAATTTGAAAATCTAGGTTTGCAATCTTTGCTAAGGTATTACAGAGAATTAGGGAAAAATGTACATGCTATGTAATTTCTGTTCCTGACAGCAAAATACAGGAGGCAACACCTCTGTATCAACACATGGAAATCCAGTTCAGCCTTGTGGGGTGTGTTCAGCACTTCATGTGCTGTACAGATGTTCCATGCTGAGAGATGCAGCCACAGAAGAGGTTTGTCAATTCAATGAATCAGTTCAAAACAAAGCTCTGAAGGTTGAACCTACTGCCATACCCCAAGCTTAAGGAACCAGAAGACAAGTATTTTCATTACAAGTGTTGGGAAGTGATTAAAAATCCTCCTGGTTCTTTTGTTAGTGAATGGTTTTCCTCATTAACACTGTGTTTTATATTACAGGTGGGCAGGAGAGGAGGAGGTGACCTGGATAAGCCTTTCCACCTGGAACCTCAGCATTTGCATCCAAAGAGTCATTTTCACCCTCTTTAATTTGCAATATAAACAGTCAACATCTGGCATTAATAATTCCTCCAAAGTAAACACCTGTAGCAAAACACTGTTTGCTATTACAGCTATTGAGAAGTAAAATAACCAAGAAAACCTTCAGATCTTTGCCAACAGATTCACCCAAACACAACACCCAGGTTGGAAGGATTCAGTTGCTTTTACGAGATGTGCAAAGCTGTTTCCAATACCAAGAACAAATTTGAAGTCCACGTGCTCACGCAGACTCTTGATAAGAAATGGAATGTCTTACCTTCCAGAGATGACTTCAGGGGCTGCATAATTTGGGGAACCACAGCTGGTGCGGAGAAATTCACCATCTGACATCATGTTGGACAGTCCTAAAAACAAAATGCTTATTATACACTGATTTTTGATCTGAAGGTCCAGACCTGAGGACCCCGTGTCACACAGAGGAAAAGCAAGGAAGTGGAGTGGAATATTTGGGAGGAAACTGTTGATATAATTTAGATAGATTTCTCTGAATCGATTTGAAAGTTTTTACTTTTGTTATTATTGTTGTTGTTGTTTGTTATTTTTGTTGGTTTGTTATAATATTGAAATATTCACTCCAGGCTAATTTTGTTCCTCTGAGTTGCAATTCAGAGCACAGAGGAGAAGAGACACAATTCATCCCAGAGCACTTACTTCACATGGCAATTGGGTGGGACTGTGGAACGAGAAAATCTTCAGAAGGATTTACATCACCAGAAAGGACTCACCAGGACAGAGTTGGTAGCCCAGGTATTTTAATGGATTTCAACCCCTAATGCCACTTAGAGACTCCTGTTTCTGCTCATTGTAAAATGAGCTGAGGCCAAGAGCACATGGCCAAACAGAGGGAGAACATGCACGAAAATAAACACACACAGCCAGCTCACCCTGAGCAGGCTGCACCGAGCCTGCCTCAAACAGAAATTAGGGAAATTTTACATCGGGTGATTACACTGAAACACAGCAGAGATTTACAAAATGCTTGGCTGCTCCACTCTCAGTGCCAGTACAGGAGCAGCCTGCACCCAGTAATCCCTGCTGCAGCAGGAAGGGCAGTGTTTATAAGTGTGGGATTTCCAGGTGGAGCAGCAGGCTCTGGGTTTTGTGCGGCCACGCTCCGGCGGCGCTGGCTGCGCCTCTGGAATGCTGCTGGGGTCACATACCAAAATCAGCTATCTTGGCATTCATGTGTGCATCCAGCAGCACGTTCTCTGGCTTCAGGTCCCTGTGCACAACCATGTGCCTGTGGCAGTAATCCACTGCCGACAGGATCTGCTGGAAAAGGCGTCGAGCTTCTGCCTCCTCGACCTGTGGGAACAGCGGAGGGAACAGCGCTGGGGGCTGGGGTGCACGCAGAGCTGGCAGGGGAAGGTTTGACTTAGCAAGGAGCCAAAAAGCTTCCAGAGTTCAGAGAGAAAATCCCAGTGTGCCTGCCACCAGAAGCAGCAAATAAAGCAGATTTCTCACCCTTATGTTTTACAGTGTGCCAGTGTTTGAAAATGATACAGCCCAGAGAGGAAGGGTGAGACCTCGGTTTAGCTGAGATGTCAACAAGAATTTAAAGGTGGCACCTATCAGCCTGCTGTCCCAATGGGACTGGTACAGACCCAGGCTGGACAAAACACCACAGAGGATATTGCTGGGAGCAATTCCTCATGGATTTCCTCTGGAAGCAATGGGTGAAGCTGAATATCATTTTGATTTTAATTACCTGTGTAACTATAAAGCTGTATGAGCTATATCAGAGAAGCTAAATTTTAAATTATTATTTTTACTGATGAATTCCAAAAGACTCCCTTCATGAAAAGCTGAGTTTATGAAAGCAGAAGTTCAGAAAAGATCTGAATCAGTCACTGAAAAGATCTAGGCAGGTAAAATGTGTGAGAAATCAGAACTGTACATACAAAACTGAGTCAGCTCCATTGACCACTACACTAATCTAACCCAAATTGTTGTAAATGTATTAATTTGGTGGCACAGAGAAGGAATTTGTGAGGGGCTGATCCTTCACCTGAACCCTTATTCTGGATATCCACTTTGGCCCATTTTTAGTTCCTTGCCCTGCAACTGCTCCACGGGGCAGACACCAGCGATTTTCCTTGTAACCAAAACCTCACATTTCACAGGCTCAACCCACACCTCAGGTGATTTATACCCAGTGGGACTGCTGCCATTTGAAAATTTTGTTCAGCTAAGCCACATCCTTGAAAAGTCTTCAAAGAACCCGACATGGAACCAAGAGGGGGGGCTGGGAGAGGTGAATGATTGGGGCAGAGACCACACCAAGTGGTCTTCCACTCCAATGCCACAGATTTGCTGCTGATCCATGGGGGTTTTGACAGGCAACCCATAGGTAAAAATCACAAAAATGAGCCAGTTTTCCAAACATTTGCCCTAAGCAACATGCTACCTTGGCTATTTTGGTTTGAGGGCCGAAAATACACCAGAGAACGCTGCGAAAAATCACACACAAGTTTCATGTGAGCCGGTACGAGACACCCCAGATGAGGAGGCTGTGAAGCAACTTCTATTTTGGGCCTTAACCTTAACTGTGCTCCCTTGAGCAGTCATTCTGCTCCTGAACACCATCCTCCTTCCCACCCCAGTGAGAAGTCTGGGACTGGCACTTACACGTCCGTGCTTACAGATGTAATCAAACAATTCCCCGCCGGACACGTATTCCATGACCATGAAGAAGTCTGTTGGTGTGCTGATGACCTGGTACCTTCAAAAACACAAGCAGATTTAGAAAAAACATGTAATTAAGAGCAGGGAAAGGCTTTTAAACAGATTTCTAATTCCACATCAACACTTCAAATAAGAATTTGTTTGGACCTTGCGTTTGTAAATGCTTTCCACTTCTGAAAAGGCGTCTCTTGTTTCCAGTATAATCTTTCACTTGTCTGTGAAAGGACCTCTTTTCCAGATCTATGATCTTCCTTCAGCCCTTTAAATAATCCCCTGAAATATCTGCCAGGCAATCTTATCACATTTAGGACTGCCCTGACTTTCAAATTTCCATTTGGGGTAGAAATGAAGTCCTGGTTAGCTGGGGGCAAGGAGAGGATCCATCTGGTTTCCCTCATAGCAAGAAAAAAGAAGATAAAGAGCTCTAGGCACTAGAGAGAGCTCCCTCTGGACAGGTACAGAAACGAAAAGGAGACCCTCTAAAGTTATTTTTCAAATATTAAATCTCTCTAGAACGGGAGGAAAATCCTTCTAGAATGGGGGGGAGAACCCAGAGTATCACTTTGAGTTTGAAGATTTATTCTTCATTTTCCTTCAAAATGATCCCTGAGTGCTGCAAAGTGTCCCAACTGGAATAAATTGCAAGTGATCAGCTGAGGTCAATGCAGCCCCAGGAATTCACAGCAGCACCAGCTGGGACCTCCCTCTCTTTTATTTCAGATTCATTGTTTTGTTGTTGTTTGCTTTGGTTTTTTTTTTGTTTTTGTTTTTTTTTTAATTCATTTTTGCATTTGAATTTCATGAATTTTTACAGGGCTGTAATTTGAAACAAACAGATTTCAGCAATTTTCAGAGGCTGGCAAGGGAATGTGGGATACTCCCATAAAGATCAATAGCATCAGCCTCATTTTTCTGAAGAGCTTTGGACCCAGACATCTAAGTCACTGTTAATTGCCCCAATATTTCTTTTATATACATTTAAAACCTTATTGAAAGAGGTGTGTGTGCCCCAGTCTCCTCACATCTTTATCACTGTATTTCACGAATGCAACATGTATCACAGGACACAGATATTGTCAAACTGGATTTAGTTTTTATGGCTTTGACAAATGTGCAAACAGGATCTGACTTGCAGGATGCTGGGCACAGAGCTGAGGAGCCTTGCTGGCGCTTTTTTCATGAAATAATACCAATCTGTTCTCCAATAAATCCATGGAACTGTGAAGTTACTCTAAAATCAACAGTTGCTGCATGGTTAGTTATTTAACTGCAGAGAGAATTTGTTTTCCCTTGCCTCTAAGTCCCAGGTATTTGCTATATCTCATGCCAGTTTTAAGGCTGACCTAAATGTCAACTTACCCTTGCAGTTACCATTCAACAGCTTTCTTTTATAGGAATGCCAAAGATATTATCAAGTGCCTCATTAATGTGGGCTGGCTGCACAAGCTGGGGATTGAGCAGGAATCCCAGAGGCTGCAGTGCAGGTGCTGATTTACAGCCCCAACTCAGGTTCATCAAAGTGGTGACTTTCAAAACTTATGTCTGAATAATAAATTTTGACCAAAAAAAAAAAAAAAAAAAGTGTTCTTTTAAGCTCTGGGTAATCAGACCATTAAAACATAAATCCTACTGACTGGAGGCCAAGGTTGCACTCTCAGAGCCTGACCGTGCTGCAGTTTGTGGAATCACAGAATGGTTTGGCTTGGAAGGGACATTAAAGATCATCCAATTCCAACCCCTGCCATGGGCAGGGACACCTTCCACCATCCCACGTTGTTTAAAGACCCATCCAACCTCGCCTTGAGCGCTTCCAAGGACTGGGAAGCACAGCTTCTCTGGAAAACCTGTGCCAGTGGAACATCTGGCACGCAAAAACTTGACCAAACACATCTTTCACAGCTGTGATCCATCTCCTGGAAGGCAGGTAACTGTGTAAGAGAGGTCTTTGTGCACAGAGCAGCAGCTGGACACGTGGCAGGGAGGATACTCACAGCTTGATAATGTGAGGGTGCCGGAAGAGCTTCAGGTTCTGAATTTCTCGCTTGATCTTCCCCACCACATCCAGGCTGCGGATTTTCTGCCTGTTCAGTATTTTCACTGCTACTTTGTGCCCTGTCAGCTGGTGTTCACCAACTATTAGAGAGAGAGAGAGCATTGCAAAGTCACTAAACGGTGCAGCAGGGGTCACACAAGCAGCTTAGGGGGCTATAAGCAAAAAAGCCACGTCTGAAGGGAAAAAAAACAGAAGATGAGGGTGTGAAATATTTCAAAGTTTTTGTCTCTTCACTGTTTTCCCAGTGGAGTCATAGAAGGCAGAAAAGAGGGGACTTATCTGCCAAAACCACTCCACTAAATAAAACAGAGTGAGTTGCTGGAGGAGGTCATACCCCAAGCTAATTTGCAAGGATTTATAGCATGTAAAAGCTAGATTAATCAGAAACAGATATATTTAAATGGCAGAGGAGAATCTCCACCACAACACACTGGTAGACAAAATCCCTCATAAGCCTAGTCTTAAAACTAGACCATCACACTTCTTTTTTAAAAAAATGGTGTGGGGATTTTCCCTGCCCAAAATAGGACTGTGGGATTTGCATTACTAAAATGAATTTCTATTTATACTTCCTCCAGCATGCTTCTTGCTTTGATGACAAGCTGCAGGAACACTGCTGGACTGCAGGAGCAAATTCTGCTTTTAGGAAAGATGGAAACTTCAACATGGCTTTTTTTTTTAAAAAAATGCACTTGGTGCATTGAGGTGCTGATGTTTATCTCCTGAGTTCAGGGAAAAACCATAACCATAAACTGGGAGGAGCAGCCCCACTGTCACTGGGGAAATTGTATTTAATGATGTGAAACAAATTCAGCGTGGGATCCATTTGTTATCAATAAACAGACCACACAAAAACCAAAAAGCTCCCAGGAAGCAAGATTTATATTGAAACTGAGAGCAGGAAGAGCCTGAAAACGGGGTGTTTATACCCAAAAAGGGTTCTCAGAGCAAGCTGCCCCTCCTCAGTATTTTCTAATGTGATATTCAACAGGGTGACACACAGATGGTTTCCTAAAGCCTGCAGAGGAAAACCTGCTTACAGTAAATATTTGTGCTCTCTAATTACCAACGTCACCCTTCCAGTAAAAACACGCGGTGCGAGGAGTTAATTACTGCGAGCAAACCTTGCTATTACATTATTAGAGCCTGTAATTTTGGCAGCCCTAATGAGCTGATCAGAAGCACCCAGGGTAAGCAGGAGGCGTGAGAAGGGCAGGGCAGCAGCACTCAGGGCACACCAGGTCACTATTATTAGCCACCAGATAAGACCTGCCAGAGATTCTTTCCTCAATAAGAGCATCCTAAAAATAAAACACTTTACTGCCCTTGAAAATTAAAGCACCACTTTGCATGTCCATTTTATTCCTCGTAATACTTAAAACTACGAGATGATGGAATGAAAATAAACTCAGCTTTGCAGCAGAGATGCAATTTAGGGATTAGCTGAGGGCTGGAGGAGGCAGATAATTCCTCTGGTGCAGTGCAAGGAGAGTGCTGTAAATAGTCCAGGGAGGCATTTTCCCTGGTGAATCCTTGGGGAGAGGAGAGCAGGGCAGTGAAGCAAAATTTTTTCACTGAACTAGGAGGAAAACCCTGATTTCTGCCACCCTTTGCTTCAGGACAACGCTTTCTGGCCTTGCCTCAGCATATACTTTGAAAAATTTTTATTGTACACTAGGGGGAAAAAAAAAAAAAATGGCCATGCCCAGGATGAATAATTATTGTTTTTAATACTATTGCCAAATAGTTCATCCCCTTTCCCATCCGTGACAAACAATGTGTAACTCTGCGAAGGTTTGCTAGCACAAACACATTAATAATTAAAAATAAACAGCCTATTTTGTAATCCATCTTTTGCTTACAGTAAGCATTAGATACAGAGATATTATTGTTTCTGTCCCCAGTGACTTGTTAAGCCTCCTTGAACTCGGTGAGAGAGAGACAAAGAGGGAACACAACTTCCTATGTGGTGGGAGACTTTTAAGCCTTTGAGGGCCCTCTGGAGCTGCAGGAATTTAGGCATGGGCAGAAAGGACAACCCTCCCTCAGCTCACAGAACCTTGTCTCTGAACCCCAGCATCATCTCAGGAGGGAGGAGCAGGTCCCAGGTCTCCCACGGGCATGGGAGAGGATGCTCACCCCAAGGGTGGGCAGTGGTGGCCTTGGCTGGTGGTGAGGACACACCTCCTTCCCTCTCACTGCCTCCCCAGGGTAAAAAAGTGGAAAGGAGACTCCTTACATTTACTTATTTTTATAAAAGGAAAAAAGAAAAATTGAGGAGGAATAGTGATTATAGCACCATGAGCACAGATAATAAATAAAACCCCTTGACAGCACGGGTTTTTACATCACTTTCTTTATCCCAGCAGCTCTTAATATTTTTGCAAATGCTTCAGGGCAATGTAGAAGCTTGTGGAGGGGTGAAGAAACTCCTTCCCCATCAGCCTTGCTGGCCCTTATCTCAGCCCAAAGTTAAAAATGAAATCCATCCAAAGCATATATTTAGCAATGCTGTGTTAATTCTGCCCCAGTGCCACTTGCTTGTGTCTTGTGCCTTTCCCTGTCCCCCCTCTGCTCAGTCTCCTTTGGTTTATCTTCCCCCTGACACAAAGTTTGTCTTTCAGCAGCAATCCTCCAGTGCCTGGCAAAAATGGGATCAGACCCCGCCTGCAGCCCAGGGAGGTGACAGAAACACAACCCAAGCACTGCCAGTCCTTCAAGGACCACAAATCAGTCACTTCTGTGGCAAACAAAAATAAAAAAGCGAGGGAAAGAAGCCACCAAGGCCCCCAGGGATGCTGTGGGAGGCATCACAGGGAAGAAAATATCTGGGTTACTCTACTGGATTTTGAGTGAAGCTCCACAGGGTGGGACGTGCCCACAGCAAACACCATTTGTCTCATCTGTTCTTACCAAGCCCCAGGGAAGGAGATGCCACCTCCTTCCTCCAAGGCTTTGCTAAACTCCAAATCCAAGATCTTCTCCACAGTTCTGTTTCTGCTAATTATTCTAATCTTTGGCCTGGAGGACAGGGAAGACAACTAGACTTGGTAAAAATGCTGTGTGGTAACTTCAAGTCTTGATATGACACCTCCTATCCATCCACATCCTCTCCTCGAGCAGGTGCTGGGTCCTCATCACCATTTCCAGATGGAATCTCAGTATTATCACCAAAATCCTGCCCTCATCTGCCAACCCATTTGCTCCCCTCCATGCCTTGTGTGGACTTTCTGTAAATGAGATCAAGAAACTGCATGGGCTTAAAACAAAGGTTTCTTGCAGTGTTCAGCCAGTTTTTAGGAGGATCAGCTCCCTGCTGACCCAGGCAGTCACAGGGGCTTTTCCCATCATGTCTCTGATGGCTCAAAATGACTTCTCAGCTCCAGCCATGAGTTAAAGCTCTGGTTTGTACCCCATGTCACTAAATCCTCTCTTCCATTGCCATTTCTTATTTCCTTAACAACAATAATCCTGAACAACTGCAAATTATGATTTCTTAACTTTGACGAGTAAGGCAGGGAAAAGTGCCAAAACCAAAACCTTGTGCAAATCAGAATTTGGAAAAAACACATTAGCAACAAGAATTGTCACTGATGGCACCTGACTTCTCCCTTAAAAAGCAATTCTTACACCCAACACACAATGCTTGAATCAATCAACAAAAACCTCTACTTTTCTCATGTAAATACAACTTTTTCTACAGCTTATTTGATTAAAATGCTGTAGCTCTGTATAAATGGGAGATTTCATTTCATTTCAGTGCCCAGTCCCAAGCACAAACTTCACCTGTCAGTTGCAGGCAAAATATTAAGGGAAAAAAAAGACATATAAAAGGTACTACTCACCTATAAAGGATTTTGAGCTGGGAAATCTCTTTTATGTTATTTAAAATATTGCTTTGGAAAAAGTCCATTTTTACCAAACTCGGGTCATATATGGGGTAGGGGGTATTTGTGCTAGCTAAGGAAAAAAAGGCTATTGTTGGCAGGTTTAAATTGGTCTGCAAGGAAAGAAAAAACTGCCTTTGGAGCAGTTTTGAGGTTTGCTAGTACACACCAGTGATTTAAATGGTCCTTACTGTTAGAAGTATTTATTCTGATAATTCTTTAGACAGTAAATTTGTGGTTTGGGATTAAACACAGCAATATATTTTTAGGGGCGTGATTAATGGCCACAGGTGGACTTAGCTGCAGAGGTTGTGGTGGTTTCTTTCATCTGCTGTCGATTTGGGTTTCTTTTAAAGCTCCAAGCACTGAGGGCAGGCACAGCACCCCTTTGCCCAGCCACATCTCAGTGGGGTGGGGGGACACTGAGTGGGACACTGCTCCCCCAGCTCAAGCTAAACCCATTTCCTACTGGGAAACACAGCTTAGACACTGAATTTTGCAGGTTTTCTATTTTTTCAGCACCTCGTTTAAAAAAATTAGGAAAAAGAAATACCAATGTTTGCAAACCTCACAGCCAGGTAAAGCAAAGCCTTCAGGATGTGCACTGGCTGCTCTGGCAGGACTGGCCAAGGAATTCCTGTGTGGAGCCCCAGTCTGACACAATCCCCCCATCCTGCAATCCTGGAATGGCTTGGGATGGAGGAGACCTTAAAGATCATCTAATCCCACCCCATCAAGGGCAGGGACACCTCCCACTATTCCAGGTTGCTCCAAGCCCTGTCCAACCTGGCCTTGGGCACCTCCAGGGACTCGGACACCCAGTGCCAGGGTCCCATCACCCTCACAGGAACAATTTCTCCCCAGTATTTCCCCTAACCCTGCTCTCTGTCAGCATGAAGCCATTCCCCCTCGCCCCACCAAAAGCCCCTCTCCATCTGTCTCGCAGCCCCTTTAGGCACTGGGAGGTGCTCTCGGGGGCTCAGGAGCCTTCCCTTCCCCAGGTGAAGGCGGAGCTGCCCCATCCCTGCCCCATCCCTGCCCCATCCCTGCCCCATCCCTGCCCCATCCCTGCCCCATCCCTGCCCCTCCATCCCCGCTGCGGGGCTGGGGCACGCTGGGCTCCGCGGGGCGATGCCCGGAGGGGCAGGAACCCCCCGGCTCCCCCCGGAACCCCCGCCGGCCCTCGGGAAGGAGAGGAGCGAGGAGCGCATTCCCGGGCCGGAGGGGCAGGATGCGCTCCAGCCTCCCCATCACCCCCTCCGAGCGCGGCAGCAAAGTTTTGGAGGATCCCGCTCGCAGCGAGGGCTCGGGGGCTGTGAGAGCCCGGGGAGAGCGCAGCATCTCCCGGAGTCCCCCCCGTGTGCCCGGGCACGGCTCCGCCAGCCGGGGATGCCAGAGGAGCCGCCGGGGCAGCGGAGGGAAGGGAGGGAAGGGAGAGGATGCCGGAGCGGAGGGAGAGGAGAGGATTCCGGAGCAGAGGGAAGGGAGGGGATGCCGGAGCAGAGGGAAGGGAGGGGATGCCGGAGCAGAGGGAAGGGAGGGGATGCCGGAGCAGAGGGAAGGGAGGGAGGGGATGCCGGAGCAGAAGGAAGGGAGGGAGGGGATGCCGGAGCAGAAGGAAGGGAGGGAGGGGATGCCGGAGCGGAGGGAAGGGAGGGAGGGGATGCCGGAGCGGAGGGAAGGGAGGGAGGGGATGCCGGAGCGGAGGGAGAGGAGAGGATTGCGGAGCAGAGGGAAGGGAGGGGATGCCGGAGCAGAGGGAAGGGAGGGAGGGGATGCCGGAGCAGAGGGAAGGGAGGGAGGGGATGCCGGAGCGGAGGGAAGGGAGGGAGGGGATGCCGGAGCAGAGGGAAGGGAGGGAGGGGATGCCGGAGCGGAGGGAAGGGAGGGAGGGGATGCCGGAGCAGAGGGAAGGGAGGGAGGGGATGCCGGAGCGGAGGCCGCGGGAGCGGGAGCGGGAGGCGGCGGCGAGGGGCGCTCCCGGCCCGGCCCGGCCCCGCCCGCGGCCGCGGTACTCAGCTCTTGACTTTGCCGAAGGTGCCGACCCCCAGCGTGTCCCCCAGCACGTAGTGGCCGATCTTCACCCGCCCATCGTGCTTCTGCTTCTCGGCCATGTTCGCCCCCCGCCGCCGGACCACAATGCACAGGGCCGGGCCGGCGGGGCGGGGAGCGGAGCGCGGCTCCCGCAGGGGCGGGGAGCGCCCGGCGCCGCAGGTGGCACCGCCCGGGGGGACACGGCCCGCGGGGACACCTGCGGCGACACCCGCCGGGGCCGGCACCTGCCGGGGTACGCCCTCAGCGGGTGACACCTCCGGGGTGCGTTCCCTATCGCCATGGACCTGCCGGGGGTGACACCCTCACCGAGTGACACCCTCGGGGTGAATTCCCTATTGCCATGTACCTGATGGGGGTGACACCCTCACCGAGTGACACTGTTCGGGGTGCATTCCCTATTGCCATGTACCTGATGGGGGTGACACTATTCCCCAGTGACACCTTCGGGGTGCATTCCCTATTGCCGTGTACCTGATGGGGGTGACACCCTCCCGGTGACACTGTTCGGGGTGAATTCCCTATTGCCATGTACCTGATGGGGGTGACACCCTCCCGGTGTCACTGTTCGGGGGGTGCATTCTCTGTTCCCACCCACCTTTTGGGGGTGACACACCTTCGGAGCAGTGTCTGCCACAAGGGACATCGTCCTCCGGTGGCACTGACCTCCCTGTGCACCTTCACTTGCCGTGCACCTGTCTGGGGGGTGACAGCCTCCTTTGGTGGCACTGTGCTCGGGGTACAGCCTCCTTGCGTGCACTGACACCCTCCTCGGGGTGATGCCACCCTCAGGCTCCTCCCTCCTTGGGGGTACACCTGTCTGATGTGGGGACATGGCCCTTAAAGCACATCCTCCTTTTGGGGCACCCTCCTTGTGGTGTGCCTGGCTTGGTGTGCCACATGTCAGAGAGGTGCTGGTGGCACCCTCCTTGGAGTGACCCCTCCTTGGGGTGACCCCTCCTTGGGGTGACCCCTCCTTGGAGTGACCCCTCCTTGGAGTGACCCCTCCTTGGAGTGACCCCTCCTTGGGGTGACCCCTCCTTGGGGTGACACCTTCCTTGGAGTGACCCCTCCTTGGAGTGACCCCTCCTTGGAGTGACCCCTCCTTGGAGTGACACCTTCCTGAGTGTCACAGTGTCCTGGAGATGCACCCTTCTCTGCCTCTGAGGGATGTCACAGCTGCCTGTCAGAGGGTGGCACTGTCCTTGGGGTGTATCCTGCTTTTGATGCTGCTTCCTTGGGTTGATTGCTCCTTTTGGTGACCCTGCTCACCAGCCAGGGGAGCTGCTTTTGGCCCAAAGATCAAATCCCCACGGGAGGGATGCTGGGTGTGAGGGGCAGGGCTCCAAATGCACCCTCTGTGCCCTGGGCTGGCAGACAAGGTGCACTCCATGGAAAGTTTCAGCCAGAATCCCAAAAGATTTAATAGTGAAAGCAGGATGTTCTCTCTCATTTCCCACACAGAACATAAACTTTGTCTAGACAACATGAATTGTTTGCATTTAAAAAAAATAAAAAAATAAGAGAAGAATGGCTGCTCATCCCAAGAAAGTAGCATGATTGAACACCAAAATTCGCACCTAGGAAAGCGGTCCTGCCACATTTTTATAGTGTTAATTTGTAGCTCTGTGTTTCTCATTGAGCTGCCCCAAGTAGCAGCAGGCAGTCACAAATGCAATCTGTGCTCCAAGGTAATAAAGAGCTGTTAGGGAAGCTGGAACAGTGTGTGTAAACACAAGGTCCCTGATAAAATAATGACCAGCCTATGCTACTGTGCTATCATAAATAATAAAATGGCAACTTAATTCAAGAAATCCAATAACATAAATAACTAAAATAACAAGCTGGGGGTAGAACAGGAAGGTTGCTGTAACACAAAACTGTTTGTAGCATAATGAAACCATCTCTGTTCAACCAGAACAATTGATGTACGTGAAGGCATAAGAGAAACAGCTTTTACAAACAATAAACTTTGGATAAGATAGCAAAGCTACAATCTCCTGGAATGCCTGAGAAAGCTCTGCCTTCTTCAGGCAGCTGCAAGGTTGTCAGCCCATGCAAGCCTTTACCCTGCAAGCTCTGGGCAGCTCTGCTCTGTCTTTGGGGTTTGTTTGATCTCCCCTTCCAGTCCTGGCAAGCCCTGGCTCTGCATGAATGAAACACCACACAAAGAGGTGTGAGCTCGAGTGCCGTTTGTTTCATGGTTAAACTAATATGTTTAACAAGAGCTGCTGCATGGAGATGCCCTGTTCTGCTGTCCTGCTTGTTTCCTGGAAGCTGGCCACTAAATCTTAGAGCAAGATGATGTCATGAGTGTTTCCACTGCCTGTTGACACACAGAAGCTGTCTACTAGAAACATCAAATTAATATTAATCAGGTTTTTAACTTACAGGACATGTTTTGGGGGCTTAAGGTTTACAAGAGCCTCATGGAAAGCATGGCAGCAAGGATTTTCTTGGCAGCAAGGATGTCCCCAGGTGGGTCAGTGCCTTCCACCCTCTCCACTGTTGGTGAGAGCTGAGAGCGGAGCCTGGGATGCTCCTGGAAAGCAGTGCCAGGGCTCAGGCTTGAGAAGGTTTACTTCATTTCCCTCTGGCTTTTAAGAATATACATGTATGTGTGTGTACCTCCTTGGCAGCCACGGGGGAAGGGAGCTGTGCTGGCAGGCAGGAGCTGAAGGGTCTCGAGGAAAAGGCTGGGTGGGGCGTGTTGCTAGGAGATGGAGACTCCAGTGTCTGGCAAAGTGGCATTTTTATTTTTGGTGCAGATCACACAAAATGGTATTTGACTGTGAAGCAGGGTAGAAATCTCCTCTCCCTGCTTACATTCATCTCTGAATGATCTGTTTTGTGTAGTAGCGTTGTAGCTCATTTAAAACACAAATCAAATGTAGACTGTATGGTGTTCAGTCCAGCTGGAGGCTGGGTGTTTGCAATCCCCAGGAATTTTTTCTTTTTCTATTTTCTTTTTCCCTGCTCATTGAGAAATCCCTTGTCTGAGCAGCAGGATATATGTCTCTCTTTAGGGGAGGGCATCCTCACATGCCTCTGGTTCCTTTGTGGATGGTTGCCTCTTGTTTTTTCAGACACTGCGAGTTAGCAGTCAGGTTTTCTGGGTTTGGGCTTATTAAATACATCCTGCCAGGGCTTCTTCTCTCCTCCTTTGCTGCCTGTGCCTTGTTACACCCCTTTTTACACCCCCATTCCAGCCACCCCCCCCATCCCACCCTCCTCACAGACAGGGACTGTGTGATGGCATAGGAAAATGCCATGGAATACCTGGCCCTTCCCTCTCCCTGGTCTGGAGAAATGAGGTCTGAGTGCTAAAACATGGGGATTTTTTTTGCACCCTTTTGTGGGATGCAGGAGTCCTGGGCAGAAACACTTGCAGTTCCCACAGAGGCTTTGGCTCATGCTCACATTTTGCTGGTGCTCCTCTCTGGCACCAAACTGCCTTCACTGGGTATTCCAAGGGATTGTTTTTGGAAATGCAGGGCTAAGCAGCAGGATGCTGAAGGGCTGGGAGGCCACTGGTTCCAGTCACCACCATGAACCTACAGAAGGGTTTGTAACTGGGCATCTCCACTTGTGTCCAGCCTCCCACCTCAGCACCCTGCCCCTGTCACCACATTGAGGTGCTGCATTTTTCCAGTTCAATTTGACCAAAAATAAGTGCCAGGGATGCTGTGCATCTGTTAACACAAAAGCTCAACTTCTGGGGCATGCTATGCAACCCTTGTAAGTGCCCTAAATCTGTGGATTTTCAGTAGGATTTGCATTCCCAGTCTGTTTTGGGAGGGGATAGTTAATGAGATAATGCAGCAGTGGGTAAACTGTGACACGTGAAATGGAGTTTTTTTGAATGTTGGAGAAACTGCATGCATCAGAGGCAGCTTATGCACTTTAGATTTGTAACTGAGCAATCCCATTTATATTATGTAAGTGATGTCATTTATCAAACCCCATGTAGCAGCCAAGAGCAGATGTTGAACAGTTTGCGCTACGGCGTTGGAAATTAACTTTTCTGGGGGTTATTAAAATTATTGGTTATTCAAACACAATCTTGTGAGTGTAATATCATGGAACATCAAGCAGCATTATTAAAAAACTGTAATGGGTGTGAGTCCAGAACCTATTATGGCCTCTTGTTGGTATTGGGCTAAAATCTGTGTGGCAATATGTGATGCTCTGGTGGGGACGTGAGCTGAAAACTCTGTGTGAGAGTGGGGAAGGAGGGGTGGTATTTCTTGCATTGAAAATAGAACATTTTAAGCATGCACATGATAAACATCCATTTCATGAGGAGAGGCTGCCTGCCTGTGCGAGCACTGGGTGCACAACACTCTAACCAGCAGCAGGAGAAGGACATTATTTCTGAGAGGATTACTCCTACATGAGAATGAGACTTCTGAATATAATTTTATTAAGGGCACAAATGAGTAATTGGATTCCTCAGCCCATTAGAATGTAACAGTAATGAATTCCTATTATCTTTTTTATATGCCCTGTGATTAGTGTGATGGTTTGGTTGGGGGGTTATTTTTAAAGCAGATAGCTGTAGTTGGGCTCTATTATCCTAGAGGTCTTTTCCAACCTTAAAAATTGTATGATTCTCTATTTTGTCCCTTTTGTGCAACCAAGCAATCAATCTTGATTATATGGAGCCCAATATGGGTGCTAGGTGAGCCATATGGAAAGGCCAGAGTGTATCTTTTTTTTTATTTTCATGCAATCTTACCCTCCTTTTTTCACAAGTTGTGGGCAGCAGAGTTCCTACAGAAACTTTGTAGCCTCAGCAGCAAATCCTGGAAGACAACTTTTATCTGGGTGAAGGCAAACTCAGTGACTCTGTGAGCTGCTTGTAGTAGCATTTTTTTCCAGTGGTTTGCCAAGTATGTTTTCTTTTAGAGCATAATCTATGAGATAATCCCAGCTCCACTGGGAAAGCACTTGCTGCTGAGCAGGAGTTTGAAGTTTATGTTCACCCTTCATTTTGCACCCATGAGCATCTATTCCAAGGACAGACTGAGGAAGAGTTTAGGCTTTGGTCTGCTGCCTGTGCAGTAGATCCAGCCTTTTTTGACCTTGATTTGAAATGTGTTTAAAGATCTGTGACCTTGCAGCCTCAGTCCACTTTTCCTTGCCCCGTCTGAAGCATTCTCTGTATCAAACAGGGAGGGACAGCATGTTCTCCACAGCCACAATGGCCAGGACAAGAGTAGGGCTAAAATTAAACCACACACAGATGGTATGAAATGAAGAAATACTTCAAGTGAGGCTTACTGAAGTGTCAGAATCTGTTATTTGGACAGGGCCGTGGAGTGCAGATGTTCCTGCCTGGGGTGGAGGGATGCTGTGAGCTCAGTCCCTGCACATCCAGTGCCTGGTTCATGTCTCAGCCAGGACCTCAGGATTTGGGTTCAGCCCCTGTGGGATGCTGGGCAAGCTGGCAAGGGTTACGTGCAGTTAAGGGTTGGAGTGCCCAAAGTGGGAGAAATTGAGCTGAGCTAAAGTCAAAAAATGTCCATCTAAACCTTCCACATGGCTGCTGCCAAGCCCTAATGTGGCTTTTATTTTATTTCTGCTTTCAAGCTCCCCACCTGGGAATCTGCCAAAGCTTAGACATCTCTTATTAACCCAAACTGCTCCACTTTGAACAGGGCTGAGCTGTGAAGTCACTAATCCCAGAACAACCCACGGGGCTGATACTCCTCTGCATCTCAGGAGCATCTTTAGTGCTTTGTGGTACCTGCAGCTCAGAACAAAGCCTTACCTGGGGGAAATCAGGACTTCTAGCTCCCATTTCCAGTTGTGTCAACACACCACCTTCAATCACCATTTTTTAAGTAAACCTAGGTATTATATTATTTTTATTTAGCCCTCAATCTGTCTATGTTTCAGCTCCCCATCCTCGTAACTCATTCCTCCTCCCCGCCTGTGTCTGGGGGGGCATTTTAGGCTGGAAACTCTCAGACCCGTTCTGAAAAATGTATCTGAAAAATGTCTGTATTTATGGCAGGGCATTACCCTCGGTGGCAGGCTGTGAGTATGATGGGTTGGCTGTACCTTTGACAGATTTGTCCCCGCTGTTGTCCCCAGGCCGGGCTGGAGCACATAGTCCTGTTTGTGTGTGTGTGTGTTTTTAATAACCGTGTTGTTTTAGCTGAAATGCCTCTCCCTCCCTGGCCCTGGCACTCTCAGGGAATCGTTCTTGCCCTCTCTCATCACAGTGGCAAGCTGAGAAAGGTTTCCTTTAGTCAGCTGGGGGAGAGGAGGAGGATTTATGAATCGGAGAAACACATTCCTGATGCGGAATAGGCACATTCCCTCTTTCCCCCCACCACTGCCCCCTGCTCAATAAAAGCACCATTTGTGTGGCAAATAGCCAAGGGTTTTATGAATACAGCTCTTACTTTGCCCAGCTGCTAGAAACCTTTCTCAAATATGAATTAAAATAAAAAGCCTTGCTAGACACTTTTAGCGCTCATAATTCTGCTATTTTTGGTCGGTGGTGGGGAGTTCTTGCATCAGAAATCTTAGTTGGAGAGGCTTGAGTGGCTTCTTTCAAATAATATTAAATTGAAAAAAAAAAATAAATCTGGAAGATATATGACTTTAAATAATCTCCCACATTATAAGGATCATCAGGAACTCGATGTGATTATGTCCCTAGATTTGATGCTTCCCTTGCTGTTATGGGTGTGAAATTCTGTCTCTGATATTTTATGGAGGCTTCCCCTTCTTTCAGAAGTCATTGGGGTGAGTTCTTGAGGAACTGGTCCAGTTGAGATTAAGTATTTTTAATAAATCAGCTACTGGGGAAAAAAGATTGAGAGATTCCATGCATAAGAATATTTATAGGTTTTAAGAAAAACATTTTAGATTCCATCATGGGAACGAGTTTTGTAGGAGATGTGGGAAACCACAGTTGCATTAGCAAGATGGTTGATTAAAAGTCAAGTTAAAAACCCATTTCTGACAGCAGAACTTTTTCCACCTCATCCCCTGAATATACTTTTGAGAGAGCAGCCTGAATAACTTTGGATATCCACAACCAGTGACAGAGGGATCATCTTCCAGGAGGGAAGGGGCTCACACTGTGGCCACAGGCTCATCAGGACCTTCCCAAAGGTGCATCTGTATTCCAGCCACGTGGCAGCCAGCAAGGCAGGGGGAAAAGTCTGGACAACTACAAAATCTCACACACTCAGATTTTGAACATGAATCAAGAAAATGTGTCTGGGGAGTGGAATCTAGCTGTGTGTAGGTTGCAGTGGCATGAAGATGGAGTGGGTGTAAGTTGCAGACATTCACTGAATGGTCTCTCATATATTCCTAGACCTGTGCACAGCAAGGAGAGGTGGAACTGAGAGCAAATCTTGCCTTATGAATTAGGATGGCATGGCAACAGGATGGCTCGATTTATTTGCAAGTTTGTTTACAAGAGAAGTGGAGATTTCCCCCTTCTGTTGCATCAGCCTGAAACCCAACCAGATCAGAGACAAATCACAGAGCCTCCTAGAGATGGAAAATCAGCCAAAAGGGCCTTTGCATTGGGATGTATACTCAGAAATTCAGATTTTTGTTGACTGGTAGAAAAGTGTGCGTTCCCCTCATTGCACACCAATCCTGGCAGGATCATCTTTGAGGATGAGAAGTGCCATGTCTGCAATGGTCTTCAAAGGCTGCCACAAACCAGATTTGGGTTCCATGAGTGGCATTTCAGTGTGGCTGTGAGCTGGAGGCTCATCCAAGGCTGCAGCAGCACTGTCTATGTGGGTCACTGAGCTCAGCAGGGCCACAGCGAGGAACGTGGGAGAGCTGTCGCACTCATTTGGAGAGGAGCCTTAATTATCCAGCAGCTCTGATGAGAAATAATTGCTAAAGGCTTTAGCACAAGTTGCCATTGTCCAAGGAGTTGCTGTCCCTCGACTGCTCCGCAGGAATTTTGTGCACCCAGGCTTTCCCTGGCATTGATGGAGCCTGGAATTCCTGTGCTTCCATAAGGAGGTGAGACCCCTTCCATGGGCAGTGATGATCCCTCAGCTAAAGCAGGGGAACACTCCACAGCACAGCAACCTGACTGTGTACAAAACCCTCTAAAATGTGTGTGCAAACACCAACTCGCAGCATTCCTAAGGGAAATTCCCCCTCAACCTGTGTCTCCTACTGCAGTGGAAAAATCCCAGTGAGTTAGGGCCAAGGGGCCCAAGTGTTGTCTCCAAAAGGACTTTACGCTTATTTTATCAATCAGAAGATAAACCACAAGCCACACATATTAAGGGGTGTCTTCCCTGTTTCCCAGGCTTTGGAGTTAACCTCTCTCTGATGCTTTCTTTACTAACCCAGCAGTGTATTGGGAAAATAAACATGAATTTAACAATCCATGTTAGAAACAAACAGCCCAAAAAGCTCTTCCATGAGAAATAACAATCTTTTGTCCCTATTTTGTGTTCCTAAGCAGCAGTCTCATGATGCCCTAACTAGATGTGTGCAGCAGTAGTGCTAGATAGCCAGGGATATCATATTTTGCTTAGGCTGTAATATGTGTTTGTGCATCAATTTAATTTTACAGTCTTGCTATGGCTGCTTTTATAAGCAGGGATATCATTTTACTTGTGTCCTATTACAAGCCTGTGCATTAGGATAATTTTCCACTTTTATTTCCAATGCCTGCTGAATGCAGTTGGCTTTTCCCACGGACTTCAGTGTGTGTTGTGTCAGGAATTTACTGATTGATTGGAGAAATGCTATATCGTAATAATCCTGCAAATGTTTTCTAAGCAACTCATGTGATACCAGACATCATCCTACAGTAGCATTTTTGGCCCGTTCTCGTGCCTTGTGTAAATGAAAGCCATTTTCACAGCTGGCCTTCCCATCAGTTGCTCCTGCTGCCTCGAGATTAGATCTCCTAATCTGGTTTTATCATTTCTGTCAGCCAGCCATCCTGGTTTAATCCCTCCTGCTCTGCTGAGGCCATGGAATGCTTCCAGCCTGAGGATGCCCTCTGGGATGGGAGCCCTGGGGCTGGTGTGGCCGTGGGAGCCGTGCTTGCATCCTCTGCACAAGCCTTTGGAGACATGCTCTCAGATGAGAACCTTCATTTTTCACAGCCCACTTGAGGAGAAAGCAAAATGTTTTTGCCAAGTTTGCTGGGCCGGGAGGGAAAATCTGGAAGGTGCAGATGTAGGTGGAATCTTGTGGGCTTCCCCTGAGAGCCCTACACCAGCATGTACTGCTGTGCAGGAATTACAGTGACAGAGCTTAATTAGTACAAAATGAGGTCTCCTTGAGTCACTCAGTGCCACATCTGGAGCAGGCTGGGGTGTGCAACAAGTGGGAAACAACAGATGACTTTGGGTCCCGTAATCCCGCAGATGGAAACGGAGCCCTGCTGTGCTCCCCCGCCATCTGAGTCGCACATGTTCAGCCAAGGTGCTTGGGATTTGGCTCTTATCTCTGCATGGGAGGAGTGGGAGATAAATCTGAAGGGTTTTCCAGACAAAAGGAACTTATCGAGTAATACTGAAAGCAGAGGGCGCGGAGCCAGGCTCGGATTTGGCCCTTGCTCGGACTGGGAGAAACCGTGGCCAAGGATCAGCTGGAAAACCATTTAACCCTCCTTGAGACTGAGCAGCAGCTTTGCTGAGAAAGTCTGATTTGGAATACAAGCATGAGAAAAATAAAGAGGGCAATGATTGATACAGTGATTGACAGGCAGTCTTGTAGGACATCCTGCAAACTTGGCTGCTGAAGGTGATCCCATGTGTGACTGTGGGCTCTGCTGAGGTAGGGCTGTAAAGGGCAAGAGGTTATAGTGGAAAAAAATACTGCTACAGATCCTTTTCACCTCTTCTGGTGTGCCTTTTCCTCACCCTGCCAGCATCCCAAATTCTGGTTTAGGCATTAAATTAGTTAGGGCTGGTAGAAGTAGAGGGATTAGCTGAACAAATGAAAGCATCCTACCACTGAGGGCTTTTTCATTTGTTGAATTCCTCATTGTGTGTTACATCTCAGTTGTCTCATGCTCTTCACTCACTTGACCATATTTGCTGTGAGTCTTTATTCTCAGTTTATAAAGTGTCCAGTCTGACTAGTTTCTTTCATTTTTATACTTTTTTAGCTGTCCTGCTCCTTCTGAAATTTCTTGAATACATCCAGAGGAGGGGAACAAAGCTGGAAGGCACATCCTAGGAGGAATGGCTAAGGATGCTGGGCTTGTCTCATTTGGAATCAACTTCCTGGGACGTGGAATGGGATGTATCTTCTCCTTGATATCCAGTGAGAGGACATGTGGGAAGGTTTAGGAGGAATTATTTCTTTACCAGGAGTGTAAGTGTGTTGAGGAATTGTGTTCACAATAATAAATGGTAAATAAATGCTGTCTGCTGCTTTTTCTCCTTTCTAAAGTGATTGCAGCTACACAGGTGGGGAATGGTAGATGGGATTTTTAGCTAATGGCTGCTTTTGCAGTTTAAAACAGGTTTGGGCTCTTGTACAGGGATGTTCTTGGGTCTCCATGTGCAGTAGGAGCAATTTTTACTCTTAAGGCAGCCCTGGTGCTTCTTGAGCCATAATGAAGAAAGCCTGTGGGTTTGTTGATTTTTTTTGTGGAACTCATAGCTGAAAGCCTGGATTCCTCGCTGCTTATCCTTCATCTGGAGTCCAATGCTTTCCTGTTTTTATGAAGGATGAGGCTCTGTATTATCAACACAGTTTTCAGCACAATCCAAAGCACAGCTCTATACAAACTCCTACAAAGAAAATTAACTCTACCTCAGCCAAAGCCAGCAGAGAATCCTAAGGAAAAATCCCACGAGAACCAATCTCCTGTCCTACTCCAGCTGCAAAGCAGAGGTTTTTGGTCTCCCTTCTTTGACATAAACACTGAGCAGTGTCTATTAAGACAGCTCTCCAAAACAAAACCCCCCATCAAAACAGAAGGAATTGTGTATGTTATTTCCAAGGGCAAAAATGAGACTCACTGCATAGTGAGAGTCATTTCAGTATTCAAGATATGCAAACCTGTGGGACATGTACTTATGATTACTTGATATTTCCCATTTATTTTTAACTGATGTATCATCTGATGTAAATCTCTTTTTTATAAAATGCAGAGTAGCTGGAAGAATAGAGCACCTCGAATCTTGATTCAGGCAGCTTTTCATCAACCTTTGGAATTCAGAAAAAAAACTAAGAAGAAATTAAGGATCTGTGTCAGAAAAATTGGAGCTGTAAACAGCTGCTGGGCTGCCTTTTGCATCCTTTAGGGAGTTTGTCTGCTTTTTATAGAAGCTCTTGTCACCTAACACAGAGGGATTTTGAGCCATAGCTTGGGATCCCTCAGCACTGTTGCACAGCAGTCAGTTAACAGAAGACATTGTTCCCTGTAATGTAATGCTATTATTGTTTCAACTGTTTTGTTCGAGTTCTTTAATCTCTCCTCATGATCATCCCCTTCTGCATTTTTAATTATCAATGCTTTACATGAAGAAATGCTGAAGTGTGAAAGATTAGATAAGGAAACATCCAGCATCCAGCAGCCCTTTGCTCAGAGGGGCTGTGATCAGGACTGTTGCAGTGATTTGTTAAACCACAGCCTGTGTTTTATCAGCAGCACACACATCAAATGCACAACAGGAACAGGAAAGAGACCCCTTTCAGCATGGTGCTTCTGCTTGCTGGCTGGTGTGAAAGAACAAAAAGAGTGAGAGCTTTCTTGAAAATGAGGAATGATGGAATAGGTCTATGAGAACAAGATTAGGCTCATTTCAGATCTGGGGGTGGCTGGTTTGCTCCTGACTCAGAGTGATTCCTGAGCTGTCACACATCAGATGGCCTCAGCCAGCACCCAAGGGAGAGGGCAGGGCTCAGGGGGCTACCTTGGGACCTTTAGAAGGGGGAGCTGACTCTGATCCAGCTTGGACATCCTTTGGATCTTCTCCTGTGTCCTCAGGCTGGGAATTTCAACCATGCCCTGTAGAGACCACGTTTACATTCCAATATAACTGGTGAGACTGGCTCTCCCCATACCCTGTTGTCTTCCTGCCCAGAAGAATTGCTGTGCAGAAATGCACCTGTTTCTGACAGATTTGGCTTCATTTTATCATAGAACAATTCCTAAGCAATTTAAGCCAAGCTTTACTATGGCAGGTCTAAACCAAAATGAAGTCTCACTACCCTCTGTGTAGGTTCACCTGAGGTTAATCTTCAGAGTTTGCCCAGGTGCAGGTTCTGCTGTTCCTGATGTGTGGAATGATGTTGGGAAACATCTACCAGCACCTCCAGCTGCCTGGGAGGTCTGTTCTACCTTAGATGGGGACTTCAAAAATTGAAGAGGAAAGACATTTCAGCAGGGCCTGTTGTGACAGGACAAGGAGAAGTGGTTTCAGTTTAAAAGAGGAATGATTCAGACTCGATGTAAGGATGAAATCTTTATGATGTGGGTGGTAAAACACTGGCACAGGTTGCCCAGAGAGGTGGTGGATGCCCCATCCCTGGAAGTGTTCAAGGCCAGGTTGGACAGGGCTCTGATCAACCTGGGCTAGTGGAAGGTGTCCCTGATCATTGCAGGGGGGTTGGAAGTAGATGATATTTAAATTCAACCTGAACTGTTTGTGGTTCTGTCTGGTACTGTTTTATGGCCTCATTTAAAATCTCCCTGTGCTGCAGAAGCAGGGGAGGAAAGGGCACACATGAAACTGTTGGTGATATTTTGGGGGAACGAGACAGAGTGTGCACAGCATCTTTAAACAAACTGGAGCTGAGTATTGCTCCAGGAGCCCAGCACAGGCATCCCTCTTGCTGGTGGGAGATGGAGCAGCCCCCTGCCTTGTGTCCTGCCCTCTGTTTGTCCATTCAGGACACTCCCCAGCTGCTCCTGCTCTCCTCAGGCCAGGGCTAACTGCAGCTATTTCACAGGCAGCACTACCCAGTGGGTTTCCTAAAATACACTGCAGGGCCTGGCCTGACCAAGATCAGTCGAGCAGGTATGTTCTTCCCACATTAAAGCCAATTAACTTTGGATGGGGATGAATGGGAGCAACATTTAGTCCAGTTTTGCCTTCTCTGTGGATCGGTTCACGCTGGCTGAGGCCGAGTCTCACATCTTTCCTGGAGGCAGAGCCTCCTGTGCGTGTGAAGGCCGGGCTTACACGGAGCCATTAGAGCAGGGCAGGGCTTTGATCTCAAAATTGCACCACTTGAATTTGCAGATGAAAAAAAAAACAAAACAAAACTGAGTTAATAAAACAGCAGGCGAGCCTGCAAGTGAATAATTTCAGCTTCTCCCAGAGCAGGCTGAGTCCCTGTGGCCCTGAAACAGGGGCAGGAGCCACGCGTGACCCCAGAGGTACCGGAATGTTCCCGATGGCCCCGGTGCAGAAAGAGCAGGGATATGCCAGCTCTGGGAGGGCAAGAAGCAGAGGAAAGCAGGACTAGGGGTGGGTGGGAGCGTGCCACAGCTCCTGGGGAGCCATGGGGAGCAGTGGAGGAGCAGGAGGCCGTGGAGGAGCAGCTCTGTGCAGCCTCCTGCCCTGGCCGCGGGCTGTGGAGCCGCTGCGGCTGGCACGGTGCCCAGGCAGACTGGGCTGGCTCTGCACCCCAGTGCCATTCAGCAGCTCCCAAACCAGACCTGACTTGCTCCCTGCCAGCTCCAGAGCAGTCTGAGCAGGGTGGATAGACGTGCCCTGAGGATAAGTCTGCATTGCAGTGCAGAGGTGAGACCTGGGCTGGGTGAGACAGACCCGGGCTCGCCCCTGGGAGCCGTGGGGCTGTGGAGCACCCAGAACATGTGAGCTGTGTGCTCCTGGGCTCTGGGGTGTGGATGAGGAGGAGGAGGGAGGCTTTTTGCCTCAAAGAGCCTCACAATGCTTTTGGGAACTGAGTCTGGGTTGGTGGAAGGACCCTATGGACTGGCATGTGCTGTGCTCATCAGTGGGGTGGCCATTCTGTAGAAATCACATGGAAAAATCATAAAATTATGAAATCATTAGGTTGGGAAAGCCCTTTGAGGTCGTTGAGTCCACCAAGGTCACCACCAAAGCATGTCCCCAAGTGCCACATCTCTACATCTTTTACATCCCTCTGGGAATGGTGACTCCGTCACTGCCTCAGGCAGCCTGTTCCAACACCTGATAAACCCTTTGGTGATTAAACTTTTCCTCATATCCAATGTAAACTTCCCAACCAGCAGCACTGGGAAGTGGACAAATTGGAAATGCTGAAATTGGGAAAAATACACTGCCCTCTTCCTTAGAGTGCCTGGATCTTGGGGTTTGACTGAGGATCCTCAGACCCTGCTGCCTGGCACTGGGACAAACCCCATCCCTTCATCTGGGTGGTTCATCTCCAGGAAACCAAAACCATCCAAACACATTTTGGGTGTCTCCAGAAAACATAGCCTTTTAAAGGTGTCCCATCTCCTTAATCTGTGCTGCAAATGTGGTTGCTTATTCCTGAAATTCTTCTGTGTTAGAGGAAAAAATAAAAAGGTAGATAAAGAAGCGGTCAGAAGACATTTTATCAACCCAAATCACAGGTGACTTTCAATGGTGTCTTGAGAAATAAAGTCTGTCACAAGCCAGCAGCTGCTGGAAGAGGAGTGGAGATGATTTTCCTCCTGGCAGCTCCAAGCACCTTGGGAATTTCATCTGCTCTCAGCACTCAGCACTAGATGGCATCCAAGGTGGGAATTTGGGCTCCCAAATGCAGTCCTGGGCTCTGAAATTATAGTGGTAACTGGATTAAAAAATGAGGATCCCATCTGAAAGAGGAGAAAAATCAAAGGGCCAAGGAGGTGGAGTTTTCCCATCTCCTGCTGCCATCTCATTGTGGTGCAGCCTCCTCCAAGGTCTGTTCCACCACCTCAGCTGAGTGCTGGGCCTGCAGGACAGGAAAATAATGTGACAGAGGGAAGAGCAGAGGCAGCACCTGCAAGGCAAGGTGCATTCAAGGCTGCAGGGATGCATTCACCCATCCTCTTTTCCCTCTGAATGCTGCCAGCCCCCGTGGCTGCTTGGACACACAGCACACTGCAAAGGATGCTGAATGCTTGTGTCCCTTGGTGTCACCCCAGGATGCAGCCTGGGGTGACTGGAGCAGCTGCTCTGAACTGGAAAACATCTCCCAATGAGGGAATTACCTTTGCATCATTCACCTTGATTACTAAATGAGCCAAATTGTCCCTACACCGTTGATGGGATTTGGGAGAAAGCAGAAGCACCATGAGAGACAACTCTTGCCTGGTGGATTTTTCCTTCCCTTTACCCCTGCTGGTGTGGGATGAGGAGGGGGGGTGCCCAGCACCTCTCCCTGTCACCCATCTGTGTTCTCCTGGGTGGAAAGTGGGATTAGACCCTCAGTCCTCCAGCTTGGGTAGCAAATTATCTGCTGTTATCACCTCTCAACCAAGCCATGGCCATGAGCAGGCTCCTCAGGAGAGGCAGCTGTGCTTGACCCCTGGCTCAGGGCTGTGGCACTGCAGGCCAGGAAGGGGCTCAAATGCACACAGAGGTGTGAGGAGCAGACAGGTGATGGTTACACGGCCATGGGTGGCTGCCTGGAGGGGCAGGAGCCACGGGAGAGACACGAGGCTCTCTCCCTGCCCTGTTTGCACTCTGCAGGTGACCTCAAGGCCTTAATGAGCACTGTGTGATTGCCAGCACCATTTCCTGTGCCCTGGCCCTGCTGAGGAGGGTGCCAAGGTCCAGGTCCTGGAGGTGACTTTACAGACACCTTTCTGGTTTTCCTCTGTCTCCATCTGAGCAAAGGGTTCTGAGGTCTGAATACCTCAGCACTGCCCAGAAACCATTCTCCCTCTGGAACACCTTTGTGCTCACACCTTCTGTTTTTCTTTTCCTCATGTTTTCCTGGTGTGAGCGCAGCATCAGGCAGGGATGCAGGAGAGCTTTATCGAGGTTCTGCTGGGGTTTGAAATACTTCTCTTCCCAAAAGTATATGTACCTACAAGAAATAGCTTGAACCCAAGCCCTGAGTAGGCAGAGCCACTACAGACTGCTGTTTGTGTGCCCATTCCCTGTGCCTGCAATTATGGGGAAATTGCCATCGTGTAAGCAGCAGCTGTATGAATAACTCTATTATTTGTTATTATTAGTCCTAGATGTGTGTTTTTCTTGAGATCATATCTGCACAAGAAGGCACATTAATAATAGCCTTTTGAACTGGCCAAGTTTAATTTCTATGGATCGTGAAACTTTTGAAGCAAGGTGCTGTTTATTGCTTTCTTCTGAAATCAAAGGTCTTAAGCCGCAGCAGAGAGAGCTCTGTGTTGTCCAGACTGAGTTCTTGTAAGGGCAGGCGGTCATGTTGAGCTCACTCTCCTCATCTGGCATCAGCAAAAGGGTCTCGTGTTACAGCCTGGTGCCAGCCTATTTTAGGAAGCAAGATTCCCCTTTTATGCAATTATTTTTCATGTGAGTTTAAGTTCTGTTCTCCTTTGCTCTTTTTCTGTTTCGGTCTTTTCTCTCTCTTCCCTTCAGGTGGGGTGTGTTATTCAGACAACAACAGCTTCTCAGCCACCAAGGTGCTGTCTGAGTATGGAAAACATGAGCAAGAATGGGTCATGAAATAGGAAAAGCCATGTGGAGTGTCCAAAAAAGGACATGGAGCTGCTGGAGGGAGTCCAGCCACAGAGATCACCTGAGGGCTGCAGAACCCTGGGAGAGATGTGGGTGTTCAGCCTGGAGATGGTTCCAAACAGACCTTAAAGCCCCTTCCAGTGCCTAAAGGGCCTCCAAGAGAGCTGGAGAGGAACTTTGGACAAGGACATGGAGAGGACAAGGGGAAATGGCTTCACACTGACAGAGGGCAGGGGTAGATTAGATAATAGAAATTGTTCCCTGTGAGGGTGGGGAGGCCCTGGCACAGGTTGCCCAGAGAAGCTGTGGCTGCCCCATCCCTGGAAGTGTCCCAGGCCAGGTTGGAGAGGACTTGGAGCAACCTGGGATAGAAGAAGGTGTCCCTGCCCATGGCAGGGGATGGAACAAGACGATCTCTATGGTCCCTTACAACCCAAACCATTCTGTGATTTCTCTTTGAGGGCCATTATTAGGAGCTTTTCATGTAAGTACAGTAGAGAAGAGTAAGATCAGGGCCAGGTTCCTTTATGCCCATCGTGACCTACCAGCATTTTTTGTTCTGCTTGTGAGGTGCCCACAGAAGCACACGCAGTCACAGAGCCACCCAGGCTGGAGGTCCCTGAGGAGCAGATGAAAACAAACCCAAATGAAAACTCTGCCTTCTCAGACCTGTGTGATTTGTGCTTTTGCAGTTGCGTTTGTCACCCCAAAAGCTTTTTTCCCTGCTTTCCCAGCAGCTGGTGAGGATTTGCTGAAGGCAGGAGGGTGTAAAGGTTCCCACCTTGCCTGGGAAAAGGTGGGCAGGGGAGAACAGGTAAAATGAGAACCCAAAACACATATTTTGAGGGGGGAGGAGGTGTCTTTTTCTTTAATTTTTCAATCCCAGTGTTTCAAAATAGCCTCGTGGTTTGGAAACAGGAGGATTTTGACATTCAGTGTTTGATGTTGGTAATTCTGATAAAGGAGATAAAGGGTCCGTGATGGAGCACTCGAGTTATTTGTGGGCTGTTGGGCAATGGCTGTCAGTGAACCTGTGTCTTTGTGTGTTTAAAGTGAAGTCCCTGACATTTACTGCCAATTTTAAAGGGATTTACTCTTTGCTATTTCATAATCCCTGATTCAGAGCAAATTTGCAGATTTTGAATATCAGAAGAGACCATTAATGCCATGGTCTGAGTCTCTGGATAGCCAAAGCCACCTAATTTCATCTCCTCCTGTACTGAGCCAAATACTTTGTGCTCAGCTGCACCAAAAAGCAAGAGATGAAGGTAGAAAGATCAACCACTAATCCAATACTCAAAAATCTGTTCCAAGGTTTGAGTATTGTCACTGTTCAAAATAAAATGGGCAATTCACAATTTTTCTTCGTCTACCTTTGGGTACTTCTCATTTTTCTTAGTCTACCTTTGGGTAGAAGAATAATTTATGCCCAAAAATTCATGTAAAAGCAAGTATTTCTTCAACCCATTCAAAATAAAGGAAAAAGATAGGCTGGATAAATATCCCAGGGAATCTGCTTGGCTTTACAGGGAACATAGCCTCCTGTTAGTGGTTTGATGCTGTGGTCTGCAAGGCAACTTTGTGTGCATTTGTAAAGTCATTTGAGCTGCATTAAGGTCAATATCATAACTTGAAGAGACTTTTTTTTCTTCTTTACAGACATTTCCTCAGCATTTGGAAATCCAGTGTCCCAAGCAAAATTAAACTGGCAGAGAAAACTGAAGCAAGAAGGGAAGCTTGTGCACTCAGAGAGAAAAATGAAAAAGTTTTTTAACTGGAAATGTGTGTGACAAGGCTTGACTATTAAAAGACTGTGTTGCAAGATAATTTTTGGGGAGAGAATTGCAGCTAGAAAGGGGGTGTGAAATAACTGGTTCATGCTGAGTCAGTGATTTGAGTGCTGTAGTTTTGCAATGTGCTACTAACCCAAACTGTGGATCCTACCACTCCTGAGTTTTGGGGCCTGGCTCTTATCACAGAAGCAAACAGCCTCTGTGAAAGGGTTCAGAATACAAATGGGGGAGCAAATCCTTTTCAGAGCTATAAAACCCTCTCGTGTTTTAAGGAGCCTCATCATTTCTGGCAAGGCTTTCAAAGAAAACAGTGTCGAGATCCTCTCGATGAATAGCAACATTAATATATTAGGTGTGTATTATGTAAATCCATGCTTCAGTGGAGCACTAGATAAGATAAATGGGAGCAAAGAGCAGGCTTTGAAGGCTGCTGGTGAGATTCTGTGTGTGTGCTGTGTCCCTTGAAGGCTTGGTACAGAAATTAGAGCCCACTGAGGTCCTGCTCTCCCCTCCTGCTCAAGCGGCTGCTGCCGTGGACCCATTAAATTTTGTCAGCACATGGCACAGCCTTGCTCAGCCCCAGCTCTGCAGGGCTGTGCCTGAAACACCTCTTTTTCCCCTGTTTTGGTGCAGAGGCAGAGAAGTTCCTCTGTAGCAGAACTGGGCATCTCCTTTGCATCCCCCTGGCACTGCGTGGCACAGAGGGGTGACCAGGGCCACAGCAAACCCAGTCCGGGTGCTGAAGCAAATATTTGGGGAGGGTCCAGCCTGGCCCTGTCAAACACATTGAAATTCTTGAGGCTGTTGGACAATGACTTATCAAGGTAGAGAGACCTGGGAGCAGATAAGCTCAGGGACTTGTGCATTGTATACAAATACCTGGCCAGGCCCTCGAAGCTCACATGAGGAGCAATGCTGGAGCTCTGCCCTGGTGAAACTCCATTTTTTTGCTATATAATTGTGCAAGACAGGATGAACAGAGGGTCCCCACATGTGGGGCCACATGCTTCATTTTTTTCTTGTGCTGCTTCATCTCTTGATGAGCCCCAATATTGCTCCACATTTTTTTTAATATTTTTTTGCTTGTGATGTCTTTCAAAAGCCTCCCCCTGTTACACACCCAGAGCCCTCCAGCACCATCCCATCAAAGCAGGGTCTTGATTCACTTTGGGAAGGCACAAGCTCACGTTGAGCATCTCCTTTCCTGCTGCCCCATGGTGGCCACCACACACCTGCCCCACCAGCACCCGCGTTCATCGTCGGGGCTTCACGCTTTGAAGGCGACGCCAAAAGCTGTGGGGTGGCCCATAAAAATGGCTTGGTCTAGACATGGAAAAAAGATATTCATTTTTCTTTCACTTTTCCCTTGGACGAGGAGCATTTTCAACCAGGTCATTGAGACAGTTTGCGACCAGAAATAAATCCAAGCCGAGAAAACGTCGGCGGACCTGTTTACTTTATAAACCACAAATGTTTGTATCCTGCAACAAATACCTGGGAAGTGCCAGGACCAGACATTACAAACGTGTTAACTACCCCGAGTTAACCAGTAATCAATTGGGGGTGAAAAACCCCAGCGTGGACCCCTCTCCTCTGAGACTGCTCTTTATAACGGGGCTTTCATTTAGGCCCTGGTAATTAAACCATGGCACATTCTTGACTTTCAAACAAACTCCTGGGAGCTGGCCAGCCCCAGCACAGACCCGGGTTTTACCAGGCTGGAAACGAGGGTGATGTTCCACCTCTTTCATGAGCTGTTGTTGATGGTGGAAATGCCTGCCCGAGGTAGAAACTGGGAATTCCACAGCCAGCCCTTCAAGGCTACGCTAATAAACACACGAAAGGATTTGGGGGGAAATATATGAAAATACCGGTCTGTTGAAATGATTTTTTTTCAATGCCACCAGCTTTGGGGGGAAGGTCTGTTACTGAGGCCTGAAATTTTTAATAATTAGCACGCATCAATAGTTAATTTAGACTGCTGATTTTTGACTTTTGCAGTCCAGGTCTGCTCGTTTCTCTGTCAATACCAGGAGCTGCCGAGGTGCTTTGATGGAGCTGAAGTTTGGCATTCCCAGGCGAATGCTGAGGAATGGCAGTAGATGGTGCTGTTATTCTCTTTTTTGAGGACGGGGATGGCAGACGAAAGACAGGCACAGCTGTGACTGAACACGAGGTGTTACCAGACCCCAGTGTCCCCAAATTATAAATCAGGCTCCTTCAAATCACGGGATTTGGTCTTTAGAAAATCTTAAAACAAATAACATCCTTTATTACAACTCTATGTTTTGATATTTGGATGAGATTTCCAGCTTACGTTTTCAAGCTTTTTGTTGTGATCATGTGATTTGAAATTTATTTCCTTTTTTCTTCATTTTTATAATAACGTGAATTGAAATTCTCCAATCATGTCAAGAGCCAACAAGATTTAGGGGAGCTAAATTAAATTAGGGAGAAACATCGGGGTTGTGAAACTTGGCAGGAATACAGATGCTGATTTCAAAACAGACTGGACTTTAAGTTGTTGGCAAATTGAATGTTGCTGACCCTGAGTGATTTGTGATGCCAGGAACGGGTCCATGACCATAGATTGTGCCACCCCTCGGGTCACTGAGGCACGTGCCTGAGGGCTGACCCTCCTGGCCTGCATCAGCCTGGATCCCCAATCCCCTGGATCCCCTGGATTCCTGGACAGCACCAAACCCTGCACCAGGATGACATTTATCAGCTAATTCTTTTTAATGACCTGAAGGTTTATGAGGCTTGATCCTTCCCAGCCTCTTTGGAGGGGGCAGAACTGGGTCCCCTTTGGATTTCACTTATATTTGCCTTTCTCTGCAGTGACAGGCCGAACCCCAGCCTTTGTAAAAATTTAACAGGGCGGTGTTGACCGTGCAGGTTGGACAACCTGGCGCCGGGGATGGTGTCCAGCATGGGGACACAGCAGGTGTCCTGCCATGGGGTGGGCAGGGCAATGTCCCCACCTGCAGCCCTTCTGAGCGTGTTTCCTCCAGCAGCAGCAGCAGCTGGTGGGGCTAAAAATACCCCTGAACAGGGTAGTGGTGGTTGGGCTTCGGAATTTTCAGAATTTTACTGGCACTTCTGCCTGGTGACTCCAGTGCAGGCCAGCTGATGTAACTGAGCTCCGATTTCCCCCTTCGGTGGGGAACAATCGCAGATAAGGGATAACAATCGGCTCCCTTTCTTATTTTAGGGTTGCTGTAGCCACGGTCATTAGCAGCTCCAAGAAATACAATAGGCAGGGCCTGGTCCTCCCACACTGCTGTCCCCTCTCCAGAAGAGCTGCTGCCAAAATCCTCCCTGTGACAGAAAAGCAGAGCAGGTTCCCAAGGAAGATCTGGCTGTAGGGGTGAGGGGGAAGGGGTGGCACTGGGCAGTGCCTCAAAATGAGCCTCAAAATGAGCATCCCACCGGGCACACCGGGCATCAGCTGCTCTGCAGCAGCATCTGTGTTTGCAGCACAGCAGCAAGAGATGAGGAGTTGCAGCCTGGAGAGCAGAAGGCTCCAGGGATACCTTAGAACCCTTTCCAGCACCTAAAGGGGATCCAGAAGAAGTGGAGAGGAACTTTGGACAAGGACATGGGAGTGATAGAAGGGGGAATGGCTTTGAACTGACAGAGGGCAGGGTTACATTAGGTATGAGGGAAAAATTCTTCCCTGTGAGGGTGGGGAGGCCCTGGCAAGGGGTGCCCAGAGAAGCTGTGGCTGCCCCAGCCCTGGAAATGCCCAAGGCCAGGTTGGATGGGACTTGGAGCAACCTGGGATGGTGGAATGTGTCCCTGCCCCTGGGGAATGAGATGATCTTTATGGTTCCCTCCAACCCAAATCATTCCAGGATTCTGGGGTACTCTACACTTGTAAGCGGAGCAGCCCAGAGCGCCAGGACCACGTCCTGCCTGGCCAAGGGGAGCGGGATGGGGTAAGCAGGAGCATAAGGGCAGGTCACAGGTTCTCTCCCTGCTCCAACAAACAGTTATTTTCATTAAATAATGTGTGGGATAAACTACTTCCACGAGCCTCAGAGCAGAATCTGAAGCTTTCTCCCTTCCCTTCTCCCTCCCCACACCAGCCCTGCATACCTGGTGGAAACTCAACCTCTCACAACCTTTCAAGCAAGAGGTTTGGGCTCCTCCTGCCCCAAACCAGACCTTACTGTCCCACTTGAGCACCCTTTTCTATGGAGAAAAAAGGAAATACAAGAACATTTGTACTGTTGTTTTTTGGTTTGTCTTGGGGTGGATTTTTTGGCAGACACCCTTTGGCTGGGATCATGTTGACTGGTCATGGTGATTGAGTAAGGTACAAGTAAAACCTTTTCTCAATTTTTTAAGATCTTGATGTGTCATGAACAGGTTTCCACATAGTCCTGTCCCACTGATACAAAGATAAAAGATATTACCCATTCCAGGAATAGCCTTGAAGAGCTGATTCTCTTAAAATGACAAGACTGAATGAATAAAACTCAATTTGTCTTTTCAAATTGTTGGGCTATGAAAGAAATTTGGGAAAGAACAAGTGGTACAACAATTTTTGTTCTTCCCAGAAATTATATCAACATATTCCTTGTTCACCAGGGATTGGGTCCATGTGGGGTGGGAAGGTAGCAAAAATCAGTCCTTCTCCAAAAATGAGGAGCAAAATTCACTGGTAATACAAACTCAGTTAAAATAATTTATATAAAGAAAAACCCCAATCCACAGTGAGAATTTTGAGTGTGACTGAAAGCAAAATATGAGGTCTTGAAGGATACTGTTGCATGGTGTATATGATTATCCCATTTATGAATAAACAATTCATTATTACTAATGAATCTCTTGCATATTATTGACAAAGGCACAGAAGCTGCTTCTTGGCACTGCTGACTTACCCATTGTCAAACGTGAACTGGGCAATTGTGGTGGCTGCTGCTCGCTTAAGAAATTGTCCAAGATTCAGATTTGTGTGCCCTGGCTGGCATCAATTAACAGCACAATCTTTTTGTTATGAAAATGCAAACATTAGTAGCCTGAGGGGTCTTGTAAATGCAAATACAAACCCATGATTTCAATTTCCCTGAAAGTACAAGAAAGCCTCATTTTTTTATTATTTTTTTTTTATTTGCTGTTACAATGATAAGTCTCAATTTTTGTTGGCTTTTTTTTTTTTTTTTTTTTTTTTTTTTCTCCTTGCTTTGAATACAAAATGGAATTTAACCCAGGGAATCAGCAGATTTGGGGATGTGGGGAGGCTGGAGCCAGCTGCTGGAATCTGTGGGCTCCTCTAAGCAGGGCCAGGCTCTGAAGGGTGAGGGGAAGGTGGGTGCTTGGCCCCAAGGTGGACTGGGCTGGGCAGTGTGCCCACAGGTTTGGAAGAATTCCCATGTGAAGATTTCTTTCTGCTTGCTCCAGGCATCCAAGGAACCTAAATTAGGCACCCACACCTCTGCCACTCTCAGGGGAAAGACAAAGAGACCTTGAGGAGTGTCCCTCCTGGGCAGCTTGGTCCCCTGGGTGGGTGATTGGCACCATCATGGGCCAAAAGTGATGCTTTTGTATTCAGTGCCACGGGGTGATAATGGGCAAAAGAGTACCCTCAACGGCAGGGTGGGAGCTGGCACCTGATTTGAACGTCCAAGGTCTGTTTCCCCCTTTCTTTTCACACCTCACGTGTAAAAGTAAAATTTGAAAACAGCCTCTTCACTTTCTTGCTCCCTCCCAGGCTGGCCCCAGGATTCCCCATGGAATAATCTAAGAGATTCCTGGAAAACCTGTCCCAGGCGCACTCTCCAGGGCTCTGGTGCTATCTGCAGCTCCGGGAGGGGCAGCAGGGAAGGGTGGCCTTGCTGGGGGCTCTCCCTGCCGGGGAAACAGCAGGGATGCAGCAGGATATGTGCCAGCACACAGGTGAGAGGCTGAGCTCAAATGCACGACCCCAAAAATCGGAGGAGAAGTGGTTGAACACCGTCCTGAGCAGCTCCCTGGGGTAGCAGCTGTGTCCCCACCTCCTGCAGCCCTGCTCGGAGCAGAGCATCGCCCTCCTGCCAGCTCGGGCTCCTGGGAAACCTTTCCTTCACTTCCTCGATGATTTTTAATTAGAGCAAAGGAGCGATTAAGCGAGGCAGCAATCCCTGAGCCGAGTTTCTCGTCACACTCATTTGGTGAAGGTGCTGCTGCGGGAGGGACAGAGCTGCCATGGCACCAGGCAGGGTGGCACAGCCAAACTCCGGACTGGCCCCGCTGGGCTCTGCCAGGCTCTGTGGGTACCACACACATCATGTCCCCACCCCTGCCCCAGCACACGGAGCACAGCTGGAGGGCAGGAGGAAAAAAAAAAAGACATGAGAAAAAATGTTTATAAAGTTATTTGTTGTTAGTTTTCTGCGCCTTGCACGGTTCCCAGCTCTGGGGAACCCTCCAGCCTTGGATCGGCTGGTTGTTTCCCATTCCCCCTGCACTCCTGTACGAACGAACGCTAGAGGCTCCCTCCTTCTGGTCCGCTGCGAGAGAGAAAAAACTTTAGTTCCTAACCCTTTTTTTTTTTTTTTAACTTCCCTCAGGAAAAAAATGTGGAGTTAATTATCTATGTAAAATGTCAGATGCAGGAAAGGGGCTGTGCTTACTTGGATATCCCATCCGAGGCGAAGTGACTGATTTTTTTTTTTGATTTTTTTTTTTTTCCCCTCTTCTTTTTTTTTTTTCCTGAGGGCTGGAAAGCGCCTCTCGAAATAAAAGTGCAGAACTGAGCCGGTGGCTCCCAGAGCGGCCGGGGCAGGCACGGCGGGAGCCCCCAGCGCAGCTCAGTGCGGAGCCCACCTGCCCCCGGGGCAGCATCGCCCCGCAGCTTCTCCCGGACTGAGACCTTCATACACACACATTTATATATATATATAAACATATATACACACGCGCTTTTTTTTGTTTTTTTTTGTTTTTTAAATCCTTCCCCCCGGCTTTTCCTCCAGGACTTTTCCACCGCCTTTGGGACAACCCGCAAACTTCTCGCTCGCTGCCCTTTCGCTGCTTTCCTGGTGTTTTGGTTTTTTTTTTTTGGTTGGTTTTTTTTTCGGGGGTTGGGGGGGGAGAGAGAGAGAGAGAGCTTGTTTTGATTTTTTGTTTTGCTACTTCGATTTTTATTTTTTTTTTTGGTTTGGTTCGTTTTTTGTTGTTGCTGCTTTTTTTTTTTTTTTTTTTTTTTTTTTTTTCCCTTTTTTCCTCGTCTCTCCTTGGGAAGACCCGCCTGCCTCTCTCGCCTGCCGTGCCCCAGCGGAGAGGCCGGGAGCGGCTCCGGCGGCGCGGGCAGCACCTCCCCGGCGCACGGCGTGCGAGCCCGGCGGCGGCGCGGCTCGGCTCGGCTCGGCTCGGCTCGGCTCGGCTCGGCTCGGCTCGGCTCCGAGCGGCTCCCTCCGGCCCGGCCCGGCCCGGCTCGGCTCGGCTCGGCCCGGCTCGGCTCGGCTCGGCTCGGCTCGGCTCGGCTCGGCTCCGAGCGGCTCCCTCCGGCCCGGCCCGGCCCGGCTCGCCTCGGCACGGCTCGTCCCGGGCGCTCGCCCCCGATAATGCAGAGCTACAAGTACGACAAGGCGATCCCGCCGGAGAGCAAGAATGGGGGCAGCCCGGCGCTCAACAACAACCCGGCCAAGAGCAGCAGCAAGAAAGCCCTGCTCATCTGCCTCGACTGCCTCTGCCTCGTCATGGGTGAGCACCGCGGGCTCCGCGTCCCCTTCTCCCCGCTCCCGCAGCTCGGGAAAAACTTTTGGGAAAGTTGTGCGGCGGGCGGGCAGAGCTCGGGCAGGCAGAGCAGAGCAGAGCCCGGGCAGAGCAGAGCTCGGGCAGGCAGAGCAGAGCAGAGCCCGGGCAGAGCAGAGCCCGGGCGGGCAGAGCAGAGCCCGGGAGGGCAGAGCACAGCTCGGGAGGGCAGAGCACAGCTCGGGAGGGCAGAGCAGAACCCGGGCAGAGCAGAACAGAGCCCAGGCAGAGCAGAGCAGAGCTCGGGCAGAGCAGAACCCGGGCAGAGCAGATCAGAGCCCGGGCGGGCCCCGGCCGCGCCGCTTCCCGAACAAAAGCGCAGCGGGGCCGCCGGGAGAGCCGGGCCGGGCGGCGAGCGGGGGGAGCCGGGGAGCGGCCGGGCCGGGCCGGGCTGCGGAGCGCGGGGGTCCCCGGGGGGAGAGCCCCGAGCCCCGAAACGCTCATTGCGGGCGATTTGCTCCCATTTCGGCGGGGAGCAGGGGGCACTGTGGGCTCGGGGATGCGCCCCGGGGGTGCCCCCGGCCCGGGCCCCGCGCCCGGAGCTGGCTCGGTGGCACCTCGGCGGCGCCGGCGCCAGCTCCAGGTGGAGGCAGCGCTCTACGGTCAGCCCGGCTCGTGTTTTGGTTAATCACGGAAAACAGCAACTCTTGCCGCTCCGGTTACTGTGTCGCTCTGCTGCCGGCTTTGCTCTCTCTCGCATCTCGCTAAACTCATTCCTTTCAAAGCCCGGAGCGCTCTGGCGGCCCCTGGCAGAGGTTTGGGTTTGCCTGCCCTGCTCGGCTCTCGGAGATGCGATGGCTTTTGGAGATGCTGTGGCATGGAAGGGAACTGTCAACAGCGCGCCTCAAAAAAAAAACTTTTTGCATTCCAAAACATCAACCCTTCCATTGTGGCTGCGATGCTGAATATTTAATTGACAGACACAGGCAGGGGAAATCAACTGGCTTCCAACAAAGAGATTAATAACACAACAGCACGTGAGTTTAATACTCCAGACACCACAGTCTTTAAAACAATTGTTTCTGCTTAGAGCCCATTTTTTAAAGACTGTCAGTTTGATTTAATTTTTATGCAGTTTATTGATCATCTGGTGTATATTAGGGGGCACTAATAACATCAGGAGGAGAGGCATGGTTTTCTCTTTATATTCCCACAAGAACAGGGGCCAGTGCAGAAAGCTTCATCTTCTCGGATCTGGAAAAAATAAAAATACTTGATATCCCGTATATGAAACTAATATAAGTAGAAACATAACTAGCTGGACTTACCTCACTTATTTAAGCAAAAAGTCGAATTCCTAGTAAAACAGCTCCTGGGAGTCAGAACTTTCAAACTTTTATTTACCCAAGTTTTCTTAACTTGAGGCGTTCCTGGCATGAGTAGGTGCTATTTGAATGGGGAAAGAGTTTTGCTTCCCCTTCTCTGGGCTAAGGGTCCTAAATGAAAAAGCAGTTGGTTGACATGTGTTATTCCACTTGTGCTAGTTTGGGTAAACAGGACTTATCAAGCATCACTGGAAAGTATTGTTAGCAGGGAATAATGTGATACAGCAAAACTGTGATTGTTGCTTTGTTTCAGGTTGCTACAGGTGGAAATGGGGAAGTAAACACCAGAGCTGGCTCATTTAGGGGTTTTTGCTGGGGTTTTTTGTTGTTGTGTTGCGGTTTTTTAAGTTGAGGAGCGTTTAAAAGTAAGAGCATGAATACAGTAGCTGAAGGAAAGTTTAGATCTGGCTGATCACTGGCAGGTGAGGAATATAGGTGGGACATGGAGAGCCCATGATGTGTGTTTGGGGATGGAGAGCCCATGATGTGTGTTTGGGGATGGAGAGCCCATGATGTGTGTTTGGGGATGGGATGGAGAGCTCATGATGTGTGTTTGGGGATGGAGAGCCCATGATGTGTGATAGGGGATGGAGAGCTCATGATGTGTGTTAGGGGATGGAGAGCCCATGATGTGTGTTTGGGGATGGAGAGCCCATGATGTGTGTTTGGGGATGGAGAGCCCATGATGTGTGTTTGGGGATGGAGAGCCCATGATGTGTGTTAGGGGATGGAGAGCCCATGATGGGTGTTTGGGGATGGAGAGCCCATGATGTGTGTTAGGGGATGGAGAGCCCATGATGGGTGTTTGGGGATGGAGAGCCCATGATGTGTGTTAGGGGATGGAGAGCCCATGATTTGTGTTAGGGGATGGGATGGAGAGCTCATGATGTGTGATAGGGGATGGAGAGCTCATGATGTGTGATAGGGGATGGAGAGCCCATGATGTGTGATAGGGGATGGAGAGCCCATGATATGTGTTTGGGGATGGGCTTTGCAAATACACCCGGACCAGGAGTACCAGACCTGCTGGTGGATCACTGGGGATGAGCTGCTGTGAAAGCTGCCCCACTCAAGGGGGCCTTGGCTTGCTCTTCCCTCTGCCTTTTGCTAAGGAAGACTATGTGTTTATAGTTTCCAAGCACATGATTCCCATTTTCTTGTACAAAAAAATCCCAAAAAACCACTTGGAAAGTGGAAAAAAGGTGCCCTAGCTGAATCCTTCCTGTAAGAGAAAGCTGCACAGGTACGAGTTGATGGATATTTACATATTCAGTGGGGGGAAAATATCAAAATGCCCTATATAAGATAAGAAGGAGCAGAATTGGGTGAAATGACTTCTTCTGAGGTGGAGGGACCAGCAGAGGTCTTCTGCTGGTGCATGTGGGCACACGGCCAGTGGCCTCCAGTGCAGTCAAACTGAGTTACGCCTCTTGAGCAGCCGCCCAAAGACATTGAGAGAAGCAGGGAAACAGAAAGGCTTTTTCTCATTTGAGAGGCACTTTAGGAAATATTAAAACTGGCCATTTGATTTGCAGAGGCCTGTGACGCTGCACTGGCTCCTGCTGCAGGTAATGCCATAATTTG
The DNA here is from genome assembly GCF_971803275.1 of Cyanistes caeruleus. Classification (NCBI taxonomy): domain Eukaryota; kingdom Metazoa; phylum Chordata; class Aves; order Passeriformes; family Paridae; genus Cyanistes; species Cyanistes caeruleus. The sequence goes on along the minus strand of NC_141709.1, from coordinate 30,648,768 downwards.
ACCTTGAATTGGTTTTCTCTGAGGGGAAAATGAAAAGAGTGCATTACGGCTGAAATGTTTTTCAGAAATGACACACTCTCCATGAGGCTGTAGATGTGTACAAACCCTTTGTTTACACACAAATTTAAACAAATTACCCAGAAGACAATTATCATAAACATCTAAGAAAGTCTGAATTAGCAAAGCTGAGCTATCAGGAGCTTCCTTCAGCTTTAATTTGGTGAGAGTAGTTAGGTGGATTCACTTTTGTCTTTCATCCTTAAGCAGTACAATGGTTATCTTGATAGCAAATGCATAGGAGGAAGATTTGTATCTTCTTTTCTTGGGGAGCACAGAGCCATGGGCAGAAGCCCGTGGAGTGGGTTGGATGAAGACCCACTGGACCAGACCCTCTGTTTCTCCTGCATTTTCAGCTTGAGTTGAGTTGACAGGGAGCTGGATGTTACTGAATGACCAGCTCACTCCTCTAATGAGTGCACTTGGCACTCATAAATCCCTGGCTTCTTGCATGAACAAGAGGTTTGGTCGCTGACACTGTGAACTTCCCAGAAATTCCATGCCCGTACTTAACTCAGTATAAAAGGCAGAAAATAACTGAGTGTGCATTTATTAAAGCAGGTCATGCAAGGGGGGGAAAATAACTTTCTCCATCTCTCGGGAGGGCTCTGTTTTGAGAATTGGAAGATGCTTCCTGAAATTGTTGGGGCCACAGGCGAGCTTGGTGGTGTGGAAGAGTCCCCACTGCCCTGCCCCTGTCTCCTGATCACTGCAAAACATCTGAAAATGTGATTGAGGGGGTCTGGGCGGGTCCCCCTGCTGAGCTGGTTGGTGTCTTTGCTTTGTAGAGCTGTGGGGAACTCTCTGAGCAGCAAAACAAGAGGTGTGATGGGTGGACCTCACTCCACCTTCACCTGATCATCCGCAGCCCATCCCTCTGCCAGGAGTCTCCTGTACCTCCTACCTGGAGCTTAGAGTTGTTATTTGGGGGATCTGGGGTGGCCCTGGCTGGGGCAGATCTCAGGGGGTCACTTTCCTTGGTGCCATGGGGTTTTGCTGTCCTTCAATGGCCACCAAACCTCCTCCTGATGCAGGAGATGTGGCCAGCTGAGGAAACGCCTCATGCCCTGACCCTTGAGGGTGGGATGTTTTGGAGCCTGGCCCCACAGATGTAGCATCTAGAGTTAAATTTACTCCTCTCAGACCTGCTGCTTTCCCTTGGCAGGGACTCCTGGTGTTCAGCAAGCTCTGAGCAGCCACCTGTGCTCTGCTGACGGGTGTTAAGTCAAGCGTTTAATCTCGGAAGAGGGGAAGGCTGTGTCAGCAAGGGTGATAGGGCAGATGAGGGTCCTCAGTAGCTTGTATTTGTGCAGCTTGTGCAGGTAAAACAGCTTCCAAAAAGTCCTGCTTGTGCCATAAAATAGAAGGATTTCATCTGGCATACCTGCTTCTGAGGCTTGTGGAAATTTGGTTTATGGGAGCATATGTTTCAGGCTGGTGGGATGTAAACTGCACATAATTTACTGCCCTTCTTCTTTTCTGCCTCTAATTTAATTTTCTCTCTTCTGTCAATCCCAGTTAATCTGTACAACACAAGTTTTACTGCCTTGGGGAGGTTTTTTTAAGCAACAGATGGATAGACCTCTTACAACCTTAATATCTCTGCAGCTTTCTCACAAATTTGGCATCTCCTGTAGCGAGCTCGATGCTAAAATGAACTTTGAAAGTAAATATTTATGCTAGCTGGACCTTGACATGTTTATGTAAGTGGGGATATAATCTTATAATTTGGGTTAACAGTTTAGGTTACTCTTGACTTTCCTCTTCTGTGTAGAAGATGGTGTAGTCCTGCAGCTCTCAGAAGCAAAAAAGGATTTGAGTTCTGCCAGGGGCCCTGTCGCTTCATCACAAAAATTGGTGCAAACAGGCCTGGGATCGTCGTTTAAGTGTAAGGAGTGGGAGGAATTGGAGATGAGGGGTGAGGTTAGAGTTATTTGGATGGTGTAAAGATGGATGTGATGAGCTGCGCAACTTTGCTTTGTTTGGGTTGGGGCTGTTGTTTTTATTTTTAGGACTACCCCGCTGTGCAGCTCTCACTTGTCGCACGGGCAACATCTTTCTATGCACCTGAAGAAGATGCTGAGCCAACCATTTCTTGTTTTCAGCAAGGGACAGCAAGACCTGACTGTACCAAAGCAGCTGGACAGTCCCAGCCCCTCGGTGTTGTCTCCTCCACGCTGTGTCTCCTGCGTGCCGGGGAGGACCCAGCCCACACCACACGTGTGGGTGGAGAGTCGTCATCGTGTTTTCAGCATCCCTAGGTGGGGTTTGGCCATTAATGTTTATGCATCACTCCATACCTGCAGGATCTCCTGGTGGCAGCCAGCTCCTGGCCAGGGAGCTCTGGAGGTGCTCTGGCAAAGGCAGGTGGGCAGAAGTGGCACCTTGGCATGGGGTTGTTGTGCAGGTGGACTCTGCCATAACTTGGGAGTAAAGGAGCTTTTTGGGTTTTTTTGAGCCTGGAAAAGCTTCTTATTGAACCAACAGTCAGCACCTAAAGTGTGATACCCATCTGTTGTGCCTCCCCTGAAAGACCAAAGGAACCAAAGATGAGTGGAAGCAAAGGCGAGAGAAATATTTTGGAGGTGTTTGAAATCCACTTTTTCTGCATTTGCTTTGTGAAAACAAACAACAACAACAACAAAAAAAAGACAACCAACCTATCAAAAAGAGATTATTAGTGACAATTATACCTGAGGTGTTAATTGCAGAAGAAGGAAATGCTGTACCTATGGCAGACCGAGTCCTCAGGGGTATAAATCTGTTGGCTTTCCTGAGTTGGTGGAACTTGGCCAGCCTGAAGATGTGTCTCCAGGAAAAGCAGAATTACGTGCAACTGCTTCATGGCCAGGAGTGCTTTGAATCCTGTGTACCTGCTGCTGAGACAGGCAGGAGATGGGAATCACAATTACAGCAGATGACATTTTTATAATTGTCTGTTTGTAGTGAGCACAGGAAAATAATATAAACATCACTCCCAGATCAAACGGATTATTTTTATACCCTTTAAATCTCAATTTAATATGCATGCCTTTCCTCGGCTGCTTTGGTCTGACTGTTTGTCTGGATACAGGCTGGTGGTGTCTCCAGATGCGTGAGCTCCGTGTACCACCCAAAGATGGTTTGCATACCACAGCTGGGGAACCTCTGGCAAAGCAGGGCCCCTCTTCAGCATCTGAGATAGGCAGGGTGTTTGTGTGGCTCCATCCCTGCCTGAAATGCCTTCAAAGAGGGGGAGGCAAAGGCGCAGCTCTGCTGCCGGGCTCGCTCTGGCGGAGCAGGCTCCATCCTCCCCGTTCCCTTCATACAATGCTCCCACTTCATCCATGGTAATCCAGAAGGGACCCTTGTGGTCTCCTGGCCTGCCTGTGCCTGGAACAAGGGCCTGCCTGTTGAAGGCAGCGTGGGGAAAGGCAGCAGCCTTCAAACCCTCCTATCCCAGTGTCCACACAGCCGGCGCTGCGAACAGCAGCTTCCCTGGCATCCCAAGGGGCTGTGTCCCAGAGGGGGAAGGAAGCAGGGAAATCCCCTCCCAGGATGTGGCTTTCCCCCCTGCTAGCTGGGGTCTTGTATGAGTGCTGTAACATTTTTTTTTTTTCTATTATTATTATTATTTTTATTTTATTTTTTACATTTATTCCTTTTCGTTCTGTCTCAAGGCCTTGCTCGGCTCTTCTGATAGGTCAGGTTTCATATTTCAAGCAAACAAAAAAAAAATAAAAAAAAAAAAGGGCTCAGAAATGAGAATGATAAAACCTCAATGAAAGAGGTGAATTAAAGTAATCCAGCACTTATCCTGTAATTATAAAAGTCTGAAGTCAGTTTTCTGAAGGCACTTCTGTGCTTCCTCCCTTGCCAGTGTGTCTGGAGGCCCATCCTGTGGCCAGCCTTCCATTCCATCTGCCTTTCCAGATAGCTCAGCTGGGTGGGTTTTGCCAAGAGCTGGGTGGTGGGTGCCCTGTGTGTCCTGGGTCAGTGGGCCCCTTTCTCAGAAGGGCATTTGTATCCCTTTCAAAGCCACCCCGTCTCCGTTTCACTCCTCCCATCACATCCACCTTGCAGGGGCACTACCTGATCCACAGTTTTAGAGCAGGTGGAAAGTTCCTCCATGTGGATCAGATGTCTGAGCCCAGGGATGTGTTGGAGCAGCTGTTGGGAAATTGGAGAACCCTTCTTGCCTCTTAGCTGCACTCAAGGCCCCGGTTGCAGTGACACAGTGGGATCGTGGTCGGCAGAAGCTGCTCCTCCAGTTCGACCTGAGGAAGCAGAATGCCACGAAAACCAGGGAATTTGAAGTGTCTTCATTTGGATTTTGATGCAGAGAGTTTGAAAGCAGGGCTTAAGCATAAGGTTGTTACCAAGGCAATGCATGAATGAGTTTGAAATTTGGCTTTGTCCTGGCAGGTTTGGAAGTATCAGAAATTCCTATGGAACTCCATCCTTTGGAGTCAGTCACGTAAGTGGGCTTGTTTTTCACATGTGTTGGATGTTTTGGAGACAGAGGGTTGAAAACAGACTCTGCATCAAGTCACATTATCAGCAGAACATGTAATTTAACCCCAGAGCTTGTGATGCTCTGAAAATGCCTGTGCTCTTTGTGCTGCATGTTCCTGTTCCAGCCCTGGCACAGGATTGCACCCATACATGACCTCGTCTTCTTGGAGCACATGGTGCCCTCCATCAGGGCCAGGGGCTGCCAGCCAGAGCCCAGATGGAGCTGCACTTGGTCTGACAGTGGTGGTGACACTGAGCCAATGGAGAGTGCTCATAGTCCTCTGCTGCTTTCCCATAGTTCTGCATCCCATGCCCAGAAAGATGCCAAAGCGTGTTGATCATAGCACTGAGAAGCTTGGGAGGTGCCTGCAGGCCTTCTGACAAAACACCAGTGGGCACAGCCTGTGAAGCTTGGAAAACATCCGAGCATCCAGCAAACTGAGGCTGGAGCAATTGGCATTGCTGGGTTCACCTTGCCCTGAGCACCAAGGTGGCTGTGGGACAGAGCTGTCCTTCACTGCTTCAGGAGCTTGCAGATGTCAGCCTGCACCTCTCAGAGCCTCAGCATCTTTGTTAAGAACACTGGGATTCTCCCTTCCATGGCTTTAAAGAGAAGAAGTGAAAGTTACTGGTGAGATGTTTTGGGCAGCCATCCCTCCTGAAAGAAATGATAGTCCTTCAGAGAGCTTCTGTCTCCCAGCAGTGTCAGTCTGGCGCTGCACAAAAGAAGAAATCAGCTGTTTTCACCTGCAAGTTCACAAAAACTCCCATTTTTCAGCAGCCATGTGTCTGACCATGCAGGCACTGCACTCAGATATTAATTACATTTCTGCTAATTCAGCATGTGGTCCTATGAAGCTGAGACCTCATCACACCCTCCAAGTGCCCGGCCGCTGAATTTGAAAGCCAGAGTGCCAAATGGGGTCTGGGCTTCCTGTCTCCTTGACACTCAGCAGGTTATTTATGACCTTTTCGGGAGGGTGGTGTGATGGGCTTTCCTTGAAGCCTGGAGGGAGCAGCCAGCCCAGCCCTGGTTATCATCCCCACCCAGCTGACAGCCAGGTCTTTGCTCTGCTCTTTGCAGCAGCACAGCGGCCGTGGCAGCTGGTCCCACATCCCAAACATTCTGAGGGCTTCCAAGGCTTTTCTGCAAGGCCCACCACCCTTTAAAGTGCTGCTTTCCAAAGGGAAAGTCGCAAACAGCGTGGTAAAATGCTGATAAGCAGGTCTGGTCAGTAACCACTGAGTGCATTTGTGTTCTGAGGGATGCTCAGGGAGTAATTTTGGATGGCTGGCGAGCTGATGGCAGGCAGCAAAACTCCTTTGAAGTCGATAGCTGTGAATCAGTTTGGTGTTAGCAGGTTTCTGGGGCGGCTCTTTGATCACTGATCAGATGGCCCTTGCTTTTTTTGGGGAGCTGCTTCTCCCTGAATTCAAGTGCTGGGCCGAGGATGTGCCAGGCTGTGCTGCCCTTGGTCCTGCCCAGGCACGTCACGGGAGGTTTGTGCCTCTGGGAGTTTCTAATCTAGGGAGACAGGGAGCAGAGGGAGCAGCATCGCCTGGGCGCGTGGGCAGGCGCTGGAGCGCGCCGAGGGCACGCTTTGAAGGCAGTGTTTCCAGAACAGAGGCACCCAGGTGCCCAGTGGGGCTTGCAGAGCTACTGAGGTACCTCTAATTCCTTCCCAAGCTCCCCACTGGAGCTGCAAACTTCAGTGCTTCTGCCAGTCCTGCCAAAGCATCTTGAAATCAGATCCTCAGCGACTGTGGAGGAGTCTGTGAGTGCCAGGGCTTGGGCTGAAGTGTGTCCCTAGGACATGTGTGCACCTGTCCTGGAGCTTCCCACCTGAATTCTTATGAAAACTTACCCAGGTGCCTCTGTTCTGGTGCTTCCATGTCCTGCAGGAAAGGGAGACAACCTTGGATTCACCCACTGCAGAAGGAGCTGCCTTGTCCTTCCCCAGAAGAAGAGCTGGAGTTTTTCAGGTTGAGGATATGGAGGAAAAACTGCACTGAGGCATCTGCCAGTTGATAATACATAACAAAAGGGAATGATTCCCAAAGGGAAGGGCTTGGAGGGGCTTTTATCCTACTCACACTTGCCAGGCTGAGAGAAAGTTCCCTTTGCTCCCTGACCACAAGAGGCTGTACTTTTCATAGAGGATTCAGGGTTTTGTTTGGGGTTTTTTTGTTTGCTTTGTTTCTTTGTTTTTTTCCTTTTCTTATAACTCTTATAAAAATTTACAGCATCAGTTTCTAGCCCCTCAAATAAAATCCCATTTTTTTCCCCATATCTGGGCCAGATATTTTTTCATCCAGCAACTCCTGGTTTCTTGGCCATCCCTGCAGCTTTAGCATGCAGCTCTCATTCTGCTGCAGCTCCCACAAAGCGGCTGAAAACCAAGGTAACAGCAACATTTTGAGTGAAGGGGATGAAATGTGGGATAGGTTCAGCGTATTTCTTTGTCATTGTTGGAGTCCTATTCAGTCTGGAACTGAATAGGAGGCTGATTAGCATGTGGAAGCATTTCTAAAGCATTGGGCTGTGAGGGTTGGGTGGTTTGTTTTTTTTTTTTTTCCTTAAAGGAGAAGTTTTATGGCATTTATTTTTCTGACTGAGCTGCTATGAATCTTTGCCAAATGCAAAACCCATGGAAAAGCCGGATAGCATTTTGGAGAAAACCTGTTTTTGATAAATCAGGCTTTCTGATTTATCAGTTGATCATTTATTAAGCAAAGAAGTTTTCCAGTCTGTAAAACTCTCAGAGCCACTGCAGAATCTAGGCATGCAGCATGTTTGAAATTGCCAGACAAGTGGGATAGTGTTTGGGATACATCAGGATTGTGGGTATAACAACAGCTACTTTGCTTTTGCTCTTGCTGAAGTTTTCTGCCACAAGTGGCTATTGGGTCCACAGCCTGAAAATCCACCTGCTTAAATCTCAGTGTTTTGCTTTCAGAGGGAAAGATGTAACTTTACTGAGGTAAATGAAAGCTGCCTGCAAGTGAAAAACACCTTCTTCCCCTGTGAAATTGCTCCGGCCTGGGCCTGAGGCTGCTTTTGGAGAAGAGGGTTTTCTCTTTAGTGTCAGGGTGAGGTGTAGGGCTGGTATTCTCAATAGCACTCCCATGCTGCAAGATCTGCTGTGTTTTCTCTGGGGAGTGAAATGATTGCCTTGGTGCTGCCTGTGGGTCCCAGCTGGGTCAGTGCTAGAGCAGAGATCCTGCCCTGGGAGCACCATGTCCCTGCCTTTTGTGGGAACGCAGGATTTGGGGGCATTTGCAAGTCCCAAGGGACACAGGAGAGCCCTGTTGCCTGTCAGGGGCTGTATGGATGTAGCACAGTTGTGCCCTGGGTTTGCAGACAGAGTGGGCAGTGCAAGAAAATGCATTTTATTTCTGTGTACAGTGAGTGATGGACTTGGGGTCTGTCTTGGAGGCCTCAGTGAGTGATGGCCTGGGGGCTGCATGGAAAGCTCAAGGCAATACTTGGAGCCAGACCCTCTGGGTGATGTCTGCGTGGTCCAGACCTCGTGCCTGGCTTTCTTTGATGCCTTGTCTGGTTTCCTTTCAGTGGTGCCAGTTTAAGGAAGACAGAATGGTCAGCTTACTGGTGTGCCTTAATGTCACTCAATGGAAGGGTTTGGGGGGGAAGGGACCTTAAAACTCATGTTGTTCCAACTCCCTGCCATGGGCAGAGACACCTTCCATTCTTCCAGGTTGCTCCAAGTCCTGTCCAGCCTGGCCTTGGACACTTCCAGAGCTGGGGCAGCCACAGCTCCTCTGGGCACCCTGTGCCAGGGCCTCACCACCCCGTGAGTAATGCCAGCTACTGAAGGCTGATTAAAGCTATTGTTTAATTAAGGAGAACTTAGCTCCTCTGTTCACAATTCATGATTAAAGGATCTTTTGAAGTAATTCTGCAATACTTTCTTGTTCCCTGCCTTTCTCTCCTTTATCGTGGAGAGAGTTCCTCGTGCTGAGTGTGCCCCGGCTGGGCGGGCTGAGCGCTATTACGGGACCGCAAACCTGCTGGCAGATCTGCCTGCTGCCAAAGGCATCCCAACATTAAAAAAGCCCTGCAGAGGGGTGGAAGGGAGTTCAATCTCAGGATACGCTGATTTGGAAAGGGAATCCAAACAAAGAGGCTTTTCAGCAGAGGCTGAGGCTTGGCTTCTCTCAAGGGCAGTTTGGGCTTGGGGAAGCATCCGGGAGGCGGCGAGCGGAGCAGGAGTACATGAGCTGGATGCTGTGTGGTGTAAGGTTTCCCAGCACAGCCTGGTTTTGTGTTACAGGCTGGGGAACTGAGTCTAAGCTCTCCTCTCCTTTCTTTTCCTTTTTTTTTTTTTTTTTTTTTTCACCCCCCTTTCTTTTATTTCTGTTGGAAACAAAGGAGAGGTTTAGGTTTTTTTGTTGTTGTTGTTTTTTTAATAAAGGTTCCCATCCCCTGCAGGTTTGGCGGTGCCTCTCGCTGTTGATGCTGGAGGGGGACCCGTTGGTGACTGTGACCTGGAGAAACCCTTTGCAGGGTCCCACGCAGGCCTCACAGGGATGTTTTATTTTGCACAGAAAGCTCAGCCCTCTCAGGGGCTCACTGAGGGCACTCTGGCAGGAGCTGGCGTTCCTGAGGGGACAGGCACCTCGTAAAGAAGCCCTGGCTCAGATAAGAGGTGGAATGAGGTGGATGCTGGGGCACCTTCCTTGCAGCAGGAGGGGTGCAAAGTGGAGGGGGTGTCTGCCAGGCCCCCTGTTCCCATGGCAGCCCTGACCCTCACTGGGACACCTCTGGTGCCACCACGTTCCCGTCAGGTGCCAGGAAGAGCCGAGCGGGGAGGAGGTGCTACCAACCATCCCAACCAACCAGTTGGGGTTTTTTATAGGCACCAGATGGTTTTAATAGAGGAAAGCTGAACTTCTTATGACCCTTCCCCACAGACGTTGTTTGTTGTTTTGTAATTGTGGCCAGGACGAAACCCTGTTCCAGAACCTGCAGTGAATCGAGAGCTTGGTGCCTTCTTCTCCATCCCACCATAAACCCCCCACTGTCCCCACGCTCCTCTGCCTGCCCTGGCTCCAAATGACCTGGAGGAAGCTGCTGGGCATGGAAAACTCGAGGCTTTCCACTGATCCCTGGCTAAAGAGATTAGCAAGAGTACAAGCTGGAAGAAACTGAAACATCTAAAAGCAAAGCACAAGGAAGCAATAAAATGTCAGGCCATGTTTTCCCTGCTGGTTGATTAAAAATTCTCCTGATAAGCAGGAAAGCTTTCATGGCTGGACAAGACCTGTGTCGTGTCAAATGCAGTGAAAGCTTTATTAGAGGAGGATAAAGCGGTGCGAGCGTTGGGTTGTACTTGCAGCCCTCCTGGAACTGTTGTCCCCCAGGGCTGAGGAGCAGTGTTTTTTGGAAAAGAGAAGGTCAAGCAGAAGGAGATGAGGCCTGGGTCTCCCTGCTCCCCACGGGAAAACCATCAGCAGTGGCAAACCAGTGAGCTTGGAGACCTGTGCCCAGTCAGTGCCAAGATGCTCCAGTGGGCCCATGGTTTCCCTCTAGCCTGAGAAATCTTGGGATCAAACACAAGACAGGAATGACAAAACAGGAAAACAAAAGGCTCACTTCCATGCTGTTGTGTTTGACTTCCCAAGGTTTTGATTGCCAAGGGCTGCATTGGGAGCCAGCTGGCTGCAAAGGGATGCAGATCTCCACTAAGAGAGGCAAAGGGGTGCAGATTTCAAATAAGAGAAGAAAGGCTTTTTTTTGTTTTGGGTGGTTGTTTTTTTTAATCTTTTGTCAGAGAAACTAACAGCTGTTATGTTTTCCTACAGGAGATACAATTTTGTGTACATTTCCACTTCCAAAAATAAATTATCACTTTTAGTTACCTGCTTCCCCAGCTCCCCCAGCTGCTCTTAAATCGTCTGCTGTTGTTGCTTTGCTACCTGTAGGAGTAAGAGGGTGCAAGCAGCAGGAAAGCCAAGTATAGAGTGCAAATCATACCTCAATTTTATATTTTTTCTCTTTGGAGCAGAAAACCTCTGCTTTTTACAAAAGGAAACCACAGTGGGCGGTTTAACTCTCAATCCCATGGCCCATGCTCCAAGAGATGTGCATTTCCCTGCAGATGTGGTACACAGTGTCAGCAGGATCAGGCCCACCAATGTGTGGCCCTAGAGACAGGCTGGACAATCCAAATTTTACTGCCAAAAACCTTGTTTTTATATGATAACTTGAAAAGAGGGGGGAAAGGGCCAGCTTAAAATTAATAATAACAATAGTAATAGTAGTAGTAATAGTAATAATAATAATAATAATAATAATAATAATAATAATAAAGCATGGGCTATTTGGCATGCCGGGTGTATAAATCTCAACATCAGCTACCTGTGAATCATCCAGCAGCACGTTAATTGGTACCCCTCAGTAGATGAGGATTTGGCACCAGGTCTGCATGTAATTACAAGCCACACACAGAAGGACACAGGCAGCTAATGAACTCCTGCCAAACTCCAGCTCCGCTCCTGTGGCTTTTGAAGTCCGCTGGTCTTTCAGCGTTTTGTATGGTAAGCACTGAAAGGCATCAAATCACTCCTTTGACAGTGTTTAGAAAGGGTTGGTTTGTTGAATAACCCAGTCCCTCCAAAGTCCCAAATCTGAGAACTGGAGCATCTATAGGCTTCTTTCTCAGCAGGGCAGTAAATAGGCTGGAAATAGAGGACACCCCTGAGGAGCTCCTGCCTTGCTGACAGGAGCCAGAGGGCTCCGGTTGCCACGATGGGCAGCAAGAAAAGAAACTATTTCCACTTCAAAAATACTTCAAAACAATCCCACCAATGGGATGCTTTTTTTTTTTTTGTCCCCCAAGCCTCAGTGCTTCCAACAGGGGCTGTGCACAGCATCTCTCATGGGTTTGCAGTTGCACTGGTGTTCTGAGTGAGGTGGTAAAAGGGTTTGTGGAGGGTTTCCGCTCTGTTGGGAGGGCAGGTTTTTGTGGTGCTGGGTTTGGAAGGTTGTGGTGCTTTCTCGTGGATGCTTTGTTGCTGGGATGGGATTTGAGCCTGAGCCCTTCTCCTCCTCTTTTCATGTCTGAGGTGACAAAGGGAGTAGTTGTTGAGATGAAAACAATTTCCATGAAAACCTGCAGTTTTCAGGCAAACATACCAGGCGGGTTTCATGGCAGTACCATGGTGAAGAGGAATAATGCAGCTTGGCATGAAGCCCTTCCAAAAAGAAAAAAAAGGGGGGAGGAGAGGAAACAGAAGAGCCTTTGTCAAAATTAACTGCAATAAAGAAAAAGGGACTCCTATTCCCTTGGGCTTCTTTAACCTTCTTTCCACAATTTATTCACAAGTTCCTTGACAGCAGGGCACAGCATTGCTGCAGGAGGCTGGAAATGGGAAACTGGGAGTTCTTAATTTTTGGTTTTAAAAGGCATGGTACATGTTGTGTCCCTGGAGTCGGTGTGAATAGAGCTTTGGGCCTTGCCTGTGCCATTCGGATGCAGCCCAATTCATCCTGTCCCTTAAAGAATCAGGGTTATGAGATGTCACCTGCCTGCAAAATGCAGCTCTTATGGGCAGGTTTGGGTGTCACCCTGAAAATTAAGTCTTCTGATCTTGTTTTTCATAACTGTAGCTGCTTTCCCAGGAAAGCAACTGTAAACATAGATGTGTATGCTTTCCTTCTAAGAAACGCCTTTTGATGGATGTGTTTTGCATGCCCAGTGTGCTTGGGAAGGTGGTAACTTAATTATCCAATCCCTGGTCGTTGTTGAGAATCTATAAATACTGGAGTCAGAAAATAAAAGCTGGTTCTTTCCTGTTCTAACACTGAAAAGTGTTTGTGTGAATCATTTTGTGTCCTTTAGTGACATTTGGGCTGTGCATGGGAAAGGGGCTGGGGGTAACAAGGTGGCTGTGCCCACCCTGCCCGACCCTGTGCTTGCAGAACACGGTGCTGAAATTTTCAGTGTTGCTATTACACTGGATTTGCAGAATTTTCAGTTTCCTAGAGGGATAAAAGCACCCAGAGGTCCGAGATGGTGTGCAGCACGGAGCCGTGCTGTCCCCAAAAAATCAGTTTGGCTTTCAGGGGCGCAGACAATTCACAGGGTCACATCCAGGGGCAGATGGGCCAGGGTAGGTAAGTCCTTGTGTGCAGTACGGGGTGGACACCTCTGGTGTCACTGCAGGTGACGTCTTGCCTCCAAAATACTCCATTCCCAGCTGCTTTTCACCAAAGTAACTTGAACTTCTGTGGGCAGGGAGGTGTCAGCATGGCCAAGGCAGCAGCTGTCATACCTCCTCCTTCCCCTGCAAAGTCTCCTTTCCCTGTAATACAAAACTATTTTAATTAAGAGAGTGATTTTTATTTCTTTTTTATTTTAATATTACCAGCACAATCTCAGTTCTATCATGTATTGCTATACATTAGGATGCCACTCTGTGCAGTCAAAATACAGAGGAACAAGAGGAATGGTGATATTACACTTTTTTAACCTGTTGATAAATAGGCAAAGCCTCACAGAGCTCTGCTCTGGGGACCACCAAGATCAACCCCCCATCACTTTAAGGGCCTTTGGATCACTTCCACCCACGTCTCTCTGCCTTTCAGCACTCTGGGCCATGCTTTATGTCCTGGAAACTCTACCAAATCGCGACTACCGAGGGGAAAAAGCTTCATTTCCAGTTAATCAAGGGAGTTGTGTAATACCATTTTCTCCTGGGGAACTTCCAGAAAAAAAGAAAGGAGGAGAGGAAGGCGGGGGGAAGAAAGGGGGGCATTACATAAAGCAAGTATATTAAGAGGAAATAAATTATGAATTAAAAGTGATTAGTGAACCTTTAAGGAAGAGGTCAGAAGTGCTTTTTGGAATACAAACTTTTTAAGCTTCCAGTGCTTGTATTGGGTTACAGAGTTATAACCCAGCCTTATTTGTGCAGGTGGCTGCTGCTTCAAATCCAAAGAAGGATTTTGCATTTACAATAGGTACATTGACAGAACTGGGTCAAAAAGCTACTGGTGGCAGGCTCAGGGCTATGGCCAGGAGCTCTGCTGCCTCCTGCACAGGGGCAGTTGCTCCCAAAAATGTCCTTAATTACAGTGGCACTGCCTGGCCACGGTGCTCAGGAAGATGTTTGGGAAATTCAGTGATGAAGTTTGATGAATTTTTTTTTTTTAGAGACCTAATGTTGACAGGGTTTACTGGCTTTATTTTTGTTTCATATGCTTTGTGTGTTTACTGAGTTAAAAATAATAGAATTTTGTTGGCTGCATTATACTGGCTACAGTTTTATATTTCTACCTGTTCTTGTTTTGCTTTGGGGTGCTTGTGCAAAGAGGAGGAGCCAGGGCTTCTGTGTCTGGGTGTTTGGGGGCTGAGATAAGGAATTTTTCCTTGCTATTTTATGTATCAAAACAGTACCTACAGCTCACAAAATTTTCCTTTTGATTAGAGGGTGGTGAATTGGTTGGATGTGGCCCTGAGCGACCTGATCTAGTGGGTGACATCCCTGTGCAAGAGTTGCAACCAGGTGACTTTAAAGGTTCCTTCAAACCCAACCTTTTCTATCATTCTGTGATTCTACATGAGTAGAACAGAGCTGTGATAACATGGGGAAATATTGGTGTTCACCCAGCCAGGGGGATGCCAGGGATGGAGGGGAGCAACTGCTTTGCTCACCCACCATTTTGGCAGAAATCTCTTAGATTTCCCCCCAAAAGAAAGGGGGTGTTGGGTGTTGCTGGGGCTGGGCAGGGGCCTGAGCCCTTCCTCGAAGGCAGAGCCCAGAGGAGTGGTGGTGAGAGGCTCGTTCCAAACCCCACTGACCAGCAGAGCAAACCCTGCCCGCTCCATTTGTAATTGAAAACATAACACTGTGTGTTTTTCACACCAGCTGCTTGCCTTCAGCATTGCAGAGTTCACAGGCACATCTTTAATTTCTTTTTTTTTTTTTAAATTTTTCCCCTCTCTTCAGTCTGGGTCATCCTAGGTCAGGCTTGTCATATCTGTGAGACTTCCAAAGCAGAGGTGCCTCAAAAGGTGTTGACACTTCGGGGTTTTCATGGGTGCTGCATTTTATCCCTTGCTGTAGACAATGTGAAATAATGGCTTTGTTTCCATCAAGTTTGGCTGGAGCTGGCTCTGGATTCCTGTTGGTAATGTCTTTTATATTCACCCTCTCCAAATTTGCTGTTTCCATCATGTTTGGCTGGAGCTGGCTCTGGATTCCTGTTGGTAATGTCTTTTATATTCACCCTCTCCAAATTTGCTGTTTCCATCATGTTTGGCTGGAGCTGGCTCTGGATTCCTGTTGGTAATGTCTTTTATATTCACCCTCTCCAAATTTACTGGTTGGCCAGTCTGGTTTAAATCTGTTTTACCCCACAAATGCAGAATTTTATGTGGACCTACATACTGTGGCTTGGATAAGACCTTTTGTTCTTATTAATACATTCTGAGGTATTCTGAAAATAAATGTGCACTTTAATATATTAAAGGTTTTTTAATGCATCAGCTCACGCCAAACTCCCATGAGGAACAACTTAACACTCTTTGTAGAATTCCCTTCTCTTTCTTCCTTTTTATATGGTCTTTGTCTTTGAAAATAGGTGACAGCTACTCACTAAAAGCACTTTTTCTCCCAGAAAAAAACAATGGCAGCATTCCTGTTCATCTGGAGCTCTTGGAGCGTGAGGCTAGCACGTTGTGTTCCAGCCACATGAGGAAGTATTCCTTCTCTTGGTTTCAAATCCAGAGAAATTTGCAGTGCAAGAGGATAATTTGGAATTTGGCTTAAAGTATCCATGACCAAGAACATTTTTATAATAATATCCTCCCCAGAATGGCTGGGTTAATAAATATGCTGTAGGCTGCACAGGGGGGTATTAACCACAAAGGATGAACATCATGGAATTATTTGGGTTGGAAGGGACCTTATAGCTTGTCTTTTTCATGTACAGGGACACTTTCCACTAGACCAGGTTGCTCAAAGTCCCATCCAACCTGGCCTTGAACACTTCCAGGGATGGGTTTGGGCATCAGGCCACACCTGTCACTTCTGACACCACCTTTGGTTCCTTTTAAAGGCACTTCTCAAATACCTCTGCAGCCTGGGGTCACCAATGTTACAGGGTTGTCCATATAGAAAATAAATATTTTTAGCTTTCTTCTTGTTTGCTGTTGCACTAACAGGCATGAGAAGATGTTTTGCCCAGTGTTCCTGATTAAGCAGATCTTCCTAAAAACAAATGAACCCCAAAAAAGTAAGAACCCAGAAAATATCATCTAAGTCAAAATGAACCTGTGTCTGCCACTAGGAGGTCTTTTGGAATCTGTAGCATCTGGTGGACCTAAAATGGTGAGGTTTGCTTTGAAGTCCCTAAGATCTAGCTGAAAAATAAAAATAGTAAAATGGACAGCAAAAATGTCACTCCCTTCATAGGAAGGATGCCAGACAAATTGATATAGATAGGGAAAATGTTCATGGGAGTCACATGAAGGAACCTACAGCAAATAGAAAATCAACTAATTTTTAGTTAATTTTAGTAGGGTTTTTTTTGGTGAGTTTTCTTTTTTGTTTGTTTGTTTGGTTTTTTTTGTTTTTTGGGTTTTTCCTGTGGAAATCAACCCATTGTGCCCAAGAACTTTTCCAAACAGGTCAAATCTGAGAAATACAATATATACTGATCCTTGTTTATAGGTTCTTTAGTACTCTAAAGCAGGTACCTGTTTTACTGTAAAGTCTAGGGTTTGTTTGTGTGGAGAATTTTCTCTCCTCATGTGTCTGTGTAGCTGAGAGTAGTGGAACTGTAATCGAGCTGAATGGGAATCTGTTTTGCAAACAGAGATATTAGATGTGTTTCCAAAATACAGGCAGATGCACAGATCAGTCTGCTGGACTGCTGGAATCAAAGTGAAGAACAATTAAGACTGTGCAGGTAATAGAACAGCAGAGCTGATGGTTAGCCCAGTTGTCTCCTTGTCCTTGTGAATATGCTGTCCTCAAGTATCCAGATTCAGTCAAAACACATTGGGATGGAAGCACATCACTGGTGCTTTCAAGGCATTTTAAAATCTGAATTTAATAGCTTGCTCCAGTCTGCAGTAGGATCCTTATTTTGGCTGATGCTGGGCTGCAAATCTGGTCCCATGAGATTATTTTTTTAGCTGAGCACGCTCCTAACACTCCTCCAGATTCACCCAGTGCTGCTGCAGAGCTGGGTTCTGTTTTGATTGACAGCACGTGCCTGATACGGCAGAAATGTGGAAATACTTCTGTTCTTTGGGTTATTAAATTTTATTTATATATTTATACATGTATTTATACATGTACAGTGTAAGTTGGCTTCAAAAGTTGCTCACTCTTGCAGTAGTTGCCAAGGCTGGCCTTGCAGTGCTGCAATTCTTCTCTGGAAGTTTTGGGAAGCCAACTTTTAAAGCCCAAATAAAAGCCTACCTTAGGCTAATCTAGTTTATATGCATTTTTAAATATGTACAAATATTGTAAACCAAATAAGGTTTATATGTACCCAAGATCAGCCACTAAGTACTTCAAATAGAAAGCCTTGTAGGTTCCCAAATATTTACAGAGCCTGACCTGAGTAAGGAATTAGATACCCCACTCAGCCCTGCCAAATTAATTAATGGTCTTTTTCACAAATTTAGGTCGATGTCTAATCTAGTGAAACCCTAAGAACACCCAGGGCCTGGAGAGTGGCAGGCAAAAGCATCATGGAATGCTTGTTAGAAATTACCATTGCTTTGTTGAGATAGCCAGCAACATCCCACTGACCTGCAGGGGTAAAGAACAAAGATTTAATAGAAAAAAAAAAAACCCTAAACTCTATCAAAACCAGACCTTTAAAAGGAAAAGGTGGTGATGGTGTTTATTTTGGTGCAGAGGTGAAGGCTGGGCTGGGAAGAGAAGAGTGGCCTGGGTGGGTCACTGCACAAATGCCTCTTGCCTTCCGCTCCTTCCACTTTTTTGATGAGTGGCCAATGAAAGCTTATCCCCTTTTTAAATTATTTTTTTCCCCCCATTAAATCTGCACAAGTGTTAACTTTTCAAAGACTCTGAGATTCAAAGTGCTGTACCCAACACAGAGCCCTTTTTTCTCCCGCCTTTGATTTTTATGCACATTTCAAGCTGGTCAGAGAGTACACCGGAGTTTTGTTTAGGCTTGGTGCTGGGGTTTTGGTTTTCAAGCTGCCAGCCTTCCCAGGATTATTGCCCATTAACTGCCTCTTAATAAAGGTGCTGACCAAAGAAAGGAATATTTTTTCCTTGGTGCTAGATTTCCAAACTCGATTGGCTTTGTTAAATGGAAAGACAAATAACTTCAAGCCCTGCTCTGAAATACCTTAGCACAGGACACCAGCAGTTAGAGGTCACCAAGTCACTTGGACTTCCTCCCAACAAAAGCAACATCATTTTTCAGTGTCCAGCCCCACAGCATCCCGCAGTGCCTCACACAATTCTGTAGTGTCCACACCTGCTCTGTGCTGCTCGGAGCGGGGCTGAGCCCCTTTGGATGGGGCAAGATCAGTCCCCGAGAGAATTCGATTGTGCTCATGGTTTGGAGCTGTGTTTGATCTCCTACAGCATAGCTGGATAAAAGCTTGTGGTTGGGATTTCCTTGTTCCCTTGTTATTAAAGCAAAACATCCCTGTTGTACAAGGAAAAGAAACTTTTCTTCACCTTGTGAAGGATGTTGCAGGTCAGAAGGTAATTTCAGTGATGTTTCCCTGCCTTTATTGCATGGGAAGAAGCAAATCCCTTTGTTTTATGCTTTAGTTTCCTGTGAGATGGGGATAGCAGCCCTTCTCTGGTTGCACAGGTCCCTTTGGATGTGCCAGTGTTGTGTCCATGCTCTAGGACATGGTCCAAAGGCTTCTGTGTCATTTCTCAGTGTGGAGATACCAGTATTAAGGAGGATGTGAGGTCCTTCTGCAGCGCTCCTAGAGATATTTTGCAGTCATTCTGTGCATGTAGGTGACTTGTACCCACAGACAGAATGACCAGATAGTACCATTTTTGGAGAGAAGTGAACATCCCCAAAATCAGTGTCATTTTTTTGTCTGTCCCGTACATCTGTCATTCACTTCAGTTCCTGAAATGAACCTCTTGTATCCTCAACAGTTTAGTACCGTGTGTAGGGATGGGAAGTGGTGGAGGTTGGAGACTTAACACCTTTATGGGGTTCAGCTGTTGAATCTGTAGATCCAAACCACTGGAGCCAGGGATGCACACTCTGAATTCCCTGTTAAAATGCTGACTCAGAGAGGCAGACTGGGGCAGGAGAGGTGATGAGGCCAGATGTTCCATCCTCACAGTACAGCCCTATTCTGCTTGCCTTCCATTTCCAAGGTGTGTGGGCTCTAAGCCCTACTTCTGGATCCTTTTGCCTCGGGCAGATCTCCTAGTGTGAATAATGTCTCTGTGGTGTTTTGTTTGAGGGATCCCAAAGGCATCTCTCTCTGCATTTAATTTTCTGTCTTCTTCCAGACTTCCCTCTGTAGTGTTTTTTCTGCAAAGCCCATGCTCTGGCAGCCTTTTGCCACCACTACAGTTTTCTCTGTGCTGGAACCCCCTTGCCAAAAAAAAAAACGTGGGTGGTGACCTAGTCTTTCAGACAACCCGTCCTCCAAGAAATAACCTCGTGGAAGAAGAGCCATCTTAAGAACAGTTTATTGTTTTCCATGGACTGGGGTCTTCCATTCCTTGGGTGAAAGAGCAGCCTCTCACCCAACTCTCAAAATCTAGGGCATGTTATGTCTTCTAAGTAATATTCATTCAGTTATAGGGGAGTGTGTTTATGTTTCTCATGTTAAAAAAGGGGAAGGGAAAAAAAAAAAAAGAAAGGGAATCTGAGGTTAGTGTTTTGCTGGAAAAATATCAAGACTTGATTGGCAATATCCCACTAAACCACAAGTTTGTAGGAGAGAAAACAAACCCATTGGATTTTCCAAACTATGCCTATGTACTTTATGGAAATGTGTCCCATATAGGTCACTTATGCTCTTATTATAGCTGTGGCAAGTGCATATATAATTGAAGCACAGAAATACTACCCCATGCTGCTCAATGAATGAAGGAGAAACAAATCTTTATTATTCCTGGGTTCACAGAATATATAGGAACACTATTGTCTCTTTTTTATTATTATTATTATTATTTTTTTAGTTGCTTTTTTTTTAGGGCCGGTTTTAGCTTTCAGATGTGTTTTATTGTCTGTGGGAACATGTGTTTTACAGACCTGTCATGTGAAAGCCATTAACAAGAGGAACTGGAGGAATAACAATGAGCCACGTAACTGTGGTGTGTCTACTCCCCGAGTTCAACCCCGTGCCGCCGCGCCGGGCGCGCGTGAAACCGGATCGCGCCCAGCGACCTTAGCGCTTCTCCCCCTGCCATCCCTCATCTGGAAACCTAAGGATTTTTTAAGTGGCCCATTAAAACAGGATTGCTGGCATCATAGGCAGGCTTCTGGGGCCAAGCTGGCTGGGCATCAAAATGGTTAAATCGCGGAATGAAGATCAACTGGATTCACAAGAGATGTCCGAATTTATTTACCAAATCTGAGCTGGGCGGGCAGTTCTGAAACTGTTCCTCGCTGGTTCATACATGTGGTGGAAACTGTCCCGCCTTGCCAAGCAGCTCGGGGCCAAGAACTTGCAACTAACCCATTTCCAGAGTTTTTGAGAGGATCTGAAAGGGGTCCTAAGCAGTGGCCTAGACCATTATTGGGTACCTGGAAATTTTACTTCAGTGTGTGTTGTCCCTGCTCAGAGGTGATGGAGTTTTTTCTTAAGACTAACAAAACCCTGTAGTAATCCTGGCTTAGGCAAACCCATTAACATATAGGAAAAGGAGCCAAAGTGGATTGCGCAAAGTGAAATCCAGAGAGTGGTTCATGTGGAGAACAAGGGGAGCATTATTTTGATGACACTTCTGGACAAACATGGATGGTGCCCTTGCTAATCATATCTAGGAGATGATGTTCGCTGCAAATGTACTGTGGACAGCTTTGGGTCAGACCCAAGAGCGCTTCATTTTTTATTTATTATTTTTCTTCATTCTAGAAGGAAAAACCCTCTGATGTCTTTGACTGCTAGCTGTGTAAACAAACCCACAGATACTTAAGCAAGTTAGTGGTCGACAAGTATTCCCTAATGCCTTCGGTAGGATCTGGGTGTGAGACCTGTTGTCTTGGCCCAAGGACAGCTGGAACCACTGTGCATTTGTTTTTCCCCTTACCTGGGTTTCGCTCTGCAGGTGGGAGGAGGGTTTCCTGTACCTTGTGGCTTGTGATTTACTCTGAACATGGGTTTCAGGGAAATTGGGGCTTGGTTTTGTGGGGATGTAGTGCTCCTCTCGATGATGGGCTTAACAGCAAAGATGGAAACTGAGGCAAAGGGAAGGAGGGTGCCCTGCCCAAGGTGACACTGTGGCTGGGAAACACCCTTCTAGGTGTTTCTAGGTTTGAGGCAGTGCTGTATTTGTCTGAAAAACTTCAAAACCCACGGAGTTAGGGACATGTCACAATTTCTGGGTGTCCCTTCCGTACTGTGTGTCCTGACCCATGTTCTTGAGCAGATCTGCTCCCTGCCTGGGGCAGAGATCCAGCCAAGCTGTACAGACACAGGAATCCTGCACAGAGGGTTTACAGACAGTATTTAAAACCCAGACTTCACGTGGCCTTATTGTGACTGAAGGTGAACAGGCTCTGATGGGAGTTCATCGGCTTTTGTGGATGCTCTGGATGGGTGTCCCCTGGCTGCTCAAAGCACATGGTTGGTGCATTAGTAGGTGTGAACACCGGCAGAAAACTGTCAATACACCCCGAAAATGCAAAGAGGAGTGAGGCTTCAAAGGCAGGGAAGTGATGGGGATGGAGTAGCTGGGCTGGCCAGGTAGGAGAGAAGCCCTGCGGATACTCGATCCTGCCGTGTTTGTTTGCACAGCTCTGGGCTGCTCTGCCCGGTGCGCTCGGAAGAGCATTGGGCCCTCCCCGGAGAAAAGTGCCAGATTGGTTTTCATGGCCTTTTGCAGAGGGATTGCTCCAGGGGTCTGTTCCTGTAAGTTAATATTTGCAGTGCACAGGGCTTAACTGGAACCAGGCTGCGCAGACATCTGATAACCATAACAGAGGAGATGCTTTTTCCCTGCAAGACCAGCTTGGAAAAACAAATCCCAATGCTATCACTGTTTTCCCTTTGGAAAGGTAGTGATATGGAAAGAAAAGCACCAGGAATGGCGATGGGTGGTTTGCAAGAGGTTTTCTAGTTAAATTTTGGCTTGGTGGGTTTTTTTTTTGCGAGCTGCTTGGTTTTGCCTGTATTGCTGATGGCTTTGGTTGTTGTCTCCCCTTCCTTGTAGCCGGGTTGCCCTTCCTCATCATCGAGACAAGCACAATCCAACCCTACCAGAGGGGCTTCTACTGCGACGACGACAGCATCAGGTACCCGCAGAAGAACGTGGAAACCATCAACGACGCGGTGCTGTGTGCTGCGGGCATCCTCATCGCCATCCTGGCAGTAAGTCCCACCTCCAGAACCTCCTGTGTCCCCCAGGGGTTTTATTGGCACCTCTTTGTCCTGCTAATGCCGATATCTACCCGGTGCACATCTCCTCTGCTGATTGTTTGACTTTTGTAAGCCTGGAGTTGCAAACATTTACAAATGAAAGCTTGTAATGAGAGGAATGAGATTGCTCTTGAAGCTTGTAAACAGGCCCAAAGCTGTTTGGGCAAGTCTGTGTGCTTCACAAGAACTTATTCACCCTCCAGTAGGAGTTCAGAGTGGAGGCAAAAACACTTGAGTGTCAGTAAAGACTTGGCATGGTTTGTCCCTATTCAAATAACTCGTGGTATTTGCCTATTTTATAAGCTTTAAAAAACAAAGAAAGGATACATCTTTTCAGCTAACCAGTGCCTGAAAAATTTAACAGGTTAGTATTAGGTTTTTAAGAGATGGCATATTACAGCCATTTTTAAAAGACAATTAAAACCTTCCATGGGGAGCGTATTCCCAGAGTCCTCGCTGTAAAATGTAGTTAATGTCCCACCTTCCCAACGCCTCTTCCTTTTCCTTCTGCCAGTTTTTCTAGAGCTAGGATATGATTGCATGGCAAGAGCTTTATTTGTCAGCCAAAAAGCTGAACTCAGCCCATGAGCTGAGCCTCCTGATGCCCACGTGTGCCTGGTCTGGGGCAGGAGAAAAGAGCTGTCTCCTGGTTGTTGCTTAAACACTTCCAGCTAAGATGAAATTCCCCTGTGAAAAGTACCTACATTTTCCTTCTCACCTGCTGCCAGAACAGCTCAGGTGCTTTCCCAGAGGTGCCACCTTCCTCTTGCTCCTTCAGCTGGGAGGGCTGGGAATGGAGAGGTCAGGAGCACTTGTTCCCCTTTCAGCTTTCCTCACAGATGGAATGTCATGGGCAGCAGAGATTTTAGGATGGCACAGTGCCTGCTTTGGTAACACCCCATCCTCAGCCTTGCTGCTTTGTGTGGTGAATGTCTCCATCATTTCCTCATCTCTCCATCATTCCCTGACCACATAGACACACTCAGCAAAGCAGGTCCCCAAAATTGCCCTGTCCCTCTGCCCCCTCCCTCCCCAACACAAACCCAAAAGGTGCCAGGGCCCCAATTCTATAAATGCAGCAGAACTTCACCCTGCAGGTGAATGACCCCTGAGTGTGGAAAAGCCATAAAAATGAAATGAAAAAGGCTCTCATTTTCGCATTACTGCCGGAGCTATCGGCACGCCAGCTCCAAGCAGAGTGTGCTTCTGATCCCTAATGAGGCAGTGGCAAATACAGGAGTTGGAACAGAAACTGGAAACATAATCAGCTGCCTGTGTGATCCATCAGCTCTCTACCACGAAATAGCAGGTCAATTGAAAGAGAAAGAAAATCCCCAAAGAATTGGATGTTTCTGCCCTGGTTTCACTGTGCCCACAACAAATGTAACTTAATAAGGTAAATTCAAAAGCTCAGTTATTTGCTGTTGAGTGACACAAATGGCTAACAAGGAACTGAAGGAACAGATTTCTTTGCTATGGCAGTCTGCATGGAAAATTCAAGTCAGCCTGACCTCCTTTTTCAGATGTAACCCAGATACCAGCATTACTGTAGCATAATAGGAATTCCTTCCAAATCCACAAAGCACTGACTCCTCTCCTTTCGCTCACATCTTTTGCCTTTGGAAGGCAGGGCAGTTGGTTACGAGGACTTCCAGGGATGGCTTTTGGGATGGAGCAGCCAAAATTTCACACCCTTGATTTATGTGGTGTCACAGCCAGTCTAGCCTGGGGTAAAAAGGTCCAGGTCATGTTTTAAGTGGCTTGAGGACACCCAGAGAGTTTGCTAAGTAAACGGCAGAGGCGAGACCTTGGCTTCCATCAGGATGGGAGAGGATATGCATTTGGTTTGAATACCTGTCTATTTACTGGCTTCAGTCAAATTTCCATGCAGATGACACTGGAGAGGCTCATGCCCCTGGGCTATGCACTCTCACCTCTCTCCTGGCTGCCCTGCTTGATGTGATGTTGGTGGTCCCTTGGATGGCCAGGGGAAGGTGACACTCCTCTTCCTGAGCCTTGTAGGGCTACCACTGCTGTGGCACCGTGTCCCCACACCTGACAGGTCTTGGAGGGCTATGAAAAATTCCTAATAAAATTAATTTGCTAGGTGATCTAAGTTACACACCTGGATTAGCTGGCTGGTTTACAGCTGAAGGTGACACGCTGCAATGTGATTAGCACAGAGAATGTTGTACCAAAAGCAAGTGGCTAGAAAAGCTCTAATGGCAGGCTAATGGATTGCTGGTGATACCTTATAATAACAGTAAAATGGATTTGACAACTGAAAGTCTGCAGAAAGCATTCACAGACAGAAAAGTTTGATGTTGGCTTCTCTCTACTGACCAACTTTTTAAAATATGTGTGCCAGGGAATTGTGCCCATCACCTGGGAATGGCAGATGTCCTGTGTGGATGGCTCACCAGGAGTGCAAGGCAGGAGAAGATCTTGATATCTTTAAAACTTGTTTTCTTTTCAGGGTGCCCTTCCAGTCTGTGCACATCTGTGCTGCATTAGTTTTTCACCATCCTGCTTTATCTGGGACAGCACTGCCAAAAAACCAAGTTTTACCCAATTTTTATCTTCTCATTAAGTTGATCCACGGCTTTCACTAACTGGGGAGGGTTCCTGGGTACCCAGCAGCATTTCATTGAGGGAATGAAGGCTCCAGTTTACAATCTGCTACATGTGTGCAATTACCCAGACCACCAACAGTGAGAGAAAAATATTAATTCCCCAGACTTTTGTTGGTCCCTGTTTAAAATGGTCACATGCCTTTCCCCAGGCCAAGAGCCTCAGGTTTGCATGGATCTTTTTGTGAGTTTGCAGTAATGGCACATCTCCCAGTATCAGATATCATCCTTAATTTGTCTGGTCTTCCCTTTGTGAAAGCCACGAGAGCCTCAGAGCTCCCTTTCCTGTGAATTTGGGCTTTTGGGAGGGGACCTGCCCTTGTGCAGGAGCCTCCGTGTCCATCCAGGACAACCACCCTCTGCAGGCCTCACGCCTGTGGGTTTCCTGGCTGGCAGCTTGTGCTGGAAAGAGGTTCAAAATGGAGATAAACCGTGGTCTTTGGAGACTGTGAGGATTGAAATGATGCAGCTCCCTAAACAAGCCTTGGTCACTACCAGATTTCCAAGAGGAAATCTCAGCTGTGACATGCAAACCCCAAATGGTGGTGCAGCCACTCAAAGAACTTCTGTGCATGGTAGCTGCTCTAGCTTGGTATTTATTCTCTGTTATTACAGTTGTATCTCTCTTTGATAAAGCCTGCTTAGCTGCAATTTCAGCTGCCTTAGGTCAACCTTTGTTTTTTCAAGCCTTGGTACCAGTGAGTTCAAACAATGATACAGCTTCACTCTTCTTAGCCTAATTGCCATGCTTTTCCAGTTTATTAGTTTCCAAAGGTTGTGCCAAGCTTTTAAAAAAGGTAGGCAGGGGAGCCTCGTCTCCTGCTTATGGCTGGCAGGCTGCCACACCAGGAGGAATATTGCTGGCTGCTCCAGAAAGGGATTAACATGAAGGCATTTTTCCTGACATATCAAAGTCCTCGTGACTACAGAGAGGCAGGGACAAGGGGGCATCCAAAAAAATAAAAACCACAACAAAAAAACCTCCCAAAACCTCTGCCTCAATTTATTACTCAGGTATAAAAAACGTTTGGAGTAATGAATGAAATCCTAAAGCTGTAAATCTGGAGCTTAAAATTTAGATGTGTAGCGTGATGGAGAACAATTTAAACCTTTGGCTCTTTGGGAGAGGTGAGACTTTTGGGCTTCATTTCACAGCCTGATTTTCATTAACCTGCCTTTTAAGAGTCATGAGTGTGGGAAGTTGGATCCTCTGCTCCCTGACAGTGATTTATGGTGATATTGTCAAACCTCAGCACCCCTGACACAAGAAAAACACAATCTGCTGCCATGTGATGATGGCAAGACCCCTTGAAATGCCCCAAAATAGCTGGACCTTTTGGAGGCCTTGAGAGGTCTGAATTGGGTCTGCTGGCAGCAAGTTTTGGGCCAGAATCTGAAAAATTTGGGACTTTCTGTTTCTTCCATTGTTGTGTAAATGATTTTGAGGGAGGAAGATAAGCAGGCTGTGGGTTTCTTTTCCTCCAAAATCAGTTTGATAAGAGGGGTAGTGTGTCTGGCCTCTCCTTCCCAGCACACACCAATTCTTTATGTCAATTTTCTTTTCCCACTATGCCAGGGTGTTATTTCACTTTTGTAGAGATAGGCCAACGTGCTAACCCAAAAAATCTACCCTTTTTTGTTTTGTTTATTGGACTTCTCCATAAACATCCCGAGCACTGGGAGGAAGGAGGGGGAGGATGGACAGACACTGGGCCATGTCAGGAGCAGATTCCTGCTTTGGGATCCCGCAGCCCTGAGTTCACACCCACCCCCTGCTTTTGCTCAGCCGTTTCCCCGCTCCCTGACCTCTCTGTTGTGCTTCCCTCGCAGATCATAACGGGAGAGCTCTACCGCATCCACTACCTGAAGGAGAAATCCCGCTCCTTCATCCAGAACCCCTACGTGGCAGCTCTCTACAAGCAAGTGGGCTGCTTTGTTTTCGGCTGCGCCATCAGCCAGTCCTTCACAGACATTGCCAAAGTGTCCGTCGGGCGCTTGCGGCCGCATTTCCTGGCGGTTTGTGACTTGGATTTCTCCACCATCAACTGCGCCAAGGGAGTTTACATCCAGAACTACACCTGCAGGGGAAATGACAGCAGGGTGCAGGAAGCCAGGTGAGCCCAAAGCCAAGGGCTGCTGCCACTAAATGTGCCTCGGGTTTCTCTGTCAGCAGTAGAGGGTTTGAATCTGAAACTGAGACTGGGGTTAGCTTGGATATTAGGGTGAAATTCTTCCCTGTGAAGGTGGGGAGGCACTGGAATAGATTTTCCAGAGAAGCTGTGGATGCCCCACCCCTGGAAATGTTCAAGTCTATCTTAGATGGGGGTCTAAACAACCTGGTCTAGTGAAAGCTGTCCCTACCCATAGCAGGAGGGTGGAATGAGTTGGTCTTTGATGTCCCTTGCAGCACAAACCATTCTAGAATTCTATGAAATGCTGCTTTTTCTGCAAAGGCCCAAAAAATCTGTTTTCCAGTGAGCAGCAGTTTCCCTTGGGAAGTGTGGCACTCAGCTGAATAATATTTCTTTTCCTTTCTCTTTCCTCCTACACTATTGTTTCCCTGAGCTGCCGCTCTGTGTGGGAATTCACCCCCAGAGCTGAGCTCATGGTGAGCAGCCCGAGCTGTCCCGTGTGTCACAGCAGAGCTTCTCCTCAGGAAAGGCTCCACCACACAGGCAGGGCTGCCAGTGCCTCCCCTTGGAGCTCTGTCACATCCATCAGACGCCAAATTTTGACTTTTCCAAGGGCACATTCCCCATGCTGCAATCAAGCAGCTGGAGAAGTTGCTCTCTTCTCGTTTCTTTCGGGTTTCCCGGTTATTTGAGGCGAGATGATGAGTTATTGGGCTATCCTGGAAATAACTGCTGTCCCATGAGTAGGCCAGGAAGGGACAAACAATGCGAGCATCCTGTCCATCCGTTCGCTTTCTGCCTCACCAGCAAGCAGGGCGGATAACAGGGGTTTTATAACCCAAAGAACTGGGGGTTGAGAGTCCCTGTGCACTGGCAGCCTCAGATGCCACAGGCAGCTCACTGTATTAAGGGAGAATTATAATATTGAGGATTATACTGGCTGCTTCTGAGCACCTGCTTTGTTTTGCAGGAAATCCTTCTTCTCTGGGCACGCGTCCTTCTCCCTATACACCATGCTGTACTTGGTGGTAAGTGACCTCCCTGAGCTGCTTGATTCCCTGTCCCCCTGTCCCACATTCCGTAGAATAATGGGAGGATGAGTGTTGGACATGGAAAGTTGGTTGAATTAAAAAAAAGTCTGAGCTGTTGGTGGGAAGATCCACCCTCAGCTGTGGTGTTATTCAGGATAGAGACTCCTGGGGTGGTAGCTGAGCTGTGTGTGCAGCTTTGGGATGTGGCCAAGGTGGCAGCTAAATCCAAATCCTGCTAAATTTGTGAACGACCTGTGCAATTCTGTTGGCCCCACGTTGTGGTTTCCACTGTGGAGAGATTGGGGCGAGCCAAAGCCTTTCATGGACGGAGGGGGAGGATGCGCTGCCGTGTCAGGAGGTGATGCCTGGTTCCGAAATGTGCCAGCGGAGCAGGTGGAGCAGCCTCTGCCTGCCTGGTTCCGGAGGGGAGAGCTGGGACTTGTTTTCCTTTGTCAGTGAGAAATGGCTCTGCCCTTCCTGCTCTGGGGCTGGGGCCGGGGTGGCTGCCAAGGTGCTTCCTGCCAGGACTGCGGGAGGCAGCACTGCCCACAGGGGGCTGGACACACACACACGCCCTTCTGAGGGGGTTCACAGGGATTTCTGTCTGGTTCTCCTTTTTTATAAGTTATTCATTTCATTGAAAAAATCAAGTTTCGTGTTGCTTTTAAGATTTGTGCTCCTCCTCCTCCTCCATCCCTGCTAATCTGGGACTTGCAAGCAGAGGAACAGAGCTGCACTGATAAAAACATGAAGCATGAGCTTTTATCTGTGAGCAGTGCTCCCCCCATCCCTCACCCTCTGGAAAGATAAGTGACCACTGCTCCCTCCTGCCTTTCCAGCCTTGGATCCCCCTCCCTGTGAGCAACTCCTCTAACTGCATCACTGAGCTTTCCAAGCAGTTGTGGGCTGCATATTAAATTCCTTCTTTGTTTTCCTTCTTATTCTGTTCTTGGAAAACTTTTGAATTTCTTCAAAACGTTTTGGCTGCTTCCTCCCAGCTGTATCACAATAAAGAGCTGCCTTGGTGATGCTTCACAGGAGGCTCAGCCCATCGTAAAACTTTGTGAGCTGAGTTTGGAAGCCATCACTCACATTTATTTCTGTCATTTATTTCTGGGAAGGTCTGTGGGCACTCAGATAAGTCAGCCCTGAGATATTTTCCAGCCCAGCATCTGGGAACAGCAAGGAGTGCCAGTCCCTGTTAAGATGGTGATGGCTCTTCTACCAGGGCTTGACCTATTTTCTGCAGGTTGCTGGACAAACTTTATTTTTTCATGTGTTTTTCTGAAAACCCAGCACTTTTGGAGCAGGTGAGAAACAAATGGGAATACAGAGCTTGGGGGGCTGATGGCAGAGACCCCAAAACTGCAGAATGCATTCCAGGTTCCCACAGGATGCACAGAAAACCTGCATGGCTCATTTTCCATTTTTGCTTTGCACCAATGCCTGCTGCCTGACGTTGTTTTTAACTTTGCAGCAGGCTTCAGAGGTGGTGTTTAGCTCGTGTGTGATGCTTCAGATGCCTCTGGTCTCTCTTTGCTGCCCTTCCCTGTCCCCAGATGGGAACACTTGAGCTGTCAGCACCCACCAGACTTTGCCCCACACCCCCTGACCCAGGACAACAGGCTGCTCCATTTACCCCTCTCTATGGAGGGGGAAATCCCTTTAAAATTATTTCATTTTTAATTTTTACCTTGTCCCAAAACTGTGATGTGGCTGGTAGCAGACTCTGTCTGGCCAGCTCTCCAGTTGCCTTGTGCTTCAAGAAGTCAGGAAAAATTACATCAAGTATTTGGTGATAAATTGAAGGAAAAGGCAACTTGAGACAAGACAAGTGAGGCAACAATCTTAAGGCCCTCTTCCACCTAAATGATTCTGTGATTCCAGCTGGTCTAGCACCACCCTGCTCTCCATCACTCCCTGGTCACTGCCAGAGCCTGACAGAGAAATCTCACAGAAAAAGAGAGGAAGGAAATCTGACACATTGGAGAGGCTGATAATATCAAAAAATAATCACAAGAAAAAAGAGATTATAGCAAGCCAGAGGGATTTTATTTGAGGCAAGATAAACCCTGCTGTCTTGCTCACCTCAAGGAATGAGCTGGGGTTTTGAAAGCCTGGTAGGAAGTGTGGCATTCACCATGTCAGTGCCTACAGGAGGTGTGTTTGGTGAATTTAATCAGGGAATCATCTCAATCGAGATAAAGCAGGTGCTCCCCTGTTCCTGGGAAGTGAGGGCAGGTTGCTGCCCACACTTTGGGTACCAGGGGTGTGCCAGGAGCTGCTGCAGAGTGGGGATATCCGTGGGGCTGAGCGTGTCCTGCAGAGGCCTGGCAGATCAGCCGTGTCCCGAGCGTGTTCCTGATTGAACAATACTTCATATTTTAAGGATAAGTCACTTCCCCTCTTTCCTGGCGTTCCCTGGCTTCACTCTCGGAGCCCATTCTGAATTAAAATGTTTTCGAGTTTGCTTCACCTGGTGGAGAGGGGTGCCAGAAGATTCCAGTCAGTCTATTAAAAGATCCATGGATTCCCACGCATCCCTCAGGGCTTTGCCTGCAGCGTGGGGCTGGATTTGTGCAGATATTTGGTGAACAGTGGATGAGTGACCACTGCTCCCCCATTTCCTGGCACTGCAGCAGAGCCCTGTGCTATCCATGGGCTCCTAGCAAGAAAACACTGAGGGATGCCAAGCCCTGGAGGGCTTTGAGGGAAAAGTCTCAGGGAAAGGCACTTGCAATGCAGTAAAATCCCCTGGGATTTAGTTCTTCAGGGCTAAGTTTCTCGCAGCCTTCTTGTCACCAGGAATACTCAATTAACATCAGGCCTTTGTATAAAAAAATTTAAAAGGGGAAATAACTCTTGGGTAATCCTCTTTGTCCTAATTTTCCTTGCTTTGTTACTCCTTGGCTGAGTGAGCTGTAATATGTATTTATAGCAGGCTGAGGAAAGAGGGGGTATGGAACAGCTTATTCCATGCAGCCCCCTGGAGCTGACCCACACCTCTTTGTTTTGTTTCTGTGGATGTGGGGGTCTTTGCAGGGAGAAATGGATGCTTTCCACTCCCCTTGAGCATGTGAGACCATAATGCTGATTTATTTGCAGCATGGGAATTGCCTGAAATCACGCGAAGGGTGCAGAAAAGCTAAATTTAAATACCCAAAAAGCCGAATTAATATCCCTCAGCAACGTTGGCCCATTCTGGGTAAAATGCAAGCAAAACTTGTGCATTTAATATGTGTCAGTGGGTGAGGCAGAAGGTTTCAGAATGGGTTGTGGTGTGTTCTGCTGATGTAAATGGAAAATGTGAATGGTGCTGGGTTGATGTGTCAGGGGGAGTGTGAGGCTTCTCCCTGGAGCTCCGTGCTGAGGGGTGGGAAAGGTGCCCTGGTACAGCTGAGCAGTGATGTGCCTTTGTGAAGGAACCTCTGTGGTGGTTGTGGACTTGGAGTTGAGTTTAGGGGTGACCTAAAGAAGAGAATAAAATGGAATTGCATTGGAGGCCAAGGCTGAGCTGTGAACTGAGCTGCTGAGCTGATGGGCATATTTTTGATGGGGTGAGAGGGGGCTGTGCACTCAGCAAAGGCAGGGAAGAGGCAAACAGCACATGCTGAGAGGTCTTTGCCCATCTCCTTTCCTTCCCTTCTGCCCAGCTTGGTGCTAAAATCCAAATTCTGCATTCCCCAGCCTCCAGCTGGCTTTGTCCAGCCAGGGCTGGGCATTACACTGGGAAGAGTTTGGGCTGGAGAGGTTTTGTCCCTGTGGCACTTTGGGTCCCACTCTGCTTGCAGATGGGGCTGCAGAAGGAGGTCACTTGGGGTCAGCCAGCCGGGAGCAAGCCCCAGCTGTTTCCCAGAAGGAAGCTTTAGGTATGACCAAGGGCTGCAGTTGAAGGGGACGGGATTTCTGGAGAGCAGAAAGCCCAGGGGGGCTGGAGGTGATGCTCTGAGCTCCTGCTGGGACTGCTCAGAGGCTGTGTGTGGCTGTGGGCTGTCCCCACCAGCACTGTGGAAGTCCCCTGGCACAGCAAGAGCGATGTGACGTCCCTCGAGCCTTTGTGGTAACTCAGCCTCTGCCAGGAGACGGCGGATGGCAGCTCCAAGAAACTCCCACTCTGTGGGATCCCACTTCACCCACCCTTGCTCCTGTTGGTGCTCCTGCTTTTCACTGCCCTGGGATGATCTGTGGTGGAAATAACCCCGGTTGTGGTCTTGCTCTTCCACCCCCTCCCGGGAAGGGCTCCATTCCAGCTCCACATTCCCATCCAAATCTGTCAGTCTGCAGCAGGCAGCATTTCAGATTTGCTCCCAGGAGGAAAAAAATAACAACAACAACAAAAAAATCCAACCAAAAAAACCCAAACAAAACAACAAAAAACCCCAAACCACCTTCATAAGCAGATTTTCAGATAAATTTCTAGGAACTTCCCATTTCTTGGTAATAGCACTAATTCCTGCTTTAGGGAAATTCTGATCCTTTCAGCCTCCAAATTCTACTTTCACTTTTTGACCTTATCAGCTGGGTTTTACTTTCATACTGAGGGCAGGGGCAAAGTCTGGAGCACCCCAAGTCTTACCTTGAAAGTATTTAGGGGATCCTGGTGTTTGAGAGCAGCTGTTGTAACACTGCATGTTCATAAAATACCTGTGGAATATGAGGAGTGCTGTTATCCTCTTTTTTTTTTTTTTTATCCTTATGAATGGGGAATAAAGAGCAATTTTTCCATGGCTTTTATTGTGGCAGTAAAAGAAGCTCAGCTGAGATCCTCACACTGATGCTTCAGTGTCTGAGGGGCACCTGTTCAGGTGGGTTTTTGTCCTCCAAGATAAAGAGGACTTTTTACCCCTTTTACAGAGCTAAAGATTGCACATAAGGGACACAGTTCAGCCTTCAGCCCCAGAAGTGGCTATTTTATTGTGCCTTCAAACTTGCTGTTTGCTTTTTATTGCCAATTTTTAACTGATACTTTGCACTCTCACCTCTAGATGACTTTTTTAGTCCAGGCTTGTGGGATGGAAAGATTTGAGATGTCCAGACCATGCAAAAGTGGCAAATGTCAGATTATCCAGCAGCAAGTTTCCTTCCTAAGGGATTTGGGATTTCCTAAGGGAACTGAGGGTGATGCTTTTTTTGGAGCTTTTTTTTTGCTGGCAGCAGCACGCTGTTTTGCACTGTCAAAACTCAGTTGAGGCTCTTGAACATGAAAATAGAGTCATGGACTGGTTTGGGATGGAAGGGAGCAGGTGTGGGGTGTGGGTTCAGCTCTGTGGGGCTGTGGCTCTGTTCCCAGGCTCGGGCTGGTTTGCAGATATTTCCCCCAGAATCACCATGTGCATTAGCCAGCACTGAGCTGTTCTGGTGCTGCTCCCTTCCACGTTAATTGGCCAACAATCTGGATAATTTGGAGCATCTGCTCCATTCAGATGATGTGATGTTTCATTTCTTCTGAAGAGCCCAGTGTGTGTTCTTCCCAAAAAGGGGCAGACACAGCGTTTATGCAACAGCCAAACATACTAAATTGGCCAAAATGGATGCTTCCCCCTTATCAGCTTCCCAATTAGTTCTGCTTTCATAGGTCATTTTATGCTTTTATGTTGTCATTAAGTTATTTGTGGTTTCAGGGAGCCCAGTGAGAGCCTCATTCCCTTTCATATCGAGGCAGTGCAAGCTGCTCTGGGTGTGTAAAAGGGATCATAAATGGGGGAGTAAACCCCTTTTCAGCCCTCTGATGTAGCAGAGCCCCTTGAAGGACGCTGGGTCTGACCCCAGACCCTTCATTTAGCAGCAGGCAGAGCAGAGCTGCAGGGCTGGGCTGCAGGAGCTGAGCAGCTCTTGCCTCTCATTTTCACACCCTTTGTGCCTCACTGCTCCCCAAGCCTGGAGGCTGCTCCTCCCTTCCCACAGCCTTCCTCCCTGCGCTCATCCACGGCAGGAGCTGCTGTTTTCCTGCCCTCTCTTCCCGCCCAGCTTCCCCGTTCCCACAGGAACCGGCCGTGCCCGCAGCCGGAGCGGAAACGGGCCCGAGATAGTCACGGCAGGCCTACAATGTCTGCTTGACATCACCCCAGCGTCGTCTTTTTGGGGCTGAGCCGGGGCTTTGCTTGTCATTCCCACCCAGGGAGGGAATTCCCAGGCCGTGTAGTGGGGCAGCTGCTCTCTGTTTCCCCGAAAACCCCGCGGCGCGGGCTGGGAAACGCGATGGGAGTGTTGGAGGGTGGCATTGTGAGCATTGTTGGTGCTTGTGGCCGTGTCTGGGAATTTTCAGGGTGGCTCTGAAGGTTTAGCATGCTGCATTGTCTTTCTTTTCCTCTGAGAGATGGTATGAGTCCTAAATACCCCAGATTTGGGACCTCATTATGCATTAATAATGCCGGGGAGGGATTTCTGTGCTCGGGTGGTGTTGTGTGGAGGCCGAAGCAGAGATGGGGTGCAGGGGTCCCAATCCCCTGGTCCTGGCTCTCTGAGGAAGGGCTGTGCACATCCACCTCTGTCCTCATCCCCTCCATGGGTTAAATATCCCTCCAGAGGCCACATGGTGCAATGATCATCCTTCCTTTTTGCCTTGGATGCCCCACAGCCACCCCCTCAGAGCAGTTGCTGCTGCGTTTCGGGCAAATTCACGCAAATTAACGCAACCTTTTTTTTGTTTGTTTGTCTGTTTGTTTCCCTCTCTTGGCACAGTTCTATCTGCAGGCCAGATTCACGTGGAAGGGAGCCCGCCTGCTGCGTCCCCTGCTGCAGTTCACCCTCATCATGATGGCGTTTTACACCGGGCTGTCCCGCGTGTCGGACCACAAGCACCACCCCACCGACGTGCTGGCAGGCTTTGCACAGGGAGCCCTGGTGGCTTACTGCGTGGTGAGTGTGGAAAACAGGGCAGGAACAGTGCTGTGGAAATAGCAGAACCTCTGAAAGCCACCAGTTCAGCTCGGGGGATCCCCTGTCACACCTGGCATGTGTCAGGAGGCACTGTGCGCCAAAGGCTTGGGGCACTGGAAAGGTCTTCAGTCAGGGGAGGGTATTTGCCTCTCCATCAGAAGCTTTGGCTTCTCCAGCTGTTCTCAGTTAGGCTTCTTAGCAAGGTTTTCCACCAGGAGCTGAGCAGAGTCTGGGGTGCTTGGGATTATGGCTCTTCCACACACACTCCATCCAAAATCTCGTGTTATCCTGATGAGGAGAGGCTGTTTGATGGCTGATGGATTTCCACGGAGCAAAAGGGCTCGTGAGAAAGCAGCCAACAAAAGCTGTGCCCACTTCAGCCGCTGGGCTGGTTCTCGTGCCACTTGCTCTCCAAAGGGTGACCTGATTGCAGAGCCCTGTAACTCGAAGTGACACACAGAGATGTTTTAATTTGGCAGGATGGGGGGCACCAGGTCAGGCAGCTGCCTCAGATAGACACAAAGGGGGCTGTGGTGGTTTCTGTGTCTGTGTGAACTCCTGAAAACAAGATTTTTACAGCTTGCCACTTTTTATGGATTTTTTTGGTTTTTTTTTTAAAACTGTTCTAAAAGTTAATCAGCCTCGGGAACAAGGAGTTAAGTTCAGCAATATTACATTTTGCCGGGAGAGAAAATAGGTTATTTATGTACTTCCCACCCGTTGATAATATTCCAAAGCCAAAACAAAAATGTCATTGTTGGGAAGCTTTTATGGAGTATTATTAACTCTGTGAGCAGTAGCTGTTGGATTTTGCCATTGCCCGGTGCCCATGTCCCACGCAGGGCTGGCAGATCCTGAGGGGGAGGCAGGAGAAGTGTGTCTTTATGCTGGGAAGTGGGATAAGAGCCATGTGGAAGGGGAGTGGGGTGCAGGCAGTCCATCCCTGGATGGTTCCAGAAGGACAATAGCTCTCCGGATGCTTGGGATGGGTGTCCGGATGCTTCCTGGCTGGGACGAGCAGCAGGCCTGGCTGTCCCCTCCCAGCCCTCCGGCAGCTGGAAGCTGTGCTGGGAAGGGGAGGCTGTGGCAGGGCTGGGATTGCTTTCCTGTGTCATAGGAAGCAGCTGCCTGGAGCTGCCTGTGAGCCTGGGGCAGCCTGAGCTGCTCTCCCAGCCTGCTGGTGGAAGGGGTGGTTGTGTCCAAACGCTTTGCAGGAATGGCTCAGTAACCTGGAACATCTCAGGCTTCAGCTTAGCACTCAGGGCAGGGTTTGAACCCAGCCCTTGTCCCATTCCATCGGCCTGCAGAGAACCAGCAGTGTGCTGTTCTGCAGAACCTGCTGGGAGCCTTTGCCTGGTAAGGCCTGGCAGACTTTCCTACGTTTTGGGAGGTGGCAGCAAGGGACAAGAGGAAGAGTGATCCCAAAACACCCCAGAGTTTGCACTGAAGGAGCAGTTTAGCAGCTTTCTGCTGAAATCCCTGTTATGTCCTGGGGGTTCTTGCCCAGCTCTCCTGCACAGGCTGCTCTGAAACAGAGGGAGGCACCTGGAAACTCATCACCTCCACCCCTGGGTGCTCCCAGCCACCCTTTCCCCAGCAAAGCCTTCAGGGTCCACCCTGCTGATAGCCAAGGGCTGTAAAAACACCTCAGTTATCAGGCCATAATTTTCAGTAGAAACCAATTGTGGATTTCATCTCCGAAAGGCTGCCCGAGCTTAAACCCAGGTCGTGCTGCAGCAGACACGTTTGTCTTTCAGTGCCTGAAATAACAAGCAGAAGGCATTAATGTCAAGCACTTCCAGCTGATGAAACATTCAGGCTTGGACCCAGGGTGAAATACGACGAGGATTTCTCAAATAGAAATAGTTTCTATGCGCCTTGTAGGCAGCTTGCTGTGCCTTGTGTGGTTTATGTCTCATCTGAGGGAGAGGGAAAAGGGGAGATGTCAGAAGGACATGCTCCCAGTGTTGCTCTGGTTAGCTCAGAGGAGTTGTTTTAACCTCTCTCTGTGTATGATTAAAAATTGCTTCAAGAGGATGAAAAGTAATAGGAATTGTTAGGTGGCAATGTGAGATATTGGCTTAAAATGCTCTCAGTCTTCTCCCATCAAGTTTTCTTTATGGGTGGAGAGCACCTTCTACAGGAAATGGAGCTAATCCAAGTGAAAAACTTAGCACGTTTATTAGTCTTTTTTTGTGTTAAACAGTTCAAGCATTAGGAGGATTTAGCACACTTTTAACCCCCAAAGATCACGTTTCATGATTCCTATAAATGTTTATATAACCTCCAGCCATGTTAAAGTGAAATACAGTTTAAAGAGAAATGAAACCTCTTAAGCAGTCTCTGAATGAAACCCTGAAAAGCAGCACAGTAAAAGTAAAAATATCCAGGATGACACTCTGCCATAACTCATTCCTGTTAAAAATAAGGACCAGACTCAAAGCAATCCCCAGATGCTTCTTGCACTCAGCAACCTCCTCCCATAAATTGATTTGTCATGGCTATCTTGGTGCAGAAGTTGGACACCTTTTTGATTGGATCCAGCTCTCAGAGGTGGACAAATGAGCAAGATGGCACCAGAAATACACCAAACCAGACAAATGGGGGGGTTTATAGCTATTAACAACCCAAAAGAAAGCCAGTGCCAGAGCAGTTCAATGAGGTTTTACACTGGGATGCTGCAGCAAGGGGCCAGACTCCAGCTTGTGATCCTCGGGATCATCAGCTGGATGCTGTTATTTACCCAAACATACAAAAGTGCTGCCATTTGGATGCCCTGTAAACAACTTTATCAGCTCTGTTATACAACAAAACAGCCAGACACCAGCACATGCATCGAGAAAAGAACTGTTTTGTACGCCAGCTCCTCCTCTGCTTTTCCACAAAGCAACACCAGCTCAGCTTCCTTCATCCTTGGCTGCAGTTGTAGGAGTAAATTGCTGCTTACAGCAGCTTTGCTGTCTGTCCAGCTTGAGCCTTATCTGCCGTGCTGATAGGGGCTTGCAAAAGTTGTTTCCAAGGACAACTTGACCTGCTGCACAAGGTTCTGGGTAGTTAGAAAATGTGGAGATGCAGGTAGGCCAAACCTTTGCTTTCTCCCTGCATTACCCAGCCTGGAAGTTGTAATCTAATATTATTTCTTTGGGCACCTTGTAATTATTTTTTGCCCCCGATTTATCTGGGTGTTTAAGTGTTGTGTTTGAGTAGTGTGGGAGAAAAAAAAAATGTAGTGCTGATTAGTACAGCCATGTGCTGCTCATCCTGGGATTTCAGCGTGGCTTTAGTCCAGATTATTGGGGTTTAAGGATTTCTGAGATGAACTGTCAAATTTGTGCTGGCAGAGGCAGTGGGTGGCAGGACAGAAGTTTGGGGCTGTGGCGCCAGGTGACAAAATGATGCATCCTTGCCACTTCTTGCTCCATCCAGAGCATCTGTGCTGACTCTTTTCCCTTCTGGCACAGGGCTGAGGTTTGGCAAGGGTGAAAGTGCCCTGGTCCTGGAAGGCTGATAAGCTTCGTGCTGCCGCTGCCAAAGGAGGATGTGGAAGTTTCCTCCCAGCACTTTGTTTCTTATTGTGTTGCTACCTTCCGAAATTGCCAGGCACTGGCTTTTTCACATCCGGGAGAGGGGTTACATCACGGGATATTTAGGAAGAAGGAGTCAGGAATAGCTCCTCCTCTCCTTAGCCTTTGGCTTCCACCAGACCCCAGCTCTGTTCTGGTGCCCTGGTGGGGCGTGAGGAGCATCATTCGCCATTGACTCACTGCTGATAGCCTTTAACACAGCTTTGACTTGAAAGCTTTTAGTTGCTTACCTGCTGTCTGGCTGAATGAGTTGTTTCACACCAACTCCATCCCTGAAACCACTCAGGATGAGTCAGTCCAGCCCTTTGGAGACCTTTGTTATTTTATTAGAGTGCAGGCTGTGGATCTGTTTCCTGGCTTTTCAACCAGTTCAGCAGAGGTCTGGGCGTTGCACTCGGTGATTACGCAGTGAGAAATTAAGTTGCCCTCGCATGGTTTTACAATTTTGCCAGGTCTAAGCCTTTTTCTCTGCTGTACAGAAAGGTGGTAGCAGGTGCTTGGGATTTCACAGCTGTTACAGGCAGGCATTCAGAAAGTGCTATTTTTGCAGCTTAAAGATGTCTATATATATTCTGTAAACCAACTTCTTGAACAAAGCATTGCCCACTGTGGCTAAGCTTGCCTTTTCCACTCATTCCTACAGGTGTTTTACGTCTCAGATCTCTTCAAGCCCAAAACAAAGACTTGCCTGCCTCCACCTCCCATCCGGAAGGAGATCCTTTCACCTGTGGACATCATTGAGAGGA
This sequence comes from Cyanistes caeruleus, assembly GCF_971803275.1. NCBI lineage: Eukaryota > Metazoa > Chordata > Aves > Passeriformes > Paridae > Cyanistes > Cyanistes caeruleus. The sequence continues at coordinate 30,609,633 of NC_141709.1, read as the reverse complement.
ATAACCATCACAACATGGTGTAGAACTTCGAGGAATCAGATGGGCGTTGTACCTTAAACTCTCTTTTTTTTTTTTTTTTTTTTTTTTGCGGAAAAAAAGTGACTGCTGACAGCAACTACCTGCTGCTCTCAAATCTCATCAGACAGTAGAATGTAGGGAGAGACTTTCTTGCCCAACCAGTAAAGTCTTACTCTGTGGTCTTTTCAGCTTACGACATTTGGATGAAAGGGGTGGTGGTGGTCAACTAAGGCAAAGGCGAGAATGAGAAAGGAAAAAATAAACCCCACACAACACAAAAAGCCGAAGAAACAAAGAGAGGTGCCGGAGTTCTGGATGTGCAATTGGTTTGAGTGTTCATGTTGTAGTGAACGCCAAATTGTTCCTAGCTCAATGAACACTAAAGGGTTTTTGGAAAGCTGGCCATCCTAGGTTTTTTTTCTGATTACGAAGATTTCCAATGCCTGCGAGAAAAAAAAAAACCAACTCACGACAAAATTGTATAGCACTATGTATGACAACAGCACTGAGTCAAGATCTGGGGTTGGTTTGTAAGAGTTGCTTTTTTCTCTTTTTGGTCCTAGTTTATTTTTGCCTCCTCTCTTCCATACTGTGACTAAATTTAGAAGAAGCTTGCCCAGTCCAAGATCTCCGAAGGGTCTCTGTTCTCTCTGCTCACACTACACGCCTTTAACGAGCGGCCCCGAGACGCGCAGTGAGGCCGGAGAGCTCCTTCCTCCGTGCAGAGAAGCCACATTTCTTCCTCCCCACCTGCTCCCTGCCGAGGGCTCACCCCACCCGAGCCCCCCTCAATGAAAAGAGCATCCTCCACTTCCCAGCCATCCCCCTTTTTCCCCCCACAAAAATAAATCCCAGCAGGTTTTTGTGGCGGTTTGCGCCAGGGGAGCGGCGGCTCTGCCGAAAACTCGTTCGCACTACGACCCCGGGGCTGAGTCCTGGGGAAACTTTTATTCTGCAGTTTTGGGACGGGCTGCTGGGCGGCACGTCCTGGCCTGGGTGTCAGTCGGTTTGTGCATCCCCTCCTCTCCTCCTCCTCCTCCTCCTCCTCCTCCCTGGGGCACCCCGGGGTGCGCCATGGCAGTACCAGGTCCTGTGCTCCGCTGGGTCACTCCGGTGGGAAACCAGCTGTGCCTCTCTCGGGTGTGATGATGAATTTTTCTTTTGCCCAGAAGCCACAGGCGCTTGGTTTGCAGCCCTTCCACGAAGCGCATTTGCAAAGGGATCCCGCAGAACACGCAGAACGGCCATTTGCACATCCTTCTCACAGAATCCGTCCTATCATTTCAACTTATAGCAAGCTATGATTTTTTTTTTTTTTATATTATAAATATTATATAAATAATGTATAAAACCTTAAAAATTAACTATGTAAAATATTATTTCTGAAACAATTTTAGATATATCCACTATGACTATAAACTGTGTCCTGACCTGTGTTATTTACATTTTGCTGCTTAAAAAAGCATTGAATTAATTTTTTTATAGTCGACTAAAATATTGTAGTTCTGTGGTAGTAATATTTTAATGAAAATAACTACAATTAGAGACATTTGTATAAAAAAACATATTAAATTGTCTGTATTTTTGTAATGTTCCATTTTGTAAAGAGAAGAATATTCAAAGACTTTTGTAGAATACAAAATTGAAGTTTGTATCTGCGAAATTATTGCTGTATAAATGTGCTTTTTAAATAAAAGCTCATAACACAACTAAACATCCCAGTGCAAGCTGCATTCTGTCTTTGGGTTGCCCTTTCCTTGGCAGAAAAGGAGGGTCCTTGCCCAGTGGGACAGCTGGAAGTGTGATGTGGATGTTGGATGGAATTTTGGGATGTGATGGTACAGGATAAAAAGGAACAGATGCAATTTTTGATGGGAGTGATGAGGAGGTCCCACCAGCTCCTGGCTGGGGGCACTTATGGGTTTGCATTGATCTTTTCTTTTCTATGTCCAGTCTTAAAGCAAATCCCATTTTACTGAAGGCATCCCTTTTTCTTTAACAATCTTATAAGCTTTAAAGAAATATCATTGAAGTAGAATAAGGTCTGAAGGGCCACAGACCAGCTGCTGGTTGTCCTGGACAGCCCCTGCCTAGGAGGGCTCCCAGCTACACTCTGCACAAACACCTTTCCCATGAAAAGCAGGCATTTGGCAGCTGAACCAAAACCTTGCAGCTTGCTGGGTTACAAATATAAATGGAAGGGGAAAGAAGAAAAAAGAAAAAAAAAAATCTCACAACAACACGTGCTAAGAGAGGCACATGTGCACAGCACGCTGTTATGAGACAGCCTGGATCTTTTTATTGTTATTTTTATTTTTTTATTATTGTTATTTTCCTCCTCCTACAGAGGCAAATGAACTTGTTGGTGGTGACACACGGTCAGAGCCACCTTTCAACCACTCCTTGAGTGAACCACATCAGCGAGATAACACGGCACAGAAATAATATGCAAGAATGCATGACAGGAAGCAAATACCACATCAAACTGCAAAGAAAGAGCAGGTGGAAATTAAGCCAGCAGAACTGAGCTAGCACTTGCTATTATTATCCTAATTAGGAGTAAAATTTTATTACGCGTGGAAAAACTTCGTAAACCCGCACCTGTCCCGAATGCAAAGGGAGTTTTCATGGTGCCACGTGTGATCTGAGCCTGAGTGTTTGGGGCTTGAGTGTGTTGCAGAGGTGAGACTTCAGCTTCGGGGCACTGGCTGTGAGGACAGGCTCTTAGTCCCCAGTTTATCTCCAAAATGCAGTGCCTGGGTCTAAATAACCCCCACGGGAGAAGGAAACACTGCCCCGTCTGCTGTGGAGCCCTCCATGTGCAGAGCCAGCCCCAGTGCAGCTAGGCTGAGAGAAGTGTCTGTTTGCATCTTAAGCCCAGCTACTTGGAAAAAAACAGGAATACAGATGTCTGGGTGAAAGAGGAGGGCTTGGAGAAGGGTCAGAGGGAAGAGGCACAGGAGGCAATAAGAGCCCGGGTAGGTCAGAGGGGCTGGCGAGTCACAGGATCTCCCTCAGGATGTGTGGGTCAGCCTGGAGAGAGGGAGAAAAGGCCGTGGATAAACCTATGGAAGGCAACAGGGTTGAACTCTGTAACTGGGGCTGAGCATCAGCAGTGCCAAGTCCTATTTGTGGCTGAGCCACAGTTGTTTCCTGCTCTGCTTCCTGCCCACCTCTCCCGTGCTGTCCCATCCCATCTCATCCCATCCCATCCCATTCCATCCCATCCCATCCCATCCCATCCCATCCCATCCCATCCCATCCCATCCCATCCCATCCCATCCCATCCCATCCCATCCCATCCCATCCCATCCCCATCCCATCCCATCCCATCCCATCCCATCCCCATCCCATCCCATCCCATCCCATCCCATCCCATCCCATCCCATCCCATCCCAGGAGGGTAAGGACAGCTTTGCACAACACCTGGGTGGGTGGGTGGGTGCAACTTTGCTGGGGCTCACCCCTACTCACTGCCTGGGGATAAAGAGGAGTGGTCATTTCTGGTGGCATGGGTGGAAAAAGGCAAGGTGCACAGAGACCTCTGGGCTAGCCAAGCACGGAGGAATGTTCCAGTGCTACAGGAGGAATAAGGACTGATTTTAAAGGAGCATTTCACTGAAACCCCACAGAGAAGCAGAAGCCGAAGGGGCAGAGTTGTAGGTACCACAAACCACGAGTATGGTGACAGGATGTATCTACTGTCATTGCTTCCTGAGGGGCAGGAAGGAAGAGAAAATAAATAGGTGAAATAGAAGATAAAACCCAAACCCAAATCCGTGTGAGCTCTGGGATCCTGAGGCCACCACTTTCTGCAGTGCTGGAGCTTGCACCTTGCTCTGCTGTGCTGCTTGGTCCTTCCTGCAGGGATGCTGAGCAGCCAGGACACTTTGGGGTTTGCACGCTGCCGCTCTCTGCAGCTCTCCTGAGGAGGCAGACGGGTGTACAAACCCAGATGCACTCATGCAAACAAGCCTTGTGCTGCTGGAGCCCGGGGCTGGGTGCTGGCTGTGGCCTTTAGTGCTGCAAAGCCTGGGCTCTGCTGATGCTGATGCTAATCAGGGGCTGCGGAGCACCCAGCTGTCTGCCTTTGATGCTGGGGCCCGGCTGGCAGAGCCTCTTCTGCACAAGGGGACGTTCTGGTCAAACCTGTCTTTTTTTGCACAGAAACCGGTTGAACACGTTTTCAAAGGCAGGGATTCGTTGGTGCACCTGACAGCCATGGGAGCAGGTCTTTTGTTCCAGGGGGAGGGAGGTTTACGCAAGCCCCGGGTCCGGCCGTGTCTCGGTGCACCTAAACAGCCTCACTCAGCAAGAATGCCTTGGCAGCCTGCAGAGGCTGGAGCTGCTGTACTTCTGCTCAATGATTTTCGGATATGAAGCTCTCAATCAAGGGAGGGGGAGGGAGGAGATTCGCCCCACAAGCAGAGACCTGTTTTTCTCACACTCCAAGCCTGCCTTGTTTTGGGTGTCCGAAGGTTTCACCCAGCTCTTTGTAAAGCCGAAACCAGCGTTCATCCGTGGAGCCAGAGGATGTGTTGGGGTGAGGTCCTGCCGCACAGGAGGGCTGGTGTCAAGCCCACATCCATGGCTGGGGTGCAGCACAGCTGGCCCTGGAGCCAGCACCCCACTTCAGCTGCATTTTTTGTCCCCTGCCTTCATCTGCCGTTCTCCTCTCAAAAGGCAAGCGATTCCTGCCCTGTGTTTATCTTTTCCTCTGGACACCAGATCAGAGGTTCAGATTTTTAGGAACTTGCCTCCTGGCCTCTGCAGCCATGGTTCCTACAGCTGCCCTCAGACAGGAGCTGCTGCCCATCTCCTCCAGACTTCCCTAGCCTTGTTCCCTGTGATGCTCCAGGCTCAGCCCTGACTGCTTGGATTCCCCAGCAAAGCTGAGCTGAAGTTGTCACCGTCACTGGAGGAAGCAGAAGGTAGAAAACAACCCCCTGTTGACTCAGCGAGGGGGGGGAAAAAAAAAAGACACACAAACAAACCCCAAAACCCAACAACTTTCAATTATCACCTTTGCACGCCACCCCCACTGGCACCAGCCGGCGCAGGAGTGCCTGCGTTAGCTTGTCTCGAGTTCCAATTTCCTCGGGGCACAGACTACACCTATGTGTGTGTTTGGGTAATAATGATCCGACTGGTTGTGATGAATCCACGCCTCATCCTATCTGTAGCTAGAAGGGAGCGAAGTCCCCGGGAACATCTCCCGGTTTCCTTAGAAAGTCTGGTTCTGCGAGCTCCTGCGAGTGCCACCGCGGCGGCACCTCGCAGGCACTGCTGCTTTTAATATATAGTGCTGTGGCCTCGTGGAGCGTTTAATCCTGGTCTTGAACCCAGAGAATAACCGTCTTGGCTTCTTGATTTATTTTATTTTATTTTTTTTTTTTTACAATTTCGCAGCAGGTGACTTTCAGAGATGCGTCAAGCGCGAGGCCGCGCGGTAATTCAGCGCTGGTGGCGAAGGGCTGAGCACCTGCAGGGTCTGAAGGCATGAACTCGGCAGGGTTTGATCTGACTTCATACAGAGGGTTCATAACCAGCAGGAACAATGGGCTATTATTTAAGAAAAGCACCTTTTAGTGTTTCCACGTGTCAGCAGAAAGTTGAACAGAGCCACCAAAACACCAAACTGTGCACACACACACACACATCCAAGGATGGGATGAATGGGAATTGCCGTGGATTCAGCCAGCTCCTGAAGTCTTTGAAATGATTCAAAATATATCTAAACTTGAAATAAAATGTGACTTCTCTTTCCTACCTGAAAAATGAAAAACTCGAAACAAAGCCATCAGTTCATTTTTACAGGAGCTGGTGTGAAAAGCTGGGCTTTCCCACCACGCTTTGACATCTCCATTTCCAGGTGTGTGGTGTGAGTGTGTGTGAGCTGAGGTCAGACTGAGATATAAATTAAATAAAGGAGCATTTAATTCTTGCTAGGCTGATCTTTCCCCTGGAGAAACACCATGAATGGAACAGAAAGAATGGTGCTGTTGCAATAAGGAGCTCAGAAAGAAAATAAAATGTTAAAATGAGAATAAAATCTAAAAAAGAAACACTCTTTTTTATCCAAAGAAGAAAGGGAGCCAGATCTCCTGTGAGCACCATCCTTTCAAAGGGACCTGCCTTCTGCACAAGAGCGTAATTTGCTTATTTTCAAAGAAATTTTAGTGATGTTGAAGGCAAATTAATAACACTGCTCCAGCCTCCCAGGGCTTGTCTGAACAAGAAAAGTTGTTAATGTTTAATATGAGGTAAAATTTTAATCCATTTCATTAAACTGAGTAGATATTCTTAGTTCATTTTTAAGCAGGATTAGCCATGTTTACCTCAAGTCAAGTAAGCACAAGTACAACCTCAACTGATATAAGCCTTGCTTAAATTAAAGGAAGAATAACTACCAAGTCTTAGGGGAGGGAGGGAAAAACCCATTGAAGTTTTTATTTAAAACAAAAAAATGGGGTTTTATTTTTTTCTTTACAAGGTATTTCTTTCAATGGGAAAACAATAAAACCCAGAAAAAGTCTATGAAAGTTTTGCTTGTAAATGATGAGACGACTGCAGCTGAAAAAACACTGCTCAGTTCAGGAGAGGGAATTCTTTTCAGCAGGGCCAGCCTAAGCATCCCCTTGAATGGATCTGGGGGAGGCCTGCTGGATGTAGCAGTTCCAACTCACCCATCAAAGAGTTACCAACACTGTCCATCACCAAATTAATGCTGCTCCAGCCCCCTCTCAGGAGCCATCCAGCAGCTCTCAGATTTAGCTTTGTAGCCTATGGCCAAGGTACTGCAAGTCCTTCAGGAAGAAATCCAGGCTCAATGTGAAGGTGCCAGATTAAATGGGATTTACCACATCCCTTGGCCAGCTGTCCCACCAGCTCGTTGGCCTCACTGTTAAAAAAAATAATGTTAATACTTCCCCTGGTTTTCATTAATAATTGCTTCTGTGTTCCCATACCCTCCCATACCCCATATCCCTTTCCTTTTATTTATTAAAAAAAAAAAAAAAAAAGTCTTTTTATTATTAAATTGTGCTATTCTCCCACAGCTGAACCCCCTGGTTAACTTTTCATGGGGTTTCCTCACAAATAACTCTTCTTGCTTTAAAACTTGCTCAGGCTTTTTGCTTCCCCTACAAGAACATCAGAAATGCTGCAAGTTATCACAGAAAGTCAGTGAGGGAGGGACCAGCTGGGGACCAATTTTGCTTTGTACAGGCAATTAAGTAAGAACACCTTCTTGTAGGTCAGATTTATTCTGATGCTCTTTTAGAGGAGAGATTCCTTACCAGGTCTTAACCTCCCCACCTTTCAGGCCCTGGGAGGGTAAAGGCTTGACAGAATTTGCCTTCCTTCAGTCTTCTTCAGTCAGGCACCTTATCTGCCAGACCTGGGGTATTTCTGAGCTCAGGGTACCCCTGAACAGCAAATAACCCTCCCCAAGGGGTTTTCTGTAGCTGCAGAAAAATCCCCTTTTAAAAGTGAGCATTAACGACTTCCAGTGTGTAAGATGAGTTTCTCCAAGCAGTGTTGAGGGTAGGCAGGGTTTCTAAGCTAGTTTGGAGCAGGATAAATCACTCAGCACTTGGCATAAATTAGGTATGACATTGTTAGGCAGGTAAACTGGGCCACTATGAGTTAGGGTAGGGTGTATTGAGCAAAAAACTCTGAGGTTTGGAGGTGACTCCTTGGGGTGATGCGAAGCTGCAGGGTTAAGTCATGGAAATAAGGTTCTGTGTGGATTGGCAGGCACCTTAAAACTCACACAGCACAGCTGTCTCTAACCACCTGGAGCATCCTCTGGAGGCTTTCCAGAGGAGATGCAAAGGAACTGGAAGTTACCTCTGTGCTAAATTCTTGCACTGCAGCTGATGTTCCAGCAGAGACAAAAGGAGATGTGACCTCGCAGTGAGCAGCACCCTGGGCTGAGGGTGGATAACTGCACAGTACCAGTGAATGTGAGATGAACAAAAAGGCTGCAGGACACCCTGCAGCCACCCCGTGTGCCAGGCTGGAGGGGCAAGGGGAGGCGTGCTAAACACAGGGTCACATCTTCACTTTTATTCACTAAGGACAGATAATAATAATATTCAAATAACTGTGTGCCTGCTCCCTGCCTGAACTGGCAGGAAAAGAGGAAGACAATTGCCTGGCTGAGCTCCTGGAGGAAGATTTGAATAAAGAAGGCAAGTTTACCGGGGGCACTAAGCCATGCATGTCTTATCTTGCCGTGAAGCTCTGCCGGGTTAGGCAGCGAGCAGGTGGATTAACTGTTCAGGGGAAAGACATGGAAAGCAGCTTTCTTGCAGGGCAGGTCTCCATACAAGTAAGTCCCAGGCAGTGTGGATTAGTGCTTAAACTAATGAAGCAGCCGCCAGACCTCACTGGGAGAAGATATTAGCACATAGCGGGACAGCCTTCGACAGGCTGGCACCTCTGCAAGCAGCCAGAGGCTCTGGGAGGGAGCAGCCTGCCCCTAGCCAACCTCCCAAAAATACACATTGTGCTTTAATGGGAGCCTAACACAAACATCCCAGCCAGCCCAGGACCTGTAATGAGCTTCCAGTTTGCCTCAGGACGTTTTCTCCCAATTTGGTTGTATTTATGAGCAGTTATTTTTTGCTGAAGTGGAGAAAGGGGGGGAAGAATGGCATGGGCAGAGTTCCACTTACCCCTGCACCCACAGTGGTGGAGGGGTGACCTTTTAGGGTGGTTCACTCATCAGAGGTTGTGCTTTATTTTTTTTTATTTTTAGGAGGGGAAATAGATACATTTTCACAGATAATCAAGGGGTTTATGGAACAGAAAATGAGCTTGAGAAAAAAGAGAGGCAAAATTAAGGTGCCAAGGTGAACAGGAGTGTGTTGAGTTTGGGGCAGGGAGGTGGGTTTGGCTGTAGAGTCATCCTGCTCTGCCCATGGAAAACCTTTGGTGGGTGGGTTTGAGCTCTCCAGGAAACAGGGGCAGAAGGGAAGTGTGTCCTTAAGGGACACCTCTGTGGCATTTCCCCACACCTGCACTATCAGCCAAGGTAGGTGACCTCCTGAGGGGGAAGCCAGTCTGCTGGTATTTCTATTTACCAAAATTGCTTGGGGTTTCTCCGCGCCATTCCTCACGCTATTAAGGCGGTTTTGAGTTTGGGGTTTTCCCTTGAGAAATTCCACTATTTCACTGTGTGCTTTCCTTCTGAACTGAGTCAGAAAATCAAAATATTAACAACTTTTTTTTTTTTTTTTTAAATTTTTTTTTTTTTTCCATGGAATGGGAAATTCCAAACAATCCCCGTTAGGAAATGTTAAACATTTTTTATGCAAATATATTTGCCCATCTAGTGCAGCCCCACACAGCTCCAGGCACCACAGAAGAAGTGCCTTTGACTCCAAGATCACTCACAACCTCAAAGGAACACATTTTCTTCTTTCCTTCAGTGCTTCAAGACGTGGCACCAGCAGGAAAAGAAGATTAATCATTTCAAAGTGTGGTGAGCTCGTGTTCACCGACAGCAGCTGTGCAAGTGCATTTGCCTACCACCATCCTGTGAGACATTGCCTGGAGTGTCACTCCTGAGCTCAGGAAAGCCTGGTCCTCCTGGCATAGCCCTCAGCAGGGAATTCCTGCCTCCTTCTCCCCTGGAGCTGTGCTAATCCATCCTCGGGGTTTAGGGGATGCTCAGAGATGCTGAGGCCATCCCCTGCTAAAGCCTCCGGGCGAGGTGCTTTTGTTGTAACCACCCATTTCCTCTCCCTAGAGCAAAGCAGGGAGGTAAAGTGGGAGCAAATATTCCAACAATAATGAAGTGATGGGATTAAAATGACTCCTCCAGTTAACAGCAGTCGCCCAGCTCTGGTGCCAGGTTTAGTTTGCTGTGTAGCATCTGCCAAGCACCTGAAGATCTCAGGGATCCCGCTGGTGTTTTGTGGGGTTATTCAGGCACTCTGCTCTTTCAGATTTTAACAGGAGCTGGCTCTAACCGGGCAGAAGAGGTCTAAAGAACCTTTTATGTACAGACCCCGAGTCCTGAGCATGAGCCCTGCCCATTCTCTGCTGCCATAAATAGCATGAATCATTGCCTGTGCAAACCCGTCATAATCTGATAAACATCAAACAAAACATCCTTCGCCTCCTGCAAATAACTCAGGCCGGAGTCAAAATAAGTGCCGGCAGAAAGAGAGTGTTCTTGCAGCAACGGGATTTCCAGGAATGCTGGAAATTCCAGGGTTTTGGGCTTTCCTTGCCCAAAAACCTCCGCTGTCCGAAGGCTCTTGGTGTTTGAGTCCTGTTCACCTTGGCACCTTAATTTTGCCTCTCTTTTTTCTTAAGCCGGTGCTGAGCCGGAGCGAGAACTCTGGTTCCATACCAAGGAGCTGTTTGAGGGGCCTGTGTGGCTTAGTGGATAAATCAGCAGGTTTGTCCCCTTGCAGCTCACCTGTCCAGAACAGCCTGTGGTCCTAAAGGAGGAGAAACCCCTCAGCCTAAGCTCGGTGGGTTTCCATCACGGAGGTTCTGCTCTGGTGTGGAGCAGCCGATGGTGCCGAGGCCAAGGCTGTGGGGTGCACCCATGGGAAACCCCAGCCCCACCTTGTGTGGGACCCTGGGAGAAGTTTTAGGATGTGGCAGTGCCAGTCCTGCCATCCACGGCTTCTCTGCGGGTCCCCTCCTCCATCCACACCCAAAAGAAAGGTGGGGAAAGGATGGGAACCCATTGGAACACAAGCTCCAGGATGGAGCACACAAATAGCAAAGGAAGGAGAGATGAATACTACGATAGTCTTTAAATATCTGCCAAGGAAAACAGCCAGGAGCCAGTTTGGCTACAGGGGGAAGGCTGGAAGTTAAGGATGGATGGTCCCATCTTGGCTAAGTGGATTTCTAACCACCGTTTTCACAAAAAAAAAACCAAAAAACAAAACAAAAAGCTGAATGATCCGGTTCATTTTCCTGGGTGGGGGAAAGAGCTGCTAAAAGCCTTCAATAGCTCCTGTTCAGGCAATCGTGATTATGAGCAGCTGGGAGGAAGCCGGGCCTGAAGTGTGAGATGCCAGACTTGAACCTTGAACATGGTAAACAGGGGCAGGGGAATATTTGTTTTGACAGGAAACATCGAGCAATGAGAGGGACGACTGCACAGGAGTTCCCAGTCCTATATTTAAGAGCAAATCAACCTAAGGGAGGACCCTGCAAATTACAGACATCTACAAATAACCCCAGAGCTTTTGTCTCAGGTGTGGGAAGATCCTGAGGACACTGATAACAGAGACTGCATTGCACAACCTTGGGAAAGAGGGGCCCTGGTGGTGTGTCCACTCTGCCCAGCATCTTGGCTCTGCTCACAGGCTGCAGGGGAAGGTGGGGAAAGCCCAGGAGAGGATAATTATGGAACAACCTGTTGATGGAGGAAGTGGCTTCCCAACCTCCCTTTACTTAGGGCCTGAGTTCTGCTCCAAAGCTGGAAGATTTATAGCCCTCCCCATGGTTGTGTTGTGTTCTCCTTCTGGCCAGATTAGTTTAATAAATGGGAGGTAGGGGAAAAATCTGCTGAAAAGCAAATCCCCTGTAGCCATGCTGCATCACATCATTAAATAAGGACACTTTTTACTTAAGAGGAGTTGTTTGACCCATAATTACAGCTAAACTCCCATTTGGCTTTTGGTCAATGGGGACTTCTCCTATAATTTTAAAAGGATGCAACCTTTGAATTCTCACCCTCCATTTTCCAGGGGAGCAAAAAGTGATCATATAATATTACACAGCAGCTGTTTTTCAGGCTGGAAGGGGCTCTTCTCTGCTGTTATCCACAGCCTCTCTCTGAAATCAAACACTCTGTAAATGTCAAATAGCACTGGGCTCTCATTCCAGAGGTCTGCACACAATTCCTTGTGACAAAACATCGGCTGAAAACTGACCTGATTTGTGTGACACGATGAGTGTCCACTGGGAATTTCCAAATCCCAGCCTCACTGGGGCACCTGGAGCTCAGAAGATTGTGAAGGTGCCACACAATCATTATCTCACTGAAACATGTGTTAACAGCAGCATTTACTGTCCCCCAGGACTGGATTGGGCATAGCAAGAATGCAGTGGCATGTTTAGCCTTGTTGCCTCATCACCATTTTGATCTAAACCAATTATGAATCTATAAATCAGCTCTGAGGTCAGCAGGCAGCTCCTTTGGTGATAATAATAATTACATTCCTTGCATTTACACTGTATTTTTCACTTGTAGATCACAGGAGACTTCATCAAAGCAGGCAGCAGTCATTGTTTCCCTTTATTAGCAGCAGGGAAAAGGAGGTGCAGGGAAGGTAAACACCACGATTGTCCCAAACTTGGGGTCAGGTGAGGGGGGTGGCAGCAATTAGGATCTCTGTGGGACCTTATTCAAAGGAGAAGCCATAGCTGCTGACCCACTCTCTCAAGTGGATTAGCATGGACTGCTCAAAATCTAATGGTGAGAAGACAAATGGCAAGTCCTGGATTAACTACTTCAGCTTTGTCCTGTATTTGTTCTTTATTATTTAAAAATATTTGTTTTTGTTGTATTTGTATCTGTATTTGTTCTTTATTATTTATTCTATTTATTTCTTCTTTATTTTCTTACAAAATAAGTTGTCATTTCATGTCATTTCATGACAACAAGCTCTTTCTAACTGACCTCCCTTGAAGAATAGTTTCTTGGCACCACAAGCTGCTTTGTGGTCCAAAAATGTGTGTATTTGGCCACAAAAGGCCTTTGATGGAGACATGGGAGCCCTAGACCTGTGTTAGAATTCGTGGCCAAATCTTCCCATCCCTGACAAAACTTCTGGTCACGGTCTCACCAGATTGGTGCAGCTGGCCTGGGCTGCTCACAAAACTCTGGTTCATCCAGCCAAAATAATTTCATTCCTGCTTCAGCTATTGCTAAAAAAAAAAACAAAAAAAACAAAAAGAAAATAAAAAAATGGTATTTAAAGTTATTTGATTGCCCAGTACCTGGATTGTGACCAGTTGTGGGACAAGACATGAGCTGTCTTCCTCTGTGGAGGCTTTGAAAGGTGTTGGTCTCACATCCACTTCCCGGAGAGCAGGGCTACATTTTGATGCCTCATCAAATTTTTCTGCCTGTCCTCATGTGGGAAATTTCCTGTCCATATTTAATCCTTGCACAGCCTCTTTCTGCTGTCACTCCCTCTAACAATAGAGTTGCAAAAAAGGGAGTAAAACCCAAAAAGACAAGCCTGTAAAAATGTCCCCTGCATTACACCCTAAAGAAAAACATTAATAGTGCATTATCCAATTGAACATTTTCCTTTCACATCACTTTCAATCAGAACTCCAGTCTCGTTTCAAGTTTGAGGTCTGGGAAAAATAGCAATTTTTTGAAATAAGAAAATGTTGTGTTCTTGGGGGAAAAAAAGCCCACCCAACCACCAGAAAAACTACTTTTGATTTTTTCTAAGCAATTCTTCAGTACTTGATCTGCAGTGGTTTATAATGTATAAGCACATTTGTATTTTGCATGCAGCCATCTTTGGGCTTTTGCCTTTGATTGTACAAAGTTCTGACAAAAATATCCCCAGCAAGGACTATTCAGTTTTTGATTCACATTTTGGTGTCAGCAAGGGACTGAGATCTCAAAGATGGAAAGAAGTAATTTCTCATAATTTCGCAAGTCTACATGTCATTTATTTGTCTGAATCAACTCTGTGAAGGCTTCACTGCTATTACTGTCCTTGCCTCCTTCACAGGAACAGGGGATTCCCTAAGAAATGTGGAGACAAAGAGGGAAACTGGGAACAAGAGAAAGCTTGGCATCCCAACTTCTTTTACACACAAAGGTGCACTTTGCAACTTTAATTCCCCTAGGCTGGTTTGTATTCTTTCAGTTTTGCATTTCAAGAGAGGCAGGTTCACAACAAAAGCCAAATCAGCTCCATAGAGCTCTGTGCTTTGCATTGGTTTGATTTTCCTTTTTCCCCCAAAAAACAGCTAGCCCACTGCAAAGCAAACAGCTGCAGACTCACAAACTCCAAACAAAACCTGACCAGGAGGGGAAACCTCCTCGTGTCCTGCAGAAGCAGCAGAGTGTTTTATGGCGAGGGGAAGCAGTGATTTTTGGGGGCTGTGCTTGCTGGCAGCTCCCAGGACAGGTTTGTGTCTCCACCGAGTTTTGAGCAGCCCTCACCAAGTTTTGTGCTCACAGTGGACCTGAAGTGTGCATCATTTTCTGCTTTCCATGGCTCCCAAGGGTGGGGAGAGGAATCAAACCCCATCCTGAGCAGGGCTGCTTGTCCCCAGTGGAGGAGATCTGGCATGGAGGTGCTAATGTGCTAGTAAAACCAGCAAGGTGGCAAAGCCCCTGTGGATGGAGCCCACCTAGATACCAGTTCTCCATGACAGCCCATGCTTTGGCTGTGTAAACTAGCAAAGAGAAGGATCTTCTCATTGATTTCACTTCCCTAATGAATGTTCCCCTTATTCCACCTCAGGAGCAGCAGAGCTGGAACTGGAGGAGAGCGCAGTGTCATGCAAAGCAGCCACCAGCTCCTCTGGAATCTGATTTGGAGGCAGAAGGGAGAAGAGGAGCCAGATTTCCTTGGGAGATAGGCCTGGCAGACCTGGGAGGGGACAAATCTTCCTGACCTGGCAGGTGATTGCCATCCCCAGAGGAGGCTGAAAAGAGAAGCCCCCGGCAGCCAAGCACCGCCAACCCTCCTCCTCTTCCAAGGAGATAAAGCCAGCCTGTGGACAGCGTAAGTTTAAGCTGATTTAGACACAGCTGGTGTGCTGGGAGCTGAAGGTAATTTATTTCTCTTGGCTGATGACCCACTCCCTTCGAGGGCTGCGTTTTCCAAGCGCTCTCCGCTTGGCCGCAACGTTTGTACCTCTGGCAGTTATTGTTATTTTAATATTAGGCCAAGAGCTAATGTATTAGGTTAATGTATTAAGCTGGTAAACTCTTTAGCCATCCTGTCCTGGTGACACATGAAGGAGATTTTGTAGCTTGGCTTTTCAAAGCCAGCTCAGCCCAGGTCTGGCATTTAAGCGTGGTTTGTAGGATATAATGGCTGAACGCATTTCGCCCATGCCCACAGTAACTCTCTTTGACGGCAGAAGAAGTTCCAATAAACATGTCATTCAAAAGTGGATGTATTTCGGTAAAAAATAGTGAAACTGGTGCTATGAATAACCTGCAGTGCAGTTTCTATTGCTCTCCCATCAGCCAGGACCGAGATGATTAACACCAGGCCAGCCACGATATTTATATTGCTGGGATCATGGTGTGTCATAAGCAAATGTGAAATTGGTATTCCATCAGAACAGCAGGGATGGGAAGAGCCACGTAATGAGCCGGTTTTACAGGGAGAAACAAATGGGATTGTAACACAACCCTGGAAACAAGGGAGGGGTGGGGGAGCAGTAAGTGAGAGCAGTGCTGAGGATGACTTTAGGGTTAAATCAAGTCATTTCTATAAACTGAGGTGTGGGTGTTTTCTTGCCATGGCATAGCATGCATTTGGATAAATGCTGTGAACAACATATTCCCAGACCTGACCACCTTGGGAGACCATTTTATTAAGTCAATTACTTTTGTTTATTTCTGCTAAAATAATCCCCTGCCATTTTTTTTTAATTTCTATTACCCTCTCTCCATCTCTTCTATTTTATCCTTACTGGGGTTCCTGTGAATCTTCCCCTGCAAGCAGCGAGTCCCTCCCCCACCTGTGGCCCCTTTCCACCGAGTGCTATTTTGTAAGATCTCTTGTCACCAGGACTCTGCGAAGACTTAGGCATGTAATGGGAAACATGTGTCTTTCCCTGGCTCTTGCAATCTTACCCCGAGGAGCTCCAGCGAGGGCTGAAATGGGAGTGCTCTCTGTGGAGTCAGGGAGCTGATGGGGGGAAAAAGCTTTGGAGCCAGAGACAGCAACTTGGGTGTTTTCTTTTTGTTGTTTGCTCCCAGAAGTGTGGGATTTCACACCAAAATGATAGTGGCAAACGGTGGTTTCTGCTGAGGAGGTGGGGGGATTGTTGGGCAACAGCGCTTTGTGACAGGCAGCCCAGACAAAAGGGAGCAAGGGAGACATAAATGGCTTTTTGGGAAGATGGCAAAAGGAAGATGACGGGAAAACAACCCCCAGATTGGAGCCTCAGCCTGCCACAGCTTTCCACATTTTCCTGAGCAAGAGAAAAACACAGGAAGGAGCTGAAGAAGATACGGAGAGGTTGGGAAATCATCGGGATTGTAAAATTATGTTTTCATGAATCATCACCATTAAAAAGAAAAGCGTTCATCATGATACTGCATGAATGGTATATGACATATATCATACACATAATATATGGGATAACTGGCCTCATTCCTCATTGTTATTCCTTCTGGGTGACTTAATCTGTACTTTTGTGGACCAAGTTGATCCTGCAGAGAATGCAGTGCGTGCACAAGGATGTCAGGCTCAAAGTAGACGAGGTTTACTCCAGTGATTAAACCTACTCATCACCTCAGCCTCCTCCTTCTATTTTTCTGGGGTGCCAGCCAGAAATACAGTCCAGAGCAATCAGGACCCAGACCCAATTGTCATGTCTACAATCTGAGTGTGACTTGGCCTCATCTGGGATCAAACACCGGAATAACAAAGCACGCAGGATCTGGCTGGTGCCTGACAGCCAGTGCTTCTGGCTTTCCAACAGCCAAATTCATTCTGAGGAAAAAAAAAAAATACAAAAAAATCAGGCTAAGGCTGAGGCACGTTGTTGTTTCCTTACGAGTTCACTTGCAAAGGTCACTGCTCCTCTCCCCCTCCCCAGTCTCTCTCTCTCTTTCTCTGCAACTCTTTTGTTTGTGCAAGACTTCAGGAATTAAAACCTCATTTCAAGGGTTATGAGTAGACCACAGCAGCGATACATTGCCCTGATTATCAGCAGCAGGCGAGCTTTTCCCCGGCAGCCCTTCAGCTGTGCAAGTTCTCTATGGCTTACACTGATTTTTCCTGCCTGTAAATTTTTCTTTAGAGTTAACAGGGACTCCATTGCACAGACTTACCGTGATAAATTACATGGGATTATATTGTTACAGGGAATTGCCATCACCTCAGCAGTAATAGAAAGGAAAGGTTAAAAAAAAAAAAGATAAGTAGATAAAGAAGAGTAAGATGGCTGGGAGTACAGTGAGAAGAGAAATGGCCCTGGTGGGGAAGCTGATAGATGTCTTCCTCAGGTGAAAATATTCATTTATGGACAGAGCACACTGGGAAACCTTCAGATAGAAGAGTCAAACTATAGGAAAGTCATTGTCTTTATAAAAAAAAAAAACAAAAAAACGAGATTTAAGGGTTCCTGGGGTCTTATGTTTTCTAGATCTGGAGTTCATATTTTGGTGCAATGATGGGATCACCATTTTCAAAAGTGAACAGCAATATTCAGTGGCCCAACATCTGGACAGATAGAGGGAGAAACCTTGGAGGATGCTGGATTTCCCAAAAGAAGTTGTTCTCTCCCCTGGGAAATTCAGACTTCCTGCAGCAGGACCCCTGAAAACTGAGGGAGCCCCAAATCATTCAGTGCTTTTGCAATGGGCGCATCATTGATTAAAGGCCTGGCAGAAATGTTATCTTCCCTGGCCTCTTGCATAAGGCAGCCTAGATAATTAAATTGTATAATCTTTGCATCAAGCCTGTAATTCCCTGATTGCATTAGAGTATGTCTTGGAGAAAAAGCTCCAGCCTAAATGCCCCCAGAAGCATTTTGCCTTCCTGAGCAGTCTTTTCATTAGAAGGGGTCAGACTTGACATTTCCACCTCCCATTTGCACTGATTTTATCTGGGTTCAGCCTCCGGCCCTGGCACCACTTCTGATGGCTCAGAGAAAGGCTGATTTGCCACCAGCAACCCTTTCCCTTCTCTGAGCACCACCCAGCTGGGATGGAGACACCTCTTGCCCTCCTGGGGCACACAGTGGGTCTGAGATGCTCATCCCAGCCAGGTTTTCATCTCTTTCCTGGCATGCTGTCCTAAACCCTCAATAATCCACTGCTGCCCTCTCAGAAGTCCAGCTGAGCCAGGCACGTTCCCAGCAGCTCCACACAGGAGCAGGACACTCACACGCTCATAACGCCAACCTCTGCCTCTCTTTTATTTCTCTATATCATTATGGTGATGTAATAAATATGCAGAGGAGCTCCAGGCACTGGCTGTCTCCTTTGTTGGAAGTGCTGCCCCACGTTCTCCCAACTGGATATTATCCTCTGATTATACACATGCCAGAGGAATGGCTCCCGATGTCCGTGCTGCTTCTACACCGTGTCCCTGCCTCTCTGTCCTTCCCCTCGCGCTTCCCAGCCCACATTCACACGCTCCCATTACATGCCAAGCCTATATTTTAGTCCCTCTGTTCTTGCTGCAGCCCATCTTGGTAAGGGAAGTCTTGATTATAGGTTTGGCCAAGTGACTTAAATCATAGAAGAAGAAGAAGAGAAAAAAAAAAAAAAAACCAAAACATGCAGGAGCGTTGCCTTGAGGTCAAAATCCGTCAGGACTTAACTTCCATCCCGGAAAACTCCATCCTCCCCCCAAGCCAGCCCAGGGTGCACTGGGTGGAGAGCAAAATCTTCCACATGGGCTGCAAACTTCAGGCACTGGGAAGATTTCTGCCTATTTCCAGCAGTGGGAAAGCGTAGGAGCGGGGAAGTCGTATTTACATAAGTCAAGGAAAACTCTGTTTCCTCCTTCGGCAGGAAACAGAAGTTATTCTCAGAGCTTCGGCAAAAGAACGAGAAATTAAATAAAGTGCTGGCAGCCTAAACTTGTTTTATTCCTGTGGTTTTACAATCTCTGAGTAAAAATAAACACATTTTCAATCTCAGGAGAATTATTAGGGTAATAATGGCGGGGAGGGGGGGGGAGTTATTTACAGGCTCCGATGGAATCGCTCAATGAATCATGTGAACTGTAACAACAGATCCAGGGCAAGAAAATTCACATTTATGCAACTGTCTGCTTTGAGTCTTCTGTACTTTGCTCTGATGCAGCAATACAAGATTGGGCAAACCTTTGGGTGCTCCCAGCAGGAGTTTTGCCTGGGAGAAGGGTAATGATCAATACTACAGCACCCAATTTCTGACATTTTGGAGTTTTCATGGATTTTGATGGTCCTGTCCCTCCTTAAGCCTGTGATGGACTCCCATTGGTGGGTACCAGAGCAAAGCTCCTGGGTGAGGGCTCCCATCTCAGGCACAATGTGGCACAAATTTACATTGCCTTGTGATATCCAAAGATTAAATACCAATGGGGAATTTGAACGCTCACACCTTGTACTTAACATCACATTAAAAAATAACCCAGTTTGGTTTTATTGTTGTTTATCCTCAGGACAAGAGGCCAACACAGTCCTTCATCTTCTCTTCTGTGTGGAACAGTTGTTTTTGCCCAGGATATGACAAGGACATCCCTATGGCCAGCACCTTCCAATCTCCTCTAATTTGTGCTTTTCCTGAGAAATTCTATGGTATTGCAAAGACAGTTCTTTTTTGGGTTGAATTTCTGTCTACCACTGCATATTTTCTACATGCCCAAAACATTCACTGATGAATGAATGGGAGAGTTAGGTGTTTATCTAATAGATAGATACATATATACACTCACAATATATAATACAAGATATATTAAGGCCTATCACAGGCTTAAAGATGAGCAGCACCAATAATACATATATTTATGCAAAAATAACATACATCAATATATTTACACTGCATGGTTTAGACATAATTATAATTATGACATAAATTGATGACATTTAGACATAAATATATTTATCATAGGCATCACATAATCTGTCTACAGCCAGCAAGAGCTGCAGGTACAAGGACAACCCAAAGCAATTACACAAAATAGCTATGAGAGGTAGTAACAAGGGAAACTACAAGAGGTAAGTACAAGAGTAAGAGCCAGAAGTGTGTCCAAGGCTGTCAGCCCTGGGAGCATGAAGGGGACAGGAAAAAGAGCCTGGTTTCGGCTGCCAGGATGGGAATGATGCAATCAGAGTCCTGCCCCTCTCTGCAAAGCTCTCACCTTTCTCTGGGATGCCGGGAGACAAAAGCAGATAGCAGCTTGGTGAGAAAATCTCCAATTGCTCACCCCTTTCAAGCCCGGAGGAGCAGCTCGCCCTAAACAAAGCCATTCCTAAGCTTAGGCTGCTGTTCAAAGGGTAGGGGTTAAACTCGGATGCAAGCCTGTAATTTTTATAAAGAAGGCTCATGTTTCCCTTCTGGCAGAACATGTATGGAAAGGCTCGCATGGAGCCCAAGACATGCACGGGAGGACCACTGAAGCCTCCTTATCTTTGCTTTTGTTCTGCTTTCCTGGTGCTTTTTTAATCCCGGCACCGGCACTGCCTTGGGATGGACTCCCTTTTCCAGGACAAGCTTTTCACAGGGCTGAAGGGCTCTTTGTTCTCCTTGGCTGCCCCTCGGTGCTGTTTGTTGTGCCGTCCCTGGGGTGTGCTTTGCTCTTCCAGAGGGCCAGGAGTGAAGAGGAAGAGGCAGAGGATGTGAACTCCCATGTTGGAACACAAAGAGAGAAAGGAGGACCTGTTTATTCTTCTGCTAAATGCTCCCTGAGCAGACAGCGAGATTTCCTCGTGTTCAAGAGTAAAACACTAACAAAAAGGGGCAAGGGACAGGGGAATGTGAGTTGTTGGGTGTTGGAGTCTGAGATACAGAGTGTGTGCCCTTGTTTCTAATACCTAGTTCTAGGATTCAAAGAAACACTGAATTTCATATGACATGAAATTCATGAGCATGTTTTCATGGTGATAGGTGAAAACAAATGTTAAAGTTAGATAGGAAAAGTGTAAGTGTGTAGATTAGAAAGTTTTTTAAATCACTGGGTGAAAAAGTAGTTTAGAGAACAGGAGACAAGATGGAGGATTTAGGGTGCTGTCTCTTGTCCCTCTTCTTTCTTCTTCATGCTCTTCTCCGAGGGGTTTTTGGGCAGTAGTAAGTGATTGGGTAAAAAATGCCACAGTGCAGCACACAGGTGTTGGGTCATTGGGTCACTAAGAAAAATAATTTAGTTGGCATCTTTTAATTGGGTAAATGGACATATAAAAGACCTTGAAGAAGATCTTTGTCAGCCATTTTACCCCTTTTCTATCATAGTGCACATAGCTCCTTGTACCTTGTAATGCTGATAAGAAAAGAATAAACAACTGAGATGGAACAAGAGAAAACTGCCTCCCTCTCATCAATCTTCAGTTCAAAGGGAAAAAGAACCTAATCCCAAAGTCCTTAACGAGACAGTTGGGGTGCTGTGGATTCCTCCCCATGGGAAAGTGCAGCCCTGACTGGCTGTGTCATCATCTCAGTGCTTGGGTGAGCCCTTCAGACTTGTGTGGGAGTCGCCTGTGGGGCTTCCAGGGACAAAACCTGCTGGTTCCAGCAGAGCAGCTCCCCAAACCACGGCAGGGAACACACATCCATCCGTGCTGGGCTGGAAGGGACCACCTGCATCACGGGCCCAGTCACCAGCTCCTCACAAACACCTTTCTCAAGCTGCTCAAGCCCCAGCTCCTCGGTGATTTCCTGGTTAGTCCTGCAGCTGCTACCCCTGGCTTATTAAAAGCTTGGCATAAATATTGGAGTCCTTCAGTTTGCCTCAACTTTTTTTTTTTTTTTCAAGCTGAAGTCCACAGAGCCTTTTTTCTGAGGAGCACCCCGAGTCCACCATCCATGTGCCATCAGTTTTTTTTTTTTTTTTTTTAGAAAACTAGAAAAATTCAGCTAGGATGCATGCTCACTTCTTGCACTGGTTGGTTGTTTTTATTCCCCCTGCACTCTTGAGAACTAATACCTGGCTTGGATTTTGTGTTTGGTTGTCCACCATAGGGAGGAAAGTCGTCAATCATTTCACAGCCCTCCTCTCCACGTCCTACGGCCCTGGTGGTCCACAGCTGAAGCTTGAGGGCTGTGGGGTTGGTGGTTAGACCAGCCAAGTGCTCTTGTGCTCCTCCCAGCAGGTTGTCGTGACTGATTGAATCATTAAAGTGAGTAATTTGTTGTAACACAAGAACAGCTGAAACACCTTCTGCATCTTCACAATGGTGCTGCTCCACCATCCCCCTTGCCCAAACTGCACAGCCAAGGTGTGAGTCAGATCCTGGAGGTGATCTGGGCTATAAACAATGTTTTAGAGGGAGAAAGAATCCATTTCAGTGGGGGCAATTTCTCCACAGGCCAACATGCAGTTGGGAGAACTGGCAAGCCCTCAGCCCCAGGAAAGGGCAGGAAGGAGTTTCTAACTTTGGTTCTGTTTGCAGGCAGGGCCACCATGAAATCATAATAAAAAATAGGTATTTCAGGGGAAAAAGGTATATATATATATATAAATAAATATAAATAACAGGTATATATATATATATATTTGCAGGATTGTGCTGGAGGTGCTGTCCAGTGTGGCAGCCCTGCACAAATGTCATCCCAGAGTAACGGTGATGGGTCCTGGGGGTTCTCCTGACCCATTGAGACTGGAGTTCCCTTGCATTTATTGTGGACCAAGGCAAGGACATGGACAGCTAGTGCATTACAAACTGGTGCTGTCCCTGCCTGGTGGGAACCTGCTGGAGAGGCTGTACCCATGGGAGGAGTGGACAGTGGTTATCTCAAGGTCAGGCGTGCAGGAAACAACCAGGACAGCGTGATCATTGTGTAGGTGGGAGCTGCTGGTGGGGCTATCAGAGCTTCCCAGGTCAGGCAGGACACACAGGGAGTCACCCCGTCCCAGAACAAAGCAGGAAGGAGTGAAGATGGCGCCAAAAAGCCTGGAGAGAAGGTTCAGAGTCTGGTCAGAGCAACCAGCTCTTGTCAACAGAGAGAGAGACACAAGCTGAGCGATACCCATCTGGAGCTCACCCTTGCAGGGTGTCCCTCTCTTGCAGAACCTGCCCTGCTGAGGCTGGAATTACAGAACCTTTTGGTGCCTCCTTGCTTGATATTTATTTATTCCTTCATCTGAGAGTATCCTGGGCCATGGAGGAGCTCACAAGCAAATAACAACAGGAACAGGAATAAATCCACCAGCAGCATCTGTATCTGTATCACCTGAGGGTGAAAACAAACCATGATGTGGCTGCACAGCCGTAAAATCAACAGCAGCTCCCAAAAAAATCCTGAGGACAAGGACTTTGCTGGAGCACCAGACACCAGGAATGTCTTTAAGGGTTAAGGCAGAAAGCTGACAAAACCCTTAATGTTTTTACAGCACACAGACATGTAACATACAATACAGGACAATTCGTTCTATTGATGTCTAAAAATTCTTAATGGAGAAACAGGCTGTTAAAATACAGGATACTTTATAGGTTAGCTCTTCTCCATACTTCACCCTCAGGTATTTGCCAAGTTAGCAGAGGATCAGACTTCAAGTCACATTTAGGCTTCTCTAGAGCAGTTTTTTCCACTATAAAAGCATAGCTCAAAGACATACATATTAATGAAAAAAAGAGCTATTCATTCTTGTCACACATTTTGTCCTCAGAACAGTTGCAAATCCTGCATATCATTTTTTTTTTGTAATCAAAGGGAAATAAAACATCTTTTATATAGTTGGACAATTGTCCACAGTTTTTCCCAAGAATGGAAAACAGCCCTAAAAATGGAAAGCAGGTGGGGTTTCTCAACAGCAGGTTTCTTCTTCTGCACCAGAAGAAGAAGGCTGCATCCTTGTTTTCTGTTTAAAATATTCCATAATCAATGTGGCTACTAAAAGAGTCCTGTGAGCTGGGCATCTCTTGGGAGTGCTTTTTGGTGCCTGTATTAGCTCTATTTGTCTACAGTTCCTTTAACCAGATGGAGAAAACTTTTCTGCTTTCCTACTGTACCACAGCAACCTTGGCATCCCACCTTTCCTTTCCACTGCTTCAAACTTGAGAAGCTCTGCAGATTTCTTTGATGTTGCTGTTGGCTTGGGGGTGTCACAGCTGAAGGAAAAACAGGGGGGCATCTTCAGAGATTGTTGAGAGAAGAAGCATTTTGGCTTTTGCTTTAAGAACACCAGAGAAATGCAGAATATAAGAGAAGGGGGCAAAATGCTCAACAAAATAATCCTCACTGCAGGTCTGGGGGTCTGAATCTCACTGGTATTTCTGAGGATTTGCTTCATTACACCTAAAGATCTTCAAGAACTCGGAAGCCTCCTTGGTAGGAACTGAGGTGGCAAAATTGCACCCCTCTGGCAAATCCTTTTTTCCACACCCAGGTGGATCCCAATGATGCACAGAGTCACACCATTATTTCAGACATGGGTTATCAGCAACACACACAAAAAAAATGCAGGGTTAGAGGAGCAACTTCCAGAATAAAAGCTTCTGATAAACCTGGAAATACTCTCAGACCTCCTGTAGCACAGGAACAGCCAGGAATAGTTAAGTGAGTGCCAAAGCAAAACCCTTGACCTGAACAACTGCACATTTCAGAGACATTTAAAACAAAATCTCAGGCTGAACTCAGAGGCATGAGAACAGGATAGAAAATTGAGATGATATTAATGAGGCACAAAACGGGTCAGAGTTTAGTTTGGGGTCAAATTTTGGGACCTTCCTGGCTTTTCTGGATTTTTGTTTTGTTTGAGCACTCTAACTCGGTGGGAAGTACTCAGTGCACACCTCCAGCTTGTTTTCCATTCAGCAGCACAGCATCCCTCCCAGATAAACCAGTCTGAACCACCCTTGCTTACTGTGTCAGCTAATGGGGGGATAAAGGCAGAGAAGATGGTTCCATTCTGTTGTTTTTCCTCCCACCTTTCTTCTTCACTGCCTGTCACCGATACTCTTTCCTCCTCCTCTCCTCCCCCGCTATTAAAACAAAACATCTGCCACAGTTTTAAGATGTTTTGGGCCTTTTCAGGCTGCTACCAGCAAGGACAGGACTTGGCAGGGAGGGAAGCTGAGCGAGAGCCGCAGCAGGTGAAGGGTTTTCATTCCCCCCGTTACTTCAGTCAGCTGCCACGACCATGGAGCGTCCACGGGAGGCAATGGTAATGATTTCCAAACCCTAAAGAGAGCTCTGGCAAGGCTGGACTGGGGCTTGGCCCCATCCCTCAGAGCTCTGCAGAGCTCAGCTGGTGACTAGTCGCTGCGTCACTCCTTTATGATTAAATTCCCGTTAAGTTTAAAATAATAACGCATCCTTAGTGGAGTAAGAAGCTCTGGGAGAAGAAAGAAACAAGCCTTGGTGGGGTTCTTTTGGCCAGCAGTGAACTAAGGGCCAAACCCTGAAGAATCATATGGGAAAAATGGCTCTCAGACCATGCTTTTCTCCTGTTAAGGCACAGGGCTTATCCTTGCATTTTCTGTGACCACAGAATCCAGATCCACCGGTGAACTAAGACCCTTTATACGGTTACAACAAGGAAAAAATGCTGGACAAGGCACATAAATTATGATGTGTGAACTATGAGGTACAGAAGCGCCCAAGTCTTTCAGCAGACAGTTTCTCAGAGGGGCTGATCAGAACAACCTGCACATTTCTGTCCAAGATATTTGGTCTGACATTCTGTTCTCCCGGCTCCCTGACCCTTTTTTTCATTATCTGTCTGCTTGCTGTCCTGTGAAAGAGCCAAGCAGATGCAGCAGAGGGCTCACCAGCTATTTTGGCATGCCCAGTCACATTCCCTGAAGGAAAATAGGTCCATGCCACTGGATCCCAGATCAGGGAGGTCCTACCACCTTTACCACCAGGATTTGTCCATGCAAAAATTATTACAGCAGCAATACTGATAATTATAATTAATCACCTTGGCTTATGTTTCTTCCCCTGTATTTCTTACAGTCCTGCTGGGGAGAGACTATCAGTTTGTGTCTAGCCCAGTGATAATACCTTACTTGTTTTAGCACCGAAATGGAAGAAAAAATCCTAGAAACTTTCACTAGTGGGTCAAAATGAAATTTTTGGCTAGACGTGAGATAAAACTTTTAACTTCATTTGGGGGCCATATAATCTTTTTGGATAACCTTCTCCTTCGGTTCAAGTTAATTTTTGAAACTGAAGCATGATGAAAAGCAGATCTGAAACAGGTGAACACTCAGAAAAAAAACCCAACAAAATGAAACATTGCAGCATTTCAACGGCCAACCTTTGCATTAAAGAAACACTGATAGAAAAGTAGAGATGTTTTCCAGGGCTCTCTCTTCTCGCAGGACCTGCTCACCAGATTTGAATCCATTCACTGTCTTTCTCTTCCACATTTGGAGGGATGAACTTGTGGTAGAACTTCCCTGGGAGCAGATGTGGATGAGGCACTTTGGGTCAGCCCTGCCTCCCCATCCTGGACCAGCACCCCACATAGATCACCACCCCCCCAAATTTTGCATGGGGAGTAGCCACCACCATCATATTCCCCTTGGAAAGTGGAGGAGCTGCTGAAATTATGGAAGTCAAGTGAATTGTAACACCCTGCTCAGCTAATTACAGCAGGCTCCCTGGTGCTCGGGTCCAAGGTGTGTAGAATAGGTAGAGCAAGAGTAAGACACTGGCAAACACTCATTTCTGCTTGTGGTCACCCAAATGACTTCTCTGCTCAGAGCTCATTCACATCAAAGTCAGGTTACACTGGAAAAGGTTTTTAAAAGAAGCAAAAGAAGAAGCTGTAAATCATCTGGAGATCAGGGTGGATTCCTCAGGAGCACGGGGTTGGGGCCAAAGGCAGGAATGCAGCTTTTAATGGCCTTGCTCATCCCCTCAGTGCTGTATCCCAGAGCTCCTCATGGTGTGCAGTGACAGCAACACCAGCTTGAGGGACAAGACAATAAAAGAGGGTCCCTGCTCCAGGCAGCACAGCCAGGTCACACCAAGGCATCACAGCCTCATCCCTGCTGCCCAAAGACACCTCCCTGCTCAGCTGCTGTCCCACCATGTCTCCTCTGGACACTGATGGCTCCTGGGATGATTTGTCTCAGATTATTAAGGATTTAGAAAGTAAAAGAGGGCTCCTCAAAGTCCTGGGGAGCTCTACCTGGTGTGCACAGAGGGTTTGGTAACACCACCCTCTGCACATGCAGAGGGGAGAAGGAGCAGAACTATTAATCTTCTGTAATCTAGCTGGAATTAAGTGACAGTGATGGAGTGCCTTGTAATGGACTTCCTGAGTCCTCACACAAACGGAGGAAGTGACCACCCTTGACCAGGTTTCTGCTCATGTTGCCTGTTTCCCTGCCTGTGTTACACATTTTCCCTTTTGCAATCAGCTGCGACCCCGCTTGAGCAAGGCCAATGAGTTAATGCTCAGCCAGCCTGTGGGAATGGCTTCTGGAGGGGCCCTGGGAAGTGGTTTGCAGGGTGCCATTGAGCTGAAAGCCTCAGGAAGGTCGGCTGTGTACCAGGAAGGCAGCTCTGGCATAGCCAGCCTCAAGTCCCCACTGCCTGAGGAAATCTGACCAGTCCCAAAACACTGGGCCCTCCTGGGCACACCAAGAAATGCTGTCCTTGGGCTGTCCCTGGGCCATGGAGAATGTCCAGCATTCCTGGTCCCTCCTCAGCAGCAGAGACATGTCCAACAGAGCCAGCAGCACAGGAGCTGCTGGAGCCTTTCGAGCCCTTCTGGGGGAGAAGACGGCTTTATTTTTGGAAAGCATCATTTCAGCTCTATTGTCCTGGCATATCCATGTCACAAATCCATGCTGGGGACACCTCCCTACCTCATGCAGGGCTTGCACAACCCTCCTTGGCGTTGACAAGGGACCATGACCTTCCTCTTTGAGGCAGTGCTGCCCTGCCAGCTGGGAGCTCTGGCAGCCAGGCCCTGGCAGGATTGTGAATTCCCTGCCTCCCACCCAACGAGCCGGCCATGAACAGACCCCGAAGGCTCCTGTAGAGGAGTCAGAGTGAAAGAAAAAAGAGACCACAGCTCATGGCCTGTGGGAACTCCCAGCCACCCCAAAGGGAAGAGACAGTGGGTGCTGCAGCCAGAGAAGGGCAGATTTGGAGTCTGTTCCCAGCATCCCGACCTCGGGCTCAGTCTGGCAGTCTGTGTGGGCTCTGCCTCTGGCATCAGGGCTGGCAGGAGGAGGGAACTGCAGGAGAAAGAGAGCTCGGAGAAATAAATCCCTTTTCCAGTCTGGCCCGGGAGTCAGCACAAGGACAAAGAGAGGGATGCAGAGGAGGGGCAGAAGCGACCTCAGGAGGACAACAAGCAGCACAGTGAGATGTCTCACCAGCCAGCCCAGCCCTCATTAACATCACCTCCAAGGACAACAGCTGGCCCATCACACCTCAGCTCAGGTGTGGGCTTTGATTTTTTACATCTTTTCCCACAACAAACTCAGGCACGCTGAGCAGGAGGGAGCTGGAGAGAGGAACACCCCTTGACACCAGCTCTGGATTTGGCCCCTTGGCCCTGATATGTTCCAAAACAAAAAATTATGTTATCAGTAGCATTCTGTCCCTCTCCTGCAGCCCATCACTCAGCACAGATCCACCTCTGATCTCCACAAATGTGGATTCACTCCTGCTGCAGGGGAGGGTCAGAATCAGGCACTCTGTGCTACCCTACAGTCCTTTGTTCTCTTTCTTCCTTTTTCACCTTCTTTTTGTTTTCCCTCAGCTGATTAAACCCCCAGTTACTTGCTGCCTGAGTCAGGAAGGTCTAAAGATTTAGTAAAGATTTCAGGCTATGGTCCAGTGGGTTTTTGTCACTTACTTGTCTAAATAATGCAGGAAAAGCTCCTGCTTTGCAAGCCAGGGCTCCATGAAAAGTGCAGAAGAGCAGAGGTGCAAATAGAAACCTTGGTGGCATTAGGTGTTGTTTTTCCAAACATTCCCCATCAGTAAGCACACAGTCTCTCAGTGCTGCACGGTCCCACCGAGGTCTTTAAATTGTATTTCTAGGATTTCTCTAAAACAGGGGCCTCAAGCTTTTAAATACAAAGGGAGCTGGGGAATGGTTTCTTTAGCAAGAGAATTGAGCAAATCAGAGCTTTTTGTCTTTTTTTTTTTTTTTTTTTTTATGGACATCTGCTGGGGTTTGTGTTTTTTGAGTCGTGGGGGTGAAGGAGGTTGAGGGCAAAAGAGAGGTTTGCAGACAGGGTGAGCACAACATATACTGGAAAAAATCCCGGATGCTATAAATGGGAGCCCCCTAACAGTGCAGCTCATCTGAAGCAAAATGAAAATATCAGGCATCCAAGAAACATATGTGCAGATGGCTTGGAGCCCAGCCTCCTTACTAGGGCTCTGCATTAAATAAAATGCACCAGGTCATGTTGCTATAGATATAAGAGATTACTGGGTGCAACGCGCGCTTCGCTGTGAAGCTGCAGGTTTTTAAACAATTGCAAATACAGACCTTGTTTATGGATCAAGTAAATGGCTTCAGTCAAGCAGAGCAGCGCTTTTTGGAGTTTTTTGTGGGTTTTTGGGTTTTTTTTTTATTGCTGGGGCTGGGGTCAGGAGGCTCCTGCTCTGTGAGATTGTGCTCAGGAGGAGCAGCCTCGCCACTCACGTGAGAAGCAGCGTCCAAGAGGGCTCTTGACTATAACCTGTATTTTTGAAGGATGATATGAATCAACCCAGAGCCTTGGCAAGACCTCGCTGCTGGGGCTTTTGCTTTCAGCCAATGTCAATTATGTCATTACTGAGCCTGCAGAAGCTATTACTAATGTTACTTTTACAGTTCACTGCCGACCAGAGAAAAGAGTTTTTCACACTGTTGTCGTTTTGTTGGAGCAAGACTATACGAATCACAGATGGCTTCCCTGCCAGATGTAGCCTCGCAGGACGGCAGTTTGGGGTTTACAAGAGGTTTAATGAAAACTTGGCACTTTACCAACTTTTGGCAAATACTCTTGGGCTGTCAACTCGCACACAAGCAAATCAAGATCCTAAAAAAATGTCTAATGACTTGTTCTCGCCGAACGAGGAGGTGAAAAGTTTTACCTGAGAAACAAAACCCCAATGAGCAAACCAATCGTCTATCACGCTGGGCCTGAGCTCATGATCACTGAGGTTCCTGAAAGCTCTCACTGAACTCTGGATCTGTTCCCAAATCCTTGCTGTTGCACTTGAGGGGTCCAACATATTTCTGCTGACACGGAACACGGATGGTGAGCTGAGGGGGGAAGTGACATCCAGGTGTGTCGAAAATCACATCATCCTTACTTTGATGTCTGCTGCTCCTTTTTTATTGAGTTATGACTTTGCTGGCCTGGCTGAGAGTTCCTTCACTGGCCTTTCTGCTCGGTTGGTTTCTTCCTTGATGACACAAGCAGTTCATTAAAACTGTGCTGAAAGAAATTCTCGGGTGTCTGCCTCCGGATGTAGGACTCGTCCCCTACTAAACATGCTGAAATTGTGCAGGAATAAACCAACATCTTTGGATGCAAGCTGGAAACTCTGCGTTTTTGGAGTTTTCAGGAATATTGCTTCCTTTTCTCCATTAGTGAAAGTGTGTGTTAAGCAAGGCCTGACATAGCACAGTGTCACTTCAGGCACAAATTAGTTTATGAGTCTCTACATTTATCCACTCTCATCATCCTGGACCAAGTTTCATCCTGATCCCAATGGCCAAATGGAGTCAGCTGCAGTGATTTGGCTGTGATGCTTCTTCAGTCATGGTTTGGATGAGAAATTAGTTCTTAAATCCCAGTAGCCCCCAAGTGCTGCCTCATGGGTGCAGATTGTGCACCAGTGGGATGGAGCATAAAGGTGCCTGGACATACGAAAAATGCATTTGGGCCATTCAAAAAATCATCTCCAGCAAGCAAACCCTGAAGCATTATTCACAGCACAGCCCGAGGCAGTCAGCCTGGCTCATCTGTGGGCCCTTAGCAGTCTCCCAGAACCAACTGCCTTTGCCTCAGCCTGTCTGCCTGTCTTTAAATATCTTCATCCTGAGCCTTACTTGAATGGTAGATTTTTTTATGACCACTGGTGCACAAACCAGATGACTGAATTCTCTAGAGGGAGGAGGAAGTAGCGCTTTACATCCAGGTGGCAAAGGAATTAATAAAAGAGCTGGAGAAACATAATCACAGAGATGTCATCCTTTTTCCACTGGCTGAGGTTTGGATGCAAACCTGATACCTAATCCTCCTTAGAGTTCCTGTGGATTCATCTCCTTCAGAATCTCTCTTAAACAGAGTTGTTCTGACTTTTTCTGTGCCGGGTGCTCTGAAAGCTTACAGAAATTAAGTTAATTTATAAGGTGCAAATTGAATCAGCATCCCTGAGACAAGGATCACCAAGCACTATGGGTCTCCCTCTTTTTTCTGTGGTGTTTCAGATCACGGAATCCTAGAACAGTTTGGGTTGGAAGAGACCTTAAAGACCATTCAGTTCCAACCCCATCCAACCTGGCCTTGAATATTTCCAGTGATGGGATGTTAGGGAAGCTATAAAGGAATGTAAATCTCCCCCTTTTCTTTCCCCCAAAAAGAAAAACTGTAAGTGTCAGGCTTTATTAAATGAAATTTTTAATAATCTGCAGTTTTATAGAAGGACTTTGGACAGGATCAGAAGAAATCTAGTGGTTTGTGATAACTAGCCTATAAAAAGTGCCATGTGTCTTTTAATAAAACATTGCCTTGCTGGCCTGGGAGTGATATTGCAAATGAAAGGCTGCAAACCAGCGTAATATTCCCTACTTTATGCAGCAGAAGAGACTGAGGACAGCAGTAGCCATGATAATAATCAGCCCTGAAATATGTTCTGCTTGAAGTTATCTTTTCTTGGAAAGGCCTTTATCTGCCCAGTGGTACCACTGTACCCCAATCTCTGCTCTGCAAGTGCTTCTCTGTAGGTGGCCCAGGAACTGCCCTTTACTGTGATCTGGATGGGGCTGAAGGTTGGAACTCTGAGGCAGTGACCATGAAGCTCAGAGATGTGGGAGAGGATGGTTTAATTCCCTTTTATCCCATAAACTGCTAATGGGCCCTCAGCTGAGGCAGCTGGGGCAGATTTCATCTCACTGTGCTCCATCTGTGCTCAGTGAAAAGAGGAAGAGGGAGTATTTACAGGAGCTTGTAGTGACAGGATGCAGGGGAATGGCTTCAAACAGAAAGAGGGCAGGGTTAGATTCAATATTAGGAAAATTTCTTTATTACAAGGATGGTGAGGCACTGACACCTGAGAAGCATTGGATGCCCCACCTCTGGAAGTGTCAAGGTCAGGTTGGATGGAGCTCTGAGCAACCTGGTCTGGTGAAAGGTGTCCCTGACCCTGGCAGAGGTTGGAGCAAGATGATCTTTCCAACCCAAACCATTCTATGATTCTGTGATTATTCTAGATAATCACATCTCCAGAAAAGTTGTGAAAATCTACAATCTGCACCAGGGAGGTGCCAGTGTCTCTCCATTGGCTAAAGTGGCAGCTAGTTAATACAGCTCATATTCCTGTGAACCAACCTTCCTTCCCTCCTTCCTTCCTTCCTTCCTTCCTTCCTTCCTTCCTTCCTTCCTTCCTTCCTTCCTTCCTTCCTTCCTTCCTTCCTTCCTTCCTTCCTTCCTTCCTTCCTTCCTTCCTTCCTTCCTTCCTTCCTTCCTTCCTTCCTTCCTTCCTTCCTTCCTTCCTTCCTTCCTTCCTTCCTTCCTTCCTTCCTTCCTTCCTTCCTTCCTTCCCTCCTTCCCTCCTTCCCTCCTTCCCTCCTTCCCTCCTTCCCTCCTTCCCTCCTTCCCTCCTTCCCTCCTTCCCTCCTTCCCTCCTTCCCTCCTTCCCTCCTTCCCTCCTTCCCTCCTTCCCTCCTTCCCTCCTTCCCTCCTTCCCTCCTTCCCTCCTTCCCTCCTTCCCTCCTTCCTTCCTTCCCCAGAGTGCATAACTGTTAATGTTTAACATTCCCCAACAAAAATCACAGCATTATTAATTTTCGTGCCCTATATACCTCTGGAATGGCAAGAGGAGAAGCCTGGCCCAGTGATCCATCATCCCAGGCTTTGAAATAGAGCCAGCTCCAGTGAAATTTG
Organism: Cyanistes caeruleus; assembly: GCF_971803275.1. Classification (NCBI taxonomy): domain Eukaryota; kingdom Metazoa; phylum Chordata; class Aves; order Passeriformes; family Paridae; genus Cyanistes; species Cyanistes caeruleus. Next base: position 30,576,687 of record NC_141709.1, on the reverse strand, counting down.
AGTGAGCCCTCAGAAACACAAGGAGGGCTGGAGCAACAAGTGCACTATGATATCACCCTCTGCTCCTTTCTGGGGAGAAAACTGTTTATCGGATGTGTAGGAGAGAAGAAAGAAGCAGAAAAGCACACACATATATTTAAATATTAAAAGCTGCCCCAGGAAAGAGCTTAAAATATGAAGTCATTTCCTCGATGAGCTTAAAACATTATTTGTCATCCCTGCTGAAAGAGGAGAGAAAGGGAAATGAAAGAAGGACAGGAAAAGCACCCTGGGTGTTTGTGGCTTGAGGGGAAGGTGCTGGGTTACACCGAGAGCTGAGACAGCCTCCAGGGTGCCCCTTGGATCTGCTCCTGGCTGGCTCTGAGCACCACAGTGGCAGAATTCCTGGAGGGGAACAGATGAGCCTTGGCAAAGCCCTGGTAGCACCTGGGGCTGGTTTACATTTCCTTACCATCCAGGCATTTGTCAGAGCCTCCAGCCAAGCAGCCTCCAAGGAACAAACCTTCCTGTGCCCAGTCTGGGCTGTGGATAGCAAATCCCACCAACCCCCTGGAGACTCCCTAAGCAGCTTTAGTTGTGTAATAAGAGGTATCTTATTGGGTTCTGGGCTGGATTTAATGGATTCCCCTGCATATCAGAGCTAATTGGGTGTAACAAGGTGCCATTACACAAGTGAAAAGTTAAAAATGCCATGCAGGGGGCTGTTGTGACCCAAGCGCAGGGCCCAGCTCTTGGCCTTGTTGAACCTGACAACAGCCACACTCTCCATGGTTTGTGTTTCCTTCTGCTCATGCTGAACACTCTGCAGAAGCTCTGGGCAGCCCCTGTGGTGGCAGAGCAGCAGGATGTGAGCAGTGTAAAAGTACAGGCTGGCACAGGCATCTGTGGGATGCTTGGCTCAGGTCCTGTTTTGTTTATTGGTATGGATGCAGCTGAGGTGTCCTGGAGAGGACCATAAAATCATGAAATCAGCATGGTTTGTGTTGGAAGGGAATTCAAGGCTTATCTCATTCCACCCCTTACCATGGCAAGGACACCTTCCACTATCCCAGGTCGCTCCAAGCCGTCTCCAACCTGGCCTGGAGCACTTCCAGGGATGGGGCAGCCACAGCTCCTCTGGACACCCTGTGCCAGGACCTCTCCAGCCTCTCAGGGAAGATGAAGCCATGGAGAAGACATCTGGGAAGGGGCCCTGGAAACTTTCTGCTTCCATTTGAGCTGCCCCTGAGCAGCACAACAAGACTTGCTCCACAGGGAGCCTGTGCTCTGCCCAGCAGCACTGAGCTGCCCTTTGCAACCAGGGATTTCTTTGGAGCTGAGCAATCCAGCTGCTGCTTGGCCTCTGGATTGTGCAGCTCCAAACGTGTCATTGGTTCCCTGTTATCAAGGGCTCTGACTCAGAGCTCAGGAAAACATTGCCATTCCAATCTCTGGGAGCTGGATATTTTTTTCCCCTGGCAAATTTGGCTCGAGCCACGCCAGTTTTGTGAAAAATTAGAGTGTCTAAGAAAAGAGGAGACTGTTAATTTTTGCATATTTGCCTATTATAAAAAGCTGCACTTCCAGCATCTTGTGACTCAGCTGAGGGAAACTTCACCATTTCTTTTTTCTCCAAAGAAGAAAATAAAAATGGTGGTAATAACTGGTATGTGAGGTATTTTTCTTTGCTGAAACCTGGATCAAGAACCAAAGGATGCTGACACAAATTGGCTAAGCAGTGTTAGTGCTTGGGACAGCAGCAAATCCTTTCCCTCTCTTGTGCTGCTGCAGATCCCAGCACACACTTGGCAGCACAGCTGGGTGAATCTGCACTTCCCTGGAAGCTGGAGCAATCTCTGAACAGCCTCACATTGGGTAAAACCACGTTTTAGTGGGGTTTTTTGACAGCTTGGCCATACCCTAAGAGAAGCTGCCCTGCCAGGAGAGCACTCAGGCCTCTGAGTGCACCCTTGGTGCTGCACAAATGACAGAATTAAATGCAGCAGAGGGGGCTGGAGTGGCTCTGCTGCCCCTCTGCACCAGGGGAATGTCACACAGCCAGCAGGTCCTTGCTGGCAATAAGGGAATGGGACATTCCTGTTTGTCTGTGTGCAGCAGATGGGAAAACAGCAGGGAAGCAGTGGCCAGCAAGGCAGCAAGGGGTCCATAGCAGGTCAGCACCTGGAGCTCCACAGACATTGCCCTGAAGCAATAAATGCTGCCAGTTTAATACTGCACAACCCCACAGGGATGTGAATGCTCCCTGGGTGCTCCCCGAGTTCATTTCAGCTCATTTCAGCTTCTGCCAATGCACATTTTAAAAAAATAATATTTCTGAAGGGTTATTAATCCAGTTTTTGGGCAGAAGGACCCTGCAGTGCAGCCACCTGCTTTACATGGATCACATGGATCATCCAGCTTCAGGCAGCAGCATCAACATCACAGTCGTAACTTCTGGTCTCATTTTCATCAAATGTGGAAAGGATTGGCTTATTCCCTGCTCTGCATAATCATCTCTATTAATTTTATTTTTTTTTTCTCTTCTTTTTTGGTATTTGAATTTAAAAATAGCGAAGTGGAATTTGTCAGCAGGGTGAACTTCAGCACTAACCACAAACACAGACCTGGCTGCAGGAAGCCGTGAGCTTGGAGGCATTAGCACGTTTTTAGTGTTAAAAGAAAGAAATGGTGAGGAAAATCTGTTCCCTGCTCCCTCCAAGTGTGCTGATCTCTGTTCAGCCTTCCCAGCCTGGTAGTGTGAGAATCAGCAATGCCCACTGAAGCATAAAGAGGGAAGGGTGAAGGGGGGAATTTTCAACAGCACATCATTAGGAATGATGGCATTGCCACGGTGAAAACCTGCTGAGCCATCTTTCCGTGCTCAGAGCCAAATGAAGGTTGGTTGAGGCAGGTTTGGTGAGGTTGAGAAGCAGAAATTTCGTGACTTGTGACAACAGACAAGTGTGTGCTTGTGCCCCCAACTCTGGGCTTTCCTTGCACACCTCCCTGCTGTGCCCTCAGTATCCCCAGGAAGGTGTCAGAGACACTCAGATTTCAAGGAATCCTGCCTTACATCCCCTGCCACTTCTAAGGGACAAAAGGATTTGGTTTACCTGGCACTTGGCAAGAGGCTTTGCTGCAGGAGCATCCGTGGGGAATGAACAAAGAACACCCACCCAGTACCTTCCAGATTTCCATTTGCCTCCTTCTGTTGCAGACACCATGTTGTTATTGATATTTTTTCTCCTTTGCTTCCACAAAAGGTCACCAGTCTAAAGCAGCCATTCTCACTCCAGCAGCCTTTCACCCACAGAAAGTGACAATTCCCTGCCAAATGTCTCAGTCTCCAGCCCTGCAGCTGAGGGGGCTTGTCAGTCCAGAGGAAAAAATTTTAGCTGCCACCTGACATCGAGGTTTTCAAGCCTGGGAGAAGGAAGGTGAGAGCTGAGTGACTTTCAGCATCACCCTGAGCAAACAGGACCTCTGAGAGTCCTGTGTCTGCTTCCAGATTTCCCCTGAGCTTCCTCCTTCTCCCTTTTGCCCCTTTCTCCCTTTCTCCCAGCCCCTGCCCTGACACCATGCAGACATGTGCTTTTCCTCATCCCAGCAGACATTTATTAAGGCTTTTGCTGGCAATTTTCCCTCCCCATTTATTTTTTCCCAAGACCTGGATGAAAACTCATTTTCTAAAGTCAATTTTCAGATTTGTTCTCGATTCTTTTGCGAGAGGGACAGGTTCCCTGATTATGCAGGGGATTATTATCCTTCCCTGCAGCCAGCCTGTGGCCACCACAGTTCCTCAGGACACTCTGAGGCCATGCCTACCCCCTCCTCACTGTTGTACCCTTCTGAGACCCCTGTCTGCGCTTTGGTTTGGCTTTTCTGTCAATAACCTTGCTGGAATGGGTCTGGGATTTGTCAGGAGAAGGATGTTTTCCTCACACACAGCTTAATACTGAGTTTGGACCATTTGTGATCCATCTCTGCCTGACGTTTTCTGCACTTTGAGAAACCCACACGGCCTCGAGTGGAATTAGATAACCCTTTAATGGTGCTGTGGGCAGCAGTGCAAAGGGGTCAGGGTGAAAAATGTCAAAAGTCTGTTTGAACAATAAGAACAGTTGCTTTGAACCAAAGCAGGGCTTGTTTATATCCTAACACAAGGTTCATCCAGGTTAGGTGTGCTGGAGAGCGAGGCACTGCACTCCTCCTCAGCTTATCAGCAGAGAAGATTTTATTCATTCCTCAGACAAGCCCTTGGACCCAGGCAGAGCTCCCAAGAGGAGACACTCCCCTGACTATGTCAGATTTCAGAAAAACACCACAACAACAGCCTTGCTTAGCAGATACTGATGTTTCAGAGAGGAAAGTGCATTTTTTCAAGGCAGAAGGCAGCAGCCTGGAGTTCAGTTACATTGTCGAGGTGATTAATGTGTTATTTAGGGAGCAGACAGAAGCAAGGAGCCTGAGAGAGACCTCCTTCCCCCTATGCCTGCCTTCAAGTGCTGAAAAATCCCCACAGACAAAAAAACCCCAACAAATTCACTCATGCAGACACTGTTTTCTGACTTCCTAAGGAGCATGTGAGGTACATTGTGTGTATGACAGGAATGACCCAAACTTGTGCCAGCTGAAGACAAATTCTCATGTTTAATTCCTTCACAGACTCAGCTTATCAGAGCACCCAGGCTAACAACAAGCAAAAGCAACATTGCAAACAAAAATCCCAAGGGAAACAAGCAACATCTGGTTTATCCTTTTAGACATGTGAGAAGCAGGACCCAAACTGGTGTGGGCTCTGTAGCAGAGCCACCAAATCTCCCTCCCCATCTCCTCCCCTTTGTATGACAGAGTTGCCTGAAAGGAGAGGGAAATTTATCCCAAATATGAGGATCCTTGAATGACAGAGGTTCAGTAGAACTTCTCAGCTTTGGCATCACAGGGGAGAGAATTTGCTGTCATTTGTGTCCTGAGTGATGGAGGTGGGGGCAGGACAGAGTGTGACATTTAGCATCCACATCCAGGGGGGGATGCAAGGAGTAAGGATCTCATTTTCCTCCTGGGTGCCAGACATAATCAATACTCTCTGCACCAGCTCAGAAATGCCAGGCTCTGATTCCTGAGCGGGAAGTAGAGACCTCTTGGGCATCCCCTGGCAGATCTTCTCCCTGGAATTCTGTGTCCATGTCCATAGGGCTGTGCAGCCCTAGCACGTGTATTTTGCAGGGTATATTTTTCATCACATGGTTTGCCCTCTCTCCTCCCTCCCTCCTCCCCTCCCCTCCCGGGGAATCCAGCACAGTGCCCGCATTCGGCATAGGCTGAAATGTATAAATAAACCAACATTTTGCTGGGTCAGCCCTCCGTTGGCAGCCTCCTCGTACTTTGTCACTGCAGGCCACAAACTCCACTTACAGTGACCATCTTGTCTTGGCAGGACTCCTTTGCTTATTCACTCCCTCCCCAGCTCTGCTGCTTGGTGCCAAAGCACACCAAGAGCCCCTCAATTGCCCTTGGCTTCCCCTCTGCAGAGGAATGCTGAGCTGTGGGGACAGCCCATGACATAGGAAAGGAAAAGGGATGAAAATGTTGCTTGCCAGTGCCCAAGGAAAGGGAGGAGCTCTGTGCTGGCAGGTCCTACTCAAGCATGGTCCGTAGGGAGAACTGAAGGAGGAGTTTGTGGCTCTCACCATAGGCTTCCACAGGGGGTTTCAGGTACCCTCACACAGTAATAAGGATAAATATCCCTTGGCCCTGATGAAGAGAGACATTTTATGGAACAAAGAATCATTAAAGTTGGAAACGACCCCTAAGATAATCTATTTTTACTCATTCCCCCAACAGTGGCACCTCCACCACTAAACCATGTCCCCACGTGTCACATCCACATGCTTTTTGAACACTTCCAGGCTGGCAACTCCCCCACTTCCCTGGGCAGCCTGTTCCAATGCCTGACCACCCTTTCAGTGAAGATTTTTTTTCCCTAATATCCAATCTAATCCTCCCCTGGCACAACTTGAACCACAACTGCTCACAAAATTTCCCAGACGAGTATCATTCCTCCCTTTTTTGTCCAGAAACTGAACCATCTCCTCCCTTTTCCTGCATTTAAAATTACAGTTGCTTTCCCCCATCCTAACTCTTATATGGATTTGATTTTTTTCAGTGCTGCATTGTTTCCAAAGTGTCTGGAAATGAAAAAGAAAGAAATCATAGGTAGATGGCTGCCTTTCAGACAAGGACAATGTGCTGCCCATCACTGGAAGGATGCTGCTGTGGGCACTCTTTAAACATGAGGTGTTTAAAGAGGTAGGTTGAAATTTGGGAAACAGGCCCTCAGTTCCAGATGTGCAACCTCAAAGTAGCCTCATTCTTTGAAGACAGTGCTCTCAAAAAATCACCCTGATCCCAAGCTGGACATTGCTCTGGAAAACATCAAAAATTTTGCGTGGCATTTCAGAGCAATGTCCAAAACATTTGTGTTTTGTAAACAGGAAGTCACTTTGTCTGGAGAGGATATTTTCCCCTTCAATTGCTGCATGCAGCCTTTTTACATAACCCCTCTTTTTGCAGCATTTTGGGACTGAAAAGCTCATTTCCCTCTCATAAGCACAGAGGAGAAAGCAGCTGCCACCCAGACATCCTTTAAATGGGACCACATGTAAGCCACTTAGTCTCCAAAAATGAAAGCAAAACACAGAGCTGTCATCACTGCACGGCACCGTCAATCAGAGCTGCTCATAATGTGCTGCGCCATGTACATCTTACACCACGTTCATTATGGGCTTAGCCTAGTGTGGAATAGTGCAGAAGAACATTATAAACCCCAGAAATTCTGCGTTAGTAAGTGAGGGATAAGCGGGAGCAAAAAAAATTCTGATCCAGCCTTTTCCCCTGGCCAAGAGCATTGGTGAACACCAATTCCTCTGATGCTTTTTCCCAGCTCCACCCTGACCAGGTTGGGTGCAACCTCCTGAAAAAGGGCATTTGCTGTTGTTGTCGCTACACTGAACGATCCCAATCCAAGAATTTTGCTTGGAAGTTCAGCCAGATGATCTTGGCAGGGTCAGTCCCCCCTGGTGTGGATGGGAGACACCAGGGTGGGTCATGCCCAGCTGGTTCCATCTGCTCCCTTGTCCTGCTGGTCCCATCACAGGAAGCAGAAAAGCCAGAATGGGCTGTGCTGTGAGGGCAGGTGGTGCCTGTCACCCCAAGGACCAGGAGAACACTGAAACAGGCCTGTGGCTCTGGGCTGTTGCTGGGATTGCCAGGAAAAATTGCCTGAAAAACACATCCTGTGTGATGAAATGGTTGGTCCAGGTCAAATCCCTGCATCCCAAAACTGCTGAAAGCTGGGAAGGGAATGTTGCCTATTTAATACATTGAAAAAAAAAACCATGGCATCAAGGCTGTTGCCTTGTTTAGGGGCATGAAAGGCTGAGATGGAAAGGGATGTGTGCTTCCATGGGTGGAAAGAATGCTTAAAGGGGCTGAAAAAAGTAAAAGCTATTGATAATTGGACCTTTCCTGTAGCTGCACATCTCCTAAAAGCTCTTAAAGGCCAAATAGCAAAAGTAATTATTTTTTCCTACTTAGCATCACTGCTGGGATCCTGAGCTTGGCATTGAAAAAGAAATATCTGGGGGCAAGGAGGGTTCTGTACTGAGACAGATACAGAGAACAGGAAGAAGAGGACAAGGAGATGGGTCCAGCTGAATGCATGTGAAGTGGAAAAAATTGTTCAAGGAAGGAGCAAAACCATGGGAAAAAAATGGTTTGGTTCACAGCATGGTAGATCTATTAGAAGTATTGTTTAAAAAACAAAAGGAAATAATTAAAATATATTTGGTCATTTGTGTAAAGCTCTTCAAGTACCTTTACATCATCTGCAAAATGCCTGAAAGAGTGAGGAGGGTTCATTAAGGATGAGGGCAGGGAAAGAGGAGCCAAGGCTCTCTGATGGGGACTGGTGGGTGGGTTGGTTTCATCGTGGGAAGGCGTTTCCCCTCCTTTCAACATGCCCTGGCTGCAGAAGCAGTTACAGTCTTAAACAAACCAGCTGGCACAGCCTTAAAATTGTGTTGTTTTTCATATGCATCCAAGTATAAAACAAGGACTGTATGAGCTGAATAAATAAACAGACTCACTGGTCTCTGGTGAGGAGGTCTGTGTCGTTTTATTCACACTTTTTGCCATGTACTCTGGGGTCATTTGCCAGACTGGGAATAAATGGCATCTGGCTCTTTAGCCCAGGCTTGATCTGCTTTCTCATATAAAGACTTTTCTTTACTGGTTTCTGGGATGCAAAAACCAGGTGAAATGGAAGGAAAGTCCAGCCAGAAATTGTCTAAAATGTATCAGAAACCTTTGGGCCTGATTCTGGCTGTGTTTATTCCCTTTTCCTGCCATCATAGCAGGGCAGAAAATACAACACCCTTGCTTTCATTTCAATTCAGCAAGAAATTACTGAGATATTTGTTACAAACTTGTTAAATCTCAATAGAACTAATTTAACTAAATCAGCTGCTTCCAAAAACTCAATACATCTACAGTCAAACACCAAGCATGTTTCAGTGGGTGGTTGTAACAAAAGTGATTTTAGAGAAGGAAAAATGACATTTGCAGAAGAAAACCACTCATTTCAAGTCCATTTTTTCAACAGTCACACAGAATTCACACCAATTCGCCCCAATTTGACTTTGCCCAAGCTGCAATGTGTCAGTGCCTCTGAGAAATCGAAGTTGGCCCTAAGGAGCTGCCTCCATGGAGATTGTTCGACTCTACTCTTTCAACAAATCCATTTTATTGTTTCATGATGGGGTTTGAAATGAAAGACAATTCAGATCTGGGTGCAGCTGTGCAGACACCCCCCCTCATGTCCTCCTGTGGAAGAACAGAAGTAGGAAAATGAATGTTTTTTCTCATTAAACAAAATTCTGCAAATATTACTGCATTTTGAAAATAATGAAGAGAAGAGGAGGAGAAGGAGGAGAAGGGGAAGGGGAAGGGGAAGGGGAAGGGGAAGGGGAAGGGGAAGGGGAAGGGGAAGGGGAAGGGGAAGGGGAAGGAGAAGGAGAAGGAGAAGGAGAAGGAGAAGGAGAAGGAGAAGGAGAAGGAGAAGGAGAAGGAGAAGGAGAAGGAGAAGGAGAAGGAGAAGGAGAAGGAGAAGGAGAAGGAGAAGGAGAAGGAGAAGGAGAAGGAGAAGGAGAAGAAGTGTAAACTGACATTGCAGCGTGCCAGGGAGCATCAAAGTAGTTTGGATTGGGATGTGGGGGCCTGAAGACGCATCTTTGTGGTCTTGATGGCTTTGACCACCATGCCTTGTGCCAAATGTTCAGTTGCTGCCACCTGAAACCGGAGAGATTCCTCAAAACAGAAGAAGTAGAGGGGACATCTGTGGATGGTAGTGCTGGATGGCCACGGCAGGAGAAACTGTGGGCACACTCATCACCCACATCAAAGCTGGGCTGGCAAGGTTTGGGCTCAGGCTGGTTTTCCATAGAGTGTGGCAGGCTGGAAAACGCAGCACACTGCTGGCTCCATCTGAAACCTTGTCATTAATGCTGGAAACCCCTCATTATACTCTCATTAAACCTCCCTTAAAATGCCCTTCCTGCATCTTTGTGCTGAGGGCTGTGCATGGCACGTGCAGTGGCTCTTGCTGACATTCCAGGTGTGATTTCTTCTGGCAGGGGAAGGAAAAAGAGCAAAACCAGAGGCAGAGCAGCTTTAACCCCCCCCTGTGCTGGAGGCTGGGTGAAGGTGGGTGTTTGTGGTCCAGCCCTGCTGCTGTTGAGATGCATGGCAGCGATGTCTGAGGGAGCAGCATGAGGCTGGGGCTGAGATGCAGGCCTGGAATCAGAGCAGGGCCCAGCTGCATCAATTAGGGGGTGGTTCATGGAAAAGCCAATCCCCAGCAGCACAGGTTATTTAGTGGTGGAGCAGTGTGGGTCCATGACTTCTGCTCTTGGACTGCTCTCACCCCATGTTCTTCCCTGGCCTCCCAGAAATGCTTTTGTCCTGTGTGAGGACATGGCAGGCAAACACACTCCCAATGGGAGAGTTGTGGCTGGCTTGACACGGGTTTTTCAAGGATGGTGACAGGGGAAGAAAGGCCACAGATGTATCTTTGAAGACAGAACGTAGGTCATGTCTTGGAGTTTAGGGGCTGTCGTATGGGAATGGTTTACTGGGCTTTTAGGGTTTCTTCGAGCTTCACAGCAACATAGATCCTCACCTGCTACCCTTGACACAGACCTAATTGTGCATGTTATACCACAGGGAAGCATCTTTTTTGTCTTGATTTTGGCTCTTTGCCTGGCGTTTTTCTCCCACCTGATACAGCTCTAGGTGTGCTCTTTATTCTTATGCATGTTTCCTTGTGTGCATCAGTCTTTCCCATCATCCTAAAATCATCTCACCTTGGTGAATCCCAAAACTCAGCTTCAGTCTTCAGGTATTTCCTTGCAGAGGAGCCCAGGCAGGGCTGAGGCAACTGAGGACCCAGCAGCTGTGCACTCAAGTGCCTCAGCAGGGTTTTCCCTCCCATGTCCATGTTTCCAGGACTCAGAATCTCCTTTCTGACCTGCCCCAGCTGCATTTGTGGTGCCTAAGGCACAGGGAGAACCCAGGAGAAGCCCCAGCCCAGAAGGCTGTGCCCACAGCAGGTTTCACTGAGCAGCACCTCAAGCAGCTGCTGAGATGAATGTCCTTCCAGATATGCACATGGAATTAATTAACCCAATTAAGACTTTTTGTTGTTGCTGTTTCGTGGAAGCAAACATGGCTTTTAGCTCTGGGATATACTACTATTGCACAAAGGGATAAAAAAAACCAAAATCAAGAGGATGATTTTTTGAGTGTGTGGTAAAGAGTGAAGCTTTTAAAGTGGATTAGTGTTATTGTTAGTTGGTGGGAAACATGAGACTCATCCAAGTACAGCTTGGAGGTCACTGTGATTTGCAAAGCAGGAGAACCTGGCTTATGGCTGTACATCAAAACCATGGTAAAGGCTTGCTAGGCTCTGCCTGGTGCTCCTGTAGCCAGGAAAACAGGAGAGTTTGGCAGGGACATGCTCCTGTTTGGGTTAAAAACACACAGGACAGATGCTGAGACACATCTGCGGCCACTCAGTGCTGTGGACACAGAGGACCCAGCTCTGAGGAGCTCCAGTGGCAGGCTAGGTTCTTTTGTTTTGGAAAAGTTCATTCCAAATGCAATATTGTGTAATATTTACTCCTCAGTGTATTTACTCCCACAGTGTAGCAGTGATTCACAAGAGTAGTATTACATTATTTACTTTCTTCCTCAGCTTTTTCTCTTACCAGATGCTGCTCTAGCAGTGGGTCACAAGGCTGAAATGCCCACTGCCTGCTGGCACATGACCCCTTTCACAAACAGACCTGATTTTATTTTAAAAGCAGGTTTTCAGAAATGATTCTCCTCGCTCTGAGGTTCCCCTCAACCTCAGCGCCCTCGTGGCTGCAGAAGAGCTGAAGGGAATTTATTCAGAGATGGTTTGTCAGTGTGCAGAGCTGTTTGATCAGGGTTTGGAAGCTCTCAGGGGTGTTTTATGCTGTGATGGCCAAGGACTATTGTCTGGCTGGGCACACGTGGGACTCGTTTTTGAAGCAGCAGTGGGAAGCCCTCCTTCATCCTCACACTCACCCAGCGAGATTGCAACAGCCCCAGTTCCTCAGGGTGAGCCCAAGCTTGAAATAAAAGCACATTTTCCTATCATCAAGACTAATCATTCAGGGAATGATCAGAGGAAGCCAAAGCCTGGAGGTGCTGGGTAATTTTTGGGAAAACCTCCCCATCTCAGTGTCGACATTGAACACTGGAGGTGGTTTGGAAAGCCAAAGAAGGGGGGTTATTTGGGTTTTCTCTTTGCTGGTTTATTAATAAAATCCAACAATAACAGCAAAACAAAATAAATTTCCCTCATACTGAGAGCAATTTCAAACAACAACCCTTAGGTGGTGACAAGGCAAGAGGTGCTGTAAACCTTTCTGTGGACAAAATCAGAGCCACAGCCTGAACAAAGTGAGGTTCCATCTGAAATAAAAGAATGGGATTTTTTTTGTGGAAAAAGGTAGACCCTGGCACTTCTCTAAGACAGCTGGGGAGAGCAGGAAAGAAACTGGGAGTCTGCAGGAAGAGAGAATGATGAGAGGTCTAGAAAATGTGATTTCTGCAAGAAAATGACAAGAACTAAGCTCATGCTGTCCTGAAAAGGGAGGCTGGAGGGTGAAGACATGACATTTTGACTCAAATATTTAGACAGAGGGGAAATTTATAAACTGGTTTTGTGTCCACTGAGAAATGAGGAAAGAAATCATAGGCAGCAAAAGAGACTTCTGTTAAAATCTGAAAAAGAGAATTAGGGATGTTCTGGCATGGATTTTGCATTTGCCACTGCTGTAAGCCCACACAGGGCACCTCCACCTCCCAGGCATGGCTCAGAGAGCTTTTGGCACCCATGTAAACTCACAAACTCCCTTCCAGCCCCATTTTCTCTGATTTTGAAATAACAGCAAAATTACAGCTTGGTAGCATAAGAGCTGGGATTATTTGTTTTAGGATTAACGTAATTAGGCTAAGCACGAATCAGATGTTTTAGCAAATTTCAATTAAAGCACACGGGAGAGATGCTACTGTCACTGAAAGATCTACATGCAGGAAGGGAGTGCTGACAGACACCTTCCTCTCACCTCCACACATGCCAGGTATGGCTACAGGAAGGATTTAGGCATCACCTTTTAATGCTGCTGTTCAGTGCCAGGCTGAGCCCTGCTTGTACAGCCACAGCCTTCCTGCAGTCAGACATTCAGTGCCTTAATTATCATCAATAACTGTTAACACTTGCTGGATTTGCTGGGAAGATCTGAACTCCAGCTTAACTCAGTGCTGACATATCAACACTGGAACTCAGAGATCAGATGCCTCCTAGAGCTGCCTGTTTTGAGATCACAGGGGATTGCTCTTGGCTGCCTGCACCTCCTGCAGTGTGGAGCCCACGTGCAGGAGCCGAGCCATGCTCTGGGACTGACACCCCATCTTGGCTGGAAACCTTTGATGAGAGTCAACCACATCCCTTGGGACAGGCCCAGAGGATAATTACACTCAAAGTGCCTGTTTTATGGCTGGAAGAGCTTTAACTCCGTCTGCTGGATGTACCTGGGGTTCTCTTTATCTGTTAAGTGCCTCTATCAGTGAGCAGATCAGGAAGAAGATGCTCATCCCCTGTGGGTGCACACAGCAAGCCAGGAAATTTCAGAGGGGTATTATAATCATATTCTATATTATAATAATAATAATATTGAGATTATTCCAGCCTCTATATGACAGGCATACCATGAAGGCTTTTCCAGTTTCCCCCAGTCTTCCTCCTGGTAGCAAGCTCTCTGGTCATTACACCTCACCACTGGCAATGAGTTTGGTGCAGGGAAACTCCATCCTTGCTGGCATGAGCAAGGGAATGACATTTGGTTCTGAATGCTGTTGAGGGATTTATTTTATTTTGGTGATTTGAACACAACTGGCAGTGCACCACCAAGTGCAGGGAGAGGGGCTGGTGCTCTTCAAATATGTGCTGTGGTGCCTTTGGTGGGACCTGAATGGAAAACTTAAGCCCAAAAATGTCCCTCTTGCTGTTTTGCCTCTGTTTTGAAATCAGCATCACCTTTTATGTCTGTGGTAGTGGATAAATGAGGTTATGCAGCAATACAGACTCAGGAGAGTGGAATCCCAACAACGTGCCATGGGTGTATTCCAGAGGCAGCTGGACCTATCCATCCCTCCAAACTATTGTGCACATGAGTCTTTCTTCTCCTGAGTCTCAGCACTAAAAGTCCAGAGGGCTCAGTTTTATCCCATCCATCCTGCTTCTGGCACAATTTCCTCTCAGGAGAGGACACTGTGCTGCAGACTTTCCCAGCAGCAAACACCAAAGAAGGTTTTTGGACTATATTTAAATGTACCAGCCCACAGCCCAACAACACCACTGGTTTACTTGGACTCTCTCTTGCACTTTGATCAGCATCTGCTATAAAAGGATGCAGGGACATGGGCATTTCTCTGAGAAATGCTTCATTTCTTTAAGGAAAAAGTGTCTACAGAAGGTTTGAAATCAGGCTGGAGTTCCTAAAGTAAAAAAAAAAAAAACAAAAAAAACAGCAGCCAGGTTTGGCTCCCAACATCAAACTCCTCAGAAAATCTTGGCTGGAGACAGGGACATGCAATCCCAAGGTCCAAGCTGCTGTTTGCAGGCCAATTTAGCAGCATGCCTGCTCGACCCCTGGCTACAGTGGTACCATCTGTGGTCTATTACTGGGGATTTTGTACCAGCTGGGCAGCAGGAGCTTGTCTGAACTCCACTGCAGCTTGGGAGCCGATGAGCTATTTAGCTACCGCTTGTATTTGTCTTATAAAAGTAATAATACCATGTTCTGTTGCCATTAAGGTCTGACATTAAATGCATTAATTTCCTACTAGATCTAAAGTAAGAGCTAGGACTGCCTTTTATTTTTAATGAACTGAAGACTGCTGTGATCCCATTCATCCACCCATGAAATCCACTGACTGACAAGGTCCCATTTCTGGGCAGCGGGGTTAAATGTGCTTCAGACAAAAGCCAGATTTTCCTTTCTTCTGCCTGCCATGGGCAGGATCAAAGGAGTGGGGAAGTGGACATTAAAGCACTTGTAATCAGGGACACAGACTCCATCCCAGCATGGGCCAGCCCCCTCCCAGGCTTATGGGAATGCTGCTGTGCGTTATTGAGTGGGACGCCTGGGAGCTCTGGGGAGAAAACCGGGCAGGTAAATGAGGCTGGGGGCAAGAGCTGCATGGACCAGGCTCAGATGTCCTCACCAGGAGCTTCTCCACGTGGGAGTGAATATCCCTGGCAGCTCTGGGGCTTCCTCCCTGTTCAAGGCTTCAGGAGCTTGTAGTAACCCTGGGACTCAGCAGATGGTGCTGCTATGGATAACCCTGGAATGGGATGGATGCACGGATGGGCAAGCAGGTCTTGGGGGAGGAAAGGAAAGCAGGAATACCAGTTTGATTGCATTTCTCTTTAAAAGCTGTGCTAATACACAGAAAAGCTATTCTCATTAATCACACCTCCCTGCAACTGGAACAACACTGTGGGAAATCCACGTAACCTGGGATGGAGACCTGGATGGGCGGCAGAGCCATTCCCTTTGGCTTGCTAGGCCAAACACAGGACCTTAGAGGTGAGGATGAAGGTCACCTCCAGAGAAGGGGGAGTCACCCCCCCTATTTCCTCTCCCTTTGGCCTTTTAAGACACCTTTTTTCAAGCAACCCTCTCAAATGTTCTTGAAAGGATCAGGGCAGAAAGACTGCTGATGTCTCCCAAAAGACAGCCAACTGGGAATGGCTTGTTTTCCAAGCACATATGAGTTCATTTTCCTCCCAAAATTTGCATTTATTTTTAACTGGATTAACATCCAGCTAATGTGGATGTCAACCAGTTGGAATGCAATTTTGGGAATTATGGAGGAATTCAGCACTGTTGATATAAACCATGTGATGGAGTTGGAAAGCATATGATGTTTATCTGCATGGGCTTGGTGTCATTAGTATGCTCCGTGTTTCTCCTAGGTTAACTCTTAGGTGATGCAAATGGGAAGAAATATTTCTACCACAGCTCCCATATGGCTAAAACGAGAGTGAATTACTCAGCTTGGGGTTTAAAAGAAATAATAGGGAGTTCATTACCCAGACCTTCCTCCTAACAGGAATAGATAATGGCACTATGTATATAAAGTGGTTTTTTACTTGTTAGGCTGAGTTGTTTTTTTTTTTCCATTTGTCAATGTTTGAATTATTGCAGTGCATGATGATTTGTAAGCACATATGTGTGAGCATAAGCAGGCAGCTCTCCTCATCCTGCATCTATTTCAGGCATGTTCAGAGGAGTTATTATGGCATGTGCTGAAACTTGAAGCTGATAAGCCAGGAGAGGGCTTAAACATCTTTAAGTCTGTACCACGAAAGGGGAGCCACCTTCCCTTTAAGCAGATGAAGCCCAGTGGCCTTCTCAGTGCTGAAATCCTGCCCCCAGGAAACACGGACCGGGAAGCATCAAAGCAGACAGCACGAGTTGTTCCTTAATCAAAATATTGTGAAACTCTGCTTCTGCCAATGGTTTGCTGCTCGTTGTTTGTAGATATGTAGGATGATTGGGGAGCTTCAAAGAAAGATGTCAACCAAATGTTCTTCCGAGTCACGTGCACGGCAGAAGGAAATGTGCTTCCTAAAGGTCCTACCGGCAGATGAATATCTTTCTGCAGTCATTAAAGTTGTAAAGTCATTCCCCAGCCCCCTCCCTGCACACACATGAAAGATGAAGGGATTTGCATCCCAGACAAAGCCAGATTTGGGATCTGGACGTTTCCCTTCGAAGGAGCAGCACATGGATCGTGCAGTGGATGTGGTGGGGGGAAGCACAGCAAGGACCTGGTCGTGTTGTGCAGCTCCCTGTGATCTGCTGGTGTGCTGCTGTGCCCCAACACCTGCTGGAACCTCTGTGCAGGGACCTCACCACAGGGACAGGCCAGCCCTGGGACACAGGGCCACTCCTGGCCACTACTTTGCTGCCTCTTCTCACACAATTGGTGGAAAATCAATGGAAGAGGGGTTTGGTTGGAACTGTCTCCAAAAACCTCCATTTACTGTGTAGAAGAACATTTCCTGACCTGTCTGTGCTCCACAGAGGGCTCATCACAGCACAGAATTCCCTGTAAATCACATCACAGTGGCCTTTCCTCAGGATGCTCCAGAACACCTGAGCAGAGGATGCTCCCTGCTGACAAAGGTGGGAGGATTTCCATGTGCTGGCACTGCTCCCTCCTTCTCCCTGGGCTCAGCCTCTCCTGCAGGACATGATCCTGGACGGCTGCCTTCTTCACTTCCCCATCATCCATCTTCATTCCTCATGAGGAAAAATTCATTTGGGAATGGTAAGGCTGACAGAGGCTTCTCACATCTTTATTTCCAGAGTTGTGTTTACCCAGCTGTACTTTCTCACCCCAAAAAATGCCAAGTAAGATGGGAACTCCTTTCATAAGAGGACAGGAACATGAGGGATGAGATTGACACCTACAGCAAGGAGCTAAAGGGATGATAAAATGTCAGTGGTGGTGTTTGGCCACGTCTCTCTTGTACGATCTGTGGTACCAATGGCAGCTGCTTTGATGAATGTGGATTGGAGTAGAGCTCCCAGTTTCTCAATTCAGGCCAAACTTTAGTTCTACTTGATGGTTCCTGGGAATGCAGAAGGCTGACTTAAGAATTGGGAAAATAACTTAAATTCATCCTCCTCCTCTTCCTGGTAACTCCTTCCCTCCCTGAATTTGTGGAAGCTTGAGTCACCATGGCATTGTGACACCTTTAGCGTAAGGCTGGATCCAAGGTTATTCTTATTTTATTATTTATGCCCAATTCTTTGGAATTGCAGACCTTTGGAGAGGTATTACTTCTGCAACACAGAGCAGCTGAGCTGTGCTGGTGGTGGTGGCACTCTTCAAGATCTCACATGGACTCTTTACTCTTGTCTTGCAATTAATAGAACCATTCCCTATTAAGTCCCACAAATGGTTAGAGGTCATTAAAAAGTCTCTTATCACCAGCTAATGCCATAATTTTTGAAAACAGGACTCCCACGTGTTTTTTCAATAATCTCCATCTGACAGCACTACATCTTTTACAAACACAGCAAGAGTAACCTCTGGACTTTGCCTGCAGCAGTGAAGTATGAAATCTTGAATTCCATGGGTCACTGTTTTCGCTGCAGCCAGATGTGGATAAAAGGCAAAGGGTGTTTTATTGTTGTTTTTTCAAGAAACAGAGAAAGGTTTGTACTAAGGTACAGCCTCTGCCCCAAAAACAAGTGGCTAACATGTGGCTTGAATATCACCAATTGGCATTTCAAAAGCTTAAACTTTAAAAAAAAAAATAAAATTTGAATTTAAATATTCTGTCTACAGCTAATAAAGTATGTATGACTTTAAATTGGATTTGGGAAAACATACAGGAGAGCTACAGCCTTGATACCAAGCTGGGCATTAGTTGGTGGTTCCATTGGCATCACAGGTACCTGTGAGTTGTGGTGGATATAAATGAGCCCAGACCTTCCTTTAGCTCTGAACAGATTGGGTTATCCATTGGAAATAAATTAACAGATGTATCCAATCCCTGTGTGCAGTGATGGATGAGTCTATGAAAGCCTTCTTTATTGGTATGCATTTTATGCAAACTCTTCTGGCGACTGAGGCGTGTTAAAAAACTTCTTAGTTTAATTTCTCTGAAGCCCCAGTGTGCCACTGATGATTTAAACCCTCTGTTTCCTGCTTGGGGAGCTGAATATTGAGCAACCAGGAATGAATATCTCACTTCTGGAATTTTATGAGGAAAGATATCTTCGTGGTAAAATTTCAGTGGACCTCTTGGAAACACTTCCAGAGAATACTTGAAGCTATGAAACCCATAAATAACAAACTGAGAAGTTCACTGTTTGTTTGTGGGGGGAAAAAAATAATTATATTTCTCTTTATTATTTGATCCAGCCCTCCCAGTCTCACAGACATGGGACAATATTTGGGTTCCCAGCCATGGTCTGTGCAGCCCAGCAGAGCAACGTGATTTTGGCTTCCAGCAGTTTCCCCACTGTCTCCTGAAATGCTCTGTTATGAAACAAAAAGATAGAAATGGTGATCACAATGAGGCACAAACCAGAAATATTTGATCATCCTCCAGCTTTGATTGCTGCTGCTTTTAGCCTGGTGCTTGACAGCACACTTGCCAGATGCACAAGTAGCAAGGTTGTGACAACCCTGAGATTTTACTGCTGCACAACTCTTTTAGGATGATGTTGTCTAAATGTTAACAGCTGTAAGTCAGGGTTTTGGCAAGGGGAAGCTCTGTAGAAAGTTTGATTTTTCTTTGTCTTGCTGCCCAAGTTCCTCTTGTCAGAGGGATGGAGCATCTCTTCCACGGAGATGGGCTGAGAGAGTTGGGGTTTTTCAGCCTGGAGAAGTGAAGGCTCCAGGTTGATGTTGTTACAGCCTTTCAGTACTTAAAGGGATAAATTTTTTAGAGGACAAATTTTTCAGCAGAGCCTGTTGTGACCAGGACAAACAGTGATTACTTTTGTACTTTTTGTAACTTTTTTTAAACTAAAACAATTGAGACTGGATATAAAGAAGAAAGTTTTTATAATGAGGGTGATCAAACACTGACACAGGTTTCCCAGAGAGGTGGTGGCTGCCTCAGCCCTGGAAACATTCAAGGCCAACTTGGATGGAGCCAGTTTGAAACTGAGAAACCTGATCTAGTTAGAGATGAAAGATGTCCCTGCTATTTCAGGGGATTTGGACTAGATGACCTTAAAGATCCCTCCCAGCCCAAATTGTTTGTCTATTTGTGCCTGTTGAGAGCATTCATCTCTTCTTCAAATTATGAAATTTCATTGCTTTTGCCTTTACAAGATTTTCCACCTGTGTGTGCTGCACACAGAGCTTCAGCAGCCAGACCTCATTCAGCAGGAAATATGTGGCCCCACCTTGGATGAAAATTGTACAACCGTAGAGTGGTTGGGTTGGAAGGGGCTTTAAAGATCACCTAGAACAGGTCTGTCACTGTGAACAGGGACACCTCCAACCAGAGCAGGCTGCTCAGGCCCCATCCAGCCCTCTCTGATCACAAAAATAGCTGATGAAGGAGCAGATGAAAGCAGCTTAGGAAAAAAATGTGGGCTATTCCAGATGGAAGCACAGAATAGGGCAGGAAGGAAAAGGATCTGGAGACAGGAGCCTTCCCTGTTTGATGGCAGGAGGAGAGAGGACCACCACAGCCATCTGAGGGGACACAGCTGGCCTCATGCATGCCCCTGCTCCCTGTGTGGAAGAGGCAGGTGAAGGAGAATCATCTTTCCCTCCCTGCTCCTGAACTGTGGGGGCAGAATCACCCTTTCAGATTCAGCACCTTGTGCGCTGCACAGGCTGGTCCCGCTCCAAGCAAAGCCTTCAGAGCAGCAACTACAGCACGTGGGATCACAGAAACTCAGTCTCACCCCCAGTAGTCTAATGATCTCAATAACTGAAGCCCTTTGAGGAGCAGGTATTTTCATCCCTTTCTAATTTGCAGTTGGGACCTAGGGCAATCTTTGTTCCTGAAACTTTGGAGTTACTTCAACACTGTAAAGCCACGGAACAACTGCTCGTGTTCTCGCTCTGGCATTTGAAGTCTCCCTGTGAAACAGATGGTCTCTGATGTGCAAGATACCTGCTTCCCACTATTTGGCTTCCAACAGCAAGAAGATGACTTATGGCCATGAACTATCCCTTAATTTAACACATCAAAACCGAGCAAAAACAAACAAAGCAGAGTGAAGAACACATGTAGACCATGAACTCACATTCTGCACCTTGCACTTTTGCCCAGAGCACATGTTTTTGCAGCTTATCTCCCTAGGTATCTGTGATGGTGCCTTCTCATGTGTTTGTTTTCTTTGTGTGGGGATTCTTGGCAAGAAACTATTTCTCTGGGAGAAAAATCAGTTTTTGCTTCTTTCTGGCCATGGACCGAACAAAGACCTTAACTGGACACTTAACCACAAGCTCACTACAAAACCTGTCCTGATACATGAGGTGGCTTGCACTCATCCCAGAGCTTCTTGAGGAAGGTTATGTCCTGACTACTTTGTCCTTTTGAGCTACACTGTCCTTCACTGACATCAGTTTCCTGTAACTTCTCTCTATGTGATCTCAGAAAACCCTTCTGGAGACCCAAAATGCAATGTAATGTCACAGCAGCAACTTAGTTTGAGTGCTGCTTCAGTCTGAAATGGGGTAAAGATCCACCCATGGGTGCAGCCTTTGGAAGCTGGGATTTACCCCCCAGTGTGACAGGCAGTGATCATCACCTCTTGCTCCTAACAGACTGTAAAAAGCTCACAGAATGCTTCCAGCCAAAAATGATCCATTAATTCTTATTTTTATTTCCACAGACTGCTTTTTTCTCCACTGCTCTTAAGTGAAAGGCTCCTGAGGTGTCTCATTCATGGGTAATATCAGTGCATCCCTCTTGGATAAAAGGTTGTGTTACTTGCAAAGACAAAGCTCAGATATGCTTTAGACCAGAAATTCTCCCTATGGAATCCAAGTCCTGCAGCTGATTTTTCAGCTGGAAAACAGACCTGGTGAAGCTCAGCTTCAAGTTGACTGAAAGAGCCTATAACACTTCCTGAAATCACTTTTAACTAGTTTCTAAATTTGTACTCCTCTTTGTACTGGAAAAGTGTCATTTAAAAAATACAGTGAGGAAAAGAGTCCCAGTTTCTTCTGGCCAGCAGAAAGGCAGAGTTCTTCCTGTCATTGCTGGGTTTGTGTTGCAGCTGGCAGATGTTGTCCCTCACCAAACATAAGAATTCAAGCCTTCAGCTGGTCTTGCAGGGCCCCAAAACTTGCTCAGAAACTGCTTCATTACCAGCAGGGATCTGCATGGATTTGTGGGTAGATAGAGCCAAGAAGGTGCCACATCCAGTACATTCCCATTTCTGATAAAGAGTGAAAATACAGCCTTTCCTGTCCTCCTCGTGATGAATACAGAATGAAAGGGTCAAATCCAAATGCCAGTGGCTGGCCAGAGATTCAGCTGGGCGAGGGTTAAGATCAAGTCTTGTGGAGTCAGGAAAGAGAAAGGCCCCGAGTGTCCTCAAAATTTCCATATGACATTTAGGTATCAATAATGGCATTGTTGGGGAGCAAGAGCTCATTTCCTAAGGAAGGCAGCTTGCTCCTTGCAGACCACACTCCCTGTGGCTGGGGATGCCAGGCTGCTGCTTGGCAAGGAGCTTGTTAGTTCATTTAAAAAATGCCCAAGTTAAACGAGGTATAAATCAACGCCGTTCCACTCACATTAAGACACACCAACTTAATCCTGCCGAGGACACTGACCTGAAAATGTCCAACAAAGTCAACATTTCTAGGGAAAACTTTTCCTGGTCGGAATTTCCAAAGGCTTTTGGTGTTTTTTGTAGTTTATTTTTCATCTAAAAATCCATTTGCCGTTTTGAATTTATTTTTTTTTTAAGGATTATCTCTTAATCTTACCCTGTTACAAAATGTATTCATAATCCTCATGGCAGTTACTTAGCAAGTCTTAAACCTGTCATTAAAATACCTCCTCTTGTTACTACAATCAGCAGTCTTAATCCACTGCAAGTCTCTCCTTTTTTCTTTTCTTTTTTTTCTTTTCTCACTTTGTTCCCAAATGGCTTAAACCAAGGTATGACAGGTAGCAAACAATCCCCCCTCTAATTACTTGGAAGAAACAAATAAAGGGAAGGAACACGTTTGCATGGCAAATTCCTGAGAGATGGGAAACTAGAGGCCATAGGAATGTGCCCTGGGAAATTTTAAACCCACTCCAAAGCTGTGGGTTTGAACAGTGGTGGATTTAGTCCCTGGAAGGCAAGGATGGGGAGAGGTACTGTCAAAAGAGGGGGTGGCTGTGAGCTGTCCTGGGGTGAAAATGAAGAATCAAGGTCCTGTGCGGGAAGATGTGCAATGTCTGGATGCAGGGATAAATACACCTTGAGTTTTCCCTGGAAGTGCTCAGCAACCTGGTGTGGCTCAGCTGTGCCTGAATCCCTCCCAGCACCAAATCCCCTGGGAAAGCCCAGTCTTGGGAGTACCAGGAATGGTTGGACACGGATGAAGAGGAAGAAAAGTGGTGGGAAACAAAAGGACCGCATTTCTGGAGAAGTGGGTGTGAGTATCAGGGAAAGGAAGGCTGGAAGCAGGATGTCTGATTCATGGGACTAAAAAAGTTCCTGAATTTGAGAGGAGCAGAGGAAACACTGCAGCTCTGCACTGCACATGACTGGGAGGGGGAGGATTGAGGTGGATTTGGTCACTGCTTCAGCAGGATGTGGCCCTAAAGCACAGGTTAAACGCATCAGGCAGCTCCCACCTGTTGGAAAGTCAGAGCTTGTTTCATACCCAGCCCCATCCCAAACCTGCACCTCTGCAGGGGTGGTGCCCAAAATTGCTCCCAGCCTGTGCTTTTCATGTAGGTTTTTAGGGGAGAACATGAGCTGAGGTTCAGATTCCCCCGAGACCCCGTGCTGTCCTGGGAGCTGCCGGGTAAACACAGCGCGGGTTTGAAATCAGATATCTCCCACACAAAACTCCTCACAAGATAATTAGGCTCAACTGGGATTTCTTAAAAAGGCATTAACTCCATGAACTTTTCAATCTAAAACAATGCCACAATGACCACGTTGGGAATAAGACATTCTGGCCCTTCTTGGGGATCGTGTGTTGAAGTTGTCTTGTTAGTAGGGAGGCGTTAATGCAATAAAGGAAAGCATTGTGGCCTGGAACAGCTGGGCTTTTCTAACTGCTTGCCTAAATGTGGATGATTAATGACCAAAATGCATCCTTGCTGAATGGCATTGAGAGGCTGGAGGTATTTCATGGCATTTTCCTTTTTCCATTTTTGTAAGGGATTTCTGGCAAACAAAGCACCATTGATGTGGGTCCATTACAGATATGCAAAGTGAATTCCAAATTATTGCCTATCTGATGGGTGACAATAATGTTACTTTGTTTTTGCATGTTTCAGGCTTCAGGATCTGAAGATGCTCAAAAAGCCACTTGGTGCCTTTGGAGACTGGAGCTACTCAAACATTTTAATGAGATTTGTTGTCATTGTTGGAAAGCGCTGCTTCATCCAAACCAGAACATCTTGCAGAGAAATAGTCCCATTAATAACATTTCCATGGGAAAGTGTTCAGACTTTCTGGGGTCAATTTATAAACAGAGAAGAATCTTAATGAGAACCCCAATCTTCTCAGTCTGAAACCAGATGTTTCAATGGCAACAACGACAACAACAAAAAACATTTTGGGGAAGCGTTTGAAAAGTTTGGTTCTTTTTCCATGCCGGAATGAAAACACAT
Organism: Cyanistes caeruleus; assembly: GCF_971803275.1. NCBI lineage: Eukaryota > Metazoa > Chordata > Aves > Passeriformes > Paridae > Cyanistes > Cyanistes caeruleus. The sequence goes on along the minus strand of NC_141709.1, from coordinate 30,552,716 downwards.
TTCCAGACCTCAAAGACCTTTGTGGAAGAGCACTGCAGATCTCTTGCTGCCTTAACCAGGAACTTCTTGGTCCATCAGGAAAGGGGCTGGCAAGTTAGGACTGTAAGGACAGGTAAGTCCTTTGTTAGTCCAGCCACGCCATGGCCACCCCACCCCACCCATGGACTTGGGTGGAGATGTCACCCATCTGCCGCTGTCTGTGCTTCTCCTCATCTGCCCTGAAGCCTTTGGAAATGCAGAAGAGCTGCCTTGCTTTTCTTCACCTGTGCAGATGTGCAAGGTGGTTCACAAAAAGCAGGAGGGGCTCTCTGGGTGCATCTGGGGGAGAGGCAGTATGGTGGTGTCACGAGATGTGAAATACTGTCACCAAATAAAAACCCAGAGCAGGTTATAGCATAGCTCTCAGGAGTGCATGTGAAAGGCAGAGCTAGAGGCTGGACAAGTCTGGAAGGGATGTCCTAATTTCCAACAGCCCCCCTGAGTGTTGCTATCCAACACCTCCCACGGCTGCCAGCGTGCAGCTTTGAGTGTCACCCATCAGGGCTGCACCAGCAGTGGCCTGGGGACTCCTGGCTGGCAGCAGGTACCCAGCTAGGATGGGTGGGTGTATCCCTGTGGGTCCCTTTAGGGTGGGACAGGCAGTTTTTAGTTTCTTGCTGACACTGTGTGCATGACTGCAGGTTGGTGGGGAGGAAAGGACAAGATTTTGACGTCAGTTCTGCTGGCTGACCCTTCTGTGCCCACAAGCAACACGTGTGAATGACAATTTCCTTCACCTAAAGGCACTGCTGCAGCCAAGCAAGGTATATCATGCATTTATCCAGGGCACTTAAAGGCTTCTTTTTTCCCCCCTCAGCCAGTGTGTTGGCTTTTATCATTCAACAGGCCATGGAATTGTTTTCCCTAACATCCCCTTAAGAAGGATGTATTTTTCAAAATACTGCCATTCCCTTCTCTAAAACAGGTTTTGATGTGGCTACTTCAAATCAAAACCATGAGCTTTCCTCTCCTCACGCCCACTGACTTAAAACCTGCCCCCAATGCCAGTGGTTCAGAACTATCCAAATAAAGCAGTTGCTCTAAGGAGTGTTTGCTTTTCCTCTCAGCCTCCTTCTCCTGACGCTATATTGTTTGTGGAAAAAGAGTTCTCTGGGTGGGTCATTGAGCTGTCGTGGTTAAGAAGCTGTATTTGAAGTCTGGTTCAGTGTAGAAGAAAAACATGTCAAAGCAGCCTTGAAAGTACAGCTCCCTTTTTTCCCTCCTCCAGGTCAGGATGTTACCTTTTTCCCCTCGGTGTAGCAGCTCTTTCCCATGAAAAACAGCTTCTTGAGGATATTTGCTGGGTGGCTCCAAAATGCAGTGAAAATACCACTCTTTTCATACCAGGAAAACAAATTGCTTCTGGAATAAAGCCATGCCTATACAGTTCTGCATTTTAACTTTGCCTGAATGCTCACTCCTGAATATCTTTATATCAGGGAAACATACTTAATTATTCCTGAGTAATTTTGCCTGCTGGACTGTAATTCCTCAAATAAATGCTATGTGGGATTTTCCTGATGATGTTGTTCTTTTCTTTTGAAAGGATGCCAAGGAGCAGGTCTCCCTCTTCCATCTTCCCCCTCTACCTTTTGACTTTAAAGCAGATTCTTGCTGCTCCTTAAACAAACACTCCTCCCAGATACTTTTTCATGGAGTGGCACGAATGCCATGAGCCCAAAAATGGCATTAATGCATTTTTTTTTCTGTGGCTTTGGAATGACGTGCATCTAATGTGGATGTGTGTTGCCTCGGAGAATGCTCTGTTTCCTATTGCTGCCTTTGATTCTCTGCAGCTGGGGAGCCACGTTTCACAGGTGGTTGGGAAGCTTATTAGATTATTCATAACTGGGTTTATTTCTTTTTTTTTTTTTCCCCTTTTTTTTTTTCCAGTCTAAGCAATTAAAACCATGTGTCAAAGGAGGCCTGAGATGATTAGAAGCACTGCTGACATCTCTTTCCCATTTACCTTTTGCTGTTTTCACTTGGGTTACACAAAGCCTGGTGTTGGTACCCACAGATGTGGCCCTAAAGGAGAGAGAAGTGAGTTTTTTTCCTGATAGAAATAGTTAAAATAAATAAATATTTGCTGCTGGTTTATCAGGGACTCCTGTGTGAGAAAACTCTGTTGTTTTCCTGGGAACGAACAACAATCACAGTCATAATTATCACAATGATGATGAATGTTTTCAGGCATTTTTTTCTGCTGGTGACCACAGAGCAGTGGCAGACTCTGGGCTGAAAATCATTTGAAGATGATTCTTCTTCATCTGAAGATGAATTCCCAGTCCATGGCAGTCTTAAAAGAGTCATATACACCAGGAAGGGGAAAAGTACTGAGAGAGTCACAGAGGGGGAGAATTCTCTGAGCCAGCAGAGAAGTCCTGACTACACAAATCCCCAGCTGAAATCTAGTGTGGATGGTGAGGCTTTGCAAGCTTCCATCAGGATGGTCCAGACCATGTGTGAGCCAGATACCAGCTTGGCAATGCCTCCAGAGGAGGACTCTGGTAGCTCTCATGTGGCCTGCTCAGCTCCTGGTTCCCAGGGGAGCCCAAGCTGACTTTTTAGAGCTGTTGAGCTTTGTCTGGCTCAGGTTCAGGCTGTGCTGGTGAATAGTCAGACCCCAAAAAGCTGAGCTGATTTTCAGGGAGGAGCTTCAAGCAAAGGAAATTAATTCAGTGTTGTATATTGTACAATTCAGTGTTGTATATTGTACAACTCAGTGTTGTATATTTTAAAGGGCATTTGTTAAAAAAAAAGTACGATTCATATTTGGTTGAAACTGGTGATTTTTTAAAGGATTAATGCATGCAATGAAAGGAAGAGGGGTAAAAAGATCAGTAGCAGTGTTATAAACAGAGATCATAAAATCATGGAATTGTGCAATGGTTTGGGTGGGAAGGGCCCTTAAAGCTCATCCAGTTCCACCCCCCTGGCACGGGCAGGGACACCTTACACTACACCAGGTTGCTCAAAACTCCATCCAGCCTGGCCTTGGATACTCCCAGGGATGGGGTGTCCTGCTTGGGGAGATGGGAGAGGTGCCCAGCATACGTGTGGGCTGTGGTGATGGGACAGAAACATCTCCTCACATGTCTCAAGTTGAGCTACTCACCAGCTACTCACCCTTCTCCAGAGCATCTCCCATCCCTGGAATGGTTCCCACCAAAACCTGACAGGCAGGAAGTCTTTGTCTTCCTCTTTCTCACCATGTGTAAGTGACAACTACATCTCCACAGTGCAGCTGCCTGTTTTTACCATCAGCCAGCTACTCCCTCCTCTTGTCCAACTCTTCTGCTGCTAAATAATTCAGATACTGAAAAGTTTCCTTTTAAAACGCTCCTGGCTTATATGTACCCCTCATGCATCATGATTTTCTGCATTTGGGTCATTTCTTATACACAGGAAACAAGAACAGGATGGTGAAGTTTGCATGAAATATCCATCCTTGTGTGGGAGAAAATGCAGACAGCTGAGTCAGGCCATGCTCACAAACAGTCCAAACACTGCAAAATATCCAGCCCCACCACTCCTCCAGCTGCAGGTTTTCCCAGTCCAACCACTCATTTGTACAATCAGCCTCTTTGGAAATCACCCACCTCCAGGAGCTGCTCTTCGGAAATATCAGGGTGAAAACAGCTTTAAAAACAGCTTGGACAGCAGTGGGTGTCAGAGGTTGAGCCTGGATTTACACCTAACCTCACCCTAACTCGAGCTGGAGCTGTGGAATGTGCAGCCTGCACAGAAAATGTCCCTGGCAGCAGGCTGCTGTCATGTTCGGTGGCACATCCACACTGCCATCAGCTGTGCTCCTCGGTGACCTTGCCTTCACAGACGGAAATGAACTTCTCCTTCCCTTCATCCTGACATCTGCCAGCAATCTGGGGCTGCTCCATCCCGCACAGCTTGGTTTCCTAACGTTCTGGTGAGGAAAGGTCACGTGGGATGAGCATAATAATATTTTCCAGTTAACCCATGGGTCTCACCTCTGGTTCTAATCACCTCTTGGTGTGGAAACCAACAGCATGTCAAGCCAGATCCACTCAGTTTTTATTTTTTTCCCCCCACAAGACAATTCAAACTTGTCTAAATTCCTACTTTTCAAGGGATGAGTTAGTGGGAAGGCCTCATTCAGTAGCCATGGAAACACACAAAGAAAAGAAGCAACCTAACATCCGACTTACATGGAAGTAACAGAATAAACCTGGTGCCCATCAAGGGAATCTGGAGTCATTCTGGGATTTTATTGTGCAAAGTACCAGCTCTTCTTATCCCAGAAGTCACCCACCTTCCTGTCCAGAGGTCTGTTCCTCCCAGGCACTTTACAGCTTTTCCACTTGCAGGTTTTGTCCTCTGAGACATTTCCCGGGGGTGAGGAGAGCTGCAGCTCTGCTCACAGCTCTGCCTCTGACGTCCTGTGTAGCCTGGGGAGGTCACCAGCAATGTCACCCCTGAGAACTTGCTTTTCCAGCTTAATAAAGGCCAGATTCCCTGGAAAAGCTGTGATCCAGGAGACAACACTTAGCATTGCATCCGTTCAGGGAGCACTGCCTGATGCTGCACAGCCCTGGCTGGGATTGCCCCCCAGTAATGATGTTCCTCCAATTAACCTCAGTGAGATCAGACCTTGTTCAGCTCAGAGTGATTCTGAAAATCCCATTTCCCTCATCTTCTAGATCCACAGGTTCCCCTCAGGATGATATCACTTCCTCTGCCTGCACCAGAGGTGGGAATGTCTTGCTGATTGCTCGTGTTCCTGTAGGGTCGCTCAGCAGCGCCAGGAGGCACAAATAAATATCAGTGTACAGCACCAGCTGAAGCTTGGTTGGAGCCAAGATTTGGGGTAAATTACCTAAACCAAGGAGAGCTAGGTTGGGTTTTTGGGATGGCTGGATTCCATGGTGAAGCAAGAAACCCCATCCTACCGAGAGCTGTGCCAGGGCTTATCTCCTTTCCTCCCCTTCTGGTTCATTAACGTCAGCTCCTGATGAGCTGAGCTGCCAGCAATGCCTGTGCTTCCCTACTCAGATTGCTTTCACAAGTGGTGAGACCTCTTCTTTCTCTGGTTACTCTGCAAATATCATTTTATACCAGGATTCATTCCAGTCTGCCCAGATGCACCAAAGTGACGACTTCTGGAGGAAGAAGTCAGTCCAAGGTGTTGATGCAGCCTAATTGGAGTTACAGGGAGCTCTCAGACTACAAATTTTCTTACATTTCTCTCCTAGATCACTCTTTTTCTGCAGCTTGAACTCTCTATTTTTCCTGTGTGGAACCTACCTGTGCATTTCCAAGGGCTCAGCAAAGCGCCCCTCGATTCAGAGCTGGAAAAGATGCTACTCTTCTCTTAAACTTAAGAAGAGTAGTTAGTGGCAGAAACTGCAGAAAACCAGCTTTTTCTTCCCCTTCCTCCTCCTCCCATCCTCCCCATGGGTGCTGCTGCTCACCCAGATTTTCCCAAGCACTTTATTTTCATGGAGTTAAGGAAGCAAATGGTTCTTTGGGATTTACATGCCTTTGAGGTAAAGTCAGAGCAGCTTTGAGAGCTGACTCCTCCTCTCTGCTGCCTGCTTTGTCTGGCACCACAAACCATGGGAGAGGGATTTTACCCCAACTTTGCAGCTTTTTCATGTTGCTTTCTGAGCTGACACCTTTCCTTTGAAACAGGGCACGTGACAAGCACTTTTTTCCCAGTGTCTTGAACCTTAATCTAATTTTTGCAAGGGATTAAAGAATTTTGTGGGAAGGTGCTTTTTTTTATTATTCCTCCCCTACTTTGCTGCTGTGCTTGGACAAATAATTTCTGCAGGGTAGGACGTGCAGCCCAAGCAAGTAATTTACTGTCTTTTCTCAGTAAAACAATCACAAAAATGATCAGGCTCAGATTTATTTTGACACAAAATTAAAATTATGTTCAGACACAACGGAAAAATAGCGCAAATTAGAACTGCACCAAGAGCCTGGCTCCAAAGTGGTTGGTTCCTTCCTGAGTTACTTTTTGCAGTGAAATGGTGATTTCAGTGGGAATATAAAGGCAAAGCTGGTGTTAAATCTGGAACTGGTTTGCACCCAAGCTTTGCCTGCTGGCCTCATCAATCTTGTTTGATCGATTCCTCCCATGTTGTCCTGGTAGGGCAGAATGAAAAGTGGAGCAACAGAGGGGTTTTGTTTTGATACCACACCAGGTTATTCCTGAGGGAGCCCTACAAGGGCAGAGGAGGAACCCAGGCTGTTTACAGGCTGGAACATCTCGGGATTTGCATCTGAAGGTCCTTGCAGGACTGTGGCTCTCGCACAGCCAGAGGCACTCATCACTCAGCTGGGAGACACCAAGAGCTCCCTTTTGCATTGAAATTCAAGAATGAGAAGTGCAGCTCAGAGCCTCCCTAGAAGACCTCGTTGGGTTTTGGCCTCTCATAGGAGGAGTGATGGGATTCCTCTTTGGCTACACGGTAACAGAGAGTGTTCTTTAAAGGACTTTGCCGCATGAAAATTACCAAGACATGGCCAAATCTGAGCTGGCATGAAATATGAAGGCACCAATGTCCTCTTTTCTTTTCCAGCCCTCTGTTTGTTTGTTTGTTTTTCCATTTGGTCAGTAGGTGATGCCATTACAAGGAAATATTGGGATTTTTCCCTGTCACCAGACACCCTCAGGGCAGACACCTGATCGTGTCTGCACGCACTGCCAGCGCTCCAGAGGAGCCCATCTGCAGATCTTAAAAAGCCTGAAGTTATGTCTTTGCTGGCTTCAGATAATCATGTAAAGCTTTATCCACGCCCCAAGGATAGACAATAAAATAAACAGAGAAATTCAGATAAACTGGAGGCAAAATATCACCCCAAAATCACATTTGGTTAATGTAAATAAAGATGACATTTTTACTCTCATTAGATTTCAGTTGAGTCCATGTGCTGTCCCACCTTGCCTGCATGGCATTAAGGACCATTGCAGGGATTTTGGAGTACCTTAAAGCAATCTGGTAAGGTAATTTCATTTCTGCCTTCCATTGTGGAAAAGACTGTGAAACATGTACTCATCTTCCCCAGTAAAAGCCTTTATGGGGTTGAAGGGGGAAAGTAATGTTTTCCAGTACTCACCAAAGCTAGAATTTCATATGAAATTTTAATTCATCGTGTATTTTTAACTCTGGAAACCTGATCTGGGAAGGATGGTGTTTGTATATCATGTATCACACACACACATATCTCTTGCCAGGGATTATTTTGCACTTGGCAATGTGTTCCATCCACATATTGACATATTAATGTACTTATTTATGGGATTAATAGGATGAGCTCCTGCCAAGAGCAGAGTGCACTGCATGGTGGATCAGCACGTTCTGCTGCTGTCCCTCCACCTGGGATTGCTACAGGAAGAATTCCACACGGATCCTGGTGCCCCAGTCCTCCCCACAAAGCACCACTGCTGGGCTGAGTGGCTGCACTGGGGTCTCCTTTGGGTTTTACATCCCCTCTCTTGAGTCCAGCACATTTTTGGCTCCTTGAGGATTAGGTTTTTGTGATTTCTGTGTGAAAATGATGCATGGCAAGCTCAGCCCAGGCAGGTGCACAGCTCGGTGGCCTTGAGCTCGAGGCCAGCTCTTCTCTTCTCCTTCCATGACTCCTTGCTTGCTGCTCCATCAGCACAGATTTATTTCCATGCTCCATTTGTAGGAACAAAAGAGCTAGATAAGAAATATGTTTTTAATAGCAATGTCACCAATGAATGCTGAGCATCTCGATATCAGCCATTAAGTAAAAACAGGGGAGGAATGAGCATCATTTGTCTGTTGCCAGCTTCTCTCAACTGGCTTTCATTTAGAGGAGAAAAAATCCCCAATCATTTCTATCCAGGTAATAGTGAAATATATTCTTTGTCAGCAACAGGTCAAAATGCAGAGATATGTTATTCACAGCAAGCTGACTTCACATTTTCTAACCTAAATGCTGGATTGCTTTCCTCAATTATTCACATATGTTTTCTGGTTTAATAATAACCCACATGCTGTCCCCTAAAGAAAACTACAGACTTCATGATGTTCAGCTAGAATACATAAGTCTGCTCAGCCATTTCTTGTTCCAGAAGCTGAACCAGCCAGTCCCAGAGATGATATTAAGAGAGGTGCCAGTGTAAAGCACATCCTGTTAAAATATAAAAATATGCTATGTACCCACCAAAGAATTGCAAGTAAGGAAAGTTTTAATGACACAGTGGCTTAAATAAGAGGCAAAACAAGCCTGATGGTCACACTGTAATTGCCAACCCTTGTGTTCTCTGCTCCAGGCCTTCTGCAAAGCAAATTTATTTTCTGCCCACATAGATCTGGAGACTTTTCTATCAGCTCAGCTGCTGCAGTTTCTTACCCCTGGAATTCTACAGGGCAACGAGGGTTCATTCACCTGGGAAGTGCAAAGACAGAGTTAAAACAGCGAGTGTGACCTGGCCTTGTTCAATGCCTGCTCACACACTGCTTTGATCAGAGCCATGGGCAGGTTCTAGACCTGGTAGAAATTATAATAAAGACGATATTAAATAATAAAGACCATAAAGAAATTATGGTCTGTTACCCCATAAGGATACTGAGGGTGGAGTCCATCTAGGAAAAAAGCGGCAAAGAGCATGGTTGGAGCTTGATAAGAAGCAATTTGTGCAGCCAGGGATGTGCCAGGCAAGAAATGAGAGGTGGAAAAAGCCACAGTTAGAAGGTCCCACTCCTGAAATCTGCTCATGTCATCATTCATAGAATCAAGGAATCAGAGAGTGGTTTGGGTTGGAAGGGGCATTAAAAATCATCCAGTTGCATGCAGGGGCACTTTCCACTAGACCTGGCTGCTCAAATATCCATCCTACCTGGCCTTGGACACTTGCAGGGATGGAGCAGCCACAGCTTCTCTGGGCAACCTGTGCCAGGGCTTCACCACCCTCACAGGGAAGAACTTCTTAATATCCATCCTAAATTTACTCTGTTCCAGTTTAAAGCCATTTTCCCTTATCCCAGCACTACATTCCTGCCTCATTTTCAGTGCTGTGGCAGCAGGGGGGTGCCAGCTCAGGAAAACGTCACCAGGGTGGGTGATGCTGTGCTCATCACTGTTCCAAACCCCCTTGTCAGGTGTTGGATGGGAGAACTGGGCTGCTCACCAGAAGGGGTTTCAGTTTCCAGTAGAAAAAAACAAATGTTCTGAGAACACAGATGGCATTGGTGTAACCAAACCCCATATTCTCTCTGGAAAAATGTTTAGTGGGAGATTTTTGACCAGCACCAAAGACACTTTCAACCCAGAGAGCTCAGAGATCCCCCCAAAGATGAAAGACTGAGCAGTCTCAGATTCCCTTCCTGCCATGCATCACCTCTGGGTGATGCCTCAGCAGTCTGGCATTAAACAATGCCCTGCGACTCGCGAGCCCCCGCGCTCCTCAAGAGATCATTTTCAAGTGTAGTGCACTGAAACCTCATATGATTTCCATATGTCCTGCTGCCTGAATACTTTGCAACTGGTTCACGATGAAAAAAACAACTTATAAACACATTACCTTGACAGGAACAATTCTTGGAGTAACAGGAGATCTGATAGCAGAGACTTTGAAAGGCGATCGTTATTATCCAGTAGCGTTTTTCTCTGTAGCCCACGAAATTTATGTCAGTGAGTCACATCCTTTCAAAGCAAAGAATGAAAAGTGCCCTGTAGGACAGGTGAGCTCCTCCCCGAGCCTCTCCATGACTATTTAGCTCCAGAGCTGCTCACAGCACTGCCAGCAAGGCTATTAGCTGAACAAGCCACAGAGCCAGATGCCTTGGCTGGGAGAGAAAATGATCCAAGCTCCCACATATGGGGATTGCTGCAGCTGTAGCCACAAGTGCTGACTCCTTTGCTGGAGGACACAGAGGGGCCAGATGGAGAGAAAAGCAGTTCTGCCACTGCTGCCCCCAAACGTGGATTGTTGAGACAGAGAGTGGTGGAACAGCCCTTGTGCTTCTAACAGCACAAAACCATCCTTTAAAACATGGCTCAGGAGGGGACATGGCTCTTGTGAGCACCAAGTGCTGTGCACAGCATGCAAAAGCTTCAAGGTCTGCCAGTCTTGGGCATCCCCAGCATTCCCTATGAGGCTGGAAGCTGTTTTTTTGGGTTTTTTTAAGCCTTGGACATCTCAATCCTCTGCGCTGATTTTGGAGGATTGGGACTGTCTGCCTGCTAATGCTTTACAAGTTCATTCAACCCCTTCCCAACTCCTTCCCCACTTTATTTTCTCAAAAGAGAAATGCTCAATCTCTCCAGAGCAAGATTTTTCAAATGCTACCTCTGCAGTGCCCAATCTGAAATTACCCACGAGTGGGGCTCCTAGTGTTGGGAATAATTGCAGTGACAGGTTGACAGAGCCTGGAAACCCCACACTCCCACCCTAGCAGGGTGACATCTGAATGATCCAAGGGCTGATGGAGATGGAGGACTTCAAAATTCAAAGCAGGAGGCTAATAACAAGCCTTTGACCCTATCCAGGGATCCAGAGGATTTATCCTGGCACACCAGTGGAAGCAGCTCTCATACATGGACATCCCATGACCTTCCTTGAGGGGTTTAGCTCTGCCCTGAGACAGGTCACAGGAGCTCAGCTGGCCCCTGGAGATCTCTTGGATTCCCATACAGAAATTTTGGGTTAAAGCAGTGAATCCATGAGAGGAGCCCCCCCTTTATCTCTCCTTCCTGTGAAGTGCATCCCTGCTTTTAACAGGGAATTGGAAGGACAGCTAATGTTAGCAGTGTTAACTGCTAAAAGCCCCTGGGAGAAGCCGGTCAGATGAACCTGTTTTCAGTGTGAAGGCTTGTTCAGCTCTTTGTGAATTTGTAGTAAATCAGCACTTCGTAATAAGAACAAATGTTTCATTCTCACTTAAAAATTACCACGCTCAGAGCCTTGTAATGTGCAGTTTTCATGCAGGGCTTACATGACGGGAACTTAAATCTGTCCCATTTTCATCTGTAATTTAAAACGTGTTATTTTGATCGATGAATTAGTAAAGGAACCCGGCATAATTTTGAAACTACCAGCTTAGTAAAGTTGCCTGACCTCACAAATAACCTTTCCAGTTTAGAAGATTTTAATAGCTTAACTATTAGCCAATCTCCTGGGAAACATTTTCCCTGGGCAAAACTAGTATGGAAATACAACACCAGTAATAAGGTTTCCATCTTTCTTCTATCTTGATCTTTTTAATTAATTGCCACGCAGTAAAAACATAAGTTTGGGAGGCAGGGGGTAAAAATCCTTGCAGGGGGAATGCAGGAGTTAACTGTAGGCTTTACCTGCCTTTTTTTGCATAGATTCATTAGGTGTTGAAATATATTAGCATTGTTAAGGCATAACTGCTGCTTGATTGCTTGACACTCTGGGCTGAAAGCTGTGAAATAGATCACTTTGTAATGGAAAAAAGCTGCTCCTGCTTAAAATGAATAAACATTAAAACCCAGAAGGGCTTGCAGGGCACCTCAACAAGCCCCTGAGAGCCCCTGTGTTGCAGTTGGGATGTAGTTGTTTCTTAGGGTTTGTGAGTTATTTCTTTCTTAGGAAGGGCAGTGGTTTTTTCCGAGGGCAATAAAGGACTGCAAATACGGGATTTGCTACAGGAAAAAACAGAGTCGTGTATAAGTGAAGGGGATAGGATGGAAATTCGTGGCTCAGGTGGAATGTGGGCTGAAATTCTGTATAAAACATCGGCATCCTGGTTGGTTTGTTTGTTTTCCCGAAGTTTCTAGTGCCCTTTTATCTAATGGCCCTCTAGCACAAGCACTTTGTTGGACTGAGGAGAGGCTCTCCCTATGGTTTTGCTTGTCTGATTAAGGGGGTCTCGTTTTATTTCACCTCTGTTTTGCACTGTGTTTTTCGATGCTGTCTGGGGAAATGGAAAAAGAAAATAAAATAAAATTCTGCTTTGACTTTGTCAATTCTGCAGCTCTCCAGCAGCACAGCTCTGGGTACAGCTGAGGGCAGACCCATAAGGATAAGGACAAGGATGGGGACATCACTGTGCCCAGCACCCAGTGGGTGTTTGCTGTGCTTCAGGTGCTGTTTCACCTCCAAACCCCATTAACTATTACTGTTCTGGTAACAAGAAACCAGGGGCAAGCAACTGAAATGAAAGGTCCTTTCAAACCACAAATATGAATGTTTCCATTTTAAAGAGATGCTTTTTCTTTTATTTATTTTTTTTTTTGAGAGATCTACACTTGTCTGCAAACATTCTGCATCTTTAGCTGGGACAAAGATCACCCACCATGCAGGTGAAGTCACAGTTTCAGGAAGGAATAAAATGTCTCCTGAATGAAGACAGTGTTTTGGTGCCAGGGAATGGACCGTGGGGGTTTCCCTCAGGCCAGCTTTATTTTGCAGGTCTTCATTGCAAGATTTTCTCTGACATGAGTGAAAACAAATCCCCATCTCAGCATGGTGACACCACCAGTCCCAGGCTGTTGATCTCCAGACCTCTCCTTCTCTGCCAAGGGGTGTGAGGGACCCAGTACAGGGTTCTGCCCCGAGGGCTCTGTCTGCAGTCAAAATGAGCTTGGTCCTTGCCCAGTTGTGAGGTGACCTCTGAACCAGCCCTGGAGCACAGAAATGAGACTTCAGCCTGGAAGGCTGCAACAGACGATGTGTTATTTTATCTTGAGCAGGAGGAGCGTTGGCACATGGCTTTTACAGCTAATCTCTCGATTCCATTCTTCGAGGAGAGCAGGAATTTTCCTCCCTCCCCCTCCAGCAACCTGGGACTTTATTGTGTGTCTGGATCGTTTCAGGCTGATCCTTCCCTAACATTTTCCATTTATTTCCCCCAGGTTCAAGCTCCTGGAGCTCTCTGGCATGTCTGATGGAGGCTCTCTGCTCGAGCCCATTGAACCCAACCCTTCCCTGCTGCAGGTCCCTATTATCCCTCTCCATGAACCACCTACTGTGTTTTCCATTCTTCTGGGATCTCCCCACTGAACCCTGTGTCTCTCATACCAAAAATCCTGGTTTTTTGCCTGTTTCACTGTCAACATTCACCCCTGAAGATGCACAGGTGGCAATCCAAAGAAGAGGAGAGAAGCAGCAGCACTCTCCTGTTTCCTTTCTCTCCTACCAAGTCTATAGGGCAAGCCTGAGGCTACAAAGTAGAGAAGGAAAATTCCTTTTTTTTTTTTTCCCATGCCCTGAGGCTCCTAAATATTTGTTGTTTGCTCAGTCCAGTCTTGCTCCAGGGCTCCCTGCAAGGACTGGAGTTCGAGGTAGCAACACACAGGACTGTGCCAGGAGAAAACAGCAAAGGTCAGAGAGACTGACGCTCAAACCAAGAGCCCTTGGGATTAAATTGTGGGCAGCCATTGGTAATGTGCCCAAACTGCCTCCAAAACTCACATGGGAGCAGCAGTGAGCAGGACAAGCCCCATGGCTGCTCCAGCCTCCTTCCTGTCCCATTAGGTCGACAGCAGCTGTGGGGTCTCTGCAGATCACCACCTCACCCATCAGGGGTCCAGGCTGGGGGATAAACCCAAAACTGGTTCCTCCCAGCAGGTGCTGATGGCAGCCAGCCCACAGAGGGCAGACCCACAGGCTTTCTGGGCAGGATGAAACCTTGTGAGAGAAGTGCTGGTGCTGGTGTGGCCTCCTGGTGCTGCTGGTTGGGGGATCAGATGTGGTTGTTATTCCAAATACATCCAGAGATGCTCAGCGTGGCAGCCAACAGAAGAAAATTACCTGCTGTGCCTGTCCAGAGTCACAGCTGTGCATCTCCAGAGTGGTGGCTGTCACCTCCTTCCCTAACTGACCACCTCCAGGGTGATCCTGCACTTCTGTGCATGGCTCATCCCAAACCATTCCCATTCCAAGCCATGTGCAAACACTGGAAGCACACACAGAGCTTTCCTGGAGGTCCCTGAGCTAGTGTGAGTGTACCTGTCCCCAGAGCAAACTGCCCTGTAACCCACAGAAAAGTCATTTAATGCAAATGCTGGACTGTAAAGCTCCTGTCTGCTCTGGGACATTGCAACTGCAGACCAGAATTCGTGGCCTCTCGCAGAGGACTGTGCTCAAAGTAAATAATATTATTTCAGAAAACAAAATTCAGTTTGCTGCCTGAGACCAACTGCAACAGGATACGAAGCAGGGAGAAAAAGAGTAAAAATGCCTTGCCCCCGGGGCTATTTATTATTTATACACCACTGTGCCTAGATAAACTCCTCCTTGAAAGAGTAGGACGAAAATAATTCTGCAATGTGGAAACAAACTACCTATTTAAAGTGATTTTATGCCTGAATGGCCTCATTATAAAAACAGCCTGCATGTAATAACTTTTTACCTTTTTCTACAATATCCAATGAACTGCTTTTTGTCACTCTCACCAGTCTCAGTGCTTTCATGCAACCACCTTGGTGGAAAGCCTCTGTGGTTTCCTTAGAAACGTCTTCCTTCCTAGATGTTGACCCATGGTGGTTGAGGCAGCTAAAACCCTGGAGAGGTCCTGTTCAAACAGGAAAGAGCAGACAGTTTAATGGCCAGCTTTGCAGCTCTGCTCCTCCACAGTTTACAGTAGTTGGGAGCTATAAAAGAAAAATATCACAAGGAAGGTTTCTTTATTTTAGGGTCAGCTCTGTGCAGGCGTTTTTGACAAAAGCTGAATCTGCAGCTCACAGGCTGTTGTTGGGCAATGGTGGGATGGAGAAGGCTCCCTTGAAAAGTGCTGGTGCTCAGGAGGTGGCTCCTCATGTGCAAATAGGCTTTGTCCTTCGGAAAAAATACATCCTGTGTCCTTCTAGGTGCATTCATAACTCACTGGCACACGGGGCAGCCTGACAAGCTGTAAATAATGTCGCCTTTCAAGTGTTTTGCTCTGCAATGCCTGAGCAGGAACAAGAGGCCAGAGTCCAGCAGTCCTCGAGAGAGGTGGGAAAAACACTTGTCAGGCTGTGACATTCTCCAAGCAGGCTTATCTCCAGCTCTGCTCACGGCCAGACTCCAGGGACAGGGATCCACTCATGTGTTGGTGACAGCATTACTGGAGACTTCAGGGTGCCCCCCAGGTGAAGGGACCTGGTGAGACCTTTCTGACCTGAAACACTCCTGTCAGCAAGAGCAAGAATATGGGCAGGTCATGCAGGTGTTTTAGATTTGCTGCTTCCTTTCATTTTTATTCACTTCCAGTGGAACTCAAGAAACTTTTCAACTATGCTAAAACCTACACAATTTTTTGTTTGTTTGTTTAGTTGATTTTTTTTTGTTTTCTTGGGGTTTTTTTGGGTGTGGGGTTTTTTTTGTCTGTTTTTTGGGGATTTCTTGGGTTTTTTTTGTTCTGCCTAAATAGTGATTCTCCAAGAAAGCTGGAGAGAGACTGTTCACAAGGACATGGTTTAGATTAGAGAGTAGGAAGAAATTCTTCCCTGTGAGGGTGGTGAGGGCCTGGCACAAGTTTCCCAGAGGACCTGAGCCTGCCCCATCCCTGGAAATGTCCAAGGCCAGGTTGGACAGGACTTGGAGCAACCTGGGGTAGTGGAAGGGGTTCCTGTCCATGGCAGAGGGTGGAACAAGATGGTTTTTAAGGTCCACTCAAGCCAACCATTCTCTGATTCTATGATATCTTCCAAGCACTGCTTGTTCTCCAGGCTTTGCTACCTTCACAGAAAGAATGGAAAAAACCAATGGCAGCTCCATTCCCAGCTCTGAGCTGTGTGACACTCCAATGTGTACTCTCCAATCCTCTTCCAAACCCTGCTCCATGTTGCAGCCACAGGGAAAACATGGTTTATCCGTGGTATACCCGTGGTATATCCATGGTATATCCCATAAAACATTGGGATATCCATGGTACGAAGCAGAGCAAAATATCCCCAGGCTGCTCACAGTCCAAGCTGCCCAGGGGCTCTGTGGTGAGCATGGCACTCATCCTGTGCCCATGCAAAGGAGCAGAAATTTCTCTTAACTCCAGTGCAGTGCTGTGTTAGTGCTGGTGCACCAGGTCAGAGAGGAAAAACCTGGAGAACTGTAATTAACAACAACAAAAATAAATTACGCCAGAGCGTTTCTCTTAAAGTTTTTAATAGCAAACGTTAGAGAGAGCAGGTTTTTCAAGCCAAACAGGAAGGAAAACAAATAAACAACTGCAGTCAGTGAATTCACAGGCTTTTAGAAGTCAGGTTATCAACCAGGGACCCACAGACAGGAACTGATGAAGCAGAAATCTTCAGGGAAACAGATGAGGTTTTCAAAGAGCACAAACACATAAAACCCTGAGATGTGCTTTTATAAATAAGCCCAGGGAAGAGCTGGGCACACAATTCCCAGGCTGAGGGTTAGGAGCTGGAAGAAAAGCCTGAAGATTGGCCCACAAAAGTAAAATCTGTAAATGTTTGGGGAAGTATTTTGGGCATGTACAAATTCTGAGAAGTCAGACAATATAGTGAAAGCCACTGGTGTGGGTGTGACATCAGAAGGGAAGGGCAAAGAAAAGCTGAAGGAAAACTAGAAGAAGCTCCATCCTCTCCAAAAGACACAAGTGACAGCTGTGGGAAAGCTCTGCAGAGGGTTGCACACTATCCTCAGGGCTGAACACTGCCATGGAGCCACATCAGGAAACACGAGGCTCTTGGGGGATCTCAAGCTCTCTCTAGGATGACCTGCTGTGGGCTGAGCTGCTCTTACTCCAAACATCTCTCAGCCTACAGGCAGTTTATATTTTCAGCTGCACAGTAGTGGATAGGGTTAATACCTACAGGAAAAGGTTCAGTGGCCTCTTGGTGATGTGTAAATTAGCAAGTGGACAGTTGGCCCAGGGAGGAATGGCAAACAAATATTTATTAGTTGTTTCAAAGAACCACAGCCATAAAACTTTGCCATTTGACTGCAGAAGTGTTTGTGTTTTTACTGAAACCAATGCTAAAGGTGATGGCTTTATTCCTAACTGAGGTAACCTCTGTAACCCTGTGATTTACTGCCTTCAGGTAACAGGAAAAAACAACCTCAAATGCATTTTGATGTACATTGCTCTTGCAGTGTGACAGGAAGATGCCAAGAATGAATTTGAATACCATTTTTACCTTATGAATGTGGATAAACACCTGCTGGGGCAGCCTGAACGAGGCTGAGCCAGGCTCTTCTCTGTGACACCCAGTGACAAAGCCAGAGGCAATGCAGAAATACAGAAAATTCCATTTATATGTAAAAAAAATTATCTTTTTTACAGAGTGAGGGTAGTTGAACCAGGTTGCCCAGAGAAGCTTTGGAGGGACCCCTCTCTATGTATTTTCCAGACTATCTCACTGACTATTTAAACTCAAAAAACATATATTTAGACACACAGATACCTAGCAGGATATTTAGAAATACTTAGCTTCAGTAGAAACCACATGTAAAGTGAAGCACTGTCTAACAGGAGCAGAGTCATCAAAATCTAAGGATGCATATAAATTATTGCATAGGTACATTAAACATATATATGTGGAGATATATAAAACAGAGATCTATTTCCTAAATTACAGTAACTTCTACTAAGGTTCATGCTTAGCAATGAGCAGTTTGGCATTCAATTCAATTCAATGCAGTTCAATTCGATTCAATTCAATTCAATTCAATTCAATTCAATTCAATTAATTTCAACTGCATGTTAACTTTTTTTCTTGCATTTTTAAGATGTCACCAAAATGCACTGGCCTTTGGTCAAGGTTAATTTATAGAAAAAACTGAGTTTTTAAACCCACAAATAGGTTTCTGGGTTGGAGCTTAGACAAAAAGGCACCGTGAAGGATAAGGAAATGATGAAGGCACCTGGGTGTGTGCCATAGCTGAAATCTCTGAGTTTGCCTCAGTGCACCATCAATAAGTGCTTGAATGGATGAATGGCCTGAGCAAATGCTCAGTGTCAGAGTGTGCATAAATTTGAGCTGAACTGCAGAAGTTATGGAGAGGCCAGAAATCCATTCCTGTCACCTTGGGCTGTTTTCTCATTAGTCCCCAGAGACCCCCATAACCACCCCTGGTCTGAGGGCTGTGGTTTAATTTGGATTTATAGAAGATCATGGCATGTACACTTTGGTCCAGCCTTTGAAACAACTTGTGTTTCAGTGACCCCAGCATCCTGAGTCAGCTTGGTTAAGGAAATATGCACTAAGAGGTCATAAAAGAGGCCAGGCCCTCTGTAACTCTGTGGAGACTCCTCAGTGCCTGTGAAAAGCCATCCCTGGGCTCTGCCTTCCCAGCCTTTCTCTCCTATCTCCATGGACAGCAAAGTCACCCTGAAAATGGGTGCTACTCTTTAAAACAGGTGGTTTCTGAATGTTTGGCTTAAGGACTGCAACAAAACTCAGGGAGAATATTCCGAAGATCTCCAAACACAAAAGGAAGTTTGATGATAATTATTGTCTCTGAGAATTTCCCTGTTTTGCAGGGATGCTGTTTTTTAGCTGTCTGCAGAAGGAAAAGATGTAGCAACTAATGTGTTTACATTAGTGGAAATTAGTGGGAATTTTTTTTCATTATTTTCAGTATATATGAGTGAATTGTGGCTAAAGTATTTCACTGCTCATTCTTGTTAACTCACCTTTCAGGAGACTCTATGACAGGCAAAAGCCATCCTCAGAGGAGGACTCCATTTCCCTGGGAAGAGAGGAATTAGCACAAATTAAAATTCTATTTGCCTAATTCACTTGGAATTCTAATTGAAATGTTTTTGCAATCTTAATTACACCACTTGTTCCCCACTTATTGCGTAAGTTAAAAAGGAAAAGCTGCTGCATGGCTTTCTTATGGGACACCTAAGCCTGGGTGAGCTGTTCTGGGAAGCTTTGAGTGTGTGTCACCAGGCAGCTGCTCCCAGCCTCCTGGGGCCACGTATCCACTCTTCCTCCCTAGGACATGAGAATATTAACTTGGGGAAGCCCTCTGTGCCCCACCAAAATCCAAATCACCCAGGTGCCTTCAAGGAAGATTTTACAAAATGACAGGCAAAAGAAGGGCAGGAAGAAAAATAACTCCAGGATGAATTTAGATGAGCTGTTCTAAATGACGAAAATTCCTTTATTAACCCCTCTCCAGCTTTGTTGCTGCTGTGGCAGGAAGGGGAAAGTAAAGATAGTGAAAGGTGTTCCGGCCCATGGTAGCAGGATTTGGAAATAGATGATCTTTAAGATCCCTTCCAACCCAAACTTTTCTATCATTCTATAAGGATATACCTCAAAGGGGTGAACTCCACCGTTTGTGCTAAAAACTGTGACACATCAGAAAAATCCCCATGGACTCTGCATGTTTATGCTGCTTTTACATCGAATAACTGTGCTACTTTTACATCAAATAACTGCACTGTCACCCACAGAGCACTCTGCTGTCCAGGAGTGCCAAATCCAGAGCTGAGTGATTCGGCCTGAAAGTCAGATCAGTTTTACAGGGTCTCTAATCCCCACAGATTACTCTGCTCCATCCAGGCTACTGCTCCATTGGTGCAGGAGGTGGATTTTATAGCAGCACCAAAATCCCTTCTCATCTGTTATCTTTGCCTGGAGAATCGGACTTTTGACATAAAGCTGGAAGGTAGTTCAAAGCTTTGCTGCATAAACACACATCCATTTTTTTTTGTACTTTAGGAATAGGTAATGCAGGAGTTGAAAGGTGAAGGTTATGGCAGTTCGTGTTTATTTCACCAAGAGCCAGGAGATGGGAAACATCTGGCACTTACACACCAAGCAAGTCTTAAAAACAAAGAGATCTAGACTTTAGTCCGGCTGAGCAAGCACTGGGATAAAAGCTAATGACAGGCTGCTTATTTAAAGGGATCATAATACAGAGCAGCCATGTAGGGAACCAGGGAGGATTCAGGAGGGGGAAAATGAGAGGTAAATTCAGCTTTGTGTTTCCAAGTTAAGGGTCAAAGCCTGACTTCAGTTACCCTGCAGTGTCAGTCCTGACCCGCAGGCCTCATACAGCACGGAGGGCCCTCCAGATTTCACTTTGTCCTGATTTCCAGCGTCAACAAGCAGCCAAAGCAGTGCTCAGAAGTGCTGCTGGTGTGTTCCAGGTGTAGAAGCCCTCAGGAGCAGTCGTTTTTGTGAAGGTGAGAGGAGGGCTGAGCACAGAAGTGACTCACTGCAGTGAGGTGAGCTGGGTTAGTGCGAAACGCTCCTCAGAAATTCTTGGGAATGATGGAGCTGCTCAAGCACGTTGCTGCAGCTTCCCTGGAGCAGATCTTCACCTGCTTTGCATCTTCCTGCAGAGGTTTGTCCTGAAAAGGGTGTTTTGTAGAGTGGGCTTGTATCCTTTTGAAAAATCCCAGGCTGAGCTTGTTCATTTATTGTGGCAGCTCCTCTTCAGAACACATCACCTCCCATCTCCCATCTTCATTGCTCAGTCCCCAGAATTAATTTGTTCCTTCAGCAGGATCTATTTTGCAAGGAGATTTACCCAGAAAATGAAGAGTGAAGATCTTTTTTCCCCTTTTCCCGTTGATGTTGTACAGGCCAAGCTCCCACACCAGCTTGGTTAGCATGGATGGACTACATGGTGACCATGGTGACATCCTGTCTTCCCAGCCTCCTGACTTTACCTAATGTCCTCTCCCCACCCAAGTTGTTATGTGAGAGCTTCATCTCCCACCACAAAAAAAAAAAAAAAAAAAAAGGAAAAGAACCCCCCAAAAATCTAAAAAAACAGCCAACCAACCAACCAACAAAAAAAAACAAACCTAAAAAAACCCCCCACAAAACACAAAAAAACCCCCAAAACAAAAACCCGTAGCAAACAAAAAAATCGTATAAAAGGGAAAAATAGGGTTGTTTGTAGTCCCTTAACTGCTGTTCAATGACCTTGAAACTAAGGAGAGCTCCACTTTTTTGCTTTTGGGAAGGTGTTTCCAATCCCAACCCCTCAACCACACCAAGAATTAATGTTTAACCTATCTGCAGAGTAATGGGGAAATGTGGACTCCTCCTTCTAAGCTTTCAAAGCTCACTATTGAAACCAGCATTGTCTGCATCACAGCAAACAAGAGAGAGTCCTCTGTAAGTTGGATTTTCAAGAGAAAAGGCTTGTCACAGGCATGCAAGTGGCTATCATAAAAACCTCTTTCTCCCAATAAGATGTGATAAGGAAACAATGGTTGCTGCCCTGGAAAGAGATTTCTAAGGGCAGCTACGTGACAGGAGCTCAAGTGCTAATTCTTCAGGCTGTGGTTTGCAGCCAGCTGTAAGATTTGTGGTATCACATCACCAGTGCCATGTGCCAGATGAGCAACACACTGCTAGAGCATAAAAAAACTCCAGTCAATGGCTCACATTTGTCAAAACAACAACAACCAAAAAAAACCCTTTATAACAGCAGGTTTTTGGTGTATCAGTGTTTTTTAACTTCATGTTGGACCAGCAATCTCCTGCCTTTCCACAGCAGGAGTGCAGCTAGCACAGGAGGATCAAGCTGGTATAAATTCCATATCATGTCCCTTGGCTAATTTGACAAAACACAATCATGTGTCCATGCCTGATCCACATTAGATTTATGGTCCTGGGTGAGCTGGCAGTGCACAGATCTGGTATTAATAATGCTGGAACCACAGCCTAAATCTATTAGCTGGAAGCAGTTATATGATTCTTAATCCTATTTTGTGTCAGAGCAGATGACTGCAACCAAGATGGAGCAGAAATTACATGGTTTTGCATGGCTAAACTTGCCCTGAGCTGAGCTTTCAGAGAGTTCAAACCACTCCAGGTACTGATCTTAAAACTGATGTTTTGGGGGTACTTTATGGGAACTGAACCTGGAAATCCAAAAGCCCAAAGCATGAGGCTTTGTCCCATAAGAAATAAACTTCTTCTATTTGAAAGATGTTTAAATCCCAAGCAAGAAATGTCATCTATTCTTGAGAACCCACTGCTGGAGAAGGATGAAAGCTTAACAGTTTAACATAATTTGGAAGCACAGTAAAGATTTGGAACAGTATTCCTTGAAAACTTAATGAGACTCGTACAGCAAGACTCCACCATAAAAACACAGCTCCCTTGCTTAGAATGATTTTCCCATTCTAAATAACTTAAAATCATAATCATACTGTTTCCTCAGCAATTAGACATTTTTTATATACTACGTTTCTTTAATAATACTAAAACTCTTTTTTTTATTATTATTTAAAAAAGCTGTCCCCTGACAAGCACATTATTAAATTACAGTTTATAGCTCTTGCAATGGGGTAAATTATAGTTGTTTTATTAAAGTATTTTAAAGACTGGAGTTTTACCAACATCTTGCTTCTCTAGCTGGCCAAACCCATGTATGCTGTGAGGTGCAAGTTGCCTCTCACAGAGCCCTCCTGCACACCAGGAGGGAATATAGGTTTGATTTTCCAAATAATGGGATACCACAGGAAGCAAGTCTCATCAGACTCCAAACCTCTGGTGTTTAACCCCCATTATCTGTGTTGGGGTGTTGCATTTTCTCTCTCACAAGCACTGAGAGCTGGTTAGATCCAAGCAGGAGCAGGCTGGGGCCTGATGGTGCCTTTATTATTTTATAAGTTTTTTTCTTATTTCATTGATTTGTTTGCTTCTTCACAGAGGACCTTGTTTCTCCACTGGTGCTCCTCAAAAGGAAGAGCTTCCCAAGTTTACCCACCTGAAAAGCAGAAATAAGAGATTGGCAACATCCAGGCTGCATAAATATGCCACGAAAACGCAGACTCATGCCACCAGCCCGAAGGGCAGGACCCAGAATCCGCTTTTCCTGTGGCTTTCCCTGCCTGGAATTGCACTGACGTGGCATCGGCCGCATCAGTGGAAATTTGTGTTCCAGGTGTTAGGTGCATCTCCTGAGCCTGGTTTGGAGGCAACAGTTTTTTTCCCTTCTGTGTCAGTGATTGACCACTGTGTGCTGGTGGCACTGTGTTTTCTGCTGGCTCTGTGGGAGCAGAGCTGAGCACAGCGAGGCTCCAGGGGCTGATCCCAGGGGAAGGCTCCCTTGTCCCCCGCTCCCAGCAGCTCCCGCGCGGCGTTTGGCTCTGCAACAGGAAATTAAGGGCTGTAGGAAAGCAACCTTTGGCCTTTAATTCACTTTTTAATAAAATCATTAAAAGAAACCTACTCCCTGCCAGACATTATGGGAAATTGCTTTAATGATGCTGTGGAGCAGAACACGTTCTCTCAGCTGCACGCGTGGCTTGCTCCGTAGCTTTGCAGCATGAAAATGGTTTCAATTACAAAGCCAGGCTAGAAAATTTTATATGAACCAGGCCGTGATAACAACCAGAGGCCAGACTCTGTCCATTGCACATCTTACACACAGACAACAATTATGGAGTTCTGCTAGAAGTGATGGATTGCTTGAGCCAAAGATGAGCACCAACAAAAGGAGCAGGGGATTTTGTGTTGTTCCAGTCTCTCCTGGGAACAAAATAGGTGCCATTTCCTGCAAAAGTGATGGGCACAGCAAAGCAGACCTGCAGTTTATGAGTGCACAAACCCATCTAAAAGCATCAGGGTGTAGCTCCTAACCACTCTGTTCTCTCATTGATTTTAGAGTTTGCATTTTTGCATAGGTTCTTGTGAAGAAATTTTATGTTCTTATTGTCCTAGGGAAGGGACAAGCTTTGCTTTATAATTTTAAATTCATATCTTACCACTTGGGCAAGTATAAATCTAGGTAGGATATTTTATTAATTGAACAAAGCTTATGGGTAGGTAGATGGTTACTGAGGACATCTCAAACATTATAGGAGAGACCCATGCTAAAACAAATCCATTGTTTAGTTACAGCAGCAAAATTTAAGAGACTGAGTAACTTCTGTCTAATACAAAATTTTTCCTCATGTACTTTGATTCTTTCTATCTTTCCCACTGTATAAAAAAAATCCTAATCAACAAACCTGGTAGTCAGTTTTCTACAATCAATAAATTCTACGTCCAAGCCACAGTAGCTTTTATGTCTGTACGTTGTAAAAGTAAATTTACATCATATGTCAAACATTGCACACAAAGAGAAAAACAAGGCTGATTTCTAGTCCTAAAAGATATATGTGTATCCATAAAATCAGCAAGCTGTGTCCTGAATACAGCTGGATGATCATGCTCTGACCAAATGGCTCTTTTGTCTCAGCCTGGAGATCTGTCAGGCTCAACTGTTTTCCAGAGCTGCATCTGTTTCAGGGAGCTCTGGGGAAATGCAGGACAAGCCCCTGCTTTACTGCCAGTCCTATGGGAACCGAATTTTCCTGCTGCCAGGGCTGTGGAGCAGCCTGGGTTGTGCCAGAGGTTCCCAGAGGCTCCAGGATGGCAAGAATTGAGCTGAAATCGGGGCTGTGCTTCTGCAGCAGAGAACCTGGCAGCCTGGTGGAGCTTGGCCACCAGAAGGAAATGAAAAAGGAGGGAAAGACCCAGCTGTGCTAATTAATCACAGGGTGACTCCAGAGCACCAGCTTTTGCTGGGAAGAGCAGATCTGATGCTGGTAAAGGGGGCTGAGCAGACAGGAGGGAGCAGGGAAGGCTTTGCAAGAGGCGTCGATAAGAGCCCAGCATTGCTGGGCACTTTCCAGGGAAGGGAAATCCCAGCCAGAAAAAGTGCATGGAAAGGACAACCAGAAACACCAGGGAATATGTGACCTTCTTACAAAATGAAACTCAAAACCTGTGCTACCTCTAGCCTACTAAATGACCTCTAAGATGAACACAATACATGTCTGTAAATATATTGGAGCAGAAAATGCTGCTTTAATTTAAAGACCAAATGTGGCACAAGAAGGTCGGAATGTAATCTCTGCCCATAATTACATAAACATTCAGGCAGTTCCACTGACTAAAAAGTGATCAGCCAGGCTTAATGGTCATGGTTTTACCCCAATGTGTTGGAGGGAACAAAATCTTCTTGCAATGACCATAATTATTTCCTTTTTCTGTTTTTTTTCCCAAGAACTAAGATGTATTTCTACTCATCTTTCTAACTCCAGAAGCTCACACCTTGGTAGCTGGGGGTCACAGCAGAAAGGGAAAAGGTGGAACCAGCAGAGAAGGTTTGTTCATGGGCTCTTTGTCAGTGGGATCCTCTGTGAAGAAACTCTGCTGCTGGAGAACACATGACATGAGTATTTCCAGAACATTTTCCACTGTTTTCCAATGACACGACATTACTTTAGTTGGGTGAGCTCCTTACTTTGGCTAGTTATGTCCCTGTTTTTTGGCTCAAAATCTCCATGGATAAGTAAGAAAGGAATGCTACCTACTCCCACAAGTAGTGTTTTGAGCTGCAGTCTCTAACAAACTATACCTTTCTCATGGAAAGAATTTATTAGAAAATCCCTGCTGAAAATTAATCTGTCTCTGAAATGAGCTCTTTATCTAATAGCTCACCAACTTCCTGGGAAGTGATGAGGTGGAAGCAGTTGGATTTCAGGGTGGAATCTGGTTAATATAAACTGCCACCTGGTGAATGCTAAGGAGTATTTTTGCCTTCACTAGGCGTGGTCTGGTTTACACTTGGGAGGAGAACAGATCCTCAGATACTCATGTTGTACCATTAGGAGTTACAACACAAATATGGAATGAAATCACTGCGTGACTTTCTTCCAGCCACACTGCACAGAGGTTATTTTAGCACAGTGGTTCCTTCCAGAGTCCCCACAGCAAGCTGAAATCAGGCATTCACAGTTCCTGCTGATCATCCCAGGTTACTTTTTCATCCCAGACAAGAGGAAGCCACCCTGTTCACCTGTGTTGGTAACACAGAAATGGCACTGCTTCCTTACAGAAGGATGCTGAGGGCAATGCACAAAGTGTCTGGATCCTGTGGGGATGAGTTCACAGCTATGTCCAGAGGAGTTTGGGGATGCCAGGCTGCAGCAGCTCCTTTCAGACAGCTCGTGGCATCACAGACCTGCTCCCAAGCCTGTGGACACTGCAGGACTCCCACTGACTTTTATCAGCCTTGGCTCACATCCTTGGCATCTGGCCCATGCCTCTTTATTTATAAGGTCATGCATATCAGGAGCAGCCTCCCAGGGAAAACAGGCCAACTCATCTCCTTGCTCAAAGCAGCCATTTAGCTGTGATTGTAATCTGTGATTTCATGGCTAGCCCCTCTTTGCCTTCCCAGTTGGGCCCTCCAGGGAGGGAATTTTATTTCTTTGGCACAGCCTAAGCATTGTGCTGAGCAAATCTCTCTGTCTATTTATCTCATGCATACCTATTTAATAAGCATGGATGTGATGAATAATAAGTACATAGGTGCTAGGGGTCTCCTTTGTATTTCTTTGGCACTATTAATAGCCTTTAAAAGTGGGAATAACTCTCATTTGTGCCAGCTCTAAGCTGTCTTCATACAGTCCAAGCGTTGTAAAGGAGTTTTATTTTAAACAGAACATTTCTGAATAATTAATCACTCCGATATAAGACACACATAACAATTCCAAATAACCTCTGCATGTGTTCTTAGTTGAAAGGGACAAATGAAAGATGGAGGAAAAATATAGTCAAAACAAGGAGCTGAGATGCAGAATCCAGCCAGGAAAGCATGGATGAGGTTTTTTTCCCCCTCCTTACTCAAACAATTCAGAACATATTTTCCCTATAAAGTAAATGGGTAGGATGTCCAAGTGTACCTCTGACAGTATCTCAGCTGCATGTGCAAACTGTGGGGTGGAAGGATGGGATTGCTGCACAACATCATCTGCTCCAAACCACTGAGCAAGGTCCCAGAAATGTAAGTGCCAAGCTCTTGGCACTGGAAATGTAGATGTACAACCTGTGAGGCTGCCCAGAGCCATCTGTGTGCAGAAGCTGGCGCAGCCAGTCACTTGTTTCACTTGCAAAAACCCAAACAATCACAAACACAGGCACTTCTGAGCTTTAGCAGCTGCAGCAGAACTCACCAGGGTGGGATGGTCTCGTGGGAGGCAGGAGGTTTGGTGGTTGCTCTTTTTTCCATAGGATGTTCCTGTGCACCCTGGGGTGTTTTTCAGTACCAGAGTGAATTGCTGTGTGGCACATGCTGCCAGAGGAGGATAAAACCCATGAGGACACATCCTACAGAGTAACTCACTGCTTTCTACTCACTGTCCAGCTCAAAACTCTACTCACTGTCCTTCAAAGTCTTGCCCTGCCTCAATCTTCATCTTCATATGGAAACAGTGTTGTGGGCTGGGCTCTGTATGGCAGTGAAGACATGAACTGACCATGAGGCTTTAAATATATCAGGAACCCATAGGATGTGTTATTTTTGCTGGATTCATCTTAAGATATAGACCTAAATTCTGCTTTGTCCAGTGATCTCATCTGTTTTCCCTTGTGCCTTCTCAAATCCAGTCAATTGCATCTTTAGTAAATAAATGTTGAAAGAGCTTTGTTTTGCAGCCATGTAATGTAAAATTTTGTGTAATATATGAAGTAAAAAACAAACAAAAATTGGAGTGGTTTGGGTGAACAACACATTTATCATCTGACTCACACAAAAAGGCTTTGTCAGAGCACTCCCAGCACCAGCATCTACAAATGGCATCAGCTTTTGACATCCTCAACTTTTTGAAATGCCCTCTGTGCCAGGAGATGTGGAATGAAGGTTTGGAGGAAATTTCTCACTCTTGGCAGGTGCTGGTCTCATGTGGAGCAGAAGATCACAGAGATTTATCATAACACACCTGTCCATGGCCAGAACAACTCTTCTTGGAACTCACATCCAGTCTGGGCTCCCAACCAGCCATTGGACAGCGTGATTTGGATTATCCTGTTCACTTCTGCTCTCACTAAGCTGCACAGAGACATGAAGAGCCCAACTACTGCTGAACATGTCAGAGAAAACACAGGAAGACCCCAAGACACTGGAATTTAGACAGCTGTCCCTCAGATTTTAGCAGCAATTGTGGGGTTTTATAAAATAATTATTTTATATTTTATATTTTATATTTTATATATTTTATATTTTATATTTTATATTTTATATTCTATATTTTATATTTTATATTTTATATTTTATATTTTACATTTTACATTTTATATTTTATATTTTATATTTTATATTTTATATTTGTTTAAATTTTAATATTTAATTATGTATATATTTATATATTATTCATATATATGTATATATATATATATGCATGTATGTATGTATATATATATATATTTATATAATAATTATTTTCCTTAATGGGTTGGATTGAAAGGGACCTTAAATGTCATTTAGTTCCAATCCTCTTGCCTTGGGCAGGGATGCCACCAACTAGCAAAGTTTGTTGATTTCCTGTGTTTGTTTTTTTTTTTTTAAATAAAGAATTCTTCATGATGACTTTAATGGGAGAGGTAAATTGAGGGTCTGACTTTACAGCTTTCTTTTAGGATTTGGAAGGATTTTTTTCCAATCTAGGAATCAGGAGTTTTACTCCAAATCAGCACCAAACCCCATCCAGCTCCCTGTGTCACAGGGACACCACGTCTGAAGCATGCTTTGTGCATCCTGAGGGCCCTCTAGACCTTCACACCCTGGTCCCTGGTGCTGGGCAACTGGCAAGAAGAAACATGTTCAATGCCATGACAGCAGGGCAGCTTTTCACCACACAGAAAATCACACAAGGTCTGTGTGGCAAGGGCATAAATCAGCCCCACTTGCACAAGTGGACAAGTTCAAGTTGAAGTTATCGAGTGTGACGGCTCAAGTGGCATCCTGTACGTCAGACCCAGGGCTGGGTGACCCCTCTTTTCCTTTTGCCAAAGAGACAAATGGTGAGAACGTGTCAGGCTTTATCTCTGATCCACATTTTTAGCTGGGGACATAGGAAATTTTAAGCTGAAAATAATGTCTTTCTCGGGGCGTGTTGCAACCTTTTCCTGACGAGGTTTTTATTTTTAAAAGCAGGGCAGTAAACAGAACAACACCCAGATGATGACAAGGTTGAGACACACAGATGAACTCAAGCATTTGTCATCAAAGAGACACTGAGCTGCTCATCTCCAGGGGCCTGTTCATGAATGGCTTTCCTTGCAGCAGGACAGCACAGCACACCTTGACCTGTGCCACCACCCTGGCTGAGATGAGCCCCTGCCACATCTTCCATCCTTGTCCCACTGGCAGAAGATCCCTGAGGATCCTCTGTTGGAATATCAAAGCACTGATGCCATGCTGGACTCACTCTCCCACCATGAGCCTCCCCCAGCACCACAACTGTGACATCTTGTAGAAAACAGCATTTTCTGTGGCATCAAAATGGATCTGTGGCTGGGTTACAGCAGCAATATGTGCTGTAAATAGGATGCAGCCTGGTGGAAGAGGGAAATCTTCAGTCTTCATGCTCTCCTTGGCCAAGAAACCTCCCTCACATTAAAAAAGAAAACACCCTAAATATAATGAAAATTCCCAGTTCTTTACTTCAGAGCAGTCAGATTATGTAATGTTAGCACACACATCTCGAGCAGAGACACATTGCCCTTTCCCTTTGCATTAGATAAACAACAGCTTTCCTCTTTCCTTTCTTTCTGATGGAAATCACAACTGTGAAACCAGCTGCCTTGCTCAGAGCCTGAGTCACTAAAAGCCTTCACAATCCTGTTCATTAGGAAGGAACCAAACAAATTTGACAGGACCGCCACGTACTCAGTCACTTTTACTAAATTCTGTTTTTGTTATTTCCAAAGTAGATTTAGCATTCACAAGACTGCACCACTTGTTGAGGTGAAAGCAACAAAAGCTGTTGCTGTTCACAAGAAAGGGACAGGAGAGGTCCTTCACTCATCCTTGGAAGCTCCCTGCTGCTCTTGTGGCTCCAAAGCCAGCAGTGCAGTCAGGTCTCACATGCAGCCATGTGAATTCTGCAGAAATCACCAAAAACATGCCCAGAATATTGGCTGGTCCCAAGAAAGTGACTGGGAAGGTCAATCCCATTGACTCACTCCACAAAAAAAAATGCTGTCAGCCTTGTGGTGGTGACTGCCATCACCCCCAACCTGGACTGGATTAATTTGAGCACTTCTTCTTCCTGCAGTGGGAATTTTACCAGTGGCTTTAGTGATCCAGCCTTTATAGGGGGAAAAAAGACAGCCAGAAGCCTTACAGCTTAAATCCTGTATCAACAGCAAACACGGGGGGTTCTGTTTGGTTTCCTATCTGCAACTGGACCTACCACAGTGGCTCATGACAGCCATGTGCCACATCTCATCTCTGGCTTATCCTCCACAAAGCCACTGGGATTTCATCCAGAGAAATTCTGCACAGTGTGGTGAGTGGTAGCAGTAGCATTCTGTAAAATGTTTCATTTCACACAATTAACTTCTTAGTCAGTATGTGAGAGAATTCCCACTTGTCTACTGTGCAGTAAAGCTAATTCATTTCCCCTGAAAATATTGCATTTTCAAGCTGGAAATCTCCCTTTTTTAAAGAAAAGCTTTCTGATCAACCAGGCCCGTGGTGAAGCAGCACTTACTGTTCCTTGGTTGGGAGAAATTTTGTGCCACAAGCAGATAATAACGTGACCATTAACCCCAATTACTCCACCAAACACCTCACCAGTGCTGCAAACAGTGCTCCAGTTCCAGTAAGGAAGGAAAATATCAATGCAAAATTTATTGGTCACCAGGCAGCATATTGTGGCTGGAATTTTCCAACCAGCTCAGTGTCTTTAGCAGTGGCCAAACATTTGAAAGAAGCTCTTCAGAGTCCAAAATAAATGTCTACATTTTCAGAAGACAGGGAGCGATTAGGCACTGTCTGGGAAGAGATTCCATTTTTCTAATCACTTCCAAGTTTTATTTTTGCACATGGGTTTTGTCCTCATGTCTGGCTGAACTGGAAGAGGCATTTGGTGCTCTGTGTCCCAGAAGGGTCAGCCAATCATGGGCACTGCTTTGAGCTGGATGCACTGCTCAGTAGCACTGGAAATTTGAAAACTGCTGCCCCTGGAAGCATCTTCAGAGTGGCATGGCCATATCTTCCACATCTGAGCCAGTCCAAAGTGATGCAGAGTTGGTGTAACCTCAAATCGGGAAGACTCACCAGCTTTGCGTTCTTGAGCATAAGAGAAAAGCCTGGCAAATGCTCCCCCCAAGAAAAACACACACAGATCAGATCATGTTGCTACTGCAGTGCAAGAGAAATGAGGAATCAAAGACACTGGAGACCTTTATTGTTCTTTTTAAGCCCTCTCCCAGCAAATGCGGTGCCCATATTTTACAAGGCTACAACACAATAATCTGCCACCACCGCTTTAACGACCAAGCAGTTGCAGAGTTGATCTATAAACTGATGTTGCCATTTAATGTGGTTTCCAGTGAACTGTAAAATTTATAGCTGTAACTAACACCCCCCTGTCCCTCTCTCTTTTATGTTCTCCTCAAAAAACAAGCTGCTCCACAGCTCCAAAAGGCGACATGCAGAAAATCAATGTGTAACCTGAAGTGAGCTAATTAGGTTCATATTCACATACCATGGATCTGCAGCCTTCTGGTCAATTAAGCAGAGATTAATGTCTAACACTGGGTAGATGAATACCACCAAAAGGCAGGCACAGAAATACTCAGATACGCTGTTGTCGCACAACCTGAATAGTGGCAAAGCTGCTGTGCAGAGCAGAGACCCTCTCTGATGTTTCTTCCGTGGTTTTCCCACCCTTTTCCATGCAAACTTCTCAGCCTCACCACTATTTCCATCCTAGCATGGAGCCACTGGCACCACTTCCTTGGCAGCTTCCTGCTATGGGTGTCCCTCCCCTAAACCCTGCTGATAAGAGCAGCTGTATGGTGAATTCCACCTCTGCTCAGCCAGCCTGGCTCTTCTCCCATCCTCTTTGTAGTGACTGATGGGATTTAAATGGGCTTCACATCAAGTCCACCACGTGGGGAGAACCTGGTCCCAAACAAACGTAATGCTGGAAAATCTTCTTGGGCGCTCACGAGCGCACGGGCTGATTTAAGCTCACTGTTGTGAAGGCTTGGAAGGAAAACTGAGGGCCTGATCCCAAAGCCCATTAGCCTTTGGAAAGGCTTCCTATGATGTCAGTGGATTTTGGAATAAGCTTTTGATGCTTTCTGGTAAGGGCTGATGGAAAAAAATCTCCAAGCTTAATTGGAGTGGGGGGAAACTGGTTAGGAAAATGTTTTTAGATGAGCACCTCTAATGCATGTCCCTGCTTGAGCTCCACTGAAGCTTTCTGCAGAAAACTCACTGCTGCTGGCTGTTTGTTTATAAGGTGTAATTTCTTCAGTGTGGGGGGGATGTATTAACTTCCTGGCCCCACATAAGATCACATTTAATATTTTAATCTCCTCAGCAACTTCCTGATGGGAAGAAGGATCTTTTATCTGGATAGTGAATCAAAACTTTGGCTTTCACTTCATAGGCTGATGAGAGAAGTCAGGTGTCCTGAACCTCATGGTTGCAAGAGTTTTTTAATCACAGATTTGCTTTAAGGTGGTTTTGTCTGGAGCCAGAGTGCGAGGGGCGATTTGGGGTAAAGCTGCTTTACAAACAAACTGTCTACCTGGTTTTGTTAAGCTCATGTTGGTGGTGCCAGGTTTTTTTAAGGACAGAGCAACACAAAAGCAGAGGGCCAGATTCTGATGACATTTTTTTGCTAGGTAAACCAGGCATAAGCCAATGGGTAAGAAACCTGCTGCTGGGGAACCACAGCACGGCGCCATGTAATTATGGTCAGGCCCATGAAAACTGGTGAAGGTGGGAATGGAAGAGAGCTGCTGTCTTAGGGAAAAAGAAATTAGGAACTCTAATAATAGGGAAAAAAGGAGGGATAAGGAACAAGGATCCAAATCTCTGGTTAGAGATGTTCAGAAGTGTTAGATTACTTTTTTTTTCCCCTTTAACTTGATGCTTAAGTTCACCAGTTGGGCTGTCTGCTGGAATTCTCCCTACTAAACACAGTGAAATTATACCAAGATATTCATAGAACCATAAAATATCCTGAGCTGGAAGGGGCTCACAAGGAGGATCACCAGCACATTGTTGTGCAAATGTGCAGAGATTCAAGATGTTTCCTCACAGGGGTAAATGCAGAAACACTGAGAAACTTGCAAACAGTTTTGCAGAGCTCTGGGGTACTGATGGAGCACTGCTCCAGTGTGCAACAAACAGCCCAAAAAGCAGGAACAGCAAAAGAAATAGCAACAGGAATTATCTCTGAGAATTTGCTCTGAACACTTTGCAGCAGGGAAAGCTCAACTCCAGTTTTACAAAACAGCCTGGCAGCTGTGCTATTTATATGTTCACCACCAAGCTTTCATTAATTTTAACACGTGTTAATGGACACCCTGTATTATTTTGGGAGGCTGAACGTGATATTTGTTTAATTTCCTTAAATATCAAATAAGGGTCAAGTAAAATAAACCGTGGATTGTATTTTATTTTTTTTTTTTTAAGGGAAAAAAAGTGTCAGTGTGACAGAATTCAGACACAGCAATGTCTGATCATATTTACAACATTTTTAGGTTTGGAAATCTCCAAAGAAATCTGAGGAAACCTAAAGGCTGCCTGAGTACATTGAGTGAAATTCTTCTCGGTAATGAATAAATACTCCACAAGTCTTTACAAGAACACCTTTTTGACTACATGTAAATATTCCACAATCTTTCAGAAAATATCCCATTTAAAGGTGATTCTTAAAACAGATTCTATTTTTTTAAATAGTAATTTTTTTAAAAAAATGCCATTCACAGATCCTGTAATTTCTCTCAGGTTTCTTCCCTTTTCTAAAATCACCAGTGTTTCCAAACAGGCACACAAAGACTTTGGAAACAGAGTCCTTGTGTTGTTCAAAAGAAGAAGTAAGAACTACATGGACCTAAATCAAATTGCAGCTACAAGCAAATTTATTTCTCACCTCATCTTGCTCCTTAGGATTTAATGGAAAACTGGTATAAATTTAATGGAAAAATGGTATAAAGCGTGGCAGCAGAAAAAAAAATACCTGCCACAAAAAATAAATCTGTCAGACTTCAGAAAATCCATTCATCAAAGGAGGGAAAAGCACAATGAAATCACGAGAAGTTTATGGAATAAATCTGTAACTGATTTGGTTATAATATTTAATCTCCTTCTGTTACCTTGTAGTGCGAGGTTGTGTTCACCCTGTGTAGCTTGAACATGACAATGGGCTTTTAGTACCAAATTTATAACTTAATCTGGATATTGCCAGTGTGGTAGGACAAAGCCAGTGTTTTTTGAGTGTTTCTGATTCTGGCCAGAGGGACAGATGCTCAGAGAGGTGAGCCAGCCAGATTTTGACTGGTAACACATGACTTTGTAGAAGCGCCATTGATTTACACCACTGAGGAGCCTGGCTCTAATCTGTGCTGGGAAGGGCACCTTCAAAGCAAAACCTGCCCCTGGTTCCAGTTAAACAAAACCTTGTTCTGTCCTGAGAGCCAGGCTCTGGGATCACAGGTTTGCAGTAAACAAGAAAAAGTTCCAGGAGGAACACCCTTTAGCACAATAAACCCCTTTCCCTCACACCCCACGACAGCGATGCCGAGCTCGCTGACACCCCAGGCTTCAAAGGGAGCTGAGGGGCGGCTGTGAAGGAGCTGACCTTGCACAGAGGGTTGTTTATTGGCACAAAACCGTGCCCTCCTGCAGCCCAGAAGCCAGCTGGGTCAAACAGCTCCTGTTGGAGCCCAGAAACTGCGGGAAGCTGGAGAGCCCAAGAGCAGGCTGCAGCGCCCGTCCGGAGATCTGACTTTCTTGAGTGACAGCTTGATGAACTCAGGCATGGGGAGTTGGCCCTTTGAAGAAGTAATTATGCTGCTAGTCAAGAAAAAAACAGCTCTGGATTGTGCTGTGCATGTTTACACAATGCCAAAGGGACAGGCAGGCGTTCCTCGGGACGGGTGCCACAACAGGGAAGACGCATTTCAAAGAGTTATTTATTCACCGGAGATCCTGAGAGGATGTTTGTTGGATCATGCAGGAGTGGAAGCTCCTGAAATCCAGGATGCCATAAGTTCAAGTAGGAGCAGGCAGCAGATTTATCTCTCTGGGCTGCTGGGAGCTTGTCAAGTGCCATAATTACCATTTGTTCTCATCCCACCCGTGACTCCTCTGTGGCTGTGACCTTTGGAACAGCAATTATTTATGTCACGGAAACAACATATGCTGGCATAGCCATCCCTCCCCGCTTTTTAATTCAGCTTTAATAACACCAGCTTCTCAATGAGCTTTGAAAAAGCAAAGGGAATGGGAAGGAAAATGATCAGTGCTGAGCAAGCCAAGGGGTTTGTGTGAGTTCTAATCCTTGATGAGGAAGAATGAGAGTACTACCACACACATGAGTACTACCAGTCTGCTTGGTAGTACTCATTGTGCTGCTGGGGTACCCAGCCTGGCCTTGTCCCCTGGGATGCTGATGGCTCCTCAGGACATCATTCAGCACAAAACCAGTGAAAAAGTGCAAATGTGTAGAAAAACCAATCCACCTTCTGCCTTTCTGTGCTTGGCCTGAGGTGGATGCCTCCCATCCACCAACCCTTTGCCTGCAGCTCCATCCCCCTTGTTTTGTCTGCTCCCTGATAAAAGCCTGCATTAGTGGACTGCATTGTTTTAATTCCAGCCACCAGCCAGATAAGGCTATCAGCATATCACAACTTTTGCTGGGGATAATCTGCTGGGGCTCTTGTGAAAGGAATGTTCTGCCACGCCAGGGGTGCTGTGCTGGGTGTACCCAAGGGGTGCTCATCAGCCATGGCCTTGCTGCACAACCTGAAGCAAATATCTGTTTTTCCATTTGACACCATCTGTCTGCATATTTTTGAGAGTAAAACTGGCTTTTAATCTGGATTGACAGGCACTAAGCATGGGCTGGGCCGTGACTGAATCTCTGCTGGCTACTGTAATCTAAATCACATTGAAATGGACAATATGTTGTCTTACATCCAACTTCTAGGCAAATATTTGTGTGTAGATAAGCTGATATTTTGTTTAGTACATGCACTCTAATTTCCAATAAAACCTCCAATAAAACATTACAAAGTGAATTTATTGCTTTGCTTCAAAGCAAGGACATGGTGCCACTTTGAATGGGTATTTGAAGTGTTAAATCAATTTCTATGATGCTTTAATACATTTTCTGTAAATTTGGTTTTTTTTTTCAAGTTATTTTAATATTATTGTGCCACTCTGTTAAAAGGCCATAAAATATTTTAAAAGAGCAATAAAAGTAAACACAAATGCTAGAAAGCCCATTCTTCTTTCTCCAGCCCACTGAGAGAGGAAGAGACAGAGGATTTAGGCATAACAAAATTCATGGCAGCTGTGTAAATAAAATAAAAGAGCGCACTGTTTTTCTGTTGATGATGATTCTTAACATCTTGCTATCAAGCAGGAGCCCAAGGCATGGGAAGGAAGCAGAAACACCGAAGGAGAGCGTGCAAAGGAGGGCAGGCTTTGCAGCCTTCCTGAAAATGGGAGCTGAAATAAAGGAACAACAGAGGAAGCTTTCCAAGGCAAAGCCTTCATCCAGCAGACTTCACCTGCTGCAGGCATGAAGCAGCTGAGGGATGTTATTACAACCAGTGTTAATAAGGATGTGCTCCTTGCCAAGCCAGAGTAGGCTTTGGTAGGACTGACCCTCCTGGGACAACCTCCCTCCTCCTGCCTGGCTTTCATCTGCCTTCTGCAAAGTTCAGCTCTGTGTGAGGTACCTGCTTATGGTTCACTGAAGTTTTAGAAAAGAGGGTTTAAGGAAGATGTAACTCAATAAACTATATGGTCCTTCTCAGCCCACCCATGAATTTCACTTGGTGTGGGAAGAGAGGAGTCTGTCTAGCTGCAAAACTGAAGCTGAAGAAGGATGAAAATGGTCAAAGTCTTTCGAAAGTCTGAATAATGACTGTTGATGCTAAGAATAGAGAGACAAAGTCCCCTGCCAAAATGGGCTTATCTCAGGGAAATTGGATTCTCAATGTCGATGGTCTATGCAGAAATTTACAGCAGTTCTCATAAAAAAAAATAATAGACTTTGAGCCAACATCTCTCTTTCCTGTGAAATATTTCTGACAAAAGTGGTTCTTTTATTTCCCAGCCTGGGTCAGTGCCGGGAGCCCAGCACCTTCCCAGGCTGCATCTGACTGCAAGCAATGACAGCTCCTGCCAGCTCCCTGGGTCACAGATTCATGGAAACACAGAATCCTTTAGGCTGGAAAAGACCTCCAAGGTCATTGAATCCAAGCTTTGACTGATCTCCAGCTTGGCAACCACACCAGAGCACTGAGTGCCATGTCCAGGAGTTCTTTGAACACTCCCAGGGGTGGGGACTCCACCACCAACCTTTTCCAGTGCCTGACCACCCTTTCAGTGAAGAAATTCTTCCTGATGTCCAACCTGAGCCTCCCCGGGGGCAGCTTGAGGACATTGCCTCTTGCTCTGTCCTGTGTTCCCTGGGAGCAGAGCCTGACCCCCCACCTGGCTCCACCATCCTGACAGGGAGTTTAGGAGAGGGAAAAGGTCTCCCCCTTTTTGGAGCCTCCTTTTCTCCCTGCTAAATAATCCCACAGGCACCAAGGAGCTGCCAGAGCCAGATCTCAGCCCTCCTGCTTTTTAAAAAAATAATAGCTCTGCCTGGGTTATTCTATTTAGAGCATCTTAAAATCTAAATTTGTAGCTAGGTCTCCAAGTACAACCTCAGGCCCTGATTTACCTCTCTGGACAAGCACAAACCCCATTATACAGCTTATGTTTAGCATTCAGCAATAACTGCACAATGAAACCTCCCAATCTGCCACCTTGGAGTTTTTGGAGATGTCAAGAACATCATGGAGAGGATGCTTATTTTGCAAGATGCTCCTACAAACCTTCCTTGCCTTGAAGAGTGTTTCACCAGCAAGCTCTTACAAATGCAGCCCTTAACAGGCAACAGCCATTGCAGTAGTGAAAATAAATTAGCCTGAAAAAGCCAGGGTGTGAAAGGAGGGCAAAATAAATGTGAGAAAAGTGAGGTTTGGGAAAGCTTAGCGGGAAAAAATTGTGGTTAATGATCAAGTTGGTCCAATAGGTAATGAGCACTTCCTTCAAGAGCCAGAGATCTCTTGGCTTATGTTGGAAAGGTTTCCCAGGTAGGGAAGTGCAGCAGGACCCTGCCCTCAGCAAGCACCCCAAGCCCTGCTCAGCCTGGGGACATCTGAGAAGACACCATGCAGGGACTTTGCCACCCCACTGCACCCCAAACTGCCCCACCCTGGGCAGGGCACCAGGCTCTCCTACCCCTGAGGAGTCTGCTGCGGGCTGTAATCACAGCACAGACCCATGTGTTCCATGAGCACAGCGCTCCACAATGTTTTTCTGGAAGTGACTTCATTTGGTCTGAGACCTTCAAGCAGGGTTTGGTTGTATTTATTTATTTTTCCCCGTGTTTTCTCCTCCTAGACAACACACATGCAGCTGTAAAGTGCTGATGACTCCCTTTGCTGAGTTTCTCCTGAGGGCCTCCTTCCCGTGGTCTCCATTAGAAGGATCTGGGTTTTGCGTTTCCACCATCGGGCTGACGAATGGAGTCCCAGCTCCTGGAGTCACTGCAATGAGCCTGGGGTGGGAATCACAGCCAAATCCACCGGCACAGCTCGCTGGCCACTGATTTATTTCCCTCTTTGACCTCCGCGTGGCCGCGGGCCAGGCGCGAGCCCACGTCCTGCAGGAATCCTGCTGGAATCCTGCTGGAGTCCTGCTGGAGTCCTGCTGGAATCCTGCACATCGTTCTGGGGCCTTTACTCGTGGTTTACTGACGGTGCTCTCCGAGTCCTCAGTCGGCTTTCCAGGAGGGAGAGGCTTTGGTTGTGCTCAGCAGGGATTTGGCCGCAGCTTTCCGGAA
Organism: Cyanistes caeruleus; assembly: GCF_971803275.1. Classification (NCBI taxonomy): domain Eukaryota; kingdom Metazoa; phylum Chordata; class Aves; order Passeriformes; family Paridae; genus Cyanistes; species Cyanistes caeruleus. The sequence goes on along the minus strand of NC_141709.1, from coordinate 30,513,894 downwards.
GGACGGGAATACCGAAAACCCTGATGTCCTCCAAGTTACTCACTCCGGTGTGTCTGCCTGTGGAAAATTATTCGTCATTTCCTTGCAGACACAATTTTCAAAGGAGAGATAGATCACCCTGGCAACAGTGCAGCACCGTGATTTAAGGGTTTATTTATCTCTCAGCCCAGCTCTGCTGCTTAAGTACATGAATTTAGTCCTGTCCCTTCTTCCTCTCCTTTTTTGTTAAGCAGCAGCACAGATCTGGTCTAATAAGGCTTGCTCATGGAACAAGATCCACTGACATCAGTGAACACTGGCTACCAAGGGAAAGGAGGATTTGCAGTGCTCAGAGCTTCATCCAGAGGGATGCAGACATTTGAAAACCCAGAGTGACTCCAAGAGCTAGAGGGATTTAGGGATGTCAGTCACAGCGTTGGGGTGTAGAGGTGTTGGAGGGGAGCATTGCTGTGGGAGAAGCTTTCTGGGGTAAAAAAAAACTATGAAAATTATTCTCTTCACTCCTATTAGGGGAATAAGTAGAGAAAAGGGATATGAATAGGGTTTATTCTTAAGGTTTAAAACCAGCCCTGGACCTTATCATCCATCCTGATAATGGGCATCCCTTAACACCCCTCATAGCCAGCCAGCCCAGTGGTTTCAAGCTCTAAACTGTGGGCACAAGTACACTTAAATGTCCATAAAATTCCAGGATGTTGTGAGCAGTAAAAGCTTTCTCTCATTTTGCTCTTATTTTATAAAAGAGGCAGAACACTTCATTTTCTATGTTTTATAAGCATCAAAATTACAAGGGGCCTGACCTCATGCAGGCTTGAGGGGACTTGGCTTCGCTGGAGTTTGGCCCCAACATGTACATAGAGCCCAAAGTTTGCTTTGAATAGAAGCTGAAGTGCCTGTAAGTTCTGGCTGCAGAAAAACCATGGATGTAGTCAGACCTCTTGCAGCAGAAGTCAAATTACATCCTTGGAATGGGAACCAGACATCTTAGAGCTGAGACAGAAATTCATCAGAAATAAAGACAGAAGACCATGAAGTCCAGGACTGTGACTGGAAGAAGTTAAATAACTTCCCGAAGCTTTGACAGGCCAGCAACCTCCTGCACCAAAACATTATAGATCTCTCTTCACAAAATAAAAAAAAAAAAGTGCATTTGACGGCTTGAGAGAGGTCTGCCTTCAGGAATCCCTTTGTCCATTTGCCCAAAAGTCTCAGTATCAGTTACAGCCTGTGAAACACTCAAAGCTTTCTGGGGTCTCTTGGCCAGCAGATTCCCTCTCTTTGCTTCCAAGGATTATTTTTTCCCCATTAGAATACAAATTTTGGACAATTTCCCTCTCATCATGCACAAGTGTAACAGATGATCTCTCACTGAATTATTTTAGAAATGCATTTATGGAGTCTGTTGTCTGGGATGTAGAAGCTCCATCTTTCCTACACTATATATTATCAAATGCTATTAACACGGTCCAAAGCATGGAAGACTGACTTTGCAAAAGAGAAAAACCTTCCACCAGTCAACCCAGACACTCTGAAGCATCTGCACTGGGCCTTGTGTCTCTCCCAAGGGCCTCTTGCACGTGGAGGACAGAAAGCTGCTGCTGACACCAGCTGAGGGAGCTGCTACCAGAGCAGAGGTGACAACAGCTCCCATGTTTTGGTGATCCCATGACACCTTGGGATGTGTGGATCCCATGTGCTGTTGTGATGCTGCCTGCTGGCCTCTTTGGAAAAGGGATGGCTTTCAGGAAAATGCTGTGGTGGAAGAGAAGGGCCCTGGCTCTGCGTGTGCTCACCCTCAGCTCTCTGGATGCTCAGCTTGGCTCCTTGTTGGGAACTGAGCTGAGCACAGGCTGTCTCCCCCATTTCCTTGGGAAAGAAGGGGCCTGTGGGACATTTCTTGAGGTCCCTTGGCACAGGCAAGCTTCAGACACGGGTTCTGTGGGGACCTCACCAACGCTGAATCATCGCTGTCACCTGCGCCATCGGTTGTGCTGCAATCAGATACGGGAAAGTCATTACGAGGATTTATTTACAAAGAAAACAAAAAGAAATCACAACCCCAGCACTGTACAATGGGCAACATGGAAAAAACACTGCCCTGAGCCAACTGAATATTTGAGCTGATATTTAGTGTTCTCTTTGTTTTTAAAATTGTGCATGTTCAGGCGTCTGGCCCTGGCCACTGAACATCTTGGGCAATTCAGCCCCCAGCACTGCTCAGGACATTCTTTTGGGTTTACAAGGAATCTTTATTGGAGCAGTACACAACGATAAGCATTAATAGAAAGGGCATTCCTCTCCCATAGCTTTAAAGAGAAGCCACTAATTCCCTTTGCAGAAATGTGTCCAATGTGAATTCCTGGAAGGGCGCGGCTGGAGGGAGAAAGGACTGAGAGATGAAAACCTAGGGGAACGGTGTCAAAAATAAAATGTAAGCTGTGCATTTTATTTTTATGTGCAGATTTAGAGAAATACTGTGCCTTGGGGGAAAAAGGAGCTGGTCAGCCACTAATAGTGCCCAACTTAATCACGCTGTCCTCAGCTAATGTTCCATGTGCTGCTGCCACGGTCAGCCTGCTCTCTTCCCCACTTCTTGTCCCCTGTGGTGTCCCAGCTCTGTGCCCATGGGTCCCACCCCTGTCTGTCAGCTCCTCTCCTCTCCTCTTGGATGGGTTGAGGCTGACCATAACCATGGTGGGCAGAGAGCACTTGGAGAACAAGGAAATGCTGACAAACTTGGTGTGTGGGAATGGGATCATTGTCAATCTGCTGGCTTTGCCAGGAGAACCACTTCTGCAGGTCGTGCTGTGAGTGCTGGTCCTGAAGTGCTGATGTGCTGCCAACCACAGGGTTAATCCCAGGCTCTGGATGTACAGATGGGTGCTCCAAGACTCCTTGCCACCACCCTGTGACAGCCACTCCATGGGACAGGAAGGGAAGAGCTGAAGATGTGAGCACTCAGAAAGGCGATTAACCACTGGCCCAGATAAGAGTGAAATATTCCATCTGCCTTTGTTTTAATGGCATTGATCTAAAGCAGGGATGCAATGATTTCCAGTGCAGAAGTTTATGATCTGTGTTTGCTGGTGGGAATGCCTCTCTGTCCTTGAGAGTGGGAGTGCTCCATGTTGGTGCAGTTTATCTTCTGGTGAGTTAAGGACTTCAAGGAGATTGCTTTAACGAGGGGTTAGCAAACTTCACAGTTGTCTGCGATATTTTATTGGAGGCTGGGGAGCCTCTGCTCAAACATCTGTTCAGGAGAATAAACAAACAGCCCTGCCACGTCAGTTATAGCTGAGCCACAGGTTTTGGGAAGGAGCTGATCGATGGGCTTCAATTACAGGCCCAGCCTGGTTCCTGGGGTGTGTCTTATAAGGCAACTGAGGGGGTGAGGAGCGTGCAGAGCCTCCCTGAGATGGAGTCCTGGCCCTCTCCGTTGCATTCATACTCTAATATTGCATCCCAGAGGGGAGATGTGGTCGGTGGTGGTTGTTTTTCAGAGTAAACATTCTGGATCGGGAGCAATGATTAATACAGCAGAGATCTGGGAAAATATACCTCTGTAAACAACAATGTTTTATAGCTGTGAAAGGAGCTGTGTGTAGCTCTGCCTGTATGCTAGTGTAGCCTCCTCACAGAAACAAATCAACAGGGAATTCCCTCACTTGGAGGAAAATATTCAGTAGATTTCATTTGGACAGTAAATTTCACATAATCCATATTTCCTTAGAATGAAGAGACAGAATATGGATTGTGGTAGGAAATTAAATGCAAGAGGAATCAAAGCCAAAGGCAGTGAGATTTCTTATGTGGGCGACTTAATGAAATACATTAGGAAACCTTAACTTTGCTATCAGTCACAGAAGAGGGAGTCGAAAACATAGATCCTGCCTGTCACAGATTTCCAATGCAGTGTTGTAAGAACGTTGGACAAATATATCTATATCTGTCTATCTCTCTCTCTATATATATATATCTCTCCACAGAAATACAGACATTTGACACTGAAAAAATGTGTGTCATACAAAAGAAACAGTGAAACACGCAGGGTGCAAAGGCACTGGTGATGTTATCTCTTATCCAAGTGCCAGCCCTGCCAGCAGCTGGGAACACGAGCTCCGTGGGGGTTTGAGGTCAACAGAAGAAGCTCATATGGGTAACCTAATAGCACAGTACGGGCAGGAATGATTTTCACTGTACAAAGGGCAATTTCATGGTCATCTCCCTTGGAGAGCTGGTGAGAGTTGGAAGCTGAACTGCTATTTGTGTGTTTGAAAACCTCTCCTGTAATATTTAGACAGAATGGTGACAGGCTTTTATAAAAACACCTCAAAACAAGTACCTGTATTTCTCTTGGTGGGGGTGACTTTTCTCACTGCCCTAGAGAAGCCAGACATGCAAAGTCCTTTTCTATTGTAGTTATTTTCTCTTTCAATAGATTTCATAACACACAGGAACCTTATTTATTCACAGAATCAGAGAATATCCTGTTTTGGAAGGGACCCACAAGAATCATCAAGCCCAAGTCTGGAATGAATGGCCCATATAGGGATCAAACCCACAGCCTCGGTGCTATTATCACCAACTTATTCTAGGTACATTATTTTGCAAATAAAACAAGGTTTTTCCTTTAAAAAGACTGTCTCTTTCAGAGCAAAAATGTTGGGTTTTTCCCTAAGGAAAAACAAGGCTTGTGATGTGGCATCATTTCCTCCAGGAAATACTGGGGCTGATTCCTTCTGCTGGTTGCCTCTGGTGCAAGGGGTCTCCTACAGCTCCCCATTGCATGAATTTCCACAGTGCTCAAAGACAGGAAGGTCCATAAACCCAGGAAAGGAGGAGGAAGAGAAGGAGGAGGAAAAAGTGATAATCATCCTTGCTGGGTGAATGTCAACCCCATGGTTTTAAATGACCGTCTCAAACATGTATAAAAATTTAACAATTGGCTTAATAACAGGAAGCTGGGAGCTGGCAAATTACCATTCTTATAATCAGAACAGGAGGTTGAGAGGAGGAATTACATTTTGGCAGTGACAGCTAATTTCCACGTCTCATTAAAGCAATGTGGCCTAATCGCTTACATTTAAAGCTGTTTTTCTTTGAAAGGATAATAGAGTAGATGGCTCCTTTTATTAGACATTGATCTATTTTGTCTGAGTCATTCGTATTGATGGAGGAAGGTGGGTAAACACAGTACCAGACTTGTGTCCCTCTGATATCTCTGTGTTACTGGAAGAGACATGGGACACGTCACTTCCATGGTGTGAGTCTGGGCTTAGATCTGAATCAGCACAGGAACTGTCCCAGCAGCAGTTTCATGACTCTATTATTGGGTTTTTTTCCCAGAAGAGACTCAATATTTTGATGTGGGTAGGACTGAAAAGGCACCAAAAGGATAAATATGGGCAATGTTTTGTCACCAACAACATAAATAGTAATGCCAGTCATAGAATCACAGAAACCTGCAATGGTTTGTGTTTGAAGGGGCCTTAAAGATCATCTCATTCCACTCCTTGCTATGGGCAGGGACAACTTCCACTCTCCCAGGTTGCTTCAAGTCCCTTCCAACCTGGCCTCAAACACTTCCAGGAATGGGGCAGCCACAGCTCCTCTGGGCAACCTATCCAAGACCTCACCACCAGTCCAATCTTTTCCCATATCTCAGGCAGTTTAAGGGTATTTCAGGTCTACAGAGTCCTTTCTGCTTTTCTTGATAAAGTCCCTACCTATGAGGGCAAAATAATTGGTTCTGTAGGAAGAAAACCTATAATAAATCTGATTTCTCAGTGACATTTCCCCAACAATCAGCAAACCTCGTCTGTGGAACTCTCGTCTTCCCACCTGGTGCAACCCTCTCAAGCAGGGGACTGAGAGATGTGGTGGGCAGCAAAAGCTCTGCACATCTCCCAGGGTGTTTTGCAAAGCCAGCTCAAAGTCTGGCAGAGACACAACAGAGATAAAGCAGAAACGAGGGTCACCAACAGCCTGGGCTACCAAAGGTGTGGGTCATAATGAGCCCACAGCAACATTTGCACACACTTCTGGAGCACAGCCTTTGAAGGGACAAGGCTGTATTTTGACTGAATTCTGGCTGAATTTTGACTGAAGGTTTCGTGGTGTGTTTCTCTGCTATGGCTCCAGAATCAATGGTTTGGCCAGAAAACTCTTACTGCAAAACAGCAGGACTTAAGGCAGTGCAAACCTCACAGTAGAAGGCTCAAAAAACCCCAGAAAAATGGGTATATTGTTCATCCAAATAAAGGCTTTATCCTTTGAATTATATTTAAAGATAAGTAAAGACCAAACATGTGTCTTCATCACTTCTATAATATGACCTGATGCAAAAAAGTTTGGGCTGGGCAATTTAGAAGCAAGGAGAAAATCCTGAAAAATCAGATTTCTCCAGTTTTATATATGAGCTAAAGAGCCTAGAACAGAAGGGGGCCTGGTCTCTGAGGTCCAGCACCTTTTGCTAGATGACAAATTGGCTGTCTGTACAATGTCGTAAAATATCCTGTCTACTTTATCTTGGGTGGAGCAATAAAGGAAGGAAAGTCACAATAGCTCTCCTCCCTTTATCAAAATAGTCTGTGCCTATCTAAGAATCAAGGATAAATTAATCACAGGGCTCCTCTGGGGTTTGGGCTGCTGCTGGAGCCAGTGGGTGACACAGTGAATGTGCATGTTTGAATATCATCCAAGCATTTAACACCCTCCAGTTTGGACAACGTGTCTGTGCAGCGTCGCTCCAATCAGCTCATGTGTAGACCCATCAAAAATGTAAACACTGCATTCCTTCTCTTTGAAAGCCTCTCCTTCCTCTCAGATCCGTGTTTTGCAGCCCTCACCTCCTCCACCACTCTTCTCCCGTGGAAGATCCAGCAGCTCCCAGCCCTGCAGCCTCCCAGGACCCCCAGTGGAGCAGGGATTTTTATTCAGGGTTATTTGCAGCTGATACCATCTGACCTTAATTCATTATGAAGCTGGAACTTGTGTTGGGTCAAAGGTTAGACCTGATGATCTTGGAGGTCTTTTCCAACCTTTAATGATTCCATGATTTGATGAACTTGCCCATTGCCCTCTGCAGAACTCCAGGGAAAGGAGTGGAGGTGACACATCCTGCATTTGAACAGGGACATGCACACAAGGATGCTCATGTTTAAGGAGCACAGCATCTCCAGAAGGAGAGAGGAAAAAACCAAAAAAAAAAGCACATTTTCCCATGATTTATGCAACTGATACAAAATATTTGTTATACATTTCCTTTGGGATGTATTTTGGTTCCAAACCTGTGATACCAGCTGATAATAAGTTACACATTTATTTTGAAACAGCGCAGACCGACGCTAATTGGAAGCACGTTTTGTTTGACTAAGCAGGTACAAGAACTCTGAAATATTCACTGCCATTTCACAGGTTTCTGCCTTGTATTAATCAAAGCACTTTTTCTAAGCTAAGAAAAAGTCAATGCAAAAATGATCAGGTATGATACAGGGTAAATCAACAATCAACCAGGACCAGCCAGGCAGCTCTTTCTTTTCTAGGACTGTTATGTTTTCATTAAAAAAATGAAAAAATCTTTCAACTGGGAATAGTAAATTTTTCATTGCCAGATGAAAACTTGTGTTGATTTCAGGAAATGTCAGGTTCTTTCCTCCACAGAAAGCAGATCTTATTCTTGGAAAAAATAAAATAAAATAAAATGAAAGACAAAAGGATGATTTGCATTATAGGCCTGGATGGAAATTTGGGACTATTTCTTATATACATTATTTCTGGGTTCTCTAGCAATCATGTTGCATCCACATTAACTCCTGCTGCAGACCAATGACAAGTGAGATGCAGAAATGGAGACACAACCAAGTTTTGGCAGCTGCTGCTACAAATCCAGAGCAGCTGAGAGCCTGAAAATGCTGTTTGTCATCATCATTATCATCATCATCATCATCATCATCATCATTATCATCATCATCATCATCATCATTTGCAGGACATTATCCTGAAGAATCACACAAACAAGGCTGAGACTGCAAACTGCAAAGCATGAGGAGCCTATTCCATCTCTTGGGACAGGATTTAATATTATCTAAAGCAAGTCTGTGGTCACAACCATTATGAAGAAAAATAATTAACATTCATGTTAATGAAAGGAAAGTGACACACAAAAACAACCCTTGGGGTAGCACAGTAAGTGTAGAAAACTGTGACAGCACTGTGCTAAAAGGATACTCAGACCCTGAAGTTTTAAAGCCTTGAGAATGTAGATCTTTTTTAAGAAAGTGGAGGGATCTGCCTTTTATCAGTCTGCTATTTATATAGACAAATGGACAAAAATTAAATACATGAGTGTGGAGGATGCAGGAAGATTTTCCATGGTGAAAATGGATTCAGAGAACTACTTGATAAACATTACTACAGGCAGCAAGAGCTGCACTGAAAATCATGATGAAGGAGAGGAAATGGGCAGAATAAGACTTTTGCTGGCAGATCTTACATTCACATTCCTGACACCCCAAGATGTTCATGTCCATTGCCCATCCCAGTCAGAAATGTGGCTTTTGTGGTGGCATTCCATGTGGGGAATCATCAGCTCATTTCAAAGCTACAGCTGGGCTTTTCCTGTTGCCACATCTTGCCAAATACTTGCAGAGAAAAAAGTAAAAGGATGTTCCCAGACAGATTTATCTTAATTTTTCAGGTGTTGGACAATGTTTCCTCCTCCAAAAATATGAAAACAAATGTGGTGGTTTCTTTTCTTTGCTCTTGCAGGAAAAGTGTTCAGCAAAGTTTCACTCCAGTAGGAAACTTTCCTACCTGTCTAAATCACAGAAAGGGCCTCTCCCCTCTACTATGAGGAGAATTTAATAAACCAGTGAAACCTTTAGCCACACAGGTTGGAGGAAGAAGCCAACAAAGAGGGATTTAAGGGGGAACTAGAGCAGAATTTGCTGGCACAAGCACATATGCAGGGATATTAAGTAAACAGGGAAAAAAAACGATGCAGAGGCATAATTAGGTCCTGCACAGATCTATGGCCAGGGATCCACTGACTGTAAAAAATCTAGGTACTGGATTGGTACTGCTGGGCTGGCTCCAAGCCTTGGAGAAACACAGAGTGATCTCCAGCGAGGGAAATTTCCACGAAACAGTGTTGTGAGGACATCCTGCACTGGCTCCTCCACACTTTTTTTCCAAGAAAAGCAGCCAGCAGCCCAAACCAAGCGCCAAACAACGTAGACCTCAGAAACGTAAATAAAAACAAGCAGGAGAAAGAAGCCTTTGGAAATTGGGGGAAAGCAAGGAGAGGAGCAGCCCAGTGGAAGGCACCACAGTACTTGAAGAAGTCCAGTCTGCTGTTTGTTCCTTGCACCAGAGTAAATGCAATGAAACTGTCCCTAGGAAGAAGATATTTGGCTGGCACAACAAAATTCCTGCCAGAATGGGAGGGCTCGTGCGGGCTCCACCACCAGGCAGCAGGAACTTTCCATTTGAAAGCAGGATGACCATGCTGATGGAAGTCCTTCCTGAAGAAACTTGGGCACTGTGCACTCCCAGTCCCAGGGGTGATGGATGCAAGTCCGTGGGATAAAGTGTCTCTTTCCAGACACCACATAAAGACACTCCAAACCAAGGCACCTCTCGATGGCACACACGTGGCAGTGAACGCACGACTGGACATGCAGCTGACATCAGAACAGAGCAGCCTCCAAGAAAAGCAGCACAGGCTCAAGTACTGTGCCTTTAAATAATAACTTCTCCCCTACCAGATGATTTTAATAAGCCCAGGCACATGTGTTGTAACCCCTTGATGCAGTACAATATGAATAACCAAATAAAAGATCTCTCCAGATTTTAAGATTTACTGTTTGCAATGGGAAGAGGCCAACCGGATGACATCATTATATTTCAAATGTGAAATACTGCCAAGTTTGGTAATTCTAAACTGGAGAAATTGATCCTCTATGTTTTTGCAGAAAAACGATTTTTGGATTTGGGGGTGATTTTTTCTCTTGTTATTTATGTAACTATAACATTCATGTTGAGCAAACTAGAATTTGACTTAAAACTAAAGACAGAGTATCTTATCTTACAGATTATTATTTTCAGCTATCTGCTTAGCTGGAAATAATTGAGTTTGACAATTTATGGGTTAAAGAGTCAATGGATTGTGTTGGATAATTCACAAAGAGCCAATTTCTAGCTCAGGCAAAACCATACTTGGCTTAGGTGGGAGTCTGCCTGATGAGGATGTCAGGATCTTGGTCCCTGTCTGGAAGATGCTGCTTTGTTTGCCTCTAAGGAACTAAAATCCATACATACTTAGCAAAAACACCCTTTTCATCTAAGACATCTGGATTTCTGAGGGGGATAAAGCCAGGATAATACTATATTACATTTACATGCCATCTTTCTTCGGGGACTCTGCATGTTCTCTCGTGGCTATTTCAAACATCCCCTTATTTGAGGTCCCCTGAATGCTGCTCAGCCACTGCAGGGCTGCACACACTGAGCCCCCACAAGGTTAAGCCACTTGCCCAAGACTGCAAAGTGATTCACAGGCAGAGCTGAAACAGAAAACCACAAAGCTCTTTTCCCACACCCCTGCACACCACTTCTTTTAGACTGTTTGTTGACGATGTGAATAATAACAGTTACGAAGTTTTGTGCTGCAGACAACTCCAGTGACTGTTTTCCTTTTTTTTCTTTTAAATCAAATACTTAAGATCTCCTCTTTTCCACTGCAGCAAGGAATTGTGAAATTTCTTGTCACAGCAATGCTTGCAGACAAATCCATACCCTGAGGGCCAGGAAAATATTCTACTTTTACAGCACACATAAGTATATTTATTAAAGCAGCCAAATATACGAGGAATTATGTTGGGTCTGTTTTCTTCAGGGAGGAAGCTCCAAGTGAAACTCACATGGTTCACCCATCACAACAAAACAGGTCCTACTTAAATCACAGTGCTGTGACTGCTTTAGTGCATGATATGCCACGTCTGACCCTTAAATGCCAATCCTCCATCCTGGCTGCCAATCCAGGAGCTGGCACCAGGAGGTGGGACACACCAGGTCCTGCTCATCCCGAAATCCTGCAGACCTCCAGCCGTGCTGCACGGATGGTTTCCCTTGTTGACATCCACTGCCGAGGGGTAGTGTGGTGGGAAACGCTTTCCCTGTGGTGGAAAATGGTTACCTCAGCACCAAGGATGGGTTGGTCTGGGGTGATCTTCTTTGGCAGCTCCCTGAGCTCCATCCCATCACGGACAGGGGAATAAGCTCCTGGTGGACGTGGCGCTGGGAAGAGTGCCTGGAGTGTGCCCGCAGCTTGGAAGCAGCAGCAGCAGCAGAGGACGAGGCCAGAATAAGCACAGGAACTGAGAAGCTCCAAAGGGAAGTTTCTGGGGCCAAGAGCCGGTTGGGAACGGCACTTGGCTGGTGGAAGCAGAGGAGCCTTTCCGGCTCTTTGATTCCTGGTGCGCGGAGGGAAGCGGGACTTCACAGCCTCACATGGAACACACCACCCCCAGCTCCCATTCCAGGGAGACATTCCTCTTCCCACCAGCCAAACAGGGAAGGAAAGGAGGAGTGAGGAGGGAAAACAAGAAGTGCTAAGCCCAGAATTTTGGTGAGCTGCTTCAGCCAAAAAGTAAAGTTAGAAAGCCTCTCTGGTTACAGCAAAAACCACTGCTGGAACCGTGGGCGAGTTCAAACCTGGGAAGGTTTTTGCAAGACCAGTTCTGAGGGGGTTTGGGGTGGTGCAGTTCACACACCTCAGGGACCAGGGCCTGGGAAGGAGCTGGGCCAGTTTTAGCCACAGTGGCTGGTATGGAGACATCCAGAGAATCTTGTGTGGTTCTGCTTTACTCTCTTGGATCCTCTCAACCTTACAAGATGATTTGACAGAAGCACAGAAGCAGGCCAAAAGATCTTGCTGTTGTCAAAACCATTCTTAGGGGGTGAAGTTCAGGAATGCCCAGCTCTTGGGTGTGGAAAGAAACACAAATATTTGGTGGGGGTTTTTTTTGGACATGGATTTTTTTTCTGCCCAGATACATGGGTGTGTTCCACAGATCTCATAGTGGATTGAGATTTGGGATGAGAGAAGCAGGAAAATCTCTGTTCCTGCACTCCTTGTGCACTCCCAGGTCTTCTGCTAGTTAAATTGTTGGTAAATATGGTAATCTGGCAAATTCACCTGCTTCCACATGCTTTAACCAGAGAGTGTGAAGGCAATTAGGCACTTCACAGCACTCAGAATCACTGCTGGCTTGGCAGGAAGGTCCCCAGGAGACAAAAGAGAGAGGAGTACAGTAAATCCTGAATTCACATGTCCAAATGAACTGAAGCACAACCCCAGAAAGTAGAAACTAAAGAATTAAAAAACAACATGCAGTAAAAGTTATGAATAAAAGTCATTAAGAGACATCAGAGACACATTCCCTCCCCCAGCTTTATTTTTAAGTGGATATATGGAAGAAAAAGGCCAGGATTGCTGATATGGAATACCACACTGGGAAAGTCCATCCCACCAGGAGAGATCATCCCAGTGAGGGGAAGATGAAGGAGAGACAGCAAAGCCCTCAGAGGAATCACTGTTCCTTTCCAATAGCAGGGCCTGTATTTGTCCTCCTTCTACCCAGACATGGATCCCAGTGCACTCCATGAACACCAAGATGCTGCCTTCAAGTGCTGCCCAAACCAAAACACAGCAGGAAAGATGAAGGAAGGAAAGGCAGGACAACCCTGCATCCCAAGCCAAAGTCCTCATGACCTAAATTCTGTCTGTGCCTCGAAGGGAGAGTAAATCCTGGGATAAATGAGTCGGGGACCACCGTGGGAGGGTGTTTACAGCCAGGAGGATGCTCCCATTTACCACTGAATTTTTGTTTATGACAACTTTCAGATTAATTTTATTTTGCAAATAATTATGGCTGGTTGCCCAGGTTTTAACTTGGGTCGGGTGGCGTTTTGCATTTCAGCAGGAGCCTTGTTTTTCGTGGTGTCCAACTAAAACATGTAATGTGGTCAGAAATGTGTTTTCCCTGCTTTTAGAGGAGCAGCAGAAGGAAACTTGGAGGAGCTTCTGTTCCCTTTTTCCCCCTGCTCTATTGGATGACTTAGAAAATGAAAGAGAATCACTTTCTGTGTGAATTTATGTCTTTGGACTATTTTTGAAACAAAATATTTAGAGCTGTGCGAAGAATGGATTTTCTATTTTAATTTGGCTGACAAACCAGACAAATAAGGAAAAACAGTTCATTTCAGATTGACTAATCTGCTTTGTATGACAGCAAATTAATGATTCTGTTTCATTTTCACATTTGGATTGTTATTTTCTTTGCCTTTGGAAAAGAGCTGGGGTTGTTTGTTCAGTGGGAAAAAAAAATCTCCGAATAGCACAGGAGGAAAAAAATCTATTTAAACAAGACAAATGTAATTTATGAAAGTTATTCCACTTCCTCCCTGATTTGCAGGTGAAGCTATCTGGAAGTTGCCTGACTAATTTATCATCTCAGAAGAATATTTTAGCAAATTTCCTTCTCAGACAAAAGTCCAGTAAATTTCCAATAATGAGAAGATGGATGTGGTGTTGTTTTCCAGATGAATGTCCCATTTTAGGATTAATAGGATAACACAGAACAATTTTTCACTGTTTCCTCCACTAGTGATGTCAAAATATTGAAACCACACATCCAGCTCTGGGTAGCAAACCTCCAGCAAAATCTCACCAGCTCAAAACAAAAACACAGCCAGAGTGCAAAACCTTTCTGCAATTCAATTTCCTTTTTGGGGCACTCACAAATCAGTCACAGATGCAGCCACATCTCCTCATCTTTCAGGTGTGGAGCCCTGTGTGACTGCAGTGACATTCACAGCCCACCTTGACTGCAAAGAACTCCAGCACTTGAGGCTCACAGGATCATCTGCTTCTCCTTTTGCTCTTCTGATGCTGACCAAGCTGTGCACTTTGGAAAAATAAGGAGAAAATGGGATAGAACCTCATGGAAAGGAAATAATGCTGTGCACAGAACTCCAGCTTGTCAAAGAAAGATTTCTTGGAAGTCCTTGACCCAAGCCATGTCCCAGAAGCCTCTTAATTTTCCCCCAAGATCTCACAGCCCAGGCTGGAATATTCTATACCCTCCCCATCGAGGTGCTTAGGAGAAAGAAAGAGCCCTCTGGACATTTTTAAGCTGTTAGAATAGGATTTGGAGAAGCAGGGCACCCCCATCACTGAGGGACTGCATTTGAGGAATGAAAACACCAGAAACACTTCTCCAACTTGTCTCCATTCCAGCTCCCAGACCCCTGTCAAAGCACCAATATTCTGGAATATCATCTGCTCGCGTGAGGTTCGAGTTAAATCTTTCCAACACGTTCTTCCTGTCAGCAGTTGCACACAGCCAGAAATTAATATCTAGAGAGTGCACAAGAAGAAGCTAGCCACAATTGGTGTTAATTTGGAGGTGTTAGATTTTAGGGTCCATGAGATTAAACTCCCCTGAATGGACCTCAGTCGTGGCACCCAGTCAAGTGCAGCACTTTGTGTGAGGTGTGTGAACTTGAGGTATTTGAACCAAGAGTCACGAAGACACTAAGACACACAAAAACCCACATAAATGGCTGAAGTAATTTTTAAAACCCCTCCTCCTTTTCCACATTATTTCAGTATTTTAATGGAATTTTGGATTGCATTCAGCTAATGCTTGGAAATGTTTTTTGGATGTTTTACTGTCTTAACCATATGTCAGTACTTCAGTCCTTCTCTGTTAGATTCAGGTTGTCTATAAACCACTAAAAACTCCAATCAAGTGTGTCCAGAAAGGGACAAATCCAGCAGTGTGTGACCAACACAGTCCCTATTTAGCTCCTTTTTTTAATTTTAACTTCCTGGTGTGCTAATACAATTATTGTCCATGGGCATGGAGTCTTTATTTTAGGGAAATCTTGGAATGGATTGAAAATACAGCCCTCCTCTTCTCCCTGAGAAAACATTAATGCTTATTTTATGGTTGGGTAGTCGTTCAAATGCCCATGCAATGCATCCAGGGGGGGATGGTGTGTGGGAAGGGCAAGCCCAGCTGCTCGAGGAAATTCTCCCTGTGCAAACTGTGATGGAGTGGGCAGGGTGGGGTGGCAGAAATGCACAGCCCTCACCTTCCCCAGAGGGGCAGTTTGGAAAAGAAGAAGAGGCTCCCCTTGTTTTTGTTTGTTTTTTTTTTTAATTTTTGTCTTCCTGGAGGATCCTGGCACAGTTTTCTTTCTCTTTACCTCTCCTTTTCAATTTACAATAAATTAATACAGCTACTACTATTATTGCAATGACGTTTGAGCAGCCCAGGGAGGCTATTTAGGAGGAGCTGGCGACATCCTGAGTCTCACACAACCTTTTACCCTCACATCTGTGCGTTTTCATCAGCAGAACTGGGAGTGAGTGGAAAGACTCACACAATTACAAGCTTTTATGTATGAAACGACCCACACCTTAGTGAGCCCTGTGCCAATTAGCTGAGGCACAGCAGAGTGGTTCCAGCTCATCCACACAGCACACAGCACCTCATCCTCTCAGCCCTTCCCCTCTCATCAGGGCTTGTGATTTGGCCGCAGAGTTTGGTCACAATTTGTAAACAGAACACGAAGCATGGTGAAACTCTTGTTGGGAAAATCTTCCCATGTGATTCTGGGGGCACGACATTTCTCTCTTAAGCAAGGGGATGAGGTGATATTTTTCTGGCAGGTTGTGAATATCTGGACACCTTTGTGTGTGCAGCAGAGTGATGTCCCAGTGAACACAGCAGCTCCAAGCTGGGAAGGTCTGAGCCCATCTGCCTTGGGACTGATGGCAAAGAATTCCAGAGTCAATGCATTGCATCCAGGTTTTAACCAAAACACATCCAGGCTGTTTTGCTATTCCCCATGGAGCAGATGGCATCTGCTCACAAAAGGTCCCACGCAGCTCCCTCTCTCTCAGAAATGCACAATTCAAAAAATAGTAATTCCCTCACAGAAAAAAAAAATAAAAAAATTTAAAAATCCATGGATCTCCTACACTCCCATAGGATTTCTGTCCCTGAATTGCCATCTCATTGCTACTGTTCATCTGACACTTCCTTGTGCACTTGTGAAGCACATTAACTTGTCACTGCCTGTCCTCAGACACTCCATCTCTAAGGATGACACCACCAGGATGCTCACCCCTGGCTGCTGGAAAGAGCTGGAGAGGGTTCAGCTGCTTCCTGCACAGTGACCACTCCATCAGCAGAAAGTGTGATGTGAGACATATTCCAGAGCACCTGCTCTGCTCTGGGAGACAGCAGAACATCCTCCAGCCAGCAAAGCCCAGCGCAATCCATCTGCTCCTTTTGACATCCCTGTGCTGCCTCTTGCAAGACACATCCTCCAGCATCTCCGTGCTTGCCAAGTTCTCTGTGACTCATGTTCTTCCCAGGTACAGCAGAGCTGTGAATTCCCCTCAGACATTGCAGTGGTTCTCGTGTTTTGATGGTCTCCTGCTTCAGTAGCCTTAGCAGGGTTTGACAAATGGAGTTACTGGTGTGAGGAGGAAAACAGATGTTTTGCTTTGTTCTCCAGCAAACAATGATGTTATTTCTACAGAATGACCTGACAAGAAAGCAAAATCCTTCCAAATCTCAGAGCACTAACCTGCAGCTCTAGCAGTGTGTGGATTTCCCTTTAACCCACTATGAGCCAGAAAAATAAAAATGTAGAGGAAACACAGGTGACAGGTGTGATGAGTGTCAATGGATCCACTTCCCTGCTCCTTAACAATGCACAAGGAGGACTTGCCCATGGTGAGAGGTTCATGGTGTCCCTCTTAAATCCATGGGGAAAAACAGGTGAATTTAAGGTGTGGTGGCCACTGCAGAGGAAGTGGTTGAGTTCCTTCAGGTTCCTGTCTCCCTTTACTGACTCCAAGGATTGCCAGCTCAGATTTTGACATCAGCACACACTGGGGCAGGTGAGACACACAGTTTAAGGTCGAGGGGCAGGCTGTGTTCTGGGGAGAGTTTTCTGCCTCATCACTACAGATTTTGCTGGAAGAAATTGTTACCCCCTTTTTTTAAAGCACAGAAAATGAGAGTAGGGCAGAGTGGCATCTCTTGCAGGTGACTGAGGTGATGGCATAAAATACAGCAAAAAGAACAAAGTCTGAGATTCAATATGAATCTAACAGAGCAGTAAGTGCTGCTCTTTTTGTGTGCAGCTATAACTCGTGTGTGTGATTACACAGGTGACAAAAAATCTATTGATCCTTGACTGCTAAACTGATGTAATGCATGAATCTGCAACAAAACTTTAAATTTACGACACCAAAGTAGGATGAAGCCTCTCATTGTTCAGGTGTCATTTTACCTGCTGTAAGTTCCTTTGTTCTACTCCTGCAATTCTTCAGAGCCTTTCACTCCAAATAGGTCAAAACCAATGAAATTTAAGGTGAAATCAAGGCCTTCTAATGCAATTGCAAGGTTCTATTTATTTAATTGTTTCTTGTAGGCCCAGCCGGTGCTGACTTCTTGATTCCAGCATCTTTGTCTCAGCATGGAACAAAGGTAAATTGCATTTGCTATCAGAACAGTTGCTGAAGGTGACTCATGGACTTGAGGTGTTGATGAGAGGAGAAAAGGGTCTCTTCTGTCTTGGGAAGGTGAAGGGATACCACAGTCCAGCAGCTAAGCTGTGATACCTCTAATAAAATGCCTGAGCTCCCTTTTCCTTGTCTACTTTCTCTGCAAACAGGAGGGAAAAGGCCTTTCTTTGCAATTTGTCTCATGTTTCTTTTTCATCCGAGGAGTGGATATGAAAATACAAGGCTTGCCACCAAGAATGGATGTATACCGAGGCTCTTTCAAATAATCACTCATCTCAGGTTACCAAAAGAATACAGATAGCTGAGCTTTGAGGTTTGAAAAGGGTCACATTTTCAAATGAAATTGCTTCCAATCCTCCTCTTAACCAGCTGCTGATCTCTGTGCTTACGAGCACAGACGAGGTTTCCCAGATAAACCAAGCAATTGAGTTATATTCCCAGGCAGGGAAGAGGTTGTTATTGAATTATGTCTTGCCAAACAGTGTCCAGTCTTGCAGTCTCTGGGCTAAATGAACAAGGATTTCCATGGAAAATGACCTAGGTTCCTTCTCTCCCTGAGCTTACTGTAGAGCTGTCCATTGGAAGACGTACTGCTGGGAAAATACTACAAAAAGGGTTCCCAGGAATACTCATTTTAATGCCTTACTGAATGCACTGTAACTGGTCTTACGTTCTTTTAAAGTTTCTCTTTCCAGTAATGAACACATTTACTGACAAGAACAATTATAGAAGCAACAAATTAATGGAAAGATATTTTTATAATGCAAGTATTTATATTGGAAACTTGGCACCAAGTGGCGTGTTCCTTTGATCATGGAATGGAGTTGTATTACTCTCTCCTGCAAATCTAGTGGCTAATAAAAACAAAACTAAAACCTCAGATGGTGTTTCAATATTGATAAGAAAAATCAGCAGGTGAACAATTATTTGTGAAGAAAAAAATTGTACTGATTGAGAAGGGCAATGATGTTCTTTGATTATTCCAGATAAGGAAATAAAGAAAAAAGGCTTATTCAGTGGATTAATTATTTGATTGGTGCTGTTTGTGTCAGATGAAGAGACTTTTGGGGAGAGGAGCAGAGGGTGTTGTGCCTATCTGGAGCACTACCACAGTAGTTATGGTGAATTTAAATCAGAAAACATAAAGAATTTTCAGCTTCTGCTGTATAAAACGTCCAACATTAGTCAGAGTGTCTCCACTGATTCAGATGGAAATAGGGCTGTTTATGGTCATTATGACTAACCATGTGAATAGGGGAAAAAAATATCCCACTAGACCAACAAAAAAAAAGCCTTTGGTTCAATCCAATTACCACCATCAGCATAAAGAATAAAAACTAAGACTTAACACCTTGGAAAGGGCAATCCAGACAATTTTGTTAATACAGACACAGTGATGACTTCTCGAAGCAAAACAAACCAAACCCCAAACTGTATAATTAAATTTGAGCAGGGCAAAAGTATTTTAAAATCTGCTCCATCTATGCAGTGCAATTAAAAATCTGCCCAAAAAGCCACTTAAGGCAGCTAGGTTGTTGTATCAGTAATTACTGAGCTCTCAACTGGTTAACCCCTAGTCCTGCATGAGTAGAAAGAGAGACACCTACTTGAATTGGTAGGAAAAATCTCAACTAAAGTTTTTCTGATTTAAGTTTTCTTTTGCAAGGCCAGTCAGATCTCTGCATTGAATCAATGATAGGAAATGGGGGTGGGGAAAAAAAAAAAGACAATACTTTCTACTGTTCAAAATGCCATAGCAGTTTAACTGGGCAGATGGGAATTATCCACAGGAAAAAGTGTCAGGTCACCAGTGGTAAGACAAGAAATGTGGCAATGAGTAACAGGGGGATGGATGTTCCTGGCACATCAGGCTGGCCAGCCACAGAGATGGGGCAGATCTAAATTCCAAACCCCTCCTAAAACCCAGCACAGGCCTGGACTGTGCTGAGGAGCTGCTGAGGGGTGGACAGGAAGGGTAAGGAACTATTCACGAGGGCAAGTGAAGCTTTCCCCCTTTTCTTATTTGAAAGCTGCTTCTCCTCAGACACAACAGAAGTGGAGAGAGGTTAAGCCTGCTAATTTCAGAGGGAATGTGGCCAGAAATTCCAATGGATGCCTAACACCACCTTGTCAGCTCCACTTCATACTTGCAGTCAACAATTTTTCTTGAAACATGCTGAGATTTTTTCAAGTGCTTCACTTTTCTCCGTGGAGTGGAAAACAATCTTTCCCCTGCAATGGGGCTGGCTTTTCAAACACTTAGGCCTGATCTGAAAACGTGCCAGTGTTTTCTCTCTTAGCAGATAAGGAGATACTTTTGTTCAGTCTTTATCTTCCATCTTACCCCTGACCTGGTGGCACATGAGGTGGGGTGTAGAAAAATGTGAGGCTAGAGGGAAATTAAAAACCATTTTGTGCCAACCCAAAGGTATTATATGCCAATCTTTTATTTTCTGAGACTGACAAGTGAAGGTGCAGCTTCTTTCCTGCTGTTTTCTGACCAAAATCTCCCCCTCCCTGCATTCCTGAGAAATACAAAGCTCACAAAACTGGTTTTCCAGTCATTTTTTGTGATGCAAAGCTGGGACTGCCAGGTAACTCCTAGGGACTGTACTCAAAGCCTTTAACCTTTTGACGTCCTCCTGATGTTTTTTAATTGCTTTAGAGTGACCTTAAAATATAAGGTCACTCTAAATAATATAATATAATTAAAAATGTAATTATAAAATAAACTATAGATTATTATAAAATAAATTATATAATGTAAGAAGAAAAGGGCAGGATCTTGAAGGAGACCTCATGCACGATTACACTGTTTTCTCGGAAGGGAATCAACACAGACTGTCTCTGCATCATTTATGCACTACTTAATTACCTCAGATTTCCCTGAGATTACCTGAGACTGGAGCCACAATATCTTTAACTTCCCCCTTTTTATTTCTCCCTCACTAAAGTATTTATTTCTCCAGAGTTTGGGACCTGGTGGCTGTGGCATCTTCAGCAGTGGAGTCGATTTCCCACTAAGAACCCACCAACTATCAGGCTGATGTGGATGGCTACATTTCTTTTCAATATTTGGATAAACTCTCATTCAACATATTTTTTTAACATTTTTACAATGTAGTTATTTGGAAAACAGAACTTTGTATCTTACCAGCAACATCTGAAAATAGAGATTGAGCAAAAAGTGCATTATAGGACTTGATTTCAAAAGAATGCATGCTGCAATTATTCCAGGCTGCATTAAATTACAAAAATTGAGAAAAGCTGTGACCTAGATATTTCTTCTCTTCAAATATTTTTCGTTTCAAGACTCTACTTCTTTTCTTTTTTTCTTTTCTTTTTTTTTTTTCCCCCAGCCTCCATTTTGTAATGAAAGAAGTGTTATTTTGTTGGTGAGGTTTTTATCTTTGCAAACCCATTATTTCTGTATTAACAGGTTGCAGGGGATAGTTAAACACAACAGAGACATATGTGGTCCCAGCAGAATGGAAAAACAGATTTTGAAACAAAGATACCCTGTAAACCACTGGGAGTTATACAAAACAGACAGGGGAGCTATTTAAGTGAGGAAACCTGATCTGGATCCAGAGCTGGAATTGAAAGGCTGGAAAGCTCAAAGAGCAAAATTTGAGTATGAAATGTTATCTGTGCAGGAGGGGATTAGCTATGAGTTGAATTATATTAAAGCACACTCTATGCTAAGGAAAAGTTCTGATACACATCTTTTTTCTCAGCAAAAGCGGTCGCTTCTCAGAGATTCAGAACTCAAAAAAGCAATTTCACACACTTCAAATAAAAGAATTGCTCCATTTATTCAGAAACAAGTAGATTTTTGGGTGCAATTGAGTGCTTTAGAAAGGGAGAAAATAGACAAAATTTAACATCATTTCACAATAATGTGCAAAACTGAATGAAAAACACCAAACACAAGGACATTGTAACTGGAATAATTACTCTGGATCCGTACTGGCTGGGAAATTATGTGGTGAGTCATAATTTTTTTTTTTAATCTGTTCCTAAATAGTGTTTAGCAACATAGACCTAAATTCATCTGTAGATTAATCATTACAGGATAATGATTGCTGACTTAAAAATTTCAGTAAATTACACTTTACTGAAGCATTACTCATGTCTACAACAGATCGAGTACTCACTGCCTGTACACAATCTGCTTTGTCTGAGCTGGTTTATCAGAAATCATTAATAATTCTCCTATAATTTCTCCTACATCCTGTTGAAACCGTTTTGCCAATGCTTAATTGCATCATCTCAGTTTTCTCTGGGATTTTATTGCCTCATTGAAGCATTAACTGGTGGAAGCACTACTCCTTGCACCACACCTAGCAAGGTCAAGGTCCAGCAGAAATGTTGCTGTGTATTTGGGATGGAGACACTCAGATGGGGGCTCTGAGAGAGGCTTCAAGCCTTGCACTCCTTTCCCAGGTCCAGAAGTGTCCTTGGCTGCTCCCTCTGTGGCTCAGGGATCCCAAAGTGCAGCTCCTGTGCTCCATGGGCACAGCAGGAATGTGTGGAGCTCCCTCACCTGCCTCTGCAGACAAGAGGAGGAGGTAGAAGAGCTAACCCCTGAAAATTTAATCCCTAAATTGGATGAACCAATTTCCTTCCAGCCTATCCCCAGCTAAGGAAGCCTTTATATCAGAGACAGCAAGAGAAACTGGTGGCAAAAAGCAGATTGCTGCAAGAAATATTTGTGATTTCCACAGAAACCCAGCTATTAAAACCAGTTATTTTTACTAGAAATCTCAAGAGGAGAAAGATGCCAAAGGACCAACAATGTTCCAGCAGGAAGCATTATCCTTGTGCCCCCAGGGTTACCCTAAAGCTGAGCAACATGTGACTGTGACTTGCCTGTGGCAAGTGGGAATCTGTGGTGATTTGCACTAGGAGGAAAGAAAAATCATCCTACAGAGCTGATTTTGGGAGATCAGAGCATCCCAGCCCTGTGCCCACAGCTCCCCCAGAGCTCGGCAGCTGCAGGTGGAAAATATTTTCCTACTCCTGAAAAATGGCTTTACCCACTCAAAATAGATTTTCAGTATAAATATGTCCTACATGAACCAAAAACACTTGGGCTTGAAAGAGCCATTCACTTCTATTAAGTCAGACAAATGATTGAAATTTAACATTAAAAGTGCAACTCCACACCTTGTACCATTTATCGACAGGAAATTAGGAACAATTAGATCTCTGTAAAACAAGGCAAAACCATGATTGCTGAAGGTCAGGCTGCAGGAAAACCCTGCAGAAATCTCCACAGCAGAAATTCTTTACAGGTATGCTCCTGTACACTTATATTGTGCATATGGTTTCAGCCACAGTCAGGTAAAATGGACAAAACCAGATTCCCCCACCAGCTGCAATAAATCACAGGCCTTTTTCTCCCCCAGCCTCCTGCTATAAACAAGTAGAAATGTTGCACAGAGCAGACACTCTTCTGCTCTTTTATAGGCCTTGCTGTGCTCTGGAATGGAAAGAGGACTGGCAAAGATTCCTTGCAAGTACCAAAATGGAAGCAAGAGAATTAATTTAATGCAACTCGCTCTGCGTATTTCTGGAGTTTTAATGCTTTCCCATTCTGAGAGCTCACAATGAAACACCTTGTGTAAATATTGCAAGCTCCTACCTGGAATTCTCACAATGAGCTGTCAGCAGATAAACTTTCACCCATTACTTTCTGAAAATGGATAAAGTTGAGAACACACACACACACAGAGTTGGATCTCTTGACTTCTTTTCTTTCAAAGGGACTGAAATTCTGATTCCTACTAAGTTTGTATATGCTAGGTTAAAAAGGAGGAACCACTTCCCAAAATGTTAGGTCCAACTCAGCCAAATTTGGAATAAAGCTTTATTAAAAGCTTATTTAAAAAAAAAATAAAAATTATTTAAATTTAAATTTATTTTAAAAAGAAGCTTATTTTTATTAAAAGCTTTATTAAAGCTTTCATTAGGGATCTGAGGGTTTAAAATTTTTGGACACACACACAAAGACATAAAACACAATAGAGATAGATAGATAGATAGATAGATAGATAGATAGATATAGATAGATAGATAGATAGATAGATAGATAGATAGATAGATATAGATAGATAGACAGACAGATAGATAGATAGATAGATAGATAGATAGATAGATAGATAATTTTTATTCCAGCTTCCAGTTCTGGCTAACACTAGAGCCAAGCATGCCAAAACACAGCAAAAAGGACAATTCTCCTGATACTCCCAGCTGTGGCCAGAAGAAATTGTGCCTGAAATGGCGTGAGAAAATTTCAAGACAAATGAGCTTTGGCCGTTTCCACTGCAAACGTTTGGATGCTTATTTAAAGTTAAGTGACCCCAAACTGGATGTTCACTCGTCACTAATTTCTAATAGTCACTCTGAGACCAGGTGGAAGAGCCAAGAAAGGGCTACGGGCTCCATGCTTGCACAGAGGATTGAAGAGATGGAGGAAATTAAAAGTCTCTGGGGTTTGTAGGCCGTGTTGGCTGGAGAAGTTGTTTTTCCTTGGTGTTCTGCAGGAGTTTTGATGTTTGAACCACAGCAGAGAGATGGCAGACATCAGGGTGACATCATGTCTCTGCAGACAAGCCAGCATCTTTGGCTGTGGTCTGGTCCTTCATCTCCTACAGGATAGACAGGACAATCCCACTCTCTTTCCTCTGCCACCCCCTTGTCCCCAAGGTGCTTCTTCTGCTGCATGTTGGGCCATCTCAGCCTTGAGCAAGGCTGAAGTGCTGGAGAAAAATATTGTGTGGGTCCCTCGGAAAATCTTGGGTTTGAGGTTGGGGACAATGAGAGGTGTAAGGACAATAAGGAGAACTTGCATTTTGGGAAGTCAGGGAACCTTTTCTGTCACTGGTCCCTCAGATGAGTGCAGCTGAGATGAGTATGTGCTTTTACAAGCAATTATTTTAAAGTGTGCCCAGAGGATGCAATAGTCAGGCTTTATTGGATATGTAATACACACTGTGACAGTATATGGTGGCCAAAATTACAATTCTGGGACCTTGCAGCCTGCAGCTGTTCAGTAAAACAAAGGAAATTCCACCAAAAGAAAAAAAGGGAGGGGGGTTAACTCGCTTTTAAGCCAAATCCAAAACATAGATTAAATGTCTTTCCTCATTTCAGGGCTTTTCTGTGCCTCTGGGGGCAGCTGGAGGAAATATGAAAGAACTTCTTCCCTAGAGCTTTTCCTAATGAGGGGAGGGGGGCACAGGCACACCTCATCTTTGCACATCTGATGCCTGGGAGGGGCACTGGCATCAGAGGGGCCAGAGCTGATGGTGACCCTTGCTCTGGGAGTGCCAGGACTGTGATGTCCCCATGGACTGCTCAGAGCAGCTCTCCAGGACCAGCCACGCCGTGGTTCAGCCCCAGTGTTCATTCACACCTCAGTGGCCAAGGGAACAGAGGAGAGAAGCATCCAGCAGATCAAATAGCTGGAAGCTAAGGAGATGATATTTTGGGAGAGGCTGGAGTTAGTCCTGAAGCAGACCAGAGCAGGACAGTGCCTTGGGAACAGAGACAGCCAAGGACACAGACTGTGGGACATCTGTCCCACCACAGGAACCACACGTCAGGCTTTCTCTTTCATGGTGCTTATTGTGGCCCTAACCTGATTAGTGAGAGACAGATTGTTCTGCACTCTAAATCACTTCCCATGAATAACTTTTGTTTGTTAGTTTGTTCGTTACTCTGGTTTGGGGAAATTTTGTCGCTGTGTTCCAGGAATCAAGTTAAAGTTTGCCTTCCAGAGCAGGGAACAGAGAACAGAGTGTGTGCAGATGCTGGCAGGACAACCTTGAGGCAAACTGGGATCTGATCAACCACTCCTGCAACCAGAACCATCGATGGAGCTGCAGAGATAGAAAAGCAGATTATGTGATTCAGATCTCGGAAAAGGCAGGCAAGGCCTAAGAGGAGCAGCGGAGCATAGAAAGGGGCTGGTTAAGCATTTTTGGGTGCTGTGGGAAAGGGGCAGCAGGTTCTTTGTGATTTACATGCTAAGCAGAGTCAGAGCCTCCAGAAGCCATCCCACAGCTCTAATGGCAAAAGTGTGGCCCAGACCAGGTGGGGCTCGTGCTTTATTTCATCACAGCGGTTTTGCTGGGAGTGTACTTCCAGATGGCAAGTGCTGCTCAGCTGCTGGGCTTCAGCTATTCCTTACCTCAAGGCCCTTCCTGTAAATGCAGATAAATGTGCAAAAGTTTCTGAGCCATTGCCCACACCAGCCCCACATCACACACTCCAGAGGAGCTGTAGAACTGAAGGTGATGGTGCTCATTTGGGAGCAGCTGCTGCAGTGCAGAGATCCCACTGTGTTTATGGCAGGCAGCAGAGATGGAAAGGGGATTTGGGGTCCAGGTGAGTTGGTCTATCCCTGGGATCACACACCTGTCCACTGCAGGCAGCATCCTGGAGGCATCAGGGGGGACGTGGTAGGATACAGCACTGAGGCCTCACCCAGGGATGGGCTCAGCACTCTGCAGCCCAGAAGGACACCTAAGGACTTAGCAAAGCCAAGGTTTTTTGAACCTGTTAACTCAGATCCTGGATGCAGAGTGAGGAAGGATGAAGTAATACATGAAGTCAAAAACTCCATTAACTCAACCTGAACAAAAACATCACCGCTAAGCACTACTCGAGTTTAACACAAAACCCCTCTGGCTCCCCGGTTCAGGCAATTTTATCAACACTTGATCTCCTCTGACATCAGAGCTGGCTTCTGCCTGTAGATCATTTTGTCTAGACTCGGTGTTTACACGAGGCTCGCGCAGATTGGCACCGTGTGCCTGGCAGCCTCTCGGCGAGCGCGCGCGTTCGCTGCCCGCAGCTTTGTGTGCGCGGCTTCCCACTGAGCCTGTGACCAAAAACAAACACAGCAGCAGCGGGAGCAGACACTAAATACGTTTTGTGCAGTTTGCCCACGAAGCAAAGGGTATGAACTGATTTTTCAGACATCTACTAAGGGCCCTAATCAATCCCAGATCATCAGACAAGAGCGGTTGTTCAGGTGAGCTCAGCTTCTGCTGTTTTTCACCATTGGAACAATTACCCAAACCTCAGTCATGTTCAATGTTTAAAGTGGCAGCAAAACCCAGCCTCAAAAAATTTTCAAGACAGCTTTTTCTGTGCATAAATGCATCAGCCTAAGGCCAGCAAGGGTCAGTGAAGAGCTGCAGAGTCCAGTGGGCTTTGAATAAGAGCTGTAATGATGTTGGTAAAAGAGGAATTTGATAACTCATGATGGCTGGAGGGAGTTACTCCATCCAGGAATCAGCAGTTTATGTTCAGCTTCTTAAAATCCTCAAGAGAATGCTTTTTTTTTTTAAATGAGAGGATACACAGAGTCATGGATCTGAAAGCCAGAAGGAGCTTTTACAGCTACCCAAGTGCCCTCCTGCAAAAACCCTCTGATATTTCCAAAGGTAATATAGATGTGTATGGCTGAGTCACAGTGTCCTCTAGACAAACATCTGTCCTCTAGACCAACATCTGTCCTCCATTCAAGACTTCAGCTGAACTTCTTCCTCTATCATTGCATTTTGTTTGTCCTTGGCACGAAGAACAAAAGATTTATCATAACTATAAACCCAATATTTGGTCAACGTGACTATCCAGGTCTTGAAAGGAGTAAATAATGTGAACCTTTGGGGTAAGAGCAGAGCTTAGCCAGGGAGCAGAGGAGATCATGGGAAACAGCACTGTTTGCTTTCACCCCAAACCTCCCAAACTTTGCATTTTGTTCTGTGTAGTCAATATTAATCACTCCAATCAAGTTATTTGTCAAGGTTTTGAGTAGTCCTTGCTTCTAAGCATCCCTTCCTGCTCTTGTTCCCATCACACACACACTGGCCACAGCTTGGCTGTTCATTTCTTGGAAAAGGGACTGCACAGGAGTACTGGGATGAAATTTTGTCCAGTCAGAAAGAATCAGCCCAGAGAACAGAGGCACTAGAGGCACTAGTTGCAAAATTCTTCAATTTTTTTTTTTCCTACAGTAAAGAATCCGTTCTCACCGGGCCTGAGATTCCTGAAATTTGCACCAAATGCTTGAAAAGGTGGGGTTTGCATCAGATCACCATTTGGATTGCTCTTGGGCTGCTCTGTAAGGCTTTTATTGATTTTTCTCAGACTCATTTGTCCCTCTGGTCATCAGATGTACGTGACCTCTGTGTCTGAAGGCAGATCTGCAGCAGGACAGCTGGAATGGCACACTTGAGGTATGCACATATTCATGGCTGCAGAAAAAGCAGCTCCTGAGCCAACCTGAGGAGTACAAGAGACAGCTGAGCTGATAGGGAGTCCTGCATGGATGTCAATTTTCAGCCAATAGTGAAGTGTCAGGACACAGTTGTTTGGCAAGTCCTTTGCCCTTTATGTGTCCAAGCAGCGTCGATGCCTTTGTACAACAGAGGGCTCTGGATCTCACAGGGTGCATTCCTTGCTGCTTTTCATTCGCTCAAAAAAAACCCAAAAAACCCCAGAAAAAAACACCCCAACAACTGCCAAACCTTCCAAAATGAGAAGTGAATCACGGGTCATTTCTATTGCAAAATCTCAGCGATAAACCCTGATAGCTGAAATCTTCCCTTTCACATTCAATGGCATCTTATGAGCTGTGGTGTGATGTTCCCCTCACCGAGATGGAGTAAGAAGAGATGACTCACACCTTTTCCCAGTTGTTGTGCAGACAGCCCTTCCTATTTAACACTGTGATATATATCTGATGATGCTGATAAGAGGTTCAAGCATGTTTTAGCTCCTTGTGTAATTTCCAGCCTGCCTTCTGGAAATAAAACAACCAGAAAAATCTCATCTTGTTCCATCGCTCTTAAAATGAAGCATATTGTGGGCATCAGTGGGAAAAGTGCAGGCCAAGTCTGTTAGAAGTATGAACTTAGAAACCTATAAAGGAAATTTAATGTCAAAATTAATGTGCAGACTCTGGAGAAAACCTTGCTGGTGTCAAGATATGCGGAATAACTGAATAAATTTGCTCAGATCCTCACACAACCTGGCCTCTAATTAGAGTTGCCTGAGGCAGAGTCTGTCAGTGCAGGGATGGAAATATCAGACTGGGGACAGGCTGCCTGCCCTCAGCCTGTGGAGCTCACAGCCTGCTTTTCCATGGCTCTACAGCATTTAATTCACAGGCATTAGGATCCAAAATAAAGCTGGAAAAGTTTTTCTGCAGAGTCAGATTGGAGGCAGGTAGAGCTGAGGAGTGATTTTGCAATGGAAATCTGACAGCTGCTGTAGACCAAAACCCCTTCTGCTCAGCTGGCCACTGGTTTCAGGGAGCTTAGGAGAAATGAAGCATGGACTTAAACTGAAAGAGGGTAGATTTAGATGGGATATTAGAAAAAAAGTCTTCCCTGTGAATGGGGAGAGGCCCTGGCTCAGGCTGCCCGGAGAAGCTGTGGCTGCCTCATCCCTCGAAGTGTCCAAGGCCAGGTTTTACAGGGCTTGGAGCAGCCTGGGATGGTGACAGGTGTCCCTGCCTATGGCAGGGGATGGAATGAGATGATCTTTAATGCCCCTTCCAACCCAAACTGTTCCATGTTCTGTGATTTCATGACCCATTAAGCACTATGATTCCAGGAACTTTAACTCCCATGCTATTTATTCCAGGCTAGCTAAGCTTCCCAGAAAGCCTCCAAGGAACCCTGACAGGGTTTCCTAACCGTGGTGGTGAGCAGCCACCTTGCCTGCACATTAAGTCATTGCCTGTCATCCCCACCTTACCACCACAATGTGCTTTTCCAGGAACCTCCCACAGAGAGCTCTCAGGCAGATAAGGATTGGTTTTTCTTGAGCAGCAGCCATGGTGTTTGTACAATAGCAGTCACACCACCATCTCCTGTGCCAATGAAGGCCACAAGCGAACTATAGGATGCCTGAGGAGCTTTTTCCTGCTATTCTCTCACTTTCCACCAGCTGTTGTTGCTATTATTTAACTCACTATTAGTTTCAAGTATGATGCAGCATCAAGCAGTTGTTCTTATTAAGGAAAAATAATTGGCTGGCCGGCCCACTCTTGGATGAAAACTCATTTCTCTCTGGGGAGTTTTCAGCATTAGTCCATCTCTGGCAACAAAAGCCGTGATTTTAGCATCCTCCAAAACATGGGATGACAGTAAAAGTGGAAATGGGGTAGTGAAGGAAAGTTCTGAATTAAAGTGCTTCGTATGGACAGCTAGCAGGGCGACCACTTCTGTGTGCAAAAAAATTCTAGTAAAATAAACACACCCTCCAAACTTCCTGGGCTCTAAATCATCCTGCTAAATTTGATTATCACTGAAGTGATTTAGAAAGCAAGATGTTCTCTGCGTTATGAGAGTTTATTCACAACGTCAGCTAAAACTGATAGACACTGCAGTAATTCAAACCAGAGGGTGGGGGGGAAAAAGGAGTTATGAAAACTTGGCTTAGGCTGGAGACCAGAGAAGAAATTGAAGGAAGAGCAGCATTTTTGAGGGAAGGGCGAATTGAAGGAATGAAGTTTTGGAATTCCTGTCTTTCCTGCCTCCCCAGTAAGCAGGAGAATCTAACTCTCCCTGGCTTCATGGGGAACAAAGCAGAGCTTGAAGCTTTCAGCTCTGCTGCTCCCACTGGCCGTGGTTCCCCGGCTGCCCAGCCCGAGCCCCAGCTCTTGTGTACACACAAACCAGCCTGTGGCTTGCTCCAAGCTTCAACCTGCTGAAAGAAAGGCTCTCCAGAGCGCTGGACCATGCTGGAACTCCACACTGAATCCCCCCTGGATGTCAGGAACCCCAGTGCTTGAGCAGGGGAGGGTCCCCAGCCCTGCTCCTGGGAGAGGAGGATCGCTGCTGCTCCACTCCAGTTCTCACAGGCTCTGAGTTAAACCACCTGTGGGTCTCTGCAGCTCTGCCCCTTCTGCTGACCCTGATGTAATCCCTCTTCCAAATGATGCACATCCTCTGCCTGCTGCACAGGGCTGAATGATGAATGGGAATGAATTTTCCAAGCTGGTGCTGACATCCCACCCGGGAGGATGGCACAGCCTGGCAGCAGCCACCACAACAAGGAGGTGGCAGGAGAAGATACAGCCTCTCCTGCACAGGAACTTCTGAGCCACACAGATCTGCACCAAGTGCCTCAGGAGACTTCCAGAAAGCCTCCAATAATTAACAGCATGAAGCTAACCATATGTCAAACATTTCACAGCAGATATCCAAACTGTAAATGAGTATCTGTTAGAATTTTACTTGGAAAAGAAAAACAATAGAGGAAGATTTATTTTGTATTAATACTCTAGCATACTTCCTTACCTATCTCCCTATCCAAGAATTTTTTCAGCTCAGCATCCCCTCTGGGCTCAGCACCATCCCTGTTAGATCCCATTTACCTCTCCTTAGCTTCCAGTAAATTTTGAAACAAATCAGAAAAAGTGGGACAGGCTCTCAGCATTTTATGTAGCAGAATAAAAGTGGGAAGAGAGGTATCTGTGTGATTTCCTTCCATCCTGGTGAAAAAAATCAAAGCATGAGAGTAGGCTTAGAGAAACGCCTGCCATGCAGGGGGCAGGGGAATGTTTGTGAACGCCTGGGCAGCTCTGAGGCTGTGCCTTGCTGCCCTAAAATTCCCAACAGCAGCTCCAATCCACAACAGCAAACTCAAGCAACAGCATGGAAATAATAAAAAATCTGGGCATTAAGTAATAAACTTGGGAGAAAGAAAAGAATTTCAAGTGCAATCCCAGGAAGGGCATGAACTGGGGACCCCATATATGGGTTATCTGGGAATCTTAAACCTTCAAGAAGGGAGATAAACTCTGATCCAGAGCAAGAAATGTGGACCCACCATGTCCAGCCTCAGAGATTTAAAGAGCTCAGATGTAAACTCTCTGGGAGTTTGTGTCTTGGTCAAGAAAAATGTTCATTCTTTTGTAGCATTTCTTCCAAATTTTCAATCTGAGACAGGGAAATGGGCAGCCTGATTAGTCTGCCATCAGAAATGTCTTTATTAAGATGCTCTGGAGGAGCCTGGCACTGAACAGGGGTGGGCACACAGCTGCCAGCCCAGGACATGCCCAGGTGTCAGGGGTTACCTGCCAGCCCTGGCACCAGCCTGGCCCTGACATCACGTCCTGACTGCTCTCCAAAATGTGAACTGCAGGAAGCAAAGGCTGGCACTGCCAAACTCAGCTTTGTGCCTTTTATTGTAAAGGTCTGATTCCTTTTTCCTGCAGTTCTTAAGTGTCGCCCTTTGAGCATAATTAAATGAGACAGAAGCAAAAATTGAGAGGTTTCTGCTTTGGAAAGAGATGTGATGCTCCTTTATTGTTAACCACAAAACATGGGCCCCTTTTCTTTCTTCTTTTTCCTTTTTCTTGGTGTCAGCTTCACAGCTTTTGTTATTTCAAAATAACTTGGGGTTTAACAGAGGCTAAGACGCCAAAATGCCCTCATCAGCACATTGGGATGCCCCTTCTTCAGGGACTGGTGCCACCAAGCATCCTGACAGCTTGGCTGCCACCAGAGCAGGACCAGACAAGCAGAGCCTTGTTTTTACCTTCACCAAACACCTCATTTATTCCACTTTTTATAACCCCTTCCCACCTCCCACACCATGCTGCTTTCCAGAGGCTGCAGCAGAATCCCCCTCCTTTTCCAGACCATTTCTCTGCAGATGAAACCTTCTGCCACCTGCATGAGAACTGAGATTTGAAGTGCATGTTGTCAGTAATTACCTACTTCATGCAGTTTTCTGATTATGTGTTTGGGGTGTGCTGTAGTGAAGGTCTTTTGTCACCTCCTGCACAGCCCAGGATGACCCTTGTCCTGAATTTTTCCCTACCCAGTGGTGTCTCTGAGTCATGCTGAACAACCCAATTTTGGCTTCTAGTGATGGAGAATCCTACATGTCCCACCCATAACTCAGATCTTCATGAGGTATCTTACAATTATCTGCTTCCACCATTAAAAATTTTAACTGTGTTTCCAGCCCAGATTTGTCTGGATGTTGTATCTTGTTATATCTCCTTCTGATATGCAAAGGAGGATCCCATTCCTAAATCAGTTTTCTTCAAAGTTCAAGCTGATTGGCCAAATACTGTTTTAAAGTAAAATTTAAGAATATTTGGCTGCCTATAACAACAACAGGGGCAAAAAATAGGACATTTCCATATTAGTGCTTTGTCCTCAGCAGTGTCCATTCCAAAGTCAAATAGTGGTGCTGGAGAAGGATAAAAATTGTACAAATGTGTGAGCCAGCATTCATCTACTCTTCTGATTTAAAGAGTCACCATTTCCTGAACTCTGAAAGCATCATAAAATAAAACATTTCTTGGATGTTCTCTGACACGAGCAAATCTTTCTCAAAGTCAGTGGGAGACTTTCCACTTCCATTAGTGGGCATTTTGTCAAGTTCTGACTTTTTTTTATAAGTGAAGCTCCAAATCCTACAATAATTTGAATTTTATTGCCTATGGAGGAGTAAAGCAGCCAAAAAACCTTCCCAAATAAATGTATGGAAAAGAAACAGCAAAACAAGGTTTCCCCAAACAGCATTCACTGGTAACAATACAGCTTTGTGACTGCTGCCATTTTTTTATGTTTTGCCAAGGAAAAACTAAAGGAAATATATGATTTGTCCACATTTCTGCCAAGAAGGCAGTTCCCAGAGTGTACATTTAATGAGAGCATCACAGGAAGACAATTTTCCCCATCTTTTTAAGCTCCCTGTCCACTGCAAAAAGAACATCAGCAGGAAGAAATCCCACACAGAAGGGGCAGGGGTAAGGACATCTGATGGAAGTGAGACAATTCTTTGGAGCTGAGCTGGTTTGAAAGGGCTCTGATGAGCAGCTCATCATCTACTGGAGATTTCCCAAATCCAAGGTCTCACTGGAGCTCATCAAAATGGGCTGTCCACAAATTCAGCTGACAGGAGAGTGCCAAATATCTGCCCCAGAGGAATTTCTCAGATCTGATGAGATCATGAGGGTTTTTTTTCTTGGTTTTTTGGTTTTTTTGTTTGTTTGTTTTGGTTTGGTTTGGTTTTTTGGTTTTTATTTTCCTGGGTATTTTGTTTTGGTTTTTTGTTTGTTTCATTCTGTTATTGCTGTTGTTTGGGTTTGGGTTTTTTTTGGTTTGGGTTTTTCGAGATTTTTTTTTTGAAGAGGGGGAACTCCACAGCAGTCAGTGGAAAGTGGCAATGATTCCTGGCTGGTGGGAGATCAGAGGTGATTTGAAGTGAGGCAAGGACCACCCCTGGTGCAGCATTTCCAGCTGAACTGAAGTAGAAATATCTGCTATAAACAATGTAATATATGTAAACCTCCCTTGTACTTAAAACCAGGCTTGAGAAAAGTACTGGTGGAAGAAGAAACACCAACAAATCAAAAGTGGCAGAGGATAAAAGGCGGATTTTGGAGCACAAGGGCTCCTATGGAAGGGAGGACAGAGCACAGCCATCCATGAGCTCACAGGAACTTTCTCCCCAGCAAGGGAGGACTTAAAGAGCCAAACAAGTCCATGAAATCCACACAAGGCCTTCAGGGATGGAAGAAATATTACCTGAAGAGACAAATTCCCCAATCAAGACCACAAAAGCCCTTAAAATGATCACATGAGTTGGTTCAGACTCTCTGGCAGGACTTCTGCAGAGCAGCAGGAGCCTCGGTGTGGGGATCTGATAAATCACAAGCCACTGCTGTGCTGCTGATGCACAGAAAAGAGATTCATCAGGGACCTGTCAGGCTCTGTCCAGGACAGATTTGTGCTGAGACATGACTGACAGAGACTGGACCTTGGCAATGACCTCTGCAGGGTGTTGGAGAGAGGGAAACTGCCAGGAATTGTGCTCTTGATGGAGATTTCCTGGGAGGAAATTGGAGAAATCATTCTGCTAACCTTCTGGAGCCCCGTTGTTCCTGCGAGGGCTTCCTCAGGAGTTGCTGTTTCTGCCCTGCTTTTGGTTAAGCACCACAAAAGTGCTTCCTAACTCTGGCAAAGAGCTTTAAACTGAGTGATCCCCACTGGCTCACTCTAAATAACCATGGCTTCCAATAGCAAAAGGATGTAGAGCTGGAGGAGTCAGAGTTTGAAGGGCTCAGTGACTGCTGTGATCAAGGGCATTGGAATTTCTGTTAGGAAACACAAAAAAATGCTGTCAGATCTACCACCCTGATAAAGAGAAAAGGTCTCCTCCCTGTCCCACATGGATATCTTAATGTGGCAGAATCAAGGGAGTCTTATCAGGTGTGCAAAAAGGGTGCAAAAGCAACAGAGGAGCATCTTGGAGGCTGAGGAGAGGAGAGGTAAAATAAGAACTGTCAAAATTAACCCAGATGGAAGTTTGAATGAGGAAAACAGTCTCAGATGTTTTCCAGCCACAAACACGGAGAGGGAAAAAGTGTTGTGGTGCAGTGAAAATGGAGCAGAAATCAGAGAAGTGAGGGCTGCTCCAAGCCTGTCACCCCTCCCCGGTGCTCAGCAAAGGGCTGCTGCGGAGCCTGGGGTGGAAAATGAGGAGAGGATGTGGAAAGGATGGAGCTAAGAGGGAATCACAGCCACAGCATCACATGGGGGAGTCTAGAGGGATGGGGAAATCTCCCTGCTGGGGTTTGAAAAGCGTTTGAGAAACTGCACATCAGGAGTGTGGATTTGTAACCCCTGAAGGTGCAGTAACTGCATTTAGGGAGTGGAGCAAGGAGAAGAGGACAGCAAAGGCACTGCCAGGTCACTGAATCTGAACTGACAGCAAGGCAAGCTTTCAAAAGCACTTTTTCAAGAAATATTAAGACACTGTGAATCAGGCTTTGCTTCCATTCCTGTTTCTTCCATGAAATGGGTCCCAGCTTTTTCTGGCAGGACATGAATCATTCTGACCACCCTCAGTGAAAGCCTGGCCTGCTTGGGTGGAAAGAAGAAAGTCCCTGGCACACAGAGGTTTCCTTCCTGGGCATCCTCTGGCTAACATACTTTGAGCCTGAGCTGCCATTCATTTTTGGCAAATGGCTAATAATGACTTGCAAAATTCACTACTGTGTTTTTCATCGCAGCTGCTCTGGGAATATGTTTCTGGCACTCAAAGCACTGCTACCATCATGACAAAACCAATTATGCTAGTTTAAAAAAAAAAAAAAAACAGGCCAAAAAGATATAAGGTTATTGTCAGGGTAAAGGCAGGGGAATTACTGAGATGAGCTGTCTACAAAATAGCTTAAGAGAGTTGATTTCTTATTATGACATCATGAGTTAGGCTGGCTCAATTATGATGAGTGATAATCATGACAAAAAGTGCTCTAGCTATGGCCTTGGGAGATGAAAATTGAGGGGAGGAATTAGCAGGGGGTTGAGGGGGAAAAATAAGAAATGAAATCAAGTCATCTTCAGTATATATTAAGCCAATAGAATTTGGTTTAAACTACAGTGTGCGAGTGGAGTAGCATGAAAAGTAACTGCACAAAAGCAGACAAGGCTTATCTTATGGTGTGCATCTATATAAGGTCAGGCACTCTAAAGGAGGATTAGGGTTTAAAGGGGTCCTGGCAGCACAAAGAACCCAGAAAAAGTGGATCTGCCTGGTCCCCAGGCAGAGGGACATTTCAGGTTGGAACTGCATCCTCAAGGCTTACCCTCATCAAATAGCACTTTCCAGAGATTCCCCCTAACATCACTACAAAACTGAAGGATTTTTATGCCTCCCTAAGTGCTCAGAATCACATAGTCCTGGTTGTCAGAAACCTGTCCTTTTCCTCCTGAATTCCCTTATTGTAAAGCTATACCTGGACTTTAGGTGACCTCCTGGCGCTGTCCTTTGGACTCTGCAGAGCTGTAATATCCTCACCCCCTCCCTTTTGCTTGGATAACCAAGCCAGCATCTCCCAGTTCCTTCAGATCACTTGGCCCTTCCTTTCCCTGGGGCTCTGCGGGCTGCTGAGCACCATCCAGGTGGGAAACCTGACCCCTGGAGCCTCCCTCTGCCCTGGAATTAGGGGGCAACTGGGTGCTGGGAAACCACCTCTGAGAAAAAGGCTGAAAAACAAACAAAACCCTGCGAGAGCCAAGGAAAACTGGAAGTAAGGAGATGATTTGTGTAAACTTTCAATGGAGCAAGTTTCATGGAGGAGGCTCGGGTTACATTTTGCGGGCAGGGAGAGGCAAACTCCAGCGCAACAGCGGCGGCTCCAACACGGTTCTGTCCTCGCTCCCTCTGTGCCACCCTCCACACCGTGGAACAGGCAGGAGAGTGGATCCTTTCAGCTTTGCTCTATGCTCAGACAAAGTGGGGAAAGCACCAGAATATCTGAGTTTTTTCTGTCAATCCTGGGCTGTCGCAAACAAACGAGTGTTTGTGACGGGCACAGCAGCAAACAGGCCGAGGAGCGGCCTGCCCGCTCTGGGCAAGGCCTGCAGTCTGGGAGCTCCAGTTTTGTTTTTGTGTCCAGTTTTTGCAACCTGGGGGTTGCACACAAAAGGAAAACACATTTCTGGGTCTTGCAGGACATTTTTTGCCTGAGCATTGGTGGAAGGCTGAGGCAGAGCTCCCCTGCAGGCCACCCACCACCTCCTCACAACCAGCACTTGTTCTGCTAGTGTCCTTGGGATGCTCCAGCATGGCTGGGGACCAGGAGCAATTTGGAAGCTAGAAAAACCTAAACAGCTTCAGATTTAGAAAAGAAGAGATAGAGATTTTTGTGATAGAGCTGTCACTCCAAAGAGTGAGACATAACTATAAAGTCAAAATGGAAAGCCTGTCTGGCTCGGGAGCATGGAAAATGCACTGAGGGCAGGAGTTATGCAATGTGGCAAGATGTTTATCACTTCTGGGCCTTTTTTCCTGTTTTGTTGTTTTTATTTCTCCTGAAATTGAAGATAAGAGTTAGAAAATGGGCTGCTGGGGGTGAGAGAAAAAACAGGGACACTTCGCTTCTTGGGCTGACATTTCAAAAGCGTGACACAGCAATGATAACAGGGGAAAATTTTAAAGGATCCTCTGGTTTGCCCCTCTCTGAGTACTTTCAAGAAATATTCAGATGAGGCAGTGGTGAGGGAAAAGGGGATAGACTTTCTCTCACCCAACAGCTCCTCAATATCAGCAGCTCCTTGATACCAACACCAATGGTATCAGGGCTCAGTTGAGGAACAGAGTCTGTGCCACACTTGGCGTCATCAGAAACCTCTCCTGTCTCCACACTCAGCAGCACCTCAAAAATGCCTTTCCTAGGAGTTTAAAACCAAACCCAAATGCTGCCTCCTGTGCAAATCCAGAGGAGATGACAGCCGAGGGGTTCGGGAAGGAAAGTTGGGAAAAGTTCACAAGAAACGCTTGTGGGTGGTGGAGTGATGTAACCCTTTAGGTAGCTCCCAGCATTTTGAGGTCAGCCATCCATTAATTTTCCATTAAAAACCTGGCAATCTACACGTGAGCATTGCAACATCCTATTTCTGTGAGCCAGAGAGGGTGTGTACCCACAGGCTGCCCCTGCTCCCCTGGGCGCACAGGAGCTGCTCAGGACATCCAGAGCCAGCAGCCACTCATTCCTGGGAGAAATGAGTCAACACTCGGACCAGAGACGCATTCCAGTGTCCAGGAAAACAACTGAAACCTTGAGTGGTCTTGCAAAACATCCAGCCACTCAACAGGGTGAAGCAACCGCTCACATGAGCCGCTCTTCAGCTCATTTCAGCCACGCTGCAGTGCCCAGGAGCAGCCAGGAGCAGAGTTTGCTCCTCCGTGGTTTAACAGCTGCTGGGTGACCACCAGTGACACCTCCCAGACCACCTGGCCAGTGTGGGCAGTGGGCTGTCTTCTAGACACCCCTAAAATGCAGAAAGAGCCCTCTCTGGCTGCTGAGTGGGCAATCTTCCCTTTGCAGGGGTGCAAAACTGCTGCTCTGGGAGGAGGAACCACCTGCTCATCCTCCAACCCATGTACACCAAAACAGCAGCAACATGAGATTTGCATTTCTGACACTTCAACAGTTATATTCGATTTGGCTGGGGTTTTTCCTTTCTCTTGCAAGACTGAAAATGTTTATGGTCTAAGGAAAAAAAATATATATATAAAAAATCCAACAAAAACTAGCAAAAGTGAATATAATTTTTCCATGCTAAGAAGGGGGGATTTTAAAAAAATTTAAGGCAAAAATTCTCTAGTTACAGTGGTACATTTATATTGCAGAAAAAGTGGTGAAAAACAAACATTTCAGAGGTAAAAGCAGCTCAGCCCTAGCAGGTGTTTTGTGATGTTAACAGAGCCAAGTGAGGAAAACATCCCTCCAGTACAGATGCAATTATCTGTTTGAACTGAAAACACAGACTTTGGAGGAAAAAAAACAGCTAAATGCTTGACTTCCAAAATATTTAACTTATTTTGAACATTTGACCAGTAGGAGGGAGCAAAGCAGGGACAAAACCACTCGTGTGGTGCTTCCAAATGTACATATACTATTCACGCTTTTCATAGCTGAGTGGTTAACAACAAAGACAATCACATTCTTGCTACAGCTGATTAAACAGTTGATCCCACGGACCCCAGGCTTCTCAGACACGGTTGTTTGCTGTAAGCAGAACCAGCAAAACAAAAACAAGGCTGAAGAGGAGATGTTCATCTGCTGTGGCTCGGTTTCAGGGCAGCAACCCCAGCCAGAGTCCTGCATAAATATGAAACATGTCCTGTTTACACTAAAATTAATGCAATTTAGCCAGAACTTTACAGGGTTGGGAATCTGGAGGTGTGGTTAAATTTTGTAGCTGAGCTGGGGTCTGAGTCCTGCCTCTCATGCTCTCATCAAAGAGCTGGAGTTGCCAAGTCCTGTGCACAGGACTCCTGGATCCCTGCTTTGTTTATGGGTTGATGTCCCAGTGTTCAATCCATGTTTTCTTGGCTGTACATAGAGTGTCCCACCAGCCCAGCTGGGCAACTTTGGACGGCGTCTTAAGCACGCAAACAGCTCTCCATTTGG
This sequence comes from Cyanistes caeruleus, assembly GCF_971803275.1. Classification (NCBI taxonomy): domain Eukaryota; kingdom Metazoa; phylum Chordata; class Aves; order Passeriformes; family Paridae; genus Cyanistes; species Cyanistes caeruleus. The sequence continues at coordinate 30,474,310 of NC_141709.1, read as the reverse complement.
AAAAGCTTTGATTCCTGTTGAGCCTGTGAATAAACACATCACCCAAGAGTCCATTCCCCACCTACAGCTGCTCCCATGGGGCTTCCTGAATTATGTTACATGGAATATCTGGCTTGTGGAGAAGTACATCCCGTTGAACTTAAATGATCTGTTCCTTTCAGCAGGCATATACTCATTCCTAGTTACATACCACAAATTCCTCTCAAAATTATTGTACATCCAGCTTTGTTTTGCTTTTTTGGAAGCACTGAATGTTGTCTCCTTAATGTGCCTTTGTGAGAAACAATTGCATTTGTACTGGCAATCCTCTTTTCTGAGATATTACTAAATCTCCAGTCCTCTCCCTGTGGAATGACAAGTTGGATAAATAAGAAAACTGGCTTCTCACCACTTTTTTGCAAAAGAGGAAAAAAATGTACTTTACTATGTGGCATAAGAGACAGTATTTCCACATAGCAGCAACCCTCTCTCTGGAAAAAAAAAAAAAAATCCCACAATTTCACATTTTAGCCCAAGTAGAGTACTTGCTTCAAAGCAAAAATGCTCAAAATGTTCTAGAACTAAATCCACTTTTGATATTCAATATTCATTAATTACTTTTGCCCCTGTATCATTTTTATTACAGCAAATCTGAGACCTAAACCCAGCCGACACTTTGACTTTTTTTTTATCTCCCCAGTGGTGTAAGGACTATAAAAAACAACATTTCCCATATGGAAAAAGGAGCTGCAGTAAACTGAAAAGTTTACAAAATGAAAAAAACAGGAGAAGCAGTGAGAGAGAGCTGTGGCCACCACAGAGCTGGAAACTTGGAGCACAAGGCCTGAAACAACGTCCCCTTGCAGGAAGCATGTGGAATTTGGAGAAGACCACCACAAGCACAAGCCTAATACCCTAATATAGCTCATGTTTTATACATACATATATATATATACACACATATATATATATCTTTGAGAGCAATGTTTTAACCTTGGAAGAAATGCCATGTTTTGTTCCTTGGTGGCTTAGGTGAGGGAACTTTAGCAAGAGTGAAGGGGCTTGTTCTTGACTCTGACTTGTTAAACTGAGATTGAGTTGGTCCTTCCAAGGCTTGGCCTTAACCTGAGAGAGGACTCCTCCACAAGTCATAGTCACCCACCACCCAGTGCCATGATCTGTAGGTTCTGGTGTCCTGGGGTTGGTGATTACTGGAGTTTTTCCGTTGTTGAATGCTTCTGAAGCTACAGCTCCGTTTTATATTTAGTTAATGGAAACCAACTGGAAATACTCCCCTTGACTCCCAAGGGCCATGCCTCAAAACATAACGTATTAATGGAATAAACCACCCTGTTAAATCACCAGAAGTCATGGACAGACTCATTCCTCACCCCTAAGCCCCTGTCCAGATGACACAACTTCTCTGTGAGGGAGGAGCAGCAGGAGTTAATCTGGGGACTAAAGTCCAGGCTGCTGAAAAGGAAATTTCACACCCTCCAAACAAACACCTCTGGATGTGGGAAAAGGGAAAATCAGAGCATGGTCCCCAGGGTCAGAGCACAATGATCCTGTGACACTCCTATAGCAGCCAAATCCTTCCCTACCTATCCCACAGGACTCTAGCTACCCAGGTATTAAGGAATGTGCAGGCAAGAAAAGGCTGCCACAGCTCATTAGAGGGGGAGGATGAGAAAAGAAAATAATAAAAAAATGGAATCAGAGCATCATTTAGTTTGGAAAAGACCTTTGAGATCATTGAGCCCAGCACTGCCAAGTCCACCACTAACCTGTGTCCCCAAGTGCCACATCCACACGTCTTTAAAATGAGCTTACTCTGGAAAAGTTGGATTTTGCTGCCTGGGATACATCTCCATACACTCAGCCCAGCTCGGAGCTAGAGAGCCCTGCAGCTCTTGGAACCTTCTGCTGCAACTTTCCATCCAAAAGCTCCACGTGGACTCACTTGTAAATGGCAAGAGATTAGAGAACTTCCTGTCGTCATCACTTATTCACCAAAAGTTTGGAAAAATCTTGCTTTCCGCAGGAAAAAAAAAAAAGGAAAGGGATCGGACCTTGAGGGAGGGGAAAATAAAATGTTTATGGTGTGCATTACCTAAAAAAATAATTCATATGATGAATCTTTATCTTAAAAGCCCTGGACTAAAAACAAATAAATGAATCATTGAAATTATTGTGGAAACAGGCATGTTTCGTGTTATTTATGTCTTTAATGTCCCTTTTAGGGTTAGGTTTTTTCCCTTCCTATAAAGAAAGGCAGTTTTCCTAGCATTGCTGTGAATACCAATGTCAAATTCTATTTTAACGGTGTTCAGTGATGCATGAACATCCCAAAGGCAGAATTTTAAAAACACTAAAGCCATTTGCTAAAGAGCAGCTAGACAAATTGAGCAGTTCTCCTTCCCTGCAAGCTTTAGAAAGACAGGTCAAAATATGGTTCCACGTGGAGAGTGCCTGAGGGATATTTTTATTGACTCCACCTGAACTTTGGATCAGACCCACAAAAGTATTTTTCTGTTGGCAGTTGGTCTTTGTGAACAAAATTATAGATAAGATTATAAGAAACCAAAGCAATTATTAGATGGCCAGGGGTTTTCCAACCAGACAATGTGGAACATTCTCCAGAGACCTTGAAGTTGCCACTTGAGGTGAGGAATGCCTTTTGCAGCAGCAGTGATGCTCCAGGAGCTCCAAAGCAAAGGCAGAAGATCTCCTGACTTTGGTGTTTTTTCTTTTCATTTTCTGTTTGTTTGCTTGTTTTGGGTTTTTTTTTGGTTTTTTTTTTGTTTTTTTATTGTTCTTTTGGTTTTTTTTTTTTAGGAAAAGAAGAAGTGAAGGGAAGCCTGCTATGAAAACAAAAGGAACTGCCTCAAGTCCAGCCATATCTTTGGAGAACATCAGGTTTCCTTTCACCAAGACATCAACCTCATCTTTGCTGGTTCCTTCAAGGCTACCTGATCCAATTGTTCCAAGGATATCCCTCTTCCCTTTTCTGATGTGGTATTTCTGGCCTCATCCTTGTGTATTAGCTACCAAAACAGGAATTTTCTTCCTTAATTCACATCTTCTCACCTCTTTTCTTGTTTTATTTCTTTTCCTTTTCACTCCATGTGACATACCAAGAGTACAACACCATTTACATCCGTGCCCCACCTGACCTCCAGCCCAGTGAGGGGCTCACACAAAGGCCTAATTTTAAGCACACAATTAGCATATGTGATTTAATGGGTGCATTTCATGAGCTTAAAATTAAGTACATTTTAGAGCAGTGCTGGCTCGGGGGGTATATTCTTATGTTTATGTTGTAGCTTCAAATTCTTCATAATTACATTGCCACTCCTGCTCTCTTTGGACATTTCCACCTTTCCTGTGTTGGGAAAAGTCTTTCTTTTCACAGTTTGCTCACCAGTTTATAATAACACGATCTCCGTGGTGTTTCCCTTGGCAGAAGGCCTTGGACTGAAATTATTTAATCATCTGATCATTAATTGATTATGTTTTATGGCTGTGTGCACTTGGTGTCCCATGGAACATGAACCCACCAGAGCTGAAGAAGTCCATCCTTTCCTAGGATAAGGAATCCAATTTTCTAAGGACTGAGGAACACCTTCATTTCCCTCTGCTGCCTTGATTCACCTGTGATGTTCCTCCAAGGAATACCTGAAGGGAGAGAGTTATTAGAATTCTTAATTTTTTGCTACTTCTTTTTTGTTATGCTTTTTTTTTTTTTTGAGGCAACAACAGCTTTTCAAAAATACATTTAATTTTTTAAAAAAAAAGGACAAATCAGTGGTAAAAGTGTTTTAGGAAGTGAAGGTGATGGCTTACTGATTCTTCTCCATGTAGCAGGAAGACATGTGGTTCTAAAGAAAATCAAAATACAGATTAAAAAAAAAACTTCAAGAAAATCACAAAAAGAAAATAAATAAACCAAAAAATCCCAGTCTCCCCAGTAAGGTAAATGAGGGAAATGAATGCCACCTGGACTGCAGCAGGTATTGGCCTGCTTGGATTTTCCACAAGAGGAAAAGAAATTCACTTTTCTTCCCTCCTGTGTCCCCACTTTTCATCTGTCTTAATTCAGTCACATTATTTTGTCAGCCATCTGCCCGGCTCCAAGTCAAATAACCTTCCTCCTTCTGCCTTCTGCAGGATCCAACAGCTCCAAGCCAGGGAACACAGAGTGTGGATCTGAGCACTGCTGGCACCTGGGATGGATAAAACTGAGCCTAAGCCTCGCTCAGTTCAGGCTCATGGGTTCCCCCCCTTTAAAAACCTCTGAAATGCTTTGAATAGCTGAAATTAGCCTTGTAAATACCCTGCTGCAGTGCCCAAAAAAAGCCATGGAACCTTGATCCCCACTGAAATATTGAAGCATTTTGTTATTTTCCTATGCTGCTGCTGCCTGTCGAAGAGCAGGTGGCCTTAGCAGAGATTAGTTAAACAAACACACGGAAAGGAAGAGTTATTCTGGCAGAGGGTGGGGAATGGGAGCCAATATTTCTTCTCACTGAGGTCCAAAGTGTGTGCCTGGGAACCCACAGGCAAAGTGTGCACAGGAATTTGTCACTGTGTGACACTGTGACAGGGGTTTAGTAGCTCGAGGGGGAGGTAAAAACAAAACCCCATCCACAGGCAAAGCCTGGCTAAAAGACCAGAACAAATTGTGTCTTTCCCTCAGGATGATCCTTGTGGAGATGAGAAAAAAAAATTAAAAAAAATAAAATAGAAATAAAACCAAATCAAATCACAGGCATCTGGCAAGCAACAATAACTGAAGATACAAACTCACTGTCAGGTGGGAGGGAGATGCCAAATAATCACTGTTTGATGAGAATAAATGGAAGAAATAGCTATTTTTGGGGGTGAGGGGAGAATTAGTGCCCAAAACATTTGGATCCACTGCCTAAAGAGTGAGTTAGCAAGAGCTAAGGGCTAAGGATTTGAATTTCTTTCAAAGGAGCAAAGGATTTGATGCAGTTTCTTGGGTCTTTTTTGGGGGGAAGGGGAGGGTGGGAATGGAAAGGAAACAGGGGAAAAGAGGAGAAATAGGTAGTAAAAACATCATGAGAAATATCACAGTAGCGAGGAGAGAAGGCAGCTGAAAAAGTCAAGGATAACTGAAGAAGCACATGAAGCATGACCTTGAAATGAGACTGATGAAGTGATTTTTCTGGGTTGAGTGCTGGCTGGAAAAGGGGAGTTGGACCACTGCCCAAGGAAACTGCCTCCTGCTATTTAATTCCTAATGAGTTCAGGGAACAAGGATTTTGCCCAGGCTTTGAAATCAACAGGATTGTGTTAAAGAAATACTTGAGAGCATCATTAATATCTACTTCTAGTGGAAAAAAAGAAGACCTGAGACCCCCCCATCCTGGCTAATAATTTGGGTCAAAAAGGTAACATCAGGTGAATTTCAGCACTATACATTATTCTGTAGGGCCAAATAATTCCACGTGTTTGCTTCATGCCAGTATTGTAGGTTTCCAGAAGAGAAGGGTCATTTCTAATAAATTATTATATTAATTAACTCTGTAGGACTTTGGCATTGTAGTTTCTTATTTTCCTTCCTTCCTGTGCCAATTTTTCCATCCCTATAATCGCCCTTCCTGTTTATGCAGTTCCATATGCACAGTGGCTACTAAAAGTCAGCTGTTAAAACTGTTTACTGTAAATATTTACACTGTGGCCATTAGTGAAATCTGTATCTCTGAATGGATGATGGATGGCAGAGGGGCCTAATCCGAGAGACACTGCAGGATAAACAGGGAAAAATCATGTGTGTAGTCTGGGAATGCTGCTTCCCACTCCCTGGAAGGCAGGAAGGAAAGATTCTCTTGGGATATTTGCTCTGGAAAATGCTGGGAAGCACAAGGTTTGCTGATGCCTGTGGTCCAGTTTGGATCCCTGTTCTCCAGAGCATCCTGGAGTCTGGGCTGCCAGTGGGCATCCAGCAGCTCCTGGATGAGCTGTGGGATCCTCCACCTTCTGGAAAGGATGGATGCTAAGTGTCCCTGTTCTTCACATTCTTTGTGTCCTTTCAGAAGGAACTGGAGTGGCAAAGCAGATTTACTCTTGAGAAAGAGACAGTGAAGAAATGACACAACAAAATGCCCTCCAAACAGTGAATTATTTGGGAAGAGCAGAAATAAAATAATTTGGGAAGAGCAGAAATAAGCAGGCATTTGATGTCAGTTAAATATTTGCTGGAGCTACAGTTTGGGCTTTGTTAATAGGAGGTTTTTTCCACACAGTGCTGTCACATCAAGCTTCAAAGAGGAGTCACCCACACAGCTCTTCCAGCCAAACCTGACATCCTAATGGCACAAAAGGAGAGATTTGGAAAGGTGACATTCCCTGGAAACCTCCAAATAGACAAGTCAGTGTACCTCAGCACAGAGACCGGCCTCATCCCCTGCTTTTACTCAGAGTTTTGGGAATTATTTATAAATCAGGATAGCACATAACCCCGAAGCACGTGCTTGAGCTCCTTGTTTAGATGCTGTTTTGCAGGGCTGGGCTCTCCTGATGACCCAGCTGATGCACGTCACGGAGCCTGTCCTACAGGGAAACCACTTGGCAGTTTACTCTGGATTTAAGATAGGATTGTGAGCACATGGAAAGCACTGCATGACTTATGCCTGCGCGACGTGAGGGTTTGGGAAATGTTTCACGTGTTACTAAACCCATTCGAGATTCTGAACTCTGCTTCCTTTGTTTTTGTCTGAATTCCTAGAAAAATGGAAAATCCACAGGGAGATGAGCAGGCTAACAACGCTGATGAGTACTCTTGGAGATTCATCCCAGAGAACGTCATTTTCCCTGATTAAGAGCAGGCTGGAGAATAAAGCCAGGCATGGTAAACCCTAAATATTCTTTATTCTGAGAGCTGAGAATCAGAGGAGCCTGGAGAAAAGGACAAAGAAAAAAAAAACCAACAACTAGAAAGAAGGGGGAAAAAGGGAAAAAGGGGGAAAAGGGGGAAAAGGGGAAAAAAGGACTTTCCTTGAAGGGAGGAGGAGCCACATTTTGGTGTTGTTCACATCCTGACCTGTACCTGATGCACAGAAATGTTCCCCTTCCACGTACACACCAGCACACCTGCAACTACAAAATATCTCACTTTTGGTGAAAATGCTCTTCTCTGCCAGCTGCATATCCATAAACCTGTGTTTTCCTCCATCCATAAACCTCCGTTTTCCTCCTTGCTGCCCACGTGCCCCTCTGATCAAAGGGAAAGCAGCTCCTTTTCTCAATGCATCCTTTCATTTGGCAGAAGCTCCTTCCTTCCCACACCAGAATTAATCTCAGCACAGGTATTTTTCCATTTGTAGCTCAGCCTTCTTTGTGGGAAAGTTTATTTTGCTCAGTCCAATTAGCCAGTGTTTCAAATGGTCTCTTAATGGCAGCCAGGGTGGGATTAGTCATTCCCAGGTGGGAAGGTTTGCTCCATGCGGCACCTGCCAAGCTCCACACAGCCTTCTGCTGCACCTTACAGGAGATGGATGGAGCTGATGGGACCATCTTTGATTTCTCTCTGTAAGGTTTTTATTTTATTTTATTTCTGCTGGCAGTCCCAGAGCTCAGGTTTGGATGTGTTTATGACACAGCTTGACGTTAATGTGAGTTTTCCACGCTCTACCGCTGCATTCTCACCTCTCCTTCCCCCACGTAATTCCACTCTGATCTACTACCTGTAGTATCTTTTTATCTTTTCCCCATCTTTTGGATTTATGGCACACACAGAGCAACAGGCAGAAGGATCAGAGCAGAAAACTGTCCTCTGTTTGGCAGAGAGCACAAAAGTGTCCCCAGAGCACAACAGGCACAGGAGATTTTATCATCCACATCCCACCTACCCTCCCCAGCATCGCTGCGGGGAAGGAGGAGCTCCCTTTTCCCTCTGCCCTGGAACATTTAATTGAACTGAAAACTCAGCAGACCCAAACCAAAACAAGACCCAAAGAACAGCAGAAGCAAAGGGTGTTTTCAGATCCCCTTCAGACTGGGTTCCTGGCCTTTCCCCAAAGCCTCTCTGCTCATCCCGGAATGTGGCTGGGAATCCAAGGACAGCTTCTTAACCCCTCGTGTCTCAATGTCCCCCACCCCCAAACAAAAGCAGCAGTGGCTTACAATGAGTGCCATTGTAGAGATAACCACCTCCACTCCCTGTTATTGACTTTAGAGTGGCATTTCCTCTATCAAGAATGAGCCCCACAACAAGGTGTTTGTACCTGGCTGCGAGACAAACTTGCTTTTTAGCGGTGCCTGCTGCACATACCGCACCGAGGTGTTGGGAGGATTAATTACTCAGCTCACGCAGAGGACTTTGAAGATGAAATGTGCCAAGTAATTACTATGTGTTTTACTGATTTGGGCATGCACGGACATTTTTTTCGTAATGGTTTGTTGATTTTGTTGACTGGCAGTGGAGGGACAAAGCTGCATTTCTTGCGAGGTTTCTTTTTCTTTAATATTATTTTTAATAGGATTTTTAATTGCAGTATTTACTTTAGTCACCTATTAAATAGCTAATTACTTGTGATCCTGTTTAGATTTGTGTTTAGCACAGACAACAATTACATCTTTTCTCCCACAGCCCGCAGTTACTGCGTTACATGCCGGGTTTGATCTATTTTTTTCTCCAGTAATCAGTGATTTCTGACTGTAACAACTTCATTTCGTGCTCCTCTTCCATAAGGTGGAATGAATCTCGGTAAAGGCTCTCTGCTTCACCCACAACAAAGGAACCATGGCCAAAAGCTGTTGTGTAAACATGGGAGATTGAGCCTTTGTGCCATTAAAAGGTGTAAACAGGAGAAACAACGGGGTAGGGAAAGAAAATGTGAAAGAGATTGTGAAAAGGTGCTGGTGACAGGGCCCTTCAACCAGGGTGACCCCAAAACCTCTCTGAGAACCTGCCTGGAGCAGAGGAGCCCAGCCAGCAACCCCTGCACCTTCTATTTAAACTACCATTACCACTTCCACAAACTCCCAATTAAAGAAAAAGGCTTCATTAGATAGAGTTTGACAGATTACATTTGGCAGATTATTTCTCTTCTACTTCCTCACCACTTAAGGCCAGCACTAAGCTCCTCTGCAGCGCTCAGGAATTTGTGAAAAGGTCAAGCCTCGTCAGAAACAGCCACCAACAACAACCAGACAGGAAAGGTCTCCTTGCCTTAACCTCCTTTTGCTGCTGCAGGAGGATTTCTAAGTTCAGCATCTTAGATCAGATAACTTTTTTTGCCTGTCCTTAGTCCCAGCCTCTGACAGGACACCCAGCCCTGCAGGCTGGACTGACAACCTTCCCAGGAGCAGAAGGTCAACATTAGATCTCTTTTTGACAGGATGACCTGTCCTGTGTGTGTGGAGCCTCTGCCCAGCTCTTCTCTCCAGTCAGAGCAGGCAAAGCCTCTGTCTGCTCCAGGAGATGCTTTTTCCAGCACATTTCCCTTGAGTTATAATCAGAAATAGTGTTAGCAGATGGAAACTCTGGATTTGCCTCCCTGTGATGCCATCCAGAGGCCACACAGCTCCAAGGGGGGCTCCTGCCTGGGGCACAAAGGGAGCTGGTGCCTTACAGCCTCTCCACTGGGATCTGAGGGGCTCATTCAGCCCTGCCTCTCTATTTACTTTTCACAGGTTTTATGGCAGAGGCTGTGCTTTGCAACAACCCCACCCCCCTTTTTTTCTCTTTTTTTTCCCCCCAGGAATTCACAGCAGGTGCAGGATTGTAGAGGATACTTGCAGGAATAAGCCAGGCTCCAGGAAAAAAAACCCTCCAACCCTGCTTAGCCTTCTGTCTCCAACTGAGGTCAAGGAAATCCTGCTAATTATTGGATTCATTAAAAGCCTTCACAAGCACAGGAGCCCCTCCAGGAATCCTGCAGTCAGGTTTAGCAGTGCCACGCATCCCAAAGCTGTCAGGGCAGGAAAGCTTCAGGGATATCATGCTTTTCCAGGCAGAGTACTGAAAGTAATAGGAAAACAACTGTCTCATTGTTTAGAGCACCCCTAAATATTGCCAGTAAAGATCTGGTCAACTTTCCACAGTCTGCGGCTTTTGAGATTTTTCCACCAGGGTGATTTATTTCATCAAAACAGCTCTTGGGCCACCAGCTGTTAAAGCACTTGTGGAAAGGGCCAACTCCATTCTCATTCCTCACTGCAGGTTTCCCTTAATAGAATCAAACTGGATAATAAGTGCTAATACTGTAATACAGTTCTCTGTGCTTTGACCTAAATTCTCCTCCAGCTCCCAGGGGGATGGACACAGGGGGAATGCTGCAGTGTTTCCTCCAGTGCATGGACAGGCAGGATTAACCCACACAGACAGTCCTCATCCCCATGTTTTGGGAACACACTGAGGTCTAGGCTCTGTTGTATCTGATACTGTGCAAAATCCTACCCAGTATCTCTGATCCCAAACTGTTTGAGGTCTGTTCATATCCAAACAGTGCTTGGTCCCAGGGCCCATTCTCCAGAATGACCTTTCCCTGCTGCATGCAGCCAGATCAGACAGTCACAGCTGTTTTTTTAAATTAAAAGATAAGATATGGCACAATTTTCTAAGTTGGCTAACTGCACTGCCAGCTTGAGCACACAGTAAGAAAGCAAATATCACTGTGATTAATTAATATCACTGTGATTAATTAATATCACAGAGGGGGAGGGTTTTATTTTGTTGACTTTTATTTTCCCTGAGAAACTATCTAGAAAAATCAGATTGGTGTAAACATCACAAGTGTATTTTGGTCAGGCTCATTTGGCAGGTCGGGTTCCAGTGAAATTGCTCATTTAACTGCTCTCATTGCTACGTAACCCAAGCTGTAATTTTAGACACATGAGCCACGTGTGCTTCTCTGGGACACACACAGAGCTGTGACAAAACCAGCTCACCCAAGCTGTGTGGAGCAGGAATGGGATCTGGGATGGAATGAGCTGACCGGCTCCTCCTGATCCTAATCCCAGCAAAATCAAGTGTTGTCGCTCAAGAAACTGGACCTAAATTACTTCTCAAGTAAGAGTGGATATCCTTAGACTTCAGGGTTAAGGTTTCAGGGTTAAGGCTCCAGGTAGTGGAGGAGGGTGAGTTTAAAAGCATTGTAAGGCATTCCCAGACTTCCTCCTCAGGTCAGGGACAGCAGGAGTGGCAGCGCTCACCTCCCGCATGGCTCAGCCTCACTTCCAGAGAAGCTCTGGCAGCCCAGGGGAGGAAGGAAGGAATGCAGACTCTTCCAGTCACCAAGTTAATGGGTTTCAATGCATAATTAGTGTCATTCTTGAAAACTCACGTCTTGTCACCACTCTAAATGTGTTTAGCTTCTGTTTCCTCATTATTTTAGGATCTCGTTTTTCCGCTAGATTAAGGAGATGCTTTTGTTTTACCCCCCAAAATACCTCCTCCCATGTGGGTGTTCATAGATGATTAAGAGATGATTTGAAACCTCTTGGCCTGCTCTTTGCATTAAACATTTGCCCGAGGAAGGACAAATATCCACTATGCAGTTTGGAAGTTTGACAAAATCTGACATATTGAGCAGAGACTAACAAATCCCTGACTTGTATCTCATCCTGGGTACCACAATTCTTTGGGACTACTTATGCATAGCAATCATGAAATGAATTAAAGACAAATTTTCCTATATTGGCATAGAAATTTTGGGGGATTTCAGTCTGCCCTGAAAATCCCAGAGTCAAACACCCCAAGGGAGCCAGTTTAGGAGGTTAGTCAGGGAGAGCAGGGCTGCTCCCTAATGGAAAAGCCAGGAAAACCAAGCAGCAAGCCAGGAACAGGGCAAGAGGCAGGCAATCCAGCAGCCCAGGCTGGGATTGTCCAGAATGGTCCCCAGAAGGAGACCTCTTGCTATCATTACTAGGGAAAAGCAGGTGCCTTGAGATGTGAAGTCAACTTTGAGCTAGTTGGTGGAGAGGAACTATCTCCTCACTGTCTCTGTCCCTATCAGAGAAAACCCTTTTCAACTGATGTAGTGAGAAAACATGGTTTGACATCTCTGACTCTAATCGAAACACATGATTTTTTTTTTTTAACACCAGTGGCATGTCAGGGTAGATGTCCTCCTGCAGCCACAATAATTTCCAAACTCCCTGTGCCTGCAGCCACCTCCACCCCAGCTAGAATGTGCAGCAGCACATGAGCCTTCACCACAGCTGGGCAAGCTGAGGAAAAGGGTCCAACTCCACAGATACAGAGATCTAGAGTTACACACTGTATGTTTCTTACCCTATTTTATTTTTGACTTGATTTTTATTTGCAAACCAGTGCAAATGCAATGCTCTACAGAGGGATGTACTCTCATTCCCCTGCCTTGAGACAGACAGAAAGACTTAGGAAATGCCACAGAAATAAACTCCACACAGAAAACGCAAGAATTGAGCAGTTCAGCTTTTAAGAGTCAGATAATGGCAAACAGAAGGTTGAACTTTTCCCCTCGTGTGCATATGCATCATGATTCATTGCATACTCCTCTTATGCTATTCCTCAGCTATTGCAGCATGCCATAATTTGTCTCCAGAGGCAAACAGTAGTTTGCAGAGCTGCATACTTGTCTCTGCGCGGCGGGGCAAGGCTGAGTTCACAGCACATGCCCAAGGCACTGCACACCACGGCAAGCGTGCTGGCGTCAGGGAGAAGCACAAGAGCAGGGCTGCTCCCTAAAGGAAAAGCCAGGAAAACCAAGCAGCAGCACAGGAACAGGGCAAAGGGCAGGCAAGCTTGTGATGCAGCTCAGGCTGGGCTGAGCTCAAATGGGGAACATCAAAAGTCCGAGGTGAGACAGGTCAGGGAATGGGTCAGGTTGGGGCATCTGGTCCAACTTCCTTGCTCAGTCAGGGTCATACCTGAGCACACAGCCCAGGATTGTGTCCAAGTGGTTCTGGAATGTCTCCTGTGAGGGAGACTTCACACCCTCCCTGGGCAATGTGTTCCAGTGCTCTGTCACTGCACAACAAAGAAGATTTTCCTCATGTTCAGGTGGAACTCCCTGTGCATCCATTTCTGCCCATTGCCTCTTGTCCCATTGCTCAGCACCACGGGGCAGAGCCTGGTCCATCCTCCTGGCACCCTCCCTTCAGATACTGATAGATATTGATAAGATCAAGGGCTGTTAGTGCCCTCAGGACCCCCAGCTGGGTCATGGATGTCCCTGAGATGTGGCTGCCCTGAAACAATTCCCTGAGGAACAAGGGAGGTTGCATTTCAGAGGTGGCTGAATTACACTGGATCAAGTGGTCTGCCCATGGCTAAACCAAAAGCTGCCCCACACACCCAGCCATGCAGGATTTGGCCTTGTGAGGTGAGAAGGTGAGAAGGCAGGTTTGAGTCACTTCTGGCAGCAACACGAGTGGAGCTCCTCATCCCTGTGGAGCTCCTCATCCCTGTGGAGCTCCTCATCCCCAAAGCACAGCTCAGAAAAATCTCTGCTAGAAAAGGAGCCTGAAATCATGGTTTTGTGTCCATGAATCCACATCACCGCTACTCCCCAGCCAGTTTGGACCAGTGGAGTCTGGCAGGCTGGTATTGCAAATACCTCTGAAAAACATCCCTGAGCTGCCTTCTGAAAGGAGTCCAAGCCCAGTGCTGGTGCTGCTGAAGTCAGCATGACCCCGAGCTCAGGAGAGAGCGCTGCCTGGGGAGCCTGCCTGTGCACTGGACACGCTTCCCAGCCCTGCACGCTGAGTAATCAGCTATTCCCATGCAGATGAGCCCTGGGAGATGAGCAGCAACCCGCACTGGGAGCTGGAGTTCTGGGAAGCACAGACCTCTGCTTTCCCAAATATCTCACCGCGGGAGCGATGCCGCTCGAACCTTGCGAGCAATAAAAAGTAATGGGAAACAGATGCTGCTGTACCTTAGATTAGAATCTATGTTTAGATTTCCAAGATAATTTTTATCTCTGATACTTTGGCTAATGTAAGGCCGATATGATAAATGGATTTTCTGCGGAGTCTGAGAAGAGCGCGCCTGCTTCAGAGCGCAACCTGATACGGGGTTGTCTCCAGCGGGAGACAGAGAGGAGAAACAGAGCTGGCCTGGACGAGGGTCAGGATGGAGGATGTGTTACATGTAGGGGGTCAAACAACCCTGGACTGGTGCTGGAGAGGGAGGACTCACATCTCCCTTCCCACCTTCCCTGAGCAGGGTGGGAAGGACCATCCCACAGGGCTCCTTGGAAGGCAGGGCAGTGTCCCCTCCATCCCTCCCAGCAGCAGTGCAGCCTCCCCAGCTGTCCCATGTCTTGGAATCTTCAGATCCTAAAGGGGGTGGGCTCAAGCACCCAGAAGACTGGCTTAAATCACCCACTAATGGAGAGAAGAGGGTACCACATTCCAACAATCTGTATTTCCACCGGCCCATGGTACCAGGATGGGGTATAGACCTCCCTGGGCATCCTCATCCTCCTTAGCTCAGCTGAACCCTTTTCCTGAAACCTATTTTTTCCATAAGTCATCTTCCAATATCCCCTGTCCCCACCACCTCTCCTGAGGCCAGGCACAGTTTACTGTCATGATGTGGCTTCTTTTTGACTGTCCCCTCGAAGCAATGGCCACAAACAGTCCATACAGCCTTGTCTTGGTCTGCAGCCAATGGGGCCAATAGCAGATGCACATGGCAAAAAAAATGTGGGGGGAAGAGTAAGAGAGATTTTATTTTTTCGAGATTATTTTTTTTCATTATTATTATTTTCCAGCCTGAAAACTCTTGGCAGAGTAAAACTCATCAGTTCCTTCTAGCATTGTAAGCGGAGATTATGTAATATTTACAGTGATATTAATGCAATCAATCAGCGTCAGCAAGTGGAGATGTGGGAGCCAGCTATACACACGAGAGAAAAGTGGGGGAAAGGGAAGCACAAAGGGGTCCCTGTGATGGCCAGGGAAAGATGCCAAATAATTTCACTGCTTTCCAAACTAATATGTTACAAAATAACACAATCAGCTTTGGCCCAGTTCATTAAAAATAATTGACTTGACTGCTCAGTGACTTCCCGGCAGGCTGGAGATGCCCACGAGCACCCAGGCGTTCCCATAAACACCTTTCCTCCTCCCATTTGAAGGGAAAGACTTTGCCCAGCCCTGCTCCAGCTCAGTTCCAAATGATGTCAAAGGAGCCCTTGTTGGACCTTGGGCTAGTGGGAATGGTGGGAGAGTTATGGATCAAGCGCCCTCACTGAACAGAAGGGCTTGGCCACCGCTCCCTCCACTTCTAACAAAATGCCAGTGCCTGAAAGAGGCTGTTCTTCCCAAGATGTGGGCCTTGCAGCCTCAGGCAAGGGACTTTGCAGCCCTGAAAGCCCCACAGACAGCAACTTCTGCTGCTTTGTTTTATTTCCCCTTTTTCTTCAGGTGGAAACACTAAATTCTGTTGCCAGAACTTGATTTCTGCATCTCCATTGGAGAAATTTTTGGCAGTGGGGAAGAGGCGTTGTTTTGCTGTACAAGGGTGGCAAGTGGGACCTGCAGATGATTGGAAAAAGGCTTCAAACACAACTCAGCCAGCTCCCAGGTAGGCTGCAAAGGGCTCAGCCGTTGGCTTCCAAGGAGCTGGGAATGTGCTGAGGAACAGCAGCTGGGAATGTGCTCTGGTCCCTGTCTCCCTGCAGGCATTTCTAAACCATATCTTGGAATAAGCTTTTCCTAAATAGTTGCTACTGATGTTTGGACCCCAGCCTAGAGTTTGGCAGAGGCCAGTCTTGGGATTCAGGTCTTAATGTGGAGTGTCTCAAGTTCTGATGATGCTGGAATGAGGGATCCCTGCTGCTCTGGCTGATGGGCCACTCTCACTGTGGGGAATAGACAGCTTAGAAGAAACTCAGAAGAAATCAGTTTAGAAGAAAGTCAGGTCACATCCTCATAAACTCGTGAATCCTTCCTTCAAAAGAGGCAGGAAGGGATCAATGGATGAACAAAAGGAATGAAAGGGACTGATCTTGTTTTCCTAATTTTAAAATATTATGTAACTGTTGAGATACTGGGCTGGTTCTCACTGATGGTTCTCACATCCCAGTAGAAGACCTGATCTCTGACTTCTTCTGAACCATGGAAGAGTTTCATAGCTAAATGTGACTAATCTGAAAAATTCACATCTGTTCTGGAGGGGTCACTGCCTGTTGATGTGTTTGCTAAACTGAAAAATTTCAGCTTCCAGAATTTACCCTGCCCTGCTGTCTAAAGGACAAAACCTGCATTTTTTTAGAAATCTGTCACTTGACAAACAGAATCAAGGATCCCAATAAAATTAAGAAAAACTGAAGTGATAAAAAGGCCTGAAACGTTTCAGCATTTTTCTTCAGAGGACTTTTTCGACCAAGAATTCTGTTTAACTTCTGGAGTTAGAAAATCCAGTTACTTCATTTGGAGAGAGGACAGTCTTTATATTTTAAAACCCATGAAGTGCAGCACAAGAACAGGAGAGATACCATTTTCCCCATGCTCCTGTTTGTTACGTTACTCCAGAATTGGAACCAGAGGCATGCTCAGGCCAAAGTCTGAACAGACATACTCAGGGCAGGTTTCTTTTTCTCTGTTGGCCTCCTGCCAGAAGCCACCTGAGGAAATTCCCACACCTCCAGAAAGATTTACTGACACCCACCTTGGTTGAAAGGGAAGGGACAGCTGAGTGGCAGAGCACTGCTGAGCTCCTGACCCCAGTGCAGATGGAGATAAGGCTGGGGATGGTGACTCCTGGAATGCTGCATTTGAAAAGAGCAGTTGGCCTGGCTGTGATTGAGAAATGCCTGTTCTCCGGAGGAGGATCAGCACGTGGGCAGCAGTGAATTTTTCAAGAGCAGCCCTCCCCTCCAGTTTGTTTGGCAGTAAGAGCCACTTGTCTCTGAACAGGCACTCAGCATGTGATCATTTTGGGATCCTTCCCATGTAGGAACATGACTCTTGGGGAAAGCTTGACATCAGATTATGCCCTTCTCAGAGAATACAAAACTCTGTCTCAGGCCAAGTTTTGTGCATTTCTGACTCCTGAGCCATGCTCTCACTTCTTCTCTGTCCCAGTGAGTCTATTTTGGGCTGATTTCCTAGTGACATGAGCAAAAATTCCTAGAAAAAGACCCTTGTGCACAGATGGAAGAGCAAACTCTTTTAACCACAACCACAAACCACTTCCATAAACTCCAACCTTTTGCTCCAGCTTTAGGTTTCCTTACAGAGACTTGGAAGCTTTCTGGGCAAAGTTTAGTGCTCTTGGGGAAAAGGGGCCCCTTTTTTATTGCTGCAGAAACCTGTTCCTTGCACCATAGAGGTGCTCACCAGATGCCCTAGAAACCTTTGTCCCTGGGAGCAAAGGAAAAAGAACATTTGCCCCAGACAACTTTAATCATGTAAGCAACTTAATTAGGAGGCTGATCTGCCTTTGATCTCTTCATAATCTCTGCAGAGATATTTATTTAAGTGAGTATGGAGCAGGAATTAACCTCCTGTGCAGGGAAGAGCCTTACAGAGTAACCTTTGTCTCTTCCCTGTGTAGAGGAGCTGTTGAGCAGTTTAGCCAGGCAGCTAAACTGACTTAGAGACTTAAAGACTTAGACAGCTTAAGCAGACACCTGGAGGTGTCATCACCTTCTGGAGATGAATACTCTTCTGGTACTCTATCTTCTGTGCCCCCATGGAGTGGGAAATGCTTCATTTGTGCTTCAAAATCTGGACAACACCTTTCCCAACACTTAAACCTACCAAGAATTACTAGTGGATAGAAGGGTGACCTGAGATGTTTGTCCCAGGAGAGCAGCAGTTGCTTTCCCTGGTCTGTGGTGATATTCACAGCTTTCCCTGTGTGTCACACTGAGGCAAAAATTACGCAATACCCCGACTGTACATTTATCCACACTTCTGGTGCTGTAGCAATCTGGCTTCTCAGCTAGAGGCTGGAGCCAAAGCATATTAAGAAATGAGCCTGAGTCTTGAACATATGCTATCAGCAAAGTCTCATTTTTTTGTTGCCACTTAGTATTTCTTAACAGGAGGAGAATGCACATGGGGCTGTCTTGAGGCAGGAATGATGCAGGGCAAAGCCCTGGGTGGCTTTACACCTTCAGGCCACTTGCTGCCACTGGTCTGCAGTGCAGAGGGGTCCAATTCTGACCCACCCCAGTTAGGACTAATGGAATCATCAACAGCAAAAACACTGCAAGGACCCAAGATGCTGCCAAAATCACCCACCACCTTGTTACAGGCAACTATGGAACAAAAGGACTGAGCTGCACATGACCTCAGGATGAAAGATGGACTGGGGAGAGCTGTTCACTCCAGCCCTGGAGAGCCATGGGCTTGGCCAGCAACCCCTGGATAAATGATGAGTCCATCCTGTTTATTATAGGCACAGAGCAGCCCTTGGCCGCTGCTCTTGTCTGTATTTCTATTTGTGCCGATAACACACATTTTTAAAGGCCATCTTAATTGCTGCACTAGATTTATTAGCAGGGATATCATCCATCCTTTCCTCCCACCCCCTCCCCCCTCCAGCTCAATTCATCACTTTTACGAGAGGGCAAGTTGAGGACCACACCTCCTCTGCTTCCCAGGGACAGCACCGTGGACATCAGCTTCACCATCACCCAAAAATCCAACAGGACGAGTTCATGGAAAGCTGGTAAATGACTGAGTGTGAGCACAGGGAGGCCAAGTGCTTCATTTTCACCCTGAGCAGCTCGAGGTGCCAGTACCAGTGCATCTATTTTGCAGCAGGCTAATGAGAACAAAGAGCTTTCGGGGCAGAATCCAAATCACATCCTCCTACCAAACCCTGCCAAGGCAGGATGCTGGAATGGCTGAGCCTGCAGCTTGGAGCTAAATAAAGCCTTGCCTGGTGCCAGGCTCCAAGCTAAAAGTGAGTTCTACAGGAGGGAGGTTACAGGCCTCTAACAGGATGTAAACTGTGTTTCTGGGAGCAGCAGAAAGTGTGTGGCTGGTGTCTGTGCAGATCCTGGCAATCTGCATCTTTCCATGTAAGCATTGGTGGTGCCAAGCAATTACGATGTTTATAGAAACTGATGGCCTACATCTGTTTAAAATACTTCCCAGTGTTTAGACTGACAGGACAGAAAACATTCTGCAAGGAGTAAGCAGAAATCGGATGGGTTTATATGTATATATATATATATGTTTTTGGTTTGGTTTGGTTTTGTTTTAACTTAGAAGAACTCACACTAAATTGATTAACTACTCAAATTCATTAGCGCTGTAAGCCTGTAGAGTGAGCAAAAGCCATAATCATGCCTTTCTGCATGCTAGAGAATTAGCAAAAAAGAGTTTTTCTGCAAGAAAATTCTTCAAGAGGGTGAAGCCTGTTTGGAACTGAACAGAAGCAAGAATGTGGTCTCCTATCCCAGCAGCTTTAAGGACTTCTTTCTTGATCTTAAGCAAGACAAAGCTTTCTCTTCATTGAGAAATCAACCAGGATGGCTGATCCCAGTCACTCCAACAGAGATAACAACCATTCTTACTCCAGTGTAGCTATTCACAGATGGAGCAGAAGAGCAAGCTGAGGTCCCAGCATCACCTGCTTGCAGAGGGTAATGAGATCTGTTGCACTGCACAGAGAAGCCTGACCAAAGCCCTTGGCTCTATCTCATCTGCCAGTGGTGGCTCCTTATCTCCACCCCAACACTGCCCTTTATTGCTTCCAGTCCTTCCAGGAGGTTCTGCAGGGTCAGTGGTCCTTCCTCACACCAACACCTTGCTGGAGCCACGGGATGCTCCTCCTTTGATTCAGGCAGCTTTGGCCAGGAGTAAAAAAATGTCCAGGTGGTTTAGGGATGAAAGAAGCTGAGATCTCATAGATTGTGACCACGACAGCAAAGAGAACTTTGGGCTGATTTCCTAGTGATTTCCTTGTCCTGTGCAGTGCTGCAGTCCCACAAGTGACACAAGGGCTCTTCAGAGACCTCAACAAGCCTCTGCAAACTAGAGCCACATCCAGAAACCCAAGGATTGCTTCAGAAATGGCCAAACCCCAGGACCCCATGGCCAAGCCCAAGCAAATACCACACCACACATCAACACCCAAATTTTCATGCGTATACCCAGGGGCTTGTTTGTACAGCCAGCCTTATCTTCCTCTTCCTTGAGCAGGGGCTGCTGTGCTGCTGGGCTTTGCCACCTGACTGCTGAGAGAAGCCTTCCCTCATTAGCAGCTTGGAATCTTGCTATAAATCTCCCTGTAGGACTCACTCTTGGGTGACAATGTCCCAGAACAAAGAGCCCCATTCACCAGTGGAGCCTTTGGAGCTCATTTTCCCTTTTTTAATGTCAGTCCTAGAGGCGGGGTGCAAGTTTTATGTGCAAAGCACACAGAGACCCCAAAAGGGACACCCTGTTCTGCAATTAGTTATGACCAAGGCCCCTCAGGCACGGCTGCTGCTCAGCAAGTGGGAAGGTCTCTCCTCTCTCCGTTACACTAAAAATAAATGTATGGCAAAAAACTAAATCCATCTCTGGAGCTCTCCCTTAGTTCACTGCCAGGATTATTATGGTATCTAGCTTAGTTAAAAAACAGTTTCCATTCTCCTTTTTCTCCCACCCAATCTCTTGCATTTTTAAGGCCACTTATGTCATGCATACAGCACGGAAGCAGGAGAAGGCAGCCACATCAAGCACAACATCACAAAAATGCAGCCACCATCTCTTCCAAGCCCTCCTTCCCTCTGTGCTGTAAATTAATACACAAATGATGCAAATCAGAAGCACGTGCAGAGGGGAAGCTGCTCCCCCTGGCACTGGCTGGGGAGGGACTGCATCTCCCATCAGGAGCTTCTCTGGGCCACTGGGATGGGGTCAGGACTGTGCTTCATCCTGCACACCTCAAGGACCCACAGGGCTTGTCCTTGCTCCCCCTGGAGCATCCTGTCCTCTCAGCAGTGGCATCTCCAGCACTGCTGCCTCTCCCCCGGGCCCTGAGCAGAGCTGTGTAAAACATGCAGATGTTTTCACCACTGAACTTACAGCTGCCCTGAGGGCATGTGCATAAGTTTACCCAGTGCTCTTTAAATCAGTCCCAGAACAACTTTTTCCAGCCACTGCCAAACAAAAGCTTTTCCAGCAGAATTCTCTCTAAGAAACCCTTTTTTTTTTTTTTTCAGGCTAGCTCAGCTGTTACACTTGGGCACTGTCTGGTGGAAACACACACAAATACCTGTAACCTCACTGAAATTAATGGAAAAAAACAAACCCTGCTGTTAAATTCAAAGAGAGTGGAATAAATTTTTACAGTAATTTTTTTTCCCCCCAGGAAGGTAAATAAAAAGGAAAGAAATCAAAAAAGGAAGAAAAAGATCTGTTGAAACCCAACTTTAGTCCACATTGAAGCAAATCCTGATGGCTCTCATATTGCCTGTGGAGGACATGTACATGCTACAGAAGTGAGATGCTGCTCCATCACAGTGGAAGAGCTGTGAGGATGCAATCTGCTCTAGCCTAAGGCTCCCAGATTGCTCCTCCCGTGTCCAAAGTGGCCTGGTATTCCTGCACTGCTGCTCCAGAGGTGTAAACACGGTGCTGGTCACAGGCACAGCCTGGTTTTGATGCTAAAGTAAGCTCAGGGAGGGTGGGCACAACATCCACCAGGCAAACTCTCAAGGGGTGGAGTGCTTCCAGATTTTAAACTCTCCTACCAAAATAGTTCAGCCAGTGACGTCTCTGGGTGGGCTGTGCAGGGTGAGGCTGTGCTGTGTTTCCTTTGGCATGACGATGGCCAGGGAATGCACTGTCCCACACCCAGTTTGCATCCATCATCCCCAGCCCAGAGCACAGCCCAGGCTCCCCAGGAATGATGACCAGCCCCCCATTTGAGACCTCTGATCCTCTCAGCCACAACTGCAGCTTCACAGCACACCAGTGACTCAGAAATGCCAATACCACATGGGAAGGGGTGTCCCTGACAGGGAAATGAGTGCCATGAAGGGACAAACAACTTATGGCTGGTTTATGGTGCTGACATCAGCCAGAGGTTGTCCTTTGCAGGGGGGTGGATGGGGGGATTTTAGACAGAGCCAACCTAACAGCTCTGCTGCTCTCAGTGTGGCTCCACAAACACTCCCAAATATCCCATATCTGACATGATCCCACCTACTGGACCCTCCAAAGTTCCCTGTGGTATCTCCTGGGGCTGAGTAAATCTAAAGCTCACGAGGTTGCCCAGCATGACTGGCCAGAGCAAGGCCAAGCCTGCCCATTCCACAGGAACCATCCTGGGGACACCTCTGGCCAATGCTGGGGGGCCTCAGGAGCTCCAAAGGCCACCTCCATCCGAAGGGCAGCAGCACTGCCCTCTGTGTGAGCACTCACACCAGCCTCAGAGATGGGCTGTCCCCACACCACCACAGATCCAGCTGCTGGACCTGCTAGATGTTGATATTTCTGCACAAACAGACCTGGAAGATGCTCACATCAGCGTTCAGCTGGAGGAAATCCCAGCCACGAGCCCACGGGGATCAGGGGAATCAAAGTGTTGCTAATAAAGAGCCTTTTCTCACCCTCCCAAACCCACACTCCAAACAATAGGATGCAAGAGGGAGGATTTCTCATGAGCTGAAAGGCTCCAGCAGGAAATGGCACATTTAGCACCCCTTTCATGACTTTCTTTCCATCACATTTCCTCCGTGCCCCCTCCCAAGCTCTGTCCATGGCTGCACACCATCTCTGAGAGCACATCCCTTCATTTTTAAGAGCAGCACAGTGCGCTCCTGCCAGAGCAGCCAGGCTGGTCCCCAGCCACAGCCACGTCTCTCCAATTTAGCCCTGAAAATCACAGTGGCACCAGATTAAGCCTTTAGCCGTGTTATTCCATGAGGTTTACTCATCGCAAATGTTGACAGTAGGGATCAGCTTTAAGTAACAAACCAGAAACCAATCCCCTTCCATATATTCAACAAAATCCTGTTGCTTCCTTCAGGAGAAAACATGCTGCACTGCCTTACTGTACAGGCACAGGAGGAAATCACTCTCTGGATTTGGAAAGTCAATATTAATGGGCTCAGACTGCAGCAGAGGGCATGTTCATTTTGCAATCGAGTTATTCTCCCTGATACTCTCTTGATTCTATTTTCCTGGCAAATTGTGATTGCTAATAAATTGCAATAACTTTGAGTTTACATTATGACTTGCAGAAGATTATTTTGGGCAGTAATGACATTCCCAAAGTGGAGGGTCTCTCCAGTGAAATATCCAGCATATGGAAGCAATTCAATTTTTACAGATTCAGATGAAACCTACACATTATTACTGATGAAGAAACCATGTTTTGATAAGATAATAGGCAGTGGTGTGAGCAGACAGGGAAGAAAATATGAAGTTTCTAATGCCTACAAGGAAGTCAGGCTTCTCCCAAAGATTATTGAAGCCAGTGGGCTGAGTCTTCCAGGCTTCACTGGGGTTGAAGATCAAGTGTTCACCCTCCTCACAACAGGAACACGTTCTGGGTCAGCTTGTCCCATCCCAGAACACTTTAAAGAACACTTTATCCTACAATAATATCCTACAACCTCCCACTTATTAGATGCTCAAATCTGTTTATTTCCTCTAGTGTCCAAGTCTCCCTCAGTGTCTCCTTTTGAAACCCCCAGGGCAGCCGAAGCGGGAATTTTAATTTTATTGCGCTATTTGTCAAACATTTTTTCCTTTTTTTTTTTTATTTTTTTTTTAAACACTGTTTACACAAAGCAGCCTTCCTCCCTGATCCCCTCTGGTTTGTCTTTTGCTTCTCAGGCATTTCCTAGCTGCTGTGTTTGGGCTCCACCTTGTCATGTAAATCCAATTTAATTTGCACAGTTCTGCTTGACTGGGGCTGTTTTCTAATAAATTCAAGCTCCGTGAAAAATTCCAACCAGGTGATACACTCAAAGGCAGCAGCTCCTAACACAGTATGTGGGAAGGATCTTCAAAACACACTCTAAGAGGAGGCAGGTGGCTTTTGGGGCTGATTGCCCTTTTACTTCTAATATTAACTTTTAATTTCCAACAGCTAAACCTTGTTTTCCTATATGATCCATTGCTACCTCAAAATCCATCCTGTCCTGGGGTTATTGACACAGCTGGAAAATTTACTATGTTTACTTTTTTGGAGAAAACAGTTTAGTTTTTATACATTAATTTCAAACCAAGACTGTGTCCATGCTCATAGTGCAATTCCTAATTCTGCTCTTCTTCATCCTCTCTCATTAGTAGGGAGTTCTCATCAGAAACCTTTAGTGCAGAGATGAAAGCATGCATGAAATAAGGATGAAGAAGAAGCTTTATTTTATGGGTTTATGGTTTTAATGCTTCTGCTTATCAGTGAGTGAAATTTGGGGAAGACTCAGCTGACTAAAGAGCGAAAAATGTTGTTTGCAGAAGGGGGGTGGTGGAGTCTGTAAGCCCCAGTACAAAACCCTAAGAGACCAAAGCAGGGTCAGAACTGGGTGGTAAGAGAAATAACTGAGCTCTGTGCCCTGCCCAGCCTAACATGGGCCAGGAGATCAGAGCCCAGAAATCCCCTTCTGCCATAAGCAGGGGCAGGGAGGTTTCTGAGCAGTGCCTACAAACAGAAGAAAGCCCTTTTCCTCCTGCCCCACACCCCAGAGCAGGCTGGTGGCTCCCCTCTAGCCTGTTTTTGGCTGCAGGCTCAGCTCCAGCACAGGTTGGGTGATGGATGTGGCTTTGTCTGCCAAGCAACCACTGCACCCCTCACCTCTGAGCTTGATCCCCTGTGAAACACCTCCAGAAATAGCAGCATTACATACCTCAGGTACCAGAGGCCAGCTGGAGGTTTAGGTGGCATTTATCTACTTTCCTGAGCAAAGGAAAAATTCCCAAAAATTCCCAAGAAATCCACAGAACGAAGAATCTCTGCTTTTGTTCCCCTTGGTCAATAAAACCAAAAACCACTCCTCTAACAGCTTTGTAAATATATACAGGGCACCAGGACAGTGCAGGTGATTTATTGGCACTTAACATTGTGGGGGTGACAGAAAGCACCGCAATAGTCAAGTGCCATGGCCATTATAAACATTTTTTTAAAGGGGTTTATTACAGAGCTGTAAAAGTCAGCTCGAGGCTAGAAGTTGGCATGCGAGCTCTCTCTACCTTTGAAGTGTTTATCCACTGTAGAAATTTGGAAGGGAAAAATAAAATCGATTTGGAAACTATGGTTTCATCAGGCTTTGAATAGCAAGTGTGAAAGGGAAAGGAGATAAGAAAGGGGGGGAAGAGGAGAAGGAGAGGAGGATGGATAATGTCCAGCAAATCTTCTGCCAGGGAGATTTTTGGGTTCACCTTTTTCCAGCCATAAGTGTCTCACAAAGCAGTGGTTTCTACAAAGTTTCTCCCCTCTTTCAAAATATTTTCCCAGCCATTTCCATGCAGTTATTGGTGTGTAATTTACAGCTTTTCACAGCAGGGAATTCAAGTCGCCCTGGGGTAACAGATGCCTTTGAGAGCTGCTGGGAGAGCTGCTGCTCTCTCTGCTCCCTCCTTTCACCAGAGGAGAGAAGGAGGAATTTGTGTCCAAGAGGATCAGCCCTGCCAGGTTACACATTGGCAAGAGCAAGGGGTAAATCCCACCTGGCCCCATTCTCCAGCCAGTGCTGGAGCTTCAGAAGTCTGGTCCAGGCAGAGGAGCTGCTTTTCCATTCCTGCAAGCACTTGCCAAATGCAGGTACCTCTCAGATTTCAAATCCAGAAGGGACCACTGTGAGCTCCTTATACAGGAAAGGCAGTCCCATTTTTTGGTTAAATGTCACCTCAGCACTGCTCCTGTTCACCAATCACCTGCACAGCACCACTGTACCACAACCTGGGCACACTGGAGCAACCCCGGGAAGCCCAGTGCTCAGGGGTACCTTTAAAGCTAATTTTAGGAAAAGGTTGCACAGAAAACACTTGAGAATGGGTTCACCACCCAGGAGGGACAGGAAGGGAACATTAACTCCTCCACTGGCACCATCCAGGGGTGCACCCTGAGCATGGTGCAGCTCAGCACCCCATTTTGATGCCTTGTGTGTGCCCACTTGCCCTTGGGGCATCACTGAGCTTGGATCAGATAGCCAAGAATCAACCCATGAATTATTTGGCTTCCTCCAGGAGAAACCTCACAGTGAGACCTACTTGGATGGGAGAAATGAGCTGGAAAAATCAGCTTGGAACATCTGAAAGCAAGCCAGTAAGGTTTGGTGAAGGTGAACCACACCTTGAGCAGGCAGAGCAGGAGAGGAGACGCTGATTAACACCCACCAGCAGCCTGGCCTGACTCCCTGGGACCATGATGCTATTTTGGTCTGCCCTTTTCAGAGCCACATTCGCCACTGAAACCCTGCCACACGCTGAATTATGGGCTGGATTGATGACTCCAGCATGGAGCAGATGTTTATCTCATTTGCCTGTACACTTTTTTAAACATTTCACGTGTAGGAAAATGATAAAAGCAAGAAGATTAAAATATGGATGCCCCAAGTCTAATTAACATCCCCCCCGGTAAGCTGGGTGTGTTTTATCTTTAAAGCAGAGTGATTCCAGCTTCCTTTTTAACATGCATGAATCCCAGGGGGAGCAATCAGAAATAACACAATGATGTTGTTAAGAATCATTTATTACTGTTATTATTACTGTGAGCTTGGGTGAATCAACTCAGTAAGACCAACACAACCTCTGTGAATAAGTTAAACTCTATTTTAAGGTCTTGAATAAGACTTTGATGGGACTGAGTGTAAAAACCTACATATGGGTGAGATGCAATTATGGAATTTTGACAAGGGCATTTGACCAACCCCAAAAAATCCATGCATCAAACTGTCATCATCACCAAATGTGCACGCCTCAGATTTTCCAGTTCAGCAAGGTTATAGAACATTACAGCTTTTTATGTATTTAAAAGTGAGAGTTAAAATATAATTATAATATAAAAACATTATAAAATAAAAAGCTTACTTTTTATAAGCTCGCCACACTGGAAAATTTGAGGCACAATCATCTTCTCTATAGCAGCCTCAATATTATGGTTCCAAGTTCCTCACACCTTGTAACATAATTAAGCGTCCTCCCGAACGCTTTGTCGCGCTTTGATTTTTTTGGGGGAATATCGCCAGGAATGGTTGGTCAGGCTCCACTCCCTCCAACCATCCTGACACTTGCTGGCTTGGAAAGAGATTTCTCCAACAGCAAGTAGAAGAAATGAGCCCTAGGGGTAGCTTTGGCTCTATAAACTGACTGCACACAGGGAAAGAGAGTGGTCAGAAACATTTTCCTCCCAGATGCAAAGGAGCCTGCAGGTGCCAGAGGGTTCTCACTACATGATTTTTATTTAGCTTGGTGACAAAATAAACCCTTGTGTAGGAAGATAAAGCAGTAGGCGAGGAGATTCTTTTTAAGCAGCCTCTAAATAATGTCTTTATCAGAGGGAACAGTATTAATATAAATATTCTTTAACAAAATGTTAGCCCTGAGGTCATGTGTCTGTTTTCTTTTTCTCATGTCCTTTCAGTGCTTTCAGGTGTCCATATCCTGCAGCTGTGGCTTCTTGGTCCATGATGCCAGCCCTGTGGCAAAGGGGTATTAGCACCTCATGGCCACTGGCTGGAAATTGGTTACTCCCTGGCTCAAAGGCTCCTGCATCTTGGAACATCTGGGCTGGAGAGGTTCATGAAGTAAATCAAAACAAGCTACAGGAAATTCTAGGCATGGTAAAGGCTCCTTGGCTGAATGATTGATTCACAGTTTGCAAGAAGTGTTGTGCTGGTTTTGGCAAGGGTAGAGTTAATTTTTTTCATGGTAGCTGGTGTGGGGCTGTGTTTTTGATTTGTGCTGAAGACAGAAGACAGAATATTTGGAGTGATTGTTGTTTGTCATCCCAAGTCACTGTTACACACAATGAAGCCCTTTTTTCCTGGGGATTCCTGAACACTTTCCTGCCCATAGGAATGAATTCCTTGGTTTGGTTGCTTGCACACATGACGTTTGCTTTACCTATTAAACCATCTTTATTTTAGCCCATAAGTTCTCACCTTTCTGTTTCTCTTCCCCATCCCACTGTGGGGAGTGGGCAAGGAGCTGTGTGGGGTTTAGTTGCCAGCTGGGGTTAAACCATAGAGGTCTTGCATGTCAAAAATCCCTCCAGATACAAGTCTAGATCTTTACAAGAGAAGCATAGAGGATGTTTGGAGTATGGATCACAGCATTCTCCACCATAAGGACACCACGTCCTCCCTACTTATTTCTCCTTCTCCTTCTGGCTCTGTGGATGGGGTTATAGAAGCAGAGCACAGTTACCTCTCAGGACTCACAGTCTACAGTGATGAAATCACATCTTGGATTCTCAGGGGACTCTGAACCTGGGAAGCAAGAGATGGAGTGGAGAAAAGAACAGAAAGGTTGTGCTGACCTACCCAAATAAGGAGATGGAATGGGTCTGACTGTGAGGGCAGGCAAGGTGTCTCAGTCCTGCTCCCCAGATAAAAACCCTGTATTTGTGCTGACTCCACGCCATTCCTCCACAGAGTTTGGGATTTTTTGTACAGAGATTCAGAAGAGGTCACAGAAAAGCTACAAGAGACCCCATTATGCCCCAGTTCAGGATGATGTGATGTGCATTGGCTGTTTCCCTTTTGATACAGGCCCAGCTGATCCTGAGACAGGAGAGACTCCAAGGGTAAGGACCATCCCTGTTACATCTCCTGGGACATCTCACTGGGGGTGGACACAACACCACAAAACTGGACATACCACGATAACTTAGGATGGATAAAAATAATCTGCAGCGTGTCCAGAACTGACTCTGAGGTGTTAGGGAGGGCCATAAGGAACGACACTCGGATTTTGGAAGACTGAGTGGAATGTTCCAGCTCTTCCCAAAATATACAGTGGAAATATTTGGGCTCAGAGAGAACAGCTACAGCCAGGGCAGCAAGAGAAACAGTCCTGGCAGTGCTGGAGCAGCTGAGAGCTGACTCAGAAGCAGGATTGTCTTTCATGCTGCCCCAAAGGCAACGTCCTCGCCTGGCCTTTGGGGCTGCACCTCACCCATGCTCGGAAAGCCAAATCCCTGGGGGTTCCAGCCAAAGGATAGCCTTGAACGTGGGGCAGCTGGCAGCAGAAGAGTTTCTCCAGACACTGATTGAGGGCCAGAGGTGAGCTGATCCCTGATTGTTATTGCAGAGGTGTGGAGAGCTTGGCAGCTGCTCTTTTCATCTGCCTGCATGGGCTGGATGGGGGAAAGCAGGGAGGTGAATCCACCCAGGCCACTGTCTCCAGCTGCCTGTCGAGGATCACTGGCTTCTGAACAAATAAACCTCCCAGTGGGACAGTCTTACCTGTCTCTTTGTCCCTTTACTGAAAAGGTCACCAGTTATGGATGGAGTATTTCTCACAAGGACATTACAGCACCACAAATCACAGGACAGAGAAGTCTATTTTTTATGTTTGCTTACTCTGTTAAACCATGATTTTGGGGTTTCTTTGTGTTTTGTTCCAAAACTTGGACCAGAGACAGTGAACTGCTTCCAGGCTGGCCTGCAGCTGACCATGCACCCCTGCATGGTCTCTGTACGTTTCAGGTATCACCACAAAACAATAAAATGAAATATATAATATTATATATATATACACACATATGTATGATATATAATACAATATATAATTGGCCACTAAAAGCCAAGTTATTAGCAACTAATAATGTTAAACTAATAGATTACAGCTGGCATCCCATCAAGGTGTCTCCAACTTCCTGAGCACCAAGACTGAGCCCCTTCTCAGAAATGGACACATATGAGACATAACAGAAGTTATTCTTTCAATCTTTGGGAATTTAATCCAGGCAGCAGCCAGAAGACAGCCTGGTCTTTCTTTCTGGCCTTTGCCATATCTAAATATGGGTTAGAAAGAAGAATTTCAGACAACTTATTATAAAAGGGGCACGTCCCACCCACCTCATCAACTCAAGCAATCAACTGAAAAAGGACCAGAACTGATTTTAGGGCCTTGAATCCTAATTCTTTTCCCATGGTAACCAGTCATAAAATGGAAAACAGAGTCAAACATCCAGGGAGGACACCAGAGTCCCAGTGTGTGGGCATCACCATGGGCTTGCTCCGAAGAGATGTGGTGGTAATGCTATTTAGGAAATTGATTTCTCCCCACCCTCACTGTTGCATTTTACTATTTTTGATCATCAGGCAGGAAAGCATGAATAAAATCTTAATGTCATAGTCATTTTTCATGCAGGAAGTGACACAGGTTGACACCCAACCATTAATTTGACACGGGGTAGTAAAATCACTTGATTCTGCTGACAGAATTTCATAGGAATTAACCAACTTGAAGAT
This sequence comes from Cyanistes caeruleus, assembly GCF_971803275.1. Taxonomy (NCBI): domain Eukaryota; kingdom Metazoa; phylum Chordata; class Aves; order Passeriformes; family Paridae; genus Cyanistes; species Cyanistes caeruleus. The sequence continues at coordinate 30,443,993 of NC_141709.1, read as the reverse complement.
TTATTGCCATCATATTGCTTTCACTGTAAAGGCTGGTATGAAAAAAAAAAACAACAAAATGGACCATTATCATTACTTATTGTAATAGGGATTTTTTGACCATGAAAACAGAGTAACTTAGGAAATCTCTGCTTTCTATAAACATCCTTTCCCCAGTTTTGCTCTAATTAAAAAAAAAAATACAGAGGGGTATTTTAGGAGAAGTAGGTATTGAAAAAGAGACAGAGAAATAGATGGGGTTTAATGGGATGTAGATTTTGCTTCCCCCGAAAAGATGAGGACATGTGCTACCACCAAAGGGATGGTGGCCATAGCTCATGTCATCAAGGATTTGGTTTTTCCCGCTAATCCAATGAAACCTTAGGAGTTCAAGGAGGTCTTTGGGCCTGATGAACACCTTCAGCTAGGCCAGGGAGAAAGAAGGACTGAAAAGGCCATGGTCTGCTTGCCATGCCGTGATCCTACAGCTCTCTTAGCAGAGCCACCAAGGCCAAGGGAAGGACTCTGGTGCACCCTGACTCTGGACTCATCCTCCTGGTCCCGGTCTGCAGAGCCCACACCCTCTTCCTTCGGTTAAACAAACCCTTGAGAGGCCCAAGGGCTGTCTCCCCAAGGAAGGGTTTGCAGCTCAGGCTCTCAGCGTAGGCGTGTTGGAATAACAACCGCGGTTGTGCGCAGGGGCGCGGGGAGCTCTGCCAGGCAGCAATCCAGCACACTTTCCTTTGCTCCAGCCCGGGATGGCAGAGGGGCTGCGCTGTCCCCCACCCTCCTGCTGGCCCTCAAGTTTCCCCTCCAGCTGGGGGGATGAGCAGGAAGCACGTGGAGATCTTTATCAGGCTGCAGGCAGCAGCACCACGTCAGGAGTGTGCCTGACGTGCTGTACCACCCTCCTGAGATGAGCCCCCCGAGCCAAGCCTGTGCTCCCTGTGCCAGCTCCCCACAGAGTGTCACTCAGTGCAGGGAGCAGTCCTTACCCCACCAGCCTGCTCCTTCATGCTCAGGGCTCGCTCAGCCCTCACACTTGTATTCCCAGAATTATTTAAAATCCTGCGGGAGATCTTTCCAGCACCTCCAGACAGGAATGAAACCTGGATGCTTGCACAGCCGATCTGACCAAGAGGTGACTGAAGCACTAATGATCAGCAGATGAAGGATGATGTTGGAGTTCCTGGGAATGGATGGCCTGCCAGAAAAGGAGGGCAGATCCCACAACAGCCATCCTTGTTCCATGGGCTGTCACCTTCAGTGCAAGGAGCACCACAACCACCATGTCCAAATCTGATTGCTGCAGCACCTGAGCTGACAAGGTGAGAGCTGATGTCTATTATTTTGGGCATAGCTGAGCATTAAAAAGCTCTGGTGACTCCTGGCTCACATCCCATCACCTTGGAGCAGGGTGGAGTTGGTCCTGGATCCACGATGCAGCCAAAACCCAGTTGCTGCTCCGCTGTCTGCACCACCTCTGCGACACCTCAGGGCCAGAATTCCTGCACAAACTGACCCACAGCGAGAGGGCCTCTGAACCAAGGAGATTTATAAGCTCAAGGAGATTTTGGGGGAGCAGATGTAGAGAGAGAGGGTCAAACAAGGTCACACTGGAAATATATGGTAGAAGCAAAAGGTTCGCCTGGTTGAGCTGAACTCTTCCTCAGTGGCAAAAAACATGAGACCATTCTTGCTCTTAAGAGTTTTTCCATGCCCTAACAAGCCTGGTGAGGAACTTAATGACATCTGCATGTTCTTGCCTGAGTGAGGACCTCATGATTTGGCTGGATGCCATGAAAAAAAAAAATGTCCAAAAGTTATGAAAATAAAGGTATTTATCTTCATTGTTAAGGAAAAAAAAGCAAAAAAAAAAAAAGCAAAAAAAAAAAAAAGCTGAGCCTTTTATTTCTCTCTCTTGGAGGATTAAGCTCACAGATTTACAAAGAACTGGTTGATTACCAAAATAAATACATTGCCATGCCAATTTATAGGACACAAATGTAGGAAACCCATCCAACCAAATCAGGCAAAGTGTAATTCATGTGAGAGCCCCCAGCATGTGCAAAGGGCACGGTGCATGTGGAACAAAGTACATGGGGAAAGCATGCTCAAAACCTCTATCTGCGGGAACAATTCCCAGTGCAGCATACAATGGAGCTATAAAATAAATGGTTTGGCTCTCCACTGGAAGCAAAGCCCAACTGTTCTCAATGAGAAGGAGGATCATGTATCTTTATAATGAGAATTCAGTCATTTTTAAATGTTGGCTTTGCTCATATCACCACCAAATCTGTCTGCGGGGCTGACAGGCTGCAGACTTCATTTGGGTTTCTAACTGTGATTATACATGGCAGTGATGGATACCACAGGGTTTTCTGGGGCTTAGGGTTTGGGGCTGGCCTTTGTTTTTCAGTTGTTTGGGGCTTGGGATCGAGAGAGCCGGTGGGGGTATTTTTAGTGTCACTGTCCAATGAGGCTTAAAGGGCTCTTTCCTTATTTTAGTAGCTCTGATAATGCACAGAGATGAAAGCAGCCCCTGAACAAGTTCTTCTTTATATTGGCAGAGCTGCCCCTTCTGTGATGAAACCCAAGAGCAGTTTCTGCTTTCAGTGCTCAGTGAGATGGAGCAGAACATGTTTACTGAGCCTGAACATACCACTGCCCTCAGAGGTGTAAGCACCACCCTTTGCAGCAAAGGTGATCCTCAGAGCACTAAAACATCTGCTTGCTCAGTGGAAAAACAGCCCCACAGTCATGTTAACATTCATGAGCGTGGCATATTCAGGAGTTAAGGAAACTTCCTTTCCTCTCTGTTGTTTCTTACAAGGCAGAATCACTTTCTGCAGCTGACAGCACACACAGGAGTGATGCATTTCACAGCCAGAGCAGCTCCTTTCACAGTCCAACCTGAAGAAACCCGAAGTTGTCCATTAGAAATGAAGCAGTCTTCACACAAGGCTTAAAGCCCCATTTGGAAGCTCTTTTTTCCCAGTCCAGCCTCAGACTGCAAGGCTACAGACAAACAAAGCACCTGTATCACAGTGGATGCAAAGCATCTATAGCAGCCCAGAGCTGTCCAAGACTTGACAACAAACTGGCACAGGGAGGGTATTTGCAATTTAAAAACTCAGTTTCTCCCAGTCTTTGCTGCTACTATTAGGACTAAAATGAAGAAAGTTGTCTGGTTACTTCTGGGGACACAAAATCAATGCTGTGATCCGTAGGGATTGCAGCCTGGACTAAAATGGGAAAGCCAAAGGGAATAATTTTGTCTTCTACAAGGTGCTTCTCCACACAACCTGGGGAAAACATCCCTGAACTTGTGACAAGAGGCATTTGGAAGCAGCAACCTGAGTATTTAGCCTGACTGGGGGCACTGTTAGGCAGACTGGAGCTTTGGTACATGTGAGAAAAGCGCCTGACCTGACACTGGAGCAGAGGAGACACTGAACTGACAACATGCGTGGAGTTCTCAGCATGTTCTTTGCAAGTGGATGTGAAGCAGCTCATAAAAGTGGTTCTGATCAGTTGCCAAGATCAAATGTTCTCGGCTGAGCTGATCTGGAACTCCACAGGGCTGGGTCTCATCGAAGAGAATCTCTCTGTAACCAGAGCATTGTATGGTTAAAGGCATCCCAGCCCTGCACAGGAGCTGGGTAACACCTTGGGTTCCAACCTTCTGTGGCCTTCAGAGCAGCAGTGCATGGCCAGGGAGTGTAAAAGCAGCTCAGGAACATCCAGATCACAACCACAGTCCTTGTGCAACCATAGAACCATTAGCACTGCAAAAGATCTCCAAGACCATCACGTCCAGCTGGTGACCCTGATGCTGCTTGTTCTTCACAGAAGTCTGGTTGCAAAGTTTCTGGGATTCCCATCCTGCCACTACACTGGTGGAAAATTTAAAGGTGATCATCACAAGTGCACCCTTGAAATCAAGCAAAAGCACAGTTAGCTCAGCAGCACACAGCTGTGCTGCTCCCTGTACCCCAGCAAAGTGCTGCTGTGCCACTGACCAGCTGCAAATTCAATAAAAGGCACAGCAAAGCCAGGCACAGCTCCAGTTCTCCCCAGCAGCATGACAACTGCTTCATCCCAGCACTTCTCCACAAGCTTTAGCCATCTGTCCACAGGCCTTGAGGCCTAAATAAGAGGAGCCTTCCCAGTTGCAGCTTTTGGAGGAGGCCAAACTCTCTGTACATTGTGGGTTGTGAAATATACGGACTCCCAGGCACCACATGAGCCTCTCTCTTCTGTGCAATATCACATGGCTTTTGGATTTGCCTGCCCTGTCCACCTCTCCCATGTGTTTCCAATAATTGCTCACATATGGAGGGGTTTCTTTTGTTTGCCCTGAGAAGCAACACGCTGTTGTTCCCCCGTTCCTAGATGAGGCTGCAGACGTACACATCATTTTTATTGGTGTGTTTTATTGCCCCCGCTTCTTTACAGCACACGCCACAGGTCTCCCCAGCCTTCCCTTTCAGGCCACTGTTCACCCTCGCCCCTGTTAGGTCTCCTCATTCCCCATCCTCTCTCAGTCAAAACAGGGGCCCCTAATTAAGAGAATGCCTTATAAATCTCTCTGCATCCAAATAAGATCCAGAGCCTGGCTGGGGAGACGGCCCTGGAGACAGTGGGTAGGTCTGGCATTCCTCATGCTGCACACGAGGCTCTCTCCAGCATCTCTGCTTGGCATGTGAGCTTTGGTCCCAGTGCTGACAGCCAGTGCCAGGACACAGCTCTTGTGCCCAGCATTTGCAGCAAGCAGATACCAGAGGAACAGCCTGGACACCACCCACTGGACCCACAAACCCTTGATTATGCAGAGCAAAGACCCAAACTGGGATGCTGACCCTGCAGGAGAGGCAGTCATGTCACCTAAGGATTCCCTGCAGGACCCTGTGGTGGGCACTGGTAGGAGAGGTGGGGTAGCAATCTCTCCCCCAAAAATCTGGGGATTCTGCTCTCCCAGAGATGTGGCCAGCAGACCCTTGGGTCAGGAGGTGAGATGCATTCAGAGATTGTTACTCCTCTGTTAGGGCACATCCTACCCTTAACACCCCCAAAAACAACCCAAAAACAGGATGGAGGTTCCTCCTACCAAGCCCTGCCTGGATGTGAGCTTGTTTTAACACTGACTGGTGCCAGGGAAGTCCCAGCTCAGCACATCCATCACCCAAGCCCCCATGGATGCACCCAAGGTTAGGGCTCTCTGCTCTCTCCATCAGTCCTCTTTATGCAGGGAATACAGATCTCAACCCAGACAGGATGACCCTGCTGAGACATCACCATTGCACTGCCCAAATTATGTGTGTTTAAAGCAGGAGGTGCAAGTACCACCCTGAAAACTCACAGTAACACCAGGAACCTTGCTGAAAACCTGCTCCTTCTGGGACAGTGGGGTTGGAGACCTGTAATGCAAAAAAACACAAAGGATATGAGCGGCCTGAGACAGAGAAAACCCACTCCACTATGTTACTTTTTCTGTGCTTGCTCACAGTCCTGACTTTTGATCAATACTGTGCCTGCCCAGGGACTTAAGCTCAGCCTGCAGTGGTGTCTCTGCATCACACTCACACACAATAATTTCCTCAGTGTGCACATCTCTGGAAACGCAGCCGATGCCAGAATTCCTTGATACCAAATCCCTGCTTGGGCTGGTGCCCAGTGCTCTGAAAAGGCCCTCAACATCTGGAAGCAGTGACACTGCACATCTGCATCAGAACTGCAGGATGGAGAGAGAACTACCTACAGGATCAGTTCTGTTGATAATTAAATCCTAAATAAGGGGGCACAAGGTGTACTCACCTTCCCCAGCGCCGTAACACTTGAGCTGACTCGTACTCAATGCTGCTGCTGGAAGCAGGAGAAGGAGGTGGACTTTTTCTTGCATTTGTAACAGAAGTGCAGCTGGGGAGGCCAAACAAGTAAGATAAACCTAAAGAAAACATCTCTAATTATCAAGGGAGTGATTTTGACTCTTATGGAGAATAAAAAAGCAGATTGTTGCACTTGTTGTCAGCGTGACTCAGGGGATTAAATCAATGCTCTGAACACAATCAGGATCTCTAGGACTGAACCAAGATCATACAAAGCTTCTTCAGGCTTCCCACAAACCTGTGGAACACATTTTCCCCTCAGACTTCACAAGGCTTGTCTACTACACCCAGCAAGATACCCTCCTGCTTCCAACACTGGTTTTCTTGGTACCTTCTATGGAGGAGCACAGAATACCTTGTGGTTTTGCTGGAAACATTCCCTCTTTAGAATTCTGCCATCATTTATACCTCAACATACAAGACACCTTTCTCCAAGCCACCTGACACCGTATTTAATGTTTATTTGGTGTTTTGTTTGGGGTTTTTTTAAGTCATTTAGGTTTTTACTACTAATGAAGTCCCGATTTCTTGGCTGTGGGGTCAGATTTAGGAGAATGGAAGAGAGGGCAAGAGGGAGTGTGAGCCCTCTCTGTGATTCCCCTCAGTGAGGCTGATCAGGCTCTGAAGCATTTAGGATGGGTAACAGGAGTTTTATCAACTCAACCAAAAGTCAGAGAAGCCAGGAGAATTTACAAAAGGATTACTTCAGCCGCTGGATTTGTGTACTGACACCTCCTGCTCGGCCCAGGGGACTATGAAATTTCAAAGAGGCATTACTTAATTTATGTATATTTTTTTCCCCTATTGTTTTTACATTTTTTGCAATGCGAAATCCCCGCTTTGATAGCCAAGATCAGGGATCCCGAGCACCCCACCTGCCCTGGCAGCTCAAGGAAATGTTTCCCCATGGTGATTTTGAACAGAGGAGACATCCAGACCAACAAGCCACTGCTGCCACAGCCTGCAAAGCAGCAGGAGCCACCTGCACACCCCGCAGGAGCCTCGCCCTGGACACAGCACAGACACACAGCGATTTGCACAAAAAAAAACATTTGCAACCGTGATTAAACTACCAGGTAATGAGGCTTCCCCGTGCTTATCTCTGATCTGAGAATTAGGCTCATTCCACTTGTGTTCTAAGGCATCACAGATAAACACTGCTTTGCATTCCCACTGACCCCAATCCAAAGCTTTTCCAAAATCAGGGCAGCAGTGCAGTAGCCTTCAGGAATATATTTTGGAGAGGGTGGGGCAGATTTTTTTTTTTTTCTGCTTTTTTTGCTAGGGAATAAACCAATTCTGTGGACACCCAGGGTTGAAACGATGAGAGATCTGGGTTCAAAAAAGGTTTTTGTTTCGCTGTAAATCCTATTTATGGCTTAGAGTGCAGCTGATACGCCGTTAGCTTTTATTTCATTGATAATTCTGTGATTGTAGTTGAAACCTTGCAACTTAATGAGCTGATGTTATTACTCATACTGTGTGGCCATCTGGAACCAGTTTGGCCAGAGAGCCCAAAGCACCACCAGCCACCTGTAATGCATTAAGCCTCAGCCCAGTACCAGCTCTGTGGATTGGAGAAGCCAGGCCTGCATAAATACTAACCTGTGAGAATGTAATTGGAGAAGTGATATTTAAGAACTTAGAGCTTGCCAGAAACGCTCATTCTCAGGGGAATGCAGGCAGAGGCTTAAAGTTTAAAGCCAAGTGGTTTTCAGTTTCAGCATTGTGAATCAAGAAAAATCATTGCATATGGATGGTCGTTGGAGTGTCCAAGCTGCCAGCTCTGTCCAAACAGACCAAGCTGTGCCAGGGCTTTCCAAAAACCAGGCTCTCTCCTCACACCTGAGCCTCACACTGCACATGGTGCTCATTTACCAAGGTACCACCTCCAGACATCGCTCCAAAGGCACTGAAGAAAAGAGTCAGTGCTCCAGAATGCCTTGCAGAACATCCTGCCACAATCATAAAAATAACAAAAAACAAACAAACAAAATTAACAAAAACCCAAAAAGCAAGCTCACAAGAGATAACATCCAACAATTTGGAAAAGCACAAGACCTGAATATCCCAATGTTCTGTTGCATATTGTGAGCAGACACAAGCAGCCTCTGAGTCATAAAAGAGGAGGAGCAACAGCCTTACCTGGAATTCTGCACCCCAGGCAGACCCAGCCTTGGTGGCATCCTGGAAGAGTTCCTGAGCTAGAGTCACTGGTGAACAAAAAAAACTGTCTGTGTTGGCAGAGACATAAATTAGCATGGTTAATTATCACAGCTCATTAGCACGGTTCATTAGCATGCTTGCTCTCTGCTATTCTTGATTTGCACTACCTGGGTATTTGAGTCACTACTCAGATTTCAGAGATTTGGGTAAAATACAATTCAAGTTAAATTTCCCCCTCCCCATTATGACTTTTCCAAATATTTTTGGCATTTCAATGGTAAAATATATATTGGGAATTGCTTTCCAGACTTTTCTGACACAAACACTGATGGCTGCAGCTCAGACAGGCTGTGACACTGACTAAAAGCACTTTTCCTGGGTGTTTTCCAATGGCTCAAGGACAATGGTTTCTCCTGCTGAGGCTTGATGGAGTTGGGCTTGACTATCCTTATGGGTCCCATCTAACTTGAAACATTTTATGATTCTAAAGCCCCTGGTTCAGTTAAAGACACACAAAACTTGGATGCTTCCAGGTAGGAATGCTAATAAATCAAGGAAAGCCCCTGCAAGGGTTTCCATTTCTGTTCTTCCCCTGTTTGTCCTGCACAAAGCAACTTTGCAGAGCAGATAATCAGGATGCCCAGTAAATACAGGCCTATATGAAGACTTGACTGGATACTTGAGTATTTTGTCTTAGAAGAGATACTTTAATGTTTCATGAATCCTGTGTAAATACACAAACATTGCATTTGTGTGAAAATCACATTTTATTCAGCATCTATGTCTTTCACACACTCAGGATGCATCACAATGGCTCAGCATGGCCAGCACCACCCAAAGTTCAACCACCACATCCATATGTCTTGCCTGGATCTAGTTTGTGTTTCATTTATTTATATTTTTAACACACTTTGGTGACAGAAATGAATCCGTTTTAGATGAAGGCTGCGAGTACCTTTTTCTTTTACCCCCGCCTAATCCTGAAGTGCTTTGAAATCCACACAGAGTCATAAAAGAGAAAAAAAAAAAAGAATGGGCCAAGGAGAATTTTTTCTGCTCTGGTTTTGATATAAGTGATGCAGTGCAATATAAAAAGAGTGTCTGCAGAAAGCCCACGATAACGGCAAAAGGGTGAAGATGTTTCATTTTAAACCCCAAAGTGTGGGGGATGTATTGGCTAAGAGCTGGGGGCAGCATTCCTCACACACAGAGGTTTTCCAATCCCATCCCTGCTGGGAAAACACCCTGATCTTTCCTGCCCATCCCCACAGCCAGGTGGGAGCTGCAGTGGAGGTGGCACATGCCAGGGGCCATCTCCTTGGAGAAGACATTGTCCCCTGGCCAGGTTGACAAAAGCCCCTGAGACCCACAGCACAACATGGACAACAAAAACAAATCCCAAAAGAAGAGATGAATTTCCATGTGGATGTGTGGAAAATGGATCCAGTGACTTTTTTCATTTATTTTCTTTATTATGTGTCAGAATATATTATGATAGAAATCTTTTTGGCTTGCAGTCTTTTCTTCATGCTTTCATTTTTTCATGATCCTTCAGACTACTTTTTTTTTTTTTTTCCCAAATTTCAGCAGATTTTTCAATATTTTGCGGTGGGGTTTTGAGTAATTCCATGCATAAAACTGTCCAAGGAATTTTTCTTTGTAATAGCTCTTCGTGGGTTGACTTCCTGCAAACATACTTGAGTGGGAGCTCCATCAAAAATGCTGGTGTCTCTTAAACTGGGTGAAGATTAGGATGGAAGGATAAAAACCCACAAAAATCTTAAAGCTTTTGCAAAAACATTTAGAAAAGTTACTTAAAATCCCCATATTTTCTGGGAAATTATTACTTTAAAAAAAAAAACAAACCAAAAAGCAATGTTCTTCTTTTTCCCTGAAATGTATTTGTGTCTTGGACTGTGATAAAAATCCCTCTTGCCAATTTTTTTTTCAGTCTGAGCATCCATAACTCTGCTTATACGGAGGCAGTGGGAAGAAATCCCATAAAAGCTGAGCTACTGGCAGGTGTTGCCTGGGGCAGGGACATTGGAACAAGGTTATCTTTAAGGTCCCTTCCAACACAAACCATTCTGTGATTCCACGATAATCCCTTACATTTTCTTTTTGTAAACGTGGGAATTCTACCCTAAATTTGCCTAAATTTTAGGGTAACCCTAAATTTTACCCTAAAAAGTCCTACTTTTCTCCTACTTTTCATTTCAAGTCCCTTATCCCAGGCATGCATCCCACATGTCTATTTGGCATTTTCCTGACCTTGTCACCATTCTCCCAACCCCTTCTCTTGCAATTCCACTGGTGTTTCTTTGATATATAAGATCTCTGAGGCTGGGATGGAATTTTATTTTTTTAATTCCAAATTTCTTTCACACTTAATCAGCCTCGAGGAAAAAAAATAAAAAGAGTGATATAAAAATAAAAGGAAAATAGAAGGAAAATAAAATAAAATAAAATAAAATAAAATAAAATAAAATAAAATAAAATAAAATAAAATAAAATAAAATAAAATAAAATAAAATAAAATAAAATAAAATAAAATAAAAGGAAATAAAATGAAATGAAATGAAATGAAATGAAATAAAATGAAATAAAATAAAATAAAATAAAATGAAATAAAATAAAATAAAATAAAATAAAATAAAATAAAATAAAATAAAATAAAATAAAATAAAATAAAATAAAATAAAATAAAATAAAATAAAATAAAATAAAATAAAATAAAATAAAACGAAATAAAATAAAACGAAATAAAATGAAATAAAATAAAATAAAATAAAATAAAATAAAATAAAATAAAATAAAATAAAATAAAATAAAATAAAATAAAATAAAATAAAATAAAATAAAATAAAATAAAATAAAATAAAATAAAATAAAATAAAATAAAATATAAAATAAAGCCGGGTTCTTGGGAGGCTCAGTTTGGAAAACATCAGTCACAACACCCTAAAATCCTCCCTTTTTCTGATAAATATGGGAGTGGACAGTGGATTTGCTCTAGAAATAGCAAAAATGCTTTGCTACTCTGCAGTTTTTCCATTCCCAGCTCAGATTTCCCCGAGCTCAGAAGTGTGGGCATGCAGGAGCTGCTCACAGGCAGCCCAGCATTTGGCTGTCAGGATAAAATTCAGCCTACACTCAATGCCTACAAGGAAAGAAAAATAAGGAAACTCATCTAGATTAACTGGCTCACCCAGGGTCCCACAAGTTTTCATTCACAGCTTTCCCTGCCAGCCTTGCACTGTTGTGAATTGAATGGTTCAAAGCTTTGCTCCTCCAGAGGCTTTTCCCTTCAGATAAAACCCAGGTTTATTGCAAAGCATCCCTGTGGCACTGTGCCAGCCAGGACTGGACATCTGCACACACCACACACACACACAGAGCGAGAAACTTGCTCCAAAAAGGGGGAGGAAAATGTTCCTTCAGAGACTGCACTGTGTTGAGTGGAGGTGCAAGGGCTGTATCTGTCCTGGATGCCTGCTCAGGGTCATCTCCAAAACTCTGCAGCCTCTGGGCCATCTGACTTAGCTCAGATCTGTCCTGTGGTTTCCCCCAGCTGTCCCAAAAGCAAAAAACATCCCCCACTATGTATAAAAATGCCTTTTCCAGAGGCAAAACCAAATTTCTGGTGTTGGATCTCTACAGAGAAGCCAGATCTGGCTCAGCTTTTCCCAGCAGCTGCCTTCTGCTGTTGTATGACTTGTACCTTGCTCCCATTCCTTGTGTGGTGCATGAAAACCTAGAAAACAAACCCATCATGATTTATAAATAATGTTGAGAGACAAAATAAACAACAAAGCAAAGCAGAGAGCTTGATGACACATCCCATCCATGGTCTGGCCAATCATTTTGGCACCTTACATCTTCAGGTGTCTCTGACCACAGGAGGGGGCTTGGAACAAGATGATCTTTAAGATCCCTTCTGACCTGAACCAGTGCAGGATTTAGACTCAAAAATGTGTATATCACCCCACAAAGTTTCCTGTGCAGCCCAGCACCAGAAACTGGGGAGCAGGGCAGGGATTCCCACCCTCCCAGCACATGAACCACTTGTTAAAAAGGGATGAAAAAGCAATACAAAATTACATCCCCACTGTGAGAAGAGCCAAGCACCAATGCTGCAGACCTGTGACCATTTATCCCATTCCTACTCTGGGCTTGCTGCTGCCACGCACTGCCGTTCATCTCCCGACAACATCCGCTCCCACTCGGACAGAGCAGAACAACACCAAGGGAAAAAACAGCACTCCCCATCCACAAACACATGTTTCTCTGCAAATATTTGGAGAACATGTGAATCCTCAAGAGAGCAGGGCAAAGCAGTGAGAGCGTCAGCAGCGGTTCTCATTGCCTTCCAAACCCCAAACACGAGCAGTTATGGTCTTTCTCCATGTCTTTCCTGAAAGGAGGGATTATTCTTGCTTTGTTCTTGTGGTGTGGGGATGTTGGGCTCTGCCTGACACTTTATGGGACTTTTAAACAGCAGGTGTGCAAGATGCAACCTCGGGTCAGTCAGTGGGGATGAGAGGCTGCATCCAGTCAAAGGCAACAAAACAAAACAAAGCAAAGCCACTCATTTCCATGACTTGCAGCTGGTGGTGAAAGGGCTGGGGTGCTGGGGCCCTCCAGGACACCAGGGCTGCTGGGATGGGACAGGAGGAGAGTGGCTCTGTCCCCATGGAAGCGTTTATGGAGTGGAAGGAAGTTATAACAGAATGTACCGCGGTTCCACAGAGCACCGCTGCTTGTGTGTGTGGGGTGGTTGGAGGATGGGGCCTGTGCTGTTCAGATAACCTGAGCTCCGTGCCAGGGCTGCCAGAGCTTCCCCCTGCCCCAAACACCCAAGGTCCCTTCAAAGGACCACACCTCTGCACCTTCAAAGCCACCGCAGGCTTTATCAGGGCCGCCGCCAAAGCAGCGGCTTTCCAGAGGTATCCAAAGGCAGCGGCTTTTCCCATCGCTGAGATCAAACACTCCCTCCTGCCTGCAAATAAAAACCTGGCTGGAAAACAAAGCAGCCATCCCCTGCCTGGAGCCCTGAGGGACAGCCAGAGCAGGCACACAGCCATGTGCTGCCAGCACAGGTCCCTTCCTCCGGCCACCCCAGCATGGGACAGTCCCTCAGGGAGGTTTGTTTGAGGGGATGGCATGGTTAATGGGAGATGTCTGTGTCCTGTCAGAAAAAGAACAACATTTACACGATTTATGTTCTGAAAAAAAACCAAAACCTTTTATTTTTTTTTTATTTATTTTTTATTGTGACTTTGGTGAGCCTGGGGTGAGTTCTGCTTGGGCAGCAGCAGCAGGTGCTGGGCTCGCAGATGGCAGAGCAGCCACTGAGCAATGCAGGGGAGGCTGGCACTGAAGGGATCAGAAAAGGGACCCTGCTGCTTGCTGGCACTGAGACCCAGTGACCACATCACCCCATTCTCTTCCCAGACATTCCCCCAGAAAAGCTTTTCTCACTCACCCTCCTTCAACCTGCATTTGGGCGGCTCTGACTGCTGCTCTGTGCTCCTGCAGGATGAGATCTTGCTCTGTGGTCCATCTTTGGATGCCCAAAAAAGGACTCACAGAGTCAGCCCTGCCCTCTCTGGACTGGTTGTGGCTTGCTTTTTCTCCAAAAACCTGAGAAGTTTAGGTTTCTTTTCTTTTTTCCCCCCACTTGCCTTCTCCCTTTGTTCACTTCAGACGAGGAGCAAGGCCCAATTTCACACATTCAGTCTCTACTAAAACATTATTCTGCCCAGGAAAGTGCTCAAATCACCCTTTGTATCCTGAATTTTTACCTCTGTGATGTGGAAGTTTATGTATCCTTGAAAAACCCACATCCCTGTTTCTGAGAGAGCCTAGAGGAAGCAATTCAGAGGATTGGGCAGCAGTATTGCTCGTCTCAATTGCAGAAAAAGGGTTGTTTTTCTTGCCCCTAATCTCTTCTGTGTATTGCATTTCCTATCTGTTTCATAAATGAGCAAATTTACTGTAGTCATTAGAGTTTTACTTAAAAATTAAAGGCAGGCTAATACAAAACTGTGCACATATCAACTTTGACTTTGCTTTTGTTAAGTCAGACGTTTCTTAATCAAAACCATATTTTATGTAAAGTCTGGTAATTTTAGGCTCTTTAAAAAAAAAAGAAAGAAAAGGAGTTAACCTTCCATTAAATATCAACCCCTCTCCATTGTAAACAACTCAGCTCTAGATCAGTGATGTGACATTTGCTTTCCCAAATGCAAGTGTTTGTTTCTGTCTTTTTATAAATGATAATGTCTCCGTGGCCTTTCCATTTTAGTTGATGCTGAGAAATTGAGTACAAAGACAAAGCCCAGACTGCTCTGGCTGCAGTGCTGGCCCTTCTGGAGAGGTTCAGAGTCCCATGCTAAGGGTGGCTCTGAGGTTCAAGTAGACCTCCATGGATTAAAGTGCTTGAAATCCAGAAAATTCCTCAGCAGTTCATTTGGAAGCCCAGCATTGATATTTTGGCCTCTGCATCGTTCCAGCTGGGGATGCAGAAATGCTGCCATGTGCAGGCTTCAGCCAAGCCCCAGGCAAGCTTGGGAGTCAGGACTATGCCTTCTGTGAGGTATCAGCCTGGATGATAGAAAAACATGATTTCCTAGAAGCAGCATAGGCTGGAGACAAATGTTGGAGAAAAAAGGCCACCCTGGCTTGCAGGCATGCTACACCTCGCAAGGGGCTGCTCCCTGTGTGCAGTGCAGGTCTCCCATCACAAATTCCACCCTTCAGTCCCATGAGGAAGGCTCTGCTACCATCAGAGACTTTAAACAGTATTAGATGCCTGTGTTCATCTGAAACAATCCCTTATTTTCCCTGGATTTGCAGCTTGCATAAGCCTCATTCTTTACAAGGTCCTCAGTTTCCTCTGCATTTTTGGGGGCCTAATTGCCTTTCCAAAACAGGACCCCATGCAGAGGCAAGGGCAAAGCCCCTCAGAGCTCACGGCAGGACTTGTCTTTAAGCCTGGAAACACCAAGAAAACCCTTCCCCAAAGCTGTGGCCTTGGTGGCATGAGTGCTATTTCGCTCTCCTCCTCTGGAATCACCGAGATTCCCAAACAAGGCAATTACCCTTCCTGCTCAGTACCAGGTCTGAGCACACACATTTCCTCTTAGGAGCAAGTGCTGTGTTTGCTGGAGCTACTTTTGCCCTGGTCAGGTCACAGGAAAGGGAAGACAAGCACTGCAAGGTGAAATGAATCCTCACATGGGTCAGGTCCAGGAGAAATGGGGTCAGCAATAGGAAAATGCCAGCACTAAATGAAATGCCTTCCCATTTCCCCCAAAGCCTACTGCAAAAGCTTCCAAGCTGCATGCATTTCATGACTCTCAGGTTTGAACCTGAGGCTGTTGATGCCAATCCCACTTTTCCCATTTTTCCCCACTATCCCCTGCTGGGGCTCTGAGCTGCTGCCTGACACAGGTATTTAAACTGCCAGAGAAGGGATTGATCCGTGTCCCTGCTTCAGCCACAGGCTCCCACACTGCCACAGGGCTAAAAATTAATCAGTGGTGCTTAAATCAGAAAGCAAGATGTGCTTTTTCTCTCACTCTGCAGGTTTGAGTAGTCACAGCAAAAATAACAGATTTGTTTTGTTTCTTTCCTCAGCTTATTTTAATCCCCATGTGGATAGTTATGGAATTGTGGTAGCACATTTCTTGACTCAAAGTATTCTCTCAGAAGCTGCAGCCCACTGAAACCCACAATTTTTCTCAAGAAACAATCCCTCTCCAAACAGCAGCCCCAGTTTCATGCTCATAAATAATAACAGTAGAGAAAGAAGAAAAGTCTAAATAAGATGGAGAGAGGGTTCAATAACAACCACAGCTGGCTTTTCAAAACAGCCTTACAAAAATGCTGTTTGTACCACAGGTCTCAGCTGGACAATATGAGGAATGTCAGGAATCTGATTTCTAGAGACCAGTCTTTGGGGAGAAGGCAGTTTTTAGGACATACTTGATGATACTGATCCTGAGAGCAGTCCTATAAATCACAGCTGACTCAGCCCAGCAAGCAGCTTCTCTGGAGCTCCAGAGCCATGGCAGGGGATGTGAACTTCTCTCTTGCTTTGGATCTGTGTCTCTTACACGAAAGTTTATTCCAAAACCCAAGTGCTTTATGAGTATCTTAACTTTTCCAACCAACAGGAGGAAGGTGTTTGTGCTGAGCTTGTATGTCCATGGGTTCATTTGGCTGGTGCACCAGAAACGAGAGAAAAATAACATTTTTGTGGTAGCAACTCCAACTTATTTACACCAATGTGAAAAAATATTTACTTCCAGCACAAACAACCTGCTTGTGGTGATACAAGTGATTTGTGAGTTGTCCTCAGCAGCAGCAGCAGTTTGATCCTGTGCTGAATTGGCATTTCTAAGGTGTTTTATGGGGTTGACAGCCATTTTTGAAGGTGAGGAAAGTGGGAGGTTTGTCCCCAACCTGCACCCTCCTGAGGGAATTAGGAGCTCTCATCTGCTAGGATGACATGACCCAGTAATGATTTCCCCCCCATCTTTCCTTCTTACTTTCATCTCCCCACTTAATTTTCCTCCTCAGCACACAAAATCGCTGCTTTTCCCCCCTGACTCAGCTCCACAGCCCCGTGGGGCAGCAATGAGCAGGGTCCCCCCTTCACCAGCATCGCTGACAGCCAGGGCAGTGCAGAAACTGCAGGAATTCAGCCCAGTTTCCCACATGGCACCTCCTAATTGGCAGCACCGAGGGGCAGAGGTGCAAAGGCATCTCCTACTTGTGTGGACTCCCCCAGCCCAGGGATCAGCTGAGCCATGGAAAGAGACATCCAGAGGGAATCCAAGACCTGCTGCTGTGACCAGAGCAGAGATGTGACACAGGAGCTTCCTGAGGATGGAATAATTAACATGCTGACTGTCCCCTGGGCATGCCAGTGTGAGGGGAGGTGACCCTGGGAGCTCCATCTCCTTCCTGCAGGAGGTGCTGGCCACGAAGCCAAGGGTTCTGCAGGATGGACTATTGGCCTTCCCCCTTCTCCCAAAATTAAACAGCACCAAGAGAAACAACTGAATGAGGCTGAGTGTTAGGAGACATCCCCATGATGTGTGGCCTGTGCAGGAGGGGCATCACACCACAGCCCTGTCACACCACTTTCCCCAGAGCCTGTCCCACACCATCTGCACCAGGGCAGGGAGCACAGGCTATTTCCCGTGGCAGACCCCCATTCCCAGGGGAATGGGCACCACAGGCAAAACCAGCAGGTTCTCCAGAAACATCTCACGCCCACAGATGCCACAGAGCTGTTCCCTTGCTCCTTCATCAGCTCTGTGTGAACACCCTCCCACCCTCCTTGGTGGTAACCAAGATCTCCCTCCCCGCACCAAAGCCCCAGCTGCAGGACATCGGGGTGTCTTCACTGCTGCTGCCCCATATCTTCAGTCATATCCTGCTGTCCCCAGTGCCAGTGGCTGGATTCCCCCTGATCCAGCACTGCCCTGAGTGATTAACCCCCCTACACCACCCTGCAGAGGACCAGCTGGATGGGTGACTTGAAAGCAGCTTTGCTCCTGACATGCCTGGGCTTCGCCTGGTGAGACCGAAGGGTGAAGCTGAAAACATAACTCACCAGAGAGCACATTTTTGCATTTCAAAGAAAAAACAATTTTACTTGCTAATAAATGATTTGTTTATTTACCCTTTCCTCCCAGAGAATGGTTTCATGGCTGCAAGTCCAGATAACTTATGCTTGTCTTTAACCCGCGCGTGACTTCGGGGTCACCCACTTGGGGAAGTGTAGTATTTCTTACCCTGGTAGGCAGCAAAAACAGGCTGGACTCTTGCCAGATGGGAGGCTTGCTGGAGACACCCAAGTGGCAGTCTGGCTGGTGGCCATGCAGAGCAGGGAGGTCAGGGGCCATCCATCAGGTTGGGTCCTTTCTGGGTGAGCAGGCTGGAGTAAATAAGTAGTTAAGCTGCCTGCTCCATCCCTGGAATTGGAAAAGCCATTGGGAGTGGTGCTTTCAGTACAGCACAAACTGTCAGCCCAGTTTGTTTTGTTTGCTAATGTAGCCCAACAAGAGGCTGGTGGGTAAATGCAATCAGCTTGAGAACACTCAGTTCCTAGACAGGTTTTGAGATGTGCCCAAGAGTGACCCCATTTCCCTGGACTGCCATGAGGGCTGGGGTTTTGGTTTGTTTGCTTCCCCTTTGCTTTGTTTCTAATGCAGAGCAGACCTCATTTATTGTAACAGGAAAACCGAGGGCTCTATTAAAGTCATGATTATGCAGCTGCCAAGTATTCAGGGTGTTTGAGTTGGGGTTTTTTTTCAACAAGAAAAATCCCCCCGCTCCCCTTCACAGGTAAACCTATTAAACACTTTTCAAAGGTCAGTTTTTCCTCCCATCCCCCTTGTGCCAGAAACAATTGCTTCATATTTTGGTAATTTTGAGGTGAAAACAGCAACATCTCAGCAACTCAGAACCGAAGTGCCCCTATTCAGGCTCTCAATGGGAAAACAAAATTTCCCAGTGAGACATTTCAGTTTCTCCAGGAGCTCCAGCCACCACCCAAGGAAAAGGCTGCAGTGCTCTGGATGCCCTCTGATTAATCCTCCTTGCACCCTCAGTGTACAGAGGGTATTAACCTCAATTTACAGATCAGGAAAATGAGAGAGGAGGGAGGTGAGTGACAGCTGTAATGAACACACTGCTTCACTCAGCCAAGGATTACAACCCATGGACCCCCAGCTCCCAATTCCCTAATTAGCAAATGGCAGAGCTCCTCCAATGGACCAGAAATGAGTCTTTTTGGAATAAAACAAAATATTTCCCTTCAGATGCCTGGGTTCCTGCAAAATACCTTGCTGCTGATGGTGATTACCATCCCTGCTTCTGCCACAGCCACTTCTCCTGGTTTTGCTGGTGACAAATTCATCTTCAGGGAGGAAATATCTGCTGTCACACCACGTCATAGGAGGAAGCATTACAGAAATGCAGCTATTCAATACTCTTGGGGGATCTGGCTGTGCTGGGGGCTGCTCCTCCCAGGCTGATTACAGCTCCCATGCTGGTTTATTTGCTGAGTGTTTAGGTCTTGGTGCCAATGGAAACCCAGTTTCATCCACCCTTTTAATTTTCTTTTTTCTGGCATGAGAGCATAAATTTGATTAAAAATTAATTCAAGTCACCTCAGTAGCATTCGAGAGTTTCGTATAACTCTGACAAGTGCAAACCAACACTTCTCAGTAGATGGGATAATTCTGTGCACATGCTGCATGCAAACAGCGTGTCTTGGTTCAGGCAGCAATCCCAGCCAGGAAAATCCCAGTGGTCCCAAAGCACTGCCCATGACAGCTGATTTCACTGTTACATCTTTCCTAGCAGTCCAGAAGAGCAGCTCACAGTGCCACAGAGAAGCCTGAGTATTTATGGCCACATCTTACCCATATCCATGAAATATTTCTTATCTATGCACTTTTGAACCTCAGACTTCCATGGATGTTTCGGGTTTAGCTGAGTGGTTGGCACATTTTCCAAAAGAAAGTTATTTGGTTGTTATTTCACTGTTTTGATGACTTTTTCCCCAGAAAAAGAATAAAATTCTATAAAAACCTGTAAGCTTCACAAAACTTCTATCAAGAAGAAGCCCCCTCGACAAAATGCATTCTGATTTTCCTGCAACGGAAGGACTGGCTGGCACATTCCATCCTTCTCTTTCATTTGCAATACAATGATGTAATCTTAGAGAAGGGAAAAAACACTTTTACTGGTGAAAAAAAAAAAAAAAATCAGTTTGTTTTTGGGTTTGAGATTTTCTTCCCCTCTGGAAAAATGTTTTCTTTCCTGTAATTTCAGAACGTGTTTTCTCTAATTTCAGATTTTTTTCCATAAATAACAAGTCTGATTCCTGCCCTGCTCTATTGCATCCTTTATGCAGGATCCTCCCAGGAATGGCATGCCTCAAGGATTAAAGAGATGTAATGTTTGGAGAGAGATAAAGATTAAGTTCACTCGGTTCCTAGACCTCATGCCGGCTCCGAGCACAAGACTGAATTTCACTTTGTATGAGTTATCACAACTGAAACTGCTCTTCGGTGGAAACCACTCTGCAACCATCCATTTGCAGTTGTAAAAGTCAATATATTTAAGCCTGCGGTGCATAACAATGACCCCTATGGATCCTCCAACGTTTTTCTTGGATCTGTGTAAGCCTGTTTTTAATATATTACTCATCTAAATTGTTCCTGGGACTTGATTATTTGCTGGAGTTAAATATCCAATCTTTAAAGATTTTTAAGCATGTGCACACTGAATTCCCCACTGCAATAAGCTTCATTTAGCTCAACTAAAACTGCCTTGCCATAAAAAAATGCTTTAAAATATCCCAAACTAACTGCTCTCTTGGTTGGTGGGAGCTCCCCAGGCAGGATTCCTTAGTGATGATAATCTCTGGTTTTGGCTGGCTCCGTTTGGTCCCTGGAAGAGTAAAAATCCAGTTTTCACTGAGCTGCACATGGAGAGGGCACAGCCACCCCCTCTCCCCTGCAACATCCTTCCCGTAGTACATGGATACTGGATGTTCCCCCAGGAAAAAAAAAAATACGTGGCAAGCCAAGCGATCTACAAAACAATATTGATTTATGCGGTGTCTCTGAAAAGCGGATGAAATCACCCCGGTTTGTCGGAGCCAGGGCTCTTCACATTCCCTGCAGTCCCCCCAGCCCTGGAGAGCCCCCCTCGCCTTCCAAAATCCCTGCACACCCAGCCCAGAGCTGGCTCCCTCCCTTTGTCACCATCAGCTCCTGGGGCACAGCCCCATTCTAAAGCCCATCAAAGGCTGCTCAGCCTTTGCCTGCTTTGCTTCCCAAGCCCCAGCTCCTTTTCATCCTGCTGGTGCAAATTAGGGAGCAGCCTATTGAAGGAGATGAAGCTGTAGCAGAAAAGAACTGGGCCAAAAAAATAAACCTGAATCAGAGTTCAGCAGGCGGCTGTTCTCTGTTCCTTCCGCAAAGAAGGAGAACTGGGTCATCCTGAAAATCACTGTACAAAGCCTGGCATTTTTCCCCCTCCTCTCCTATATGGAAAGGCAATTGGGCAATCATGCGAAAAAATGCATAAAGTTCAGCAAAATGTGTATGGAGGGGTTTTCTTCCCCTCCTCCTCCTCCTTCTCTGAGTAATCCCCCCTTTTGCTCCACAGCAATGAATACTAACAAGGTGATTCCAGCGTGTTTTCCGGTGGTGTTCCTAGCAAGTGCCAAACATTTATTTCCAAAACTTGAAAGTTTTGCAAATTGTTCGTCTTTGTGGCTTTGAAGCCTGGGGGAGCAACACCCTAATGTATGTGCCTTTGATTGATTTTTGTGGAGATGCAGAATGTCCTTATCTCAACCATACAGTCAGATTTGACCACAGAGCCTCCCTACAGTTTCAACAGCTTGATATCCAGAATTAATAAACCTGATAGGTACATGCTTTCACAACCCCCTTGTCTTATTCCCCCAGGGAAAAATATCATCTACCCTATTGTTGACTGCTTGGATTTACCCCCACAATATCTCTCCCATCAACATGTGATTAATCACCTTAATCCAGCAGGCACCTCTCAGGAACTCAAGATCTTTTACAAGCCCTAATTAAGCCTTGCAACATCCCCATAAAATAGGTTGAAGCCAGGGTTAAATGATTTGCCTGAGGTGACAGAGTAAATCAGAAGCAGGGACAGAAATGAGATGGAAAGCTGCACAGCTCCCAGGGTCAATGCAAGATACCAAAATCTCTGTATTTCTCTCTGAAGATGCTACAGCCACAGAAGCCATGGCAGCCATGCCCTGAGGCTTCCCTAGCTCTCAGGAATCTGCCTCCATCCCTTCAGCCTGAGCATCACCAGCGAGTCCAACACTTGTGTTTGCCCATGGTCCATGTCTGTGCTTCCCCATCCTGTGAGCTGACAGCTGAGCCCTGCCCCAGACCTGTCTTTCATGAGCCACTTCTCCCCATTTGACACCCAAACTGAAGTCAGACCTTTGTCACTTGGCACATCATCAATTCTAGGGCTCTAACCGGGAATCAGAGCCAGGTGTGAGGATGTTGGGATCTGGGCTTCTCTCCCCTTCCCTTTGGAGGGGAAAATCACATCAGTGGAGGTGAATCCAGTGACATGTTCTGGGAGGCAAAAGCAGCAGAGGGAAAATCCATAACTTTTTTCATGGCCTGGGTGGACCCCTTGCCAGGTGTCTTTTTGTGGGACCTATTTTCTAGACTCAGAATAAGTCTCATGCAGGTGGTGGGGAGGGCTGTCCATGTGCTCTCTTCTTTCTCTCCTCAGAGTTATGAAACACAGTGTGGGTTTCTGAGACTGATTTTCTTTCCTCCCGAGAAAAATCTTTCCTTTGTTTTTTCCTTAATTTGCCCCAGATTTTCACATCAGAGTCCAACACTAAACAAACAAACCAGCAAGATGAGCTCAGTTGGTTAGAGCATGGTGCTGATGGTGCTGATAACTCCAAGGGTGTGGGTTTGATCCCTGTTTGGGACATTTACTGAAGACTTGGACTCAATGATTCTTGTGGGTCCCTTCCAAATCAGAATATTCAGTGGTCCTCTGAACTCAAAATCAATGTTCCCTCAGCTGCTTTAGTGGTTTCCTCAATGACCCTGCAGCAAAAACAGACTGCCAGGGGTAGGGAGATCTCCCAGCTGTATCCAACAAAGTGGGCTCTGTTGGGAAGCTTAAATGCCCACAAATCCAGGAAAGCATCCCTTTTCCTGGGCAAACAGATTTCCCTTATCCTTCTCCCCACTGCTCATGTATCTCCTTCAAGGTATTCCTAAAGGTCATCCAAGGAGATATCATTCCTAGAAATCATTCTTCCTCCCCCAGGGCTTTACATCTCCTCTCACAACCTTTACACAGCTTGGCATAATACTGAATAAATAAAACATGACCAGTTTATGAGGAACTGATGGTCTGAAGCCCTTGGCATGCCAGGTCAGCCAGGGACAGCGGGAAGGAGCGAGAAGATCATCCCTGTGCAGCGTTACTGAAAATTTTAATAAGAGCAAGGAAAGCCAGCACATCCCCACTTCTGATGGCATCTGTCTCAGCTGCTTTCTTGGGAGCCAGCTCAGATCTTTGGGATTCTAGTTTCTTGGGGGCCAGCTCAGATTTCTGGCATATATTTAGGCTGGGGGGACATCCCAGGGACATCTCCCCAAAGAATTTAATTACTCATACATAAAATGTTACCCCCTGGGCACAAAGCACCTTTCCAGCCTGGTCCACCCCCTGTTCCTGGAGATGGGCAGCGTGCCAGCTACGGGGACAGAAGGCTGGTGGAGCTGGTGGCCCCACATGGCATCCCTGGGGACAGCCTTGCGTGCCTGCCCAGGTCCCTGCTCCCAGGAGCAGCTTGTGTGCAGGTGTGCTCTGCTCCCAGCACTGCACCAACATCTGGCTGAGTGACACACCACAGCACTCAGGCATCCCTGCCTCGAGAAATCTCCTGGGAGCTGCATCAAAAATCCCCCTCTGCTGCGCAGTTGTAGCAGCCACCCCATCACACACAAGGCTGTGCACGATCAGCACGTGAATTCCAGAGGCTCAGATCATCCCTGTCCAATGCTTCCCAGCTCTGGAAGCAGTTAATGCACAAGGTGCCAGGAAATGGGGCTAAAAATACGCTGCATGTTTGCTCTGTAGAGCATGCCATGCTTTCTACACGGCTTTTTCAGCGGGATTCTTCAAAACAGCCCTTAAAGAACGTGGGATTGTTTTTTTTTCCCCCTGCACCTATTTCAACATCCCAAACAGAGCCACAGGCAATGGGTGGGCTCTCCCCTATCCTCCTGCAAGGCCAGTGTTCTCAGTTCTCTCAATTCTTCTGGTGGGTTTTGCAACATTTGGCTATTTTGAAACCAAGATAAATTTCCAGACCCATGTTTACAGCAAAAGGCTTGAAAGCACAGATCCTAAACCCCAGAAGGCCAACAGACACCACTCTAATTGCAATGTTATCCTAATTCCAACTATTTTAATTAAGCACTTGGATTGGCAATAGGATTGTGCTTTTTCCCCCTGTCTTTTGGAAACATTTCCAGAAATATGAATAGTCTCAACAGCTGGGCAGGAAAATCGGAAATCAAAAGTGTGCAGAAAATGCTAATTGAAATGGAACCAAATTGCAGAAAGCTCAGCATTTTCCATGCCATGCTTTCCTGTCTGGCTTGGCTGTTCTAAATTCACCTCTCCATGCTGCAGCAGGAGCTGGCTGCCAGCATCCTTGTGCTGAGACTTTGGGAAGAGAGGTTATTCCCTTTTCTTCCCTTTTCAAAGACACGGGTCAGAAAGTGCTTCCTGCATGGATCTGATGGCTGGGTACAACCATTTCCCTAAGCCAGCCTTGGAAGGGTTGCTGTTATCAATGGAGCAAAATAGCACTTGTTCCACAAAAAAACAGCCAGGAAACAGTTAATCCCAATTAGCTCAAACCAGCAGATACCGTTCTTTATATTTTGGCAGTTCTCGTTTTTTGAAGGAAAAAATATGTTTGTGTTCTTGGAGTCTGCCTGAACAATAAAATCAGATGCCAATTTTCTGGTCTAAATTAGGTGAAAGACCAGACTTTTTATCATATGTGTGTGTCTGTGTGTGCTGTTGGGTTACATGTTTATTTTACTCTTCTGTGTATTTACCAGGGAAATCACAGCCTGCCCTGCACATGGCTCAGCCTGGCAGAGGAACACTGAGGCTGGAAATTCAACCTGGCACCAGGAACACCCGAGGCACTATCAATTGCAGAAGGAGATATTGCCAAAAGATAAACATAATAAAGTCAGTCATTGTCAGCATATCAAGCTGAAGCCTTTCCAGGGTGGATGAATAAGGGGTTTAAACTTTTGCACTGGTTGAAGTGTTTTCACGTCCGATTTCAGTGGGAGCTGAAAGACATCCAAGCCCTGGGCTTCAAAGAGGCTAAAAATCAAAAGGATTAATGAGTGGTAAAATACCATGGGAAAAGAAGTGAAGCTGGCACATCCTCCATGGGACATTGTCCATTGTGAGCACACAGCCAAGGTGCAGGCAGCACTGGCCCCGTGAGAGGGGAGGCAAAGGAAAAGGCAAGGAAAATAAGCACGTTTTCAGCTCCATTCCACACGCTGTTCCCACCTGCTGGGGTCAGCCATGGGAGCCTGGCCAGGGGAGGACAATGCCATGTCACCACCTCTCTGTGGAGCAGGTCTTGGGCCCCGTGGACCCCGGCTGGCATGCCACAAGAGGGGCACAACCCAACCTGTGCGACCCACAAGAAGCCTCAAACACCCATATTTTGCCTTCCACATGTGAATGAGCTTCCCATATCTTGTTTCCATCATCCCCTCTCCTCAGATGTCACTAATTTCCAGGACAGGCGGGAGGATGCCAGACTCGCAGCCAGCGCAGACGCCGGCACGCAAGGGAGCAGCCATCCCTGCAGCAGAGCAGGAGATCCAGCAGAACCCAGGCAAAACAGGCCTGATTCTTCAGCCAAATCAGCCAGCAGCAGCTCTGCTCACAGCACCATGCTCCCCACCCAGAGCTCCTCCAAGCCCTCACCTCTGGCCATCCACGGATCTTGCTGGCCTCTGCTCGCGGCTCACTCAGCCAGGAGAGCACCTCGGGCACTGAATCTCAGGCTCTGAATCACTGGCACCCCTTTAACTCCCTTTAACTCCCTTTAACTCCCTTTAACTCCCTTTCCAAGCGTTTTCACAACACTAGAGGGAGACAGGATTCAAATCAGGCTTTGCAATCACAAATCCATATTTACCCATGACAGAAGCCATCCCGAAATCCTCGCAGAGCCCAGTGCTCCCAGGAGAAGGTGGGTGCCACCTCTGAGCACAGCCCATGGGCAGAGCAGACCCTTTGCAAAAGGGGATCTGATATTATTTCGGGGATTTCGCTCAAGAAATGCACATAAAGCAGACAAAAATTCAGCACAGGCTTAAATTGAAGCACATTTAAGAGCCTGCTGGCACGAGGGCTCAGGAAAGGATTGGGAGCCACACACCACATTACTTTTAATTGAGCTACTGTCTTCCCATATGGTTTTCCTTGGGGAGACCAGTGGCTGGCTTATGAGTTCAAGTAACAACACTGGTTAAAAGAGCATTCGAACAATTGTGGTTGGCAGCTCCCTGAATAATACGAATGTTATGGAGTGTCGGAAAATGTCGTATCATCAATTTTCTGGTTTCCTGCACTCATTGCTTTTGATCTCCACTAAAAGATTTATTGAATGGCTTTTGTTTTTACATTAACCTTTTCCAAATCACACCAATTGAGAGCTAGAGATTTTATTATTATTATTATTATTATTTTTTTTTTTTATTGTTTTTAATTTTTTTTTTAACATACAAATCTTTTTAAAGCTGAGGTTTTCCATTCATCCCAGCTTTTATTGTTTGAGGCAAAGGGCTGTTCTGGCAGGTTTATGAGATGGAGTCTGTTTTGCTGACAGATATGTCTGATAGATTGCTTGTCCGTGTTTTATTTTTGGAGCCATTGCTGTGTTATCTGCATTTGAAAAACAATTCCATTTGCTTAAAATTTAAATCAAATATATGGTAATATCAGCCTTGCTTACCACCAGATCTTATATCTCCCCTGTGGAGGCTCTTGAAGTGTAAGGCAGAAGAAAGTGATTCCTTCCCCCCCCACAATGGCCACATTCTGTCATTATTGCTCACAAATGAGAAATCATTTCCCCCCATGAACCATGTGATGTCTTGAAAGGTGAATATAAAGACACTTCTTGTGCTGCCTGGCTAACCCAGACATGCCATTGATGAGTGTGAAATTAAAACATTCCTCAAAAAATAAAGTTATAGCAGCCAGGACATTTGGCTTGGATGATTCCCTGCAGCAGTGAATTTTAGAGTGACCACAGCGTGCACAATTAGTGATGGATTGGATGGACTGGACGTGGAGGACTGTAAAGATTATTACCTTTAATTTGTCCCACATATTTAATCATTTGTAGCTTTTAAGCTCTGCCTTGGGATCACATCCCAAGAATTTGTTGTTGTTTAACAAGACCATTTCACTAATCTGTACCACACCAGAAGTTCAAGGTGGCTTAGAGAAATAAAACTGAGAATTTTTAGTGCCAAGGCTTCTATGCAAGAGAGCAAGCCAGTGAACCAGTGACCCACAGAGCATCCTGAGTTGGAAGGGACCCCCAAGGATCATGGAATCCTACCCTGTGCCTGAGAGTGTTGCTTCCTTCAGGTTTAAATGATACCTGTTATCATTCTGGGAGGTCTTACAAGCCCATTTTATTCTCTGTTAAAAGAAGAGGAAAACACATCTTTCATTTAAGTTGTATAAAACAGAGGTGCCTCCTGCAACACAGTGAGACCTTCAGTGGCTGTTGTGGAAAAAGAAAAAACAGAAAAAAGCCCAAACCAAACAAACAAACAAAAAAAGGAGCCCATTTTCTTCCACTGTTCTTTGCTTTCAGACAGCCCAATCATGTTAATTTTGATTTGCCAAGTTTGTTGTTTTTTGTTTTTTGGGTTTTTTTTGATGAGCCAAGTTCTCCCCCTCAAAGTCCATGTGTGACAGTGCTGATGAGCTTGGCCTTGCTGATTCTTCTTGAAATAACCTCCAGCCCCAAAATAACCCTGCACACACACCAGCACCACTTCCTGAGTGGGAATCGCAGGGATGGGACAGGCAATCTGGGCAGCTCAGGACTGAACAAGAACTGAGGCTGCTCCAATTTTCTATAAACACAGCTAAACAAGGCAGAGTCTCCCTCCTCTCCCTCTCAGCATTCTTGTTTCCCCCTCTCCTATCTCAGCTGAATTTTCCCACCAGCTTCCTGAAGACACTTGCCGATTTCACACCATAAACATCCTCCACTTTTATCTGGCCAACGCCCCCTACGCTTCAAGCCCTTCCTCCCAGCTCCTCCAGAGCTGCTCCTGTGCCTCCCCTGTCCTTAATATCTTAGCAATAAATGAAAAAAACACCTTTCCTCTGCCAGGTACTGGAATGCTCCAGGCATTTTTATTCCTTCCCTGCTGAGTGGTGAGCACAGGTCGCTCCACACCAGGGTTACCCAACAGATTTACAGAGGGTGGTGGAAGGACTTATTGCTGCCAAATCTAGGCTGGGAAGGGCATCACGCTCAGAGGGAGCTGATGTGGTTCTGGGGGTTGCTCTTGTGCTGTGAGGGTCCTTCCAGCCCCACATCAGTGGGGTCATTTGAGGAATGGGACTGTCCCCTGGTAGGAGGTCACAGCCACCATGTTCCCCAAAAGGAGCAGTCCCTCCCAGCCACATGCAGTCCTTGGATCACCTCTGCTGGGAATTCCCAGAGCTCAAGGCATGGCCAGCTGGAGGTGAGGGATGTTTGTGCTGACCACACAAGGTTTCCTAGAAGAAGAGTTGCCTGGAGAGCCAGCACTGATGGACACAGGGACGCATTTCTTTGGGAGACGCTGCTGCCAGCCAGGTAAGGTGCAACCTTCATGCTGCTTCTTCCTCCTCTGGAGAGCTTTAGCCACTGGTGCAGAGCACCCACGCCCTATCACGCCCTATTTTTCAGCTCTTTATTTTGGCACCCAGCAACACAGGAGCTCCCCAGAACTCCAACTGTGTACGACGCTTTATGGAGACGTGAAAGAACAAAAAAGAGAAAGGGCACATCTTCTACTGCAGGAAGCAGAGAATCATAGAATCACTTAGGCTGCAAAAGACCACTGGGTCCAACCATTAACCCAGCAGCAAACCATGTCCTCAAGTGCCACATCTACATGTCTTTCAAACCCCTCCAGGGATGGGGGCTGCACCTTTGCCCTGGGACAGCAGTGCCTGACAATCTGGTGAAGGAACTTTTCCTGATAACTTTTCCCTTTGTTCAGCTGGGATTGTCCTGATGTTGTCCTGGATGTGTCTTCTCCCAGCTTCTTGTGCCTCTCAGCCCCCTCACTCATGAACTCCCAGGGCACCTTTTTTTGTAATTTTTTTTTGGTTTTTGGCTCCCAGGGTCCATTTTCTGGGCACAGACAGGGCTATGGTGGCACATTAAGGGCTAATATGTGACTCAGCATTTGGGTGCTCTGGTGGCCTGGCAGGAGGACCTGCAGCAGGCAGAAAGGGCCTGATTTTTTGGAAAGAGCATCACGTGGAAGGCAGACACGCTCCAAACTGTTCAGCTCTGATTTAAGGAGAGGCTGAGTAACCTCAGCTTCTGCAAAAGTCTTTACAGAGGCATTTGGCGCTTCAGCAGGAGCTTTGGGAAGGTCTTCTGACACATGAGAAAGCAAAAGATCCTGCCAGGAAAACTAGGTTGAGGAGCAGCAAGGCTTATTTATGGAGAGCCTGCAAACGGGCTGTCTTTATTCCCCACAATCGTATCAGAGCCACCGATGGACAAATGCCGGGCTTCTGATGTAAAAATATGAATGCAAAAATTGCTTTGAGAACTTTATATTTTGTTTCAGCCACATTTGGCTAGTATCAGATGCAGCCAGGGATATAATACCCTGCCTCAGAGCAGCCAAAGATAACAGGCAAAGCTTTGCTAGAAAGGATGGCTATGAAAGATGAACGAGTGATGAGGAGGATACCACATCCTGCATTTAACCAGCAGCAGACAGGCACAAAATCCCTGTCCCCTCACCTGTCAACCACTGTCTCTGCCCTCAGGAAGATATATTTTTGACACCCTGGTATTCATAAGTAACTCTCACGCTTAGATGTCATTTGAGTGCATGTAGCATTGTCTTTTAACAAACTGGGCAGAAGCCAAGAGCATCCTTTGCTTGTTTGCCATTTTTGTATTTATAATCAGGGAGGCAGCAGCTTTTCTGACTGTTCACATAACATGAGAACTGGCAAGGAAAGCTTGATGGCTTTAGGTGCAGCACTCCTGCATTTACTACTGCAAATAAAGGACATTGTTGAGAAGGGCTTAGAGCCAGAAAGCCCCAGGATGCTGAACAAAGTACTGACAATTTTTGTGCTTTACCCTATTGTTTTTTTCTTCAAGGGAAAGGAGGGTGTTCTCTTGAGGCAGCATCTTAATCCACCTTGCACCACTACAAAAAACAGATTGGTGAACAGAAAAAAAAAACAGGAAGGGGGCTGGTTCCTGAATTCTAACATTTTTGCAGCATTAGAGCAAGATAAAGAAAATCTAAGTTGTCCTTGTTTAATATTCAAGAGATAACTTGAATAATTATGGAGACATTTAGGAGCCAGAACAGCTGCCTGCCCATTTTCCCATCATGGAATTTACGTGTACACTGCTGGAGGCTTCCTGAGCTTCAAATGTGATTTATTAAAGAGAAGTCATCACTTTCATCCATCTATGGCTCTTCCAAGCAAAGGACACTGACTCCATCCTAACCAGGGTCACCATCTCCCTCATGGCAGGGAAAAGCAAGACAACAGCTGGCATTTGTCAGTAAACCCAGCCAGAAACACAGAAAGTGTCAGAAATACAGAAAACTGTCAGAAACACCGTCCAACCCAGCTGGACAGGGAGCTCCAGGTGAACAGGAGCCACACACTGGATGAGCCTTGATCAGCTCACATCAATTCTGACAATTTTGTGCCTCTATCACATGAGCAAACAACTTCAAGGAGGGACTTGTAGGAGGACATCAAGAAACTCGTGCTCCCTGAGCTGCCAAAAGCAGCTTGGAGGTCACCTGGAGACCCACACTGACAGAGGAGAGGCTGCTCTCAGCCTCCCAGCACCACACCAGGGATGACAGCAATGTGAAACTCGGCCTCAAAGAGCCTCACAAGAAAAAAAACCAACTGTAAATTCTTTTTTTCCTCCAATAAATCTTTCCTTGCAGTGAGAATCACTGGAGAGTTCAGTTATTTTTTCCGATACGCAAAAGGCAGCTGCCCAGCCCAATGCCTGTGTAATATTTACAAGAACTAAACAAATGAGGGACGAAATTAAAGCTGAGCAGCCCCAGGAATGGGATGCAGGAATCCTTGGGAAAAACATGCTGCCACACATGGCACACCAGGAGAATCCTGCTAATGAAAAGAGAAGGAAAACCATCCATGGCAAAGTACTGAAGGCTCTACCACTTCAGCTTCAGTGCTATGTTCAGTACCTCATACATGCACCATACCTCAAGGGCTGGTTAAAAACAAGTTATTGACACCCTCAAACAGGCAAGCACAACTTTTTCAAGAAAACAGAAAGACTGGAACTAAAAAAAACTAAAAGGCTCTGGAAAGAGTCAACAGGTCGTGGATTAAAAAGAAACAAAGCCAGTCTGTATTTTCCAGCTTGACCTACAGGGCCAAAGCTTTCCAGGCCCTGCATGAACCAACTAAATCTATGCCTTGAGAATGCTCAGAGGTTGCATTTAATTTCTTTCAGGGATGGAAGATGCATCTTCAGATGATGTTGTCCATCAGAGCAGGAATGGTGGTGGATGTCTCTCCTTCATGGGTCCTGGGCTCCCACCCCAGCTCTGCAGATCAAGGGGGACCAGCTATCATCACAAGGCTGGTGAGTAAGAGGAATAGCAACACCAAGAGTCAGACTGACAGCAAAGACACCTTTCTCCTCCTCATGCCAACTTCATTGACTTTTCCAGATCATTCATGGCCCTCTTCACTTCTCAGTGAGTTACCAGCTCACACAACAACCCCACAAAATATGGAGACTTTGACATGGAGACTTTAACTTTTAATGGGGTCATTAACACCAGTGGGGCTGAAGATCCTCTGGCATCCTTTGGCACAGCAGATTTTGTTCCTCAATGCAAGCAGCTCATCCCTGCCTGACCCATCATTGCCTTCATGTCCTCCCAAAACATCCAAGCCCACCATGCTGAGAATATTTGTCCCAGTCCAGCTTTTTGGCTCCCAGCAGCTTTGCTGTATTATTAAAGTAACACCCTTTTGTCATCCATGCCCTAAACACCTCTCTGGAGCGCTTGTGAAAGGACTGAACACCCAAGCGCTTCTTCCAGGCAAGAAGACCTCGCCCTCCTCACAGAAGCTGGGCTGAGGAGGCTGATAATCATCTTGTGATCACAAATTACTTTTCACAAGGTCCATTTATGAGGTAACGGTTGGCATGCGGAAAGCATTTCATTTCGCCAGCAGCTCACTGAAAACGAACCATCGCGAACCCTAAAAAGAAACCCTGAATCAAAGGCTGCATTCTTCTCTCCCACAGTGACCCCTTTGTTTGGATCTGCCCAAAAGTTTCGTTGCGAAGGTCTGATACAGGAGCCTTATTAAATTGTGATTGAATGACGTGTCCGTGTAGCAGCCTGCTCTCTCTGCTGTTGATGTGGGCTGAATTTCTTACTTTTAAAACACACAAGCTTATGAAGTAGCTGTAATATCTTTTCCCATGATTTCTGGGGAAAGGAGGGTCTTTGCTCCTGCTCTAGCCATACCTGGACTGGCTCCAGAGGGTAACATTTTCATTAAAAGTGCATTAGGTGCACGGTTCACCACTCAGCCATCCTGACAAAGCCTTCACCTGGCTCAGAAGCCTTCATGGGCTCTGCTGAGAGCCCTTCATGGGCTCTCTTTCTGTAGGAAAGAGAATCACCCATCACTGGGTTGACTTTGAGCTGCTTTTACCACCACTTGGATCCAGTTTGTTCACACTGCTTCCACCTAACTCTGCGTTTGGGTATTTAGAAGAGGAAGCACAAGCTGGATCGTGGCTCAGGCCAGATAATGGCTGATTACTGGAGCAGCAGGGCTTAGAAAGGGTTAAACAGGAGAAATTCAAACCCAAAACCTCTCCATCATTTCCCACCAAGTGTGAGCTCTGAGCCACCAGCAAACTCACAGCAGAGACGCATCTTTCCCTTCAGATGACTCACTGTAAATAGTGCCTGGTGATTTACGCACAGAAAAATGCATTTAACACGGAAATGCACAAATTCATACGTTTTAAGGCCAGAGGAGCCGTCACAAATGTTCAGTCTGGCTCTCTGGAGAGTGCAGCCTCACCCAGCAGCTCCTGCCCGAAATGCACGGCTTCCATTGAGTGAAAGCATCCCCAGGGGAAGGCTTGAAATACTTTCTCCTAATATTTGTCAGGAGCAATGTTGTAAAAACAGAATCAAAGAGTCATAGAATGATTTTTGTTGGAAGGAACCTTGAAGATCATCCTGTTCTACCCTCTCCCATGGGCAGGGACACCTTCCACTATCCCAGGCTGCTCCAAGCCCCGTCCAACCTGGCCTTGGACACTTCCAGGGATCCAGGGGCAGCCACAGCTTCTCTGGGCACCCTGTGCCAGGGCTTCCCAGACACACAGGGAAGAATTTCTTCATAATATCCCATATAATTTGAAGCCATTCCCCCTTATCCTGTCCTTGTAAGAGCAACTCCATGCTCATTGAGTAGACAGCAGATCAAGCTACCCAGAGAGGTGGCAGAAACTTTGATGGGAATGTGGGTGATTTCTGGGAGATGCTGGCAGCCTTCTGGCTGAATCAGCAGGAATCCTCCATGGGACACATGTCCCAGGCTGGCTGCCTCACAACCCTGGGACCAAAGGCTTGGATCACAGAGGCACAGCCTCAAAACAGTCCAGCAGAGGCCATTTAAATCATGCCTTACAAAGTACAAATGCGTGTAAATATTTGTGCAAGATAAGATCGGCGAGTGGCCGAGCAATATTTCAAAGAGCCGAGCCAAGGGCAAACAACAATTTATATGTGCTGCTCCAGAAAAATAAAATCAGGAAATGCAGCAGTGTGTTTATGTTAGGGTAACATTTGCTCTGGAGTGGGTTTCTGTCAGTGGATGTCCCACACATGGGACAGGCAGTGGAAATACGAGGGCAGGGCATGAGAAGAGATTTATCTGAAGAGATCTCCTGAGGGACTCCTAATCAGCCAGCCACAGGACATCAAAAGGCTTTCAGGAAAGGTTGGTGGGTCTGTCAGATTGACATACACAGGCACAGGCAGCTGGTTGCTAGATTGTATTTTATTCAGAGCAAACAGTCAGAGAGCATGAGATAATCAGAGGTAATCCATCTTTCTTTATTCAGAAGACAAAGTATGTTATCTAAAGTAGCTGCAATACTTTCTGACAAGGATACATTTGAGATTTTCTCCTTTTAAATTAATGTTTTTCATTAATACTTATAGCCCAGAGTCACAACCCTGAGGGCACCACCAAAACCATCCTGAGCTGGAGGTTCAGAGGTGATGTCCCACCCTGTCTCCTTCTGCTGGCACAGAATGATGTGACACAAAAGCAGAATCTACTCACAGAGAAGCCAGAAGAAAATCTGCATAGTTTATAGGTGAGAAGAAGACACTACCAGTCTCTCAAATGGTTTAGCCCAGAGAAGGCATAGCAACTCCCAGCTTTTCATAAAACCCCCTGGGGGTGACCACGGGTGACAATGAAAATCAAGACTTTGTGCACCCCAATTGCATTTTTTTATCACAAACCAGCTTCTCTGCATCCCTTAATTGCTCTAACACTTTAACTACAGAAGTCAACAGAGCTTCTTCTGCCGCAGCCACCTCCATCCTCACGCAGGGAGCCAAACCCCCTGACCCTTCCCACCACCTGGTGGAAGCCATGCACTGACAGCAGGAGCTGGTGGGTAATCACAGTGCAATGATTTGAGCTTTCAGTTGTAGCCATCAGATGTGAAAACACCAGGATCCATGAGCTGGGCAAGGAATGAGAGAGTTGGGAGAGCCACTGTTGCTCCAACCACCAAACAGCTCCCTCCCTCCCTCCCTTCTTTCTCCAGATGCTTTGCATTTCCCCCTTTCTTCTGCCAGGTGTTTTTAGCATATCAATGCTAAAAATTTCAGCCTGTCCTAGGATTCCAGCCTGCTTTTAACTAAACTGCCACGGATCTGTCTCCATGGAAGATGTTTCTTGCCAGAAATAATTATCTAATTTGTAAGCATTTTACGATTTTTTGAGAGTCATAAAATACAATATTAGGAAACAAATGGGCAACGGAAAAGATCCCTTCTGGTAGCCAAAGTGACCATATAATTGATTTTTATGAACAGCATCTGAAGAAATGAGTCACAACCCATATGGCTGTTTTGGAATCCAGATATACATCGTGTTTTAAGCCTCTCAGAAGATTTATCCAAGTTTTTCACGTATAATCAGCGGTCATTAGACGAGGACATGAATCATTACGGCTCCTCAGGCTGAGCACATGTTTGAAGGGTGAAGGCTTCACACATTCTCGCTCTATAAATACCCATCCAAGGTTGTCCAGAGCATGAGCAGCTCAGATGGCAGAAAGTAAAAAGGTATCGCGGAACAAACTGCAGACTCATTACAGAGCCGAGGCCTCCTCCCCCCCGATGGGTGTAAATGTTATTAGCTTAGGACATGGTTCAAACTCCAGTTGAAGTCAGATGGAAAAACTTTACCTCTGAGTCGGGCTGTGTATCCTCTTTCTCCATGGCTTTAACCATTTTCTCATAGCTTGGCCCCAGCCGGTGATGAGGTTGGGTTACAAGTTTGCTCGCTCAGCTGTGATGCTACACAAATAACACCCACACAGTTCACATGTGCACACTTCCCATGCACAGCTGGGCTGTCCAGAGGTGCAGCAACATCCCTCCTGTGGGCCCACACTGGCACACCTCGCACACAACACACCAGCCTCACTCCTGGGTGCCTGGTGCAGCTCCTCCATCTCAGTCCACACTCCCTTCTTCAGTGCCAGAAGGTTCACATTCACCCAGGGTTGACACAGGAATGCATGCTGCATCTTCTGGAAGATGCTGAGAGCCCTGTTCGAGATGGCTCCAGACTTTTGCCTTCCAGCTGACCCAGCAGCAGTGTGAGAACTTTATTTACAATGACAGTAGATGCAACAGGTACAACTGGGCAGCTCTGCAAACATGATTGTTAAATTAAATCACATTCCAGCCCCAGGTGCTGGTCCACTAAACCCTTCCTCATGGCATGCAGCACTGGAACATTTATGTATCACACATTGTGCCAGTTTTCAAGGACTCCCAGAGACAAATGTGTCTCCCAGTACAAAACAGCCCTCTTGTTCCCATGGAAATCTCAGCCAAATAAATATTTTGCAAGCTCATTTGCTGCAGAAGAAGTAAGTCAGGGCTTATGCAGGATGCTTCAGGCACAGCACCTCCAGTGCATTTCTTTCATCCACCAGGCTTCCATGCAGCCATCACAGCTGCCCAGGAACACCTGAGGTGTTTGGCCAAAATTACACATTTTTACCTTTGACAGACTTTTAGATCCAGGAGGGAATGTTATGGTCCCATTCAGCTCCCTGTGAAACACAAACCAAACAGTCTCAGCTGATAATTTCTGCATCAAGCCCTGTGGCTTCCACTTGAACTGGCACCAGCCACATTCCCAATATTCTACAGCTACTCTGTTATGTACCTTACAGTTCCTGTGCTCCTCCAGGTACAGCCAAGGGGAAAAGGGACCTGCAGCCCCTCTTGTTGCCTTTTTACCCTGATGAATGAGGAAACCAACTGAGTGCCAACAGTGTTTTTAAAAGCTGTCTGGTCTCAGAGGCAAGTAAAGCCTCTGCATTCCTCAAGAACCCACGATGGGGTGGTGGGGAATAGACCAGGG
Source organism: Cyanistes caeruleus (assembly GCF_971803275.1). Classification (NCBI taxonomy): domain Eukaryota; kingdom Metazoa; phylum Chordata; class Aves; order Passeriformes; family Paridae; genus Cyanistes; species Cyanistes caeruleus. The sequence continues at coordinate 30,407,349 of NC_141709.1, read as the reverse complement.
TCCATAATCTGTTACACAGGTTTCACTCCACAACACCAGCACACACTCAAATCCTGCTCTAAAGGGAAGCTGAAGGATTAACATTGGCTCCCAGACCTCTCCTGTTGTAACAAAACTCCTGCCTGCAGCCTGACAGAGGCACTAACAGGGTCTTTGATGACGACTGCCAAGGGAAGGCTCCAAGACAGACGAAAATTTTGAGGTTAGAATTTGAAAGGCAGTCAATCTTAGCCTCATATTCGTGTTACAACACATGATAAACTATTCCAGAGGGAATTCTTACCAGGATGCTAAAAGAAATTTTATGAAGAACTAGTCATTCATCCAAAATGAGGATGAAAGGGTGACATGTTACCTAGGAGGAAACAAAGAAAGGCAATATTTTGCCCTCAATTTTATTGTGTTTCTAAGGCAGTTCAGTCAGATAAAATTTGGAAAGACATCTGAAGATGAAAAGGCCTGTACAAAAAAACAGATCCAGAGGATCATAATTTAAGGAAATATTATGCCAGTTGTAGCAAAAGTAGAAGTTTTCATATTTAAGTTATTTCATATTATGAAAGATACCAAGACTAGAATTCTTCCACCAGGAGATTTCCCAGATTTCCCACCCACATAGAGTCTGAAATCTCTCTATAAGGAGTTGTTCCCTACTTCATAGATCAAAGCAACAGTCCCCATGCTGGCAGCCCAGCTAGAAATAGGGCTGACATGCACTTTTGCATCTTTAGTCTTGACTTCAGTAGATCTGCAAGTCTTTCTGAGCACATGGAGGATGATTTTACTCCTTGGATGTTGGGGGTATCTATGTGGTTGGTTGCCCAGTTATCAGAGACGATTAAATCATCTCCAGCACGGCTCAGTGCTGATGTGGGGCTGGGGGATCTGTCCCCTCTGGTGAAACAGGAATCTCTGTGGTGCCAAGGACCCAGGAGAACACAGCCAAACCCAGGCTCATGGCCTTGGAAAGGCTCCCATGCCAAGAACAACAGTAAATAACCTGCTCTCCAGCAAGAAGCATGAGCATTTCCAAGCTTAGCTGGGGCCTCTTCCCTCTTTTTTTCTTCTCTCTTTTTTTTTTTTTTTTTTTTAGCCTGAGAAAAGTCAAAACACTTTGGGATGCCTTGAAAATACAAAACAGCAAGTGCTGCTGAAGGGGATATTTGCAAGGAGCCCTGCCATGACCTCAGCTTTTAAATCATTTCAATCAGAACGACTCAGAAGTCATGCCAATGGCAAATTATCCCCATGCAACACAAGAAAGGAAGCTAATCCCCGCTCCTTGATGATAATTGGCACAATGAGAAACACCTTTCTGACATGATTTAGCTCCCAGCCAAAACGCAGGCTGTCTCAGGAGAAAGCCTCTTCCAAGGAGCAGATGATGACAAAGTCTTGAGTGGTGCCTTGCCCCGCACCGGAGGTGTTCAGCGAAACAGAACACCTGGCCCTCCTGGCTCATCTCTGCAGCTGGCCACCAGCCATGGCCCACCTCCCCATGGTTTTGGACACAGGGAGGAATTCCTTCTCCTTCCCACTGGCCAGACAAACTTGATTTTCCAGCTATTTCACAGAGGAAATAATCCCCCAGGTGATTATGTGCTGTGAGGGTCTGTGCAGGGACTCAGCCCTCGTGGCTTTTAGTGGAGCCGACTTCACAGGAAGATTTTTAGTGGGGGGAAAAAATAATTCTTAATTAATGTGACAGGGAATAGATGTGGTGGTGAAACTCCAGGCAGATGCAGGTTTTAGTCCCAGGTGAGTTTCCATGCACCTACCCTCATGCCCAGGCCTGAACTGGCTCTTTTTAGGGGAAAAGAAATAACATTTTCCGTGTAACTCAGAGGGGTGGACTGAAGTTTTGTCACAGGCACCCACAAGATGACAGGTGGAGGTTTCAACCAGAGTGCTGCCAAGGAATACTGGAGAGAGGATTACAACAAAACAGAACCACCTCAACCTCAAAATCTCATTGCTGCTGTTTCCCAGATGGTTTGAGTCTGAGAATCAAGAGCTCCTTCAGCCCCTTCCAGCCATGCCCCAAGGTATGGGGCAGGGAGTGATGCAATTCCACTCCGGTGACTTGATCACCTCTAACCCCTTAAATTGGTCAAGAACAGCAGAACCAGAGGCTTAAAAAGGTCCTGGAAAGATCTGGGAATGCTCTTTTTCATGTGCAAAAAGCCCCAGGTGATGATGCAACCCACCACACGTATCACCTGCTCCCAAAGGCAGAGAAAGGGATGCATCTTTAGCCCTGTTTTCCCAGCATAAGCAATGAGCAGGGAGCATTTACACAGAAATTTAGAAAACAAAAAACTCCCCCAAACTTCAGTGGTTGCTGTTCAGAACCAGTTCTCCTCTGGGAGAGATAAGATGAGAAAGCACAAATCACTTGTGACAGATGACAAGGTTGGTGGGGAACGCACTAATGGGAAGCACACACATCCCAGGAGGATGAAAGCAGGATAAAACCTTATTAAAAAAAACCCAAAACAACTGTATGTCTTATTGGGTTGCTCACTGTGGTTCCTTTTACAAAATATACATTCATTTAAAGGCAAATTTTGATTTCTGCTATGAGCCCAGTATTACACCAGTGATGTGAACTGGCATTAAAGGTACAGTAAGTCTGTGTACACCCACACGTAGATTGGACCCAGATTTATACAGCCCAGAAAAGAGAAGGCTCCAGGGAGACCTTAGAGCCTCTTCTTAGACCCTAAAGAGGCTCCAGAAGAGCTGGAGAAAGACTTGGACAAAGGCACGGAGTGACAGGACACGGGGGAGTGGCTTCACTGACACGGGGCAGGGTTAGATGGGACACTGGGGGAAATTCTGCCCTTTGAGAGTGGCAAGACCCTGGCATAGGGTGCCCAGAGGAGCTGTGGCTGCCCCATCCCTGGAAGTGTCCAAGGCCAGGCTCAGTGGGCTTGGAGTGACCTGGGATAGAGGAAGGTGTCCTGCCCATGGCAGGGGGTAGAACTGGATGATCTTTAAGGTTCCTTCCAACCCAAACCATTTTGTGATTTACTGTTTGTGTCTTGTGACATAAATACCCCCAGTACCTGCTCCCAGGATGTGCAGGCATCCCATCAGGCTCAAAAACCTATCAAGGAATACTGCACGGAGAAAATTGCACTCCAGTCCTTAATCGTTTAAAGGACTGATTTGATTCCTGAGATGCAGCCCGCTGCTTTCTAACAGCACACACTGCTTTTATGAGATGGTTCAGAGGAAAACACCCAGAACACTTATCAGCTGAAACCACAGGTAGCACACAGGGAAGCAGATTAAGGGAATAACATGTTTTCCACAGGCAGCCATGCCCCATGCACACGTGGAAAGCCCAGGGGACAGCTAACCCCGAGTGCAGCTGTTGGGTTTAGTGCCCACGGAAAGATTTATCTCTAGCTCTCAAACAGGCAGGAGTTTGGTAGTGATTCAAGGAAAACAGTAGTGGATCCCCTTTCATTTAGCATCCTGAGGAAGTCTGGGCAGAGGATAAGTTTTAGCATGAAACAGCCACAGGTAGGAGCTGCTAATTTCTTGAATGAAGCTCAGCCCATGGGAGGTCAGCAGCAAACGTTGCCTGTCACCCCCTCCATAGCACATGCAAACCAGCTCAGAGCGCTCAGGAGGACACCAGAACCAAAAGGATTTTGTGTCATTGGACTCAGGAGGTGATGGATCCACCTTCCACTCTGGGAATTGGAGTTTAGAGGACATAAACAGCTTTTAAGAAGGGTCTTGACCAATTTATGAAAAGAGATCCAAGATGTGGACTTCTCCAACAGCACAGGACACTGACCCACCACATCTCTCAATCCAAACATCCAAACATTTGTGCTACTCACAGCAAAACATTTTTGGGTTAGATATTTGCTGGACCAGCTGCAAACTGTCATCCTAAACAGTTTTCTGCGATCCCAGCTATAGCATGTTGCTCATTTTCATTACATCCTGGTTTTCCATCTCTGGGTGTGCCTTACCAGGGTGAAATCTGACTCTGCCACTTAATTAATACCATAACTGCAGACTGTGACTGCCTGCCCTGTGCCGAGCACCATCCCCACGCTCCGAGGTATTTGTTGCCGCGACAAGGGAATACAAAGCTTTACACGCAGGAGATGGAAAAGGTTAAAGTCAATATTTTGGCTGGTGGAAATATTTATGGAAAGAACCCGTGAATTAGTGAGCTGCATTCATTCCACTGACATTTCCTAACTGCGTTAACCTTTTATATTTCTTGTGGTTGGCTCCTGTTTAATATGTTCTAATTATATGAGAACCAGGAAGCAAATGAATGGCTGAGATTAAACAACAGCCGTAAATACTGCAGGACAGATTCTCAGCACTGAGCCTGTAGATTTAAGCCTCTGAGTTCAATGCTGAGCAGATGAGACACATAAGGCCATCAGACGCATGTGCAGAGCTCAGAATTTCTTGCCCACTCACTCATTTGAGGGCAGAACTTGTCCCTTTGATGGCACCGCGCTGATGTTTCATCGCGCGTGGAGCGAAGCTCATCAGTTCAGCCGGAGAGGGTTCACAAAGGACAAATAACTTCTGCAAAAATCACCATTTCCTCTGGCCTTCCTACCATGAGAAAGGCAGGAAAGGAAAAAAAGGATTCAAAAGGATTCAGTAAAGATGGGCAGATACTCTCAGAGGCTCCAGCCAGCCCTCAGCACTAACCAGGTAAAGCTGGATGCACTGAGTGCAGTGACAGCAGTTCCACCCCACACGCGAGCGGGCAGTCCCTCAGCAGAGACTCACCAGCACAGCAACATCTGTCACAAAACACACAGGATCAGAAAAACTTTCTCCCAGCAGAACCTGACATCACAGGCAAACGCAGAGAGTTGCAAAACTCAGCTGCACACGGGGAAGATGTCAACAATCTGTCCCAGTTCTGCCCGACGCACGGAAATGCCAGATGGCCACTGCTGCTCGCCACCTGGGAAGGGGATGGAGCAGGTTCCCGTGTGCAAGTTGTCCCTTTGAACAGAATACAGCTGAAGCTGGTGACCAAGGGAGCACCAGCAATTTGCTGACACAGCCACAAACTCACACAGTTAAAGCTGGCCAGAGATGCTGGACCTGTGGAGCAATTGCACGTCCGCTGGAGAAATACTTCAGAGGGAGATGTTCGACCATCTCACCTCTGCTTTGGGGGTTGAGAATGGCAACACCAGCTCCACCAGCACCCACACATGGCCAGGGTGCTCTCAATCTGCAGTGCTGACCCCACTGCCACCCACACCAGTTTCCTTTTGCCCACCGTGGGACAGAATGGCTCTGATGGGATTAAATGCTCTCCTTTTCATCAACCAGCCTCCTGCCTCCTCACAGACAAAGCAACAAGGGCATCATCTTTCATCTCTTCAGGCTGTGTAATGTCCTCCTAGCTCCTGGCTCCCCTCTCTATCCATGGTCCATAGGATTGCTCCATATTCCTGACTGTTGTCCTGTATCACAGCTTCTGATACGATGCAGCATCAAAGGGACTCATGCATGTGGTTGCAATTAAATCCATGCTCAAACACTTTGCTGAGCCCAGGCACTCACTGAACTGCAGTTGTTCCAGAGGTATGGACTGTCTTGCCCCATAAGATGCCTCACACAGACAATTTGACCCCAGTTGGCCTTATCTACTCCACTAAAATAAAAATAAATATCTGGGAGTAATAATAATAAACGGTGTCACTCTGGTAAAAAATTATTTCTTTTGTGTTTCCAAGAACGGTACACAACCTTCAAGGAAGGATGTTGCTGTCTCCTACCATCAACAATGCCAAAAATAAACAGAAATTAAGTTAAAGAGTCATGTTTCAAGAGGTACAAATTCAACCACTGCAAATATTTTGTGTGGATGTAGCATAGTTTAGACTCCAATGTGTTTCCTTATGGTCTATCTACTTCCTCTAAAAATATCAACTATGGTGACTCCAGCTAAGCCTAACACAGAAGAGCAATTCAACAAACATCTCCATTCTGCTGCTGTTTAGAGAGCAAAAGGAATCTTAGTGGTTCTGTAAGGGATTTTTGAGAGCAAATCTCTCAGCTGATCTGTTAAAAATCCCAGTGTTTGTCTTGCACAGCACTAGCAGAATCTGTTCATAGCCCAGACAGCCTCTGCTTTATTTTCGATTACTTTGATATCCTCCTCATGCACTTAAAAAAAATAAAAAAATTAAAATGTTATTTGATACAGTGATCCTCAGTAGTTTTTGTACATCTGGGAGAGCCTCTGTCCCTCACCACAGTTTGCCCATTTATAAAGCTGGTGTCATTTGAGACATGAAAGGCTTAATGCTTTAACACACTGGGATAAATAGTGTTACATTAGCACAGGTGCAAAAAGCTTTCTAATTATTATTAATTTAATAATACAGTGCTGCTGGCACATGCTAATTAGATGCACGTTGTCCTACAGGAGGGGAACAACACCAGGAATTTCCACAGCTGTCAGCTGCTGTCTTCTCCCAATTGCTATGGAAAGAAAACAAACCATGAAGGCAATTCATAATTATTACAAACACTCCCTAACCTAAACCACGTTGACATTTCCAAATCAGAGCTGCTTGCTTGCTCTTGTCTGTGGTGTCAGAAAGGGATCAGAGCCAGCTGAAAAGAACAACCAGCTATCAGATAATTCGAGGGCCAAGCAAGTAGTTTGGTTTTAACAAGCTATTTCAGCGTGCAGGAAGTGCTTCTCCCTTCCTTCTGACCAACCCATCCCACCTCATACCCCATCATGTGCATCTTAGCATAAGATATTTGACTTCCAGTATTTTCTGGACTTTTCCTGCTAGGTTAGTGCTGCCCTGTTTGGAAAAGGCTTTGCTGTTGCTATCCATTGGGATTCCTCCCCCCCAGCTAGAAAAAAGGAAGGAGAGCTGCAGTTTCCCCTGCCTGCTGCTGAGTCCCTCAGGGTTTTTCTCATAAATTCATTCCAAGAACATGGCTTAAGCTCTTAAGTGATATTCAAAGCCCTCAGCATGAGGTTTATGGCTTTCAGCGTCTGCTGAGAATATAGTTATAGCTGACAAGTTCTGAGGCAGGTATTTGGATGCTTTTCCACAAATACATCCCTATAAAACAGATCTCAACTCTGACATTGACCAAGACTTAATTTAAAGTGGTTTAGTAGAAGCAGCTGAGAGATGAAAAAATAAAAAGGTCTACATGCAGAGAGAAGCCTACAGGGCTGAATCTGCAGCTGAATGCCTCTCTGGCAGAGCCAGGACTCTCTGACTCTCCTTTGAACTGTGTATCACTCACTGATTTTGATTTTCTAAATTTAAATTGCCATTTCTACCATAAAAGAGAGGAAATCCCTGTTTGCTATTTCTCTCCTATTACAATTTCATTTAGATTTTATTGCAGTAATTTGGGTTTTGATTTGGGGTGTTTCCTGAATGAATTCTTTGTCTTCTGTGAAAGCCCCCAGAGCACAGGAGGAGCTCAGGGTGACCAAGAGGCTCTCCCAGGGGACCCACATCCCCCTGCATGTTGCACCCTTGATGGATAAACCTTGTGCAGGTTTATCCTTTGGCTTGTGCAGAGCCAGGAGGCTGCCAGGGCCAACCTGTGCCAGTCCTAAAATTGGGGTGACCCCATTTGTCACCCCCATCAAAGGGCACTGCAGAGGACTCCTCAAAGTCAGCAGCATGAGAGGGAACCAGAGCAGTGTGTCTTGAGAGAAATCAAGTCCAAGCAAGGACTGGTGTTTACTCACACATTCCCAACCCTCCCTTCTGCAGAGAGATAAAATGATCTGCAAAAGAAGCCCAAGCTCCCCCAGAACCTTTTTGGCTAAAGTGTAATTCTAAAGCCCAGGTAGTGGACCCTGATTTAAAACAAGATACTCATAATCTTCAAACCATTGTTGAATTTGGGGACAGCAAGGGTCATAGAATGGTTTGGGTTGGATGGGAACTTAAAAATCATCTCACTCCACCCCTCTGCCATGAGCAGAGACACCTTCCACTAGATCAAGTGGCTCAGAGCTCCATCTAGCCTGGCTTTTTAGATGCAGTGAGTCATTCCAAAATCAGATACACTTTGTACCGAGGTGCTCTGAGAAATGCCAAGAAGCACCAGAGTCCTTGTGCATGGGGACTGATGGAGCCTCCCAGCCTTGAAGAGATGATGGCTTGATCAGCAGGGAATGCCAGCCTGGGAGTCATTGATGCAAACATTCATTGAGGCAAAAATTTATGGGCATTTTCCAATCAGCACAATACCCTTAATTCTCCTGCACACCACCAAGCGTGCACGCTGAAAAGCAAAATAAACTGCCTCATCCCAAAAATTTCCTTTCTTTTGTACTGCACTGGGAAGTTTGAAACATCATGTTCAAGACCTCCCATGAGTGTGAGGTGTGCTGAGAAAGGCCATTTCTTCCCCACAGGCTGATTCCCACTTTGAACCAAAACCAAAATGTAACACACTTTAGCTAGGAAATCGGATATGGACACTCTGCTCACACATTTACTGGGTCTCCACATGAGCATTCAAGCTTCACTTTCCAGCCAAGACCAGGTGGGAAAGTCTTGCTATTAAAACACTAACAGGAAGCTGTGGGGTCATTCAACATCCCTACCCTCAAATAAAAGCTCCTCTTCCACTGACATGTAGCTGAGGGCTCTTGCTTGTCTTTCCCAAACCACAAAACTGGCCTGGATGTTAATTGGAAATGGAAAATGTACCCAAATGTGACGACAGTCTATTAAAAAATAAAATAACCTAATGTAGTAAACTCTTTCTAAGTACAAGAACCGCATGGTATAAACACTGTGGGCACTCATAAACCTTCACTTGGTTTTAACAGCTTTTCTTCCAGCCTAGTTTACCCACAGCAAAGGGGTTTTTTTTAGTTCATTGTGATCACAGTGAAACATCTTTCTTTAACATTTCCAAAAATTAAAAATAAAATAAAAATAAAATAAAAAGTTTCTCATAACATTCCTTCAAAAACTTTCCTTACCCAGGGTGATGTGGTGCCTCTGGGAGCCCAAAAATCTTCTTTGCATGAGCCAGGGTTCATCTCCAACAATGTGGCAGATGCTGTCCTGCATCCTGGGAAATAAGGTGAGGAACAGCTGAAGCATCAGTGCTGCAGTTCCCAAAGGCCAGCAGGCAGTGCCTCTAGAGTGAGTCTGGGGAGAAGAAAGTGATATTCCTGAAGAAAATTTGTATCAGAACTGTGTCCTGCCTCGACATTGACTTTTCTTTACCTGCCATATGAGTCAAAAATTCACACCACTAAGAAATGTTGCTGATCTTTTTAACCCTGGTTTAAACACCAGCATCAAACAAATAAAGTTCAGCCACAGTTTGTTGGACTGAAGGATTTATATCTTCTGTTTAATATGGGAATGTTTATAACTGGAACATAACTGGTAGAGAAGAGCCCCTTCATTTCAGTGTTTCACATCACCTGCTCGTGCTGGGCCAAACAACCCTTCCTAAATCAAAATATGCCAGGAGTAAAAGAGAGAGAAATGATGCTGAGCAGCATTCTCCTGTCAGAGAGGGATCATTTTGGGGTAGGATAATTAATCATCCCTTGTCTAAATGTACTCTCTCTTAAAGGGTTTCCTTCTCCTCAGTGGGTCCGAAATGCCAGTGCAATATTATCATTCTGTCTTTGCGTTTGAAATACCAGCTACAGCGTTGATGAAACAGACCTTTATTGAACTTCAAAGGCCCATAATTACATATCCTCTCCTTGAGTTTTGATATTTTAATATTCAGCTGGTGAAATTATTATCTATTCCAGCCACAAAGCGTTTATTTATTTTGCTAGCTTTATCTCTGTTATTTCTGCGGTGGCAAGAGGCTGAGGAAGAAGCCCCCCTGCTTATTGGCAGCAGCAGAAAGTGGGAATTGAATGTACCAGGACTTTTATCTCCAGCAGCTGAAGAACGAAGCGTTTGAACTCCTCCTCAAGCCCTCAGAAACCTCTCCCTGCAGCCAGTTCCTCTCGTTTATGCTTTTCAAGAGCCAGCCAAATTTCCTAATATAGGTTTCCCTGTGCCATGAGGGAGCACAGGAGTCAAGGAGACACCAGTCAGCACTAATGATGGCATGAATATTTCATCTGAAAAAGGCACTCTGTTTTTTTGGAAGCTGCAAAAAGGAATTTTTTTCTTGCGTTTTTCCTCAGCTCCAGCCTCACCAAGGTGGAAGAACGTGCAGGGGCAAAAATATTTTATGTATACATCCAGCCCGAACATAAATACACACAGGTAGAGCACAGCTCCCTTGCTGGCTGACAAAACAAGGTGGTGTTTCATGGCTCTGCATCCCTCCCTCACCAGAGAAAGCCCCTGTGAATATTCTGTGCCCTTCTTCTCAGCAACAGGACTGAGCTGCAAAATTCAGAGTAAAACTCGGATTTTCCAAGCTCAGCTCGCAGACCTGGCCCAAACCTCCAACGAAACTAAGGGAAAAATGTGTTTACATCACCGAGAGATTTCAAAATTTGGTAACCCCCCAGATATTTTGAGAGATCTGTGCACCTCATTGAGACAGAGCTGTAGCCAGGAGGTGCTGGAAATCACACCGGAATGATGTTATCGAGACATTGCAGGGCCATTTCTGAACTAAATCCCCTCAGATGCGCCTGGATCTCTCTCCTGGTGAAAAAGGATGAAGGTTGATCCTGTGCAGACTTTTCTCAGGAGTCCTCACAAGCCTTCCCTCTCTCCATTGGGTCATTTCCAAACAATCCTGAAATCAAACTTGTGTTAGATGAGCCCAACATCAGCATATGGCTTTCATCAGGTGATTCCCATGCTCTTCAGGAATGACTTAATTGCCCTTCACAGCAGCCCCTGATGGGATTCAGCACCTTTTGCTCTGCCTTGACAAGCTGGAAACTGAGAAAAAGGGTCTCTGTCACCTTTCCAGACTTGCAATGTGAAACAGCAGAAGTCATAGAAATGCCATTGAGAGGCCTGAGCTCCTTGTCTCACACTTCCTGGGACAGGCTTCCCAAAACCCAGCCCCATTAAGAAAGCATTTCCCCACAAGGGAGACAGGAAAAGCTAGCCAGTTGGAGTAGGACGGAATTTGAACATCAACAACTCGAACAAAACATCAAGATGTTCCATAAAAATGCAATCCTTCCCTTACAAAAAAAAAAAAAAAATTATTTAAAAAATGAAATGATGGATGATTACCATGGGTTTTCCCACCATTTAAGCTGAAGAATTCCTTGCTGCAACATATGGGGTGGGTGTCCAGGCCAGAAACCCTTCTCCTTCATCCCTCCAGTCCAAGCTGATGATAAGGGGGGGTTATTGAGGAAGAGGTTGGAAGACTCTGGGAGAGGTGCAGGTTTCCTACCCCCAGCCTCACACTGGCTCTGAGTGTGGCTGTGTTTGTCACTTCTGGACATCTCCTGAGAGGATTGGGCTTGCCAGGGAACACTGGTGAACATGGCCATGTCCCCTTCCTATGGAGCCATGCTGTCTGGGACAGGGAACCTTCCAGAAGCAGAGGCAAAAGGCCAGAAGCTGCTCCCTGAGCAGCAGACAGGGCCCATGGTGCACAGCTCAGTGACAGGAGGCATCCAAGTCCAGACTATTCAATGCTCCAAACCTCAGCCTTACACCTCCAACCCCCCCACCCCCTGCCAAGCGTCTCATTTTTCTTTTGCCATCATTTACCCAGCATTTCCCAGCCCCTGGGGAGTATATTCCTGGTCAGCTGCAGGAGTCTGCTGTCTCTTTCCAGGATTAACTTGTTTATTTTCTTACATGGGCCTTTGGGAAAGCTAAGATCCTGTTTATGTCACGCTCAGCGTTACCATATTCCAGAAACTTTAATGTCTGGGGGGGAAAAAAAAAAAAAAGGCATCCATTCACCAAAGGCATCATCTGGGAGAATGGGGACATTATTGAAGCTGAGAGGTAACAAGGAGCCAAAGCTCCTCTTCATTGAGCAATGGCTTGGCTTGGTTCTCCAGCTCACAGGGATGCTCAGCTCAGGAAAGGCAAAAAATCCTCTTAAAGCCAAACTGGGTAATTACATATTTACCAGGAATTTGGGAAGAAGGATCAGGCGGAACTTCATAGGGCACATTCTTTTTTTGCAGTGAAAGAACTTGGTTTCTAGTAGTACTACAAAATCTTGGGGGGTTTATTTGCAAATTTTCATACAAAAATGACTTTGTATTCGGAAATGTTAACGCCTGAATTTCAGCCCCTGAAAAGATGCAAAGGAAATGGAAATCTAAACGAGTAGCATATGCCATCCCCTTGGCTCCACCAAGGAAAATATTTGGCTTCCACTTACAGCTACCCCAATCAAAAAGAAGTTTGGGTTGCAGGAATGTAAGTCAAAGTGAATGTTAAATTTACTTTAGATATTTGTTAATTAGCCAGCAAATGAATCACCCCCGTGGACTGGCATGGTCCACACAATTTTTAAGCAAACACTGTCAAGTTTAACTGTGGCCTTGGAGTTGACTAAGCAGAAACATTCCAAAATGGCATTATTAATAAGATTTTCTTATATTATTAAAAAACATGATGATTAAAATACCATGGTGGATATTTACAGGCAGGGAAATAGGAGGGAGACTCAGTAGGTGTTTATTAAATCCACTTCCACTCCAGCCTGAGTGTCCTCTCCCTTCCCCTGCAAGCAAAAACCCTCTTTTACCTGGCATTTATCCCTGTGGGTACTCGTTATTGCAGCCTGGTCAGCATGATTTGTTGGCTTAATCAATATTGAGGTTAAACACTAATTTCTTTTAGCAGGCAGGAGCTCTGTCACCCTTCTCAGTGTGTCATGCGAGCACATTTGGGGACCAAAATATTTTCCTGGAGTGTTTAAGGAACATTTCTGGGGCTGTGCCTCAGTGGGGACTGGAATAATGCTTAGAGCTGCTGGGTTGGTAGCACACACAAATCTTGGCCACTCAGTCTTCCTCCTGAAGTTGCTGACACCTTAGAAATGGCTTTTGTAGGTGCAGGACTGAGGAACCACTGTGGCCTCAGTTCCTCATCCCACATGGCTTCTGTGCTGGGTTTTCCCCCCCAGTGAGCAGCCAAACATCCCAAATGAAGCTATAGGGGATCTGGATTTTCTGTTGACACTGGGACCCTGGTAAACTTTCTTCCATCTGAGACTCAAGTGGCCCAAGACCTTCAGAAAAGGATATGACTTTTTTCTTTCTTTTTTTTTTTCTTCACTTCCTTTGAGCCTAGGCCAAAAGCCAAAGTCATAAATGGAAACAGTTATTCTGGGCTCAATATCACCTTTTGTGCAATGACAAAAATAATGTGTTGTTGAACTGTTTGGCACAGCTGCCCCAGCATGTGACAAGAAGCTAATTGCTTTTGAAGCCAAATCCACTCGAGAAAACAAGAATCCAACTTATAGCAACTCATATTTTGCCAGTTTTTCTGCTCCAAATGCATATTCTCTTCCGTTTTTCCTCTCTCTCGTGACATCCTTCCCTTCTTTTTTTAAGTACTCGTGCAGAGTTTGCAGCTGAACTTGCAGACAGTCTCTGCTGCCCCTCTCTCAGCCTTGCTCAACCCGTGATAACCAAATCTGTCCTGCAGAGCTGAGCTCTTTTTCCACCATCACACAGCACATTAATTCACTCAACACATTTGTTTGCAGCTGTCTTCCATCACCAACCCCACACCCAGCTGGCTCCTCATGGCAGAGGGAGAAGTTAATTTTCCACTAATGAAGGTATAAAGCAGGTAATTCTTTCTGTCCTCTGGTCCTGCCTCTCAGGAAATTTTGCTTTGTTTTACTGGGAAAACAAAAAGTGCAATAAAATGCTTGAGCTGCTGGTTTTGGTCATGAGGTGGGTGAGCCTCTTCAGGGAAGGAGCAGATTTCAGATTTTTAATCAAGTTTAGCCAAATCAAACACTGTCTTCATAACACAATCTGGTCATTCCTGCAGATGTGTGGTTCTTCTAGGGAAGGCACAGCTATGGATTTATTAGGAATTATTATGTGGCTTCTTCTATTGCTCCCCCCAAACCATTCCCTTGTTTGTTTTCACATACAAATGCAAAAGAAAAACGACAACAACATCGAAAACCACAAAACAAACCCAAACAAAACCCCAATAAATGAACAGTCAACAAAATCTTGGACTCAGAGGTTTGCAAAAAGATTTGCTTTAAGTGATTTCTCCAAATCTGAGGTTCCAAAGACAGCGTGGAGTTTTCTGCCCCATGAAATTTTCTTTGCACCTGATATTTGGGAGGCATTTTCCTTTTTTTCTCCCTCACTCTTCAGTTCTTAGTGCTAATGTCAAACACGAGCAGTAGCTTTGAAGCTTTTTCCAAATGAAAATGCCAGAAGAGTCCTGGTTTTCCAGCCAGCCTGCCAACTCCAGCAATCATTAATTTTATGCGCTAATTTTAAAGTTGATTAGTTTTGTGTCTCTGACTTCAAAGGCAAATCCAGTGTAAAACCTGAAATCTACTTAAAATGTAGAAATAATTTTTGTAAAAATGTCTTTCTTGTGAAAAAAATCCATTATTTTTATTTAAAGGAACAAGTTTCCTTCCGACAGCCTGCATGAATGTTACTGAAGATCTCCATACCAAATATTTGGTTTATTCCAAAGAAGCCTTAAAAAAATTTAGAAGGGTTAAATAAATCAGACTGAAAGTGTTTTCATTTGTTCCACTGGTGGCACTGTGGATGTTTTTAGTGAAGTGTGCGTGTAACATATGTGCAGAGAAATTATGTTTTGCAGTTACAAAACACTATTCATTAGATTAAATAAAATGACAGAGATTTTGGTCTGGTTCTGCCCTCAGATATTACACAGTCACTTGACTGGAGTACAATTTTGACTATTTTCCCAGCTCATCAGCATATTAAAACCAGCTGTGCCTCTCAATAAATTGTTTCAGCAGAACCCACTGAAAATATCCGTATTTTCCTTCCTCCCAGCCCAACAAATGAAACTCAGGGGTCATTATGGTAATTTTAATTATGTTTTGGTAGGGATGGCCTTCACTGAAATCTGTAGTTCCATAAACAACATGCTTCTTCTGTCATATTAGATTTCTTTATTTCAATTGTAAAGTCACAAAACCATGTGCTTCCTATTTTAGCTCCTGGACCCCCTGCTAAATTTATACACTTGAAGGAGTGGTAGCACAGGGAGAGCAGCAGCCAGGAGTGTCCAGGGCCTTATTCCTGCTTGTGAAAAGATGTTTATTCATTCTGCAAACAACAAAAAGAGGAAAGAAAAGAAAATAAGGAAAAAGCCCCTCAAAAAAAAAAACAGAGGGGGGTTAAAAAAAATGAAAAAAACCCCAAAAAACCAATGCAGAACCCAACAAACTGGGAGCAAAGCGAGGCGGGTGCAGAGGCAAAGCCCCAGAGTGACAGAGGTTTGTAAATGTGTAACAACTGCCGGAGCCGTGAGCTCGTACACGGCTCCAAAGTGAAACCAGCTGCCAGCGCCTGGCTCGCGGCAGAAGCTCTGGGACACGTCACAAGAAAGTTCCCCAGCGCTGCAAACAATTACCCTGGGCTCTTATTTGTTCCATTTTATCAGAGGCTCCAGGGATGGAGGAGACAAAAGGGAGGAAAGGAGAAATCTGAAGGGAAATGAGAACAAAATAGTAAAGAAGGGAATTGCTTGGGTTGGGTTGGGTTGGGTTGGGTTGGGTTGGGTTGGGTTGGGTTTGGTCTCACTGGGGTTATCCAAGCAGAGGTTCCCATATCCCACTCTCACATCTCTCTGCTAGAGAAAATTCAAGTCCCTCCTAAATCTACAGCAGTGTTTAGGCTGTATTTTAACAGAGCCCTTAAGCAAGTGCCTGATTTTAAGCACCTGATTTATTCTATTTACTGCAAGCTGAGTGTGCCAGTGGGTGATGCAAAATGTAAACGCTGATCTGACTTTACTCAGTAACTCAGACAATTCAGTGCCCAAAATATAAAGATGTCATTGTACCAGTTTGTTGTTTCTGCCACGTGTTTCAGCATCCTGGACACGACCAAGCAGCCAAAGTGCTGCTGGGAGAGGCCTTTCCCATTAGGGGAACACTGGAAAAACATATCGACAAACAATTGTCTTGAACAAGGCCCAAGCATTCCCTTTGACAATGTGCATTGCATTTGTAAGACAAATTTTGGCCGAAAAAGAGGCATTTTGGCTGGAAAAGGGGTATTTTGGCCAGGAATTAAGTATATATGTGGAAGAAAAGTTCCTCTGGAAACCCGAGGAGCTGGGTTTGCACTGAGGAGCTCACACCATTGGCTCAACCTCGTTCTGATTCCATATAATTCACACACTTTAATTCTCCCATCACAGACTGGAAGTTGTATAATGAGGGACACATTTGTATCTGTCCCACCATGAAGTGTCACTTGTGATAATGAATTTCATGTTTGTCACAGGAAGAGTTTACAGGACCAAATGTCAGTTTGGGAAATACCTCAAAATGTCAGATTTCTTGGGGGGGGGGCAAACAAGTTTGTGAAAATCAAAACCAGGAACGAACTAAAGTAGTGGAAACTGCAGTTGAAATTGTTAGACTGGTTCCCTGCCTTTTGTTGACAGTCAGATTTTAAAAAAGAACAATTAGTGTAATGGATTCTGGGAGCTACTGAGCCAGAAACTGGGAAAAAATGGAAACCAAGAGAAACAGATGAAATATCTTCTCATTCTCATTTAGGTTGTGGTTGGAGAAGCTGAATGGCTGTTTTTTCTGGTCCACTTGTGTAATACTGAAAACTGGGGAGGGGAGGAATTGTCCCAAGTCGACCTTATGGAACAAAAGGGGAAAACCATGGGACAAAGAGAAAAAGAGACAGAAAAAAAAGAAAGATTTTCTTTGGAGAACTCAGAAGCAAGTAGCTTTTTCTGCTGAGATGAATCAATGACTTTTCTCAGCCCAAAATTAGATTACATATTTTCTTTACAGACTGTTTTTAGAGGGGAGGCAGAAAAGATACTCTTGGTTGTATTAGGAAAATTGGAGGATATTCCAGGAAAAAAAAAAACAAACAAAACCAAACAAAAAGTTTGGATTCAAAAGCAGATCTTTTCAGAGGCTTTTTTAAAGAGATGTTTCAAATAAAAAAGAAGAGAAAGCTTTCTGATCCAAACTTGTTGAAATTCAGCTGCCTTTTCTTTTGACGGTTCTGTTTTCACAGGATAAAAATGAAGGTCTTTGATATCAATTTGCAAAACAACCAAATCAAGCATAAATTAACCTTTTATGAAGGGAAGAAAGAAGAAAGCAGCATATCATGCTTGGGGCACAGGGTGGGGTCTGAGCCCCAGTACATCATGGCAGAGCCTCTGTGCCCAGATCTTTCCTGGATGCAGGATCAGCCCCAAGGCTGAGACCCACTTCCACCTGCAAATGTGGGATCCAAGGTCTGTGCCAGCAGGAGCACAGTGCCACCAGTCAAAGGCAGGAGAAAGCAAACATCCACGAGGGATGGTGAGAAATGTAGGATTTGCAGGGTGGGGATGAGGCCTGAGTGAGATCAGCCACTGGATCCCTCCAAAGAGCCAGGAGAGAAAAGGCAGACACAGACCCATTTCAGCAAGCCAGGGGCTCGTGCAAGAAAGCCAAGCCTCAACATCCACCTCTGAAAGCAAGGAGATTTGTTACCTGCTGATTTGACAGTACTTGCACTCCCATTTTGGGCACCCAGGCACATTTAAATTATAAAGCCCTTCTACACCATCCTGGCTCCAGGAGTATTGCTCAAAAGTTTGGGATTGGGCTTTATCCTTCTAGTATTGGTTCCCTGTAGGACAGGATTGTCCTGTTGAGGGGTCAGGTATCCAAAAGAAATCAGAGTTTAATCTAGACTTCTTGTAATCAATGTCCTTGAGCATAGAGTCTGGTTGAGAAGGACTCACAGTCTGAGTCCTTGATGCTCTCATCCTTTGGGAGATCAGTTTAGCACCATCCCAGGTGTCCCTGTAGCCTCATGGAAAGACTGGGAATACAGCAAAAAGTTCACTATCCCCTCACAGCTTTTTCACCCCAGAAGCCTTTTGTAACATCCTCCAAGATGATGCCCACCTGCCCTGGACCACACACCTGTGCTTTATTGTAGGGCTCAGACTCCCCTATGACTTGAAGGACTTTCATACACAGACCCCATGGGAGCTGGCAGCTTGGTGTCAGGCAGGTAAAGAGCCTAAGAGCTTAATTCCAAGGAAAAATGGTTCCTACGTTCCCTTAAAAAAACTGAACTTGCTTGAACAAGTTCCAAAAGTTCCATTGGTGCAAAATTGAACAAGCAGAAGGAGTAATTCACAGCACTGGTGTGGGCAGTGCTGGAAAAACCTTACAGGAGAGAGCAGAGTCCTCCCCTCTGCAGAAAACCCAGCTGGCTTCAAGGGCACTAAAAATATCTTTTGTGGCACAAGGAGAGGAATCCAGATCTAATCCTTTTCTCCTGACTAAAAGGCATTACATTATAACTTTTTCACATGGTGGTTCCCAGGAGCTGCTGAAATTGTCCTGGATAGCAGCCCTAGTGAGGGTCCATAGGGGACACCAGGGACACAGCAGTGGGGTCACCCCTCCCTGCAGCTGCCACTGTCCCTGGTCCCAGCCTTGGGACACCTGTAACTTCAGCCCTCATTGCTTCAAAGAGGGGCTTTTCACAGTGGAGAAGAGCCAAAGCAGGACCTTCCCAGCGCTAACAAGTGGAGAATTCATCCCCTCTCTGGTTCTCACGGTGGGGTCAGACACAGCTGTGCTCAGCCCGGATCTTGGGCCAAGAGCTTTAAAGCTGTTTGGATACATCGGCCTTCCTGCATCTTTGAAAAGGTTGTCAGAGCGTTCTGTAAAACAGCTGAAGAGATTTATTAAATTCGGCAGAAAGCTCCAGAATTTCAAACAGGGCTATTTCATGTGTATTAAATGGTTCTGTCACTGATTTTCCCTGCACTCAATCCCAGGTGATGGCACCAAGGTCTAACATGAGGCGATGCATTTACTGCCTGCACTGAAATCTCCCATCAAATCATCCCTTGCTGCTTCAGCTGTACATTTATTTCTCCTTACATCCCTAAGACAAACCCCAGACAAACACCCTGATTTCCCTGCTGTCTTATGAGGTCATCACTCACCAGTTGTGACATCACCATCTGGTGAAGCCCAAATAGAGACAAAGTCACTCACCCAGAAGTGATTTTCTTCTTCCATGTGCAGGAGGGAGAGGCACAGAGCTGAGAAATCACAGGTGCCTTGCAAAACTAAACAGTGATGGTGGAGGAGGCAGGGAAGGGGTCCATGGGTTGAGGAGTAAGGGCTGAGGGTTGTTCCCACTCCCTGCCTCAACACCTTGCCAGGAACAGCTGGTGCCATGCCTGGGAACTTCCCCCTCTCTAAGCAGCTTCTCACCCCTTCTCCCCAGCTGTGCAGAGGGACAGATATGGACCCCCAGCTGGTGCAGAACTGGATGTGCCAAGCCAGGAAATGTCCCAAATGCTTGGCTACACGCTCCCCATTATATTTGCCCCACCTCAGCGCTGTGGGATCTCTGCCCTTTGGCAGGAAGCCTTGCGGAGGGGCTGTGAGCCACCAGACTTCTCCAGCCACATGCACAGGAGATCCATCCTTGCTCTGATTCTGAGAAGACCAAAAACCAACAAGGACAAAGACTGAAGGTGTAAAATACATGCACAGAGCTCCCCCTGCCCCAACAGGAATTGAAGGCAAATTCCTACAACTGCAAAACAAGGGAATCTAAGTTGCAGGGATAGCTTTAGAGCCAGGGTTATAAAACAAAATTAAGCATTAAATATTCTTAACAAAGGCAATCTGGGCTCACTGTGTTCTGTTTTTGTTATGTTTTCCCCCTGTTTTATGCTGCTTTAACCTTCGGTTGTTGCTGTTGGAATCCTCTTTGCGCTGTTCCACTTGTCATTCTTCTTATTTTTATTAGAGGCACTTTGGCAAAAGACTTATCAAAATGCGCTGAGCTTGTCAACAAACGTCATTAGCAACGAGTCAAGGCAGACAGTGTAAGCAGGGAAAGGGCATGGGAAAATATGCAATATAAAATAATTTTATATCTCGAAGAAATGCAGCAGAATAATAATGGCAAAAGCCTTGCTGTAAATTATTTGTGCTGTTACAGGAGTAAATTCTCACTGTTAAGTGATTTCTAGCTAGGCTTTAAGGGATCAGATGCTCTTCTGGAAGAAAATGGTGTAGCTTCCTCAAAATTAAGGTTCTGGCCAATCTTTGTGCAATGTAATCAGGTTGAGACATTCTACACCCCACACTGGATAACTTCAAAATCTCAAATGACAGATTGAGGACTAGGTCTTCTCCTCTGGAAATCAAAATCAGTCCACTGGCAAAAGTGCAGCTGTACCAGCCTGTGCCAGAATCATGCTTTCTTCTGGGCTAATATTACACCCTGCTACGTCCAAGACACCCACACATCCAGCACCGTGCTGGGGTTCAATCTCAACATGCCAAGCTGTTCATTCCAGGGCTAAAAATCTGCCCTGCTCTCAATCCCCTGCTTTGAAGTTCCCTCAAAGACATTTGCTTACTTAAGCACATGCAAGAGAAGGTGAAGTCTGACCCCACCATCCACGGGTGGTGTCCACTTTCATAAGGGTATGAGAAGAAAAAATAAATCACTGCAAAATGAGCGTAAGCGAAGCCGTGCGTTGTGCTTACCCGAATTAGGCCTGGGGTTATGCTGCAGGTTGCAGGGCTCTACAAGAAGGGTTGGAATTCAGTAGGCTTAGGTTAATCAAAATAAATCATAAGGTCAATGGTAAGGTGAAAGCTGAAAGGCATCCCACCCACCCACCACAGCACATCAGCAGCAGGCAGGAAAGTGAGCTCCGGCATCCCAGAGCACAGGAAGGACATGAGCCCGTGAGGTTCTGTCCTGATTAGTGCTGCTTGCAGCTCTTTGGAGAGCAGCTTCTCCTAAGTGAAGAGGTCAGGCTGCTCCAGGCCAAGGCTGATGGTCAGGGGGGTTTTTAAACCTCATGGGCTCCATGTTTCACCAGTGTGGAGGGAAAGGTGCTCCCAAGGGTGGCTGAGCTTGGGCAGGCACAGCCACAGGGACACAGAGGAAGCCCCAACGAGCCCAAACAGCCACCAGGCTGATCCAGCACCAGCCCTGGAGGGAGGAGGTGAGGAGCAATGGTGGCTCATAAAACACCGTAAACACTGCTGGAGGGAGGGGGCAGGGGGACAGAGAGAAGGAGGGGAAGCTTGGAAGGAAAAGCTGATTAAAATTTAAAATGTTTTAATTTATCACACCACTAATTTCTTCAATATGCCACTAAGTGTGATGGGCTCTGGCACGCCTCCTAAACCACACACAGAAACTCAAACATCTCAGATTTTGGACTGATGACTGTGCCCTCCACAGGGCAGGGAACATCCATGTGCACAGCACTGGAGAACATGCATGGAACAAGGACACAAAATGATTTTGCAAACCTGACTCAGTCTTTCTGGAAGCTAATGGGATTTCATTGGGCTGAACTGGGGCTCTGTGTCTTTCATGGGCTGTTTTGCCTCAGGGAGTAGTTTTATGGCCAAAATAATACGTGCCATATGGGAAAACCCCACAGAAATTAATAGGAGTGCAACCAGTAGAACTGGAGAGAAATGAAATAATCTATGGAAATGGCTGTGTAATCTTTAAAATTTGATAGCGAATGATCCCCTCTTGCAAAGACTTTTTAAGACATTCTATAGAATTGCAATGATGTAATTTGGTTTTAAATCCTATTCAAAAACCTCCAAAGCCTAAGAATGGTTATTGTTTTCTTATTAAATTCCGTAAGACTTTTCCATAAGGAAAGAGCTGGTATTCTCATAACATCCCCGCTATGCCAGTATGAAGGAATATAAAACCACTGGGTTTAATTATATCAGGCACATAAATGTCTTCCAAACCATTACACGTATCTGTAGACATGAAAACACTCATCCATACAAATTAGGTGCCATTGGAATCAATGGAGTTGAACCCACTCCGATGGGACAGCTACTGAAACAACTCTGGGTGACTGACACGGCTTTTAAAGGCCACAGGAGGGAATGGGCTGGAAAGCTCTTATGAAATGTTTTTGGAGGTGGAAAAATACTGATGCACTGAGATGGAAACTCTTTGGAGGAACATGATGGGATTGCTCACATTTCTTATTTGGAAAGAGGAAATTTTGGTGGTGCCCAGAAAGGGAGTATGTGCTCACCCCAGTCCAGCGCATCCCGCGGCCTGGGGTGGGGAGGCCAGCTGGGATGTGAAAGGCACAGCCTTTAGAGCTGGGAATGGAGCCTAGAGAGCTGGCAGCCCAAGCATTTCCCTCACCAGGGGACTGTAAGCTATTTGTTCTCCTCCTTTCTCTCTCCCACTCATTCATTTCGAATGAGACCTGTTGGTTCACAGTGAGATGGAGAGGGGAAAAAAACAGCCCTGCGATCACAAAGTGCCACTGTGAGATGGAAAAACTGGGCTTCACCCAGCTCTGCTCAGCAAAAAAATGAAGGGAAGAGGTGAGAGTGGCTGCCTGAAGCCTGCCCACGGGTCAGGAGGGGGCTGGTGGAGCATGCCTGGGATTCCTGCACCGCGATGCCAACGGGCCCTGGCGATCACAGCCAGCGGGAAGTTACTAAATGTTGTGAAACACAGAAGGGAAAAAAAGTTATATTAAAGTAATAAATGAAAGCAAAAGTGCTCTCTGTCAGGGGTCTGGGAGCAGGGGAAATCTCAGTGTGCGGTAGGCCGGTGCAAAATGCATCTTGGCATCGTTTTCTGCACTGGAGGAAAAAAGGACATAAATAGATGCAAAAAAATCTTATGGCTGGCTGGTGGAGTGTGCATGTACTTGTCATTAGGGAGCTCCAATCCCTGATTTAGTGAAGTACTTCAGTGGATGTTTAATTTTCAGCATGTTAGTGATGAACTGGGTCATAGAGCACTAATGAAAATGACGGGTGTTGATCTAAAAATTACAAAAAAATAAACAAGAAAGAAAGATGTGTATTTCTTTTTAATATTTCTTGGGAATGTTATTGTTTGAAAACAAAAAAGCCCTTAAATATGTTTTACACAAACTTTCAAATTTAGATTTCCTACTGAACTCAACTCCTCTTCCCAAAGGAACCCAGGAAAAAGATCCAGCAAATCAGAGAATTTTCTTGGAAAATACATGGGTTTGCCATTTCTTTAAACACAAATATATGGCCGTGGATCTCCTGACTGGGGTCAGGGTCCTACCAACACGGGGTAGAAACAACCACACCAAACATATGAAAAAGCTCAACACAAGCCTTTCACATCTACCCCTGACACGTGGTGAATTTGCCTCAATTTGGCTTTTATTATTCAATTCAAATGATGGTCCCTGAGGTGGACCAAATTTCAAATAAGTGCTGGCTCTGCTTCAAGGAAGCACAAGCCACTTTATAGCTTCAGGTGCAAAGACTCCGTGATTTTCTTTTTCACATAAATTTCACAAACTCAGAATGTGACAAATTTAGTCACAGTGCAGGAATCTTCCCAAATCCCTGCCTGCTCCAAGGCCACCTGTCAGGGAATCTCACCCTGAGCCTTTAGGCTGCTGTGATTTACATTCTATTATTTTATTGGACATCAGCAAAGAATACAATTAAAAAATGAAGAATAGATCATCAAGGCAAAACTTTTCCTTCAGTAATCATGTTCAGCTGTCTTTTCAACAATAGCAGTACAGGGTGAGGCAGCAATTTTGCTTTATCAGCCTAAATCTTAATTAAAAAATGTATAATAAATGCTTCTTGTTTGGGAACAGAGAGGGCAGAAGAAAGCCAGAAGTTGTTTTGCTTTATCTGATAGCCATCAGGAGTGGAAAAGTCCCAGTTTATACTCTGGATTTCATCACTTGTGTGTAAAACCAACCTGACATCACTGGGTGCTGCCAGAGAACATCCCTGCAGGAAATAAATGTTCCTCTGGGGAGGGCTCAGTCTCTCTGGTGACCCTCTGATGGGACAGGAGAATCTCTTATGGGTAAGGCAAACAGCTCTCAGGCACTGTGACACCTTGGAAATCAGGCTGCTCTGTTTTTTGGGAGGATGCTGAATGGTTTTTTTCCTTCCACACATAGACTGGGCCATGTTCAGGGCTGAACAGGCCTCCTCAGTGGTCTGCAAGTCCATCAGCCCCCAGGCAGGGCGTGGGAGCAACCAAAGGTATTTCTCAGCCTGGGGAGTCTGGCATAAGTGTAAATGGATTTTGGCTTCCCCCTGCCACGAATGACCTCCCAGCTGCCTGGGATCCGTCCTGCTGGCAGAGCCTGCCACAGGTGGCACCATCTGTGCCACCAAGCCCAGCCCAAACAGCTCATTCCCAGCTGCAGGGAAGGGCTGGGAATGCGATAGTGACTCCCAGGCGGGGCAGAGGGTGGCTCACACACTGGCTCCCTTGTGGAGGAGGAACGGTCAATAATTAGCACCTGTAGGCAACTCACAGCGCTGGCAATAAACACAAATATGTCTCCTGGCATGGCCTTCTAGGAAAACATGGGCTGAAAAAGGCCCCTGTGCCAGAGACATTCCACGGTGTGTGTGCCACCGCCGCACGCCAGCTGCTCGCCGAGGGGACGTGAGCTGCAGATCCAGCACCCCGTTGGAAGGAGAATCTTTTCCCCTCTGCTGTTTTCACATCTCTGATAGCATGTATGGACTTCAAAGAAACTCTCAGCTTCATATTTTTGTTTATGACTGAAGGAAAGCTGTGACTCCAATTGGGCTTGTGTAATTATTTTATGCACTGTAGGTTTAATTTGTGCTGTTACTCCAATAAAGGGGCTGGCTGGAGGTCCACAAGTGTCATGCACAGCTTTCTACTTCCCTCTCACCCCTCCTGCCACCAGAAAGCTCCCAATTTGCTGCAACGCAGAAGTTCTGGCATGAGGAGCAGCAGGTGTGCAGCAGGCAAAAAAAAAAGATGACCCCAGTCTGAGACACTGAAAGAAACCTCTCACAAGTGGTTTAGAATCTTCCCTGATGCCCAGAAAGAGTTGGTGGGATTTAGGAAAGATCTTGGCCATGAGAAGTGTCATCACAGTCAATGTCCAGGCATGGAGGACAAGTCATCCTTTGGTGGTGGCAGTGTGGGGAAAACCCACCCAGGGGCACATTTAACAGGGCACAGCCACCAGCAGTGTCCAAGAGGACATTTCAGGCAAAGAGACAAGCCTTCTGCCACCATCACTCCAAAAAACCGAGTTCTGGACATGGGAAGATCCCCATCCCCACTCCCCCTGTCAGAGGGGCTGCTGCTGCCACCAGCACAGCTGCAGGCACACGAGGCCCAAAAGACAATAAACAAAAGTCCTTCACTCTCAGAGCAGGGGCTGGGCATGGGGTTATGTGATTTTTGGAAGCCTTGCAAGAAGCTGTGTGTGACAGATGGAATTAAAAAATCCCTTCACGTTGCACGGCCGCCCTGGCTCTCCGAGGCAGCTCTTGCTAAGCTCTTTGCTAGGTGGATACCTGCTGTGCAGGAGATCTAATCAGCATCGAGCATCTCCAAAGGAAACAGCACTGAACACTTCCATTGTTTAAATTTTTTTGCTCTGGGCTCACAAAATCCTGGTGCTTGCTCTCTGGAGTATGGAAAGGGAATATAAAGCAGGCTGGACTCAGCTGTGGCTTAGCAGGCAGTGTGAGCTGTTCATCAGTGATGGGCTTGCATATAAACCACTTGGCAGAGCTTCCAGGACAAGTCAGTTCCTGGAAGGAAAAGCAGCTAATAGGTATGAAACACACTTTGCTGGTACCAATAAGCACTAAGGCCAAGTGTCTGCCTGTCAGACAAGCCAGTCAGGCTTTCCACTGACTGTTGAAAAGCCTTTTGCTCCTGAGCAGTCACACCTGAACCTTTGCTCTGCTCTGCTCAAATTCATCTTGATCAAAACATGCTCTGGGGCCTGGCAGCTGAGATGTCCCATGGCACAGTGTCCATTAGTCACAGTTTAGCTGAAATTCCTGTTTGTTTCCCTGCTGTGCCAATTTGTACCCCAGTTCCACCTGCAACTGGCCCAGTAAAGTGACTGACTCCTGCTACGTGTTTTCCCAAATAAAAAGAGCATTTGTATTCTTTCACTGGGTGTGACTTTTGGTTTAGATTCAGGGGGAAAAGCAAACTTTTCCCAGCAGGGGCAAAGAGCGTGTCACCTCCATAACATGCTACATAAACAGAATTTTCCTTCTGGCAAGCGAGACCCACCTGAAATACAGAGGAGCAGCGCTGAGAAAACACACTCAAGAGGAGATGGAGCTACTGGGGGCTGCCCAGTAGGCAATGCCTGTACTCCAGTGGCTTCCTCACTGCTCTAACAACCAGAAAAGTCCATGTGGACAAGCACAAGTTGACACAAGCTGTGATCATGCATCTGCTCTAATTCCTGGATGTTCAGATGATGTTCCCCAGCACTGGTTCTTTGATATAATGTAGGCAAAACAAGACTGTAGCAACAGATAAATCCTCCCCACTGTGACATTTTTTCACTCATTGTCCTTATCAGCTAGGATGGAGTTAGTTCAATTTATGTTCTTACGTTCAACAGCTTTATCAAACACCGAGCTTGATAAAATATCCTGCAGAATAAATAAATTGCAAAAGAAACTGTAGGAAAACTCATGTTGTCCTGCATTAGGGAAAACAACAGGAGCGACTGTTTCAGCATGTTGAGTTTATTTAAGCTATTTGGTGATTTGGAATCAGATAAATTTGGCTGAGTACAGAACTGGCCTGAGGATTTGAGATGGCAAAATTCATAACTAAAGGATAGTGATCTTAATGGTTTAAAAAAACCCTCTTTGTCACTTGTTGTGATTAATGTTGTGCCATTACTATGGTCCAGATAATAACCACTTCAAAAGGAATCCTCTATTCATGTACAGACAGGCATGACCCATGAAGTTTCTGAGGAAATATCTCCAGGTCACAGTCAGTTTTCTCCCACACTTCCAGCACAAGCATCTTCCCCATGCCAAGGAAGGATTGCTTTCCCAGGAAAGGGGTGACTGCCCCAGTGACCATCATGGCTCTGCAGCTTCTTTATGCCACAGCCCATGGCTGATCCAAAATGATGCAAAGGCACAAAAAAAAGGCAACCAGCCCTGCTGTTTGCAGAGAACTCAATGCTAATTCGTGATTCCACCTGGGCTAAAGACTTAAATTTCATTATGTGCTTTATAAACTTCAGAGTTTTAGAAATAACATATAATATTACTGGCTCAGAATGAATTTCCATCTAAAGGAAAAGTTCTGAAAGGGATATATTAAATCCAAGGAAATTCGGCTTCAAAAGCTCCACGCACTTCTGAACATAATATCCCAGAGTCATGCTCCAAAGTTAAAATTTGATAAAAACTGGAAATTACTTGGCATCTCAGCATATTTGGAGATACTGAGTAATAAAATGGATAAGACCTGTGCCAAGAATAAGATTAATTTTCCCCATTTGTTTAAATATTTAAACTTTTCAGAATGAGAAAGGGCTGCTCAATATTTTAAATGTGGCAGGTTGTTAGTGGCATTAGTTTACGTGTCTTTATCTCTCCATATTTTTTCCGAGCTCAGTGTAGTTGGCGGAGATCTCATCTCCTGCCAAAATTAAGGTTTAGGTACAGCCAGAAACATTCATCTAGAAGACAATTTTAACTATTTCCATGAATCTGTCAACCATCAGGGGTCTTCTCCATGCTGAAGTTCAGAAGAGATGTGTTATTTTTAAGACATTATTGTAGTTCTGTACCCACAACTCAACATGCAACTGCTTCTTTTACAAGTACAACCAACTCCTTTATGTCATTTCACTCCTCAGAACATAATTTCTCTAAGATTTTTATATATATATATATATAATTTTATTTTTTTTTTAGCTGCTCTGTTGGGTTTTTCATGTCCAGTAATCCGTAGGGTGATAAATATCCAACAAGCACAGGTTACTGAAAACAGAACAAAATAAATAGAAGCAGAGAGAAAAATATGTTTGCTTGGGGTTGTTTTTGAGGGGGGTTTTGCAACTGGAAGAGTGAGCACAATGTTGATTTTTTATGAAGCCTGCAAACAGCATTATCTGAAATAAAATGTTCTGCCCAAAACAAAATGGAGTTTCTTTGGAAGTGCCTGCTCAAAATGAAATGCTAAGGAGATGTCATTAGATGTGTTGGACAAGATCTTTTCCTCAGGCCACTTCAGCTAATAAAGGCAATCTTGAATTTTAATTGCCACCCTGGGGAAAGGAAAAAAATATTTGGCTCATTAGCATGTAACAAGAATAATTTGTGAGTTAGAAATAGGTGTGGCAGGGGAACAAAACCGTAGGCTGACAGAAGGATTTGTACATCAGGAATATAGAATATCAGGAAATCTGGAGATTTACCAGTGATGCTGAAACAGAGAATGCAAAAAATGGTTGTGTTCCTGGTCTGCCAGTTAACCCAGAGGTGTTTTATGTGTGCTCACAGCAGGGCAACCCTCTAATCCAATTTTCAGAAGCAGGTGGGATTGGCTTGAAGGGAACAACGTAATTCCCTGGTCAGAGGAGAAATCTGGGGATGTGACCAGTCTTGGCAGAACCCAGGAATCTCTCCCTCCTTGGATCTTGGCCATAGTTGAGTAATTTAGATCCTTGGCAGCTCAATTTGGTTTTTCTCTGTAGAGAAAGTGGATTGTATATAGGTTTCACCTCTGTAGCACCTCACTGGTTTATAAAACACCTCTGAAGGATAGATGCAAAGAATGGCTGTTAATAAGGAGTCCAAAATTCTAGAAGACAAAAAGAAGACAGTGCTCAGAGCCTCAGATAAGCTGCCAGCAGACTCAGGTGACATCGCCCATCACTCAGATTTCAGCCCTTGATTTTTTGACAGCACCACTTAATCAACTCATCCAATGCAATCTGTTTGATCTCCTTAAGAAAATCCCTAAAACCAGTTTCACACTAATACCAAATTGCTGTGGGCCAGCATCTCCTATTTTAACTCTTTCTCCTCTTCTTTGCTCTTTGCAGTGACACTGAAGAGCCATTGACATAAAAATCCACCTCAAATTTACTCCAGAAATGGAAACAGATGCATTTTATTAGGAGTTTGTACTGCTCTGCAGAGATGAGAAAATATTTACAGATAGCTCAGCTGATCTTTTAAAGTGGCATGATTTGATTGCCGTTGAATAACTATTATGAAAACATTTGCAAGGTTTTTGTTACCTGCCTTCCCTTCTCTTTAGGAGATGTCTTTCTGGAAAAAATTTTTCCAAGAAAAAAAAGAAAGGGGGGTGGGGGGAGCGTAATGTAATACATGGCTATAACATAGATTGTTAATTTTTAGTGTAGCTGAATCACAGCATGCTTTGATTGAGAGGAGCCAACAAAAACATGCAAAATATGTGCCTCTTTGAACAGGATACACCACATCCTGCATTTGGTAGCCAAAGGTTCCAGTTTGCATCACAAATGCAGTCCAAGATCTCTCTCTCCTCGAGGTATGTACCTCAAAAAGTGCCAAATCTGCAAGACACGCTGCCTTCTTTTTAATTTCTTTCTTTCGTTCTTCCCCATTTAAAAAAAAAAAAAAAAGAAAAAAAAAAAAAAAAAAAAGAGTTTAATCATTTGCTTGTTTGGGTTTTAGTAGAGACCCAGCAGGTGATGGAAAGAAAGGAGTTGTCAGGAGGGACTTTGATTAATCAGAGACTTGATGGTTTGATTAATCATCCCAGAAAGAGCTGACTGCAGCAGAAGTGCCCCAGCCAACGTGTAAACACATCGAAAGAACATTTTCAAAATACGTAAAGACAAATTGCAGTTCAAAGCTCCTCTTACTGGCCTGTTGATTTGACTGCTAGAAACAAAAGCCCTTCTGCCTGGCTGATAGAAACCAGACCTTCCACGGGAGGAAACAATCGACTTCAGGTCCTTTCAAATTCTGAGTAAAAAGAGCTTGACGTTTTGTTTTTTAATTGATTTTTTTTTTCCCTCTCGTTCTTGTTTACAGTAATAAATTACAGCCCTTAGTCTTTTTATAAGGAAAGTTAAGTTTCCTCTCATTTTCAAGCAATTTATAACACATGTTTACGGCCTTCAGTTTCGCAGAACGTCCCAGCAAAGCATAAATTATGACAGTGAGGTAGCAAACAAAACATCGTGCTATATATCCCCCCCAGCCACCACCACATTTTACCTGCCACTTAATGACACCCAGTAGGAAACCTTGAGCTGGAAAAACACTTCAAAAGCCTGCCTGCTTGCCTAGCAATCTCAACATGTAGGGAGCGGGGTGAGGGGGGGAGAAAAGAGATTTGCGAATTCAGCTGGCTCCCAAGTGACTGGAGGTCATAAAAACACTTTTTTGTCCTGGAAACGCATGGAGAGCCCGCTGTTGTGAGCTGCAGGGTGCTCATCAGCCCCTGACAAGGTTTCTCCTCAAGTTCAGGCAAGCCCATGGAGGTGCTGAAGGCCAGTCCCGTTCAGAAGGGCGCTCGAGGAAAGCCAATAAAAAGCAGAATTTGTATTTTGGGGAGGGCAGGAAATGGTTTCCTTTTTGGAGTAAAAATAAAACTTTCCTATGGATTGTGCAAATCAGAGATTATGGGCAGAAAATGGGATGTTTCCAATGTTGAAGCCAGCAGAAATGGGTTTAGTCTCCTAGCCACACTACCTAGGGGATCCTTGGATTTTGGGTGCTGTGCCCTCGCTGGACTGCCCTTGCAGCTCTGGTGGGAAGCCTGGCACCCAATTCCCTCATAACCCAATTACTGCAAAGGGCTTAATTACTCTTTCAGTCATGGCTGTCAGCCCAGGGTGAGCCAGTTGGTTTTCCTGACAGCAACACAAGAAATAATCTGAAATTTGGTCCAAGTCAAACCAAAATGGAGATTTTGCT
Source organism: Cyanistes caeruleus (assembly GCF_971803275.1). Lineage (NCBI taxonomy): Eukaryota > Metazoa > Chordata > Aves > Passeriformes > Paridae > Cyanistes > Cyanistes caeruleus. The sequence continues at coordinate 30,376,443 of NC_141709.1, read as the reverse complement.
TTTGCCCAGCGGTAAACCTGAGTCAACTGAAAGCGTTTCACTGCCTCAAAAAGGTGTAGATTTACATTGAATGACGTGTGGTTTTCAGCCCAAAAGGAAACCCATAAAGAAAAGACAGTTATTTAGCACCTGTTTTAAAATAAATGTGAATTTTGAGACTAAACAAATCAACGAAAGTTAAAATAATTCCTATGCAAAGTTCTGAATAAATACTTTGACACTTCCCAAGTGTTTCATTTTTCAAAATTATGAAATATTGTATCTTGCCTTTTACATTCTTTCCAATGGCCACCATCCATCGTTTTGAGGTCCAAGCCTTGATTTTGAAGTAGAATTTGTCTTTTTCAAGTTGTAATTTTTAATACATTTACTATCCCAGCTGCAAGTGTCACAGCCACTTGATCTCATTTCGGCATAGCAAGTGGGATATAAGTTGGGTGAATTGTCCTGACAGTGCAATAGCACAGAGGACAAATTTTGGTGAAAGCATTAAGGAAAATCTGTGCAACCAATTTGAAAAGAGTCCACACGCTGATAGTACAACTGCTTATTAATATTTTCTGAAATATGAACAGACAAAAAAACCTATTCCCAAATGTTTTGCTAAAAAACAGAATACGTAGTGGATGTTTATGCAACAATTGATTTGGAATATATATTTTTGCTTTAGTTTGCTTATTTTGTTATATCTTATCTTCACCATGTTTTATTTCTCATTAATTAACCCAGCTTTTTCAAAGACCTTGAATCTCAACCCTGAATTCTAGCAAAGCACCACGGAGAGCTAAAATTACCATCCTCTCCTCCCTTCTCCTACAGAGCCAAGAGATGAAGATCTGCATTACCTCTTACAACTTCCTTAGTGGCAACAGGAATCCAAAGGATATTCCTCCCTTTTTGTATATATCAATCGTAAGTTCTTTGTCTTCATTCTCATTCCCTATCCAGCCGTATTTTAATTAATGAAATCAAAAGACCATCTAGTAAAATAAACCAGATTTAACGAGGGAAGAAAGTCAAAACAAACAGGCACTGTTTACTTCCTCTGCACTGATTTGCCAAGAAATGAGCTCCACATCTCAGATTATCGATTCCTGTCAGCAATATTAACCTCTCGCAGCAGCATGAAAAGGAGCATCTGGATCTGAGGGATGAGAAGGGACAGGCGTGCAGTGAAATGGAAGCAAAGAGATTTTTCTGCACGCCTTGGTGGAGCTCTTCACCCCCACAGGTAATGTTTGTGTCCTGCCCATCAGTCCTGCAGCTGGAAATGTGACATCCAAGGTCTCACGTTTGGCTGTGGCCCTGTTTTCCTGTGGAGCAGGGATGGGCACAGCCATGTGTTTGCTGTGTCCTCCAGAAAGCGCTGCTCCCTGCCACATCTGGAGCTCCCAGCTGCTCACACGGAAAGATGTGTGCCACAGGAGCAGAAACACCATATTTCAGCTGTCATCTCCTGCTGGCCACCTCCTTAGTGTGAAAGGGCTTGGATTTGGTGGCCATCACAGGCAAAACATGCCAGCCTTTCATGGGATTGGGTTTGTAAGGAAAGGAGGCGTCAGACTGTCCTCAGAGCAGGTGAAATCATGCAGAAACATCTATCTGATCTCAGAATCACATTCATTAGTTCCAGCACTGCACACAAACACCTCCAGCCTTTTGGAATATTTTATATGAAAGGTTTTGTTACTGAAAAATCCAGTTTCCCCAAAACTAAAAGATTCAGTCCAAAAGCCTCATTTCCAATCATTAGATCTTTTCATTCTCAGAGAAGGATTTTAAACCAAAAACAAACAAGGGTTTACATAAGCTTTGGGTTCCGGAAAATTGAAGTGTTACAAGCTTTTTTTCTCATTTCCTTAATCGATGGTTGTTCTTCTTTCATCCCTGCCCCACCTTCCTTTCACCACTGAATGCACTGACAGGCTGTTTGTCTGTGGGATTCTCTTTTTCCTTTTCCTTTGACATCTTCACAGTATCTCTCTGGCTTCTGCAATACTCAGAGCAGCCATGAGAACCCCTCCAGGACATACCTTCAACCATGCTACCACCCTGGGAAACAGAAGCAGCATGAAGATCTGCAATTTTTCTTCATAAAACCCTATTTTTCTCCTTTTCAGCTGGCTCTGCAACTATTACATGCAGATCTTGCCACACTGCTGGATTTCAGCAGCGCCCTTTGTTATCCCCCCAGTTTGCCCACAGGCACAGAGGGAACTGGATGGTTTCTGCAGGCTGGACTGGGATGTTGGCTCCCCACTCACTGCTTCAGATCTGAAGCTGCTAACAATGAACAATGGTGACACGCTGGCTCCCCGTGGCTTCTGAGCTCCATGTGGTGTGAGAATGGGGCCAAGGGCATGGGCATGGCACTGGTACAGGGTATTTTGGTTTCCTGCCTTTTTTGTCCGGCACAGAGCAGGAGCCAGAGCATCCACAGGGGTATTCCCCCACTGCACTTGGTGGCATCTGCCCCTCAGGGGCTGTTTTGTCGCTGAGAATAGAAGGAGCTTTAAGCAGAGGCCAGGGAAGAGAGAGATGTGCAGATGTCCCATTAACTCCATCCCACATGGCCAGCTCCCTTCTGCTGACAAACAGCAGCTCAGAGCCACTCCCTGCAGCACCTCAGCCTCTGCAACCTGTGTTTTGGGAGCCACAGCCAACCAGAGAATGGTCCTGGCCCTGGGCATGGACTCAGTGACCTCAGTGTTGCTTCTGGCAGTAAATCTCCTGTTGGCCAAAGCTCCTCGGTGTCCCGATGGGCAGACAGGCGCTGCGGTGGCACACTTGGAGGTGGCCTTGTCACTCAGGGCTAAAACCTATTGTCAGTCTGAACCTTTGCAGCCCTGTGGATAAACACAGGACTGCCTGGAGCCAAGCATTAAATCCACACTCACATGCAGCATAAATAAAGAATTAAACATGGTGCATAAATAAATACAAACGCTAAGCGGCGCGGAACCTGACACAGCCCCTCTGTGTCCTCCTGTGCAGGAGCCCAGCCTGTCCCAGCTCCCTGCCAGGCCACTGCCATCAAAGCCCCAGTGCCAACCTGCTCTTTAATCCTCTTTTCCTCAGATCTGGTCCCTAAACTCTCACTTTGCACGGCTGACAGGGGTCAGCACAAACAGTGCAGAGCCAGGTGTGATGTGCTTGAGCAGAAGAGAAGCCAACTAGGACAGTCCTCTCATTTAATTACTCCAATGGGTTGCTAAAATCATAAGGAAAAATGCTGACTCCCTCACCATGACACCCTGATTTTTATTCCAGACTATAAGACACGTAACGATTTCCCTGGGTTTCTCATCCATATTCACAGAGACATTTATTTCTTCACTCTTCTTTTTTCATTTTCTTTTCCATTTTTCTTTTCACTCCCTTGACTCCAGCCAGGATGTCAGCTACAAATTATACATATATATTTTTTTAAAATGCATATAACATGTGTGTGTACACATATATATAAATGCATATAATGTGTATGTGTGTGTATATATATATATATATATATATATATATATATATATAAAGATCAATATGTCTATCTTTTCCGTCATGCCTTTCAAACACTGCTGTCCTCTCAGTCTCAAAAACTAAAGCAAGCAAGGATCTGGACTTTCTAGGCTTAAACTGGTACACAGAATGGGAATTCCAAGGGAGCTGGATATGAAGTTGCTCTCTAGTCCTGTGCAAATATGTCCCTTACACTGTTCATGGCACAGTTGTTCCTCAAAGGCAATAGGGCTGAGAGTAAACCTCCAAAAAACTCTGCAAATGCCCTGAGGCCAGGAGATCCAGTGGTGCCTTTGGATGGGTAGTGGAAGGTCTCTGGAGTGATGGGAAATCCATGCTGCCTCTGCCAGTTCCTGCCCAGCTCCTCCAAACCCCCCACACTGCTCCAGCATCCCCAAATCCTCACCACACAGGCGCCACTGGGGGACCTCTTCAGTTTGCAGGAAGACATTTGCAGACTTGAGCTGAGGAATTCTGGTTTTTGACCATTCAGAGGATGATCTTTGCAGCAATTAGCTCTCAGATCTGTCTCCATTCCCCTAATTGCCTATGAATTTCACAGCAAGCAACACGAAAGCCATTAGTGGTCAGAGAGTCACAGCAGATTCAGAACACATTTCCTAGTGAAAGAATTATTAACTAAGATCTCTTTGGGGTGACATCCAAGCTCCACTAACCACTTCCCAAGCACTCAGGAAGGGATTAGGTCTGTTTGGAGGCACTCAGATTTCAGGGGTGAAATATCTAGCAGTTGAGGGCCGGAGGGGAGATGTTTTGGCCTTTCTACCAGTATCTTTAGCACTGATTTTAATAAAACTTGGAATGGAATAAGATGAACTTGCTATAATTGCAAAGCAGCACACACAGACCCCATATGCTCTCAGATCCCAGGTCTCCACAGGAATAAGGAGCCTTCCTGAGGGTACCCCATGAATGCTGTGTGATTCCCAGAGTACCAGGCTATGATGTGCACTGCACACAGCAGATGGAGGGGACTGGAAAGGCCAAACTTCCTCACTCTAGCAGGGTCCATTTAGTGATTTCATAACTCCAGCTGGACCTCTTTTGGCAGAGGAGAGGATTTTTATGAGGGAAAATGCTATAAATCTGCTGTCACTGAAAGCCATCAGACACTATGTGGCGTGTCCATGATATCACCAGTGTGCACCAGTTTTAAAACAGAGGTTTTAGCCATAAAGCTGCCAACCAGGAAAATCACATATGAGAGCAAAGCTGAACTTTTAACAGCGAAACATCCCTTTGAAAACCCTTCCTCTTCCTGCTTCTTCTCAACCCCAAAGCTTTGGAGAGATAGAGAAGGGGAAAATGAAGGGTGTACGCTTCAAAGTGCTGCGATAAACATCCCAGGATTAAAACAAAGCCAAACTTTGTGTCCCATTTCTGAGCAGAAACAGCTGTCACTCAGCAAAGGCATTTGCTTAATGATGAGGAAGCCAAGAAAAAACCCCAAAAATCAACCCCAGTCTTTTAAAGAAAAGGAGTGTATCTGTTTCATAATGCTCATCTTGCCCTGCCCTAAGTTAAAAATCAGGGGGAATAGGTGGAATGTGCTCAGGGATGGAAATCTAGCAGGGTAAATGTGAGCCACACAACCACAAATTGTTTGCCTTAAGTGTTTGTGACAATTGGTAGCAGACAAAAGTTATATATCTCCAGCAAACGCTTCTGCAGGACACAGCCTGCCGTTCTGCTCCGGTTACCGTGGCCTTTCCCACCACCTCCTTGCAGAGCTTTTCCTTGTGTTTTAAGGAAATGCTGGAGGCTGGGAGGAGAGGGGAGCAGCCAGAGCCGGGCCAGGCCACTGAAACCCTCTGACATGGACTATAACAAACGAAGGCAAAACATAAGGAGCCTCGGGGGACTCAGAGCTCCACGAGGCAGAGATTTTGTGCATTGATACCTGCAGACAAAATCCTGATTGTAGACACCAGTTCAGTGCCAGAACACTTTTCCGCTAGGAGACTTCAAATTTATGCTTCTAGTAGGGTTGAGAAGTTCACAGAAAGGTCATATTCGTCTGTTTCTTTGCACTGTAATGCAATACCTCTCCCAGTGATTTTAATTAGGACCCTCACAATTAATTTGTTTCCCCATCACATGGGTATTTCACTTCTTGTCACAAGTAGAAGAAAGGCTGCTGCAGTTGCTGCCTTCCCTACCAAAGGGAAAATGAAAGCTCATTACTTCTGCCCTCTCAATAAGGCGTAATTCACCCCACTGCTTCTACACCCTGGGCTTTTTCAGGCAGGTTGAAAATAACTGCTCCTTTCATTTGGCTGCACAATGCCTGAGAATCTTTGATTTTGGAGGTTTTGCCTTGTTACCCCACAGACTGCTACTGGAGTCCAAACCAAGCTGGCTGTGTGTGGGTGCAGACTAAACTTTGCACGTGCCAAGGGGGTGGGCAGGTGGGGGAGAGCAGGATTTTGCAATATTTATGTCATTTATATGGTGTCACAGCTGAAATGGATGAGCAGGGATGTTCACAAAGAGGCTGCACAGCTCAGTTTTACTCTACACTTTTGAGTAAAACCTGGGGTATTTACAGTTTGGAAGATAAAGATACTGTGATTGGGAAAATCTCTCTTAGCAATGAAACACACAGAGGGAATATATCTCCTGTTTGTTGGGTACAGGATAAAAACATTCAGCTACTGAAATGCATTCAGGTTTCTCTCTGCTACTACACAAACCTCAGTGCTTTCTAATTCGTTCACTTTTCTCAGTATGTGGGTTTATACAATGCAAATGGTTGAGCATATTGCAGAATCTGGTTTTAAAAGGTCAGAAAAGTTTCAAAACAATTTTTTGATCCAGTCACACACTTTGTTTTTTTACAATGGCCCTGATGAAAAGGCCACTTGCCAATGGCTTTAAAGGAGCTTTTAGATAAACCCTCTATGCACATTTATGCACAGCACAAATAGAGGGGCTTTTTGGTCTTGCCACTTTGAATGGACAGGCCACCACTTTGCCCATAAATTTGGCTGGCAATATCCAGGGGCCTCCAGCTGATATTTAGGAGCTGCCACATAGGGGTGGTGGTCTGCCCAAGCCCTCTGTGAGTTCCCAAGGAGAGAAGGAGCTTTGAATCATTTCAAATTGAGCTGATACAACACTGTCACATTACAGTTTTTCATCACTCTGTCCTGGCCTGTAAAAGCCTTGCTCAGGTTTCTTTCCTTCTCCCAGATGAGCAATGTTGAGCTACACAGAATGCTTGGATAGCAGCGGCTTGGGATGGGGAACGAGAAATCATCAAAATTATGTGAAGCATGATGCAAATCTCTGAAATGTGGGGGTAAGACAAATAAGCCCTTCTTTTGTATAAGCACCAGGTTCACTCATCTGTTCAGGACTCGTAAAAGGCACGAGCTGCATGGATTTAAGGCATCTATGACGGGGATAAGATCTGTATGATGTGAAATCATACAGAAACCCCTCAGAGTTTTCCATGAGGTCACTTCAGAGCTGTCCTCACTGGATCAGGAGGCTGTATGAATGTTAACACTGCCAGTGTGTACCTAATCATGCTAAACATTGAACATTCTTCACCCTTTCTGTTAAGAGATGTTTCTACACTGGGCAATGAAGCAAGGAATGACCATGTTTGAGTGCTGTCATCACAAGAAGGCCAGGCAGTTTTGTGGTGGACAATCCCAGAGGCTCTCAGGGGAAGAACAGACCACCTAAGAAAACTAAGTCATGGTGAATGAGGTTTTTAACGTATATTTCCATATTTCAGGGATCTGAGGAAGGGAAAGCGGTTGAACCTTAAGCAACTTCCTAATCAACCTGCACAGCTTGTTGACTATCCCATCAACATTCAGAACTGTAGGATCACTTAGGTTAGAAAAGAGCTCTGAGATCACTGAGGCCAACCATAATTTGGGCACAGTTGGGTGGTGGAGGGGAGCAGACTGCAGTCACTGCCCAGCACAGCTCCTGCAGGACAACTGACCCCAGCCTTCCCAGCCTGAAACTGGAATTACTCAGCAGTGAGTGCAGATGTACCATTGGCATTCAGGATGAAAGCTGATTCCTACTCCTTTGGACCAGCTCTCACCCATGGCTGCACCTGTGTGCTTTGCTGAGTGTCTTCCAAGCCTTTCTCCAGCTTTGGCTCTTTTCCCTTGTCCTGCTCCAGAGGCTCTTAAAAGGCATTGGCCTAGAGAGCTATCCAGTGCCAGGAATATAACAAATCAGCAAAAAATTGAGGTGTCAAAGCAAAGAAGAAAAGAAAGAATGAAGGGGAACAAAAAAAGAACCTTGTGACCAAAGTTGAGGCAGCCCTACCTCAAAGCAGTGGATACAAAAAGACAGCACATGTGTTGATGTTTTCACTGTTACTGATAAACATCAAAGGCCAAATACAAGCACCAACTGTTGCAGAGGCTGGTTTGCAGCACAGTCCCCCATGCACTTTCAGGATACCTTCAGCCTTCCTTTATCAGAGGCAGCAAGGATTAAGGATCATCCAAACAAATTAAAAATGCAAGTTCTACCTATTCTGGACCATTCCACTGGCATCCCACAGGGGCAATCACCCCTCTGCAACTCACAGTTCTGGTGGTTCCAGAAGGGTTCATTACCTTTGGTAGAAGATTGCAAACTACACAGCTCAGGGGTGCTCCTGGAAGCAGGGCAGCTGCATGTGGGAAGCTCTGCTCCTGGGCTGGTAAGTTCTATAGAGATAAGATCACTGTTCCAGTAAGATGTTTTTTTGTCTCTAGGTAAATATATTTTTAAACTGTTCTCTCAGTAAATTTCATTTAAAGAGGTCTGTGTTCAGTGCCTGCCTGTCGTGGCAATAAATGTAATTGTGGTGGATGTGTTTGCTCAGGTTTGGCATCTCCTGATGGGGTGCTCATGATGGCTGTGCCACCTTCATGACACAAGTCCCCTTGAACTGGGGACAAAGTGGGTGAGAGGGGCTGGTTTGACCAACAGCAAGAGCCTCGAGGAGTACATGACACCACAGAAGCAAAATAAGGTGCTCTGACACAGAGTAAAGACAAGGAAATGGAAATAATGTGATCATGTAAAGAAAGAGCTGCTGGAGATCTACATTCCCAAAGGTTTGGAGGACCCAATGTCAACCATCAATAAAGACCATTTTCTTGTCCAGGGAAAACTCTGGACTTGTAACCTCCAGGCTCAGCTCATAAGCAAATGTTTGCACAAAAGGCACAATAACAATTGTTTAAAGGAAAGATGTAGCAATCTACATGGAACTTTGAGTAGCAGATAAAATTTGTTCCTAACTATTTGCGGTTCACAACACTTCAGATCTATTGTAACCACTTTATGAGCAAGAAAAATGGCATGTTGTCACTACACTAAGCCCTGCAGTCAGACCCTAAAAGCACGATCCATCACTTGAGTTGAAGAAAAATATCTTATAAGGTTTGGCACTACAAGATTCATGTCACATCCTGTCTTGGAGAAGATGGTGACAAACACACTCACCAGCCAGTCTACTGTAATATACCAAACAGTCTGACAAAGTATTTTAAGTCTTGATGTTTTTTCAAGTGTCCAAGCCTGAAAGAGCCCCAGTTGAATGGTTCTTCTAAACTGTTTCCTCCCAAAGTAGTATTCAAGCAACAACAGCAATGTGGCACTCTGACAAATTCTATCCTGACATTATTATTTGCAATAGAATCGCTCTGTGTGGCTGAAAGGTGACACTGGACAACAAACAGGGCACTCAGCTGTGTGTGGGGAAGTGTCCAGGCAGGGTTTTACTGGGAACTAAATGGTTTATTTTAGTGCCTTCTAAAGAGCACAATTTGAGTACAGGGAAGACATAAAAAATTGGAAGGCAAATTAGTCCCGATCCAAATCTAAAATTTTTGGTGTTGGCCAAACTCTCTCTCAAGATCATTACTGCTGATGGTGCACATTTTTTTTCTAAGTGTGTTCCAAATCATTTAGCATGGTTTCAGTAGGAGACAGCTTTACAATTTTGTAATATCACTGCTTATCTTGCATTGCCAAACTTCTCTCCTCCCTCAACCTCCATTAAAAGAACTTCCAAGGACTTGTTTCTTTGAGCTCTCTTAATAGCTCTTTCTAACCAGTATGAAAATGCCAGTTTTGGAGAGCTGTTTTAAAGACCAGGTTAGGATGAAGTTTGAGGTTCATCATTTGACTGAAGCAAACACAGCAGCACCTCAGGAATTTATTGCTTGGATGGAGAGTTTGTTCCTTAGCAAACTCTCATTTGAACATGTGCTGCTGAGAAGGAACTTTGGATTTATGCCTGAAAAGATAGTGATTTCTGTCCTGGAGCGATTACCAGCACCAAAGGTCATCCAGTGAACTGGAAAATCTGCAAGTCCTTGAAAGACAGCATAAAAGGGGGGGGGGGGGGGGGGGGAAAGGCTCCTTTTGCCTTAAAACTGATCAAATCAAGTAGTAGCAGCCTTACCAGAAGGGCAGCTAAGTGCCAGCCATGCCTATCCCCCTCATGGCCCAGTACTACCTGCATTCAGCTTTTTTGGAAGAGCTGTGAGCTGATTTCTGGATTTGCCTCTCAAACCCCACTGGCAGCACAGAATAGAACACCTTGCTCAGACCTGCAGTGGTCCCTGACTGCTCATGCCATTTTTTGTGGAATACACCGTGTGGGAGGAGGGCATCAGATGGAGCAAGGATGCTCCCACTCCGCAAGAGCTCAACATGGAATGGCCAAGCTTCCTAGGCAGCAGCTGAAAAATAATAACAAGTACTAAGATAGTGTTCACAAATGTCTGCTCTAGCCTGTATCCTGCATTCAACTAAAGAAAGGCAAAGCTTATCAGTAAAACAAGGACCAAACAATGTTTAAGCTCTCTAGTGAAATGCTTTTCTTTAAGTTGCATTACATGCTTGAAAAACTAAATCAGCTCTGAATTCCAGCTCCAACTGGATGCAAGGCAGGGGAGTAATTAAAACAACACAGAACAGTAGACCATGTCAAGAGTAATCAAAATTTACAAGCTCAATAGATAAAGATTGTTTTTTGTTTTCCTAGAAGCCCAGAGTAAAACTATCAGAGCGTTAGAGGACACCAAACAAAAGTCTCTGCATTCTCACTTCTTTTACACAAGACAGCAGCAGAATTATTCAGAGCTACCAAATGCACAGAGCTCTGCCCGACCTTCTTGGCAGATGGCCCATTCACCCTGAAAAAAAAACCACACAAAGATCTCAGTGTCCAGAGCCTGACTGCGATGGTGTGGAGCGGGGAAGCGCTGGGACAGGGACCCGTGAGACCTGTGGGTCCTTGGGCAGTGCTGCAGCAAGAAAACTGCTCAGGGGGACAAATCCCCTGGGAGAATGAGGAGCCTCTGTCTCCATTTAATGTGTTTGTTCTAAGGCTGAGTTGTACAAACTGTCCCTCTGCTGCCTCCTTGGAGGTGCTGAAGTCAGCCCAGATGAATCAAAGTTAGCAACAGGGCAAAGGGAACATTTTCTGCCTTTATTGGTGGTTTTTATTACACAAATTAAGTCTTATGAAAGACAGCATCATGCTGAGGATTGAAGATATCAAATGAAGCTGGCCAAAGAAACACAGTTTTCCTAAAACCAGATTTTTCACTTTTGAGTTTTAAGAGAACAAGTTTTGTTTTGTTGCTTTTAATTACAAATTCCATTTTATTAAGGATTACTTTTCTTCCAGGGAAAAAAACAATAAAAGAAACCTAAAATATAAACCAGAAAGAAAGTGCAGTAGAAGAATGCAGATCAGATCTATCACATATATTTTTGTGCCCAGATCTAACACATAAACTTTTGTTCCCTATTTGATTCCTAGTTGTATGTATTTGTGGAGAACCTCTTCCATATTCCAAGGTGGATCCAAACAAGTGGGAAGACACAGAGCACAAATAACCATGGAGTGTAGATGGTGTTCCTCTCCTGAGAAATGGTTGAAAGGAAGCTTTTTTGGAAGTGATTCTTTTGCCCACACCTTCAGCTGGTCTCTATACCAGGCTCACCACTGAAATCTGGTTTTTACTACACTGAGGATGTCACCTAGAAGGTCCAAGCTTTCATTTTAGTTCTAAATTCTATGATTCTATGATCTATGAATGATAGATCCTCATCTGAGAGGAGTGAGAGGTGTGAAGTCACAGTTTCAGTGCCTCACCAGAGAAGCTGTGGGTTCCCCATCCCTGGAAGTGTTCAAGGACTTGGAGCAACCAGATCTAGTGGAAGGTGTCCCTGCCCAGAAAAAGATGATCTTTAATGTCCCCTTCAATCAATGCTTCTTTCAGTGTATCAATACTTCACAAATTAGATTTAGATTTAGGTCCTCCACCAACCAGTTGGTGGCCAAAAGCATCATTCCCATGTGCAGCCAGCACTCTCCATATTTCATCCTGAGCTGCAGGAAGTGGAGCTCCTCCTCCGAACCCTTTTCTCTGGGGTTCAGCTCCTGGGAGAGGTTGTTTGAGCCTCACCACAGCACCCAATACTCCTCTGTCGCTCCCAAGGCTCACCAGGAGCTCAGCAGCTCAGAATGGGCATTGCCAGTGGTACAGAAACATCCTGAGCTCCATGCTGAGCTCCCAGGGCCACGATTTTGGCTGGCTCCATTTAACCATCACTGCATCTGTGTTGCAGTAGCACCTAGTGGCCAGGGCTATGAAAACACACAGAAAAAAGAAGAATTCCTGCCAAAAAACCCCTAAATACTGCTGAGCTCAACCAAGAAACAACAGGTGGTCATGTATGACTGCTGCAGCCAGCACAAGGTAACTCAAGTTGACTCTAAAGGCCTAATTCTCATGTGAAAGTGAGAGTAAAAATAATTTACATCCTGTACTTGCTGGCTCAAGAGACCTCAGTATAAATGAGAATCCAGTCCTAAATCCTCAATGGGATCCAGGCTTCAAGAAGGATTTCAGCTCCAGAAGGGGTCTGGGTTCTACTTTGCAGTGTGTGAACAGCTGAATGGGCAATTCATATTATTTTAAGAAATGTCCTGATGGGTTTGGTATGGTTTTGTTTTTTCCTTTAATAATTACACCCCACTTATTAGGCTGTAACCAGGGGACCTGTAAAGCCTGTTGAGCTAAGATCAGCACAAATCATCCCACCAGGAACACACAGTGGAAAACTGAGAATGCAGGAGGATGAGGTGTTGTTGAAGCATATGAATCATGCAAGGAGAGCTACTCCTGGGAATCACACCTGTTGTAGCCTTCCTAAAAAAAAAAGAAAAAAAAAAAAAAAAGAGAGAAGGTGGTTCTTTCTTACTGGCAGTACAGCTGTCTAATCCAGGAGTGCACAGTCTAAAAGCAAACTGAGCTCAAAGAGCAACAAGAAAATACCTGATGGCTAGATTTTCCTTTGTCTTTTCACTGTTTAATCAGAACTTAGGAAAATCAATGTCATGCTGAAATTCATGGAACAGGTCCTGAAGCTCCTTCTCTGAACTCCAGGTATGTCCTGCTGAGCAGGACTGGACTGAAACATCAGGAAGTTTTCCAAGACAGTGCACAGGTTCACTTGGCACCAGGAGTCTTGGGTCAGCTCAGGGCTGGAAACCACAGCTGGGTCCAACACAGCACAACTGTCCATGCTGCCACATTTTGCCTTCCTGTCTGGATGTTGTCTGGATTAACCAGCCTGCTCTTGCCTGGGGAATCCATTTCACTTTCTCCGTCCCCATGGAAGAAAGGAACAGGAGCCACTGGCAAATCCAAGCTCAGAAACAGCAACCATGAGGAGAAATCTGCAGACAAGGATGGGAAAAGCTATCCCTCCGTGTCATGCCTTGCATCAGCAGGAGGAACTATAGAAGTTATGTGAAATGGGCCATCACTGAGATATCTGGAAAATATACTCCTAAGATTATTGCAACAATTTATTCTCTTTTTCCCTGGTTACCTACTTCTCATAGAAAAAAACAGAGAGGAGAAAAACTCCACATTTCTAGTAGCAGTTCTTTGTTACAAGCTTTTGTTTTGTTTTTTTAGGGATGAAAGAAATAATCAGAGGAAAAATGAGCTCGTTTCTGTCATCTGCTGCCACCATCTGCAAACCCAGCAGCAACATCTTTGAAATAGAGGATTAAATCCACCCACTTCTCTTGTTTCTGCCTTCCCTCCCAGTGTGGTGGGTGGTTATGAGCCAGCAAGGGGGCAGCTGGCCTGGAAATAAGGACCCAAAAAGGGCCAGTACAGACCCAAGCTCCCCCCTCCATTGCTGTCATCAGGCTGCCCCACCAAATAAATTCATTTTTCTGCCCTTTTTCCATCTGGAGGTTGGCTAAATTAACTCTTGCTCTGTGCAAGGACGTTGTGTTACTTTAGAAAGATTGGTGTTCCAGGAACTCTGGGAGAACAGAGCACAGGAGCAGAGCAGGAGCAGATCCCATTTTTCCCCTGCTGATCAGGGCTTTCTGACACTTGAGCTACTCTGCTGCTGAGTGCAGAGCTTGAGAAAGACAAGAGCGATCACGTACACTGGGAATGTCCAGCCTAGGTTGAATCCTCCAGTAAAGGTTTCAAAACAAATAATAGTAACTCAACATACTTTTTTTGTGCCCCAGTGGTTCCAACCAGGACTGGGACCAGATGTGCCAGTTTTCAACAAGAAAGGCTACTCATGCTATTCTTGGCACAGCTTGAAGCAGAAAGTACCACAAATCCTATTTAATATAGTGCCTAAATGCCAGAGACCTATTTGTTCTCTGGGTTTTTCAAGCTCAGCTGGTTCCGATAACCATCTGACCTCCAGGGCCCAACTCAGTCACAACCCTGACTCCCACCCCTCACAACTGCACCCATCACTAATGTCTTCCTTCTGGAAATGGGTTTCTTCCTATGGCTAAAGGTTGCCTTGCAAATGAAGTTTACAGAACAAAGCAAGGCACGCCACAATTTAAATTGCATCAGGTTTTCAGTAGTGAGATACAGATTCGGTAGGGTTGGCACTCCAAATTAGCAAGATGGGCACGGGTGCTACTGACAGATGTTTAGAAAGCTGTTCACACAGCTGGAGATAAGGGGCTTACTGCCCAAAATATCCATGAAAATAAGAACAGATACAAGCATATCAAAGTTGCATAGAGAATTCACCCTCCCTTGGGTTCCCACTATATGAGACTGATCTGCTGGAGCTCAGATATTGAGCTCCACACTGTCTCACACTGAGCTCTGGATGATTACAACATCTCATCCTGCAGTCCCATTAACCAGTTCAAATGGAAAATTTGTCATTTGTGTGGCAGACAGCCTCCTGAGAGCCACCACTTTCTGTTTGAAAAAATCCAAAGTACTAAATATCCCTTTTTTCCCCCTCTGTCTTCACCAGTAAATCTTCCTCCTAGAGCTCAGCACAAACCAGAATTGCTTGGGAAAGAAAGGGATGGCCAACAGTGGAGGAGCAACAAGTTAGAGACAACACAGGATTTCCATCCATGGAGATGGATGGGATTCACCTCAGGGTGCTGAAGGAGCCGGATGATGTGACTGCAAAACCAGAGTTCAATACCTGCAAAAGATCACAGTGATCAATGCAAGTCCTTAATGACAGGAAAAAAGCTGACCCATCTTATCAGAAAGATGGGAGAAGGGTCTCAGGAAGCTGAGCTCCCTCCATCCCTGGAAGGATCACAGAATACATGTGCTGGAGTCCATTTTCATACAGGGGAAGTTCTGGAAGATAAACAGGGAATAGCTAGCACAGATCTACTTAGAGAAGATCAGTTTGATTGCCTTGTGTGATGAGATGACTGGCTGTGGAGACAAGGTGAGAGCAGTGCTGTGCTATACTTTGCTTTTAGGAAGGCTTCTGACCCCATTTCTTGTGGTTGTGGGTTTGTAATCTGAGGAAGCATGGACTGGACAAATGGATCATTGTGTGGGTGGAAAATGGGCTGGACAGCTGGACCCAGAGCGTGGCAATCGATGATGCAGCAGCTCATTGCCAGCTGGGGGAAGGAGCCAGGGCACAGGAGCAGGGCTCCTGGTGGAGAGGAGGCAGTGGGGAAGCCTACGTGTCCAACAGCTGGGTTAAGGGAGGTTACAGTGGTCATGCAGAAAAACTCTCTCGTTAATAAAAGGTGCAACACAAATTGCAATATGAGAAGTGTACAGTGCAGAAACTTTTTTATCTAGCTGGGCAATTCAGCTCTGGGAGGTGTTATCTTAGAGGTGATCTTGCATCTGCTTCCATGGTTGTTTCCAAGACATGGCTCACCTGATCTAGTTTTATGATAGTCCTGATCTAACTGAGAGATCTCCTGCAACCTTTTTTTTTTTTCCTTTTTCCTTTTTTTATAACTGTCTGATTCAGACAAGTACCTCCACTGAGAAGGGAGGTGAGTTAGGAAGCAAGAAAGAAAAACCCTGTCAGGACAGATGCTGGCTCTAATTGCTGATCTATTGCTCATTCCCCCATGCAGAAACAGGACAGGCCACAGCTACTGCCAGCACCAGGGGAGGATGGGACATTATCCAGGGGAGAGATGGTCACCTGGCTGCTTAATGTTAATGAAGACACAGAGCTATTAAGCCTAATCTGCCTCACTTCTCCTCCCCTAGACCTCCTCCTTCCCCCAAACCTGGACTTGATCGTTTTCTGGAAAGAAACACGTGAGAGGAGCTCCACTGCTACTGACACGAGATGAATAATTTACAAAACGCAGAGCCAAGGCCAGGCCAGCTTCCCTAGTAAATAAAAACAGTTCTTTGTTGTCAAAAGGAGAACTGTATCCTTGGCAGGGTCTGGTGACAAAACCAAGCTCCATATGTGGGGAGACAGCCGTAAGAGGCTGAAAGCATCTGCTGGGATATGCCTGAGAAATAACCCAGAACTCTCCTGGAGTGACCACTCAGGACAGAGCACTCCAGGGAGCACCTTGGTTTGCTCGGGGTGGAGGGGGCCCTGAGATGCAGAGCTTTGCACCCATGTGATTTCAATCCCTCTTCTGGTGCTCGTGTTTTGTCCTCTGCTGGCAGAGCAGTCGCTCAGGGAGCCTGGCTCTGGTTAAGGCCTCCCTTCCCACTCCCCCACCCCACGTTGTTACTAAGCAGGGCTTTTCTGTTTCGTCTCACTTCGCTTTTATTATGGCAAAGCCCTATAAAACTATCAAGTAGAACTGGCCGAAAAACGGTGTTTCCAGTGCCTTGAAAATGTACGGATTTAAACATATATATAAAATTTGGGTTTTATCCAAATTGAACAGAAACCTTTTTCAGGTTTTTTTTTGAAAGGAGAGCAGTTTCCAGGAAGCCAGAAGCTCCCCAGACCCTGCTGCAGCCTCCCAGTGAAACTCATGTCAGAGCTTGTCAGCCTCAGCGGGCAGCTGCAGAGCTCCCAGCATCCCTGGCCTTGGGGCAAATCCACCAGGTGCATCCGCTCCGGAGCCAGGGACTTGTGCACACTCTTTCTCCTGTCCTGGAAGAGATCTGACAGGAATACAGGTGGGTTTCCTTAAGCTCTCTTCCTCAGTCATGGGGCAACTGTGCTCAGCACAGTTCCAGCGAAATAAGGCAGGCTTAAGGAATGATGTTTCATGGGAACATTTCTGACCAGCTCAATTCTCTGGGATAAACCATCAAAGAAGGAACTTGTTGGCTGAAGGAGCATTTTCTTTGCAGGGATATCTGATCCATCTGCAACCTGGCTTCCCTCTCAGGAGCATCCAGCCCCACTGATCCTTTCTTGTTGGAGCTGGCTGCCAACAAATACAACTCCATATGGAAATGACAAGACCATGACCACCCCACCAGTGCTATGGTTGCTGGGGTGATGTCAGAGGAAGACAATCCCAAACATCTAAACTGCTGCTTTTAAGAGCAGAAGATGCTGGTACCACTTTATGACCTCGCTGGGTGTATCTTCCCTTCACGCTCTCGGGCCCGGTGATGAGAACCTCCATAAATTAATAGTTTGGATTACTTTAAAACAGATTCCTCTGAGTCAGCCCATATGGATGTGACGAGCTGGTGAAGCATACAGCATGCTACAGCTTGGCATCATGCCTGCAGCTCCTTCCTCTAAAATGGGCAGCTTTTAGAGCCATTTAATCACACTTAAACAAGCTTTTTATCTCATTTGTTCTGCGTCATAACTCTCCCTCCAAACACTATAAACCGCTGTGGCAATACCATGAAGTACAGGCCAGCCTCACATTTTAGAGTCATCTGCCTGGCTCTCACAGTTTGTTTAAATCAGTGTTTCATGACAAATATCTGTTTTCTGCAGATTTTTTTTTCTTTTTTTTTAATGCAGCTCTTTTTCCACACACAGCCCTAAGCTCATTTTCTCATGGTGAAGTCATCACCCTTTTCAGCCACCACATCCTCAGGCTGCAGGTGCAATTCCAATGCCTCCAGCTGTCTGGAAATGGTACTTACAGGAACATGTCAGGATCCCCACTGTCCAAGAAACCCCCAAACGTGGCACAGCTGGCTTTGTGTCACCTGCTGCTCTGCACAGAGGGTATGGGTAAGATGTTTTGTTTTCTTTCTTTCAGTGTTCAGCCTCCCTGTGCAGCCTGAATGTCTCAGCCCTTACATGGTGAGATTCCTGCTATTTGTTTAGATGCCATGGGTGAAATACAAAAGCCCCATGGGTGCAGAGTGAGAAATACACTTTACACTGATAAGCAAACCAGGTAAGCTTTGTCTGCCATGGGGGCTTCAGAAAGGGACAATGACCCAGCCACACAGGTATTTACAGGCTGATTTTCACCCTTTATTTACATTAAAAAAATTCAACGGTGGCAAAACTTCCCTTCCACATTTGTCACACTCTGTTTCACCCTGTGACAAATCCCAAGGGCAAACCAGGATTAACTGGATGCTCAGCCTTGCACCTGAAAGTGCCAATTCCCTCTATCCAACAGAGGTTGCCTGTCACAGAACATCAAGGGTTAAAATACCCTGATAAGCTCTAACCTCCTGAGTGAGAGGGAGAAAGACATCTGCTTTTTATATTCACAGCCCAGCATCTCTGTGCTCCAGTTCTGAAAAATCTGCATTCCATATCAACAGAGAAGTCCTCATAATTTATGCAATGATATGCCAACATATTTAAAGGGTTATATTTTACTCTAATGAGAGAAATAAGATATTGTTTCCTTCACATGAGGAAGGAAGAGTTCTTGTAATAAACACCAAATGGGCACCTCTTAATTTCTTTAGGAGCAAGGATATTATGACAGCAAAGGCTTTGAGCTTTAGCTACCAAACAAATCTTTACCAAAACAGACGTGGACACTGTAAGAACATCCTGAAAACTAAAGGATGCAAATTTATTTTAAAAAAGCTAACGTGTAGAAAAGCAAGACTGAGAATTTGTTGTATGTCTCCCTGCATCTTTGGGTAAGTGAGGTTATGCCCAATGAGGCTGAATTAACCTTATTTGCTTGTGCTGCCTTTTCTGTAGTCATCATCCTTCCCACACGCTCAAAATAAAACTTCTTCTTGGCAGAGGAAGGACCAAGATCTCCAAGAAGAAAGGCAGAAAGGGTTTCCATCTACAGAAAGATTCAAAATTGCAAAAGATCTGTGTAAATACAAATGGTAGAAGAGCCTACAGGTGAAGGAGAGAGATCAAACAGCAGCAGAGAGGAGGTTCTGTTCTTTGGATGGTTTCCCACTGGGAGAATATAACTTTTAGACAGCAAAAATAAATGGAGATCTTTATTTCTGCTGCAGTGCTAAATGGCTTTTAGCTGCAGAAGGGACACACAGGGAACCAAAAGAAAAAGGCATGTTTGAGGAGAGGGAAGAAAACAAATGAAGTGGAAATCACCCCAAAAATACCCTGTTCATGCTACAGATCCTGTTCAGCTGTAAAAGACATAACAGCCTTTCTGTGTAAGGCAGCAATTTTTCATATACTTGAGTATTTAAATAATTTAAAGTATACTAATTTTATAATTGAATTTAGAATTATTTGCACTGACCCACAAAACCAAACAAACCATGACAAGTCAGCATACTAAAAAGCAAAATAATTTTAGAAATTGTCAAAAATACCCAAATAAGGCAATAAAGGCAAGATGAAATTCCAGTTTCCCTCTGTGCCATTGTCTTAGAGATCATTACAAAGGTCCATTCAACCAAAGATCACACTTGCACAGAAGGAAGTCCTCTTTATGCACTGTTAATTGCTTCAACAATCTATAAAATTAATGGCTAAGTGGACTGCATTTATAGTGATTGTATTCCAGATACTATTTGCATTTAACAGAATGCCCTTTGTTAGTAATTCCTAGACTTATGAACTGTTTGGGACAAAGAGGGACACACACCAGGGAGCGTGCCTCAATCCCACAACAGCACCACAGACAGGGATACACATCCCTCATTCAGAGGCTGCAGAGGCAGACTTCTTTCACCACCCTGTTCTTCCTAAATCCTGCATTTTGTGCTCCTCACTGTTCCCACCTGGCGTGCAAAGGACCTCCAAAACAAAGATAGGGACAACTCTGATTGCTGACAAACACTTCTCTGCCAAACACCCAAGCCAAGCCACCTCTCCATAGTCACCCTAGCAATGATTCCCATTTCAGTTCAAGTTATTGATTTTTAAAGGGGGAAAGAAATGTCTTCTTTTTGACTAGGAATTTTCAAGGTATTAAGAACTTATTTTGCTATCTCTTCTCCCATCTGTGATACAGAAGTAAATCTTCCTTAAATCTCTCCCTTGACTCATCTCATACATTCTTTCACTTGAAAATCCAGATTCTCATCCGTTCCAGGCCTCTTTCCATGCCAGATTCTTGGGGAAGAATTTTCTTTTCTTAGTAAAGAGCTGAATTTCTCTCTTCTTTTCTCCTTGCTTACTTTCCCAGGTCAAATTCACATCTTGCTGCTGGATGTACTAATTACCATTCTGTTGCCACTCTCCACGCACATTTCCATTTCCCTTCTGTTTCATTCAGGTTTCCACCCACCAGTTTCTCATTTCTGCAGAGTTTATTTAGGCTCTTTTTATTCTTTATCCATATTCTCCCTCTTCCTCTCTTTTGGCTGGCATTTTTCAGATTGGACAAAGTACCCATTTCTTTTATTGGAAGCACAGGCAGACATTTTACATGTTTCAGGTAAAGCTGTGGGCATCTGCCTGAGTTTGAATGAATATAGAAGTACATACAAGCCAAAACTTGTGCTTCCAAGCAGAAGCAAAAGCATGACAATAAATTTCCCCTTTTCAGAAGAAATTCCATTTAAAGAACAATAATTTAGGAAGCCAATTCATAAACCAACTCCAGTTTCTTCTCACAATGAGCAAGCGGGGAAAGGGGACAAATAAAATCTGGGCAGAAAATGCCACAGAGAAACGTGACCCACACACCATTATTTGTCTGAGAACCACCATTTCCAAGAGGAATGACAGCTCTTCTAATGCCTTTTGTGGCCCAGGATCCCACTTGGAATGCTGGGATCTGACCTTCAAATGTCCAGATGCCTCTGGAAACCTGCAGGTTCTCCTCACCATGGGCAGGGTTCAGAAGGCAGGTTGGTTACCTACTCTCCAAAGGCTCGCAAGCCTCACTCCAGAAAAGTGTCAGCTGCATCTGGACACCAAGATTACCTTTTGGTCAAAGCTTATAAATAGCAGCAGGAAAATCAGTTGCCATTAATAATTTCTAATAGCATACAAGGCTTTAAAACAGCAGTCAAAGGAAAGAGTAATTAAAGACATGAGTATATATAGGGGAACTGGGATGGACTACAACTTTGGGATTTGCCAATTTGGATTCATTTCCTCTGGCTTCTTTGCTAGAGATTTCCTAGAGGACACACAGTGAATCCAATTGATCTGGACTTCAGTAAAGTATGTCACACAGAGCCACATGGAAAATGGCTCTTTACAGGAAAAAATAGGAATTTGTACAAGTTCTGAAAAAGTACATGAAGTGTTGATTTGTATGAAAGGAAACACATTATGTGAAAAGGAAATTCTTTGACTAGAGGGAATTGCTGATGGAGCTCTTCAGTGCTGGGTATTGGGAATGTTGCCGGAAATTCTCATTACTGACTGTGGCATGTAACGTAAGAAATGTGCTAATGAAGCTTGCTGATGACCCCAGGTTCAGAAATGCTCCAGAGAAGAGAACAGGAGTAATACTAACTGGATGATCTTGAGGCAAGAAGTCACAGAAAATGGACAGAAATTTGTGGTGCAAGCTGTGAGGCACCTTATCACTGCAACCTCACTGAGGTGGAAAGACTGGGAGCACTGGATAACAGCTGAAAGGAAGAACTCTGAGATCAGCAGAAAAGGAAACTATTTTCAGGACTGAAACCAGAAGAGGATGGCCTAATTTGTACCCCAAAACCAAATCTGGTTCAAATGAAACACGGGGCTCAAAGCACATAGGCCAGAAATCCTTGAAGGGCCTCATGCCATGCCTGGGAATAATAAGGCAAAAGCTCCAACAGGCTGCTAATCCTAAAGGTGACAGTAAAAGATTTTAAAATCACAGAAAATTCGAGGAGTTAGAAAGAAAGTTAGGCTTGGCTAGCCCTGGGAAAAGTGTTAAAAGTAGGCCCTGGGAAATGTTAGGCCTTGTGCTTGCTAAGATCATGTGAAACTGCACTTGTGTAGTCAGCATATGATAAATTATATGATTGTTAGATGTGATTAGATATAATTATTGTTTAAAGAATCATGAAAAACTATGTTAGGGGTTTGGGGTGATCATGAGACATCCATGCTTGGGTAAAATCAATGCATAGAATAGAACAATGTAAGTTTAATAATTAATATATAAGTTATATAACGATAGAGTATAAAAACATGTTCAACTCAAAACCAAGTGGGGTCAGATTTGGGTCTGTGTACCCCCAACACCCAGAGCTCTTAATAATCACCTTCATATAATCATTCTGTGATTATGTGTTCCTGAAGGCTAACAAAGGTACTTGTTTTTATCATCAGCCATGAGTGAAGGACCAGAATCTCCTCTCCCTGGAATCAGCTTTCACTGATGGCATCTTCATGGCCACCTGGACCCAGGTGTTCTCTGCCAGAAATGCCCCAGGCTTCAACAGCAAGAGGCAGCTCTGGGGTGGGATGTGCAGCATGTGGGGAGGAGCTGCAGCCTGGGAAGAGGGAAGTGTTGCAGAGCTGGATTTTAGAAGGTCTTGCAAATGGTTTGTGAAATGTGACAATAACAGGGAACGCTCTGGGGCCGTTGTTGGAAGCACCCAATCGTCCAGGTGAACATTTGTGAGGGAGGGTGACAGCAAGCACAAGGTGCCCCCAAAAGCCATGGAGCACTTTAGCACCAGCAGGATGTTAAAATCAAGTGAGCAATGTCATAAAAGAAGTGGTAAGAAGCCAAAATTGGGTGAGGTTTCTACAAAACCCCCATCTTTCTGTGATTTGACATCTTAGAGAGAAACAGACTTTTTTCCTGCTTTTAAAGTAAAAACATTCCCTGCAGTGAACACAGCCTAAATATTCCAGCATCCTGTTGTTGTATCCAGTCCAGGAAGCGAAACCAAGGCCCTGGGTCTGTAATTGGGGCCACATGGATGTCCCTGTGCTCGCGCTGGAATGTTCTGACTCCACCAGCCCAGCCATGCGGCTCCAGGCGATGGCTGAGCCAAGGTACCCAAGTTGCTTCACCGTGACCCTGGGCAAGTCATGATGAGTCTTTAGCTCAGTTCCCCAGCTGCCAGCCTGAGGTGATCATCCAACTCTCACCTGCTTAGACCCCACCAGGGCAGGGAATGTGTTTTCTAGATGATTATGCAAGAGGACCCTGATTTTGGCTAAGGCAACCAAGTGCTGTGGTAATTACAGATATCATAGCCATATTATATAAATTATTTTAATGAAGAAGCAGTGGCTATTCTCCTGAAAAGTCCCAGCACTTAAGTTTTTCATGTTTTTGTTTTTGGAACAGACTAATCACTTTCACATCATAAACAAATAATGGTTTTAATAGATTCCATACTTATGGAACTTTTACAACTAACATAGAGCAAAACTCTTGCCCTTCACAGGCTTGCTTTTTTTTTTTTTCCCTCTGAAATAGCAAAGTATATTCTGCAGCAAATTAAGTGTGATTCACGTGGCATTTTGTACGAGCGCGCTGTGGATGTGGCCCATGAAACAAGCTTTGTTAGAATTCTGTAGCCCTTATGTTCCATTTTATTTTTGTGCTTATGATTCTAAATATGTTTTTGCTGCAGTTTCACCTAGGGAACAACAGGGGAGCCTTTCTCTGTCCAGTATAACACCTATGAATTCTCCCCAGTGCAGGAACAGATGGGAGGAGCTGGATGCTGCCCTGTCACCCATGAGGGCTCTGTGCTTCCACCCTGCCCCAGGGCAGAGAAAGGGAGAGCACAACCAACCCTCACAAAGGCACATGTGAGCTTCCACAGGTGAGCTCAACTCCTGGAGGACCTCTAGCACTCACAGATGAATGTCTGCTTTCCCAGATTACTCTGAATTTCTCGCTGTGCTCACACCCATTGTGTTTTCAGGCAGCAGCTGAGGCAGTGATAATCCTATGGGATGAAGCTTGGGGAATTCCCATGGCTGAGGTGGCATCACCACCACAGAGATCCCTTATTACTTTTTTGCTGTATTCAGTGTCTCTGCATCTGTTTGAAAAACTCAGTTCTCCAGAGAAAGGCTCAGCTTAGAGTGACCCAAGCCAAAGAAAGATTCTGTTGGGTGACCTTGCTTATCAAGCCCAGAAATTCCAGCTACAGAACCTCTGCTGGCATGAAAAAAAACCAAAAACCCAGCACTTATGTGCCTAACATAAAACATACTGGACTGAGAGGCCCAGAGAAAGGTGGTGGAGACAAGATTAATGGTTTTAACTGGGAGTGAAATCCAGTAATTAAGTAGTGACCCATGACACTTGAGAAGCAGTAACAGTTTGTTGACCACAAGAATGATTGCTCAGAGCACCTTCTTAATGTTGTAAATGTGAAAATGATTTACAGCATGACCAACAGGGGAAAAAAAAGCAAGTTAGCAGGCAGACAGGATTGACAGTGGTAATTGTTCCTGACTGCATACATATGTGGAGGTAGGAAAGTAGAAATACTTTTGCTGTGTAGCATGGTAGCTATATATCAAAATTACCAACAGCAAGGGACTCAAACTCCTTGAGCTGAGGTGATTAAAAAGTGTGCAAACACCACTCACAACACCACAACAAACAAGAAGCCTGAGAGGGGTGAAGGCTTTGCTCTGGATTTCAGCAAGGCTGGCTTGCCTTGCATCTGGAGTTGTGACAGTATCAGAGCTTTGGGGACAGAGCTAAAAACCAAATTATTAATATCCAAAATGAGCCTCAGCACACAAATGGCTCTGCTTCTGCTTCTGAAGAAGAAGAAGTGGAAAGGCTCCCAGGGGATTTCAGCAGCATCTGAAAGCAAAAATTCATTCAGATGAATTTTAGCAGCAGTGAGATTTAACTGGAAGCCAGCAGAGAACTAGCCAAGCCTTTGGAAAGGACACAACACTTGTCTTGCAGTGAACTTTGCTCACTGGCACGCTGAGAGTGGTGATACCAACCTTGCAGTGGCACCTTTGGTGGTCATGAGAGAAAATATTAATATCAGAATATTCCTGCTTCCTCTTTGCCTCTAAAACAGGAAGGCAATTGGGTCTTCTGCCCCTTGGCCTCAGCTGGCCTCAGTGGCTGTTCACTGGGGGAGGGATGGTCTTCTGCAGCATAGCCTAAGGTGTGACTGGCTCATAAAGCAGGATGAAGTCCTTATGTTACCATCAGAAAAAAATAAAGGTTTGTGCTGCCCAAGTTTGAAAATGTTCCTTTTATTTTATGTCAGAGAAATGGCACTGCAGCTTACAAGAGGGTTTGGTAAAATGGTCATGGAAAGAGCTGGAGAATTTCTAGACATTTTTTCCTTTTGCACCCAAACTTCAGCTTTGTTTTCCTTTTTTCAATGATCACAACTTGTTGGGTCAAGGCAAAAAAGGTTTTCTGAACAGAGCAGGGCCTTTCAGTGGACCCCAGGGAAACACCAAACATCCCACCCCACCAGGCACCTCCAGCCACCAGCTCTTGGAATCACCCAGATTGCCACTCAGCAACCCCAGCTCAAAGCTGCCCTTCTCCCCTCTCCAAAATGAAAGGCAGTTCAGGAGATGTAGAAGTGACAGGAGCACAGGTCACCATGAGGCTGAGCAGAAGAAAGAGCAGGGCCTTGTTTCAAGTGTCATTATTTTTATGTTTGGCTTTTTCGGCATCTCTCAAGGCCTCTGTTCCACCATCTCCTGTTAAAAGCTGCTCAGTTTTGTTGTGTTTTTTAATATGGCCATAACCCCATTTTATGTAGAAGGGGAAATGCTGGCTCCCTGTGGCTTTCATGGATTTTCATATTGGTGTAATTCAAACAATATGATGGCTCAACTTGACGTCGTTTCCTGGCTGCACTGGAGCTCGTGCTAAGCCAGGGTTTAAACTTTATTGGGGCGTGTGATGGAGCAGCAGCCAGCACCACAGAGAGCCCTGATGAAGGCAAACAGTGGCCAAGCTGGTCAACTCAGCCCAGCAAGGACACTTCTTACCCCAGGTAGGTGCCCTCTGGCCAGGTGAGCCACCCAAAAATCTGCCATCTCCACCCGATGGGATGCAAACATGCAAAGGGCCACAAGCATGTGCACAGAGACCAAAACACCAACTCCACCCCCACTGCTGTGGGCAAGAAGAAAGCACAGGTACTACATTCCCAGTACCTGCAATTTAGCTTTTTGTGACCCCCAAAGCCAGTCTGAATTCTCTTCTTGGAGTCCTCAGAGTGTCACAAGAGATGGTGTTTTGTTCCAGTGAGGACAAGAAGCATTTGCACTCTGGTTTTTATTATAATTGGAGGTGAAAAGACAACCAAAAACTTGGAGAACTAAGGTTGAGAAGGAAAAGGTGTACAAGAAGTGGTGTTGTGGCATTTGTGCCTGTCTGCAGTTGTAAGCATCTTTAACAAATGCCTGTCTTTGTGTCGGGTGTTTGCACATCCCTGAACACGAACACATCTAAGAGTCAGGGCTGGTAGCACAACCTCTTACTCAGCTTGCCAAGCATTTCCAATTATAAAGCCCTGTTTTCAATTGCTAATAACTTTGTTAAACTTAAACCACTTGGGCTTCAATTTTCCATGCCAAGTGTCTGCCTTGGGCTGAATTTTTTGTTATCCCTTCTTTTTTCTTTTTTTTTTTTTTTAGCTGTCAGCCAATAAAAAGATTCAGCTGTTTCAAAGAAGATGGCTAGGGAAAATACAGGAGCTCACAACACAGAAATATCCTAGGAAACTCATCTTGCAAAATTCTGGAGTCTTCCAGTTGTAGAGAAAGGACTGGAAATCTGAACTATTGAAAAACCTTATCAAATCTGAAAGAAAAATTGCTATGAAAACCATTTTTTACCCAAGCAACACTTCTTACGTCTCTGCAACTCCATCTTTCCTGGACATGTTTTAGCCTTTTGCCCTGCTAAGGACAAAAGGACATGGCAGGACAGTTTGGCCACTCCATCACAGCCCAGCTGCACTCAGATTAGGGCCAGAGAACCTGGTTTTCCTTCATCCCAACTCTCCTATTAACCACCATCCTTCCCTTCCCAAAGGCAGCCATCCTTGCTTTAACCTGACACCTCTCCCTGCATTTTCCACTTCCAACAGGGAATGCAAAGTGAGGTACAGTGTAAAATTATAGTCCCTCCTTAAAAAACCCACGTGATAGCAAAGATGTGCCATTTCCCCTTCTCCCCCCAGGCAGCAGTACCTTCAGGATCCCTGGAGTTTGCCCACTTATTAATATCCCCAACGCTCACATCTGTTTCCGATCAGTTTATGTGGATGGGATTTAAAAACAAATATGTTCCCCATCAATCCTGGCCCTTGCCGTGCCTACAGTGCCTAACAGGCTTACGTATTTTCTGATCAGATCAGATGTTCTCCGTGGTTTGTTTGTCAGATTTGCTGTTTGTTGACTTTCTTCTGGTAAATCGGGTCTGAAATGTAAAACGTGTCGGGAAGTAGCGTGGAGCCACCAGCACCGCTGGGTTCAGGGAAAGCACAGTGAGACAGGCATCCTGCAGCCCCACGTTTCTTGGATTTAGATTCCTGGCCTGATACATGGATATTCCAAATATGGGATGTTCACATTCCTCCTTGTATCACACTCCTGGGAGACGCTGGACACGTGGCAAATGACACTTGTGCACCTCTGGGACCCAGAGGTGCCTCCCATGGCATCAGAATGCAGCTGAAAAAGTCATTCCTACTGGCAGGTGTGGGAGGATTTCAGCCTGACAGGACTTTAAACAGAGGGTGCAGAGTTCTCAGCTGTCATGTTTCTTAAAAGGTGGAGGAACCACTGAAATAATCCAGGTCTAACTCCCCTAACATCCACTTAAATGATCTAGGAGAAATGCTACAGTTCAGAGGATCGTGAAACTGGAGATGCCGTGAAAAGCACTGAAAAAGGAGGAAAAGAAAACAGTTTAATGTGCTTTTCAGGTGGTCCTTCCCATGCACAGGTCTGGAAATAGAGCTGGACTGAATGTCAGTGTGGTGGTGGGAGCCTCACTATGGCTCAGGAACATTCAAGAGATGAAAGAGGCCAGAGATGGGAAAATCAGAAGCCCTGCAGTGGGGCTGTAAGCTGGGAGATAGGAAGTGGGAATGCAAACACAGTGGCTTCCAGCAAGGCTGACTTGCTCTTAGCAACAAAGAATAGCACATTGGTGAGCCAAAAAACAGGTAGAGAAACACAGGTGCTACCACACTACAATAAAGATTAAATGCCAATGTTTGTTCTGCTTTCTGGGGAAAATGCATCACACTGTGGTGTTCTAAAATTACAAGTCCTCCTGGTAAAGATTATTTTGAGAGACACCACCACATACCCCAACTGTCCCTTTCCTACAGACAGTTCCATTTAATTCAACATTCCACTGCTGAGAAGATGAATTTTCTATGAGGGACAAGGAACCCAAACCCATGTTTTCAGAAAAAAAACTCACTAAACTTTGGAGGAAAAGTGGCTGCCCAAAGCCTATCATCCCAGCAAGGAACACACAGCCCCAGTACAGTAGCAGCAGAATTCAGACTGAGGCGTAGCCATCAACTCCCACCTCATACATTCAAGAGGCCCAGAGGGAAACTCAGAGCAGTTTAGGACACTGAAATATTGTCTGAAAGAGATGGGGGTTTTCTTTTCTTCATGGTGAAATCTGCTCTGCCTCCAGACAAGGTGTGCTCTGAGCTGGCCAGCAGGATTCATGGAAGATAATAGCACCACTGACCCTGCAGAAACACAGCCTGTGAACATTTCTTTTTCTGTCTTGCTTTCAAGCAGCTCTTGCAGCACTGAGCAGGCTCAGAGGCAGAGATTACACCTGGGTTGGAGCTGCTCAGCATGGGGGCAGCCCAAGAGAAGGAACTGGAGTATCTTGGAGATAGTCCTTGCTTTGCTTGCACAGGCAAGAGCAAATTGTCCCCTCTCACCTTTTGGGTTGACCAAACACAAGATGAATAATCTAAAACTCTAATAGCCATCATGCCTTGGACAGTGTCCCAGCTGACCACCTCTGGCCTGACCTGGCCATGGACAGGTACACATTCCCTGGCCAAAGCTGTGCTGATCCCCAATTTCAGAGTCCCCAGTGAGTGTGCTGGAAATCTGGGAGAGTCCCCCCTATAGCCTTTTCAGCTGGAGACCACGCAGGGTGCAAGGCTGAGACCAGGAGAGGCTGAAATAATTACCCAGAGCAGATTATGGGCTCTAACGAGGAGCCAGCACAGTGCTGGGGTGTGCATGGATGTTCCTAATAAGTCCATGTGCTCTGCAGCTCGGTCCCAGGGGAAGCACAGCCCATGGAGTCACGAAGACAGAAGAATGTGCATCACCACGAGGGAGAATTCAACCCACCCTCATCCTTCAAACGCCAGGTGGGAGGTTTGACCTTGGGCAGCACACTCAGGGCCTGTCCCAGGGCACAGACACACAAGTGCACATGGCAGAGGAAGATGAAGTGCTTTTGCAGGTGACCCCAAGCAAAGTGGCAATCCCCAGCCAGCCAGGGTATCCCAATACCCACTTTGGGTCTGTGAGCTCTCCCCTGGGTAGGATTTCCAGGCACGCAGGGTCGTATCTTTCACACTTTTGGAGCAGGGCTATAAATTATGGCAGAGTAACTTTAGTCTGCTCAGTCCGTGCTCCTGGCGCCTGCTGGGGGGTTGCTGCTGCTACAGCTCCAAGTGGGGAACGTGTGATGTAGGGCTGGGGAGGGACTTCCCTAACTGCTCCGTGAAGTGGTCACAAATAGGAAGAAACTGCAGTTTCCTACAATATTTAGCATTATATAGGCCCTCAGCAGTGCCACACTTCACTTCTTCATTTCTAGCATCCCCCTTTGAGAGTTCTACCCCACTTCATCATCATAAACATGTCAACAATCAGTCCCTGTGGAGGGCTCTGCTGTTTGTTCTTTGGCTCACATGGAGAAAGCATGTCCCTGCACCAGCCCCCAGCACACATTTCTGTATCCTCAAAGGGGCTGGAGTTGGAACGGGGCCATCTTGTGGCTCCCGGACCTTGATAGTTAAAGAAGATAAAAAAAAATAAAATAAAAAAAAATTAAAATAATAAAAAAAAAAAAAAGCAAGGAACATGAACTTGATAAATACGATCAGCTGCCGGGAACGTGCCTGAAGCCTCCTGCTGCTGTTGTTGACATCAGAAAGCTGCGGAGCCTGGGAGACAGGAGGAAGTTTTATTGTCTCGCTCCTAGCAGGAGCACGCGATGCTGCTCCAGCTGCCTGGTGCTGCCCCAGCCACCCGCCTGTCACCGAGGGAAAAGGACATCACTTCTCACCTCCTGCACCCAGCAGCTTCCCCCTGCCTCTCCCAGAACCTCACAGAACCTTTTCACGGAAACCAGGGTACCATGTTTCCCCAGACTAATTTTTTATTACACCTGAAGTTTCCTGTCAGCCACCTGACAGCTCCCCAGCCTCCAGAGCTGCTAATTGGGGTAAATTTTGTGGCCAGACAGGGAGCCCAGGGAGAGGTGCCCCTCCAGGATGCAGCTGTGTGTTGGTGCTTTTTCCAGAGTGGCTTCAGCTGGTGGAGCTGGGCAGCCCCAGCTGAAAGGGGTTTCATGTTTTAGGAAGAAAGAGGATCCAAAACTCAGCTTGCTGCTTTGAGTCTGTGTTCCCCAACAGAGCTTAGCAAGGAAGTTCAGGTTTCCTTAAACTCCACCAGCACAGCAAATTGGTCTATCAAATGCCCAGGAGTGAATTTCATTAATATTGATGGAGAAGAGGGAAAGCCCATACTAGCTAATACATTTATTATCTAAATACCAATTCAAGCAACTGAGCTGAAAAGAGATGAAAACTCCTTGGGGAAAAGGGAATCTGAAGCAGTGCAGTATTTTAGCAGGGGCATGGTGAATAATTTTGCAGTGACAAGTCATGAATATATGTGATGAAGACAGAAATACCTGAGAAGATCATACCAAAATGCACTTTCAGAGCTTTTTCACCCTTTATTTTCATCCAGGGTGCAATGCTCCCTCACTCTTTGAGGTCCATGGCATTTGGTAATAGGACAGGAGGGAATTATTTTATTTCATATGCAGAGTTTAGGCCCCCTGAAAGGGGCTGGCTGGACAGTTATGAAGATGTAAACACTCTGTATAGACCCAGAACAAACTTTCCCAGTGCTTTGCTAAAAAAATACGGTGCAGTGCTTGGCTGGATGAAGCATGGTGAGAGCTCAGTTTTCATGGATCATTTAGTCAGGGACTTTTCTTCAGGGACAGCCAGCAAGAGCACAGAGTTTGATCACTTTCTTCTGATGCATGCAAAATGTTTCTGGCTTTTGAACTGAAATTGGCTTAATTTACAGGACTTTTAAGAGGCTTCAAAGTGGTCACCTGGAGAAGAGTTTCCAAATCTTCCCCACCCCAAGACAGCCAAATCCTTTCTCACATGAACTTAAAGCACTGAAGTCTTTGAAAAAGAAAACTTCTGTTCAGGAATGCTTTTTTTAAAAATTGCTTGTCATTCAGCTATGGCTGCGTGGGAATGTCTCCTGGCCTCAGGTTTCCAACCCTTTTGGAGAAAATGTTCAGATCTCCCTTCAAAGTAAAATAAAATAATTTTTTTCCTAAAAAATAACCAAAAAAACATTACATTTGGCAGAAGCAGAGAGTTCCTCATGAACACTCTGGGTTTTTAATGGCCAAAGCCCTGTGGCAGCAGTATCCAAGCAGCCCTGGTGTAGGATTGTCAGGGGCACTCAGGTGTGAAGGTGCTGAGAGACCTGTAAGTATCTGGACAGGAGAGACAGAAAGAAAATGCAAAATGAAACCTTCCTGAGTAGCCCAAGGGTTCCTCTTCCAAAATCACTAGAAAACCTTTAGTACAAACTCCTCCTCCCTGATTAACCCAGAGACAGATTTAAGTAGCACTGTGCTTTGCTAGGGAGCTGTAAGGAGCCCTGGAGGCAGCCAGCTGAGATAAAATACAGCTGAGGCTTTCTCTAGAGACCAGAGTTGCACCACGAGACAGATATTTTGTTTTATTGGTATTACAAGGTCCTGTAAATGGGAGGAAAGGTGTCTTTGTGCATGGTCAGGGCTTTTCCCCTGCAGGGATGTAGGAGAAAGGGGGATGTAGGACACGCTGCCATGTGGCACAGGCAGGAAAATGAAAGGCAGAACCATCTCACCTGTGAGCACCCAGCCTCTCACTGCTCTGGTCCCACTTGGAGTATCTAGGAGGGAAATACTGCCCTGTGCTGGTTCATACCCCAGCTGCACAAACTTGCCCATCACAACTTCATTACTAATGACCCCAGCAGCACATCTGGGGAGCGTTCCCAGCTCCCTGCATGCTTTAATCCCTGTCTCTCCACTCTGCACTGCCCTAACTCCCCAAGGTTGGTCTCCTGAGGGACAGACCCTCACACCTGAGCACACACCAGCCCAGGCATCAGGGTGCAGGCAGCACCTGCCCTTTTGCCTTAGCCCCTGCAGAACCTGCACCCAGAGCTCTTTTATCCCTCATACACACGCTGCCTAAATTCTCTCCTAGTTCCTGAAACAGCCTTTCCTATCATTATGCAGATGAAAGAAAATAAACTTTCATGACCATTTCTTTTGTTCCATTTAAAACTTGTTAATCACCTATTTCATTTCTCTGTTAAAATGTGGCATTAATCTGGGCCCAGGCTAACCCCTCCCTTGTCATCAAATCAGTGCACTTATATTAACCAAGACAAAGACATTTTTTTTTCTTTCCTATGTAAATCTACTTTCTTCTCCATGCTAGACGTGACTCACGGCAAAGATGCTGAAGAGAGGAGCTTGGAGGAAATGAATAATGTTTTTGATTCTGGAGAAACAAATGTCAAAAGTCAATCTTGAAAAGATAATACAGCTTAATTGACTCATATGTTTATCAAGATGCTGCGACTCCGCAGAGCCCCAGCAAAAGGAAGAAGCTGTGATTTCAGGCTGCACAAACTGTTGATCTTTTGCATTGTTTGGACTTTTGCAATCAGGTCTGTATTTCAGTTAATAAAAATAAGGCAGTTACTCAACATTTTTTATATTCAGGGCAGCGAGCAGAACAACTTTCAGAGACACCAGCCAAATGCCTCCAGTTAAATGCAATCACATGCAGCCACTCTCTTCCCTCTGACAAGGCAGCATTCCTGCAAAAGGGGCTCTCCCTCACTAATCCTGTCATTAAACCTGAAAACCAGATCCTATTATTTTAATATTAATTTAATTCATCTGGCAGTAGCTCGCCCCACTCTCACTGCACACCAGGACAAATTGATGTCTCTTCATCCCAGACGAAGGGAAACCAAACTGCACCTTGGAGCTGTCACCAGAAACACACACAGGGCAAGTTCTCCACAGCCCTGTGACATGTTCTGTGTTGTACCTGTGGCTCCAGACCTTCCCTGAGCACGCCTGCAGGATGCTAGAAGGATTTAAGGTCTCCCTGGTAAAAGCTCTATTTTCCCCCTGGGAAGTCCCACACGGGGTATTATTTTAGTGGTCTGTCAACACAAAGCTTCAGCCTGACTGGGGTTGTGCCATCCCAGGCATATATTAATGAATCACTCCAGCAGAAGCATCTTAATGCAACCATCCTTTCAAAAAATCAATCAGAATTAAATGTAAACCGCAAAACCAGTGAGTGGATGTATTGTTAAGAGGTTTTGATTAAAGCTTTTGAAATTAAAAGGATCAGACCGAGGATCACAGAAACATACCGCAAAATCATCAAAAGAAGATGAGGAGCAGATTTTGTAGCCCTTGCTCTTGAGGGAGATAAATCAGTTCTTTATATTTCATGTACAGAAAGAGTTGCAAAACTTGGCCTTTGATACATGGAAAATCTTCTTAACTGATCCTGAGCCCTTGAAGCCTGTTCATGCTTTGTTGTCTCCCCTGTGAGGAGCCTCTGGTGGCAGGACAGCTGCCCCAAACAGAGGTTTCTCTCCTGTCACTTGGCTGGATGTGCCAGGGTGAATTTTGGGACACCACCAGCACGGTGACAAGCAGCAGATGCTGCAGCTCAGCCACCACTAATTGCTGGAAGCAGAGAAAGCTTTTATAAAGCAATGATATCACCGAGTGAGAGAACTGCTTGTGTTGCCTGATGGGTACAATTTAATGTTTGTATGTCACAAAGCTCCTTGCATTGAATTGCTTATGGAATAAGCACTGTGCTATATCCTGTTTTTTACAGGAAAACATTGAGATCAAGTTTTGCTTCCAATCACACTAAAAATGAGTGAAGAGCATTAGGCCTGTAGGCACTTTAGCATGGTCAAGCCCTCATCCACCCAAAATCCCTTCTGAAACTTCAGTCTTCTATTTATCTACCGAGCCTTCTCTTTCTATCCTAATTTCATCTAAAATTGACCCCTTGCTTGGATGTGCAGGTACAAGAACTGAGTGTTGGATACAGCTTCTGGATGTGAGTCTGAATGTGCTCTGTGTGAGCTGAAGGCAGAGAGATATAGCTGCCCTCCTGCAGTTATAAAGAGTCAGCAATTCCAGCACAGCTTGTGCAGTGAATAGAGCCCTAAATCCAGATGCCAGTTCACAGATAGTCTTTCTGTTCAATTACACCCAACTTCTCATTTTTAGGCTACCCAAAAGCCACTGAAAGTATTCTGCTTTGCAGTATGTCTCTGCCAAACTAAAACTTGGTTAAACATGTGCTTGAAGAAGCCACCTGATTTTTTTCTATATTTATCACACATTTAAAAGTCATATTTGTAAGTGACAGAGCAAAACAAAAACAAAACAAAAACAAAAATAAGTGCTCTGCTGAGAATTTACGTGGCAAGCTTTGCCCCAGAGTATGTTTTTATGGGCTGGTTGTAAACCCCTGGAAACAGAAGGGTACATAATGAAAACATTGACAGATCCTTACCTAGGATATTGCAAATGAGTACACCATAAAAATGACTAATTACAGTTATTGTAAAACTCAGCTTAGCTCCCAGGCCCAGCTGCTGAGCTTGACAGGGAGATGCAGACAGTGATAACAGAGGGTTTGGCCTCTGCTCCTGCTGGATTTTCCTACATACAGACAGGCAGCTTCTTGTTTTGACCCTAATGAGGGGTCAAATAAATGGCCATGACCACAACAGGAAATACATTTAATAATGTTGTGAGTTTAATGGCAAGAAGAGTGTTTGCAGGTTATCATCTGGCCTGCAAAAATCTTGCCCTTTTTCACCGCCTGCAACAAGTCCACTCATGGTCCCAAGCATGTTCCAGCTTAGTAAACCTCACCTGCCTGATTCAGGTGGGATTTGAGGATGTGTTAGACCCTATACCAAACCTCAAGGATCTCTAAGTGGTTTTGTCTGGTTGGTGAGAGTGGAAGGAGGTCCCTCAGAGGCTCTGAAGAGTAACAGAGGGATGAGGTGAGGAGGTGGGAGCTGCCTGGATGGAGTCTGTCCTCATGAGAACACATGGGAATCAGGTTGCTGCACTGGGGCTGGCTTCTCAAAAAAAATGGCCAGAAATAAATGGAGGTTAGAGGACAGGAGTACCCACGTATCAGAAGGGGTAGTTCATTCTGTGTGCACGCAGGGAGAAGTTACTGAAAACAACAATTTCTGTATGACAGCAGGGATGGTGCACACTCTGCATGTCCTGGGAAGGGCTCTGCTGGAGTGGGAAACTGCTCAGACCAGGCTCCACCATTCCAGCATTGAGGAGTTGAGGAAAAGCCTTGCATCCTTTCCATCCATGCTAGAAAAGCTAATGTGAGCTGGCAAAAGTAGCAGGAAGATGGCTCTGGGCCTGGGGAAAAGACAACCTCCAGCAGTTCCATTTCTCCTTGTCCTTCTTTATTTCCCTCTGAGCCCGGGTACCTCACCTTCAGTTCTGGGTTGGGTTGGACACAGATCCCCCCAGTGCTTTCAGAAACCTCATCCCCAAGGTCAGAGCAAGCTGCTGTGCCTGAGCAACTGGCACTGTATCCACCAGGAAACTGCAGTGGAGCCGGTCAGCTTTACGAGGGATGGTGGAATATTTCTTACTGTTGCAATAAAGGCCTCAGCAACAACCAGGGGACAGAGCCTGGCCATGGACACCCCGAAGGCCTAAAGATAAAGGGTTGGATTACACAAAGCAGCCTCTCATTATCCACTCCTTGATACTGGTTGGTAACAGTGTTTTTTAAGGAATCCCTTAATTAGGTTTTACAGTGCATAGGTTAGGCATTTTCCAGCAAGAGCTTTATTGTAATGGGTTACACATGTTCTCATACTGTACACCAAAATGAAACTTAGCTACAGGGCATTTCCTTCCGCTGCTCTTGCTGGGGAGCAGCTTTAACCTCTTTTCAGACACAAAGCCATATTTCACTCCTGAGAGGCCGCAGCCGCTCCCCTCTCCCATCGCTTGGGTCACTTCAGCCTTTGACTGTGCAGGGAACTCGCCAAGGGGCCAGGGGAGCAACCCTGAGGAGGTAGGGGAGAGGTGAGGCAGAGATGGAAGAGACCCAGAAGGGTAAAACCCAGTAGAGCCTGACTGCCAGCAAAGCCCAGGAGTCTCCAAGGAGGAATCCAGAGCTGGCAGCCGCAGCACTGACCAGTGCCAGACTGCCAGGGAATCACCTGGGAGCCCCCTCCAGCCCCAGCAGTGCTGCATGTCTGTGTCACACCTCAGTGCAGCACACTCACGACTGCTGGAGAAAAGATGGGGGGAAAATTTTTAAAAAGGGCAATTTCACTGGAATAAAGATTGAATTAATCGTTAAAAAAGAAAGCCCAGGTTGGAATGGCCAGATATTTGGGTAGGATTTGCCCACAGCCATCAGCTGTGGCAATATGTTCTC
The DNA here is from genome assembly GCF_971803275.1 of Cyanistes caeruleus. Lineage (NCBI taxonomy): Eukaryota > Metazoa > Chordata > Aves > Passeriformes > Paridae > Cyanistes > Cyanistes caeruleus. The sequence goes on along the minus strand of NC_141709.1, from coordinate 30,339,568 downwards.
CTGACACTGAATACACAGAGCAACCAGAGCTGCTTTTTTGGCCTATAGGGTTTTTCTTTAGCTGGAGATTGCTGTGAGACTAAAGAAACGAAAACTGTACTGGGAGATGAACACTGCTGGGTCACAGGAGGAACCTGTGGACTCCTCTGCTCTTCCCTAATGCTGCAGCATGAGCATCAGGAAAAGTCTCCAACTATGGCTTAAGTGTGCAGAATTTACTCTAGATTTTGTGGACTAGCCAAAACTTGGAAACTTCTGATCATTTTCCTGTTTGAAAACAGCGATATTTAAGGGGGCTTTCATATAGCAGATTCAGATCAGGCAAAAAAAGACACATTTGCACACAACTTTTGGGGAAGCAGTGAGACTCATTGCCAGGGGATGTAATAGAAAAAGTATGTTTACATTGATTCAAAGGGCAAGTGGACAAATTCTTGGAAGAAAAAATCCTTCAAAAAAAATCCTTCAAAGCATCTAAAACACCTAAGTAATGACACTCTGTATGGTGTTCCTGCAAGGCCATGGCATCATATAGACACCAGGGATTCAGAAATAGTTTTTGTGGAAGGTCCTGTGGGAAGAGGCTGACAACCTGCACAGCTCAGCCACCTCAGCCCTGCCTGACAAGGGTGGGCCCTGTTCTGCAGGTCTCCAAAACCTCAGCCTGCAGCAGGGACCTGCTGATCCACCCAGCAGCCAAAATCCACATTCCCCTTAGAGCTGCTGCGGGGGGATTGAATCTCAGTCCCACAAAGAGCCAGGGTTGTGACAGCTCTGTGCATACCAGGAGCCTGGCTGGAATGACATCTGCATGAGTGTTTCTGGGAACTTGAATTTGCAGCTGGGCTTTCCATGGCACCCACTCCTGTTTGCACTTGGACCTTTGAAAATCAGCCTGTTAGTGTGCTCACATTGAAGAAAGGAATTTATGTTGTCTTTATGCTTTAAGCCTGAATTTGTCCTGAGGGAACAGTAGCAGAAAAAACAGACATTTATTTTTAATAGACACCAGCATTGTTGCTTAGGTCTGAGCTTAAAGGATTGAGAGGTGAATGATATCACCAAAGAAACAATTTCTTCCTTCACTTTTTTTCTTCACTCATCTAAGAAAAGAAAATCCTGCACAGGAATACGAGGGCCAGGCTGCAGTGTGCAAACTCTGATTTTTCAGCACTGCAGACCTAGTTTGTCTTGTCTGCTGTCCCTTCCCCAAGGCACAAAGTTCCCTTCTCATGCTGTCCCTTCATCACACTCGCCAAGAGATGAACCAGGTGATGGCAGAGGCGCCTGCAAACCCCCGCATTCCTCCTTCCCCAAAGGAGGGGGAGGCCTCTCTCAGCCAAGGAAAAGTTGGGATTTATCTATAGTGACAGCCCCCCCACCCCTGGACACCTTGGGGTCACCACAGGCCAACCAGAGCACCTCGACTTGGCTGTGACCTTGCGGGAGCCCTGGCAAATCACATCTGGAATGTGTTTCGGCTTCCAGAGCAATAAATGAAAACACTGAGCACAACGGGGTCGGAGCAATGTTGTTTGAAAGAAAAGGTAATGCTCTGACCCTTATTTGGCCCATGACATGTCTGGTTATTCCACCACAAGTTGTGGAAGTGTGGCTTGGGATTGGGAAAGGATAATAAGGTATTTTATCATCAAATAATACATTTCATTTCCAGCTTCAGTGGCACCCAAGAATGGGAAATGTGACTTCCCCACACTCCAAGCCACTCCTTCTCTTTTGTCTCCAGATACTCAACTCACAAGCAAACAAGCAGTGGATTCACACAGAAACAATCAATGCCATTTTTCAAGCAATTGGCAAATCCTGATTTTAGAAACATTAGAAAATGGCAAGTTGAATTTGTAAACCATCAGCAAATGGAAATCCAATTTATAAACAGTGTCAGCATTAAAATGACACTTGAACTCTCTGTCATTTTTCCTTTACTTTTCACCACAGAAGTGTGATTCCAGCACCCTTCTCCCTCAAATAAAATAAAATAAAATGGGTCCCTTTGAAGGATGAGGCAGGGCTGGCTGCAGAGACCCCCATACCTCCCTCTCAAGTAATGTCTGCTCCCCTTTCTCAGCATTCCTGCTCATGTGGCCACCTCCAAGGGCCATTATCTGGGCCACAAGGAAAAGTGCTCACATTGTTTCTATGAGAAAATCCATAATCAGCGGGTATTTTCCATTTCCTATTGTGGCAAAATCCAATTTTTCCTTGCACATGAAGTGAACAGCATCCTTCTAGATGAGGCAGTGCTTGTTTATTTTCTAAAAACAACTGGAGTAAAGCCTTGTTCTTGAATCTAAAAAGTTCTGAGATTGCAGATCTAGATTTGGAAGCTGGCCCTTGCCCAGCTGATGCCACTTATGTTTCCATTTATTCTTCACTGTCAGCACTGACAGACAATCTCTTCTATCAGGTCTATTAATTTATTGCTTGAATGAATAGTTTTCCCCTTGGAAAGACAACAGCTCCAAACTGTGAGTTCTCATTTTAGAGCTCTCTGCCCTCTCATGCCCTCCTTGGATCCACTCTGGGGCTTTCTAACATTTCTCTTTGGGCTCTTTCAGAGGCCTCACCCACCTCACATCAGCAAGACATGGGGGATTTGAGCCAGGAAATTCCATCAGAAGGGTTGGGGGGTAAACTCAGAATATATCACTGCTGCAGCTGAGAGTGCTGTGTCCCAAAGAGCTGATGGGAGCAGAGACAGGGATGGGCACAACTGAGGCTGGAGCCACCATGCCACAGCACCATCCAGCTTCAGGGGACAGTCCCTGTCCCTCCTTTCCACACTGCTGTTGCAAGGTGCTGCCAAGAAAGACATTCCCTGGCATTTAAGTTTTTGGATCCATATGCTGTGGGTCCTGGGTAGCCACAGATTTCCATGGCACCATTCCCACCATGGTTTGTAGCCATGTAGCCTTCCCCTCTCTGTGTCTGTTGGAATTTCACCACATCCACGCTGCAATGTTGTGTCTGGTTATTATTTTATAGAAGGATTTTATCTCTTGCCTTCCCAACCTGGTTTGTTACCACGTGTAGGGATGGGAGGGAGAAGAAAAATGGCTTGACAAATGGCTTCACAGAGGCTGCAGAGAGAACACAGCACACCACAGAAACCAGCTCCCAGTTTTCATTGCAGTAGTTTCAGGTAATACCTCACTGGCTTTTTCTGCCTGATTTTTAAATTAAAAAAGAAAAAAAAAGAAAAAAAAAACAAGCCCGACCACCCTCTTGCTGCATAACTGACTTACAGAAAGCTGTCACTTTTTCTCTGAAAGTGTTGAGAAACAGGGGCCTTCAATAGCTTCTTTGTGCAGTTTTATTTTGCAGCTCCCAGCCCAAGACAGCATTTCCTGACCTGTGAGGATATGCTGCCCTCTTCCCGTCTGGGACGCTGCAGCTCGGCAGTGCCATGGAGACACATCTCCATGGATCTGCAGGATTAACCCAGAGTCAGCAATCCTCCACGTCCACAGGGACAGTTTCTCTGAGCAGTTAGTAAAGGGTTAGGCAGGATTTATTAAAGTGTAAGGATAGGGTGGTGTTCAAGCACGCTTGTCCTGTCCTCATGTCCTCATGTCCCCATCTGTTCTCCCTCCTGCCCAGGCTGCAATGCTGAGCCCCTCCACCACCACACACATTTCCCTGACACCTCTCCTCAGCTTCCCCATCATCCAGGAAGGAGATCTCCTTCTACACGTAACATATCCCATAAAAACCAAGAAAATTTCCAGCTATCTTGTACTAAAATGTCATCATCTGTGAGACCCCACCAGGAATTTGAATGTTTGGAGGCAGATGTTGATGAGTGAGCAGGAGAGAGCACCAGGAGCTTGCTCACCCAGTCAAGAGCTGCAACCTTTCCCTTCCCTTCGTGCAAGGGGGACAGAGGAGGACTTTCCACCCCCAGGTTGTGACTCTGGGTTGTCACACCTGCTGCTCCCACAGGTGCCTATGAGGCAGGAGACCCCCTCCAGCAATTCCCCTGTGATTGCTTTTATCAGCTGCTGAAGATTAGAGGTACCTTGGAATGGAAACTTCAAGGAAAAAGGGAATGGGGTAATTGCATTTCAAAGAAAGTGCTTGAAAGAAACCTTTGAAGGACCCTATTCAAAGGTTCATGACTTGATAGAACCGTTTTAAAAAGACATAAATTCCTGTTTGGGTTTGGGATTGGCTCCCACCCCAGCAGGACAGAAAAGCTGCCTTCTTTGTAGGAACACAGTCCCAGCACAACACAGGAGATGAAATCCATGTGATAACATCTGAAATGGCTTTCAACTAAAAAATCCAAAGGTAATATATTAAGGTAAGGCCTGCTCTGAGCTATGCATGAATAGCTTCCGTAAGAAGACCTGAGCTTGTGCCCATGAGCTTTTATGTAGTATAAAGAGAGTTAAATGTTTGTTGTGCTGGCTGTATATCAGATATCCCTGTGAAATCCACAGCCAACATTTGCATCCCTTACTACTGCAATGTGTCCACCTGATTAAAGCATGGCAGCCACTTCCCAGCCAGGACAGCAGCTGAATTCCTGGGCCATCCTGAACTGCTGGCCAAACAGGGGTAAACCTTGGGCACAGCTTAACTTTGTGCTGCTCTCTGAGGGCACCCAGTCCCTTCTCTCTTGTCCCAAATATTCACTTTCCTGGAAATGGCATCACCACACAGGAGTCACCGGGCCTGACAGCACCAAGATACATTCAGGCTGGCAAATTGTTATTAATGGCTCAGAGCAGCTCACAAGACAAAAATATTCTGTCTGTCCAGTTTCCTGGTACAGTTTCCTGCTGGATTTTTCCTTATGTTTGGAATTTTATTTCTCTTGGAAAAAAAAATAAATTGTATTTCTAGATGTACTGAGGAAATAGCTGATCTTATCTCCTCTATTATAGGTGACTTCAAAAATAATACCTCTAATGATGCACAAACCTCCAGTTACGCAAGCCTGGGTTCAGCTAAGCCCTTAGCTTGTGACCAGCATGAAAAGTGTGTTTAACAGGATTCAGCAGGATGTGTTTTTAAGGATATTCTCAACCAATTTGCTGACATGGGGTCAGAGCTCTTCACAGCTCCACTCTCAGCCTCGTTCTGCTATTTTGCATCATGAGTCCAGTTTGGACACATCTGAACCTGCACAGGGAGACCCTCCTTGACCCTTTCTCCAGCAGCAGCCCCTCATCCTGGCTCTGAGCTCTGTCTGTTCCTGAAATTCCTGAAGGTAAACACAGGAGTGCCCCAAGGATGCTGGGCAGTGACCCCACAGGGAGGAGAAGGTCTGACTGTGATATCCAGCATGAAGAGCCTGAGGTCCCTGCTCCAGCCCTTGGACACAGGAAAGCAAAAGCATGCCCAGTGCCCAAATTCTGGTGTAGAATTCATGTTTGGGTGCTGGGATACAATGACAGCACCAAGGAAGGAGTGCAGGCTGCCTCAGCAGGAGCCTGGCAGTGGCTGCTGTGACAAGGAGCAGGCAGAGAGTGCTTCAGCCTCTCCCCTGCAGCACCAGCATCTCACAGGGCTGCACAAGTAGAGAACCAGGCAGAAAGCCAGGAAAGCTTGAGTTATATTCTTGATGCTGCCATTAATTTCTTATATGGCCTTGGGCAACTTGTATCACCTGCCAGTTTGGGTTTTTCCTTAGATAAAGTAGGGAGAACAGTTAACATCGTGGATTTATGGAGCTTAAAGCTCTACAAAGAAGAGTCTGGTCTGGCTTCTCTATATCAAAAAAGCCTTTAATTTCTCTCAGTTGTGCCTGAATCAAGGCCAATTGCCTATGTTTGACCAATATATATCTCTCCATCTTTTACAGAAGAACAACTTATCTTCATCTGAAACATCAAGAGATGGAGAAAAGCCAGCACTTCCCTTGGTATTTTCCCCTCTGTGATTAATTCCCATCCCTACTGAGCATTCAAGTTTCATTTCCCATTCGAATTTTTTGGGATTCTTCTTTCAGCCACTACTTCTAACAATGCTTTTTTCTGCTAAATGAAAGTGCTTGCCTGATTCGGTATTTCTCCCCATGGCTTACCCACACTCGTTGGTGGGCCGAGGGCAATAATGGCAAAGATAATTAAAATCTGCCCTGTGCTTTGAAATATTAAGCCCATCTCTAAGTCCCATTATCCTGCTCAATGTCAGAGGTACCACTGACAAGTACTTGACTTCAGCCTTTCAGGCAGCGAGCAGCTGCCAGAGAAAACCAAGAGTGGAAAAGTACTATCCCTTCAGAAAAACAGATGTTGCAGCTCCAATTTGTCTTCTGCCAAGACAAAGGAGATGCACTAAATTGATCTTTTGTCAGGGATTTTGTTTTGCTTCCAAGATTAATATCACAACAAACTGGGAGGCACCGTTCCTCGGGGTGCAAAGTTGTATTGCAAAATTGAGCCTAAATACCCACACTGAGCATAATTTAGAGAGTCTGAAACTCTGTCTGCAAAGGGGGAGATAAACTTTTTCATCCAGTAGCACATTATCTAAATAACCCCTCTGTCTCAGCATACAGAGGCTGACCACTCAGAGCCAGGCAGTGTCTTTCAGGCTAGATGCTGCTCACCACAGAGTGCACGTGGTGGTCCTCAGAGCCATGCCTGGTGGCCTTCAAGGAGCTGCTTGGACACACAAAAGGAAAGAAGGGATGAAGGGATGGGAAGGATAAGCTGTGACATCCTGTGAGGTGTTTGGAGGGCTCTGGTTGGGAACAACCGCTTTTACCTGCCAGAAAAACCCCTCTCAAGTCATGCAGCTGGATAAGGGACATGCAATACAGGATGTCCATGAAGTGCAGAAGGTTCTAGAACATTATCTACAGACCAGAACACTGCAGCTTAAAAACTGTCTTGTCCCCAAGTATCATGTCTGCTTGTCTTCACTGATGGCATTTTCCTGCTCTATACACAAAGTGACGACCCCATTTCACAAACAAACCCACCCCAGATATTCTTCCCTGGCTGATGTGAAACATCACACATCTTCAGCAGCCACTGCTGTGTTTTCAGCAAAAGGACTAAAAATCCCCACTTGTACAACTCCCTCAGAATGAAGGGCAGCACGTAATTTAAACACGTCAATTCAATGCTCCATAGAACAACAAATTGCTCCAGTTTTTTTTTACATGGCATATCCAATTAACAGATTGAAACAAGCACAATCACCAGATTGTGATGTTCTTTCCACAGTTCATCCACCTGAATAACTGCAAGTGAATATCACCAATGCCCAAATCTCTGTGCTGTGGCAATTTGTGAACAAGTTCTACACACACACTCAAGCTATAATGGATCAACAAAAATAACTGGACAAAACAGAGATTTTAGGCTTTCTTTTTTCTCTGTGCTGTGGGAAATATTTTACAATGGTGGAAAACATACCAACTGCACTACCTTAAGACAGCAGCAACTCTCACTGGTGCGTGGAAGTGCTCCTGAAGCAAGCTGACTCTTTTTCTGCTAGGGCTAGTCTGCACAAGGAAGTTTTGTAAGCTTAATTATGCCAGCTAGGAGTGTGAAAAAACAAATACATCATCCCTACAAGAGAGAGAGCTACGCCAACAAAAAGCCCCTGGTGTGGATGCAGCACTACAAAAGGAGGGGTTTATTTTTTTCTTCCTAGTATAGTTAATTTTGTTTGGGTAGCTCTGATAAACTACACCAGTAAAAGAAATCTCTTGGCTTGAACAACTGTGTTTCCAGAGTAGGCTGCCAGTCAGTGATATCTGTGTGTCAGCACATTCCTCCTGCTGGAGAGGAGAGACCTCACACCAAATTCCCTGAAGTCTTTACCTGGAATAGAGGAAAGCTACAAGAAGAATCAGAATATTCAATATCTAAAAGGAGGCCAAGACACTGTGTGGCTGCTCTGAGCCCATCCAAAAGCACATTCCTGCCTGACATGTGTCCTCTTGGCTGCAAAGTGAATTTCTTGTCAGAGATGATCCACAGCCAGACAGGCAGCCATTCCTGGGATTCTGGCATGACCTGTTGCCCACATCCACGGCAGGTTCCTGCTCCATGTGGGGGTTTATAGTTGGGTCTCAAGGGTTTTGGGACTGCCTGTTGTGGGCCCAGTGGGCTGTGAGATGGTTACCCAAGGTTGTAGCTACACCACACTCTGGAGATGTGATGGCAGGAAGTGTTTCTTTTAACCTAAAAAACTCCCTGGGTTTACCTGGAGGCTGCAGGCAAGGTACATTTAGGCAATTCATCTTTCCTTTCCAGGGCTACTGAGCCAAATGTTTGTCTCACATGAACCTGAAGTATTGACACAGCCTGACCTGCTGTCCTCACGGGGCCGACTGCAGCACTGAGCTCAGCCAGATCTGCCTCACGGGGAAGGTTCACCTGGCCAGCCCCGTGCCAAGTGTGTGCCACCCCTCGCTGCAAATGGGCACCTCCTGGGGCAAGCTGCACTCCCCTGCCCTGCCCTTTGCTGCAGCCTTGTGTCAGAAATGTGCAGGTAAACTCGGGCAGGATGGTCTGAGAACCTCTCCATCCTTCCTGCTCCCATTCTCCATTGATCTCCTCTACAGCACACGGGCAAATCCAGAGCTCTGTGACAGGGCTGCGGCCTGGGCCCCTTCCTTCGCATCCTCTGAAGGAGCAAGTCCCACCTTTTCCTTCTTGCAGAGCTGCATTGGCTCGCTGCCCTCACTGATCCGGAGGGAGGTCATTTGTTGGGCTTTTCTTCCTCAATCAATCCACAGGAACGGGCTTGCATGAGGCTTTGTGTTTCTGCCAAGCAAATTCCACAAGCAAGGTGTAAAAGTAATCACAGGCGCCAGGCCCCAGCGCTCTGCCACTGCCACCAGCGAGCGGTGCCCCAGCAGCCACCTGCACAACGAAAGGGCAGCAAGGGGGGAATCTAAAATCCACAGCTTTTCGAAATCCACATCATTTCTGAGCCCAGCTCTCTGGGGGCCAACAGATAAACAGCACTGCCCCGAGGAATTTCCTTCCTCCAAAGGTGGGAACTGCCCGAGAGGAGCCACGGCCTCCCATCCTCTGATGACATCAGCTTCCTCGGGCCTGGGGTGAGGGGACTTCAAAGGAGGAGTTAGGGGAAAATGCCCTCCTGGGAGAATCAAGAAGGTTTGATTCCTGGCCTGAAGGCCATCAGGCAGAGCCTCATTGCCAGTGTTTCACCCCAGCATTCCCAGAGAGACCATAAACAGGACAGGAAAACTTTAGCACAGCAGAGGAAGCCACGCAACCACAACCATAAAGAAGCTGCTGCTCCAGAAGAATGGTCCGAGCACAGCCCCATCTCCACCAACATCTCAGCTAATCCACAGGCCTGCCTTGCCAGAAGGCCAACAGTTTCCTGGGACTCACTGCAGATTTTTGTGTGTTAAACCCATGTTTATCCAAAGCAGTCTGTTTAATGATGGTGCACATCACTTCCTTCACTCTTCAGCTTGCTCTACCCTTAAATCTTGAAGAACTGAAATATCTTTTTAGTCCCCAGCCCTATCCTAAATTTTGTTGAAATTTTCCCTAGATCTTCCTGGGGGAAGGGGAAAAAAAGAAGGGACTGGCAGGCAGACACGCTGACACTATGTTCACATAAGCTTCATTTCCTTAGGAAACCAGGCTAAAAATAATAGTAAAAAATCTTGGGCGATTGCCTTCAACTCAACATCTCTCTCTAGACAGGAAAAAAGGAAAGAATTAGCAGGCTGTAGGTTATATTTCAAGGTTTGTCTACATGATTTGAAGCATAGAAATTAGAAATGAAATTAAGAAGATATATTAGGTCGTCTTGCCCCTCCCTGGGGGAACAAACCTACAGCTGTTTCCCTTAGCATATATTTTAGTGAATTGTGCAGCCCAGTTTCAAATGATCCAAATGATGGAGCTTCCATCAGTTTTCATCAGGGACCTATTCCTTTTTTCCTTACATATCTTTCCTTTTTGGGTGTTTTTTGGTTTTTTTTTTTTAAATTTCAATCTTTTTTATCTATTGCCCATGTTTCATCTCATGACTTCCAGCACACCTCTTAATTGTTTTATAAACTCACTGGAGTAGAAAGGTAAATAGTTCTATGCATGCCATTGACATATTTCAAATAGCATCACAAGGTTCATTTCATGGTTTTGGCTGACTTAGACCTTCTTATTCACTACAGCTTCATGTTTTTAACTGTGTTTTTCCTGGAAAAAGAAAAAAAAAGGGGGTGGGGGGGCCTTTGATTAATAAATTCCATGGGTTGTTTCAAATCTTAGTTTTTCAGACTCCCCGTCCTGGCCATGTTTCAGCTTGAATTTGAAAGGCCCAGCCCACTCAAAATATCCTCAAGAGGTGTTTCTCATTCCCCTTGACTTTTCAACTTTTAGTTTTTTGTTATATAATTAAAAATTATCAAAAGGGAAGAGTTACTTTAATAATAGGTCTCCTTTCTTGGCCACACAGCTTCTTCTGTTACACAAGAGACTGTTGCTTTTTAGGCTGAGTGGGACCTGTAGATTTCTGTGACATTTATCTCAAGTTGTTGAGGGGAGAGAGTTGAATCTGTGCTGACTATCAGAGTTTTCTGGAAAATCTAGGACAAATCATATTTCCCAGTAAATTAACTTTCTCTCTCCAAGATACGTCCTTTGAGCAGCTCTGAATTTGAGAGCAAAAATCCAGCCACTGACACAGCACAAAACTGAGAAGGTACCCAAGGATGAATTAGCACTGTCATAAATGCATGACAGAGAAATATATTTCTTTTTGCTGCTTTGCAGCTATATAACATGAGAAACTGTTGTGAGATGTAAACAGTTTCAGCTTCTCCACCCAAAGCACAAGCACACAGAGACTTTGACCAAAACCCCCATCTTTGACATGCCTGTTCCACAGTCAGAAGCAGAAGATGTGAACATGTGTGAGCAGATGTAGTTTTCTTGGCCAAACTGCACTTGTCAAAAGGCAGTTTCAGAGAATTTTATGAAAACAAGATTTCCCACCTCACAGTCGCCTGACTCAGAAGAGGAGCTGGTTTCTGGTATTCTCACACCTCCCTGATGGAGAGCAGCACCTCCACAGCTGCCAGCAAACACAGTGAGGAAATGTGCACTTATTTGGGATTCTTCCCTCAGCAACCCCTGGCTTCCTCGTATGACCCACAAGAAGCACCAGAGCACCAATATTTCACCAATATAATAAACGCACCTTGTAACTGGGAATTGGTGGGAGGACAGAAAGCCTGGCTCTCTAGATGGGATGGAGAATACTGGGAACATTTTATGGGTCTTGAGACCTCCACAGCCCTGCAGAGCAGATGTCCCACATCCCTTCTCCATTCACACATCTGTCCGAAGATCAACTCTACCAATGTCCAGCCTCATGGAGCCTAATATCACCCACATTTCCCATAAAACCAAGAAATAGATTCAAGGCCATATTAGGCATACTTAGAGATACTAAAAGAAGGTTCCAAGAAGTCTGAGCCCTTTCCTGAGTGCTGACAGATGTGTCTGAGTCACCTTGTTCACTGCCATTCTCTGCTGAGTCACTTCATCCCAAAGCAGGGGCAGTAAGATGAGAGCAAGGAGAAGGAGGGAGCACAGCCAGCAGAGGGTAAGCAACAGGAGCAGAGGGCACCAGGCTGGACCTCATCCCAGCTCCTCTGACATCTGTTCCTGGTGGGAAAAGTACTCTGGGAACAGAGCTTCCACGAGGGTCAGGCACTGACAGGAGAGAGAAGGATGTTGGTACCCAAACCCAAGCAGGATACTCAGAAAGCAACAATATTGTACCAAACTGAGATTGTTTTTCAGCGTGGCCTCGTGCCAGAGTGTGTGTGTGTAAGTGTGAGAGAGAGAGAGAGCATGTGTGCACGTGTGTACAAGCACTGTGAGCACATGCACACACTCCACACAGTTTTGCTCGAACGAGCCATGTTTCAGCAAAGTTAACAACAACTAATTGCAAACAAACTGCACTTTTTTTCTGGCCCCCAAAGCAGCTGATTTCAAGGCTATACCAGTGGGAAATAAAGGCATCACTGGCTGTTGCTACATGACCCAGTAATTTCAGATGCTGTACCTTCTGTTCCATCGTGGTGCTTTCCATTTTCTGGCCAAAATGAACACTGAGGTGTTGAGAGTCCATTCATCTACTTATTCAGGGCTCAGCACCACTTTTCAGGAGCACTATATAAATTCAGAAGTTGCCTGAAATAATAAATAACTGTGACAGGTACAGAAACAAAGCCTATAGCTCAAAGGCTAGTGTTTCCCCCTCCAGAGAGGTTTTTGTTCCCCTGTGTCTGCAGGACAGAACATTCCAGTGATGTTTCAGCGCTGATGGGCCCTCGAGCCTCAGCCAGGAGAAAAGTCAGCTTCCTGGCAGAAAACCCTGCATAGCTCCTGGAACTGAGTGAAGAAAAGGAGAAAAGATGAAATACTTTGTTTACCATATCATGACATCACCATCATCACTGGAGAAAAATGCAAGTTCATCTTCCTTCCCGGGGATGGTCCGTATGACCCCAGTGATTATCCCTGCTGGATAGCACGACATTGTCCTTCCCCTCCACACCAGCACATGCAGACGTGTTTGACCTCTTGGCCACCAGCCTCAGCAGGGTGCAGATGCAACCCACAAAGCTCCCAGTGCTAAATTCCCTTTGCAAGAGGTGATGTTTTTCCTCTTGGTTGAGCCTGAACGTGCACCCGGAGCTGCTGACTGTGGCAAGCTGCGCCATCCCCCGGGACAGCCTGTGGGCTCCGTGGAATCAGGGAAGGATTTCTGGCCAGAAAGGCTTTGTGTTGCCCACTGCTTTAATCATCAGCATGTGCTGACACTCAGAGTAGGCCTTACATGCCCAGGCCTTTACAGAAAGCAAACCATTTCCTCCAGAGGAAACAGTCACTTCAGTTGGCATCTGTCACTCAGGTGCACAGAGTTGTGGTTCTCCGGAAAACACCTGGCTCCAAGGAAATGCTTGGCTTAATTCAAACATGTCTAGGTTAGCAAAATCTTTTTCATATAGGGTTTCTTCTCCCTCCTCCTTCCACCTCCCTTGGAACCCTGTCCCCACAGACTCGAGTTATTTGCAAGGGCTCTGCTATTTACTCTATATCTGTTTCTGTCCTCTGGTAACTAAGCAGTGTTTGAAGATCTCACGGGACAGAGAAAGCCAGGATATCCCACTACATCACATTTTACCTTTTTTATTTCTTCCTGGTTCTGCTCCTATGGCCTCCCAACAGATTTGGTCCATCAAAACTGGTTTTAATCTTCATGACAGAGAGGTTAAAGGAGAAAAGGGTGGCTTTTATATTGGAAAGAGGGGCCACTGTTCCATTCTGGGAACAAGGAGTGTCTGAAACTGTGCAGAACTGTGTGACTGACAATCAGAAATGCTCTAAAAACACAATGATAAATGGCACTGTAGTCAGCTGAGATGTCCCTGCAGTGAGGATTTCTTTCACCTAACTGGAACTCAGATTGAGTCATCAGAAAGCTCCAGTAAATCTTCCTACCCACACAGGACCAGAGCCAGGGGACTGCTTTACTGCCCTGAGATGGAATGGAAAACCAGAGCTCCAAAATCCTCGCAAAAGGATCATCTCAGGAGGGGAAATGGTGTGGATCAGCTGAAGTGTTCATTCTGTTTTTAATGCTACAGGCAACAGCAAAGAAAGATAAAACCATTAAAAAAAAAATAAAAGAATCCAAGTCTCATGCTTTCCATATTTGAAACCACTTGGAAGTGTTTTCAGGACTGGGAGATTTACTGAACTGGCCCTTGTACATACAAACACAGGCAGGTTATCTCAGATTAACATTTTCTGATTACGAAAACCTAGTCAGAAAATTCCTTACCAAACATTTTACTTAATTACAGCTGCAAGAAAATGCCAAAAGAAGGCATAAATAAAATAAAAAAACCTGGTAAAGATTCCCACCTGAATAATAAATAATGTTTTGAAACAGTGGTTAATTAAGACACTGTTCCTGTGGAAGCCAGAGATCATTCATCTCAAGGCACTCATAGGAGCCCAGGCAAAAATGTGTTCAGGGGTAACAGCACCCACTGCAGAGTTACCACATCCCTAAGCTGCACATGCCAAATGGACTAAAGATCATTTGGTCTCCAGCAACCTCTTTTTTCATTATTATTTAGAGAAAAAAGCTCTGCTGTGTAGAGCTTTGTCCTGGAAGTGAGCAGAGCACCCAAACCTGGAGGGGCTCAAGGGATCTCATGAGGCACTGCTGCACACCCTCCTTGGAAACAGCCTTGCACCAGCCCAAAGAGCCCAAAATAACCTGGGTCTGTGCATGCAGACAGGCAGAATAATTCAGAAACAGCAGCTGAAAGGGCCATTCTTTTGTGTGAATTCAAGGGGGTTCGAAGGACAGTAATTCATTCAAATGTTGATTTGTTATTGGGCTGTCCTTCACAATTGCTTCAAGAGTAACTTTGGCCTCACCAGTTTCTTTAATTGAATCAAATTTGTATGGGAGCCCACCAGCACTTCATTTTTATTTGAATTTTATGATTCAATTTAGCATTTTGTTCCAGTTGAAATCTGATTTTATTCTACTTGTTCCTGGTGGAAAATGCATCCACCTATTACCAGCACCACATAAATTCAGGTGCTGTCTCAAGGAACATTCTCACACGCACGAGAGCCTACATTTCATATATAATATGTCTACTTGTTGATAAGGCTTGTTGCACAACTCAGTGCCATGACCTTTCCAGAGGAAGTATTGTTTCAATGCATAATATGTCACAAAGGCAAAGGACTGTGACTTTTCCTGCTGCTGTAACTCGTGCTATCTTTGGGGCTCATCCTCAGAGAGGTGCAGATGCTTCAACCACACACTGGGTGCTTGCTCCAGCACAAGTGTTGATTCAAGAATGTGTTTCTTCTTCAAAGAACTGATATTGCCATGTCTCCAGGGCTCCTTTCTGTATGAATAAAGGGCTCTGTTTCATAGATCTGTTTTCCCTTCCCATGTGGATTATAGATGCTGAACTAGCCTAGCAGTGGTTGCACTGCAATATTTCCTCCCTGAAGGCATTCAGAAGAGCTGCAATATTTCCACAAGGACTGAGTATTCGTGCTGCAGCAGCACCACCACATCCACTGCACTTTTGAGAAGCAAACTGAAGCCAGGAAGGCTGTGACTGTACTGTGGGGGACACTTTCCAGGCAGTGGGGATAGGACAGGCTTGCCTCAGGGTCCCCATCACCAGCTGCTTTTGCTCCACATCTGAGAGAAGAAGGGAAGGAGGTGACTCTTTAGGGGGCTTTTCTAGCCCTGTGACTTTACACTCACGGCCAGGATTTGAGTTTTGGGATCTGCCTGCAGACAGGGTGAGTTATCAGACACTTCTACAGTGCTGCACATCAACAGCAGCCACTGCCTGAGCTGCCTCACCTGATGCACAGCCTAGTTTCCCATGCCACAGTGAGCTCCACTCTCCTGTGGTCAGACGGAGCTGCCTGGCTTCAAGTCAGGTTCACTGCAATAGAAAACAAGTAGATCATTCCAGATTCCAAGGCCTGCAGGCCAGATCACTTTTGAACACTAACAAGTTAAGAAGAAATTCAGATTTAATTAATTCTCTTTTCCCCCAATATAATCCAAGAGCTTTTGTAACATCTGAAACTTTTATCAGAGTTGACAATGGTATAAATACCTCCCTGCCAGCTCCTAGAGTGCTAGCAAACAATCTTTCATCAGGCAAATGAACTCTTACAGACGGAGCAAGATATAAACACCCATATGTAAAGCACATTCTCTGGACTGGCTCCACCATGAGCAAAACCCTCCTGCTTCCCTGGAACCAGCAACACAAATTCCCTTTATACATCTTAAGTGTCCACAGTCCAAACAATAACACATTAGCATGCTCTTGACACCGCTGTCAAAATAAACAGCTATTTATTAACGTTCTGCAAGGCATTATTTTTAAAAGAAATCAATCGAGCAATAATGTCAGAAAATAATATATATCCCTCTGTTCCAGAAAATAGCATCTTCCTTTTACTTAAGACAACATCTGGTCCAGATAACAGCTGCCAAGGGTAGAGCTAAGAGTCACTGTGATTGCTGTTGCTTGGTGGTTGCTCGAGCATTTTTGAGAACAGCATTTTTTCACTTTATGGTATCACTGCCAACTCTTCCCTGGGATCCCAGGAGGAAAATGCATTCCCTTTCTGCTCTCACTGGGAAAATGGAATAAAGGCTGAAGGTGGTGTTTGCTCTCACCTGTCAAACCTGCACTAAATATAAAATGATATAAAAAGCTGCCTCCCCCTCTCTTTCTGAGGTGAAAACCTCCCCATCTTCACACAGGGAGACTTTTGCTGCCTTTTGTTCCTGTTGGTCAAGCAAATTTAAAGATATCAAGGAACCTCTTGAGAAAACCAAGAGAGGAAACGTGAATGCAAAATGAACTTACAAACAAAAAGCTATTTTTAGTGTTGGGGGGAAGCTCTTAGCATTGGACAAACAATACAAGGAAGTTTCAGACACTGACTGCTGAGAGCTAATATCCCCTTGTTGCTGCCCCACCTAGTCTGGATACAGGAATGCTGCTGTATTCTCAGGCTTCCCACCACCCCCAAATTATCCACCTTCCCCTTAGCATGGTGCAAAAGTTCAGGGCTTGGGCTGGGAGCACCTGGTTGGCTCAAACACACACACACAGAACCTCACCCTCCTGCTGGCACAGGTGGGTCAGGGTCACAGTGTGGCCCCACCGTGGGCTCTGTAGCACTGCTGGGGGTGGCTGGTGGCACTTCCATTTCCAGTGCCACCAGATGTGGTAGCAGAGCACAGCTGGAAGCACCCACAAGGCTGAGGCCAAAGAGCAAAGCAAGTCTTGTGTTCCCCAGGCACAGGATTGGGACAGAGCAGCTGGGCAGAAGCAGGAGGGATGATATGGATGGCTTTGGGACACCCCAAAAAGGACTTTCCTAAACAGCATATTGTGTATCAGTGGAGTCTCACTGGTGCTCAGCAGCTGTAGATTCAGATCATAACAATGTCACTTTGGGAGCCCCCACAGGTTCCCCTTTTCCTCCTAGAATTTCAACTCTCCACCTCCACAGGGTGCACAAATAATATATTTATCAACCAGTTATCAATGTGCAGGCATTTTGGGGTGGAAAGCTTGTACACAGGAGTTTGTCCAGTCTGCTCAGTCCTTGCTCCAGGTGCACTCCTGTTTATTTAGTCATTTGCAACCAGAGTAGTCAGTGGTCAAGAACAGCCAGACTGCCAAGATCAGTGAAACAAGACTTCACATGAAGGACACTGTTGCCTTCGAGACTTCTCCCAGATCTTTGCATTTCCCAGAGACCTGAACCAGTGTTCAGGGAACAAAAGATCCTGGGACAGAGATTTCAAGGAGCAGATAAGTTTTTACTTTTGCTGCTGGTTTTGCTGTGAGCTTACAAACACTTAAAGGCAGGCTTTGATGACAGGGTCAATCAGAGGCTGGATGCAGCTTGGAACTGCACAAAAAAATAGGAGCTATACAGGATTGCTCAAGTCCTTATGTGGCCCTGGTGCTTATATAGACTCACAGGAGGTCAGACAGGGACATTTTGCAGATCTGCCTGCCAGAAAGAGAGAGGGATATTTATGACATTGCAACTAGGGCTCACTCAATGTGCCCTTGCAGGGACAAAATTCAGCTCTGTACTGGGCCACAACAGAGAGTGTAACCAGCAGATTGAAGGAAGTGGTTCTGCCCCTGTATTCATCACTGGGGAGTCCAAGTCTGGATACTGCATCCAGCTTTGGAATTCCCAGGACACAATCCTGAGGAAGGGGAGGGAGCCAGTGAGGCCAAAGCACACAGCATGAGACAGCAATGGGGACTCGTAGCTCCCATGAGACTGTGAGCTAACAAAGATCAAATCTGCTCTCTCAAAAGTGCACAGCTAAAGATAAGTTGCAGCATGGGAGATTCAGACCAGCTACAAGGAAAAGGCAATTTTACCCTAAGAATGGTAAAACACTTGGACAAGAACTCAGAAATCTTATATCCATGTATTCTTTCAGCAAATCTTTATCAGTTACATAGGGAAAGTCCTCTACACCCATCAAGCACTCAACCCTCTTTGACCTGCACCTTTGAGGTGTGTCTGGCCTGCTCTGGGAAATCTGCTTGGTTTTTTTTTCAAATGGCACTTCTGCCACTGAATGAATCCCTTGGTCAGTTTTCAAAGAACATCACCTCCGATTTTGGATTCTGACCCTCTCCTAGAGGTTTTTGAATCACTTTGTTCCACAGATATTTTGTCCTTCTTAAATATCACCTGTGGGAGAGGAGAGGGGTGTTGGTTGCTGCTTCTTTCTAAATGATTTTCACATGGTTTTTAGTGGTGTGGGGAAGGAGTGATTGCAAAAATCCCCCAAAGAAAAATTATAAAGATTTTATTTCTGATCTGGCTCTTGGTTCCAGTGCAGGGTTGGTCTGTATCTGCAAAGGGTTAAGGATTAGCTAATGCAAAACGTTTGAGCAGCTCTGATAAGAGTATGGCAAACAGTGGGATCAAGCTCACAGTGCTGCTGGTCACACACTGCAAATCACAGGCAGCACCAGCCTCATACCCTGCATGTTTCTGCTTCTGGGCTGCCCTGACTCCTGCAATAACTCACCTACCCCTCCTGAGAATGCTTTGGGATCCCCCTTCCCACCAGCTACCAGACCTGCAGTCATGCCCCAATGTCCCCCTAAACCTCTGCCCACTGGTATCATGCAAAAAGGGGAAGCTGCTGTTTCAGAGCAGGCACTCCAAACTCCAGCAGTGAGGAGGTTTAGTGGAAACTGACTCTGAAACCTTTGGCTGAGGATTTGTTGAGCTTTTTGAGATGAGAGATTGCTTGGTAGGACAGCATGAATGAGCTCTCTAAATATAGCAGGGAGTGGTGCTCAAGCACAAAGGTGCTGCAGCCTAAAAACTAAAATACACTAGAATCATACAGTTCTAGAATATTGTCTATCTTTTATCCTCACTGTTTTCTGTCCAGTTCCATGGGTCTGTAATGCAGCACTGCCTTGAGGCACAGCACTGTTCCCCTCGTTCACCTGGGACTGCTCCCTGCAAAAGCAGCTTTGCACAGCCAGGACCAGCCTCACACCCAGGGGAGCCCAGATGTTGGGCACAGCTGGCACCCACATTAGGGGAGGCTCTTGGAGTTGCTGTGGAATTTGACCACTGTTGAAGCCAAGACTGGAGTGGAAAAACGCCTTCTGCTCTGTCTTATGCTTAAATTCCAAAGCTGCACCTCACTCCTCTCTGTTCCAAAAAGAAACAGCGATGCCACAAGCATAATTCAGTGCAGCTGCTGTTGAACAGTGCTGGGGAGATGTAAAAACTGGTGTTACTGTGAACACACACTTCACCTTTGAGATTAAGCTGCCTGGCTTCCTTCCACTCACATGCAAAACTCACTCCTATTTTCCTCCAAAGATGAGCACAGCTGGTGATGCAGGTACAAAAGAACCCAATGTCAATGGGAAAACCCTGACCCCCAGAGCACTTTGCTGATTGTCAGGTGCTCACTGAGCTGTGCATCACACCCAAGAGCACACAGAGCCCCTCTGACAGTGACATGACACCTGATCTCCCACAACACCATTTCCTTCTTATCCCCAATGGTACCTCCAGGTCTGTGGCTACAGAAAGTGATGAGGCAGCTGCTGCCACAGTCTCTCAGGGTAAGGCAGCAGGAATTTTCAGGCCCACAGCCCCATCTCAGATGTTGGCCAGCACCAGCTGGGTCAGGGGAAGGTGTGAGGCACCCACATGAGGCAGCTGTAATGCCTCACTGCAGCCTGCAGGAAAAGATGAAAACAAATGAGTTTATAACCTTTTGTCAGCCTGTCCCAAGGATGTAACTTCACAAATATTTAGGTCAAATGGGGCACACCCTGTGCTGCACAGAAAGAGAAGGGAAGAAAACCCAGGGGTTCAGCTCTCAAATGCCACACTCTGTGTGCTAGATAAGATAAACTGGTGACAGCCACTTGCTATCGCTGTGGCCGCTGCCCTGCTGGCTCAGACCACGAGCTGAAGGTGACTTAGGACAAAAGTGAGGTGAATACTTGCCAGTGCAAGCCATCATTTTCAACATGACGGTGGCAAAAAACCTGTAGTTAGTCAAATCAAAACAAGGATGAACATAAGCTAAACTAAGCTTCTCTCTGCTGATGCTTTTAAAATTAATACAGTTTATATGAGGGATTCACCAGAGGGAAAATCTTGCCTGGATTCATGGGAGTTCACCCACTTTATCCATCAGTGCCTAAAAGGTCACAATAATGTCCTCATGAGCATGCCGTAAAGGTGAAAACCTTCTATAGAGGCTTGTGGTTCCTGTCTTGTCCCTGGTTCCTTTCTTATCCCAGTCTGCTCCTCAATGGGACAGGAGCTGGTGAGCTCTGCCAGGTCCCCAGCCAGAGCCAAGAACAACTGACAGCCACAGGCTGCTTCTTACTGAGTCATGAGAGGTTTCTCAGGTGTCACAGGAAGTATCATTAAGGTTCCTCACAGGCCTGTAACTCAGTTTCCTCGAGGCAAAGCCTGATTGGGATAAATCTCTGCCTCAGCAGTGCCTGGGGCTCTCATCCTGCTCATGGAAATGGGTGTCTACTGCCCATTCCAATACCTGGTGGAGGAAGGATATAACCTGGCCACAGGGATTTGTTCAGAGCTGTCCTGAGGGCAGGGAATCAGTCTGGCTGAGCTTCCCTGCACTGCTGGTCCCTGCACTGCAAATCCTGATCAGGAACCTGACCTCACCCCAGGGCCACGTGTCCTGTCAGCAAGGTGGGACCGAGGCAAAAGGAGATGAAAGCTCCTGCTCTGCCCCAGTCTGAGCAAGGGGGCAGGGAAATCTCTGCTGTGGTTTGGCACAGAAGGGTGTCCCGTGTCCTTGGTGTCCCCAGGGTGGCATCACGGCTGGCACATGAAGCACAGCAGAGACATCACACAGCCCTGTGAAGGGGACAAAGGCCAGCTCAGGGACTGCCCTGAGAGCTGGCAGCCTGGCCCACAGCTCTTTTCCTCCATCAACTGTTCATAATTTGCCTGGACCGTGTTAATTCACACATTTCTCTCTCCCAGCTCCCATTGTTTCCGAGCAGGGCATTGTCATGGGGCCAGTTCTATATTTACAACAGGATGTCAGCCTACGCTTTCAGTTGCCTCCTTTGAACTGGATACTTTTACCTTCTATGTTGGCAAGGATGCAATTCAACAGAAAGGTAGAAAAATAAACATATGTTTATTTAAGACACGCTTGGTTGTATCGAAGCACACAAGTGGCACTCCTTCCTACTGGCCCTTGCACCCTCCCAGCCAGGAGAGCACAGGTTTTTTCATGACATAAACAAAAGATTATTTCCTAAGAAGATTGAGAGTTTCCTTTAAAGGAAAACAAAAAAAAAAAAAGAAAGGAGGAAGGAATCTGCAGAATAGTCCTTAGGAAGTTGCAGCTCTAGAGGCCCTTTAGTTCCTCACCAGCAAAATGTATTTAAATATAGCATGGCCTGCTCAGAGCACAGCCTGAGAAATGCCATGTACCCAGCAAAGAAATCACCCTGCAGCCAGGGCCAGAGGGTGCCAGGCTTCAGGCTCATGCCCCTTACCCTGATAAAGGATCTGCAACCAGGCCTGAGAGCTGAATCTTGGAGCTGGCTGCTTCAAAGGGTTTGAGTATGATTTATTACATTTTAATGTGCACACACTGCCTTATTTTGTGTTTGTGCATCAAAGCAGTCAAAGCAGGCACGCAAAAGCCTTTATCCTCTGAAAGATGCTGCCAGTCAACCTCAAACCAGACTCAGGATATGAAGCACCCACCTCCTCTGCCCCTCAACCTAGGATCACCAGGCTCTCCCTGTGCTCTTCAGGAAAGGAGGTGATTCCAGGGGATTTGAAAAGCTCCAACCTCATACTCCTTGCAATGCTTTCTCAAGACTGCTCTTGGCTATGAATAATTTCTATCTGTTACTTCTTGGACAATCAGAGCTCTGTGAAATTATGCTTGTATGAACTCCCCCACCTTGCTGAGATCAAGAACCTTTATGTTAGAAAGTGAGTCAGAAACTTCTTCTTCTCAAAACAGCATTTTTTTGAGGCAAAACTAAAATGTTTCAAAGCCCAAGTGCCGCTCTTGCCTCATGGGAGATGCAGCTCTGCATCACATCCCTGTTTTCTCAATGAGTGAGGAGTGAACTACATTTCCTCTGACACATTGTGATCTCTCCAAGCAGTGAAAAGGGTGATACACCAGTGACAGGAATGGTTGGGAATCCACCCAAGCAACCTGGCCACTGATGGGAACAAGGACATGTGCAGTCAGGACTGGAAGACCCACGAATGGGAATTTCAAGACAGAAATGTTTCATCCTGGTCAAGATTACTGTCATAGTTTCCAAAGGGACCAGCCCACTTCCTCGATTGAATTTACCTATTTCCCCTTAATCTCCCTGGAAAGTGGCTCACTTTGTGATAGTGGAATTAGCCAGAACTTCCAGGCAGAATGTGGGTAAGAGTATTTTGTCCAGCGCTGGTTTGGAGCTGTCCCCTGTCACCGCAGTCTCCATTCAGTGTTGTCCCTGCTTTGGAGCCACACGGTGACTTTGTGCTCCAGGACACTCTGACCTGTCTCCCACACACTTTCCAGAGCACACAAGAGTATTAACTGCATTAATCTGTAATGAAAATCTCTGAAATAACTCAGGCTCTCTGGCAAGAGGCTTCTCTTGTAACAACAGGCTTTGGCTGTAGATTTATCTGCCATGGACCCTGCATCACATACAGCACAGGGAAACTGCAGCAGGATGAACCCTAGAATGCCATAATATAAGCAGGAAGGGCTGTAATTTGAAGACCTTCCCACAACAAGTAAGTAAAACAATCTCCTCTTTCAGAAGGCAACATACTTCTTGCATAAGGGTCGTTTAAAACAATATACAGAGCTGCTGAACAGAAGTCATGAGGGGAGCCTCTCTGATCCTCAGTTCATTCTCAGATTTAGTTGATGGTTTCTCTCTGACTGCTCTGATTCATACAGAGGAGCTCCAGGTTTTACTTGCAAATGCAGAAAAGGCTGCCCATCTCACTGGCTGTTTCCTGAGCCATTTGCAAGGATGATGGTTCTGACATAGAACATGTGAGTTTGCTTCCAAATAATCGGTGTCCTGGTACCTCAATGTCCCCTCTCCAGATGGAATCTGGTTCTGCTCAAGCTGCATTTCCCATCCAGAAGGACTCTTTGGGGAATTCTCTTCAGATGTCAAAGATCAATATTGGAACAAGCTTCGGCTGTATCAGATGAGCTTCAATAAATGATATGAAACACCAGGAGATGCATGAAAATTATCTTTTCTCTGTCCAGGCTTCATATCTGGGATCCAAAGTTAACTGTGCAAAAGGTAGAAAGCCAGTTTATGTTATTGTTATGTCAGACTAGCTGTTATCCCTGGATTCAGGGCAAGTAGACATACTTTATGGAAAGAAACACTCTTCTCAGTCCTCTACTGCACTTTGCTCACTATTTCTTGCTGTCTTCAGATCTGGCTGTCTTTCAAACATCCCAAAAAGTCTGGGCAGTAATTAGAGACTAAAAGACCATGAAAAAAAAAGGTGAATAGTGACATAATTTAGACACACCAGTAAATGGAGTAAATGGCTATTCGTGTATTTTGCAATTACATTGGTAAGGCAATATCTAATACCAAAGCCCTGCTTCTAATGCCAGAAAAAGGCTTTCAATATACAAGAAGTCTTTGTTAACCTCTCCCCCTCAGGAGATCACTACTGGTCTTCAGAGAGATGCACTACACAGAAAACCCTCTGTGGATTAGATGTCACAAGAGCTTTGGAAACCTCTGTTACAACTATGGGGGGGGTTCTGGCACAGGGACAGTGACAAAAACCTACCTTTGTTTGAAGCCTAAGTCCTAAATAATGTTAGTCTACTGCAATAGCCAGAGATGCTGCAGGTCGTGACAGAACCAGGAGGACTCTGGGCTTTGTGGGTGGGATCACAGTGTCCAAGCAAAACCACACGGCCCATCCAGATTGAGCCTCACTCTGTTCATTCTGTGCAGTGTGGCTTAGGAAAGGGATGTTACTCAAGGGGAAAAGGGATCTTTTAGCACTGGGTTAAAGATGATTTGACTGTCCACAGATGAGCTGGATGAGAAGATTGTAGAAGAACATTTCTCACTCCATAGGATGGTTTGGGTTGGGAGAGACCTGCCATAGTCAGGTGGCTTCAAACCCCATCCAACCTGGCCTTGAACACTTACCTTTAACAGGGACTAAAAAATCATAATGCTTGGCAGAATGCAAGCAACAGAAACAGAGTAGGAAATAAGGCCCAGCACTCTACAGGGCTGTATTTCATTGCTGCACACCAAGTTTGGAGCAGTGGGAACAACACAAGCTGTGCAACAGGAATCAGTCACCATGGGCGCTCCTATTTCAACGAGTGCTTCAGAGAAATTTATGGCTAATCAGGAGCATGACATTATTGTGCCCAGCCAAGTGCAGATGTAGGCTTACATAAAGCTTTCCTTATCATTCCTGAAAGGGATGTGCTGCAGTCTGTCACTGTTCAACAAACAATTCCATGGCCAAGACCTCAAGCGCTGCCGCATTGTGTCCTGATGATCTGCACTCTGCATCAGAGAAAGATGCAACAACAAACACATAACAAACACATGGCCACAGCCCTTTTGGGTTTCCAAAAAGGGGCAAATGTTGATTACTTGTATTTGTTATTTTGTCTACACAGCTAGGAGTCATCCAAAGTCTAAAGGAGACAGTGAAAAACCTCCCGCTGAATTTGCTGGGCTTTGCATCTGCCTTAAGAACACTAGGCAAATTTAAACTAGCATCCAAGCATAGGCTGTGATTTGGGGAAAGACAGACAGCCAGAAAACATTCTAATTCACCAGTCTTGTGATTTTGCTTTATATTTTTGTTATCTAATTTTCTCAGTTATTAAAAAAGATTGAACGACTGGTCCACTGAAGTTCCCTCTTTGTTTTTTATAAAAGAAGAGCTGTTGGGGTACAGGTGCATTTACAGCCATTTTTCCTGATTTCACATTTCTCCAAGCCCTTGTTTTCCCCATCCCTCATGTTTGGCTGGTCTCCAGACTGGTTTTTCTGGGATGCTGCAGTGAGCATTCCCCATTTAGATGCAGGGAGGGGCTGGAGAAGACATCTGGTGATTTTCTTCCTGCAGATTTAACATGAAAAGGGAATTGGGAAAAGAAAAGGTAGCCTTTCTCAGGCCATATCCTGCAGCAGCCAGGGAGCCACCTGCTCCCTGGAGAGCATTAGAAAATCTTCAATGTTTTGCTAACTCGTGGGCTGCCTCACAGGGCCCCTGAGCAGCAGGGAAGAGCACATTTAACCTCAGTTAGCTGCTCTCTAACTCTCACAACTCCAGTGGTCTGCTCCAAGCCCAAGCAGAGAAGCTGCCCAGGACATCCATCAGGGAATAGAACCCAATCTCCCTTCTCTCCAGTGCTGGAGCTGGAACTGACTGGAGGGGAGGCAAGCGGAGCTGAGCACAACTCAGCTTCCTCTGTGTGTGCTCAGAGCTCAGGGGGTGTGGGCAGGGTGAGCAGGACCAGGCCAGGAGGGCAGGGGCAAGAAGGGCTTCTGCTGTGCTGACCCCATCTCACCAAACTCCCTCCAGCTCAAATTAAACAATTGCCTTTTGCCACGGAGGAGCAAACTCAACTGTTACAGGGCTTAAATCTCTCTCTACCCTTTCCTTCTTAGACAAAGGTCCAATGACACATACACGGACTGGAAACCTTTTGTGGATTATTTCAAAGACTCAGTCTGGAGAAAGTTAGAGCTCTATTCGAAATATTCCTCTTCCCTGAAAGTTTGTTCAGCTGTAACTCTGAAAGTTATGTAAGGGAACAAGACAAAATTAGAATATTGGACAAAAATAGCACTTAAAGAAATGTTCATCTTCTTCCAGCATTTTGAGGCCACTTTGGGGTCCTTTCTGGCTCTTCACCTAAAGCAGCCCTTGCTCTAAGCTGGTATCTGGCTGAATGCCATGGCATTTGCAGTGCCCAAACAAAAAGTCACCTAGGATGGCAACAGCCTGGTTTCACATCCATTTGTGGCAATGTCCATGGCTGTGCTTCCCAGCCCTCAGTGCTTTACTACAGAGCTTAAACCCAGGTCCTGACAGTGAGTCAGCACCGAGCTGTCAAACCAAGCTGAAACCTCCAGGAAGCAGAATGTTCTCTCTGCATACTTTCTGTACCACTCAGTACATTACATAAACTCCCAACGGGGAGAGCCATAGCAATGCTTTGGAAGGGTGAACTTATTCCAGCAGTAATCCTAGCATTTAAACTTTCTGACAGCTGCTATGGACAAATATGCAATAAAAATCAAAGCCAATTCAAAGCTGATATTCAGAGTTGGGAGGCTGCATAAGCATTTGCGTTCTGGGGCCATGCTGTGCTTTGTTTAGCATTCAGACAGTGTAGAGGACTGCAGCATCCCTTTTCCACACTCAGGTCAATCCCAAGTCACTTTGGCTTCATTTTCCAAGCTAGAGTAAAGCTAGAGCTCTGTCTCCCATTATCTGAGCATTTGGCTGCCATGGTCTAACACGTGACTGACCCATGATGAGCAGCTTGTAGGAACAAGCAAACTGAGCATCCTCAGCTGCTCCAGTTCACACCTTCCCTGCTGCTGCAAGCACCAGATCCTCTGTCAGAGACAGTGACCAAGAGCTGAGGCTAGTAAAAACTCCAGTCACTGCCAGGGCCTGTCTGTCAGGGCCCTTGGGTATCCACACAATGCTCCTATTCACGTCCAGTGGAAATAAAAGTAGCCTGTGCTGCAGAGGTCCTGAGCTCGCTACCATTCCATCCTGGAATCACAGGAAAATGTAGGTCAGGAGAGACCCCTGGAGGTCAGCTAAACCAGTCTTGCACAAGGACAACCTGACACTTTTTTGGCTGAGATCACGTTGACAAGCTCTTCCAAACCTGAGTCAGGTTACACGAGGCCAGGAGAGAGACCCCGCAACTGCCCCACAGGTTCCTGTGGAGAAGCCACAGCCTCCCTTACAAGATACCCAAAGCAGAGATGGCAGCAGAACTTCCTCTGCTCAGAGCTTTTGGGGGAAGTCAGGGACATTTGCCACAAGCCACCTGCCCACATGAAGTAGCAAAAGGGACCCCACATGTCAGGGAGCCTTACTGACTTTGGGGAGTTTATATGTGACTGGCTCACTTAGCGAGATCTCATCGAATCCCTGCTGTTTACAGCACTCAGGAGGGAATTCCAGTGATTCCTCCCTCAAAAGAGCTTAAAGTGTGGTGTGTCCACAGCCAGCAGCGGCTCTTGAAGCAATCCCCTCTCCACAAATGTGCATTACACCCTTCAAGCACAAATGGTTGTTGTTTCTGCTCTCAGTAGGGTACCCTTTGGAGGGTCTGTGTTATCTGCAGGGGTAAACAAGGGCTCATACACAGAAAGTCTGGATATTTTGTTAATTAGCAAGAGGTTTGTACCATACAGCCACCAAGATGGACAATCTGACCCCTTGCTTTTACTGAAGCCCTTTCTTTTACAGCAAGCATCAAGGTTATTGTGCTGCTTGTGCCAGTAGTCAAATTAATTGGTTTTCTGGAAAGATCTATAAAAACTGGTTTCAGGACCTGCCAGGACACATGCACTGCAGCTGGTCAGCTCTGGAAATACTTTACTACCTTTGACAGAAAATGCCATCTTTATCTCTAATCTTCTGTTACACTTTGTCTCAACAACCTGTGAAGCAAGAAAGAATTTGTACAAGATCTCTTACTGTTCTGAGCTGCCTTGCCAGTTTTTAGTACTTTTGCTGAGCTGGTTGAAAGAAAAATATACACAGCAGAAAAGGATCCGTCAGTAGAACAGGGAGGAAATTGCATCCTGGAGCAGAGAAGGCTTTGAGTGATGTTGTCTTCAGCCTCCTGTGAAGCCAGGAAATTCATGACCCTTTCCAAGCCCAAACTTTGCCCACCTAAGCTATCAGCCCATATTATAGTTTCCATCAGTTTTGCTCACTTCTTCCCTTGATCTGGTTCTTCCCATGACACTTGTCAGCTTTCCCTTATCATTTCTGCCTCCTGTTGGATTCTCAGTATTTGAGACTGGGCCTGTTTTATCTTTACAATACATATTAGCAGAATCAAATAACTACAGCAAAAAAAAAAAAACCAACCTGGAAACCCACAAAGGCAGATGACTTATCGCCTGCGTAAGATTTCAAAATTCTTTACAATTTAAAGAACAAAGGTCCTTGTTGAAATGTTCACAGTGGTGTGTCTTCTGGGACTGACATTGTTTCAGAAGCTTCTGGAGGAACTGGATTCATCTGTGGTTTGGGGCAAGACAAGCACAGCAGGTGTATTCCCTGTCTCCAGCATCTTGGACCCTCTCCAAGCTGATTTCCATCCTCCCCATTCCAACAAAACAGTGATCACAAGGGTCACTGATGACATTTTCTTGGCCAATTCTCTATTTTCTTCCACTTTGGTCTCCCTTTGTGACACCCTTACATCTTGTCTCAGCTTTCATTATCCCCTTCTCCAACATTTATTTCCTCTGCATATTGAGCAAATTAAGGGACCTTCCCACTGGTAACTGGATTCAAATCAAAGAGGGGTGGGGGTGTGTTAGTTGATAATGTTTTACTTTGAACCAAACTGTCATAGGAACTTCTAACAGTGTATTCTGGGTTATCAGACTGAAAACAGCAGAATGATCCCAGACCCACGTGTGATTAAGCTGAGGGACAGAATAGCACTGGAGGTACAGTTCAGACCTCTGTACTGCTGTCCTTGCTCCAGGAAACCACCAGGCTGAGCCAGACTATTGACCAGAGGGAAATTCTTTCCAAAGCTGAGCATGCACAGTCCATTCTTAGTCAGGAATTAAGGTTTTCCACTCACTGCAGGTTCCAGAGCCACATCTCTGATTAAATGAGACAGCTCAGAGGAAAGTCTAGCAGATAGCAGGCACATAGGTAGTCCTAAGGGACTCCCCAAAACCCCTAAAACTGCAGTGTAAGTTTTCAAGGAGATCAGATAATAGAGCAATGATGGGCAAACAGCACAGATTCACTCAGCAGGAACTGAATGACAGTGAGACCCAGCCATTTTGCTGATCACAAAAATCACAGAACAGGTTGGAAGAGACCCCGAAAGATCATCTGGTTCAAGCTTTGATGGGAAAGGGAGCCCAGACAAGCCTATATAGCACCTCAGACACCTCCCTGGGGAAGTATGACTGATTATCCTCATGATTTTTTTCTTCTTACTCTGTAATATTTCTTACTTATATCAAGATGATGGGATCACCCTGCCAACAAGGAAGGCCTTTTCCACTCCCTAGGATTTATTACTGACAGTCCAAACAATGTGAGGGATCGTCTCATTTTTCTGCTGCTTTTTCCTACTGTGCATTTCAAGGTTGCGGAGCAAGATCCACCCAGGTGCAGATGTCAAAAGCAATATTAAGAAGGTCATCTCTGGTCACAGGCAGCTCTAATTGCCAGTGGTAGTGAGATGCAGTCTTTTCCTTAGCCTCAAAGCTCAGCACTTTGAAATATCCTGTAGGATGAAAACAATGCCCACTACAGCATTTCTCCCCTAATTTTTGGGAAGAGGGCCAGACAATCACCACAATTAGTCATACATTCCAAATGCAGTCCCCATTCTTAGTTTCAGCCTCATGCCTGTCCTTATGTTAAGGATGGGGCTGCGATCTCCACCCCAAAGAGGGTCTTTGCCTCAGTCACACACTATCAATCAGTCTGGCTCTCAGTAATGAGGAAAGATGCTTTCCTTCCTTCCACCTTCTATTTGGACCTTCACCTTCCCAGTGGGATCGTTTTACTGGGTAAAGGAAGACAGAAATAGACAGAAAGAAACATGTCAATATGTGCATTGAAGAGGAATTAAAAACAAAACATAATGGAATACCTGAAAGCACAAGGGAATTTGCTGGAAACTAGAGGAGAGAGGAAAAGGGAGCAGCTATCACGCCTTTTACTGCTGCACATGGAGTTAGTTTTGAAAAGTTTCTTCTCCCTGTCCTGCTTCCCTCCCCCTGCTTGCCCACTCCCCTGGGGAGGAGAAGGTAGAGAAGGTATCATTACAATATTAATCACCTTGAAAAGGATAGAAACCCAAGATTTTAAAACCACTGCAAGAGGGAGAAGCGTCTTTAGGGGAAAGTTCAAACAGCTTCTTTTGCTTGAGGATAGCTGGAAACAATATGGCAATCATTAGTTTCTCTCTCTCCAGTTCAGGGTCGTTCATTTAATTCACACATGATGAACAACAGACATGCACATAGGTCCAACAGCAATATTAAGGTTGTGTCTCTTGCCAAGAATCATGCCACTAAAAAAGCACATGTGTGAGCCCATGTGAGTCTGGAAAGGGTTAATGGGCTGCTGGGGGCTCCCTTCTTGCACAGAGGTAAAGGAGGGCCAGCAGTTCAGGTGGAGAACATGCTTCACTCTCGCTGTGGGACTGTCCATGGGCATGGCAGGGTGAGATGTCTGGGAGGGTGGAGGACCCTGTCACCTTCAGCTGAGCCAACTGCACGCTCTATGGCTGTGGCTAAACCATCCTGGAATGCACGTGAAAGGTCAGCATCAGACCTGGTGTGGAGCTACAAGAATCCACAAGTTCAGCCTGGTTTTTTGGGTAAACCCTGAAGCCTCATAAGAATGTTTAGCTTAGGCTTCACTGCCCATTCTTGAATAACTCCAGGAAAACTAGGTCATTTTTTACCCTTGTGGGGGACTATCTCTGGTGACAACCAGCCTTTGCTCCCCTCAGACAGGGTAGATCTCCAAAATGACAGCTCCCTTTCTATGTGGACCACCAAACCCTTGGGGCAGTCTGAAGGGTTTTCAGGAGTACTCTGCAGTAGAGTTAAAATGAAACATGTCATCCAGACAGAGTGTCCTATCCTGTGGCATCAGATAGATCACAACAAAAACAGAGGCTGCTGTCTGACCTGAATTCTTTCTTACATCTTCCCAGTGCCATGTGCTTGTTCTGTGCCACTGAATTCTTGGTGTCGTTCTGACCTGGAGCGGTGAGCCCTGTAGCATAAAAGTGATTTGATTTTAACCAGAAGCCACTGCATACTGGAGGAGGATATTTTTCACTCTGGCTCTGGCATTGTCTGCTTGGTGACCTTGAGCAGGTAGTGTTATCTTTCTCCATGTCTTTGTTGAGCAGGGACACTGGCACTGATGACTCTTGTAAAGCACTTTGACGTCTACCAGCGATAAAAAGCCAGGTGTTGACATTATTGTGCAGTGAGCGTTTACCCTCATCTGCTTTAAATCTCTGCCTCCTTCATTTTCATTGAATAACCCCTTTGTTCCTGTGTTATGAAACACTGTAAGTAGGCTCACAAGTGCTCACAGAAGTGAAAAGTGGACACAGACTGATGGTGAGCCCCTCCTGCAGAGCAGGACTTCCAGGGGCGAAACCTCAGCTCCATCGACCCCGGTGGGAATGCTGCCAAGGGGGTGACTACTTTATTGCTGATTCACAGCAAATGATAGCAAGAGAAGCATTTCATGGTATTTTCTAATCTGCTTCTTGAGGGTTTAGTCATCCCAAAAGTCACCATGAATAAGGATTACTCTTCCCTTTCAACAAATTGATCTCTCAAATAGAACTCTGCCCAGCTAACGATTTCTTCACTGCATGGTGGGGGTTTTTGTTTTTCTGGTGAAGTTACCACCATCTGTGGCCAAACAACACACTCAAGCCCAAGCAACCTTTCAGAAAGATGACAGATGATGTCTGCTGCTCATTTCATGTGGTTTTTGCCCAGTACGGTCTCTGAGGAGAGGAAGAAGGTGCCAAAACTGAAATAAGAAAGATAACATTGGTAAATGTCAGAGCTCCCTGGTGAGTGCAGAGGTCTCAAAGACTTGGGAATGCTGAACAGATGACTCACTGGGAAGGGTTGCCACACGTCCTGTTTTTGACAGATGGGACACTGACTTGTTGTGTTTAGGATCCTAATGGCATTAGAGGAGCATCTAGAGGCCTTGATAGTTAAGGTGATGACTTTTGGGGCTTTGTGGGTTAGAAATTGTTACACAGGATGAGGAAACTGGATTTAATGTAAGACTTTGAGGCCAAATCCTTGCATGGATATTTTGATCTGCTTACATCCAGGGCCTGGTTTACAGGTGCTGAAGGGCATCTTGCTTGCTGAAAAGACAGATTTTGTCATAGCTATACATGCAAACATACCAGTTCTCCCTTTAAATGCTATCTATATTTTTTTTCATATTTTTTATAGAGCCTGTTACGTCTCCCAGTCATTTGGATCCATACTTCACTCCTGTCCTGATCTTAACTGGACAATGCAGAGATTTTGCCTTAGTCCCATGGACAAATTTCAGAATTATTTCTGTTTGGGTCAGTCCAAAAGCCTTTTAAATTTATTTTTTTTTTTATGTCTGGCATTGAAAAATATGTCATGTTGAAAAATTAGATATCATTTCCAAGTGAATAGGCAATGTGTCCTCTATGTGAAATGCTGAAATCACAGTCCAACTTTCCCATATTTCCCTCTGCATTTTCAGCCAAAACCACTGGCTGAACACAAAAGTACATGAACAGCCCTAAATCCCACCCTATTTCTAATTGAGTTCAGTATTCAACAAATAAATAAAGCCATGCAGCTCTAATGTAATGATGCTTGTGATGACATTTTCCACATTCTGCTCCAGATCTCCATGTCATTTATCCCACCACAAGCTGGTGTAATACACCCTACAGCAGGATGAAGAGTTTGGAGTCTGCTACTGTCTGTGAACTAAAACAGGCCTGGAGTGAAATCCTGACCTCAGACAATAGCAGCTTTGCCACCAGCAGAAGTGGGATCAGTTTATCAGCCCAGGATTTCTCACTCAGGCATTAGAGGCTTGTATTTTTGACAGTTTTAATCCAGGAGCCCTGAGCTCACTACCATCATCTGTGGGTGCAATTACATGGGCAGACAGGAAAAAGCTGGAGCACTCAGAGTATTTCTGCTCCACTTCTGCTCCCAAATTTGAATCTGTCACTCAATCACTCAGCTGGTCCTGTCCAGCCAAATAATTGTTCTTCTGGGGACAAAGTCCCATAGCGATCACACCCCAGTGCCCTCCCATTTAACATGGTGCTGAAGGAATACTAATTTGTCCACTCCCCCCTCCCCTTCTTATCCAGTTGAAATAATAAATATTTTACTCATGATTTATTGGATTTCAGTTTGTTGAAAAGATCCTCCAAACAAATGAAGTTTTAATGGCAACAAACACCAGCCGTAGCGCATTAGAAAATATAAACAGCAGCGGAGACCATTAAACAAAAAGCACTTTGGAAACAGCTGACACAGTGCTCAGCAATCTTCACCTCCCGAGGCCAGGGCCCGAGACAGAGGGTCACAGTGAGCCCCTCACTGGAAAAGAAATCTGGAAGGATCACAGATTTGAGTCCTTTGGATGCTGAGGGCTGTAAGAAAGACTTTGGAAGTGACCAGTGCAGACTTTGGGCTACTCAGGACCATAGGCAAGACCTCAAACGTTGAATCCTAGAATGGTTTGGGTTGGAAGGGACCTTAAGGACTATTCAGTTCCAACTCCCCCTGCCGTGGCCAGGGACCTAGGATCAGTCTGCTCAGAGCCCCACCCAGCCTGGCCCTGATGAAGGGATTCATTCTAGAGAGGAAGAGCCAAGGCAGCCCCCACTCTCTGTTCCCTTCCTTCTGCCAAGCCCACTGCACACCACTTTCTGCCAGCTGAGTCCAGCCCTCCAGCTCCCCTCCTCTGTCCTGTGCTCTCCTCCTAACAAACGGGCTCAGGCTGGAGTTCCATCACTGCATGGACACCTGCCCAGCACCTGTGCGGGGACCACCCAGCACTGCCCCACAGATGAGCACACTGCCCTGCATGACCCTCACTGCAAGAAGGGCTGGTGTGCACCTACCCAGGGGGAAGTAATTTGGGTCATTTTACCCTTCTGTGGAAGGCGGATGCACCACCAGTGCACAGGTAAGTGGAGTCAGCACACGGTAGCACAGGGCAGTTGTCACCCAGTGTGTTCACAGCCTGTCCTGTCTCCTTCAAACATCTGTCACATCTGTCACATCTGTCACATCTGTCACATCTGTCTCTGCATGGGTAGCAGCGAGCTGTGTGTGCCTGGGTTTATTCTCACTACACCCTAGTAACTCCCTTGCCCTCCCATCACACTGGCCAGCACAACTGCTTGTGCAATCACTCTTAAGAGACAGTGCTGTCAAAACAAACAGATCCCTCAACTCCTTTTAGCAGGATGATTTTTTTCTGACTCATTTTGACAGTATCAGAGTAGAGAGTGAGTACTGGCACAGCTACCTCTGCATACACTGGGCTGGAGCAGGGAGAGATCAGGTGGAGAGACAAAACACTCTGTTCCTTCAGGGCAATCACAGCAAAGTCCAAGTAGAAGGGGATTAAGAAGAGTTGTCCAACAACACAACATTTGTCAAGCCAAGTCCGAGGATGTTTCTGCACAAATCCTAGGGTCTCATCTATCCACAGCCTTTTCTTAACTCATAGATGCTATTCAAAACAGCCTTGATGAGTGCACAGCTGGGTTTGCCACCTTTTACACAAACAGGGGAAGCATGGACCAGTAATGTGTTCCAGAGACTGGAAATCAGGATGTTTTGATTTGAGATAAAGTACAAACCATGTGTGAGTGACCAAAGACACCCTGCCTGAGCCTTTCAGGAAATAAGTGATTTAAGACATTTTACCATAAGAGCAAGAGTTTACTGTCAATAAACCATTGTTTACTGTCTACACAAGAGCTGTGGCTACTACTTTATTCAAACAATCATATTTTGTCTACTTACTCCATTCCAAGTCACTGCAAACAATTTGCCTTTTATCAGCCGGGGATGCCTGGGAAAGGATCCTGTCTGTCTGTATGGAATCCAAGCTGCACCTTGACATTCCCAGCATGTCCAGGGCTCCAACCTGCCCCTCCAGCCCTGCATGAGCACTGACCTGAGCAGCCACCTCTTTCCTGCTCCCTTCCCAGCTCCAAGGGCCGTCAGCAGGATTCACACAGCACTTTTGCAAGGCCATGAAATGAAGTCTACCTTCCAGCAGTGTGGCCCCTGCCCACACAGCTCATGCAAACTTCACACTTCAGCTCATCCTGGAGCTCCCAGTCTAAACCCATGTAGTTCCAGTATGGTTCAGATGCCATGTAATGAAAAATAACAAGTTTCATTTACATAAAAACTACCATAAAGTCTGCAACAATCCACAGCAAAATCCTAGTTCTGCTCCAACGTGTGGGCTCACCAAAGAAAGGCTGACCCCACTGGGAAAAGTTATAATCCAGCTGATTGTAAACCATGTGCCAAATACTCACAATCACATTTATTTCATGGTTTAGAAAAACGCTAAGTCATCACTGTGAGCACCACGCTGAGCTGTGTACTGAAACACATCATAATTAAACTGCAGCAGACCAGAATTGTTCCAGGAATGAACAATGTCAGGAGCAAAAAGTGGCCAATGTGGATTTGCAAGAGATCGTGCAACAATGGGTGCAGGGCAAAAAATATTCATTTGTTTGAATTATGAGCAGGTTAATTTCATTTTTAGCTAAAGATCAGGATAGGTTTCATGTGAAGGAGAAGGCACCAAGAAGGATGAGGTAAGTAAATGAAGTTATTAAAAATAATCACTTATAATACCAAGGGAGAAAAATAAAGAAATCAAAATACATTCACTTGAGAAGGATGTAGACATAACCAGAAACAGCTCAAGGTTCTGTGATGAACAATCCCACACCAGTAACAAGCCTAATCCAAAGCCCATCAAAATCAAGGTCTTTCCACTGACTTTGCCCTGTGTGACTGCACGACAAGCAAAACTTTTCCCATTACAGTCTGTCTGCTACAAAATCTTTTCTGTTTCTCTACACATTTTTCCACTGTTCTTAATAAAGTCATTTTCTTACATTATGTTAATATTTAAAAAAAAAAAAAAGAAAAGAGAAACCCTTCATAAATACACAATCAAGCCTGAGGTAATTTTCCTAAAATAATTTTTTAAATAAACTGTTCTGTACAAACTTCAGTCACTTCAAAATACGCTTTGAAACTGAAGACTGTGGAAAAGTTAAAGAAGTGATTGCTGATAAATAGTTCCATATGATTTATCGAATATAATATCCTTCCCCCCACAACAGAGTGATTTTTCAGATCTTAGGGCATGGACTTTTTGCCTGCTAAGAGATGTGTGCTGAGGTTTAATAATATTTATTTGCTAAAGAGCTTCCTCCTGTTCCTGTATTGAGCATCAGCAGTATTTTCCTAAACAGAAATATCCCTTGGGATGAGATTGAACTAAACTGGTGGAGATGTATAGAAGCAACAGCTAAAAAATACTTTAAATGTTCCTCTTTGTTGTTGGAGCAGGAAGGATGCCCTGCTTTAGTTAGGTTGTGGCAACACCCACAAGTTTATCCTATTAAATGTAATAAAATGTGATAACATCACATTCAGATGTCCAGCCAAATTCCAGAGAGATTCTCCTGGGGTCTGAGGGAGAATGGAAGTGGTCACTTCCTGACAATATGATCAAACAGCAGATGGAGAGCTTTTGATTATATGGTGCCATCTCTAGATAGCAGCTTGGAGAAGCCAGAACCCCCTCAGAACAGGTAATCTCATTATATTGCACTGGGCCTTAGGAATATGTGATCTGGAAAGATTCAGGGTGGAAAACAAGCCCCAAACTAGGCACTTTTTCAGCTTCTCTCTATTGCACCAGTTGCCTTAAAAAGCACTTGTAACACCTCCCTGGGCAAGCAGTTCAGCTCTGGTTTAACACATGCATAGATGCCTCACAATGCCATAAAAGATTAGTACTTTCTGCCAGAAATCACCCAGGTTTAAGCAGACCCAGGCACACCCCTATGCAAAATGCTCAGGTGTAACCATCCTCTCTCTCCTGCCAGAGCAGCACGAATTCGTGCGTGGGAAATGCGCGAAAACAAACGGAGCAGGAACCCAAACTTTGTGCTTGGGTTGTTGCTAATCATGTGAGGAGCTGGAGTACAAGGACTCCAAACTGTTTTTTCTTAGGATTTGTGTAAACCAACAGAGGCCTGATGTCTGTTCCATGGCAGGACAGCAGCTCCAGGCCACATTCCTTGGTAGGGTGAAATCATGCATGTGTGAACCCAGCTTTTCACAGCCTGGGATCTGGCCACGATCCCCAGCCCCACTCGGGCAGAAGGCGGGCAGGAACAGGCAGATCCATCTGTACCCATTTGTCAGATGTGAACTCAGATGTCTTCAGAGTGCTTAGAAGGACATAAAGAGTGTTCCTTTCCAAAAGCCTTGGCAAGGAAATGGCTGGGCTAAGCTCTCCGAGCTCTAAACAGGAAACAGGTTCTTCACTCTCAAGTGGCTCAATGAAAAATATCATCCCTAAGTGACAGTAATGCCTCTGCTCACATGCAGCCAGAGGACACCAGAAATTCAGGTGAGAACACACAAGAGCCCCAGAAGCAAGATACTGACACTGAGCTGAGTGTGGCAGCTGAGTTCAGGTTCCCCTGGATCAGCACAGCTGATATCCATCTGTGAGGATCTTCCAAAGTACCAAATTCTGGGCATTTAGGAGAGTCTAGAAGGAAAAATGAGAGGGCAGAAAAAAATACTGCAAGTGTTCACGCTAAAACTTCCAGAACTACAACCAGCATGAAAACCCATTCTATAAGAAGATTGAATAAAGGTGCATTTGGATGGGGAGCGTTGTCTGATTGTGCCACACATCTCTGAAAAGTCACATAAATGTCCCCAGGTGTCCCAGTAGACCCAGGATGTGGCTACAAAATGCTCTTGCAGCTGAAAATGGGGGGCTGGAATAAGATGATCTTTAAATTCCCTCCTAACCCAAACTACTCCATGATTCTCTGGACAGTAATGGTCACAGGGGTGAGGAAGAAGTCAGCTCAGTCTGAACACGTGGAACACGCTCAAATGTTCAGTGTTTTTGTGTTTGTTATGGAAAAAAAGGCTGAGTGTGGGTGGGCTGAGAGTCCTCCACTCACACAATGTGGAAACAATAAATCACAGGAAGCCCTGGAGAGCCACCTCTGATTTTTATGTGTGAAAAACCCCTTTTTCTCTATCATTCTGCCTTCCACCCTACTCTCAACCCAGCACAGATTTCTTGGGAAGGGTATCACAGCCCACTGGACAGCAAAGCCCATTGGTCTGAGATAACTAGGTGAACCCCTCAGGTCCTGTCTTGCTTGGTTTTAGTGTTTTTAGTCTTGACCCCACATAGACTTTGTCCCTTGACTACTACACCACTATGTCCTGTCACAGATTCCCATGGCACTCAGCCCATGCAAGGAAATTCACATCTCTCAGCACCCCAGTTGTGCTTCACTGACTACAACAGGCTTCCTTTGAGGCAGCTCTTGTCTCACCCTTCCTTGGCACTTTTTACCTGTCTCTGCATTTCACATTTCTCTTTCTTCCCGAGATTTCCCAGTGGGGACTCCTGAAAATCCTAAACACCCAGAGCAGGGACTGGGGAGATCATTGATCCCATCATGGCCAGACTTCAGACAGAGGTTTCTGTAATTCCTCAGCCTTCCCTCCATCCTCTGGAAAAGGGGTCACTGTGCTGATTTATAAACTTAGGAACCAAATGCCTCTCTCAGGCCTGGTGGGTAAACAGGCCCAGCCTCCCCAGCAGCCTTGCAGAGCTACATATGGCAAGCAGAGCTTCACAAAGGCTTTTGTCCACATCTCCCATCAGGCAGACGCTAGGAAGACAAACTATGGCCAAGGTTACCTTATCAGTGACCCCCAGCCTCTGGCCCTGCCTCAGTAGTCCCCAGAGATCCCAGGGCCCATTCCCAGCCACACACAGATGCTCTCCCCTGCCAGGCTTTCTGTCCTGGGAAACATTTCAGTCCTTTTCCCTGGGAATGGGGGCTGCAGAGCACAGAATTATCAGCATTAGCTTCTGGGCCATACCCAGGGGGAGGCTATTAACCTGAAATTAGACATTTTTCACCTTTTCTTTAGGCTGTAGATATTTCCAAGACAGGTTGGTCTTATTTTCCAAGGAGGAGAATGACATCACATTGTCTCCATCACCAAGACAGGTAGGAAATGTCCTACATGCACAGAGGAGCCAGTCAGGCACAGGGGACATCACCCTGTGCACAAAGGAATAAAAACCTTTCCTCGGCACTCCTCTCTGCCTGCCCCAGAAGAAGTCTGCTCTTGGTTACTGCTTCCAAAAGTCTCCTCTGCTATCCTTATAAATATGAAATATGTGCTGCTGTGTTTGCAATTATGGATGTTTAAATGAAATCTTCATTGCAAGAAGAAAGCATTTTTAGTCATATTTACACTACCTAGAATGAACAATGACAATCCATATTATGTCAGATGTCTGAGTGTTTGTTATTGTTGCTGTTGTTGCTCTTTTGACCAGCTCTTAAGCCATAATTGAAGCCATTTATAGGAAAAAAAAAATTACACTGTAGTCTCTCTTCAT
This sequence comes from Cyanistes caeruleus, assembly GCF_971803275.1. NCBI lineage: Eukaryota > Metazoa > Chordata > Aves > Passeriformes > Paridae > Cyanistes > Cyanistes caeruleus. The sequence goes on along the minus strand of NC_141709.1, from coordinate 30,299,918 downwards.
GTCATTTTTTTTGCAATAGAAATCAACAAGCTAAACTCTGCCTTAGCTACAAAAGAGTTAATGTAAAGAATAACAGTGGGAACCATGCTCTTCTCAAAGGGATATTTATTTGGTTTTAAAGAACTCCTTCTTCATGCAAAGAAAATGAAGGTTGGAAACAGAAGAGAAACATCTGCCTCCTCCAAAGTTATGAGAAACCTTGTTGCACATTCCTAAACTTTCTCCTGTCCTTTTGGCCAAAAATCAATTACTTTTAAGGTAGCATATTCACACTGGGCAAGTGGGCAAGCAGCACATGAGAATCATCCTTCAGAGACAGACAGAAATGGGTGCACTAAAAGGAAAGGGCAGAATATATTTTCACTTCTGGGAATAAATTTTTCAGTTATCAGAGATAAATCTTTCTGGATGAAAGATCTGATCTTTAAGATCTTTAGGGTAAGGCACAGGATGGTTGCAGCAGACACTTAACTGCTTTAGGTTTTGGTGTAAAAGTCAAGAAAATGTCTTTCAAACTCTTTTGACATAATATGCCCACTCCTTTGGATGAAAATACTTAGCAAAATGTCGATTAATTTGAGATGTGTGTTTATCTTAGCAAAAGATTTCAAATTTGTACCCATTTCTGCTAGAACTGGAAGTGGCCCTAGCGACACAGGTTTGAACCCTGCTCTGAATCATTTGGGCTTCAGTGTCCACTTAGATATGACAAGAAATGTGCAGGAAACTGGACATCAGCTCATGTTATTTACTAAATTCTATGGCCTTAGCCAGTTTGGCAGGGGAAGACTAGAATAAAGGACTGTTGAGAAATTCTAGCATATCCAGAATGTATTACCAAAATATTTTTATGCTTTCAACAAGTCAAACTGAATGGATATTTTCATTTAATCAAACTGCTTTTCCATCTTTTCAGCTGCCTTTCCTATCTATTTAGAGGCATTTTTCTTGACTGGTTGAATACAACTGTAAAAACATCAGACTAAAGCACTTAAAGACACCAAATAATGCTTTTGAGAACAGGTAGCTTTACAGAGTCCAGAAGGAAATAGCTGAAAGCTAAAATGTTTAGTTTATTCTGCAGAAGTGGGGCATAATGAAAACAGCTGGAAACAATTTTGATGGCAAGCTTCTTTTATACATCTCAACATCTCCCTAACCTCAGCATTCACCTTGAGTACAAATTGCCCCAGCAACTTGCAGTCCAGGATTAAGAAACTATTGCTTATTTAAATACAGATTTGCTGGGGATATCCACAGGAAATTTGAGGAGCTACTTACTGAATGCAGACCATTGTTTGCATTGCAGCAGCTCTGTGCAGACTCCAGCAAACCAAGCACAGTGTGCAGGGCACAGTACAAATTTTGGAGGTGCCCTCCTGAGCTCAAATTGCCATAATTTTCCATGATTACTACATCACCTAAGCACTCAGATCTTCGTGTTGAGTTGAAAAGCTCCTTTTTCCCCCAAATCTGTCCTAACCCCATGCAGCTAATACCCCCAAAAAAAAAAAAAAATAAAAATTGTTCAAATCAGCTGTAGCAGATTGGAGCTGTGGGCACGGAGGTGAATGTGACTGGTTCAAGGTCACACAGGCAAGCTCTGGCAGAGCCAAGAGTAAATCCAGATCTCTGGCACCAAAACCTGTGTCACAACCAAACCCAGAGAGTCTCTCTGATCTTGCTCCTCTCTTGCTTACATAAATATTTGCATGGCCAGAATAAAACCACATTGCATTTTTGTCCCCTTAGGAAAAACAGCAAGCACTTAAAATATTTCTGCAGTTTCTCCCCTCAACCTTTTTAAGGAATTGATGGGGAGAATATATTTTTATTTTTCTTGGCGAAGAAGAAAAGAAGGAGCAGCCCAGGTGGAGTCAGACTCCCTGAAAGCCCTTCATTCTTCAGCTCTGCCTGCCCTGGCATCACTGCAGGACAGCACAAGCACAGCTTGTGACCCAGCTCAGGTGAAGGGAGCAGGTCAGCAGCAGCAGCAGGAAGGTTTTTGTGAGTGAGTCACTTGAACATTTTCATGGGAAAGTTGTGCAATCCATGCTGGATTACCCATGCCAACTACAGTTCACTTAAATTGTACTGATTTCAGTAAAAGCATGCTCTGAATGTCCTAAGCAGGGTTGTCACGGAGGATGAACGTGATTAATCCACGCCTCTCTGTCCTTCCCAGGAGCAATGAGAACAACTCACTCCCTTGGAAAACCATCCAGAGTCATCTCTGCCTCTGCCAGAGGAATTTCACCTGCCTGTGCCAGCAGCGTGCTCAGCTCTAGTACAAGTACCAGAACATGTTCACATCCACACACAACAGCACAAGGTGGAAAAACCCCACACATCACTCTGAGCCCGCCTGACCCCTCTCCTGCAAGAACAACTGGCTGATTTTGGAGGAAAACCAAGCCCCCATCCCAGCAAGGAGAGACAGGAGAGATGCTTCCCTCCTGCTTCCCTGCGAGGGGCAGAGGGGGAGAGGGAAGGTGTGGATGTCTTCAATGTCTGCCCATTTCAGGCCTTTATTCCTAACACATGTTTCTTCTTTTATGCAAAATGTGTCTCCTCTGTTTTCTGTCTCCTTGATTTCATTCTAAAATGCAATATTTTTATGGCATGAAGAGATAAAGAGATGAGGAGGGGAGGGAAAGTGGTACAAAAGGTAATTAAGTGTGGTGGCTGGTTATTGTAATGCACTAAGGACAACCAAAACCATTCCCTTTGGAAAGGGGGGCCATTTCTCCTGCTGATATGGACAGGATTTTCACAGCTCCCATTAACACAACTGGAAACTATCCAGGTAACACTCTTGTCTCGGTCAAAGATTAGAGAATCATGTCTGAGATGAATGGAAGCCTTTCAGAGGAAGAAGCAGAATCACTGCTGGATCGCTCCAACCTTGTCAGCCATTTATTTAATTTGTATTTGTGCTCCAAAATTCTTGTATTAATACATGAAGATTCATAACTGAAGCAATAATCTGCTTTAAAGGGCTTTATTGAGTACATCTCTGCTGAACAGCTGAGCATAAAGAAGTACAGGGAGGCCCTAGAAGTTCTGCTCTGGAGTAAATGGGTCACACAGTTTGGTTTTTATACAATGTGCTTTGGAGATTTCTGAGATTTCAGGATATTCACATCTGTCCATTGATCCAACCCCTAGGGCAAATACTATGGCACCACGCTTTCAGGATGTTACTGTCCTCTGCTGTCCAACACATCTGGTACTGCAGAAGTTCCTGCAATTTGAATATTTTGTTGGAAATAGAAAAGTCCAGGTCCACAAGATATTTTTGTGGAGCGTGGATTATACAAAAGAGCCCAACCTGAAAACTGAGATCAGGCTTTCTCAAGGAAAGCACTGCAGGCTGGGAGGGTCTGATACCACCCTCCCTCCATGGGACAAATTCTTCTTGCTAAGCTGCAGGCAGCTCCCACTGGGAATGTGCACCTGTATCCATGAGCATTTTTGACTCAGGTTCAGCCCAAGGCCTCCTACACTGGCCTAGACCTTGACACACCTCAAAAAGGCTCTGAGCCACCCCGATTCCCTCTGTGCAGGAGTTTTTCAGCTGCTCCTGCTCCCAAAACCAGCAGAACCAAGAGCTTCCTCAGTACCCAGAAATCACCTGAGCCATGAGGGTCTGCCAGAACCTTCTCTGTGGAGCCAGGGTCATCTCCCAAGGACCTTGCTGAGCTCAGCATCGGGTCCTGTCCATGCCAGGATGGATTTGGGAGGCACAGCTCCCTGCATGCCCTGGCCCATCAGCACATTCCCAAGCACAGACAAGCGCCTCAACCCTGGTGATGGAAGTTAACACAAACTGCTCTAAGCTGGGACTCCTTTCCACACTAATCTGGTCATAACATTAAACCAAACTATTTCCAGTCTGCAATTATTGCACCTCATAGAGAAATTGCACAACACTGGAATTAACAACTGCTTGAGTGCATTTAATTACTAACAGATACCTTTAAACTTGTGGTTAGGAAACTGTTAGCCATTCCCAGAGCATGTGCCCCACCACCCAGCCCTGTTCTGAAGCATTTTCAGAATCTGCTGATCCATAAAACGTACCATTGGAGGAGGTTTGTTTTGGCAGGGGGTTTGGTTTTGTCCAGCAAACTAATGGTGTCCGTTAACACACCATTACATACCTCGTTAACATACTTGGCAACTGGGATTTCCCCTCAAGAATAAAGAAATCATGTGTAAATCATAATTATTGTCCGCCTGGCAGTATCAATCATCACACACAAGGCACTTGTTCTAATTCTCTACCCACAAAATTGTTCCTTGCGAATGCAACTGGACTTGTTGTCCTTGCCCATGGCACCTTACAAGGAAATCACTGGCCAAGCAAACTGCTGTGAGTTTGTATCAGGCAATTCCTATCAGGATGCAGAGCTGTGGATCAGGATGGACTTGTTTTCTTTGCCTAGGCCTTCTTTTCTTTGCTAAGGCATCTTGGGATGCCTTTGGGGAAACCTTGCAGAGAAAGTTATTTTATTAGAGGGGCTCAACACTCAGTTTTTGAATGAGTTCAGCTCCATGCTGTGACACCCAAGTTGCAAGCTGGGCTTTCAGAGCTCAAAGCTGGTCCTCTGAAGCTCTGCTGGGAGTCTGGAACTAAGAAAGGTGGCTGAGAGGTGACAGCACAAATTAGTCCTTCTTTAAGTGTGTACACAGAAGGTTTGGTGCCCATTCCTAGCACTGAGATCCAGGACTGGTGGGTAAGATTTCATTCCTTGAGCTGATGCATCTAATCACCTGGCAAAGGTTTTCTCACATCCAAAATCATTCTCAAAGCTGTGGGTTGGACATTTTAAAAACACAGCAGTGATAAAATAATAATACCAACAATGTTGCCAGCAGATGTGGCTGCCAAGGAGCAATATCTACTTTATGGTTTATGACATAAACCGTGATAGAAAACACTTGCAGCAAGAGAGATTGGCATTACAGCCAAAGAAAAAATTCCACTGCGCAGTTAGAACAAATAGAGGGTCAGAATCTCAAGCACTGCAATTATTTGGGAATGGGAAGGAGTAACAACTGTCACAACTGAGTGTGGACAATCTTGTGGTCCTGCTGTCTAGGACTCTGTGAATTCCACTCTCTAATACAAAATCATGTGGGGACTCACTGCCCCACTCATCCTTTCCTGGACAGGAAGGGCTGGATGAGCATTCCCATCAGGTGATGGAACAGCATTCCCAGCACACTCCTGAGCACCCCTGCCCTTCAGGGAAGAAAGTGAAGAAGCCTGGACTCACCACCTTCATTGCATGTGCATTTTCCAAAGAAAGAGCATTTTAACCTAATTTGTGCTTCCCCCACCACCCCTTGCCCTGCTGGCAATTTGGAGGCAGTATTTAGTTACAAAAACAACAATAATAATAAAAAAAAAGATCAGGGAATTTGCACTAGAAATATAAAACTTTTTTGACAGTTGTAATTTGGGAGTCTCATGACAGTAAAAAATATATTTATTTTCTGTGTTTGCATTTGCATTTCATCTCTGATTCCTTCCCAGTACTCCCAGCCTGTATTGCTGGTAGAAAAAGAGATGTACTGGAGACCACGACAACAGACTGTAGTATTTTCAGGCCATGATGGAAATCTGCAGTGTATTTTCCAGGCTCATAAATCTCAAGAGAAGTGTTTCATTATTCTGTTCAGGCAGCACAGAATAGCTGAGCTACAGATCCTCTCGGATGTTTCCTTTCTAGGCCATTCCATAGACAGGCAACATTCATTTCAGGAGTGCCCTTAAATTCTTTCACCAGCCCATTCCTCTTAAAAGTAGTTGGAACTGAAAATTCCTCTTTCAAGTCCCTTACGATAAATTGTAACCTCAACATTCCAGCCTGAAAGGAGCATTTTTTCCTCTTCAAGCACTTTGCCTTGTAGGTAGATGAGGACAAAAGCCATGACCTTCTTCAGCAAATCCAGGACACCAGAAGCCAAAGTAAACCGTTTTTACAGTGTTTTCTTCTGCTTAGGAGTAAGAGGCACAGTTTTCTTCGAAGAAAAGCAGGACTGATTCTGATATCTTCACTATAAGTGAATAAACACGTTAATTGCAACAAATCCACGAGGTTCATATATGGATCCAAATTAGACTTGTACTTGGTAATCCTCAGTTCAGAACCACCTCATCCAGGCACAAGAATCTGTGAGATCCTTTAATACTTTTATATAAGTGCAAAGGATATTAAATCAGTTTGTTATTAAGCCATCTGGAAAATGTAAGCTGCATTTTAGGAGTGACTGCATGAATTGTCCAAATGCAATGCATTTTTCCAAGCTATTCACACTGAGGAAACACAGGAGACATAGAAATACATCAGAGGGGGGAAAAAAGCTCTATTTTCTGACCTAAAAATCACAAGGGTAGTGGGTTCCCTCAAAGAAGACCAAGAAGATAGTGCAGAAACCAAACTCCTCACTCAGTGCAATCCATACTCTCAGGAGCAGCTTTGCAAGGGTCCACGTTGTTGGCAGAACCATTCTCTTTCTTTTGTCAGTGTCCCAGAAGAGCATTTCAAACCCTTGAAGTTGTTTCCACTCAGATCTTCTCTCACCTTTTGAAGCACTGAGAAGTCCCCAGGAAAGGCCAGCCTGAAGCAAGAGGACGTACAGCAATTTTGCACAGCGGTCCAGTTCAGTTTTGGACATGCAGAGATTCCGACCTCAGCCATTCCTAAGAAAGTTGGAGGCCAGCTGGAAGCAGGAGCAGTGCCAGCCTGCTCACAGAGGAAGACAAGTGAGACGAGAGCATCCTCTTTTATGTCCTTGCTGTAAAGCTCCTGTTGGGAGAAGGGAAGTAGGGGAAAGCAGGGTAAACAAATTAGGTCTAATCATCAAGCAATGGATGAAGATTTGCTACACCTTTTCCATCTGTCTTTTTAGAGAAGAGTAGGCCTTTATTGAAAGATGAAGTCTTTGACCTTAAGTGATGAATGAAAACAAAACTGATAATTCAAACCTGCCATGGGGGAAGTTTAAAGAAGGGTTGCCCCAAATGGCTTCAGTATGTTCAAAAGCTACTGCCAGGAACATGGATGTTTTTTTCCTATGTTTGTTGGTTGCTCTGCATTTAAAACATCTCTGTATGTTTGTTTTTCTTCCGGTCTTTTGTGGTCTCTTTGTAAACATCTGGGTTGGGTTTTTAGTCCTTTGTACAAGAAGTGTGTGTGTGTGTGTGTGTGTGTTAGCTTTGCCAATGGTTCTTATGTAACATTTGTGGGGATGAAGGAATTGGTTAAATCAGCTCCTTTGAAAAGCCATCCCAACACAAAACCATTCCAGGAGTATCTCATGGAATGTCCTCTTCCCCTTCCATATTGTACCATCAATTTTTCCTAACTAGGTTAAAAACAGAGCCCTCCCTTTCAGCAGTAATTGAGTAAAAACTCCATATGATATTTACTCCTTGCAATCCCATATTCCTGCTGAATTTTCTGGTGGGTTTAAGTCACCAAAATGCCCATTTGCACTTTAAGTACAAGTGAACTGGCACAGGGGAGTGCATTTCCCAAAAATGTGGCCCTTGCATTTCTTCTCTAAGGTATGAAACACCTTAATCCAGCATAAAAAATGTTAATCCCTCCCAGAAGTGCAAGAGTGAAATTTAGCAGCAGAAAATAAATTCTTCCACTGCATTTTCCTGTAATAGATATGATGGGTTATTTGACAGTTAAGTTTCTAACTTTTAAGCTCCTCTGAAAGCCCCTGCAGTTAACATTTTTATATTACCTCACACTAATTCTCCTCCAATAAATGAAGAGTTTTGTAGCTTTTAAGACCCAAGGAAACACTTTGTCTGTCAAACTCTACTTTCCTGTACAATCCAGACCATGAATTTTTTACCTAGCATTTCCTACTGTAAACTTTGGGATCTGGGCTGTTCTGTCACAAGTTTTCAACAAACATTAGGTGTGACTAAGAGCTCTCTTGTTGGTGCAGAGGTCCAGCCCATCGTGCCCTGTACCCAGCTGCTGATCCCTTCCATGCCTGAGGTGACAGCTGCCTCTTTTCCAGACTGAGGTAAGAGCCTACCTCAGTTTTTTGGGAGAGCACGAGGAGCTGGATTTTAAAGGAGAACCCCTCTCCTCATTTCCCTTGTGCTCCAAATGGAGGAAAGGCAGAGGAGATGAGAGGCATAAAACCAGAGGAGAATCCATGAAAGGAGAGCTATAAACCCTGAAGGAAAAAGCTCTGCAGAAGAAGGAGAGCTGAACAGGCTGACATTAGAGAGGTCAATATTATGGTGCTACATCACTTGTACATTAAGATCTTTTAATGTGCTCCTTTCCTCTGGAAAAAAAAATCTCCTTTCACAGGCTTTTGTGATTACAGGGTACCCTCTCCTCCATTCAGAAGTGCCCCCACAAAGCTCAGTCTTTAATAGGTTTGGTCACAAATGGGAACAAGCTGCACTTTCTAAATAAATATTTTATGGGGTTTTTTCCTTCTCTTCAACAACGGAGTTCATGTAACAGATTATCTGAACCAAATGGGTTTACTGTTTCCTACTTCCCCAGCTCCTCACCAGTAAAACTACCACAGCAGAGGCAGACCACACTTCAATACCAGCAGTGTTACTGAAAGAAAATGTGGGGTTTGCTCCACTTTGAATTTGGGTTGGTTTACCCAGATTTTGTTTACCACTAGTCAGTACCAGATACAGCTCTAAAGCAATCCATCCTTTCATTCTGCATCCATGTCCCAAACATTTGCCAGGCAGGTACAGTTTTAGGGAAAGGGATGGATTGCTACAAATCCTGATTTCAGAGGACAAGTGTGGACACAGGGCTCTGAGACAAATCTGTGGTTACCCAAGCAGCCACCATTCAGTGTTTTACATCTTTGCTGGATCCCTGTGGCTGTGGTTGCAGGTTTGTCCAGATACACGGGGGAAAGAAGAAGTGAAAGCAAGAAAGGAGAAAAATTATGCTGTCACCAAGAAACTGTTATTCTGACTGTTACTGGAGTTAGAGGTAGCAGATAAATCTGTAATGATGAGGAAGGACAATGATGGAGAACTGCAGCCCTGACCTGAAATTTCCTGAGTTCATACAACATCTTAAGCTTTTTTCCAGATCACCAGATGATGCAGGAGGTATCTATTTTGGATTCTCCCATCATTTCTTCCATCAAAAACTGACTATCTAACTTACCAACTAACTAAATAAATAAAGGGTTATGATTTTGATTGAATGTTGATAAAGGAGTTCCACTGAACAAGGAGGTTTGATCAGACCCACTGTGGGCCCTTCCAATCTTACCCATTCTGTAATAACTGGATTTTGAAATATTCCAGCCAATATCCAGGGTTTGCCCATGAATATGACTTAATATCACATATCACTTCCAAGTGTGCATGAATCTAAGCCTCCTGTCTTCTTCTCCCTATGCTAGAAGAATTCATTAAATAATTTCAGGATCATTGGAAGAAAGCAAAGGTAGAGAAGCCAAAACTTCTGTATCTGTCTCAAATTAACATTGTTTCTGTTCTTTGACTTCATGCAGGTGAAAAGGCACTTTTAGACAGCCAGAAATTTCTCTGAATGAAGAATAAAACCACACTGGCTGTGAAGAGGGAAATAAACACACATTGGCAAGGACCACACAAGACTAAGACAGCAAATATTGAAAGAGAGCAATCCCCTCCAGCCCCCTCCATGATGTCCTGTCTTGTTCATGCCATAGATGCCAGCACACAGAGTGACAAACACACTATTGTAACCCTCCCATGACGGAGGTTCTCACCCTGTTTTGTAAAACCTTGGATGATAAACATCATGGGTGACAAGCACACCACCAGTCACCCCTGCAGAACTCCACCCCCAAGGTCAAAAAAACATCCTTTCATAATTATGGAGTGAGACTGATGTGGTAAACAACCATCAATCTCTTCAGCATCCTGCTCAGCAGATCTTTACCTTGCACAGTGAAGACACCTCACAAACCCAGAACCACTGGTTGGTTTGGTGGTGGCTTGATCTGCTCATGTGGTGACCACAAAATGATGTGACACTCATATGAGCAAAAAGGAAAACCTTTGAAGGGACTAAGCATAGAGCAACCAAGAAAAACATTAAAGCTAACATGGTAATAAACTACAAGAGATTTAAAGGCTGCTAAAACCAAAGATCTGAAATTTTGAGAGTGCTGGTCACGAATGCAAAGCAATGATCCTGCAGACCAGATACAGGGGGTCATAAACTCAACAACATGATGTAAAAGAATCATGAAGAGAAAGGACTTAATGAAATAATAATAGGAGCAGTGGCAAAAACCCTGAACTCTCTGAGCCAAAATGAGAATTTTACTCCCATGCATTCAAATAAATATAAATATAAATATAAATATAAATATAAATATAAATATAAATATAAATATAAATATAAATATAAATATAAATATAAATATAAATATAAATATAAATATAAATATAAATATAAATATAAATATAAATATAAATATAAATATAAATATAAATATGAATATGAATATAAATATATGGAAGTAACAAAGCCATTCTCATAGAATGAAGAGTGAAGGTTTCTTAGGCAGAAAAAGTGTTGCACTCCTCTCCAAGAGAACATTTGAACCTCTCCACCTCAGGATTTTCTTCAAACAATGTCCTCAGGGAAGCCCAGCCTGTAGAGTCTCTGTTTCTGCTTGCCTTAATATTAGATCCATTTCAAAAACATGCACAGGTCAAATGCAGAGCAGTACCCAATCACAAGAGTAAAATTCCAGTTCTTCCACCTGCACATAAATCCAAACTGACAAAATCTGAAGGAGACACTTACTTAACTTTTGTCCATCTCTGAAAGGACAAAATCACCAAAATAGAAAAAAAACCTGCATGTTCAGAGTCTGGAGTGCATCCACAGCTCCAGAAATTAGGAGGAAACATATTTGTGTCCAGAGCTGAGGGAATGGGATTGTCAGTGGGAGAAAAAATATGAAATTCCAAAACATGATTTTTTTAAACTTGCTTTTAGGGTGAAACATGAATTTCAATATTCTACTGCAACAACCAAACACAGATTTATTGTTTAAAAAAGAGCAACAGAACTGTTTAACCAGAGCTTTTGCACATAAACTCTGTTGCCACAGAAGAAAACCAGTTTGTTGAAAGCCAAGAGAGTACCAAACCAAAAGTCTGGATTATGACAAGAAGTCTCACTCAAAGACTGATTGCCAAAGCTGATCAGAAAAAAAAACAAAGCTGTGTTCCTTCACACAGACAGCACAGACCCCAGACAAGGCCTGAATATTCACAAGAGCACCTGCAGATAACCAATACAGAGCCATTCACATGGACACAAGTTCTTTTCTCCTGGTGGGGACAGGTCCCTGTGACTCTTCCCACTTCCACTCTGGATTTCTGAGTCATTCCTGATGTACACGGGCGCATCTCTGGCCAAATGTTACAAATAACGTGTCTGTACAAGGGTAACAGAACGAATCTGGCCAGAGGCAACTGAATAAAACATGACTTCAGACAGAGTCCCTCTTGGTTTTGCACTGTCAAGCAGCCAAGGTTACAGCTTGTAGCTGCATGAGGTGCATAGCTGAGATAAACAACCACTGGTGGCATTTTAGGCCAGCTGAGGTAATAAATGAACATTGACTTCCATCACTATCTCAGATGAGTGGAAAATATTGGTCAATTAGCAGCAAGTTTCCACGAGCTGACTTAGGATAACAGGCCATGCCCTGCTTTTTCTGTGTTTTTGTTTCAAGTTTTGAATAGCTTTTTGTCGCAGAAAACCTTTAAACCAGAGAGCACACACAGGGCTCCGAGGCATCAGAGGCAGAACTTGGGTCAGGAATGCTCTGACCTCGGTACAGGACAGATATTGGTGGCTGAAGATTGCCTTTCTCTTTTTTTCCATGCCAAAACAAGTTCTCCATGCTGCACTCAGAGGAGAGGAAGCTGTGATAAGCAATGTTTATGTGTGGGGCAAATCTCTTCAAGGTGAGGGCACGCCCAGGGACTGGCACCATTGTCTGACCCAGCACAGAGCAGCTCCTGAGGGGTTGGAGGGGCCATTACAAGACAATTTTCCCTGAGGGATGTGATGCACTCTTCGATGGAGTTTACCTGAACCAACCTCCCTTAAAGTCAGCACAAGTTTGCAGAGCAAACACTGTCGATGTTCATCTGCTGCAGGTCTGCACGACAGCTCTGACAGTGCCAGACAAAACCTAAGTTCATCCAGATGAAGCCAGGGGGATAAAAAGGCAGCGCTTTTCAAGAGGGCTGCAAACAGCAGATCAGGCACTGCAGTTGGAATGGGAGTTCTTTGGTACAAAGACACCCTGGAAAGAACCAGGCTAAAGAAATCTGGTCCAAAAGGATCTTTCAAATCACCATGTGCCCCTGCAGATATCAAACAGTGATGGAGTTTGTCTAGAGATTTATGTGTTAGAGAAGAGTTTCACAGCATGGCTGTGCTCAATTCCCTCTTACCTGGTCTGCTTAAAACATTTCTGCTGCAATGGTGGGCCAAAGTGGATTCTGTGCCTGTCTCTCTAAACTCCTTCAAAGAAGGGAATATTTCCTGCAGATCCAGGCTTTCTTTTCATTTTGAAGTCACAGAAATGTGAGTTTCTTTGGCAAAGTTTCCTGGTTTGCCTTGCTGGAATAACCAAAGCAAATGAATCAGGAGCAAGATGAGTAAGTCCATATCTATCCAGTTGATAACCATCTTACAAAGCTGTTTGAGGGCAAAAAAGTGCATTCTCCTGTATTGAATCAGGACATCATAACGAAGAAGTGTTCCAAGTTAAACACATTCAAAAACTGTTTGACTCATGTTTCACATTTAATTCTAGATCTCTAAAAAAGTTTACAAAAGCAGAGCTTGCCTGGACTAAACAACAGAACTGCACGAGGCACGTGGCATTAGCTCAGGCTTCTCTGGCCAGCTTTCCAAATGAAGTGTTTGGAAATAGGAGAAACACACAGATTTGGAAGTGGAATGGATAAGAGATTTAGTTTCTCCTTTTATAACAGAGTCCTGGGCAAATCTGAAGGAGCCTGCAAAGCTTCAACAAGACATGCCTTAAAAGCAGCAGCAGCTCTGTCCATATAGACTGGAATTATTAAAAGCAAGGCAAAAGAGAAAGATTCAACACAGTGCTGGAGAGCTGCCGAAAAGCCCACATTTGTGATGTAGTGTTTGGACTCAAATCATGTTAACAGGGCAAAATAAATCTGCAGAAAGTAAGAAAGTCTGAACAGAGCGGACATAGCCAGGGTCCAAAACTGGTCACAAATTCAAGTGGTGGGTAGTTCAAAAGGGAAGTATTTGAAACACTAATTCTATATAGCAAAAAGCTGGCTCTGTTGCCATGCTCAGGGTTTATTTTGAAGGTCACACATGCATTAGAGTACCAAGGGAGCAAAATCTGAGTGATCAACAGAATGGCAGAGCAAAGAGCACTATAAAGACTTCATTTCCCTCACAGGTTCTACAATGGGCAGCTCAGTCGCTGGCAGTGAGGATGTTATTTCTAATGTAAATATTTCACTTTCAGCACAGCTGAACTGGGGGGGATTATAACAAGTAATGAATGAACTTCCAAATACCTCTCCAAGCCAAAAAACCCGGTGATGGCATGCAGAGCTGAATCCTTGCAATCATCCAGAAAGAGATGGAGAGGATTTTACATGGCTCTCAGTAATTACTGCCTCCAAAACTGCCAGCAGTGCCTTTTCCCACCCCTCTTGGTCAAGGCAATTATTCTTCCAGGTTCTCACTCTTGGCCCACACCTCCATTGTCAAGTCAATGGAAGAATGACAACATCCACCAGCTGCCTGGACAACATCCAGCCTGGATTATTACAATGAGCTTGCATGAGAAACAGGATTAGAAAAGCAGGGAAAGTCTACTGATAAAGCTGCCCCATTTGTTTTGATTCAAGATATTAAAGTTGTTCAGTAAATATCTGTGGTACGTGGGAGACTTCCCTGCACCCTGAACAGCTCCATGGGATTTGATCAGCTTCTGCTTTACTGCAAAATCAGAGAGCTGGGGGTGATAGCTGGGTCAGTCTCCATGAAGATTTTCTAGGTTTAGCTTTTGTATCATTTTCTTCTTGAAACAGGAGAAACTATTCCTAGAAAACTACAATGTGGTTGGGATGGAAAGTTCTTTGTGCAGGACATCACTGTTTAATTTACAGCACATCATAATGTTCCCATGCCTTGTAATAGTTAGCATCCATACTCTTAAAATATGGTCCAACCAGATGGGTTTGCATATTTACAAGTCTAGCAGTGAAATATTCAATGCAGCAATTGCTTGTTTCACATCCATTTTGCTAAAAAGACACTCTGGAGTATTATTCTGAAAACTAAAAGGACCACCCTGTGCTGAAATTGCAGAATATCACTGGACTGTGCAAACTGACTTGGGCTTGAAGAATTCATGAATGAAATTGCAGAGCATGGCTGTCCATCCTGCAGCGTGCAGAGAAGGGACCCAACAACCAGGGAGGTCCCTCCCTGTAAGCCCTGCACTGTTACCTGCCCACTGAGTTCATCCCAAATCACATCCAAGGGCTCAGCCAGTGCTGGTGTGCCTCTGGAAACCTCACACCAATGGATCTGAGACCAACAGGCCGCTCAGGCCTCCCTGGAAGGTGACAAATGACATAGCAGCAGATAACCTATTGCTCTCTGGCCTTGTGACCATCTCTTTGGTCTGATTTTAAAACCTTCATGGTGTTGATATCATTGGTGTCACACCCGGGCAGGACCTGAACTCAAGGACTCCTCTCTTCTGTCTGGCTTCTCTATTATTTGATTGCAGGCCCTTAACAAAGCAAATTTTGTTTTGCTAAGTAGATTTTAATTAAATTTTGGGAGCAAATTTTTTATGGTTAGACGTGGGAAAAAAAGGCACAACATAAGAGAAATTAATGTTGAAGAAAACCATAGTGCTTAAGCTGACCAAGAGCCCT
The DNA here is from genome assembly GCF_971803275.1 of Cyanistes caeruleus. NCBI lineage: Eukaryota > Metazoa > Chordata > Aves > Passeriformes > Paridae > Cyanistes > Cyanistes caeruleus. The sequence goes on along the minus strand of NC_141709.1, from coordinate 30,284,917 downwards.
CCCACAGCTCACAGCACTCTGTGAAATAACAGAGATACTTTCTACTATCCTCCAAAACGAGCTGTTTTCTGATCTCCAGGATCCTGTGACAGATGTGGCTTTTGTTCCCATGCAAATAAAGCCTTTAATCATCTCCTTTAGCCTTGGTTTTGGACAGGAGGCAGGTGAAAAACCAGAACAGTGATTACAAACTGTTCCCTGTTCTGGGCAGAATAATGACCACAGAAAACACCATCCCAAGTGCCAAGCAAAATGGCCAGGGTTAGAATTATTTGTCATTACAAGTGAAGAAAGAATACTAGCTGCCAGAAGCTCTGTGCAGGGATGTGAAATCCACTTCTTTTCTGTTTTGACAACAAGGAGTAATATTTTTCAATTTCTAGATCAACCCAAAAGCTGTGGCAAAGCAGCTTTAAAAGGATTCAGAGCCTGCAAGAGCAGCAGAGAGGCAAGGATTTGTGAGCAGCTCCACACACCAACTTTGACCATTCCTGTGGATCCAGGGCCAGGTCCTGACCTCATTCAAATCCAGATAAATCCACAGCCATTTCAGAGGGGCTGTGGGGATGTGAGATCAGCGTTTGGCTGGCTGTGTTGGCTGGGCTGTGGCAGGTGGGCACTTGCCAAAGAGCTCTGTAATGGATCGTGTAAACACCAGGATTGCTCACAGCCATTATGTAACCTGCTGCTCCAGAGAGGGATTTACAAAAGGCACCGCTCTCCATGGCTCTCCTGCTCCACCCCTGTGCCATCACAGAGATCCTGTGTCAGGTCCAGCCTTGCTGAGCACAGGTGGTGTTGTTTTTGGGATTTCACATGGACACTCCGTCTCCTTGCGGAAAGGGCGGCGCAGTACTCACAGAACCGAGCCCAGAATGAAGCAGGCCTGGGTTTAACTCTTACTCTTTCCAGCTCCTCACCTCATGCCTACTCATCCCTCCTGGCCAGCACGGAGCTGCAGGGTTTGGGAAGAGCAGTCAGCTCTGGAGTCAGCTCAGCTCAGCCTGAGACAGCAAGGGAGAAAACGCCTCATGGAAAACAGAGACAAAACAATTGTTTAGGCCCCTGGGCACACAGGGCAGCAGGAAGGGAAAGGAATGAGAGTGAGGAGGGTAATTCTTGAGTATGGCCTCAACAGCCACCCTTGTCCATCCCCTACATCAGCAAATTCCTGGATATTTAAGCCTTGCACACCTGCTCTCCCTCCCATCCCTACACATCCTTACCACCACTCCAGGCCCTGCTCCAGCCCTCCTCCCTCCCAGTTCATGTCCCATTAACTCAAGGCTGGTGACAATAACTACAAAAGTAACCCAAACTAAGAAAAACAATATTCTATTCTGAAAGAAAACTGTCCACAATCCACAGTTTAGTCTGATTCCTCACTCTTTTACATACTTTAAGAAACACGACCATGTTTTAACATACTAAAAGATTTATTTCTAATGTGAAACCCATATTTAGTATTGGTTTGGCAGTGGTAGGAAGGAAACCACAGGCAGCTGGCATGGATTAAGTGTTAGTTGCTTGATAAACCTGGAGTTTTCAGAACTTCCAACTTCCCTACTGAATCTGCTGCCATCCAGAGCTAAATATTTGAGAAGGGTGTCTCTGGATGAGCAGGGCTTTGTTCTTAACAGCTGCAGGGATACCAGCAAGAGATATATGTTTGCACACATAAAATTTCTATTAAAAACAAGAACTGCCTGTAGCTTCTCTAACATTCTCTCTGTCAGCCCCCTGGGAATAGCTTTAGATACACCAGCAGTACCCTTTTGGATCCTTCCAAATTATGAATATTACAAACACAGTAGCTCACTGTTTCCTGGAATAGCTTCACTATCTGAAACTTCCACTGTTTCAAGTTAGAGAATTCTGAGTCTTTTTGCTTTGAATGCCAGAGCCTGTTTATTGACTAATATTCAACTGCTCTCTAAGGGAAATGGAAAAAACCTCAGGTTTATGATGCTGTCACCTGAATTACATGGTGAATAACAGAATGCAAAATCTAAATTAGATATTCCAAATTACTAAATTCACTTCCAGCGACTCACTGGAAGTATAGGAGCTTTAAAATCTTCATTTGGTAGTAAAACACTGGCACCCAAGTGTTTCCACAAAGCTGACATGGGAGGTTATTGAACAAAGGCCAAACAAATTAATTTTGGAATTTGAAATAACATCCATAACGATTTTTTCCTATTTGTTCAGTCCTAGTCACCATTTCTTACTGACATACTTTCTGACTTGAAGTGGAAGTGAAGACTCTTTAAAATGTCTCACAATTATTCATTTATGAAGTGTGGGACAGATCACTGAAAATTGAGATTATTGCCTTAAAAATGTCAGTGCAGGTGTCTTGGCATTCTCCATTCCCCTCCATCTGTCCCAGGAACAGGGGTTTGCTCTCCCTACACTCCATGGAGGACTGCTCCCTCAGCCTTGGAAACTCCAAGCACTTAAGTGTCAGGACACTCAATCCTTCTGCAAATGCCAAAGAAATTATTCCATGAACAGACCAACCAAAACCAATAACCACCATATTCCCAATACTTGCCTTTTGTTACATATGGTTCACAAGGTTTTAAGAATTTTCCTGTAACTTGCAGTTCCACAAACTTTTAATTCCAAAAGCACCAGAGGATCCCTCGATTCCAGGAGATGGAGATTTAAGGAAAAGAACTCCAGTAGCTGCAAGGAGACCCAAACCATTCCCAACAGCACTGGGGTGTGGCCTTTACATTTCAGCACCATCAGGGATTCATCTGCCTTTCTCCAATGAAGAGAAAAAGCAGATTTACTTTGGACAAAGTCACCTCTGACAGCCATTTGCCACAAAGCAAATGATTAAACCACAGTGATTAATCATTAAAATGATTAAATGCCACGAAGATGATTAAACAAAACCATCTTGGGAGATGGTTCCTGACAGGGCACCCTGCTTGCTTGTCACGGGAGGAGCTTGTCGGAAAACAGGCTTATGCTCAGCAAGTAATCTTGGATTTCACAGCTCTAAATGCAATTTTATGCCAGATTTTTGTCACCCAGCCTTCCATTAAAGCTCAGATATTAAGTGTCAGATGCCAGGCAACCTCCCACGACCCCTTGGGAAGTGAGTGCTGCTAAACCAACAGTTTGCTTTTCTTGGCAGCCTTACAAGGGACTCCCATGAGGATGGGGCTGCTCTCAGCTCATCCACAACGCTCCAGTTCACCAAAGGCCAGCAAGGAATCCTCCACACAGCACTAATTTTGCACAGGGACCCATAAAAGGACCAGGAACTGAACACAGCTGAGCTACAAAGCCTCTTGCAGCCTGGCTTCTGTGCATGGAGAAGACCAAGGCAGGTGTAGGCAGCCCAAAGGAGGTGGGTCTGGGGGCATCCCTTGGTTCTTCAGGTGTGTTTCCAGCAATGAAGTCACTGCACCAATCCTCCTGCAAGTATTTCAGCCCTTGGCTCACTTTCCCCACACACCCCCTTCAAATGCCACTAAATTAGAGGTGAAAAATAGGACTTGGAGAGCACATTTAACATAAGTAAAGAGATTAAGGGGTTTATCTGTCAACACTGGATTCCAGATGTTTTAAAATTAAAATTAAAAACAGGGGACTAAGAGAGATGCTAATTATAAGCTCTTTTCTTCCCTTTAAAAAATTTTAAAATATTGCTTAAAATACCTAGCTTTTTCTGTAGGTTTTGGAAGGGTTTTTAAAAAAAATATCAGCATACATTTCAGACTAAACTTCAGTGTCTGCACTGAAGCTTGGATATGTTTCTCCTGGTACATAACATTGGAGTTTCTTTGCATAACCATCATTCACAGAGGAGTTATTTCATAGAAAACTCTGTGTATGACTTCACCAGTGCCAAAGCTCAGGCTCAGAAGGATTTCAAATTCCACTGGTGTTCATCCTTGATTCTCAATTTCCATCCCTGGTCCACTTCTAGGAGCAATGAAATCATGGATCTACAGCTGGACCTACAGCGAGCTCCTGTGGCACAGTGAATAAGTTTTAAAAAAAAATAAATCTGGAAAGGGGATGGGGCTAATTTAAAAACAAGCAAATCCTAATAGTGGCTAAATTCAGAATTAAACCCATCATAAAAAGGGGAGCCAGCCACTTCTGTTTTACCCATCTTCCATGTGGAGGATATCTATTTTAATGCTCCTTGGGGCTCTACCAGTGGCTTCTGGGATTTATTTGATAAATTTGTGCTGAATCCGTACTGCCAATTTCTCCAAGAGGAAATCTTTATTAATGTGCCATATCTAATACAGATTCTGCTCCTGTAGGCTTCATATCCTCTGAAAGGCAAAACAGAAGACAGGATTGAAAGGCTGCTCCACTGGGATATTCTCGTGGAGATCTCTGTGTCAGGCACATCAGATGGCACTTACCACCATCAATTCACCTGATAAAAATGGTGGGGAAAGCTTGTGCCAACTGAGCATTTCAGAGCTGAAAGGATCTGGTGTTGCAGCACTGGGACACTTTGGATACAAATAAAAGAACTCAAACCAGTGGGTTCTTCTAGCACAGTAATTCCACTGGGACTGGGTGTTCTGAAAGAGAAATCATTAATTCTGTGGCAATACCATGCGATTTTGAGCAGCTAATGATCTGACACAGAAGAGCTGAGGAGTTAATGTGATTGGGAGTTTTTATTGCAATAATCAATTTTAATAAAAAAGAGCCCATTTTATTTCCTAACTCTAGATTTGGAGGCTAATCCCCAGATTTGGGGTGTGTAAAGAGAGATAAAAGCTGATTCATTATAACACTCTGAAGAGATTATATGGAAGACAAAGACATAAGCCCTGACCTATGTTCCCTATGAACACATGCCTTGAAAAATCCTGGGGTTTCTCACAGGATTTTAAGATGTTTTCTGGATTTCTACTCACACAAGTCAAGCCTGTCACCCAGAGAAGAACACTGAAAAAGCTGAATATTTCCAAATGCTGGAGCCTGTTGATGGTGGAGGGCCTGAATCCTGCCCCTGATGCACAGTTCATTGGGTCAATGTTGCAGTGAACTTTCTTAAACCAGGCCAGTTTTACTGACTGTAGCCCCACAGATGGTTTATTTTATCCAAATCAGTGATGTTTATTGTAAAAGGCCTCACCATGACTCTTTTTACCAGAGAATTAACTTTTGCCTGAATTGGGGATATATTTCTTCAGACATTTAATATAAATCCTGCTGGCTCTGTTACTGGTTCCAGAATCACAAATTCTTGGAAAACTTAACTGTATTCTGAGTCCTTTCCTCTTGCCTTTGGATCTCCTTCCTGGTGCCACATTCTTTCCCACAGAGCAAGTAACTCTACCCCTCTCCTTGGCCACAGAATTATTGAGTCTCTCTATGAGCAGCAGCACGAAGGTTTGATCAAAAAGCCTCAGCAGAAGTGATGAGAGATGACTGCAGAGAGCCCCCAGACAACAGCACCTGCCTTGGAACCAGGGATGGCCACACTGAGGGCACTCCCCAGCCAGTCCTGAGCCATTCATAGGTGTTTCAGAGGATTCATTCTCTCATAGAAGAGCTCCATTTATAGAAGACAATCAGTGTCTCTTCTTGCTGCTGATGGCATCCCAGAGTAAACCTGCAACATCCCTCATACGTCCCTTAATGAGGTACCTTTATCTGTGCCAAAATCCATCTTCCTTTTTCCACAAGCTGACATCTTGAGTTCATATGAGGCACACTGTGTTTTCTCTGGCACATCCCTGAGCCTTACTTCATTATTTCATGTTTATGTGACAGCAAAAAAAGAAAGATCTTATGGCATATGGATGCATTGGGGCAGGAAAAAGCAACCAAACTCTGCTGAAATCAATGGAGTTAATTGGAATAAAGGGCTGTGTATGAAGCTGTGGAGCACTCTAGGAAGATGAACTCACAGTGAAGACTCAGAGCTATGCAAACTAAACTGCTTTATGAGGAGCTTTGGATGGAGTACAAGCACCTCTTTGTGTGTTCTCATGCCTGATAAATCTGTAAGTGGATCTGCCTCTCACACATGTACAGCTGGAAGAACACTCAGTTTTTAAATCTTCACTTATTACAAAGCATGGTGATCCTTGTTGCCATCCCTAAACACGTCCATATGCCGCAACAGTTCCAAACTGAACTGAAGGAAGATCTTATTTTGCTCAAAGCTCAAGCTAGAATGAGAAATGGGAGGGTCTTTGTGTTTGAGAGTGATGCCTCAAGTTCAAGTCAAATCAGTGCGTTGGCTCCTGCCCTCTGTAGCCAGATGCAATAAAACAAAACCAAACCAAAAACTGGAGCCATGTCCCCTGGACAAAGAACATCCTGTGAGCACATCTGGGGGCCTCATGTTGCTGCTGAGCAATGCATGACCTGGGGACACTGTCATTTTGTGCTTAACGAGTCTCCAGGGGGAAAGCTGACATTTGAAAGGGACCAAAAAGCTTCTTCATGTGATGCCAAGGCACCCTCTCCTGTTTCACTGGGAAGTGGGAGCATTTGAGCTGCACAGACATGAGCTCATGAAGCTATGCTGAGGCACAGCCTCCCAGCCTCAGAGCCAAAACCCTGTGCCAAGACACATGGCATCTCACAGCACCTTTTATTTTATTATTTCTGCCCTGCCCAGGTTTCCACCAAGCTCTGGATTGAAATGTCGGCAGGGGCAGCGTCATTGAAATATCAGCCAAGGTGGAGGGGCAATCAGAGAAAATTCACAGTCACTGCGTGGGATTAGTTCATTTGTCTCATAAACCCATGGTGAACTCAAATGAACTCATTAACTCATTTTTTAATCAAGAATTTCCCTATAAGCCATTCTCTGAAATCTACTCACCAAAGAGGTAACAGGTGTTTCTTGAACAATTCCAGGGATGATGACTCCATCACTTTCCAGGGAAGCCTGTTCCAATGCCTCACCACCCTTGCAGTGAAGAAATTAAATTGCCTGAGGCTAAAAGCAGAAAAAAACTGTCCCCTCAACACCTAAGGGCAGGCACACAGAGACTGTGGGGATGATCCATTAACACCAGAATTCCTTCACATCTTCCTTAAAACTATCTTGTGTATCTTTGAGAATGTTCTAGATGACTGAAACCCTTCTTTCCATCTCTGCACAGTGGAAAATGTCCAAGCACATGTTTAAACCTGGATTTTGTCAGAACTGCTTGCAGTTTGTGGCATCCACCTAGGGTGACCTAATGATTACCATGACCCCTTCAAGAGGGCTGCCTTGGCTGCCTGCATGGAGAACTGGAAAATTTTCTGGAGCAGAGAAATCATCCCCGAGATCAGCTAAAGCTGTTTTCTGTCCCTGCCACTTCCAGATGAAGCACTGCTAAGAAGAGGTTTCACTTTTTAAAAGGAAGCATGTTCCCAACATGGTTTTTATAAACGAAGCCACATCAGTCCTTCAAAAGACGACAAAGGAACTTGCATGCATGATTGATGAAATTTCCAAACACTCTTACAGGGGAAAATGTAACAAACACCAGGGCAGATCAGAAGCAACACGTCCCAGAACAAGGCCTGACAAATAGCACACAGCAGTCATTTGCATTTAGAACTTGACAGTGAATATTTACTTAATGTGTGTTTATTTTAATTGGAAATAAAGGAAATTCGGTGATGAGTCTTTAGGTGTTAGCACAGACATTTTCAAGTGTTGCCTTAGCAGGTTAGTTATTCTTTGGTAAAGCATGAGAGCTCCCTGGATGTGACTGTGGAGGAAGAGAGCCATTGCTTTGGTTACAAAACTCATTTTGAGGAGACAATCAGGTTTCAGCAGTGCTGTGCAGGCTCCCTGTGGCTCACTGGCCTGTGTGTCACAGTCAAAGCTGTGAGGTGGTTTGTTCCATGGGAGGCTGCCAATCCTAAAAAGATTATCTTTGTTATTTGCAAACACAAAAAAATTGCTCTGGGCTCACTGGACATGCCAAAGCCTTGATGAAAATCATGTCCCTTTCATGGGGACAAAAACATATGTTCACATTATCCCAAAAAGAAACAAGGGGGCATGGGGGAAAATGGGGAGGGAATCTTTTTATCTTGGTTTAGCATGAAAATACCATGCATGGCTGCCAGTTGTTTATCAACTTTTCCAGATCAACAATATGTTCTTCCTTACAGCCTTTCATTGAAGAGCTCTCTGCTAATCTAACTCACATTAAATAACCAAAACCAAATGGGGAACAGTACCAGGCTCTGCACTTGTCACATGACACTGCTGTTTAAAGAGCTTTTTTGGTCACCAACTCACAGCAAGAGTATTCTGGAGAATCTAATTCATAAATTCTCACTGGTTTTGCTTTGAGTTACTTCCCATGTGTTTCCCTTTTTCTTTTTTTTTTTTCCTGTGCTAGAGGAAGGAGAGCAAATTTTGCTTAGGCCAGTCATCTCCACTTCTCCACTGGGTAGTTCTGCTGCTGGTCCCCTCTTTGCATGGTTGGTCCCTTCTTTACTTTGTGTACCCAAAAAGTGAATAAAAACTAAAAAAACTTAACAAGGGGAATTTCAAGTCATGCCAAGAAAATCTGATCTTGAGAGAAGAAGCACCAGGGAATGAGAGAGACCAGGGAGAGGGGTCAGGGACCTGTCTTCCAGCACTGGAGTCAGGGAAAACAGCAAAGCAAAGAAAAACAAGGTGTCCTTATCTTCTAAAAAACACACCTCTCCTTCAGCTTCAGATCTTCTGAGAAAAAATACCGTGAAGGAAAAGACAGTGGTTTGCACAGGGGGAAGAGTGACTCCAAACAGGGTTTTAACAACTCTCTCCTCTGTCCCAGTGAAGGCAGAAAGCAGCAAAGACAAACACACAGGATGTATCCCAGCCAGGGGTAGCACACAGGATGTCAGCTGGTGTGACTGTGATCACAGGGGCTCTGTCAATCATTAAAGCAAAGGATCTGGCATTCCTTCCTGCCCAGGTGAGTTCTCACACGAATTGTGGCAGGTCCTTCCAGATGGATGAGCCCTAAATGGCCAGAGGCAAAGGAAGCCATCCACCTGTAAAACCCATGCTGAGATGGAGCAGGATAAGGCTGTGAAGGGCTGGCATTTGGAGTGACAACAGCAATCAGGACACTAAAAAAGGAGAAAGCCATCAGTCATCTCTGTTTCCCTCCTAACATCCTCTTCCAGGTGGTCCCGAGCTTTAGGCATCTTTATAACTTCAGGGTCACTGGTATGTGTTGTTTTATATTCCCCATCCTCCTGGCAGGGCTTCACCTGATAACAGCCACAGATAAGAGGGGCAAGGCAGCCCCAGCTGCTGCCAACACCTGCCTTGCACAGGAGGTGTCAGAGCTCCAAGCAGGGCTGTCCTTGGGCACTGTCAGCACTTTGCAGGGCTGAGCCCTGACACTCTGCTGTCAGCTACACGAGTTTTCCATCCTGTGACCACCTCCAGCGTGCAGAACTTTGCTGGATGGGGACATTTATTCACTAAACTTACCCCAGAATATTCTGAGCAGCCAGCAGTGCAGCAGTCCAGCAACATTACACATTTTAAATCATTTTATATCATTTCTATGAGGTTTGGAACTGTCCATAGTCCCCCCTCAGGTATTTTTCTAAAATGATTAATTAATAAAAAGATTGTTCCAGGCACAATACCTGCAATAACTCCTGACAAAAATGACTGGAAGTTGCCAGTGTTCAATTAATTGGAAAGAAACAAACCATGCTGAATCACAGCAAGTGAGGAAGTTGGTTCATGTGTTGAGCTCCTTTTATCTTTATTACCAGAGCTGTGGCTTTTTTGTCCTTACAGCTGTCTGTCAGCAGTGCTCCAACAGAGGGCCCTCCCTTGAATTTCAACTGAATATTCTGTTTCTTGAGAGAATTTTAAATACATTACTTAAAAATAAATAGCCAAAGAAATATTTGGAGTCTGCAATCAAAACGAGCTCGCATAAAGTAAGGATGATGGAGAGACTCATGTATTAAAAAGGAAGATTTACTACATGTCTTAGAAAACAGATGGAAGCCAAAGGACCTGCAGTTCTTACTCTGCATTTCTCATTCTCCATTGCCTTGCACAGTGTTTCTATGCCCAAGTACTTGCTAGCAGAGTGAAAAGCTTTCTTTGGGCTTTCTTCAGCTTTGAACTTGGCTCTCAGTCTGCTGGTGAGAATATCATAACTTCTGCTTGGGACAGAAATTGTAGCAAGTGAAACTCTGGGTCAGCTCAATATATTTAAAGCCATCACACCCAGTTATTTCTCTGTCATTTTATCAGACACCAGCCTGGATGGGAAGTGTGAGCAGCCTCCCCAAGGAGCAGGATGAATGGACACCTCATAGCTCTGATTTCCAGCTGAAGTCACTACAGTAGATATATTTGAGTTACTAACATGATGTTTTCCAGAAGAGCAATAATCCCACTCCTTTAGCATCAGGTGTAGGCAGTTTTCAGTTCTCACCAAGGGAACTGAGGGAAGGATGGAATAAATGGATATTTCCCTCTGTCCCTGTATAAGGCTATAAAAAGAAGTACCAGAGAAGGATGAGCAATAAAGCTGTTGAACAACATCAGCAAAGAATGCCCAGTTTAGCAATTTTTCTTCGCCTAGAAGTATCCTGAAATGCTCAGGAGACGTTTCCTCATCAATTCATGAGGGATGGGCAACATGAGGACAGTGATTAGAGGCCCTTGTAGACCTCCTGCACCTCTGCTCCCGGAGCACGGGCGGCACTCGCTGCATCGCAGGATCAGCTCTCAGCCTGCAGAGAGGGCTGGGGAACAGCACAGGGGGAGATTACACACCCCCTCCCTCCCATCCCAGTCCAGAGATGCTATTTCCTTACTCCAGGCAGTCACTGCTCTGACAGACCGCTGATGGAGCCCCACAAAAATGTGGCTGACATTCTGGCCTCCATTCCTGCAGCACTTCTGGGCAGATCATCAGCCTTATCTTTGAGCTTCCTGCCTCATGTCACAGCCCCACTGTTATTCAAACATAGTTTTGTATTTAATTTAATTTCCTTGCTTTTGTTTAGCTTTGATAAAGGAAAGGAAATCTTTTCTAATCGGCTCAAAACAAGACCATTGACTCAAGACCAAGTTCAATGAGCTATCAGGGGCAGCAGGATACCAATGGCTAATGCAAAAGTCTGAGAAAGAGTCATGGGAACAAAAGCCACTGGAGGGAGAACAACTTGTCCTTTCAATCCATAAAGAGGAAGTGGGATGTGGAGAAAAGTCCTGAGCTGAAAAACCACTGTGAGAGGGGCTGTGACAGAGCTTGAGCAAAAGCCAGGGTGAGCTGAGAGGGAAATCACAATGCAATGGGCAGAACCTTTTGTGCAGCTACAACATAGATATGAAAATATTTGTATATGTACATAACACATACATGCATGATAAATACATAAATACATTTGATAAAGTTCTATTGGGTTTTTTTGCCAGGTAAGGGTCCTGGAAGGGAAGACTTACCTACACAATTGAGGAATTTAACCCAAAATATTTCTGGAGTTGGAAAATGTCTCCATTATCTCCCCCAAGATGTAGTCACACACATTCTCAGGACATGAAATAATAATTTAATGTTGATTTGATTGCACATCAGTGTAGAATAAAAAGGTTTGAGAAACTGAAAATATAAAGGGGTCAGTTCTACCAATCTAGGTCAACATCTAGAGTTTGAACGTGGCAGAGAATCATGAATACCTTCAGACCTGACAAACAGCCACATGACAGAGCCTCATCCACAAGTGCTTCCAGGAACTTCAGAGAACTTTGGCTCATATCCCAGAATCCCTGCAATTTTCAGGCTAGCTAAGGACAGAAGTGCTCCTACAAGTGAACTGCATAAAGAGTAAATCCAAGTCATAAAAATATTGTGCTAGCAGTTGAGAAGGTTAGAATACAAATGCAAGTGAAGAAACAGATTAAGGTCAAACAGTCATATCAGAATTAGCCCAGTGTGGTGCATTTACAGCTCCTTATTTCCAGCTGAGACAATTTTTTTATGTAAGAGTTCACATGAAAACCAAAGCTGCAGCCATCAGAGCCCTTATAATAATCACCAACCACCCTTCCAGACAAACTTCTTCCTTTCACAGTTCTTGGTTCAATAGTTCTAACTCTTTTAAATCTTCCCAAGCAGATTTGCCCTCACTTTCTCACCTCCACTGAGGTATAACATTTGGGTCAGGTCTATCTTCTGACCTACTCCATGCCAAGTTCCCATTGCACTTGAACTGCATCACATCTGCCATTATAGAAACCCTGTTATGACATCCAGCTTTTAATGCAGTGCTAGATACTTATTTACTAGATAAACAGGCCCAAAAATTCCCTGGCTCTTTCCCTAGCTCGCTAAGACTGTCAAGGGCATTTTTTTAATTTTTTTTTTCCAATTAGGGCATTTTTTTCTCCATTGTTATTAATTCACATTAAGGGTCCTTGGTCATGCTCAGTCATGCTGTCTCTTTGATCAGCACCCAGGTCAAATACCATGAGAACAGCCTTTCAAGAAATGTTTGGCTGCTCTGTCTTCCATCATCCTAAATGCTGGCTCTGCCAACAGATTTGGGCTGGGGATTTCATTACCTTTACTATATTAGGTTCTTTACAGACTTCAACCTCATCTTTATTAAATCATCTCCACACATTTTCCCCTACATTCTCCAAAAAACTATCCCAGGTCTTTGTTCAGGTTATTTAGTGACCATTCTTCCATCTAAGTAGAGATCCAACAGCTTGAAGCTCTGCAGCTTGGTGTCTCTTACTCTTTTGGACCTAAATGTTACCTGCAGAAAAAGTAACATCATTATCACTCTTAACAAGCCTTAGCTTCCCCTGAGGTGTTCAAACCCCTTAATATCAACATAATCTAGAGTTTTTACTGACTTCCAGAAAAGCATTCCTAAGATGATCTTAAGCTAACAACTGGGCTTTATTTCCTTTAAATTTAAGTGCTCTTTGGAGTTTGTTTTTATATTTGCAGTGCCTTCTGGTCTACAACTCTCTTCTGAGCTGTATTTCTTCTCTCTCATGACAGTTAACTCACCACAATGCCCAAAAAGGAAATGTAAACCATTCAAATTCACACTATTCTAATAATTTTACAGTGAGTGTATTAGTCCCACCCAGTCATATTAAAAGTTACAGGAATGATACTTAAGCATCTCTCTGACTTAACCCTTCACTGAGGTCAAACAGAACAGAATGTGCAATGTTTGCCATTTCAATCTGTTCATATTTGCACCTTTCTAATTCATTTTTTAATCTGTTCCAGACCGTTTTTCTGCTGGAAGTCAATTTGTGACAAATAACAATATTCCTTATACCTCCCTAAAAGCTAGAGAGCAAACATACACACAGATATTTTATATATATATATATATATCTTGATCACATTCCTGTCCTCTCCTGAGCTCGTAATGGATGAAGTCTCTTCTCTCCATGAACAAAAATAGAGTTTTTTATAAAGCAGTTTGGATGTATTAGTCTGTACAAAGAAGGGAAAATACTGCAACATTTCTTCCATTCTGGCTTCTCCCTTCTGGAGAATTGGACAAATTCACTGGGAATTTATTCAAGCTTCCAAACCAAATCAGTTTCAAAAGCCTTTGAGTCTGTGTAGGCCCTTCTGTTTTCAATAATGCAGCAGGAACACTATCAGCCCCTGGTGCTTTATTGGTCCTGAGAATTGTAATTGTCTCTCAAAGCTCCTCAAAATGTGGTATTTCTACAAAACAGCTGAGCTGCCTGGATTACAGCCAGTGTCTCTTTTTTCCACCTCACTCTTGAAGAGATCACAGTATTTTCTCTATTTCTTTAAAGTTATGCTGTAATTTCCACTTTGATCCTTAGTCCTGCTCACTCATTTCTCCTCCACACGTGGATATTCTTGTAAAGTGCATTCACATTATTAATACCTCTCTTCTCCCCTGTCATCTCTATTGTGTTTTATTATCTGATGTGTCGTTTAACTCATCCTCCACCTGTGTTGTGGTGTGCCTTCCATCCTGAGACAAACAATTGTCTCTGCACCAGCCCTCTCAGCCTCTACACACAAAGCTTCAGCTGAAAGTTCCCTCTCTCTGTGTTCCCAAAACAAAAATCTCTCACTCACTATCAACAGGTTTCTAAAACCTCAAACCAGATCTCAGCTAAGATCAGCAACATCTGGGGTTTCTGGATATGTCAATTATTTTGTCTTGTCTGATGGGCTCAGGAATTTTGTTGTATTATTTGCTTGATAATTTGCTTAATAATTATTATTATTATTATTATTATTTGCACTGAGCAACAGTCTCAAGACTCTTTGGCTATAACCTTGTCCTTTGAATAAATAAAAGTGTCAGACTGACTGACATCAGCTCCTTTTATTCTTACAAATGTTCTACTGCTCTTCACAACTGTTAGATATTGCAGAATTAACTCATCTCCAGTATTTAACAACATCAGAGGATCACCCAGAATTCCTTCAAATTCCACAAAGGACGCAGTTTTAATTTCATCAGAAGGCTGTTGTTTCTAATATAAGTTTATACAAATCATTATGAACAAAATAAACTGTGTGTTATCCTTCTATTCTGGGAAAAAAAGAAACAAAACAAAGAGACATTCACTGATAGCTTCAAAACCAAGAACTTCTGAATCCTGTCCCTCATGACAAAAACTTTACCAATTTCATGCCTTTGAGTCTTTTCAACTCAGCATACATCTGAAGAGAGTTTTGTACTCTCTTTTGTACTCTCTCTTTTGGCTTTTTGCAATGACAGGATGCTGTGGAGGTCCAGTCCTTTGTCTTAACATCTCTTTCCTGTATTATAAAAATAAGGAAATTATAATTATTAAAAATAAAATTATAAAAATAAGTTGGAGATATTAATTTTTGAAACTACCGAGGCAATGTGGGAGACTCACTCATTTCATATAATTTGGAGGCTTTCTGGCCACATCAGCTCATAAGTTCCATGCTTCCAAATCCCTGAGGTCCTCTATCCATAGAACTGACTTGCTGGGGATTTGTTTGTAGGTTTTTTCCATCACAGAAATGCAATGCACCTTTGAGGGCTTTGAGGCCAAGTGCTTGTGAAAGCCAGCCTGGATATAGCCTGAAATGCAAAGTGAGCCAAGCTTCACCAAATGTTTGAGCACAAAATAGTCCGGGGCAAGAAAGTGACATCCTTGACCCAAAGATATTTTCACATCATTCTCCTTGGATGCCAGAAATACACCAAGATTGTTTATTCTCCCTTTGGAAAAGGCACAGGTCTGCATGAGTGTCCTACAAGGAGGAGAGGGGAGGTGTCAGAGCACTTTACACACTAATCTGGCTTTAGAAACACCATTACAATGAACAGCTAGTGTGTGCCTGTACCATTGTGCTCAGCTGAATGCAAGCAGTTCATTTCAGCATCATGACAGATCCTTTAATGTTCATTGCTGAAGTAGCTGTTTCTGTTTCACAGAACAAATTCCTACAGTTTCAGAAACAGTTTAATCCTGGCACTGAGAAGTTCAAAACATTAGTTTTCAACCTGTCCATTTTCCTAGTACAATCATGTTTTGGCCAATGAAAAACATATGAAATCCTGCAGTTTATTTCCTTTTCTTTATAGGATTATTATTTTTTTGCTGTCCTGGTGCTTCAAATGAGACAACTTCTGTGAACCTTGTTTGGAAAGAGACACCATGTGCTTACACATCCCAGGAGTCCAAATTGTTCTGATGCTACACTTAATGTTCTCCATTAAAAACAGCTGAACACAAATGTAAGGGATTAATGTCTTTATTCCTTAATTATGTGATCAGTATCTATGTGTAGCTGAGATTATTTAAGTGGGGGAAACGCAATATTTTTTTTCATAATATAAATGTTTTTAGCATTAAATTCATGTAAGCAGAGATGCTCACAAACTACTTTGAATCACTTCTGTTTATATTTGCTGGCACCTCTTAGTTCCTGAGTTTGGGGAAAGCAGCACTTGCTGCAAGAGGACAGTGCCCTCAAAATATTCAAAACATTTTTAAAATACAGTTCTCTGAGTTCCTTATGCTGAGGAAAAGCTTGGGAACAAAGAATTTCAATTGTGTATCTCACCTAAAAAAAGACTGGGCAAGATCCCTTGAATACTCCCTCTTTTTTCATCAAGATATGAAGCAGAATTATTATCTGACCTATTTGTAGAAAAACAATAGAAAGGCACAATTCTTTGCTCTCCTCCAGAAAGGCAGCCTGGGATCCCAGCAGAGCCAAGGGGTAGCTCACAGTGATCTCATCAGCTGAACTCTGCTGACGCTTTCCCTGCCAAGAGCAATTCTCTGCAAAGGGACTTCCTGCACAGATAAGGGTAGAGAAGTCCACTGAGTATGTTGTTATTCCAAAGATTTAACTGGTAAAACACATGGATGTTGAACAACTCCTGGAGACCAGCTCAAAAGCAGGAGGCAGCTTTAGGATTGACGCCTCAAGCTTTCATTCTGAGCCCAACAAATTCACATTTTCTCCCTTCTCAGGCATTTTTTTCCTTTCCAAATCCATTTCTCTGGAATATGATTAGAGCTTCTACGAACACTCTTGGGCAAGATAAGCCATGATGAAAAAATTATTGAGTTTATAGTGTTGGTACAATCTTTCCTACATATTTTTAAGGATGCTGGAGCAAGGCTGTATAATGAAAAACTGACTTATAAAAGTGTCACTGAACAGGTCTGTACTCACAGTTGTGATCAGTGCTAAGTCCTTGACAAAGATAGAACTTAAATTCTGTGGATGTTTTGTGCCTACAACCAGTAGTATTCTTTAAAAGCTGTTTTTGTTTAGAGGAGTCAGGAACAGAAGGGAGGCTGAGAAAAGCTGCAGTAATTGCTTGAATAGAGAAGTGTTTTTTTCATCTAGAAAGTTCCTAAACAACATTTTCATAAAGAATTGTAGCGCCTACTAGAAGTTTAACAGGACTTTAAGCAGGAATTACAAATGCCTATAAAGGTTCTCTACCTAGATTTGAGGGATTCTGGGACACTTCTGGCTCTTTTTGAGTTTCCATCCCCAAGCTTTGCTGAAGATGGCTTTGCCCTTCCCAAAGCCCCCTCTCTGTTAAGCCAGCCAGCCTCCCTTTGGTTCTGCAAGCATCATTTTCCTATTAGAAATGATGTTTTTATTACTCTCCTATCAGGCTGAGCAGTGGGGGATATTCCTTCTGCAGCAGCTGGAGTGCAAGGCCTCCTGCCCTGTGGGGATTTGGCAAACCAGTTGCAAACTCAGTGGAGCAGGGAGCGAGATCTGCAGAGAGGATGTCTTGACTGTAATAGCGCGCAGATCGCTCCATTCCTGCACAACTAAAACCAGGCCACTGTTTTGCTTTTTAAGAGACAATAGGTCTCTTTCTCCCCTCCTCCCAAACAGGCCAGGCACAATAGCTCCAAAATCAAAACCTTTTGTCAGTGCATATTATTTGGTTTCAAGCTGCCTGGAGTATAATGGTGATTTTTTTAATTTTTTTTCTCAGCTCCTCGCAGCAGCTGCCAGCATTTCTGTGCAAGGAGATGGGAGTACTGAATATCTTTGTGTGCGTTATTTACTATTATTTGTAATTTATTTTCTTTAAAAAGCTTTCAAAAGGCTGTTTAGGAAACTGCTGCCAGCTCTCCTGGTAACCTCAATGCATTTTCCTTATGGAAGGAAGTTCAGCAAGGAAAGCCACCACTTAGATTTAGAGAGCACTGTGTATTCTGTGCTACAACAGAAACTTTCAAAGCCTAGGGAGAACTCTGGAGAAGGAATGAGGAGTGGGAAAAAAGCCTCTCAGAAACAATAGAAAGGCCCTTTTCAGATTCACACAAGAAATATTGTTATTCAGAAAAGAGTAAAACTCACAATTAATTTTTTTTCCTCTCATCCTTTTCCCCCATCTCAGTCCTTTTCTAAGAGAGGAGCTCCTGGAACTCACCTTTTATGCATTCCTTGGCTAGGGTTATAGCCAAGTGTGAGCAAGCATTAATGCAGCTCCAGGTATCTGGCTAAATAAGTGGTTCTGCAAGGCTTAAATCACCTTTTTGGGGGCAAGGGGTGCAGCATCAGTCCTCTTTTGACATCTTTGGTAAGTACTAGCTAGGAAAGAAATCAAATAGAGTGATTTTCTTTTGCTGTTGTTTCTCTTTGCTTTTTTTCTTGGGGTTTTTTTTTTTTTTTTTAATGTACCAAATTTTTACAGAGATTTTTCTAATAACTGATTCACTTCTGTCCCAGATAGAACAGAGCAGAACAGAGCAGGGGCTTCACTGTCACTCTTTTCTGCCATGCCAGGTGTGATTTTGGTTTCTGGCACATGAATCCTTTGTCAAAGACAAGACATCTGCCTTACAGGTTGTTGACCACTGAACCCAAGGGCTGCCACTCAACCATCCAAAGGCTGGATAAGAATCCCTCAGTATTCAATACTTTTGAATAAATTGTCTCACTTGACAAAAAAAAATAAACTTTACAGCAAAACTAAGGCCATACTTACAACATGGAATAGAGATCAGGATTCTGCCTGAGGTGAGGCTGACCCAGGCTGATGATGGAGTGCACCTCTAGAAAACACACAGCTGTAACTTTTTGGCACTGAAACTTATGGTTTGCCCTGCAAATATGGTTTATAAACCTACTGCCTCAGTTTGGTGTAGGCAAGTGAAGCAGAACTGGCTCATTCTGGGGAAAGGAAGAAGACACTTGCAAAGGACTTTTAATTCTAGGTTCATCCTGCTTGGGGAGGAAAAAGGAGAGAATGCAAACCCAGGGTGTTGCAATGCCCCATCTTTCACAGTAAGAATGGGATTTGGGTGTGTTCTGGCTCAGGCCACTGCAGTCAAACTCCCTCAACCTTGTCAGGTCCCAGGCTGTGGTAGATTTTAGCTCAAGCCTATCTCCAGCAGCCCTTCCCAGTGTTGGCAGGCAAGGGAGCAGGGCTGCCACTATTCACTGTCACAGCCTCAGCCAGGGGCCTCCTGCCTTGTGATTGCTGATTTCAGTTCATTTCTCTGATTTACCATTTCCTGATTTGCAGGTTGTTAAAATACTTGTAAAAAAACACTGGCCTGGAAAATGTTCCTAAATAATTATGTTGATGACTAAAAATCAGGGCTTTAATTCATAGCAGCTTATACAATAAGGGGAGATTTAGGGAAAGCTTTTATTCTCGACTCATATTTTTAATGCTTTATTCATGCTCATATCCTGTACTACAGACCCCAAAGTGAGTTTATATGGCTAAACTCTCATTCTACAGTCAGGAACTAGTCCCTTCTCTGGAAAAGCTTTTTTAGGCAAGTAACTTTTTCTATTTGAAGGTTAGTGCTACATTTATGTCCTGGAGGGCTTGTGAGGAATTAGAGTATTTTCCCCTCTGGAAGGGGATTGTGGGAATTGAAAGGTTGGTGTTTAAATAGTGTGTCTAAGCACCAGTGAGAAACTGAGGTTGAGAGGTGCCCCATTGAATTATGCAAATAAAGGTCACCATAGTGCTCAGGGATTTGTGCAGCACAGCCTGACACATCCTGGATCTGCAAATGTGCAAGACACAGCCAGGACTGCTTTGAGTTTTACCTTTGGTGTTGAGAGGAGAGAGATCTGTTGCCATTAGCCAGGCTAATGTTTAGGCCTGCAATGGTGTCATCTCAAGTTTCTTATTTAACCAATCCCAGCTGTGTGAAATTCTTCCTGCAGCAGAGCTGGAAGTTGGAATTAACCATCGAACCTCCCAAAATGTATGACTGATTGGCTCTATTGTAAGGTCTGGTTAGGACCATTTTGACATGTCTTCTGCTGGAGAATGTCTTTGTTAAAACTCTTCAGAAATGCATCTGTTACTTAATACCAAGACAACTCAGAATAACCTGAGTGAGGCCTGGCCAGGATGGAAGATGGGCTTTACCACATCCCAGGGGTATAAGTTCAGGCTATTGTGAGTTGTTTCTGGTTTTGTGATGACTCCCAGCAGGGAAAAAGCTTGAGATTCACAGTTTTTCGCCAATGAGATAAACATTCTCCGCTCAACTCCGTTTGCAAGTCTTCATTTATTTAAAGTCTTCAAAGAAGTCGACACAAGAACATGACTGCATTCAAACAAGGTTCTTAGGTGGGACAGAGCAGTTTCTGCATTAGGGGAACGTGGATTACAGGAGTTTGCCCATGAGGTGCAGTAGCAAACATCTTCATGCAGCTTTGCAGGCCAAGGCTGCTCGTGAGCTCCCGTGGAGCACAAAGCGCCGCTCCAAGGTGCCAGAGGTTCAGGTGGGAGTTCAATCCTCTGGAGAGAAACAGAACTTCTGGAAGCCTTGCTAGTACAGAATTCTGAAAAGTTTGGAACTTGCTTAACAGCTTGATGTATTAACAGAAGCATTAAAAACAACAAAAAGGCCTCGGTTGGTTAGTGCAGGTGCCTGGTCTGCCAAGAGGCAGCTCTGAGGGAGGAGAGCTGATGTCAGCTGAAACCAAGAACCTTGATGAGCGAAGCAAGGAGAGCTGTGAGAACCCTGTCTCCTGGTGTACTGGACAGTCAGGTGTGCCCAACATCTGCTTTTGTCAGGACAGAGCTAAATGACATGACCTGC
Organism: Cyanistes caeruleus; assembly: GCF_971803275.1. Taxonomy (NCBI): domain Eukaryota; kingdom Metazoa; phylum Chordata; class Aves; order Passeriformes; family Paridae; genus Cyanistes; species Cyanistes caeruleus. The sequence goes on along the minus strand of NC_141709.1, from coordinate 30,264,366 downwards.
TATGACTTGCCAGACTCCTCTTTGTGAGATGGAGCATCCTCCTTGTCCTGCTCCCAGGAAATATTTGTCAGGCAACATTTGATTTGTTTCATCCTTCTACATCCCACCATGCCTCCTTGTGCACAAAAAGGAGCTGCTAGAACAGTGTGTTAGCCATTAGCTTGGAAAATGGCATGTAGAAGGAATGTCTTTTAGCACTGTATTCCATTACTGAGAAAAAACATCTCATCTGCTAGAGGAGTTGATGAAGCAAAGAAGAGACAACGTCTAGATCAAAAGCTTTCATTGAATTTTAAAATGTAAGACAGAAAAATGGTGGAAGGTGGCCTAGTTTTGAGAATGGAGAAAGGATGTTTTAGGAATTGGCATATCATGGCATTATTATTATTATTATTATTATTATTGCCACAGAATGGGAGAGAAGAGCACCAGTTTACCATTAACTCAAGGTGAATTTGCAAACTAGATATTTCCAGGGGACAAGCACATAACATGTGACATTTGTAGTGACAAATAAACTGAGCTGCTCATACACTCTGAGATCAGCAAATTCTGCCCTCTCCTTTAGCAAGTTCCACAGCAGCAAGCAGGTTAATTTGCAATTATCTACTTGTATCAGTTTAATTTACTTATCTCCTTGTGTGAAAGGGTGAGAATATGGAACCAGTCAGTTTTAGGATGGAGGTGAAGGTCTTGCCAGTGAAGAGGAGACGTCTACTCCAGTCTGCCACAGCTTTTGCCACTTATATCCCTTAAGGGAGCCCTTAAGGAACTCCCAAGGATACAGCACAGATGGAGGTAGAGAGGTTTTAAAAGCCATTTCTACTTTGTTAATAACGTGTGTGAATATTGGATTTTATTATTTCCTCTTTGATTTTATGACTATTGCAGATTATTCAAAAAGCAAACTGAAAAAGTCATTTATTGCCTGAGTTTGTTTTGTTTTTTAAACCTGTTACACTTTAAAGGATCATGAAGAGTTCCAGATCATACTCATAACAACAGGAATGCTTTATGAAATAAAGGAACTTGACTGCAAGTCTGAACACCACGATAAATGGAGGGGTGGGAGTCCATGTGGAGCTGTAAGGTTCAAGAACCCAGTGAGATTTTGCTGTAACTCCTGACTGAAGCACCTCAAGGGTCTGCCTGCCCTCTCCAAATGACCTCCATAAAGGGACTGATGATCTCCTGGTAAAAAGACATCAGGATAAAATCCTCCTGATACTTTGGGTCTTGCTAGAAACCAGACGTTCTCTGAGTACCTGACAGCCTCGCTTTGAACACTGGCAGGAAATAGATATTGGAGAACACAGGAATAAGAACACAGAAATAAGAAACCTTTTTTTATTGTTGTTTTTAATTTTTTTATTGTGCCTGATCATTCTCGAGCCATAATACCGGGGACTAAGATTTGGGCAAGGATCCAAACTGGTTCTTCCTCATTAAATCCATTCTCCTGTTCCCACATGCACATTAAGGTGAGCATCAAGTCTGATGTTTCAATTTTAAATCTCAATTCCCTTGCTTCGCTTCCGAGCCAAACCTTTCCTGGGGGAGAGAGAGGCACAGAGGATGAGAGTCCTTCTTGCAGGGAGCCTGTTTACACTGGCTGTGTGATGAAATTGCAGATCATTCTGAGTGGTTCTGGCTGTTTTGCACAAGACACCAGCTAATTAGGCTGCAATGTGTCCCCACCTTGACCAAGTACATGGTTTTTGTACAGCAATCTTCACTAAATGCTGCCAAAGTGCATGTGGCACCATGACCTTAAACTGATGTCTGTGTCACCAGCATTTCAGACAGACATTTCCTCGGGTCACAGACTAGGTCTAGTTAAGTCACCATTTTTTTCTTCCCTGGTGGCTTTCTGGTTTAATTGAAACCAAAGGGTTTAAGTTCAAGATTTACTATAGATATTTAAGCACTTTTTCCCCCTGCCATGTTCCCTATTGAGCTTTTCCTCCCAGAGGCAGCTGCATTTAACTTTTTACATGATGTTTGACAGCTTAAAATGCACCTTTTGTGCTGGTTTTCTAGCTGCTAAGACAGCTTTTTTGTGACTTCAAGGATCATCTTATCAATGAAAGACAAAAAAATAAAAGACAGGAAAGTATACACATCATAGTAACTTCAGATAATTGTAATTTGAGTAACTGTAAAATCTGACAATCAAACAGATTGCACCTGTTTAAGGTTAGTAAATATTCTTTTAAAAGGCTATTCTTTAAACATGATGCTTCTGGACCTGTGTTAATCCATAGGTATTCATATCTCTGCCACTGACAACTTCAATATGAACTGAAAACACAATCCAAACAAGGATTAGATTTTCCAATCAGGCAGTGACAGTAAAATTCTGAAGTACTTCCAATGTGTCAGGCCACTCCTGCAGTGGGAATTCTGCATAAATCACAGCAGTGCTCTGTGTCAAATGTTCTGTAGGAATAAAAGCCAAACTAAGTAGTAAGTGATTTAAATAAGGCTACTGGCTTGCTTCAAATTATTCCAAATTAAGTCATTTTTGAACTTAAAACCTTTGGCTTAAAATAAACCAGAGAGCCATCAGGGAAGAAAAATCTGAGTGCCATGAAAAGTGAGCTCTGAGTTCATGGATATGATTCATTTTCCCCTTTTCCTTTCCATCCATTCAGGGGCCAGCCAAATGCATCTTTACCTGGCCTTTCTTTACCCCAAAACTCAGAGTAATGGGAGGAACAGAGGGGCTGATGTGGCAGGATGTTTGTCAAAGGTTCTGCTGTGAGTGTCCTGTGAAGATATATACATATATATGTATATATATATATATATATTTACACAGGTATAGTGCAGTGATAGAGAACCTGGGCCTAAACAATATGTCTGGGTGGTGTTAATATGGGATTTGCACAAAATCACATCTCTCCATTTCTTCTAAGCTGGGGATGGAGAGATCCCTCACACACACACACACATAACCCTCTCAGAGTGTGGCACCAACATCTGAAGCCCCCAAGATTGGAATTTTTGTTGTTGGTGCTCACTTTCATCACATCCAATATTATCCCTGAACCAACTGCTTCTAAGAACATCACCCTTTGCTACATGTGTGGCTATTAATCTTCCAAAGAGGAATTTAAATGGCAGAGTGGACCCTTCAGGCTAACACAGGGGAGATGATGCCCTGCCTGTTTTTAATTAGAGCCAGCTTGTTTAATGAGGTAATGTTCTGTTGTGCTGGGTTATCTCCTGGAAGACGGGGCAGCAGGCGAGCTGCTGGGGAGGGACACTTGAAAAACATCACAGGCAGGCTGTTTAATGTTAGCACTATCATTCATCACCCGGGCTCTTTGGAGAGCCTGACAGACGGAGCACGTCCTGTGGGGACTCCATCAGCCTCTGGCGTGCTGCTCCATGCAATTTAGCCAGATGTATCAAAGCAGCAGGCGAGACCCTGCTATTTGGACAGCATTTACAGCATCCTGGGCAAATACTCAGGAAATGTTCAATAATGTGCCTTGCACAAGTGTGGCAAGGAGCAGATTCTCAGAGTGACGGGTTGCCAAGAGAAATCCTGGCAGTGCCTCGCTCCAGCTTTTAGTCACATGCTGGTTTTGTTGTTATTGTTTGAGGGATTATTTTTGCACGGGCTCTCTCGGTCTGAGGTTTCCAAGGGCCGGGTTTAAGGTGTCTTGCACACACCCATCTGGTTCCTGATCAAGAGGGCAAATGTGAGCAGCAGGATCCCTGGAGCACTGGTGGATCTGGGCACGGGGCCTGCTGGAGGGCTGGGGCGCCTTCCAGCAGACAGAGCAGGGCAGAGCTGAGTTCTGCAGCAGCCCAAACACTCTGCTCCCCATGCAAAAGGGATCAGTGGTGTTTGGGCAATCGCAGAGCAAATACCAGTACAGACAGGGAGTTTAGTGGGGCCTCTGGCTGTATCTCTAGGCTACAGAATCCAGTCTGGTATGCTGACAGCCTCTGTTTTGGAATCTAAGAGGGGTTCTGCAGAGTGTACTTCAAATACACCTAACTGTTTGACACTGAAATAACAATAATTCCCAAATTTTGCCATATGGACCTCTTCCCAAAAACTTGGATATACCCACAGCCCTGTCTTTGGTTCTCAGTGTGGAATATTGTGTCTGTGAGATCTCTCCATCAGTTACACAACTGGAGGACTGCTCTCTCAGGAGAGCAGATACTCTGGGGAAAGCAGGTTTCTGCTCTTTCTGCTACATGTCCTCTGCCCAGGCAGGGGGGCCACTGCCAGCAGCTGCCAGAGAAACCATTGCCATGAATTGTGTGGGTGCTGAAAGCAGATGGGGTTTGTGGCACTGGTGCTGTGCTATTTAAGTCTACAGCTTCCTTGCCAGCAAAGGAAGAAAAGAGCATGGTTAATGCACTGCCCCATGGGCTGCTGGCAGAAGATGTTTAACTTCTAGAGGGGGAGAAGTTCCAGTGGGCCTGGAAAAAGAATAGTTGTGATGTGTATTTTCAGCCTTAAGGCTAAAGCCTCATTAAATTCCCAATGCAGAAGCAAAGCTGTCTCTGGCACCAGTGTTTTTAAATTACTATTATTATTATTATTATTATTATTATTATTATTATTATTATTATTATTATTAACCGACTTTTCTGAGGAGACCCCCCCCTTCTCCCAGGAGCCAGACCTGCAGCTGGGGTGAGGGACAGACACACAACCCAGACACCTCCCCATGTGCTGGGGTGTCAGCTTCACCTGTGAATTCAGCTTTGGCTCAGGGTTGGTGCATAAAGATGTAAAATCCATCTGGGCCTTGCAGTCTTGGAAAGCTCTTTGATGGTGTTTCCAGCAACAGAAACGTAGCATGTGCAGAGCCTTGCATCCTGTTGCTAATAAGTCTGCTTTTACACCACTCTGCTACACTTAGTAACTTTCATTTACATATTTTTCCAATAATCTTTTAAACAAGTGACTAGATGACCATAAATCCTGGGGAGTGAGGAGTGCAGGGTGTGTTGGAGGAACAAGTGCTTGGGGCTCAGTTTAACCCTTCAGCCCCCACTAGAAAAGCCAGGGCCAGAGCAGCAGTGTCCTGCCATGTGCCCAGCAGAGAAGGTTGGCAGGGAAGGGTAAATGCTTCAAAAGGAACAGAATTTCTTCTTGTGCTATCCCAAAAAAAAATACAAAATCTGGTGCTGCTGCCAAGCCCCAAAATGCAAATTAATGCAGAATGGGGAATTCAAAATGTTTTGCTAGCAAGTACATGCCATGGTTCTGGATGGATATTTAGCTGTTGATGAAATCCCATCCTGGATTTAGCAACCAGGTTCACTAAACCAAAAGACCTTCCCTATCTGATGATATATGATGAGGCAAAGGAAACCTGGAATGGCTTTTTAAGGCAGGACAGAATAGGGACAGCTGGGTGGAGTGTGTCAAACAACAGCACTACCCAGAGACACAGACCCCTATGATAAAATAAGGGGTTATTGGTGTGGGAGGGTACCAACCCTGAATTTCAAAGTTTGAGTTCTTCCCCCTTCTACACCTGGAATTCAGCCTCCTCACTGAGAGAATCAGTGACAGCTTGAAAGATTGTCCAATATATATAATTATTATTTTTTATACATATATCCACATAGTTGCTTCCAACTCCCCAGGAATAAGAGTTTCCTCTACTGAGCCAGTTGCATAGATGGCTGAACAATCTGTCTGTTCAAACACACTTCAGTCAACTTTTCTAGCTGATTTAGCAAGAATTTTTCTTCCTGCAACTGGATCTCCTCCAGTAACAACTCAGACAGCCTTTTGACTTTGGGTCGTGGCTGCATGACACTGAATCCTTTCATTTGTCTCTCTGCAAGTAATGATGGGAAAGCCAAAGCACTGCCATGCCTCTGGATGAGAAAGGACTGTTTAATTCTTTGTGCCACACATCCAGGTGTCACTGACTTTACACCACAAAGCAGAGTGGATGATCTCGAAATCAGGGGTTTGGAGTGGCACTCAGAGGTACAAGCCCTGACACGTGTCCTGGATAATCACCCTTTTTGGTACCTGCATGTATGGAAGTAACTTCTCACCTCAAAGGGTTTCTGTAAGGGATGACAGCCTGTTATGACCAGAGGGCTCAGTGTAATGATGAGCATCAGGGGGAAGAAATATCAGTTCCAGGCAACCAAGAAAGATCTGGAAAAAGATCTGCCAGCAGCAGCAAGGGTGAGCAGGAAGGGACACTGCTGTCATCAGACTGCTCCACCTTTCCCAGTCCCACCCTTTTGTGACAGTTCTACTTAGGCTGTGGCTGTGAAGGCTATGAAAACTTCTAGGCAGGTTACAGCACATGCATTTTACATGTACAAATTTACCCTGCTCTCCCTAAAACTTCAGCTTGGAATGACAACCATTCATAAATATTTCACGTGCCCCAGCTGAGAGGCTAGAAGAAAATGTGGCCTTGATTAGCAACTGTTAATCAATTTCCCTTTCAATTAAATCTTGTTGCAAATGCAGAGTGAGACCACTCAGTTTGTAATGTTCCCAAACCTTGTGTTGCTGCCTGGCATGAGGAAACCAGACCCCAGCCTCCAAGGTTGTCATCCTGGGAACCTTCACAAGCAGTGAAATGCTATTTTGACAAAATCAGCACTTTTCTGCAGCCATTTCCCTGCTGACTTAGGGCAATCTGCTGGGACTGAGTTTGATAAGGGCCCCTGATCTTAGTAATGCAGCTTAATCTCCAAAAGCTGGATTTCAGCACTACCTAATCACATCAGGCTCCTTTGCCTTTGCCAATCCATTATGTTGCTGCAGGCTTCAAAGATTTTGGTGGCATAATGACATCTTCAGACCTACCTTTATGTACTTCCAAAATTCCCATCCAATCCCATGTGCCAAAGCATATCATATTCTTTTAATTGCCAGCTTGCTACTTTAGGGGCACCTTCCTTCATAAGTTCTGCTCTGCTTGTAATGATGAGATCTCTTGCAGATGCAGTTAATCAAAAAGATTACAATCACTCCAGAAACACCTGCATTGGAAATAAGTCTGGCTTTTATTACTATGAATTCCTACTGCTGACAAGCTCTGGGAGGAGAGAATGGGGGAAAACCCAGGATCCCTTTGCACAGCTGGAATATAAATGTGAAATTTTCTTTCCATTTATTTTTCTTCTGTAAATGGTTTAGCTGCTATTGATCAAGATTACCACCAAATAAAAATCAGAATCTACTAGCTTGTGGTGTTTTGTATAACACACTCATAAAATAAATGTATTCCTTCACCACTGGAACAGTGAAGTGGTGAACTGGAACTGAACAGGCCATACTTTTTGCTAGGATATGTGCAGAACTGGAAATAATGTTCATTGTCAGGGCTCAGCAAACAGACATTCAGGAGCAAGAAGGATCCTCTATTGGGATTCCATACTTCACATGGAAGACAAAACACTTCAGTTGTTCCCACAGCCTGCATCCTCTTTACCCTTATGAAATTAAGGATAAATATAAAGGAGCTCATTAATTGTGATGGATAGGTACAACAGGAAGCAGAGAAACCAGAATTATTAAGGGAGCAGAACAAAGATCTGTAATTCACTGCAGGTAAAAAAGGCATTTAAACCATTGCAAACTCTTCAATTAATATCCCTATTACTGTCTCTCCTCTCTAACTGTTGGGTAGGTGCCAGCACAGTTTTTCTGAGAAATATGAAGTTTTCAACCTTTAATAAAGGTGACACAGTATTTCCAAATTCCAAGGGTTAGATAATGAAAGATCTTAGGAACCTGAAAACTGGCAAAACAAGAAACAAAAAGCCATTCCTTCTAGAAAGTGGAAGGACATCCATGTCCACCAAGGACAAAATGGCAACAGTCTAAGAAACAGCTCGAGGCACATTTATTAAGGAATGCTAATTTATTGAAGTCTGCAATAGTTCCAGGCTCTGAACACAGAACTTCTAAGAAATTAAATATTGAATTTAAAAGTCATAGAGGATGTTCACAATTTTTCTAGGTTTTTGTCTGTTTTTTTTAAAGTTCTGCTTCTACAGTGATCTACTAGCACAGGAAAAAGAAAAATCAAAGCGTCCCCCTGTCTCAGGACGGAATTCTCACTACACACAGAGTCAGTATGAATTTGTTTGAGTCCACAGCATCCTGCTCTCCCTCACTGGATAGCAGCTCAAGCCCAATATATACTCAAAGGAATGATTTAGTGGGAATGGTCTGTTCCACTGCTTCTGCAAGAGCTACTGGAAAGAATCTCTAACACAAAAGCAGAAAATATAGCCCCTTTAGTGGCTCTTGATAATATTTTCTTTTACCTTCTATAGGTTCATTTCAGATTCATAAACCATCAGACGCTGTGCTGGCACAGTTACTGACTGGTTTTAAATGATTGTATTTGCCATGCATATCCATGTAACTTCATTTAAATAGCCTGCAATTGGTAGTAGACAACTAAGAAAAGTAATGGCCCTCTCAGAGAAGATGCTCCATTAATAATAGCAAGGTGACACTTCATATTTTGAGCAGAAGAAATATTTAGGGCTGGATCCAGCAAACCACTTAGCTCCCTGCAGTTACAGATATCAAAATCCAAGAAGACAAGACACAAACTCTGTGTAACCCGACAGTTCCTGAATTTTGCATTAAAGACACGTGAAGTAAAATATGCATAGAGTTTTAAAACCATTGGAAAACAAGGGAATGCCTTCTGTGACATGAGCAATGTTCCTTCTGGTCCTGGCAGCTTCAACAGGAGAGCTGAAGAATCCCCTTCCCTCATCCTAAGTTGTCTTCCAGTATGAAATTGGAAGAGGTGGATCAGAAGGGCTAAAGGAGGATTAAAGAAGGTTTAACCGTGTGTAAAAGAAGGTTTAAAGTGTACCTCTCCCAGTTCATCAGGTTTTATCCTTGTGGTCTGCTGCAGAGGAGGCTGTCCCTGCTGCTTTAGGAGCAGGCCCAAAGCAGCACCACGGCTCTCCGGGACACTTGGGGCTGTGGAGCACAACCTCAGCAAGCTGGTTAAATCCAGCCTGCAGCAACCTTGAGTAACCTCAAGTAACAAGGAGGGAAATACTTCAGACATCCTTTTTTACCATTTCTCCTGGCAGCCTTTCAGAGCTTCAGCAAGCTGGCTGAGGTCAGCGCTGGGGTTCAGTGACCAACTCTTCGCTCAGTGCCCAACACACGTCAGAAATGGCAACACAGGCGTACTCCCTACATTGAGAAGTGTTCAGCTGTCACAAATAACCACTCATCCACTCACAGCCAAGCTCCATTTCTTCTTTCCAGAGCACTGTCCAAGTTGCATTACTGAGGGGTGTCTAAAGACGGGCTGCAGGAGCAGAAGGACTTTGCCTAACAGGACATGGGAGGCCACTGAAGTAACAGTCCTTGCTGACTTCGGTGTACTTAAGTCAGACTTAGCCTGTGGTTAAATATACAAGTCCTTTGCCCTTTAAGGCTTAAAATAAATTTGCCTCAAACTACTGCATTGGCTTACATTACAAGATAAATTATGAAAAATAAGTTGGCCTCAAAGCATAGTTTTGCTTAGCTGCTCTGGGCATGAACCGTTTCACTTGGCCTCTGTTTTCCAGACCACCTATCTCCCTCACCAGGAGGATGAAGAGAAAATAATCAAGAGGGATGGAGCCTATTTAGACAACTGCTCAGCTCCTTGCAAAGGGCTCCTTCTCGGGTAGGAGATCCACCACAGAGGAAAAACAAAGCCTGCTGGAGGCTGATCATGGTGCTGATTCAATGCTCTGGTGTTACTGGACAGAAAGGACCAGGATTGTGGCTTTGACCAGGAGCACGGTCAAATCCGTGGTCGGGATCTGTGCCTCCCTTCTTCCTCTCTCCCCCTCCTCTCTTTCCCTGGCTCTCACCTTGCCTTCTCCCTCATCTTTACTGCTACATTTATGTCAGGGCTGAACACACACAGAGTCTTGCACACTACAGCTCTCATCACACCCATCACTTGACAGTGATGATCCCAGCACCCTTTACGAGATCTGTAACCAATTACAGCTGAAATCAATATGAATCCATCAATATAAGCTCTTAAGCTTTACAGCCATGGAACAGTGACAGGCACAGCCTACATATTTTCTGACAACACTGTCTAGCTGACTCAGAAGGGAAACTGCACTAAAATACAGTACTGCTACAGTATGTCTTATATAAAATGTCATATATAACATGTCATATATAACAAGAGGGAAAGAACAAACTACAAAGACACCTCTGTAAAGGCATTATTGCACTGCTATTGAGCAGTGCCTTTCAACAGCAAATCAATCACCAGTTCCCTTAAATGTAGTTGGTTGCAGAATTGCTGCATTTCTAATTTCTATTCCCAATATCGGCCCAGGATTGTGCTGCCTTCCCAAACTTTATGACAGCTCTGCAAAGGTGACCCACTCCTCCTGATCTCATCAGCAAACTTTGGGTGGCTGCCCTGCTGCTGCCTCTGTTGGTCAATCCAGGCAACTCTGAAACAGCAGACAGGGCTGACTGCTCCTCACTCACATTTCACGTGTGCCCTGCACTGGGTTCATGCCTAGACCTGAACTGTGTAAAAAAGAAAAATTAAAAAAGAATTTATGGTCTCGTGAACCTTGAGAGCAGAGGCCCTTGAGCATCTTGTGAATGACAGCAGCACTCTTAAGTCTGGATCCCAGCCCACGTTTTCCATCCAAGAGGACTGAGCGATGTTTGGAATTACATAGCGAGGAATCTAAACTAAACCAGGTGTCTTCCCAGTTTTGCCAAAAAATAGTTTGACACATACTAGCTTATAAATAGATGGTTCTGCCAGATCAAACAATGATATATTACACTGACCACTCAAACAGCCCAACAATGAAGCAATTTTCATGAGGATGCGATACTTTTTTACTTTTTTAAATTGAAAATAATAAACAGATTGGTTTGTGTTATCATGAAAAATGTGCTAAAGGGTAAGGTCTGTGAAGAAAAATCTGACAAGTCATAGGTCATAAAAGTTTCAGTTCAAGCTTGTTCATATTATAGTGAAATAAATTATTGCTGAAAACTCCTTTCAAAGAGTTCCTTTTTGATTGGGACTTGGTTTTAAGATGAGCAAGTGCTTTAAATGTGAGCTATTTCCATTGTTTGTGAGTAATAAACATCAAGCTGAATAGAAAAGCAGAGACCAGAAGTTATTCCCACTGGTGTAAAAGAAAAGCTGCACAGTATTTCCTTCCAACCACAGAACACCCTTTAGCCTTTATCTAACTATGATTATCCAGGTCACCTATGATTATCCAGATCCAGATCACACAGGCAGCTGGACAGGGAGTTCTCAGCATCATACAAGGCTTTTCTTTCTCCTGCAGGTACAACCCATAAACCCAGCTGGCACTTGGGAAACTTCAACTCTTATGTGACTGACTCCAGCACAACCTGACTCCATTTCTAAGATTTAATTCCTTTCACTGGGACTGTTTGCCATTTAATTCTCATTTTGATCTTTCTAGAATGAGGCTGTTTTGATCATGATGAGCAGTGGCTCACTCAGGACAAAGGAGATTTTGGGGGCAGATGTGATGTAGAACAGTATAGCTGCACAGGACCAAAGAGTGTCTTGCAGAGATGGTGTCTGTGGCAGAATTCCTTGGTGCAAATGATTCATGGAGAAACTTCTTTTTGCTGATAGGCTCTGGAGAGATGCCTGGATACAGTGATAAGGAGCTGACAGGGAACCAGCCATGCTCAAATGCCTTTCAGTTCATCTAAAGCTGCAGAGAAAATCTCCTCCCACATTTAAATCCTTGGGACCCTTTCCAGGCATGTCTTTCCCTTCTGACAGTCTTCCAGCTCCCTGGGACTTTCTGGCCCTCCTCAGCATCCTCTTTTGTCTTCTTCTGCTCCCCCAAGGACAGTTCTGATCTTTTTTCAGCTCATTCCACTTCCACACAGGAAGTTCCTGGGGAAGAGGCCGCAGGTGGAGCAGCTGGTGCTGGGACAAGCTGCCATCAGTTGTCCCTTGTCCTCACTCAGGACCCACTGGAGCCTTTCAGAACATGGTTTAGACCTTTCAGAACAAGGTTTAATCCAACACAGCAGACTCAACTCTCCCCCAGTGTTAGTTTCTAGCAGAGCTCTGTGCTCCAGCATGTGAAAGTGCTCTAACACACATCACATATTTTTCCAGGCTCCACTACAGTGTCAGGCTTAATGAAACACTTAATTATCAGACCTCAGGACTTGGGATTCCCCAGCCAGACAAATGCATCAGGGCTTGGCTGTGCAATCCTTCCTCTGCCCAGCACTTGCTCCTGGGGACAGGTAAAACCAGCAGGCTGAGAGAGAAAGAGGCTGCATGGCTAAAGACAGGAATGAGCTCATGATGGTGACTTGTTCTGCCAGCCTAAGGAAAGCCTGGACACAGGATCCAAATAGCTGCTCAGCACCTGAGAGGCAAGGAACTAAATCAGAGGAACTAAATCAGTCCAAGAGTCAGAATGGGAAGTACCAAAATCACTGCATTCCTTGACTGAAGTAGTCTTGCCTAGAAAAGGTGGATCTAGCTGGGAGACCCTGGTGCAGTGGGACACAAGCAAAGGATGGAGACAAGAAGACACCACTGAAAAGACCCCACTGAAACCTTGGCTTTTGTCCCTGTTTCCACTTTCAGAGCAGCTCAGTGAAGCCCACCACCAGCTCTACCCTGGCTCTGAGAGATGGGACCAGCACCCTAAATTCTCAGGTACCACAGAAATTTTCATCTTCTGGGCCAAAGAACAAACACTGCCAGCCACAGGGGCAGCATGAAGGTTTCACAGTGCCCACACCACAGGGGCTTTTGCAGCACAGATCATTTGTTTTGTCTTGAGCACAACAATTCACCCAGGAGTTGTTTCTCCCTCCCAGCCTGCCAGGCACAAAATAGTCACCAGCTTCCTTTTCCATTACTAATTTAAGATCTACCTGCAAAATATAAAAAGCCTGCAGCATGACAAGCATGCAGAGTAAGAGGAGAAGATCTTGAGTCTGTCAGCACTGTCTGTAAATCTCTTTGGTAGCTGGGAAGCTGTGAGGTGGCAGGTTTTCAGTACTGATCCACTGTTATCTGACATGGATTCTAGGGCTCTCTGGGGCTTTTTTGTCAAGCCACTGAAACAATAGTTCTGGTTATAAGAACTCTTTCAGGGTGGAGTGAAAAACAAGAAACCATTGCTGGAGAGTATCTGGTGTTGATCACAAAGAGAATAAGTACTATTTGCCCAGAGAAAACAAAATTTTTTCCACTAACCTCTTATTTTGCCTTCTCAGCAATTTTCTCTGTTTTCTCTAGTCTGCAGCCCTTCTCTAAATAGTAAATTCAATATCTTGTGAGATCTAGAGAGAACAAAGTGAGTGTTAGGCAGACAAACAAGGAAGGGGTCAATTATTGTATTAAAATCCCCAAGTGCATTGTTCTAGCACAAATTTCACATTTGCTTGTGCATGCTTTTAACTGATTCCTTACTTTGTACCTTATAAATGGGCACCAGATGCCAGAGAGAATGATCAAAATTGCAGTGAAACTCAAGATCAAATAAGCTTTTCCCTAAGCTAAACCTATTTTTAAAATATCCTCCGTGCTTTTTCCTCCAAAGATCTAACAAGAAAAAGAGTCTTTCTCCCAATCTGTCACCTTAAGGACTGTGCACACAAGTTGCAAAATCTCTAGGACTCTGTGACTCCCCCACAGTCTCTCCCCTCTTGAGGCACTGGAAGGACCGGAATTATCCTTGTCTTAAACTCACGAATCAGCTTTCCTTTCCCAAACACAAACATCCAACAGCTGTAAAAATGGCATCCAATCAAGTGCTGACTCTGCCAGTTCTGCAGTGTTCCTGCTCACGTCCATCTGCCTCCTCCTGCCACGCTGCAGCACACCAGAGAGTGCTGAGGAGGTAAGGCAGAAGTTGACTTGCTAGCCATGTGTGTGGGCCAGTAGCCAAGTGATTGCACTTTACAAGCTGGCCACAGATCCACCTTTCATGTCAAAACATGGGGAGAATTAGGCAACTTTTTATATTAAATAATTTTTTAATCAATGTTCTTCTGCTGTTTACTTTTCTTCTTCTTCTTGAAAACTTTTTTTTCCCCCCAATTTTTTAATTAGAAACACCTTATTTCTCTCTTTTTAAAACCCTCCTGGATTGAGTTAGGTCAAAGAACAGCAAGTTCTATGAAAGTAAGATCATGTTAAGTTACTGAATCTTTTTGTGAGCTATCTGGCTGCCTGCAGTGTGGCCAGAATATTTTTTTTTCCCAGCATATGAACAGAAGAGACATCAGACACTGCCTTTTAAGAAAAAAGTAAGTCCTTTTAGACATAATCTCTTGCCTCAGATTTACTTCATGCTTCTTCAAAGTGTATTCCTATCTATATTTTTAAACCTTTGGGATGTTAGAACCAATTTTCTGCTCTGAGTTCTGTCAGGAAGCTGAGCCTCTCCCAAGCAAGGCCTACTCAGCTTTCTAGAAGGTGTCACCTCTGTCTTGCTGTAAAGCAAAGAACCACAGGTTTCTCCTCTCTAGGATGTTGTGGGAATTTCCCACACCCTGAACCTTAGAATTTGTTCTCTGATTTTTCTCCCTAGTGTAATAGGAACTGAGCCCCTCCTTACAGTCCACTAATTATAAACTTTAAACCAAATGTGACAGTTTCAGAACCTGGGTTAATTTGGCTGATTATAAATATATATTATATATAAATTATATCTATATAAATATATATATAAAATTATATATATAAAAAATTATATATAAAGGCATCTTCCAGCTATGACCTTCCTCAAAGGACAGGAGCATCCAGGGGTTGAGTGAGCATCCATCCAGCCCTTACAGACATGAACAGAAGCTGCACATTGCAGATTGGGTTATTCCAAGCAGAAAATCATCATGGGTCTTGTTCCCTTAGGAAAATGGGATACAGTTCATCAGTTAGGAAAAGAGGAGAAATAAATGGTATATGGGCATCAAACTCACAATTTCAGAACTGGCCTATGACAGAAATCTCCCCTCCTTTCTGTAAGGGAAAAAATTGATTGAAAGGAAGAAACAGAAGAATCAAGAGGAGTTACAGGAGATGGAAATTGCTGTATCTCAGAACTCTGATGCAGAAATCATGAGTGAATGCAACAAACTACCACAGCAGCTTCCCTCAGTCCACATGCACACTCATGTCTCTGGGGAGCCTTTTTTTCAAATATGGGGTAGCTTTCTCACGAGTTGCAGACTAAAACACTAAATCTAATTGTTTCCCATTTATTGTGGACTGTCACAGGGTCAGAACACACCAACAGCAAGTTATTACTGGGCAGCTGACAGATGCTTATTCCTGTGTCAAACCCTTTGGATCAGAAGCTCAGCTGAGTCCTGCTCCTTTTTAAGTCAACAGAACTTCTCTGAGATCTTTCACTATGTCCTAACTACCACTGCTCCTTATGGCATCTATGAAACACCAGGGACTGCCTAAATTAGACACCTGGTTTTATATTGATTTCAACTCAACACAGCCCTCAAAATGGGGGTGGAGTGCTTAATGCCTTTGGAAAGCCTGCTCCACGTTTTTCCATATATTTTGATAGCACAGAAGCACAGGGAGTAAGTTTGGAAAGTCGCTTGTGTGATCTCTCACTAAAACTCCAAGGTACTATTCAGTAAAAATCCAGCCTTATGGAAAATTTTGCATGCTGCTTACAGGACACTAATCATTCTTTTGACATATATAGGAAAAGTTTTTTGCATCAAAGCATGATAGGTTGAAAACTTTCTTCTTTCTACATATAATACAGGATAACTTCCAGAGCTGAAGTTGCTGTGGGCCAAACCCTATCAGTGGGAGCTTTGCCATTTTTTTTATTAAACCCCCAGTGTGGCCCTAAAAGAACAGTATATACTTTATAACTGCAATTCGAATTCAGTGTTGCTGCATAAAACATTCTCTCTTCAACTAGCTACACCGGAAAATTTTGTCCTCTGTTGCACCTCAATATTTGTATTCTACATGAAAATCTTTCAGGCCACACTGTCTTTGTCGGCTGGTGGGCTCAGCCCACAGCTGGGCTCAGCCCAGTCTGCCAGCCCACAGTTTTGCAGGTGAGAGTGATGAATTTACCACTCAATCTTAACAAACATTTGAATTCCACCCCCTGTTAAAAGACCTCTTTATTCTCCTCCTTTAAGTTTCGGAGAGGTCCTCGCAGGATCAAACTCTTCCACCACTTTGATGACTATTAATGGTGTGCACCGTCAGAAACTTGAATTTAGCATGGAAAATGTCCTTGGATGACCCAGCAACAAGAGGTCACCACTGTGTGGAGAGCACTTCATCCAACACTGCACCTCCTATACGCCTTGAACTTGGCATTTCACTTCAGAGTGTAAAATGTTTGGACTCTCTGGAATTCAGACCATTTAACTTCAAAGTTCAGGCTCATTTGGCTGGTGGTGGGTAGTCTCACCGAGTCACCCGTGTTTGCTCCTAAACAGTCTGCTCCATATCCTGTTTTCTGGGATGTTTACAGGCGCTCTTGGGATGCTGGTTGTGTCTCCCCCATTCAGACAGAACATCTGAAGTTCAGGCCTTTCCTGGTTGATGCACTGGGACCAACTGGAGCACCTCTCCTGTGGAGACAGGCTGAGTTATTCAGACAGATGAAGAGAAGGCTTTAGGAGACCTTAGAGCACTCTCCAATGCCTAGAGGGGTTCCAAGAGAAGTGGAGAGGGACTTTGCACAAGGGGCTGGAATGACAGAGGGGAATGGCTTTGAACTGACAGAGAACAGGTTTTGATTTGATATTAGGAAGGAATTACTGGCTGTGAGGGTGGTGAGACACTGGCACTGCCCAGAGAGGATGTAGATGTCCCATCTCTGAAGTGTTCAAGGCCAGGACAGAGCCCTGAGCAAGCTGGGCTAGGAAGCTGGAAGGTGTCCCTGCCCCTGGCAGCAAGTTGGAATGAGATCATCTGGAAGGCCCCTGTCAACCCAACCGTGATTCTATGATTTGGAAGCTGGACAACATGTCATTACAGCTCCATGGATGCACTTTCAACTCCCTGGTGGCCAAAATATTGTAGATTAATTGTCATTGACCAGGTTTTTGGTGAGGATTTTACTACATGCTTAACCCCTGCAATACCACAGCTGGACTGCTGCCAGCCCCCAGATTTGTCCACCTGAAGCTACTCCAAATATATCTGCAGCCACAGCACAACCATGACTACTGCCACATCTTGCTGTGACTGGATCAGCCCAGACTATAACTCTGATGCAAATCAGCTACTGCAAATGATTTCATTCTCCCTTTAGCCACAGCACCCACTGCTGTTTATAACCAAGGTCAGTGCAGGCATTAGCAAGCAGCAGGCTCCTGTGGCAGTTCTCTTCTGAAGGGCAGCAGAATAGTCTTTGCTCCCTGTGGCATAATTTGCCTGTGTGGAGCCCTGGAAAGCCAGGCTGCTGGGAAAAGGGTAGGGATAAAGCCATACTGCAAAAGCATTTTGAATGGATTGAAAGGAGGGAGGGAGAAGAGGGGTTTGAACAGCCAGAGGCCAGGAAGCTGCAGCACTCTGATGAGTGGATCCTGGACAAAGGTAACCACCAGGAACAGTTCAGAATGAACCAACACACACAAGGGCATGTCAGAGGCAGGCACTCCCACCCAAAATCCTGTTCACAAAAACCTGCAAATGAGCTGCCACTAATGAAAACAAGGGGCTTGGAAACGGGATGGTGGAGGGAGGAAAGGAGAGGCTGTTGTATAACTTGCCCTTCCTGCCCAGACCTGCCAGTGCAGCTGGATCCTGACTTGCAGCATCATCACTTTTCCTGCCTTGGCCTCCTGAACCTGCCAGCAGCCCCTCGAAGTGACCTGCCAAACCTTTACTACCCGAACTTTTCTCCCTTTGAACAGCTTGATAAGGGGCCAGCCTGTGCAGTAGCTTCTCACTGTGCCCCAAAGGGAGAGTACAATGAGGCCTAAAAAGCCAATTGCACTTGTTACCCGAGGCAGTTTTTGAACTCTGCACTGAGAGGCAGGAATGCCCCCTTCCACTTCACAGAACAAAGGGCAGCCAACCTGCAGGGGTTTAAATCTGAAAGTTCAACATGAATGTGATTAATGTGTGGCTTTGAATTTCATGTATTATTGAATTGTATACATTACTCCAGGCTCAGAGGTTTTTCCCTTTTATACTGCAACACAATTGTAAGTTCTGTTTGGGAGAGGTGCAGAGCAGAGAACACCAGGCAAAAGTATTTCCATATGTATTCCACAAATTCTCTGCCTGAAGGACTCGAGCGAGCTGGGATTTATGCTGTGTTCCACTGACCCCAGAAAAACAACTTGAAACAGATTTACAGAAGATGCACTGGAGCTCATTGCAATTGAAACACTGGATACTTATTTGACAGCCTCCAGGAATCCTTCCAGGTCCACCCTTTCCTGTGAATCTGCTAAAGCTCCAGAAGATTATCAGAGCTAAGCGAGTGTGCAGGATGCTGGGTTTTAGGAGATGGGTTGCCTCTCTTAAGACCCATAAAAATGATCATCTCATGTAACCAGTGCTCCCACTCCAAAGTCTGAGTCCTTGATCCCATTTAAGTCATAATCTGCTGATAGGAGGCAGAAAGCTGGACCACACCACTCCTGTCTGATCCCGCCGGCTTTGGTGGAATGCTGCATGACCAGAGCAGTATCCCGCCTCTCACTGCTGGGGAAACCTCTAGCATATTTTTAGAAACAGTTAATTAACCCCATTTGTTGCATACAAAGGCCAACTGTAAAGCACACCTGGACACTTCCAGCTTGGACTTTTTCATTCTCTGTATGGCTCTTGGGCAAGTTTTCTCACTGCACCACAACATAACACAAGGCTAACAAAGGTCCTGAGAAAACCTTGAACGTTTTATTTTAGGGAATGCAGTTATTTGATTGAAGGGTTTGCCTGGGGAGATCTTAAATAGAGTGTCAAATGGTCAGTATCTGATGGGCACTACCTGCCTTTCTGTGGATGGATCAATGGATCTCCTCCTGCAGGTCCTGTGCATTTCCACCCACCCCTGCAGCCTGTGCTTTGCACTGGTGATTCTGCATGGAATGGAGCAACACACCTGCATAAATAATGAACCTACACAACTCCTTGGGCTGGCACTGTCATTCAATGTTACGATTCTGATGTCCTGAGAAGCACCTTCAGCTTTGCCCCAAAGACAAGGCACTGGTTTCTCTCCCAGTATTTAACCCAACCAAATACTGTTGGAGTCATCCTGTGCAATCACAGGCCCCAGCATGATGAGTTTGTGGAGAACGCTCTGCAGCATCCAGACACATCTTCAGAGAACTGCTTCCACTTGGATAAGACCACTGAAAAGAGGGATTTTGTATCACACACCACCACCCAGCTCACTATGATTCCTTCCAGAAGGACCACCATTACAACACCCAGTGAGCCTACCTTCTATGGGACACCTCTCACACTGGGCTGGGCAGAGAGGATCTGGAAGAAATGAGAGATTATGTGAAGAGCTCCCATTTTCAAAGCTTAGATCTAGATGGCTTCTCATAATTTTCCATGCCAATTTGCATCTGGAACTTCGTTTGCTTGTGGAATGGAACATGACTGCTGCAGCAGGAGAGCTCTCTCCCCAGGAACAATTTCTGGCTCAGGAGGATGACTGACCTTTGTTTTGGACAGGAATATGAACTCTGTTGCCCTTGGACACCTTTGAATCCTTGTCTCCCATGCTTTAGCCATTACTTTAACCTATTACCAGCCAGGACATGGATATAGTTTCTCCTAACAGCACTAAAAACTTCCCTGGCTTGTCAAGCTTGTTACAGAGTAATGCTTCTTTAATTCTTTACTTCCCAATCAAAAACTCCAGACAGTGGATAGGGGAATTGTAGCAGTGATTCTTAGACCTGATATATGTCCAGTCCTAAGTTTCCTAGAGTCTCCCTGAAATACATAAAGAGAAATTATTGACCACTGAGGACATTTTGTGAGCAGGGAAGCCCAGAATATCTACCATTATCCATGGCCAGAGACCAGCCCTGAAACTTCACCCTCAATCTGAAATCTGGCAAATGCTGTGCACTTTCACTGGCATGGAGTTTACAGAATGCAGCTGCAGCTCTGAGCTCTGAACTGCAAAAACTAAACCTGCTGCTTCTCCTGCTCATCTCAGTGCAGTACAGACACAAACCAGACAAAACAGGACAACCACATTTCTGTCAAATGCGTGAAAATTCAATTAATGCTTGGGACAGAAGGACAAAGAAGTTTTGAGCAGGGGGCTGGATAGCAACGCTTTTGCACTTCTGTGATTCCCAAACTGGCCATAAAGCACATACCAATGTATCATCAAAAATAGTAAAAATATCAAATACCTTTTGGGACAGCCCCCAGAAACAAAATTTTTAAAATCTCTGTATCTTCTCTGCAAAATGGTATTAACAACCCTCACATACTGCTCCCAGCCCAGGAGCTGCTGGTTTGCTGGGCATATTTGCATCACTTTTGCTATTGTCTGGCAACAAGACCTGACCCACATCTGAACTCATTCAGATATTTCAATAAATCTGAAGTTTCCCCATAAGTCCAAAAGTCCTTGGTTAGGACACCCCTGTCCTGTGCAAAATAAACCAGTTCTCCCCATTTTATTTTGGCATGGCTGGTCCTCCTCCAGTCTCTTAATTAACAGAAGAGGAAAAAATAAGAAGTGTGACAAGACCCACCAGTGGCCTTTCTCTGTGTGCTCATGTGTCTCCATTCTTGGGGGCTGACCCAGGGCACAGCTCTGCTCTTCTACGTGTATTTTCCAGTGGAAGCATTTCTTCTCTCCTTCCTTGAATTTATTCAGATGCCAAACTTCAAATTCATCAAAACTGTCACAGGCCATTTGCAGGATGGGAAGATACTGTGGGTCCAATCAGCGTGGGTGCCACAAACAATTATCTGCTGTGGAATGATCCCAATTAGTAAACACCCTGCTAACAGGCCACCTCCCCAAGGACACTGATTGCCTGTGACAGTGTATTTTCAGGATGTCTGCTGGAAAACTACGACTCAAGCCTTTGTGGCCTGGCTCCTGGCAAATTCCTTGTTAACCCTACAAAAGAATCTACACATGAATAATTAAAAATAGATTGGAGTAGAAATTTAAATTACATTTAGCTTTGTCACCCAACCCCCTTATAACAAGACCTAGTTCTCATCTGGAATCAAATGGAAATTCTATTCCCTGTCTTGGCTTGTATGAGGCGCTCTGTGTTTTGATGCTTTGCTCTAGGCTGTTGGAACTAAATAAAGATTTCAATATAAACACTCCCTTCCACTTTCTCCTTTCTTCTCTCCTTTTCTGTTGGTGCAAAATTCTCAAAGAGTTGCCTGAAGGACCAGCTCAGTGAGGGTTTGAAGCCCAGCTGCTTACTCCTTGCTGAACAAGTGCGGCCTTTAACAACCTGATAGTTGTTTTTAGGGAAAGAAATCACAAAGACAGGAACAAAATAAAGATACAAAACCAAGTCTTTTCAAAAGTAACTGTTTGACCACCCAATTATCTCCTGGAATGGACTGGCTGTGATGCCAGGATGAGGTAGGAAGACAGATTTGGTCAGCAAGGCTGCCTCCCAGCCAGCGCTCTTGCTCCCAAGGAATGGGCTTTAGTGCCATACTCCACTTCCTTTCAAGTGTGCCAAGTCTTCCCACACTGCTCAATAATCCTCCCACACCTCAGAGATTTTGGCAGGCTCCTGCACAGCCTCTCTCCTTCTCCTCTTGCCTGGAATAAGCAGACTCCAGTCTTTCATATGTGGGGGCAAGTAGATTTATTTAACTCGTCCCTCATACTTTCAACTCTGATTTCAAACAAACTGACTGGTAATTTCTTGTCAGTAAATTCTACCCCAGCTGTATCTTCAGCAGGGATAAACTGCCAAGTCTCTGTAATTTCCATGGAGTGATGCCACTTTCCCCAGTCCCAGTCCAGTCCAAAATCCTGGCTCCAGCTATCTTGCTGTCAGTCTGTCACACACACCCAAGGGCTCACTTTGCTGTTTCTCACACTAAAGTTTTGAGGGTTCCTCCTTCCTAAAGAATTTTGCTTTCAGATGTTTCTCTCATACAGAAAAACTACTTTTCCTTCTTTAACATTCCATCACATTCCCACCAAAGTGACCAAACTTCCTGGTTTCTGCCATGCTTCACGTACAAGGTACTCAGTAATGTTTGAAAAACATCGCACCTAAAACTGTCATTAAAATGTTCTTTAATGCTTTGCTAATGCACAGGAGGAGCCCTCAGTGAAATGGATGAATCAAAAACTTTCATCAGTCACATTGGTTGAAAATCTGCGTGACCAGAGCCGTGTATCATTTGTCATTTCTACTAATCCACACGACTGAGTTCCTATTCAAAACAAGCCAAACAGTCTCGGAGGGAGGGCAAGATCTTGTAAGACCCTGTATCAAATGCTCTACTAGGCTCCAACTGCAATATATCTAAGGCAATCCCTTTGTCCAGCACTTTGCCTTTGCATGATTGAGGGTGAAATTGCATAACCATTCCCTCCCTGTCTCCCCCAGGCACAGCACCCTGTGGTTTGGAGCAATTTAAGACTTAGTTCAAAAATTTGTCTCACTTTTCTCCCATCTTGGTGGTCCACACTAAATCCCAACTCTTTTTCCTTTGTTTTCTTACTCCTTTTTTCCTGACCCATAGTGTGGTCCCAGCATCCAGAGCTTCCCCATTCTTTCCCTCCACCTCCAAAGTCACAGGGACAAAATGTGAGAGAAGATCTCTGCTATGACCAACTCAGTTTACAAAAACCTTGGCACTGGCACTATTGCTTTCCTATCCACCACCCTCTTTCCAAAAGAGGCTAAGAAATACTCTGAATTCCTGTCTCAGCTGAAGAGACCCTTCAGCCCTCTGTAAAACTGCAAGAGGTGTGGGCCCTTGTGAATCTGGGAGAAAAAAGAAGTCTGGCTCTCTCCCAGGGGAAAGGCTTTGCACATCAAGATGCAGACAGAGAACCTGGCCCTGCTTTAAAGAGGAGGGACACAGTTCTATTTCGAGCAGGGACATTGTGTGAGAAACTCCCTCTGAAGTCAAAGGGGTTTTGCCCTCAGATATCCAAGGGCAGAAACCAGGAGCCAGTCAACCCTGGTGCCAGCTGATGGAACAATCTCACTCCAGCTGTAGCAAAATAGCTCCCAACACTAGGATAAAGCTGGAGCCACTGGAAGTGTCATTGCAGACACAAACAGATTTATGACCCAAAAATTCAAATAGAAACTATCCTTGTAACCACTGCTAATGCCAGGAGACATTCATTCTCTGCCTATCCATCCTGCTTGGCTCACAAATCCCAGTGGTCCTCCCTAGGACAGCCACACAATCTATGTGAAAGCACTTGGCTTCTGGGAATGCCATGAATTTTCTGTGTTCCCTACAGCACACACTCGCCAAGTAAGTCTTGATTTAGCTACAGGAATCTCTGATGCCTGTTTCCACAGAGAGAACTGTCTAGTTTATAGTATCTCAAATGGATGGTGATAAACATCTGATGCCTCTGCATCAGAACAAGGTCACTGACCCAATCTGCTGCCCAGCAAATGTGTATAAATGCAGCATGGTCCAGGCCTGCCCCATCACCCTGGGCTGCCAAGCTGGCTGCCTTGTGTTGGTGTAGCACAGGCAGAGAAAGCCTGGGCTCTAAATGTGGCTTGAGAGAGGATGGGACATCAGGGAATTACACCCCTGGAAGGACAGCAGGCCCTAAATGCAGATCCAATATAAGCTACACAACCAAAAGGGAAAGACTTCACAGCTTGGCCAGCAGGAGCTTCCAGAGCTTTGGAGGAGCAACAGCATGTTGGCCTAGGAGGGAAGTACCCACACATGAGCTGGGGTGGCTTGAGGCACCTCTTCTTCACAGGAAAAGGGCACTGACTACATGGTGCACTGCAGACCTACTTGAGAAACAGGAATGTTCTGGAGGAACCCACTTTCTGGCCAAGACACTTCCAGGCCAGAGGACTCTGAGGAATGTCTGAGCTGATCTTGAAGTGTTTTACTGCAAATGGCCACTTTGACACCACCACACATGCATAAACTGACAGGTTTTACAGGAGGGACACTTCCAAAAGCCAACAGCTTCCCAAAACCTCACATCCAGCCAGCCAGCAATTTGGCATGTGGTCACTGTGCCTTCAGCAGCAGCTCCCTGACCACCTCAGTCCTCTCAATCCTGACCTCTCTCAACCCTGAGATCTTTGAGGCTCTGGTGTGGGACTGTGGTGTCATCTCTGTCCACTTAGCCAGAAGAAAAACAGTGGACTTTTGACCAGTTTTGTGATCCTGCATCACAAAGGGGGCAGGTGACACCTGGTCCAGCATAAATCCTACCACTAACAAGGGAGTCTTCCAGGATGGTCTGAACCAGCAGAGAGAGTTTATACCAAACCAGCGTGATCTCTCGTGTGGCTGCAGTGTTTTGGATCCAGTACTAACACTCTAAAGACAGTTTTATGGTATCACTGTGTGAGGACTCTGTTTGAACTCCTCTGGTTTAAGCCTTGATTTAAGCTAATGCATAATTCATAATGGGGATGATAACAGATGGCAACTTGTGAAGCCACAGGAACTCAATCAGTTGTGATCACATGACAACACCCTAAATAATTTAAATCATGTCTTACTGCAAGAGCTGCTCTGCTGGGGCCCTGTTACAGAGATGCTGATGCCACACTGTGGGAATCATCCTGCAAGGCAGGATCTGTTACCAAATCTCTCTCTTTGCAAAGGGAGAAACTGAGGCTCAGAGTGAGGGGCTCCCATCTGCTGGCTCCGTGAAAGCAGATCCCTGGTGTCCTCCTGCTCCCCTGCCCCAGATCCCAGCCATGAGGCCCTGCTCTCTCCTCCTCTGCATATTCCACAAGTTAACAAAGATATTTGCAAAAGGTAAATTCAGACAAAAAGCATTGTTTTAAAAATCAGCCTGCCTTCCACAATACAGTTTCTAACTCCAAGAAAACTCTCCAGAGGAGTTTACCCTCAGACCAGACACTCTCATGTCAGAATATCTATTTCTTCTTCTTTAACTACAGGAGGAAAGTACCTTTCCAACACATGGCCTAGACCTCAGTGACACAGAGACCCTTCAGTGTCTCTGTGAGAGCCAGGAGTCCCTGCCAAACACCTTGGCCACTTCAGGAAGAAATGTGGGATGCAGGGAAGCGTGGGGGCTTCTCTTAGAGGCTCAGCACCTTCCTTTTCTTTACATCAATTTCCAGGTGGCCACATGCACATGAAATCTGGGGCTCTGCAGGAAAGTTTTGTTCCCAGTGACTTGAAACAGTTTTCTTAGTAAAAACACTTTAGGAAAGAAATGTTCTAGGAATAATCCAATGTGCTCTGGATTACAGAAATGCTTCTACCGTCACAAGGGACAAAGCACCATAAAGAATATAAAACTTTAATGAATTGTTATCATCATCTCAGCATAGTTTGAGAAGACACACTGAGTTTGAGCCTTCTCTGGAATTCCAATCAATCATAATCAGTGCAGTCAGTCCTGGCTGAAGCACTGGCTGCTCACCATAAGCATAATTAACACAGACTGCTGCCTCCCGCCTCCTGACATATTACTGGGGAATAGGGAACACTGCCTACACCACATTCATCCTTAAACATCACTTGACTGCCAGGCCATTTTTACTCTTCATTTCTAAAGTCACCATCTTTTTTTCTTAAAACACTTCAAGTATAAAAGCACTCATGAGCTGAAATTCTCCTACAGCAACAATTGCAGGCACTTTCTGAAGAGAACATCTCCCAGACAGAAAGGAAATTGTCATGTAAAAAGACTTCCCAGAGGTGTTTGAAGCCCTTTTGGTCTAAGCACAAGGCATGGTTCAAGCAAGTTCTTCAGCACATTTGTTCTAACCAAAGCACAAGTGTGTAACTTCTGGTGCAATATTAGCACTTGGTAAAGGTGTTCAGAGAAATACCAATACATAAAACAAAGCTCTGTGTGTACAAGGTGGACCAGACTCTCAGGTGGACTAGAGTCTGAATTCAAGGCAATCATGCCAAGTGCATGAGCAGAGATGCAGAATTAGGTTTGCTCTAAACCTGTGTGTTAGCAGTGAAGGACAGAACAGCGGCTGGTAACAACACTGTCCTGATCTTCAGGCAAGGATGCAAATCAGAAGATACCTCATGCCCTGAGGGATCCTAGATAAAAAGGAACATCCTTTCCAAAATTATAATAATCCCAAACCTTCTCACAGACCAAGCAGTTTTACACTCAGAATGAAGCCCTGCAATATGTCTCTGTGCTGCCTGGAGCAGGGACAATTCTCCATCACTTTGATAGGTGACTCCAAAGGCCAAGAGTAGCTGCAGCCAGGGACAGCCAGCACTGAGGCAGGTCCCAAGCAAAGTGCCAACCACAGGTTTAATTGTAGAGGCTCAAGAGTGGTTTTGTCCATTTGAGGTTGGACCCAAGGAAGCCCTGCCTTTGTAAGGAGCAAAATCTATTCTTACCACCATGAGTGAGCAGCCCCAGACAAGACTCACGGTCTCTGCTCCATTGCCCTCTCCCCAGGGCTGCCTGTATGAGAGCCAGCACAGACAAACTGCTCTTCCTGGGGTGGGATGCTGAGAGAAACCTCTTCCCAGCAGAGATGGATGCTGCCCTCCCCAAGTGACCTTCTCTGAGAGGAGGCCCTACAACACAAAAATTACCCAACTTGCTTTCCTCAGAAGGAAGAGAACCACAACACTCACATACTCATCTGCTCAGGCTCCTTAAGGAATGCCTCTTTCCATCTGAAAAAGCAACCTGAAACCTTTTTTTATTATTATTATTTATTTCAAGCAAGTAAGGACATGTCAGTCTTCTTGCACAAATCATCAAGGCACTGACTTCAAAAGCAATGAACCTTACACTTCATGCTTATTACAGGGAATAGAATTATAGGACTCTTTTTTTTTAACATGGAGAGCTAGAGTGATCTGAACACAGACTGAACTTAATCTCCTAAACAGGCCCAAATCTCTACTCCAAGTGTCTGGATTATGTCTCTTGGTCCCGAGCGTGCCAAGTGCTGCAGCTCCAAGCAGGTCCTTAATACTCCCAGCAAATTGGTGTCTTGGCTACCTGCCCCTGGGGACAGAGACAGAGAAAAGCACCAGACGCTGCAACACGGTGACCTTGGGCGATAAAAGTGCCCGAGGAAAATGGATAATGGGGGTTGAGGGAGCAGCTCCAGAGGAGCCAGAGCCAGAGCGAGGAGTGCCAAGGACAGCGCGCTCAGCAGACGGAGGGTGGCGGACAGAGGGAGGCTGGGCTTGGGAGGGAGGGATGATGAAGTGGGGACCAGCCTGAGAGGGAAGGCTCCTGCCGTGCTGGGAAGGATCCATAGGCTATCCAAGAGTGTCCTCTGGCGGCAGCAGGCACAGCAGCCGCGGTGGCCGGGGAATGCACCTTCCCTTATCTCCTGATTCCGTCAGTGACTCATGGAAGTGAATAAACAACCGCTGCCAAATCATTTTGATCTTGCCCGCAGCTATAAGGTCAGGGTATGGGTTCGGTCAAGCTGAGGCGTGAGAACTGCAAATGAAATTGCCTGGACTTGGCCGAGGTTACCCGGGGCTTGTCCAGGCTGGCACCGACAGCCGGGGAGGCACAAGCCCCATCCCACAGCAGGGAGGCTGCACAGGAGTGCCCTCTGCCAGCAGCGATCCCAGGCTGTCTTCAAATCCTACCTGGCTGCACTGGGAAAAGGGGGGAAAACAATAACAACAACCAAACAAAACAACTAAACAACTAACAACAAAAAAAATTAACAAAAACAACACCTCTCTGGATGTTTTTTGCAGCTTTCCCTTTGCATTAGAGTTTAAAGAAAGTTCTGGTTCAAAGGCTAGACTTCAGAAGTTGTAAATCACTAGAAAGATACCAAGTGGAGATTGGGAATGATCCCAGGCTTGGAGAGTGCTTTTCCCTGTGCAAGGCTGTGGGAAGCACCAAGGATGGACATGGAGGAAGGAACTTCCCACTTTCACACAGCTGAGTCCTCACCAGAATGGGAGTCAGGACATCACCACTGGTACAGGTGAGCATTCTCTGCATGGCAGACTCCCAAAGATGTTACAAAACTTACAGAACACCGAGGTCACACAGACACTGCCCAAAAAGGAGGGATGGAGGAGCAGAGGCAGGGAGTCTAGTGAGAGAGAAGGCATTTCTTCCCATGATGGCAAACCTGTGCTGAAAGTTTTTCATGGCACTTTTGCTTCCTGGCACTTCAACTCCTCCCATCATGATCTGATTTTTGGTATAGGTCCTGGCTTGAGAAAACCTGTAGGAAAAGGTAGACTCCAGAAAAGAGCATGGAGTGTCTCTCCTGTTCACCAAACCCATGTGCCAAGGGTGTTGTCAGTCTGACTGCCCCATGTTCCCCAGCACCATGGAGGCAAGTGCCAGATGATCCCTGTTAGCCAGCATGGCTCTTCTCACCTGATTCTGTGTTTTAGCTGTCACAGGACAACTGGAGTGGCTCAGGTAACCAGTTCCATGTTAACCCAATGTCTCTCTGCACCTACTGACTCCTCAAAATTGCCAAAACAAAATTAGGCACCTCAGGCCCATCTGAAAGAATTAAGCACAAAGAATATATACTTTTTGAGAAGACATTGACGAAGGCAAGCAAACTGAGACATCACTTGAACACCCCTTGCTCTGAACACTGTGTGCAGTCAAGCTTCTTCACATCTGGGGCTGGGAATGCTCTTCAAGGACAAGCACTCTCTGCTGTGCGGTGCTGTAGATCAGAAGTGATTTTTTTTCTCCTTTAAAAAGCATAAGAAAGAGTACCAGCCTGGCAGAGTGCTGAGCAGGTGTCCTGTGCCCCAGAAGAGTTTGTTAAACAGAGACACGTAGGGATTTTTTCAAAAGCAAACTGAGAGCGAGCCTGCTCCCCCTGTTCGAGCACACAAAGCTTTCCCATGTGGGTAACTCTGCCCTGCTCTTCCCCTTTGCTTCCAAGGGAGAGTTCCCTGAGTCCTCCCTCTGCCTGCCCAGGCCTCCTCCAGCAGCTCATGGATCCAGACAGTTTCTGGGAGATGTGTATGAACTCCCCAGCAGCACCAAAATCCCATCTCTCCCATTGCCTGTGTCAGTGTTAAAATGTTGACTTTGCCTAGAGTTTGACACACTGTGGGCACAATCCCTGCGAGCTTCCCAGAGCTACAGACACACATTTTGATTTGTAGCCCACATTTGTGAGGGGACTTGACCCCATGAGCAAAGCAGTTAAGAGAGATGAGATATTTGGGATCACAGTTTCTTTTTTTTTTTTCTTAACTAGCCCTGTGACTCTGTGTGAATATAGAGACATCCATCAATCTGTGCAGCCTCAGGACAGTGGCTGTTCTGAGACACTCTGACCCAAGTACTGCCTGTTTCCAGCTCCTACTCCTCCAAGGGTATGTGCTGTGAGAACACTCACTTCCAAGTCACAGAGAGTTTTCTTGCTGACAGTAGTTATTTTGATAAGAGACAAAACATAAGAACACAATCAAACTAAAAAACAGCTACTTTTTCTTCCCCCTCACCTCCATCTTGCTGTAACTTGAAATGTCAGTAATTTAAAAAAGAGATAGAGAATGTTAGTGAAGTTCTCCAGGCCATGAAAAAGGTTGAATACAATATCAGACTCTGCCAGGACAACATGACCCACACAAGGGCAGGAAAAAGAACAACATGTAGCAGGAATGGAAAAATGTGGGACCATTACATCCCAATTGTTAGAATGCCTGTATGGAGCAGTGCAGAGCTCAGTCTGACACGGAATCACAGCACCAGAGACAGGCTCTGAGAGAGCATAACATCAAGAGGGGTAAAGTCAGAGACACCTCTTTCAAACAAGCCTTTGGTCCCAGATTGCTCCCACATCTCCGTTGCATCTGGAAGCACAAATTCTCTGAAAAGTTTATGTAATAATTATGATTTTCCAACGTTTACATAAAACTCGCATTTACAAGCAAAACCAGATGAAAGTCTTCCATTGCATTCTCAAGAATCAGCCTAGCTGATTTCTGTGGTTTCTTACATCACGTTCTTGCATAAAATGATAAAATCACTCCTAAGCTATTTTTCTCACAATTGGTTTCACACAGTGCTGAGGTTCTATATAAATCTTTGCATGAATTCCTGGAGGGATTGTTGGAATCACCTACAAAATCTGCACCTCTGACCGAGTTTATAAATCACAGCACATACCAGGTTCCAGCAATCTTCCCTTGGCCTCAGGGAAGCTCAGGAAAGGGAGGCTCCTCATCCCAGAGCCACAGCCCATCCATGGCCAAGGGAGGGCAGTG
Source organism: Cyanistes caeruleus (assembly GCF_971803275.1). Classification (NCBI taxonomy): domain Eukaryota; kingdom Metazoa; phylum Chordata; class Aves; order Passeriformes; family Paridae; genus Cyanistes; species Cyanistes caeruleus. The sequence continues at coordinate 30,233,974 of NC_141709.1, read as the reverse complement.
TGTCCTGCAGATCCAGCAGGCCAGGAGCTCTCAAGGAGAGAATCTCATTTCCTGACTACAGCCACATCACTTCAACCTTCTTACAGCAGTTAGGCTGTTGGGATGCATCCCTGTCTGTGTGATCCTACCTGAGCCTTTTGGATATTGAGGTGCAGACCTCAAAGGTAGATAATTTCCCTCAACTACATAAAATCACAGAATCACAGAATGCTCTGAGTTGGAAGGGACCCACAAGGATCATCAAATTCCAGCTCCTGGGTTTACTAAACTTCTACATCAAACTGATGTTAACAGGGAAACTTCCTAACAGGCGTGAAAGCAATTTTTTTCTGGAAATAATGTTAATCAGCATCCTTAAGCTGAATGCAAGGTATTTCCAAACAAGTTTATGAAGGCAAGAAAAGACAACATCACAAGCAAAACCTGTGAGTCAGGAAGAAGAATCGTGTTCCTACTAAGGACAGGCTGAGAAGCTTCTCTTGTTACTGGTCAACAACAAGCCTTCATGTGGAAAGGTAGAAGACAGTCAGTCAGATGCACTAACAATCCTGCTACATTAATCTTGCTCTTCAGGAAACTGCATGTTTTAAGAGGTGAGGTCATTTGCAGCAGAAGAGGAATAATGGAAGCAAATGGCTGTATCTACTTTCAGAAGAATTTTTGAGAAGTACAGATGCTCACTGCTGCGTGCCTGTGACTGGACTGCTCCAGGAAAAGAGCCATTCCCTCCTGCACACCAGGCTGAATCTGCTCCAGGAAGGAAAAGTAGAAGTAAGTGAAGGCTAAGATTGGACACAGCCCAGGTGAAAGCTGAGTGCATTTGCTGTGTAAAAGGAGCAGAGAACAGGAGAGGGGGCTGTGCAGCAGGAAAAGTGCTTCTCTCTGCCCTGAAGATGGGAGATCACACTGGAACAGATAGAGCTGGTGGGGAAACAACATGCTGCTTTCTCCATTTCCTCATCTACCCCCAGAAATCCACCCCATCCTACAGGCAGTGCTGAGGCTCACAAGTGGTGGATTATTTCCAGCTCTGTCACTAAACCTCCTTTGCAGTACTGGACAGATTCTCCCCCCCTGGTGAGGATTGCTCTTAGATCAGAGCACAAGCTAGAGATGTAGAATCTCTGAGCCTTTATAAATAGTTCACCTACACATTTCACAGGAAGGGAAATGCCAATAAGCGGCTTTAATGGCAGCCCAGAGATGACAATGGCAGCAGCCAGCAGCGAAAACACTGCCACCTTTCTCCAGCCTGTCCTTTCTTCCCACATCCTTCATACTAATAGGGACAATTAAAACCTGGGAGAAGCCCCAGGACACTGACAATTAGTGACTGTAGGCCAGGCCTGAAACACAGTCATGGATCAGTAGCTACAAGTCTATGAAACAGGCTGGGCAAGTCACGAGCTGGGCACACAAACGGCACCTCAGGTCCTCGCCTCATCCTCCCCACAAGCCTGGACCACATCTCACATAATTTTCGCACCATGCTGTGGCCCTTCTCCTGCCCACACAGCAGGCAGAGCTTTTAACTTGCCAAACAGTTTGGCACAGATCACAGAGTGGGGAAGAGGAGAGGTCTCAAGGCATAAACAAAACAAGCCCAACCTGGCCAGTGGAAGGAGAGCAATTCCTCACTGTTAAATCACACCAGGAGCAGCACACTGTGGTCAGGATTTCCAGCATCTGGGACGTGCTGCAGATCAGGGCTGTGCCACTTGGCTGGACCCCATCAGCAGACAAACACACAGCCACAGCCTTCCCTGTGCATGACCCAGTGCAGCAAACACTTCTGTCTCTCTGTCTGTCTGTCCTCCACCCCACAGCACAGCCAAGACCCACCCCTGAGTGCAGGGACAAAACGAGTCGGATCACTGATCTGCAACCACATCAGCAGGAGCTGGCTGCTCAGAAGGCTCTCTGAGGAATGTGCTTGTTATGCTGGAGTTTCTGCCCCAAATCCTACAAACCAGCAAGTTCTTGCTAGGTCATCTGATAAGCAACATCTCCAGCAGAACCAGCTCAGGTGCTGCTATTGGTTTCCTCCAGCATTACTAGGAATTTAGCTGATTTTAACCAAATACATTTTAAAATTATTGTGTGTCTCTGCCTTTGCTCATTTGCCACACTAAAAAAAACCCCACAAATGTGAAACACAGAAAGCTCATTCAGCCCTGCAGCACACAAAGCACCTTTCTTTCCACTGGGGTCTCTAACTTTGACAGAATCAGCCTAGAATTAAACTAGATCCAGCCTGGCCAGCAAAAAGGGACTTCTGCTGGAAGATGAGATTCAGGACTGCTCAGTAATTAGGATTTACAGACTGGTCAGAGCCCACAGCACCAGGTGCTGTAAGGATGAAGTAAACAGCCTGTGCTCCATAGATTTTTAAAAGCAGCAGCTAAATGCAGCAGGGAGAAGCAAGGGAATAATTAACCATATAATTATACCACCATGTAGTGTCTGATGGAAATTGCCATCTTGAAGCAAACTGATTTCCACCATGATTATTGGAAGGCTGAGGGGAATAGTTTTACTTCATGCTTTCAAGCAAAAGCCTGGATGTACTTGCGAGAGCAGCGTGCAGGCAGCAGAGATTGCAGCATTTGGGGAGGGCTGATGGCCCTGCACAGCATAATGAAGCATTAAAAAACAAGAAAAGCTGTTGCTGCACTTCGGGAACAGATCAAAGGCCGGGAGCACCCCAGGAGTGAAAAGAGTAGCTGATAACAGGGTACAGTAACAGGGCTGATACATGGGTGCGACTCAGCCCTGAAGCACCTTGCTGGTGCAGATAGCGAGCCTGGGAATGAGTCACTGACAGATCAAATGCCTTGTAAATGGGACAACACGGCTGTGTGTGCCAGCAGGCAGATGAGGCAGGAGAAATCCAAGGCTTTAGGCTCTCACAGCCTTGAAGAATCTTTTCGTGCTTCTGAAAAATTCAGCCTTGTGATGGAACCAAAAATATTCACATGCTTCGTGCATGTCCCACCTGCAGATCCCGAAGCAGTGCACTGAAGCCTCTCACTGGCACGGGACAGCTCTGCCTCCCACCCAGAGCTGAGCCCCAGTTCCAGCTGCCCTTCGGCCAGCACTTCATAATCTGCATGAAATGTCAGAATCTGCCTGAATGAGAAATGGAGAAATGCTGTGAAAGCACAGCCGAAGCAACGGTAATGTTAAAAACATTCCAAAAGGGAAAGAGGTTCTTCCATCACAGCCCCTCTGCCTAAATACCTCCAGATTTTTTGTCAGGATAATGGTTTTCACCTCTCTCACCTCCAAACTCCTGTTGGTGCCAAGCAGCTGCAGTGCTCTAGTACAAAACCCTGGCAGCAGGAGCACAACTTTAGGTTTCCAAATCACTGAGGGCAAACAAGGTGGTATTTTGATCAAGAGGCAGAGGTGTCCTTTAACAGCAGGAGAGGGTGAGGGACCAGTCTTTAATACCAACCATTTTTTGGAGCTGATTTAAGCTCAGCACCACACAGGCTCATACTGTTGTGGACTGGACTAAAACAGAAGTTAAAAGGCAGCAGATATGAAAAATGGTTTCCATTTGGTGATTGTCTCCCTTAGACCCCTTCCAACCCTTTCTGTGTTTCACTAATTAGGACTTTTAAAAAATCCTGCAGCTTCACAGACTTGTTTCTCAAGCTTCAATGCAGAATTTAAACAATGAGAAACTGAAGAAGCATGTCTTTCTTTAAAGGTCAGCACCTAATTCAGAAGGAATCTGCAGAGGGCAAGAAGCCAGCAAGGAGTTCCCTGTTGTTCTATCACATTGCACCACGTTTCAGTGTACACCAGGGCAACGCCAGCTGCTTTTGTTCCTGGTTATCAGATACACACACCACAGAGAGCAGCCTTCACCCTCAGAGCACTGCTTGTCACTACAGGCTCTGTCAGCACACCACACACCCTTAGCCAGACTGAGGGAGTCTGAGTATATCCCATCAGAGCTGGATTTGCTGTGCTGTTTTCTACCTGCCTCAACAGTCTCCACACTGTTCCCCATCAAAGTTAACGTGTGCTCGCAGTGATTTCATGCTCGTATTCACAGCTTTACTGATTATAAGACTGAAAGGCCTGTAAGTGTTGGGCTGGTATCACAACAGCCAGGACATTCACAATGTCACACGTGTGTTAACATCACTGGCTCTGTGACAGCATTGAGGGATCCCTGCAAGGGGACCAGCAAGAGAGGCTGGGACAACTCGAGCACAAAACAAAAGCACCCAAAGGCTACCCTGTAAAACTGCGTGGTGCCTCACAGACTTCTTCAGTGCAACAAGAAGTTTCCATTTCAGACTGTTTCACTTCTAAAATGTCACTGCCTGAGCTCGTCCCTGCACAAACTGGGCTCTACAGTCAACTATTACATCAAGTTTCCTCAGCTAGCTTGGCTGCAGGAGAGAGTGAGCATTCAAGTGCCTGCCCCTGGGTCGGTCTCTGGGGGTGCTGCTGCAGCCTGACACTGAATATCCTGTTTGTATCATTTCTCCCCTTCACCAGCAGCTCAGCCAGAGCCTCTCCAGCATCAGAAATAATTCTGTCCTTGCAGTCTATCTGTAACTGAACTCACATGTCAACACATCATTTATCTAAAATGACGGTAAAGAACTGTAACCAATACAGGGAGAGAAATGATCTTTTAAAGAAGTGATTTTACCTACAACCACACACATTAAAAATGGATTAGTCATAACTGCAGGTTTTTTTCAGGGCTCTGTTCCAAATCTGACTCTATTGAATGGCTTCACTCTGCACTTCTGCATCTGAGTGCTTTCAGCTTGTTTTAAAGTTCAGCCTTAGCTTTCATTTCCCACAGGCTGCGAAGCTTGTTTCAGGAAGAAGGAACAACCTCCTCGCAGTTGTTTCATTTTCCAGCCCAGAGCTGTGGAGATGTGTTGCAAGACCCACAGAATGGTCTGAACTGAAAACAAACCCACACAGTGAAGCAGAGGGGGCAGATCTGCTCAGCCCCTGGAGTCAGCTGTTCTCTCCTTTCACTCCTGATTCCCATAACATACTGTTCCACTCTTTCCACGCTCACGTCATGCTGTTTCCATTCAAGGGAAACAGTATGAAACTTCATTTTTGTATTCAGGAGGCCAGCGGGTACCCAGCTTCTGCTGCAGAAAAACGGTCATGGTTCAGCTCCTGTTCCCTTTGGATGCTGGAATAACAACAGGGACAGACTTGCTGGAGGAGGCACAGCAACACCACAAGATCTGTACACCTTCTTTCCCTTTCAGCCCCATGATACTTTGTAGCTGTTGCAAAAATTAATACATGTCGAGGAGCTAATGGTATCCCTCCATCACCCAAAAGGCTTGTTAGATATCCATCTTAAAAGCACTGTGTTTGAGCTAAATATTGTAATTATGATAACCAGTGTGCATGAGTCCCAGCTTGAAACCATGGGAAGCTGCCTCTTCACAAATCATTGCTGACAGCAGGCAAAGCCTTGGCGGCTGCCCCAGCTCAAATCTCCTTTCTCGATGGACAAAAGCTGTGAAGGCAGAAAAAATTCCTACCATAGACAAAGTCTAGAAGTGTACTGCAGGAATCTGTCAGCTGGTGCTTGTGAACAGACTCACATACTTCCTGTGCTTGCTAAAATCTTTTCTGAGTGAGGCTGCACAGCTACCTGAGGTGTCAAAAGCATCTACTTTCTTATTTCTCCATTGCAATTGTACCTTGGAGAGGAGTTATGAAGTTTTTCTTTACACATTCAAACATTCTGAACCTCTCCACTAAAGGCAACCAAACACAATTCATCAATATGTTCATATAAGAAATGTGATTTTCAGTAACTCAGGGGGATTTTCTCTATGTAGTTCCCAAAGCACTTCCTTAAAATCCACCTATTACGTTAAGCTACAAATAAACAAGAAACAGGAAACTGGAAGAGATTGGGTGGGACAAGAAATACAAGGAAGGAAGGAAGGAAAGATAAAAATCATTCAGAAAACCTAAATTAATTCTTTGCAATACTATACAAATACTTGGTTCTAGATATATCCCAGATACTCTTTTTTTCAGATAGTAAAGATATCCTTTGCCCCAACTGGCAGCTACACTAAACAGCAAGTGCTTTGCCCATCCAAAATATAAGATTAGCGAGACCTCTGTAAACATTGCTTACAAATGTTCCTCTTGTCAGTGTTTGGTATCTTTAGGGATACAGGCACATGATATTTCTCCCCAGCAAGTTACCTTCATTCCTCCAGTGGGTGATGAGATTTCCTGCAAGACATCAATTGCTCTGCCATCTCTTTGGTTAATCTAATTCAAGTCTACAAAAAAGCATCTACCCTGCAGCCTGTGGAGAGTGTTTCTGTTCATCTGGCAAACAGGACAGAAGCCCCTTCTTAAAATCCTGAGATCCAACTATATTAGTCAGCATCCCAAACCATTAACATCAGTCAGAAAAATAATGTTCTTCTCTTACAAACAAGGGAGGTTGGATTCATCCAGGTTCACAGATATTCCTCACTCATGCAACAACTGCAAAGGAATATTTTCTAGCTACTGTAGCCCCAGTTTTCATACAACTCCTTCTGTGCTTATGTACAGTAGAGTGGTAGAATCCTGTCATTAAATTTTGTCCTGATTTCCCATATTTAGCCATTATTTATAAACAGCAAGTTTTACCTCATGCTAAGCTTCCCTTGGTAATATATTCCTATGGTACCTCTAACAAAATATGAGAAAAGTACTCTTTTATGCTGAGTAAAACACACATGAAATTGAAGATTTGGTGGCAACATAATGAACTTTAGGTCCTTTCTACAATAATCTCTGAGTATTTATATAACAATGATAGCTAGGACAGTACAACAAAGAGAGAAACAAAATCAGGGTGGCATTGGTATTTTCTGAGTACATGGGATTTTGGCTGGAATTTCCCAACGGCTATAAACTACAAGAAAACCTCCAAGTTCAATAAGACAGAGTCACTTCTTAGTTTGGCTGTGGGTGTATGTTTCACCAGAACAATAGAGTTGTTTCTCTTTGAGGGGAAGCACTGCATTCACCATGTAAATAGCTAAAGAGATGTAAACACAGGACTGGCTTTAAAAGAAGTTTATGGAGAAAAGTATAAAAGCATTCTCATTAAAAAGACAAATTATTCAAACACACATACTGAAACATTGCTGCAGAAGTCATTGCAATTCTCCATCACACTCTGTTTTTATTCTACCTGGCCACACCATGATCAACCCAAAAGGCCAGGTTTGATGTCACAGCATGACCACTTACAAAAGCAGTGGTTTCTCTTCAAAAAAGTCTTTTTCTGTAACACAGAGGTTTCTCATGTCAGACATGCCTCAGGATACACAATATGACGCAGTCAGTAGAAAGCAATTACCTTCCACATGGTAAGGCAATCAAATAACTTGCAATCATGTGTAATAGCTAAGTGGCAACTACACAGGCACAAACTCCAAGTCATCTAAAAGCAGATCTTGGGGATATTTGTTCCCCCTGCTTCAGTTTATTTCCTTCCCTTTTCTCCTTGCAGCTCCTGGTGCCCCACAGAGAATCACTCATTGTTCCCTCTTGTTGTTCTCAGACGAGTTTTCTCTGCTTCTCCCTGCAACTTTTCTAGACATGGCAATGCATGAAGAACATTTGCAGACTGTGACTTCCAGGCTGAATAACGTGTAGAAAAGGATGTGCCCATTCCTTCACTAAGCTGCAATGTGTTATCTTGTCCTTCAAGCAGTCTCAGGAGAGGTGCTATCAGTGAGGTCTGTAAAAAATGCTTTGAGGACCAGCACCCCTCGCTGTCAGTTATGTTGAGCTGCTGTGTCCAAGTGTTATTCTCACCTCCTGGTAAATCCAAATTCCCCTCAAACTTCTTTCAGGACAGCTGGACAACAGAGCATGAGTAATTTCATGGCAATGCATCCTCTTCTTCCTTTGTCACTTGGGATTGCAATTAGTTCCTCCATCACTTGTGTAGTTTTCATTAATTACTCAGCACAAATTTACAGGAGCACTTCTTTGAAATAATTCTAAAAGGAATAATGACATCTAATAAATTTCTTACTTTTTCCTACCAACTTTTTTTTGCATTAGTAGGGGGAAATTATGCCAACTGACTTCATCAGGCTATGAGGATTAAACCATCATTTATAATACCCTTTAAAAATGAGAAAGTGTCATTTAAATGTTAGTCACATGAATAAGCAGTGAGTCAATATTCTGCATATTAACTGATGCATTTGAAGTGCTGGAGTTTTTCTGAAGCCTGCCAAGACTGAGCCATAACAATTTCTTTTATAGCTGGAGATCAGCCTGAATAAAAGACCTTCCTAAGATCCAGAAGGTGAAAATCAGAGTCATATGCACATTATCTCCATTGAATGTCAGCTTAGAGAAAATCAGAGAGGACTGAGCAAGAAGAAGGAGCTGTGATTACTTTTGAGGAAAGTAAATAAGGAAAATAAGATCACTGGTGCCATACTGCAATCTAAAAATTAATCCAGAATCTGCCAGTCCAACAGACTGATCCATCAGTTTGTCTCTTTCAAAGACTAACACCGCACTCTGAAAGCTCATGTTAGAGACCTAAATACTGCTTGTGCCCCCTACAAGTGAAAGTTTCTTTTATGCTGAATGTGATTTGTATCTGAGACATCAGACAGGGGTTTCTGGATTCCTTAACCCCAGGGTCAGTCACTGTTAACACAAAATAGTTTGCCTCAAACCATGAGCCTCCAAACCCAAATGTTTATATGCAGATACCAGTACTGATCTTGACAAATCTTTTATCTGTTTCCTCCTTCCTCCACTTCTCTGGACACAGAAAATACATTGTTACAATGAGGTAATAAATTTTGCCTGGGAGAGTGCCAGGAGATCCAGGTCTGCTGACTTCTGTGTGCTACAAGAGCTCACCAAGTGTGTTTAAAGAACACATACAACTTTCTCTCCGCTTTGGGCACTAGAATTTGGTTTTTTCTGATTGTACTCTGCTTCATTGTGCATACATGGAATGATTTGGGTTAGAAGGTACTTTAAAGATCATCTAGACCCAACCCCTGCAATGGGCAGGGACACCTTCCACTGTCCCAGGTTGCTCCAAGCCCCATCCAACCTGGTCGTGGACACTTCCAGGGATCCAGGGGCAGCCACAGCTCCTCTGGGCACCCTGTGCCAGGGCCTCACCACATTCACAGGGCTGAATTTCCTAATATTATATCCTGAAAGGATGCAATCCCTAACTCCACGATGTGCTCCCCGGAGCCAAAGCATCCTCCCAGCACTTCCACTGCACTCCAGCCGCCACTCCGGGGGCAGGAGCAGCCGCTGCAGGCTCCGGGAGTTGGCTTGGCCACAGAACCGACCCCGTTCCCTCAGCCAAGGGCGCAGCTGTCCCCGCCAGCCCCGCCGCTCGCTCCGGCCCTCAGATCCCCACGGGCTGCGCTCTGCCGCCCTCCGGGCCCGCCGTGCTCCGCCGGCCGTGCCCCACCGGCCCCGGCCCACGGAGAGCAGCCGTCATGAGCGGCGGCACTACCAGCAGCGGCAGGAGGCTTGTCCCGGGCTGCCCATCCCCGGCAGGGCGTGAGACACCGCCAGGTCCCGCCGCCGGTCCCCGTCCTGATCCCGATCGCGGTTCCAATCCCTATCCGCATCCCAGATCCTAATCCAGTTCCAAATCCTCGTCCCAGTACTCATCCCCGGTCCTGATCCTGCTGCACATCGTCATCCCGGTCCCCATCTCCGTTCCGGTCCCCATCTCCGTTCCTGTCCCCATCTCCGTTCCCGTCCCCATCCCCGTTCCCATCCCTGGCCTCGTTCCCATCCCGGTGCGGGAGCCCGCTCCCCTCACAAGCCCGCCCGCCCTCACGTGCCCCTGGGCCACGCCCCCTTCCCACGCCGGTCCATTCATTCCCCCCCCCCCCGTCACGTGACGCGGGCCCGGCGGGCGCTCCCCGGCCGGGGCTTCGCCGCCGCTTCCGGGCCGGGCCGGGGGCGGGGCTGGGGCAGGGCCGGGGCGCGCGCGGGGGGCGGAGCGGGGAGGGGCGGGGCCAGGGCCGGGGCGCGCTCGGAGGGGCGGGGCGGGGCGGCCGCCGCGGCGGCGGCGGCGGCGGGAGGGGAGCGGCGCTCCCGGCAACATGGCGGCGCGCGGGGCGGGCAGCGCCTGAGCCCGGCGCCTCTCGGTCCGCGGGGGTTCCCCCCCGGCCCCGGCTTCTTCTTCCTCCTCCTCCTCCTTCTTCTTCTCCTCCTCCTCCTCCTCCTCCTGCCCCGCTCCCCGGCGCGGCCATGGAGAGCGAGGAGGAGCAGCACATGACCACGCTGCTGTGCATGGGCTTCTCGGACGCGGCCGCCATCCGCAAGGCCCTGCGCCTGGCCAAGAACGACATCAACGAGGCCGTGGCGCTGCTCACCAACGAGCGGCCCGGCCTCCACTACGGCGGCTACGAGCCCATGGAGAGCGGGCAGGGCCCGCCGGGCGGGCACGGCTCCCCCGCCGGCGGGCAGGGCCCCCGCGGCGGCGACGGGGACGGCGGAGGAGGCGGGGGCGGCTTCGACCCGCCGCCCGCCTACCACGAAGTGGTGGAGACCGAGGTGAGCTGCGGGCGGGGGGTCCCGGGGCGGTGGGAGCCTCCCCGCTGCCGGGGCCCGGCGGGCGGGGGTCGGCCCGGACATGGGGCCGGCGGGAGGTGCCCGGGGACCCCCCCCCGTCAGTCCCCGGGCCGGGGGCTCCTCATCCCCCCTCATCGCCCGCCCGCCGCCCGCCCCGCGCGCTCCCGAGCCCGTTCCCTGCGATCGCTGCAAGGTGAAGCGCACCCAGGGTTTCCCTTGGCATTCCAGGAATGTGTGGCTACCGTAGGGCTCTGCTTTTCGCTCCCCCTCTTGCGCCTTCTTGCATAATCCCGGTGACTAAGGGCTGTCTATTTTTTTTTTAACTGTTTGCACAATGTTAAAGAAAGCGCAGTGTGGGTATGACTTTATGAACAGTTTTATTTGGATAAGCTGAGCGTAAGTTTTGAAGTAGGAACGCAGTGAGGTCAAATGTTTTTCGGAACAGAGCTTTAACTCATAACTTAGGGCTGTGTTCTAAAACAAAACTGAAGTAGATAGGAGTGCTGGAGAATGTCAGCTTTTCCCAGGTTCTCTCCTTCCTCCTTGTTTGCCTTTCTCTCTCTTCCATCCTCTTCCAGAACTCTGAACTCTTCAGCCAGCAGATACACTCATGGTACTCCCCTTGCTGTCAGAACAGTCTTCCAGTGCTTTCCTGTAAAGTCTTCTCCTCCTCCTCCTGGTCTTTTTCCCAGAACTTCACAGAGTGCTCGTTAGAAAAGAGCTAATTAGTAGTGTCCAGACTATGGGACTCAACTGAAAGCTGCAAGCCCCCCTGTGTGATACCAAAGGGCCACCTTGCGCAGTCTCTGTCTCAAGAAGTGGTCAAGAGCAGATGCTTAAGCTCATGAATAAAACCAGGGAACCTCGTGTAGCCTCTCAGGCTCCAATGAAGAGTATCCTGAGGGTTTTCTGTGCCAGAAAAGTGCTCCCTTTCTGTGCATGCATGTGTGTGTGTGTCTATAAATACATTCGTGAAGAATCCATGGGCGTATCTGGTGCGTAACTACACTTGCACAGATCATCCGTATCCGTAGCCTCGGCGTATTGACGTCCAGCCCTGTGGAATAAAGATAGGTGATCCTGCTCACTGAATTAACTGGGTTAGATCCTGAGCTCCTCTAAGCTGCTGATGTGTGCTTGTGGGGTAAGGTGATCCGGGGATGGCATGTGTGCCGCGCAGAGACGGAGCTGCTCTTTAACTGCCCTGACCGAAGCGCCAGGGAACTGGTTTCCAGCCTTTCCTGTGGAGGACTGAGAGTGAATGAGAGTTTTTGTTGGCATTTGGGTTGGATGTAGTTATAGCTGGGACAGTCTGGCTTGTCAGTGTGACATTTCAAGAGAAGCTGTCAGTGTAAACTTCAGAGAAGCAATTTTTTCCCTGCTCTTGTTCCCGTTACAAATGGCACTTTGACAACTCTCAGAGGATTCTCCCACCCCCCATTATTTCATCTGGTATTTCTGATCAAATTTACTTATGCTTTATAATAGTTTCCTTTGCCACTCACGTTCTTGTTTGCTCTGACTTGTGTTCTTTTTAACCCACAGGAGAGGAGTCAAAACATTTCAATGTAGGTAAATCACTGCACAGAGCAGGCATTTCAGGAGGATTGAGGTGTCTTGCTACATGAAACTTTATATAAATTCATGCCTCAATTTAGTAATTGGATTCATTTGCATATGAGCATCTGTCAACTCCTGCACGTGTATGCAAAACAGTATTTTTGTAATAAAGGAGTTACATCTGTAAAAGTCCTGAGATTGGAATTGTTGCCTGTGCATATTTGTCTAACACTGCAGTACAGTTTAACACCTTTTGATATACATTTTATGAAAGAGGGAAAGTGATATATGGTCAGTTCTTGGCTTTTTAAATTCGTCAGCTGTGATCTAACATAACATTTAATAAGCTACAGCTATTCTTCAAGTGGTTAATCAGTAATTAATCAGGTTAATCAGTAGTTTTCCATTCAGCAGAAGCTTATGGCATATGAAGCTGTACAGAAAGCCATTGCAGAAGCAGCTATATTATTCATTGTAGTCATACACATTATGGTGAAACATATTGTACCCCCTGCTGTCTTGTGGTAATTCAGATGTTATTTCTGGTTTTCTTCCTCTCAGTATCATCTCTCTTTCTAACAGCTCTTTGAGTGTGTATTCCTCCTTCTCTTCATAATACCAGTTTTCTTCAGTGGGGAGGAAGTGGTGTGTTAGATTTTTGGATTTTATATATCAGCAACAGGAGATAAAGAGGAGATAAATCACAGGAGAGCAATTCTTAGAAATTTTCCCCCAAGTAAAATGTTCCAGTCTAATGCTTCATGAGCAAAAGTTAGGATTAGATGTTATAATTTAAAAATAAAAAGGATGCTTCAGTCATTCTTCAAGATGCGTATAACAGGTCTGTACTTTGAATTGACATGTTTTTTTTGGCTGAGTACACTTTAGCATGCATATAAGAATAGGTCTATGAATGATTAAACACTTTACATTTTCCCTAATCAGTAATGAATCCATTATGTTTGCATATGCTTATTTGGTCTCTATTACATAATGTTAGAATCTGTTCAGCATTCATGTGGATCAAAGAAAGGCTTGTCTAGTGGTTTTCTTTGAGAGAAGCACAGCAACCGGATACATATCATACTAGTTAAAACATGTTTTCTGTAGATAAGATTTTAAAAATCAGTGTGAATCCTCTTTCAGTGGTCCAGACTGCTGGGCTTCAGGGCTGTCTGCAAGTGTTTAAGAAGCCTGAATTTGGAGTAACTGGATCAGAAACAAGATAGCTGCTGTGAACTGGCCCCATATATTCCCTGTGCTTGCTTTCTGTATGAGGCTTGAGGTGGAGATGTGCATAAATTTCAATTTCATGAGGTTAAAACTTCAGTTTCAGCAGGCTGATGTTTCCCAATTACCTCAGTTTTAGGTTAATAGCTGTGGTGTGCCTTTGGCATTGATGCTGGTATCATGACCACACTTAACTCGTCAAAAGAAAAAGGCCAGACAAACTTGGAAATGCAAAGGGGGCTTCAGTTCATTTGTGCAGTCTTCCTGAAACTGCAGGAAGTTCAGCTTGAGGTTTACAGCTGGTTGGAATTTTTGCCCTTTGTAGCACCAAACCACACTGACAGACTGAGGTCACCTGCTTTTCCAAGAGGTAACTTTGTGTGTTTGACACACAGACTTCTATGTTTATGTCTGCTGACAGAAGTAAATCTTGCATTTTGGCAGGATGCGGGGTTTCTGTGTTTATTCCTCAGGCAGCGTGCAGACTGTCACGGTGTGATTCTGAGCTTGGGAGGCGGGTGAAGGATGCTACGCTCATCTCTTCATCTGACTGACAGATAAGCTGCTTTATGAACTGCTGCTAAACCCTTATAATTTAAGGCAAGACTATAAATGAGTGTGATGACAACGTCTGTCAGTGTGTCCATGAATTGCCACAAGTGCCACAATTGCTGGCTTTAATGAGTCTCAGAGGAACGGGGTGGAGGAGGCTACACGAATGTGGGGATTGTGACCAAATAACTTGAAATTGTTGGGTGGGGCAGGTAAAGATATTAAACATATATCAATGGTTTGTATAACCTTTACTAAAACAATCTTAATTTGCTTTTAAAAAAGCTTCTGAGAGCCATTACTATGACCTTTTGGCTAAATTGTGATGAACAGATTATATTACCCCCTGGCTATTCCTGTCCCCTTCAGCATGTGCTCTTTTGATTTATGTTTTTTCAGTTGAACTGGATCAAAAGCTCATACATGCCAGATTTTACTAGGTAAGGTTTATAATAAAACTTCTCCAAGATTGCTTTTGAGGTGCTGTTTGACTGCAAGAGAAGGGATTTTGTGAAAAAAACAGGCCAGCGACTGTAGCGAGTGCCAGTGCCAGGAACATTCTCACTAGTCATGCTGCAGAACTGTGGTGTTCAAACCCTACCTCTCCTCATTATTAAAGCTCAGGACTGAAAGCAGTTCTGCCACAGATGTGCTGCGTCACGGTGGGTGTGTAACTTTACCTCTGGTTTAGCTTTTAATGTGTAAAATGAGGATAATGGGGTGTGCTTTATTAGGAGAACCATGGACGTTAGGCTTGTGAAGTTCTTTGATCTTTGAATGGAAGGAGCTGTATTTATTTAAAGACAAAGAAGGTATTTAGCCTTCAAGCAAAGGAGATGGATTTCACGCTACAATTCTGCACATTTAAAGTCAGTCTCCTCTCTTGTAAGTAGTCTTGAGCTTTGCAAAAGTGAGTATTTCTTGCATTCTCGTGTGGAAGTTTTACAGTGTGGCTTGTCTACGAATTGGCCTTGTAAAACAATTAAGCAATCAAATAAAGCTCTGTGGTGGATTCTGGCATGGAGTCCCTGGCTGGATGCCATTACAATGTCAAGTGGAATTAGTATTTTAGCACTCCTGGTTTTCAGCATCACTGTTTTCAAAAATGAGTGGCCCTGGTGTGGAACCTCTTTCTGTATTCTGATTCCATTAACACTTCCTTGAAAGCATTTGTAAGAAAACACTCTGGGTTTCATTCTTGATATAGCACAGACTAATAGAGATGCTACATGAAGTTAGGGAAGTAGGGGTGATACTGAGATGTGCAACTGGTTCATTTTAAATGTAAGCTTTGTTTTGAGTAACTCACAAAGTCATTATCATGTAATGTGATCGTTAGAGTAATTGCTGGATTGAGAGGAGCACTCTGTTATTACTGGTTCATTGGTGAAGGTGATGCCTGCAGGGTCAGTGAAGGTGGGAGACAGCTCTGTACAGCCAAGTTCTCAGCTGGGCAGGAAGTGTCTCTGGTATAATGTCCTCTGGAAGCATTTTTTGGTCATCTTCCCAGTTTACAGTGCTATTCTGTGGCAGCTGTTTAATAAGGAAGTGAAATACTGAGGAAGAATGAGAATAAAAACAAATTAGCCAGTGTTAGAAGTTAATTCCAGCAAATCATTTGGATTGCTTTTGGATTAAGGAACAGTAGCTCTTTGTATGAGGAGGGCAAAGAGGAAGTGCCTGTTTCTTTTGTAAGCTTTTATTTTGAAAAAAACACGCATTTGTGCTGCTGTAGGAATAGCCTTTAGTATATATGTTTCAGGGGCCAAATTAAAAATTAATTTTAAAAGCCAATGTTCCCAGTGTTTCTTGCCACTTGATCTTCCTGCCACTACTTTACAACAGTTCTGGCTTTTCTGATGCCCAGCAGAACGACCTTGAGAGGCACTTAAACATTTTTTCATGTTAGTTAGTCACAATTTTGTAATTATACACTGTTAAAATCAGCTGCTTTGTGAGTTCTGGTTTCTGTCTCACTGTACTTCAGTAGAAGTATAGATGAGTGTTTAGCAGCATTATTGAATTAATTTTCCTTTCCAGAGCCTGACCTTTGGTCACTAAAATGTTACAGTAAATACTTTATGTAGTGGTTCTGCAGCACTTCTCTATTAATTCCTGGTGTTTTGGCAAAGGGAGATACAAGTATTGACTTAATTTTAAGTACTGAAATGTTAAGCGTTTGTGATTCATGGCTTTATTGTTTTAAAGCACAATGTTTATCTGCTATCACACCAAGTTGTTCTGGGTTATTTAGGAACAAGTATGGGGTTTTGTGCTTATGAAAACTCGAGGCTTGGGAGGAATAGTGGTGTTGATTCTGTGTCTGGCTGTTTGTAGTTACACTAATAGAGTAAGTTTTTAAATATATCCACAGGCAATAGTGAAAACACATGGAAGATAAGTGTTTTCTTGGTTCCTTATGAATGGCATTTCTAACAGTGTTTTCCACAACCTCTCCCTTACCTACAACTCGACTCCAAAACACATTCCCAAAAGTGGTTGTAGTGAATCTCTGCCTCAGATTTCACTGAATACTGTGGTAATAGCAGTATAAAAGGGCAAAGAGGCTCCTTGAATTTTTTAAGGAGTTTTTTTAATGTTTTTTTGTATTTTCAAATGGAGGTTTTAATTCAAGTGCTATTTTTACAGAGCCTCAGTTGTTTTGTTTTGCTGTGATGCTCAGGACTATGTTTATCTTCGAACAAGTAGACAAGTACATCAAGGGAGTATTGCCTGGTAACAACACACCATCACCCTGGAAATCAGGGAGAGAGTACAACCCATCTTTTCAGAAACTCTTGAGTCAATTCTCAGCTCTGCTGAATTTATTTTTATTTTTCAAATTCATGTTGTGTTCTTAATTCCCATCTTAAACAATTTTTGGTTGTGAGAGATGGGGGTCAGAGGGAAGGTGGAGCCATAGGGTTTTTGTGGTTATAATTTGTTGTAATCCTTTACAGCTACTAAGGGTTTAGTGTAAGCATGCATCCTTGACAATGTCCTTGTGCAACTCTCAGTTATGGTCAGTGTCTAAAACCTTTTTGAGAAAGTTCACTAAATAAATTTGTTTTTTTCTTAGGGCATCTCTATGATGGGATAAGAGTCCAGATCAGCGTCAGGTGGAGTCTGTAAAGGAGGATTTATTTTCCTTTAGTACTAGATTGGAATAATTCTTTTATTTTAGCATGACAAAATACTGGCATTTTTTCTTGTGACAAGACTGCATTTGTTTGTGTAAGGTAGTCCATAGTAGAAATTTTAAGAGCTTCTTTTCTCTGAAGAAAGAACAAAGCAAAACATCTGTGTATCTCACAACAAACTTATGTTCTCTTATCAGAACATTAGCAAAAACAATTCTGTTACTGGACTTAAAATTTCATCTGTGGATGAAATTCTGTATCTCTTTAGGACTTAAAACAGTTAAAAACTATGACAATACTTTACAAGTAAATATCTGTTTGTCAGTACATTCAGGAAATCACAGTGGGTTTTCTTATTGCCAGATGAGAAACATAATGTTTTATCTATATGTATATATTTTATATATCTATATAAAAAATGTATATGTTGTATATGTGTATATATTATGTTTAATGTGTCACGAATCCCATACATGACACCATTTTTTGAGTCTTAGCAGTACTGACATAGTCACAAGAGGAGACCAAGATTGCTTTAATTGTCTGGAATATCAGTTTATAAAGAGCAAATAGGTTCCAGGTATGAAAATGTGAGCATTGTTTTTAAACATTCAATACCTTGTTCTTAGTTAAGTGCAAGGTGGTAGCTTTGAGTTATTAGAATGGCTTTGAATTCTTACCTTTGCATTTCAGTTCTAGGTAACAGAATATCTCCCTTTTAGGACTTAATTAAAAGAAAAAAAAAGGGTTTGACATCCTGGTGTGAAAGTAAAAGCTGGTTTAATCAATTGTCTGGCAGGTGGAGGGACTGTCAGGTCATGACTTCAAGATTCATAGCTTCTCTCACAAATTGATGGGCACAGTATATCAGAGCAGAGAAATGCTGTGTTTTTATGGGTATTTGATGTATTTCTCTCACCTTGCCTCCATCTGAGCGTTGCAGTGCTCTGCAAACACTTGTGAGTGGTACAGCAGTGCTGTGGCACAGGGGAGAATCCCTGCTGACACTTGGCAGCTGGAAAAGCTGTAGCATTCAGAAATTGATTTCTTTATGTTGACTATGTCTGTGAAAAAAATTGAAAAGTGAACCTAAAATTTTTGTCTGCTGGTTCTGGCTTTATGCTTAATTTTCATTACTGCTTTTCAGAGCAATTAAACTTTGTCCTGTTTGTAGGTACATAATAACAAGGTTTTGTGGTTGTTTTTTTGTAGTAATGCAATGAAACTTTAAAAATCTGTTTTCTTGGCTATAAAACGATGGTTATTTCGTGAAAATCACTTATTAGAGAGGCAGGAGGTGGAGGTAACTGCTTGGTCTGCTGGTGTCTTAGAAAGTCTGATCCTGTTGCTTGTTGAAAGAAACGTGAGTTTGTGGTTTTGTTTCCCAAGTTATACTGGATTCAAGAGCACATAATGTGACTTAGCTATGGTGATAATAGATTCTGTTGGTAGCCTCCTATCAAAATCAAATTAACGAATCTAAATTATAATTTGACTGTAATTTCATTACTAAGGCTGTCAATTAGAATCAAAACAAGTCTTAAACTCCTTCTTATTGTACATAAAGTGACTGGAATGAGAACTGTCAGTGGCTTTAGTTAAACAGTGTTTGATGAGTTAATTAGCTGAATACTGCATGAATACATTTTGAAGCTTTAAACAGTGACCTTTTGGCAATTAAAGTTAATTCATATTTCACTTTTTGCGCTAATCTTTGTTCTGTGTTCCTCTTCAATAGAAAGTTTTATGTTACACATTTAAGCAATGCTTTATTGATCTGATGTTGATCAATTTTTGTTTATTCAGCCTTGCAAGCAAATCTGGGAGGTTCCAGGTCCCCTGAGAGGGAATCTTGAATCAGTGCTTGAGCCTGTTCCTGTGAGGGTATTTCTCCTGGGAGCCTGTGTGTGTGTTTAGCCACAACTGCATTTTCACACCTTGAAAATAAGCCAGAAGAGCCAAGACTGTTAGAATGAGGGGATCTTCAGGGCTTTTGTGCAATATGAGATATATCAGAGGGTGTGGAAAACTATATTAAAAGTTTGTCAGCAAGTTTGTTGGTCTCAGAATTTCAGCTGCAGAAATAGTCATAGATTTATCACCATGACTTCCTACTGCAGAAAAGAGTGATTGTAGGAGCCTTTTAGACAGTTTATCTTTGGATGACCCATTGGTTACCAAGTCTAGGGTTGGGTTTTATTTTTTTGCTTTTTGCTATTCTATAGAAGAACATCCCTACAAATCCTTATCATGTCTGGGGCCAGTGCAGTGCAAGTCTGTTCATCCAGAATTGCAGAGTCCTGGTACAGATCATCATCAACTGGCAGACACTACTCTGAAGTCACCAATTTGAGAGGAGGGAGATAACTTTATATATATATATGTACATATATACACATATATATAAACAACCAACAAACCCTAAAACCCCATGTAATTCCCCAAAGCCAAGATTCAGAAAGCCATTTTTTGTGAAGCTGACATGGCCTTGTATCCTGTTTACTTTCACATAGACCATAATTTTTCTTCAAAATCTTTTATTTCCTCTATGGAGTTTTGTCAGTAGAGTGCAGCTCTCCAGCCAACATAAGATGATGCAAGAACTGAGCTGATGTTTCACCTTGCTGCAGCAGCTGCTGGTAATAAATCCCTCACTTTAAAGAGCAGTGCCCAAATTTATTTAAATTTGGGTGGTGAACAGTTTGGGCTTTTTCATGTGCAGAGAGACACTAATTATGAAAGAGCAGCAGTATAAAGAGACTGTTTCTTGTAGTAGATTTGTTTTAAGAAACACAACTCAGTCTGCACT
The DNA here is from genome assembly GCF_971803275.1 of Cyanistes caeruleus. Taxonomy (NCBI): domain Eukaryota; kingdom Metazoa; phylum Chordata; class Aves; order Passeriformes; family Paridae; genus Cyanistes; species Cyanistes caeruleus. The sequence continues at coordinate 30,214,075 of NC_141709.1, read as the reverse complement.
AATATAATGTGAACATAGCTGTAATCTCCCAGAAATACAGAGTGTTAAATTTATTAATGGTTTGGAGGGGAATTTGGGTTTTAAACTGCCTGGGTGTGTGTTTAAGACTGTCACAAGTTTCACAGTAGCTGTGAAGCTATGTGGATGTGCTGTGTTCTAAAATTAATAAATGAACTTGATACTTTCTGCACATGGTTTTACTAGCAGAGCACTGTCAAGCAAGAAGCCTTACTGCCTCTAATTCCTGGAAAGTGCCAAAAGCATGCTCCTTCAATGCAAATAGTTCCCATTATTATTAGAGCAATATTCCCAATACCACACTCATTTTTTGTGTAAAACCATCTTTTCACTGCACTGTTGGTAGAGTCAATCTGACAATAGATGTTCTAAGCATAATTTGTGATAATGTTGGAGCTGAATGTACAGTGAAGGACATGTATTATTTCACTTTCCATATGAATTTCTGTGTCATGGACCCTGGCAATCACTTGTGTGGAAACAGTAACTAATGAGCAGCATTGCTTGGATGCAGATGGGAAAGCACAACAAGAAGTGGAATTTTTCAGCTACAGTTGATGGTCTGCGTTGCTGTTCTGCACCTCTTGAGATACCAGGTGCTGTCACTCAGTTTATTTAATGTGGATACTTTCCTCCAGGGATGAAACAACTGTTGCTCTGTTTCTGTAACATTTGTTGAAATGTTGCTTTCCTTGGCTACAATTTGGGGCTGAACTGCAGTCCTTGAACACCCAGCAATTGGGTCTTTATGTTATGCTCAGCCTGCCTTTATTATTCTAAAAGTTCATTCCTGCTCTGTTACTGTGAGCACTTTCTTTTATAACTGCACACTTATTTTCTGTAGGAAATGGTTTTGTTTTCTGCATGGGTGTTCTTTACAGAAGCTGTATAATTAACAATTTAATTGCTAAAAAATACTTCTAAATAATTTCAGTGTCTTTTCATGTAGACCTTCAAACATCCCTTCTCTAAAACCTGAAGTATTTAAACAGGGTATGATTTGCTAGATGGGAATTACATTGAGGTTTCCATGCACAGTGCTGGATCAGGTGACCACAGTTTCAGAAGCTGATATTCAGGTCTGCTAAAGTGCAGCTTCCCATAAAGACAAACTGAGGACTAAGTGTTTAGTAGGAGCTGGAGAAGGGTGGCAGTTTATTTCCCAAACACCAGTATGTGTTTTTTTCTAAGCAGTGTTCTGTTCCTATAAATTTTCCTGCTGCTCTCCAGAGCGTTATTAACTCCAGCCTGCGTGCTGTCCATGAACTTTAAAGGTTAAGCTCTGTATAATTGCTTTTCCCTTGGCTTAATAGTTTTGAACTATTATGAAGGTGAATGACACATTTGCTTTTTTAAAACAGGTCTAATCCTACAAATAGCAAATACAGTGAGAAAGCTGGAAGCACTCTGTGTGTGTATACATTGATTTTATTCTTTGTATACCATCTCCTCCAGAGTTCAGTTCTTTCTTTTGGTCTATTCCTTTCTAGTTGTTCTATTCACTTTCCTGACAGTGTCTGGTTTTTACTTTCCAATGTGTTTCCTGCTTGTCCTTCCTCCCTCCATGTCCCTGGCTTCTTTCTCAGTGGGATCTTGTTACCATCACTGTTCTTGTTTTCCACTGTCTCCGACAGTGGCTCCTGCTCGCTGCCAGGCCTGATCCAGACATTCTGTCCTTTCTCCTGCTGGCTTTGCCTGCTGTTGTGGAGGCAGGGAAAGGTAGTCCATGTGAACTCTTTGACGCATTGGCATCTATGGGAGGTTAAAAAATAAACAAAAGAAAATAAATGAATAACTTGTCTACTCTTTCTTTGGCGCTGCTGAGGCAGTTACCTCATATGGCACTTGGTGAGGAGCTGGGGGTGATTCTGTGTCCTGTGCGCAGAAATAGCTGCTCTTTAGTGCCACTAGCAAGGAAACCTGTAAAGCTTAGCTGCAGTCACCTGCTGGCCTTTTCCCTCTTACCTTCCAAAATACTTGCCAGTAATTCATTATTACTTCAGGAGAAGGATAATTACATTACCTTGTTGGACAACTGTCTTTGATATAGATTTTTTTCTTTAGATTATTAGTAAAAGAAAATCTTGATGTACTGAAACAGTATCCTGTATTTCTAATGTGATGGGGTGAAATGGGCTTCCCTTAATTATTCCCATGTTCTACAGGAGTTGTTGAGCAGAGGATTAATGTGCAGATCTATGGAGATCAAAATTCATACTCTGCAGTCTCCCAGGGACTGGAAGTACTTATCACCTGGCTCTAGGATCTGATATGCTATGGAACAAGATTTGCTGCTTAAATAGGCAATTAGTTAGCAATTAGTTATGTAAACATAGTAGTTATCACTTACACGAAATACATCCAGGTATGTAATCCCTTCAAATTGAAATATTAAATTCTGCTTTGAAAAACACAAGGAGCCTCAGGGTTGAGAATTTGACATGCTTGTTATAAGCACAGCTGCCTTTTCTAAACCCTTTAATGTGCCTAGGAAACTGTTTCACTTGGACTTTTTGTTTTTTTCACCCACAGAAAAATGATGAAAATGGGAATTGCTCTGGTGAAGGGATTGAGTTTCCAACAACCAACTTGTATGAACTGGAGAGCAGAGTTTTGACAGATCACTGGTCCATACCCTACAAGCGGGAGGAGTCTCTAGGCAAGTGCCTAATTGCATCCACCTACCTGGCAAGACTGGGTAAGTTCCCTTTCACAATTACACAGATTATCTGTTCAGAGGGTGTTAGAGACAGAATATTGTGCAGTTGTGTCTTTCACTTTAATCTTGTTGCTGTTTACTTGCACCCTGCACAACAGCCACATCTCTGGGAAAGTGGTTAACAGTGAGCTGTTCTACCCAGTGCTGTGAAAACAACATTGATCTCTTTTCTTTCTCTCTAAAGTAATTTGTTTACTTAAGTTTTTTTTCAAAAAGTGGTGCACATGTTTCTTTATGTTCTAATAATTGTGGGAATTACATCTTTTCAGAGCTAAATTACTGACTCGTTTTTTTCTTGTGCTGGCTATTTTCCATTCATAAAAGCAAGCTGTCATCTCGATCCCTGCTGTACCATATAAGTGTTGTTTTTCCCTGGTGAAATGCTTATATTGCATTAGAACTGAATTTTACTTTTCTTATTCAGTACTTTGGCTGGTGTTAAGAGTGTTATGGAGGCACCACACCCAACAACTGGTGTATAATGAGAGTACAAGATAGTTTTTCAGTCATGCTTGATGGCAGACTAAAGGAATGTTGTAATCTCTTGGAAGAATAGAAGTTGTTAAGTGGTTCTGGTTTGCTTCTCTGTTTCCAATCTGTGTTAAAGGGCTGTGCTTTAATTTGGTTTTGGAGGGAGGCTGTGAAGCATCAGTAACATATGAATCGTAAACTGTGTTACAAGTTACTTATGGTGCTAATAATGCTTGGAGAAGCTGTAAAAGGTATTGGGAAATTAATTCTTAGTTCTGAAAGGCAGGTTCTTTCAAGTCATGCTTTTTGTGGTTTAAAAAGCATGCTAGTTATGAAGGAACAGTAGCACATTTACTACTGCTGGTTTGGTGTTCCCTCTAAATTTGCAACAAGATCCCTGAGGTCATCTTAAAAAGTAATTTTTTTAAATACTGTTAAAAAGCACTCTCTTTTCTGTAAAGGTCTTTCTGATTCTGATGAGAATTGCAAGAGGTTTATGGACAGATGCATGCCTGAAGCATTTAAAAAGGTAAGTAGGTACAATAGGTCAGTTCAATGTTTCTTTGTGTTGTTCATGGTGGGAATAGTGTTTTGTAATACAGACTTCAGGCAAGTACTGCATGGGTTCTTAGAATAGAATCACACTCAGATTATTTTCCTAGATTAAAATCATTGGAATTTGAATTTAAATTGTACAAGGTCCCAATTTTGTAACTCTGGCCAGCTTTAGCACTTAGCTTTTTGGGTTTTTTTCTCTTAAATGAAGAGCCCTGTAGTAATTACTAGAGCCCAAAAAGAGGTTTAAAGACCCTTGGATATGGCCACTGGTGACAAGTTCTTGGTCAGATTTCCATTAACTATTCTTTCTGTTATTTCTTCAGAGGGTTGCTAAATTCTGTTCACAATCCATTTAGAGTTATATCTTTCACCTCAGTTCTCAGTGCCCTGTGTTTCTCTGGGCTGTGGTGAATTTTCTGTCGAGCTCCTCAAAGTAATTGACTTCCCACTATTCCATCCACTTTAGGTACTGCCTAAATTTCCTGCCCAGTTTTTAGACCATATGTATAAAAACACATAAATACCCTATAAAGAGTTACTCTTTCCTAGTGTTAAAATACTGAGAATATAATTCCATTTAAGGAAGGCAGAAATTTAAGGGAAAAATAATTTTTTTCCATTTAGTTTTCAGAGTACAAATCTTACATACAATAGTTTTATATCACTTGGTATTTTTTGCATATGAAATAAACAATATAGATTGTTGCTCCAGAAGGATAATCAGATTTCTAAGTTCAGGATGTGCTGAATTACAATTTGCTGAAATATTTACAATAAACTCTATTAATGGTACAAAAAGTGATTGTATTTAAACTGTTAAGCTTTTTTATCTGCTTCTGTTCAGCCACAGCAGAAATTAAGTTAAATTTGCAGATAGCAGCCAAGTGTCCTTTATAAACAGCCATGAAACCAGATTTAAAGAACATGTTTCAGTAGGTGGAAGCAGCATTAAATACCTCTCTCTCCTGGTACATGTGCTTTGTTTTCCAATAGAAGCTGCTCAAAAAGTGGGAATTGGTAAATGGTTACCTCAGCTGAATCAGTGCAGCTTTATGGCTGCCTGTTTCAAGATTTAATAGTTGTGTGTTCAATCTGCAAACAGATTAGTTTCATATTAGTTGTTCTTTGCAAAGGTTACGGTCTCTACTAGTGCATGCAAATGGAAACACTTTGATAGATTTTATTTTCTGTCATAAACTGTGATTTAAGGTGTTCTTCCACAAAATTACAAATTGAATTAACTCTTAAGCCATTAGTGCAGAGAGAGCATCTGAAAAACACACCAGACAGTGATGAGTGCATTCCAAGGAAACATTTATTCTGAAAACAGTATCAGGAGTTGATAAATTTGTTCTTGTTTGTGATTGTGCTCAAACTTTTTAAAAAATTACCTTTTTTTTCCCCTTGTTAGCTGTTGACATCCAGTGCTGTTCACAAGTGGGGAACTGAAATCCATGAAGGAATCTACAACATGCTCATGCTGCTGGTGGACCTGGTTGCAGAAAGAGTAAAACAAGATCCCATCCCCGTGGGCCTGCTTGGTGTGCTCACAATGGTATTTGACTCTCTGATGCAGTTTCTAACATCTGGGTATTTGGTATTTTGTATTTATGCAGCTGATGCTTTTTCCAGCTGTTTAAGTTGTAGTTCATTGTCTTAAAACCTGCAGCTATTGATTGCTGCAGATATTTTACATCCTGTCTACAATTCAAAGGAGTGGATGCTGTTCAAAACTTCTGAAAATTATCACTTTAAAAAAAAAAATCACATTTTTGTCAATTTACTGTTTATTTTTTAAAATCGATACTTTGAGTTCAATTCTCTGTTTTATGGACCTCTGGCTCACATGGTTATTGGACATGGTCTCTACAGAATAAAGGCTTCAAAATGCTTTATGTGGTGAGAACTGAGAGGCAGAAGCAGAGGGCTTGTATTCAGCTTTATTTTTTGCTAGATCTTTAACTGTCAGCCAGGAGAATGCTGAGCTGAAAAGGTCAAATATTGTCAAGATAAGTTTTGAAGCTGACATAAGGCACCTGTTCATTGCCATGGGCTTTTCTTTCAAGGCATTTAATCCCGACAATGAATATCATTTCAAGAATCGAATGAAGGTGTGCCAGAGAAACTGGGCAGAAGTCTTTGGGGAGGGGAACATGCATGCTGTCTCACCCATATCCACTTTTCAGAAGGTAAGCATGGTCATGCCCTAAAAACTAATTTTAGGGTGGATGTCTTTGTTTCAGATAAGATTGCTTGTTTAGTAGGTATTTGTAACACAAAGTTTAAATATGTCACCAAGAATTATTGCAAATAGATGTGGAGTGCATGTTGGTCTGTAGACATTAATTTGTGCTCTCAAATTATTCCAGTTCTCTGTTAGAGGCTACATTTAGAAATGGGTGTATTTTCATGGGTAAAGTAGCACAACAATCTGTGTGTTACTTTGGACATGAAGCGCACAATGGGTGGATCTGTGTATCTAAGGACTGACATCTGTTTGGTTGTTGAGTGTGAAATGACCAGGATAACTCCAGGTGTTCAGTTCTAGTACAGAATTCAGGCTTTTCTGACAGCCAAGGATAAAATACCTTCAACTCAAACACACTGGCAAGGAGGCAGTTTTTGAAGTTTGCACTCTCTTGTCACAGTTGTTCCAGATGGGTGGGTCCAAAACAGCATCAGTGGATTTGATTTCTCCTTCAGGAAACAAGTTTGTGGCCATAGAAAGAAAATTCTGCATCTGCTGCTTTGGGAAAGTAATGTTCCACAGTGCTATAAATACAGTTGCTTGTGAGTCAGCAGCCACATTGTGATCTGTTGCCACAGCACATGGACAGTGATGTCAGGCAGAGTCCAAAACAGGATGATGCTCATGAAAACCAACCAGAGCTCCAGATACACTTAACACAGGAGCTGTCACAAACATTGTTTTATTTGTGTAATAGTGCATCCATTTGAGATGTGGCTTAATGGGCTGAACATGTCTGTCCAAATGTCTGTTTCAGTAGACAAATGTTTAGCATTGATGTTGCAACTGCTAATTTGTTCCTGTTCTTATTGTTCAAGGAGCCTCACGGGTGGCTGGTGGATCTGGTAAACAGGGTAGGTAAATGTAAACCAGAGTTGTTGTTTCTCACTTGAATTCATTGGTCTTCAGAGATAACTTCTTCTCCCCCACCCTCACCTTGCCCTGACTTGTTTTTTCACTCCTCACTTTTCACAACCACAAAAAAAATAGTTTGAGATTTTAACCCTGCCTTATAAAATATAACTTGTTGAGTTGCTGCCTTCTCCCCTGAGCACCTTTACCCTAACATGGTATCTATAACTCGAGGAATCTGAGAGCCCAGCTGAGGCTGCCATCAAAGGTTCCCCAAGCAAAAGTGCCAGTCCAGTGAGCTGTTGCTGTATGTGGTCTACCTTTCTTCCCTGTGTCCATGTTTTACTCAAGACAGAGTTTCTGGCTTGATGCTTAAACCCTGCTACCATGTATAATTGCATGACATTCCCTGAATTCCCATGAAAATACGAAGCTTTTTTTGGATGGGATGTTCCATGGTAAAGGACACTTGACATGTCAGGAACTCTCAGTGGAGTGTTTTCTGTCCTCTCTTATTTAAAAAAGAAAATACTGTAGTTCACTGTGTAATACTGATTATTTTATTTCAGTTTGCAGAGTTGGGAGGATTTTCAGCAATTCAGTCCAAACTCAATTCTGAAGATATTGAACTTGGGGTAAGTCCATCTTCTGTCATGAGACTTCTCCCTTTCCGTTTTGCCCTTCATGTAGAACCAGCAATGTCCCTTTTGGCAGTGCTTTTACCTTTTCTTTGGTACCAGAGCAGCAGTCCCACAGAGCCCTGAGGAAGTGCTGTCAGACTGGAGGTCAAATGAGGTTGTACATAAGAATCCTGATTGAAGAGCAATTAAGACTTCACAGAAAAGAGGAGAAATCAGTGTACCTTTCTGCTAGCATTCAGCCTTCTGGTTAGACATCAATCAAAGTTGTTTGATTGTATGTTCACCAGTATGTCCCTGGTTTTCTGTTTACTGCACCCATATCTGCATTTAGCTGCAAGTGAATTGACTTCTGTCATTTATTACAGAAATCACTGCTTAAGGAAAAAAATCCTTAGGAAGACAGACAGTGTCTAATCCTAAACAACTTTTCAAGAGCGATGTCTTAAAAACTGACTGGTTCAACAGAGCTAAACTATTTTTGGTGATGAAGACTAATTTGGTTAGTTTTAGCTTCCTAACCTATATTCTAGAGACTTCCAATTCTTTCAAGCTTTGGAGCATGAGGAGGCTAAAGGAAAACTGTGTCATTGAGAACCTTGTCCCCCAGTATAAAATCACTCTGCTTTCAGTGACATGCCACCTGGGGGGAATTCAGCTCCTTTTCTTGGGATATTGATATTTCCTGCTTTATATAGAGATAGGTTCATATGTGAGCTTGACAGAAGAATAAGGAAAACCTTGATTTACATGCCAGTTCTGTAATAGAAACTTTGACTTGACTTTGTTTAATGATTAATAATTGCTTGCTTAGGAAGAAAATCTGGGTCAGCGTCACTTAATTTGGGCCTTGGATTGCACTGCTGTACACTCAGTTCCACAATTCTTGATCTAGTGTGAAAAGAAACTGATTTTGATATTATTTATTGGCAAACAAATGTTTTTCTACATTTTATTTCTTGACAATAGATGCCATTTTAAAATCATGCATTGAAGAGATCTTGACATGTATATGACACATTTACAAAAGCTTTCTCCCACGTATTGCTTTGGGAAAGAAATTTGCCATATGGCTTTAACCTTAAATTTTACATTCACACTTCTGATTGCTGTAGAGAGCAAGCAAAATGTGATATGTTCCTTTCCGTCTGTTTATTTCTGTGACTGAAACAGGATCTGTCAGAGAACACTGAACAGAGTGATGGAAGGACCAAGATTAGTAAAAACTGGGAAGGCATTTTTTTATTTCAGACAAAAAAATGTAACACATACTGTGTGCCATATATAATATATAACACATACTCTACTGTGTGCCATAGAGTAAAACATTCTTAAACTGTGTGTTGTTGTAAAGGACTTGCACACCAAAAACAATCATAGCAAATGACTGGAGATATATGATATAAATAATACTCGTTCACCTTCATTTGTCTTTTAAGCTATAGATTGCTAACCATGAAAACATTTCTTAAATATGCACCTAAATACTTGCTGTCTTTCTTTCAGGCAATCTCTGCATTAGTTCAGCCATTTGGAGTTTGTGCAGAATATCTTAACTCTTCTGTAGTACAGGTAAAATGTCTTTGTTATGACTTGTAAGAGGACTGAAAATTAATTTCGAACTGTGTTGGTGTGAAACTGGTGACTAATTTGAAAAGCCTTCAAACCTCACATTGCAGAAAGTACAAGAACCATTTTGAGTATCCTGAGGTGGTGAATAAAGGGCTCAGACAATGTTCAGATTCATTTTCCAAGCAATCATCTGTAGTCATGCATATACATCTGCAGCAGGGAGAAGCTTTACTGCTGCCATTAGTAAGCCTGAGCAGTAGAAACCATGTGGGAAAAGAATCCAGCCTGAAGGATAGATCTTGCTTTTAGTTTAACTTTCTGGCTGAGATCAAGCACATGGATATGAGAGTTTACACTGCAAAAATCATGGAAAAAAAATTCACCAGGACCTCTTTGTATGTGCAAACATACTCCAGGCTTCACTCCTGCCCTCACCACCAAAAACTGTTAAGTGACTGAAAGACTTTATTGGAAGAGAATGTAGTTTAGAAGCCCCTGGGAGTAAGAGAGGCACATGCACGTAAGAACTGATGTGTTTTTAGAGGGCAATCAGTCTGTCTTTTTGCAAACCTGCATTACAGTGGTCTGAAATGGGTTCTTACTCTAATTGCTTTTATTTTTTCCTGGACATAGCTACCAGGATAGTTTTATCTTTGTTGTAGGTGTTGCTTTATCTGTAAGGTAATGGTGAGCTTTCAGCTAAGTATTTCCTTTTGCTGCAGTCACGTCTTTCAAGTAATTCAATTGATTTCAGGAAACATTAAAATGATTGTCATGCCTTTTTTCACATTCTGTAGCCCATGCTGGATCCAGTCATTCACAAAATGATTAAATATGTACAGAATGTAGAAGAGAAGGACTTGAAAGACAAGGTAACATTTTACATATTAAATATTTAGGAAGAACTTCCTGCTTGTCTTGGAAATGCTGTCATTGTAAACTAGAACAATAGGTTTCTTCTCCCTGGCAAGAATGCAGTCTGTTCTGAATTCTGACTGAATCATATAATGAAAATGCATTTACCCAATTCCATTTAATGCCCTTTTCAGTAAATATATAGTTTATGACCCTTTTTAAAATATTTTGCCACTGTTGCTATCAAATATTTGGTTTGGTTGGTCCCTTTGTGCAGCATGCTGAATGCTCACTCTCTGACTCAAAGATATTTGCTGTCTTGCAGTCTGTTAAATTCATATTACTGTTGCATTAGCTGTTTGCTCCTGAGGATTTAGTAGCAAAGTGTCTGTATAACTTGTGGCTACTTCCTGCATTACCCTGAATTTGGCATTCAGTTCTGTTAAATTGCATTGACTTTTTACTTAGTTAAAAATTGTTAGTTTTAAACAAGAAAGTATTCATAGGTTGTTGAACCAAAAGAGAAGAATCTGAAGATTTAACCAAAGGTTTGATTATCTTAAAATACCTACTGTACAAGTAATACTTTCAGATGTACCAGGTACTGTGTTTTGTTTAAAGAGTCTGTTTGGTCACTAAACCTACTCTTTGTGACATCTGTAGCAGAATAGCAAAAATACCAATGCCTCTGTTTGTCCCTTTTTTGTTGTTTTGTTTCAAACAGAGACTGGTGAGTATCCCTGAGCTCTTGTCTGGGATCAAACTGCTGTGTATGCGTTTCCAACCTGACCTGGTCACGGCGGTCGATGACTTGCGGCTGGACATTCTGCTGCGCATGTTGAAATCCCCCCACTTCAGTGCAAAAATGAATTCCCTCAAAGAAGTAGGTTGGCTTTTTGTCTGTCTGTCTGTGCACAAGAGCATGTGTTTAGGTAGGATGGGTTGTTAATAAGCCACTGAAACCACAGCCTTAAAAAAAGAGATGGTGCAAAATTTCCTTGCAAGTTACGTTGCCTTAACAAAACTCAGTTCAAAATAAACACCAAAACAAGTTAATATAACAGGAGTTAGTATTAGTAGCTACTGCAAGGCCTCCCAGTTACACACAGTTTGAAAAGTACACTGTCCTAAGAAATGCAATTTTAGATTGATTTATAAGCAGTGGTCGATGCTATTCATTGAATATTCACTCTAGGATAATCCTGAGCATCCTGTGGTATATCCCATTTTTCTCCTTCCACCGAGAGGAAGCAGAAAAAAACCCAAATAGGACTTAAACCTATATTGATGTCTTAGCCCACTCACATCAGGTCATTGCACTACATAATTGCAGTATTTTATATTGTATTTTTTAGTACAGTTGTATGTGGACACTGTAGTGTTTCAGAGTCCATCTTTTCTGCTTCTTTCCTTCTCTGTTTAAGAGAATATTGAGTTGTTAAACCTCACTGCTGTTTGGTTCTTAATCATAAATGCTGTATATCCGTGGTGAATTTATAAAAGTGCAGCTTTTGAAGATTTTAGCAGAAATGTGCTCTTTCTCCCTGGAGTGAGGAGCCTGTATCAGTTCAGTATTGGATAAAAAGTAGGACACTGATTTGAGTGTAACAAGCAGAAGCCTGAGATAACCTATTTCTGGCATATCTGTAGAAAAATACCTGGCAGCACAGGCCAGCTTTTCTGTGTCAGACTGAGAACAAGATTGTGCTGCATCAGAGACTGATGATGGGGTGTTTCTGGTTAGGAATTTGCCTTTAAGTGGCTTATTAAAAAATAAAAAAAATTAAAAAACAAACACCCCACGAAAAACAGCCAACCCAAAAAATTCCAAACACCTTCTGTACTCAAAATACTCCAGGATTCACACTTAAGCTTCATCATGAACCTTTTTTAATAGATTTCACTGTGTGTGTGTGTGTGCATGATGCAGGTGGGAATTTTTTGTTAAAATCTTATATTTTGCAATTTTTAGGTAACAAAATTAATAGAAGACAGCACTGTGTCCAAGTCAGTGAAGAATGCAATAGACACAGACCGACTGCTAAATTGGCTGGTGGAGAATTCAGTCCTGTCGATTGCTCTGGAAGGTAAGAACTCTCACAAAGCCTTTTGGCACATGCTTTGAATGACTTAAATTTAAAAATCTCATCTTTCCCTTTCAATGCATTTTAATGAGCACTATTAACCAAAGAGTTCACATTTTTTGTTGTCTCCAAAATAAAGTAAAATCCTGCAAATTCTGAAGCTATCACCTAGTCCTCTGTTTGACATCTGTGCAGATGTCTTCTGCTGTACCTGGGGTTTTTTACTCTCAGTTTGTATATTGTTAGCCTCTAAAACAGAGAGAAAAGAGGTGTTTTTCTCCCCAAGTAATAACATTCAGTAGGTTTGCTATCACATGTATGAAGCAAAACAAAAAATGGAAACAGCCTTGTTCTTTTTCTTTGTACTGATACTTGTCTGTAACACTAAAGAAAGAGTTTCCAAATTAAGATAGCTTTGTTCTCTCTTAAAGTAATTAGTTCTTTTATATTAATTTAATGTCTCTAATACTGTTTGAAATATGTTCATTGAGTTGTCTTTCTTTGTTTCACAGGTAATATAGACCAAGCACAATACTGTGATCGTATAAAGGGAATTATTGAACTGCTGGGCAGTAAATTATCTTTAGATGAGCTCACTAAAATTTGGAGAATTCAGGTAAGCAGTCAAGATTAGGCAGGTGCTTTTAGACTGTCTTCCAAAAGTAAACATTCCAATGAAGGGATTTTTAAAAATAATCTGTACATCTCTATTGCAATGTGGAGGTGTTGAGATTTTAACAGTGTAATTAATGCAAAGAGTTCCTTTTACTTTTTCCTTTACCATGTAAAATCAATTGTTCTGGCAATTTCTTGTATCACAGCTGTTAAATCCTGTGATGAAGTTCAGTTCTTTGCAACAAGCATTAAGGAACTGTAAAAGTATTTGGCTTGGCATAAAAATTTGTCGGCCTGAAACAGGTGACGAGAATACTTGTCTAGACCAAACTAAGATGTTAATGTTTGTGGTTGGAGGTATGGATTTAAAGTCAGAATGTGACTTTAAAGAGAGCAGGCTTCAACTGTATGAATTCCCATTTACCTTCCTGTACAGTCTTATAATTGACTGACAAGTCATTTTTTGGCCTTCACTTTAAGGATATTCAACTTTTCACTCTGTGGGGAAGGTGGTTTGAGTGTTTATGCAAATGACACATGGAAACTTTGACAAGAAACTAATCTTCCACTTCAGGAAATGGTTTTCTTCTCTGTGCAAATATTGATATTTTAGACTGAACTCACTGAACATGGTCAGCTCTGCAGTTTGTGTGGCATGGCAGCAAGTCACACTTAATGCTTAGCAGAGTTGAAATGTGATTCTAGCTCTCTCACTTTTATTCTTTAATAAAAAGCAATACTTCCTCCCCCTCTCTGGCTGTTGTTACCATGGTGCTCACATCCATGTGGGAGGAGATTTTGTATTGCTCATTTTTGAGTAAAGCCTGGGAGAGTTTCAAATATTCAGCACCTCACACGTGAACCTCACCAAGCAATAGAAAAGGTAATGTTTGTACTGCTGCCACTGCAGCAGCTTGAGGCTGCTGTAATGATGGCAGACTTGTAGTTTCCTGCTTTAGAGTTACTTCCAAAGACTTCTCAGGGAAATGAGGAGTGCAGACAGTTGACTCTGAACTTGTGTTTCTACCATGTCAAAAGCTCCTATTCTCACTTATTAGTATGAATAGTAGGGTAATGCTTACATTAAGGTTTTTCTCTGGTTTGTTTGGGTTAAAGACCTACCTTCTTGTGTTTTCCTCCTTTTCAGTCAGGACAATCCTCCACTGTGATTGAGAACATACATACCATTATTGCTGCAGCTGCTGTGAAGTTTAGTTCTGATCAGCTCAATCATTTATTTGTTCTAATCCAAAAGGTAATTTTTCACATGAATTTACATTCCTTATGAAGATATGTACTTGTGCATCCAGCCTTCTAAAAGGCAAATGCCTTGAACACATTTATATTTTCTTTATAAATGTGAAATTTGCTATTATAAAAACACTTCTATTGCTAACTTCTACATTAACCCAAAAGCCTAATCTGCTACTGTATTCCTAATTGACTTGGATTTTAAGTACATATAGGTAGCCAGTCCTAAGGGACTTACAGTGAGATTTTCTTAAGATATTTAATCCCTAATATTATTTGAAAAAGAATTCAGCAAATTAATGCTTTAACTCCCAACAACAGAAATAAGGAAATACTTATGGTGGAAACATACTTGTTTGTATTTTGATTTTCCTGCAGTAGAGCAATTGTGGATTACATTTTTGTGTCCACTTGAGGTGTAACAGCCTGACAGAGGTGCTCTAACACTGATTTCTTTGCTGTCCAGAGCTGGGAGACAGAGAGTGACCGAGTGAGGCAGAAGCTGCTGAGCCTCATTGGGCGCATTGGCCGAGAAGCACGAGTGGAAACAACCACTGGCAAGGCAAGTGGATGCTTTTCCTTTGGATTTCTGATTTATTAAATGGAGAGTTGCTAGCCTCTGTTTTTCCTAGGTGCTGACTATCCTTGCCCTTCTTCCTCCAGGTTCTGGAGGTACTTTGGGAGCTGGCTCATCTTCCAACGTTACCGTGTAGTCTTATCCAGCAGGCCTTGGAGGAACACCTGACAATCCTCAGTGATGCTTATGCAGTGAAAGAGGCAATCAAAAGGAGCTACATCATCAAATGCATAGAGGATATTAAGAGGGTTGGTTTATTATTTTATCTTTTCCAAAATGAAATCTTATCTAGCCTCGATGTTGCCCTTTTCTTTCAAGATGCACAAATTGTGTGTCCCATCTGTAAGTTCTTACCTTGGGGAGTCCTCGAGAGGGGTAGGCTTTGTGTGAGCCACTTTGTTGATCATGAGACTCATAGTAAGTCTCTTGCCTTTGTTTTAAGCAAATTTTCAGCACAAGGAGTGATCAGTTTATGGGAAACTACCAGGATGGGCCCAAGGTTAGAATTTGCAAATGGAACCACTGTAAAGGTATGTCAGTATTTTAACTGTCCCTTTCATGTGAAAGCCTAGATTAGTTTTTTTTTTGAGTAAAGCATGTGTTCTGGCATGACCATTAAGTCTCAAAATGCAAAACAGTATTTCAATCGTAGTAGTGTTGTATTTTAGTAAAACACTTAACTCTTTTCCTGTAACATAAAGAAGCCATTCCCAAAGCTGCCTGTACTGTTTCCTGGCAGCAGCAGAGATGTGCATGGCTTAAAAGATTGCATATATTCTCTCCTGCACTGTTCACATAGCAGGCAGTTTTTCTTGAGGCCTGCAGGAATGCTCCTGTCTTCTTTTTTTTTCAGCCTGAAGTATGCTGTAAATAAAGAAAAAGGCTTGTATTTTTTTGTTCATTTCTTTTATGATAAATTAGGTTTTGTCTGTGTTGCAACGTATCTAGAGGATTTTAGATGTTTAGGAGGTACAGTATGTTGATTCTTGATATTGAACACACTTCTTCACACATGAACACACACTTCTTTGTGTGTGTTCATGAATACGGATTTCAAATGTGGGGCTCTCAATGTCTGTGAAAGTTGTAGTTTTTTGGGTTTTGTTTTTTTATCTTCTCTTATGCTTTCCTAATCTCACTCCTTTTAATTATATTCTGGCAAGGGCTTTTACAGAGGTGCTGCAGTGGGAAACACTAACAAAAGCTGTAATTATAAACTAAAAGGGTTTGGGGTAAGCATAATACAGCAAACTTCTAAAATACATGGTGTTCTTATTTCCCTTCATTAGGGAAATGAAGACATAAACTGGGAGGGAATGTAATGTTAAGGCAGCTTTCTCAAATTTGTAAGGGAGTTTTCAGTGGAGAGCTCTGTTATGGGCAGGTTCCTTCAGCCTCTCTGAGTTTATAGGTGGTATTTGGGTGTTGTCAGTATTTAAACCAGACATCACTTCTCTGAACAAGCAACCTCAGTACTGGTCTGTGTGGTCAAACTTTACAGAAAATGAAGCCTCCCAGAAAAGTGATGAGCAGTTCTAAAAATGAGGTAGGAGGGTTATTCTTTGTAGGATCTCTTTCAAAATGCAGCTTAAGTATCCTTTGCTTCCTATCAGGGAGCTGCTTGCAGCACCAATCAGAAATTTCTTGTCTCTTAAGCCTCAGCAGTATTTTAAATTATTTCTTCTGTTGCTCTTGCTTTAGCAGTAAGTAACATAATTTGACTGGATTTGCCCTTTTATGCCGTTTTAGACCTGCTTCATCTCCCATAATTGAGGAAGGTGGTGGTTGTCATCTCTCCCTGGTGTAACTGAGTTCTTTTTGGCTACTTAATTTGCATGTTCTCTAGCAAGGAGCTGGTATTTGGGCTTAAAAATAGGGATAGCAAAATGGCATATGTGTGTATCAAAGGATTTCTTGTAGAAAGTGAAGAAGGGCACACTGAGTGTGTTTGAAAAGGGAGCAGGAACAAGTAACTGACGCCAGCAGAGGTGGTAGCTGTTGTTTTGAAACAGCCTTAGCAGATATCATTAGGCTTCCAGGAGTCTGAGAGGGAAGTTACTCTGTTGTTGAGCATGTACCACATGGGTAATTGTTTTTACCTTTCCTGCTACCAGTCGTCCCAGCACAATAATCCTCAGTTTGTGTGGGTGGTGCCAGCCCTGCGTCAGCTCCACGAAATCACGCGTTCATTTATTAAGCAAACTTACCAAAAACAAGACAAGGTAAGACTATTTGCTGACAAGATTTTTGAAGCTTTTCTTGTGTCTGTGCCATAGCTCTGCCATGCATGGAAGGTTGAATTTAGAAAAAAAAAAAATAAATTAGCTAATAAACAATTTTAAAGGTTGTTTAGTGATGTAGTGTAAACAAGCTGTTGGAATAGAGGTGCTGTGCTGTCCCTTTGTGAGCATGTATAAATCTGTTTGCAGTGTCAGGACTAATTTATTTTATTCTCAGCTTTTTGTAGAATAATTAACAGGCATGTTTGTGTTAAAAAAGGAACAATGGCTAATGTTTAGACTAACTGCTTTGTAATTGAATTGACATTGACTCTTGGAAAACAGACTAAACTACCAGCAGTCATGTGTGCTGTAGAGTGGCAGTGTGGAGATGTGGGACTTTGCAATCTGCAGCACATGCTGAAAACACTAGCATTGGGGGGGTTGGGTGTTTGGAAGGGGAACAGCTGACTCTGGGTGGGAGAACATGACTCCTTCTGATATGAGATGTGTCTTTAAAAGAGCAAATTGCTGTATGCACATCCTTGTTTAATTATTATTTTAAAAACATCTTTTCTCTCTTTTCTTTTATTGCCAAGAGCATTATTCAAGATTTAAAGAAAAACTTTGAAATAGTGAAGTTGGTGACAGGAAGCTTGATATCCTGTCACCGTTTGGCTGCATCTGTGGCAGGCCCAGGAGGGCTGGTGGGAGCGACCCTGGTGGATGGCCGATACACTTACCGGGAGGTACCAGATTTCTTTACCTTGTTGTTTTATTTTTGAAATTCACTGCTGAATAATTATTCTAGTTTTTATCTATAGTTCTACTACTTATCTATGAAGGCTTCTCGTACCTTTGTTATTATATAGAAGAAAGCTGTGTAAACATTACATAAAACTGTACAAGTTCCTTAGCAAAATCTTTACCTGGTGAAGAGTAAATCTCCCCAGCCTAGGATCTGTTGTTGCAGCTTATTCACCAGCTTCAGTTCCTGGTAGAGATGATACCCTTGAATGTTTTGTGAAGCTCTAAATACCTGCAACAGATTTGCTAATTAGCACATAGAAGCCACACACACAGACAGCAGTTTGTTGCTAATGCTTTGATAATTATTTTTTCCACACTAGTTTTGAATTAGTGTCAAATAATATCACCACCAGCAAAGTAAGAGCAAATCCATGGGGACTTCAGTGTTTGTTTCTAGAAAGGTAGTCACAAAGTATGTTTAAAATAGAAATAAATCTCACAAACAGTTTCTGTTTCCAGGCTTTCCAAAATGTACTGTTGTTTGACAACTTTGCAAAAAAACAATAAAATAAATAAATAGAATGCTCAGAGTTCTTGTTTCAGAAAGAAAAGTCTTAAGCTTGAGTTTTTGTTTCCTCTTTCTCAGTATTTGGAGGCACATCTAAAATTTTTGGCATTTTTTCTGCAAGAAGCCACCCTTTATTTGGGCTGGAATCGTGCCAGGGAGATCTGGGAATGCCTTGTAACTGGCCAAGATGTTTGTGAGTTGGATCGAGAGGTAAGAAAAACTTGAAAAGTTGGTTTCTGTGGTTGCAGAAGGAATTTTAATGGATCATGAGCAGCATGTGTGTTTGTTGAGACATGTGGAGTGTGAGTAACAAACACAAACTAGTCATGAATTTTATGCTTTGTGTAGGCAAGAGCAGCCACTGTTAGGAGTTCACTTATGGCCAGGATATTCTTTTAACATTAAATTTGACTGGAAGAGGGACATTGGCTTGAAGATTAGTTGGAGATGCTGGTTTGAAAAGGGGTACATGGAGGTTGGTGCAGGCACAAGAGACATTCAGCATTATTTGGGTGAAAGATGACTATGAAGTACCCTAAATCTGCAATGCAGCCTCTATAACATGTTAGGTTACAGGAGATGAGATTTAGAACCTCTTGCTGTAGATAAAACCTTCTGCAAGATGAGTGGTATCTGATATATTTTGCTGTATAAAACTAAAATATTTGAAGTGACAAATAGGGTAAAAATTATTACCCCATTATCTGCCTTTCATTCACAGATGTGCTTTGAGTGGTTTACAAAAGGACAGCATGATCTGGAGAGTGATGTGCAGCAACAGCTCTTCAAAGAGAAAATTCTTAAACTGGAATCTTATGAAATTACTATGAATGGTAAGAAAATGGATTTGATGAACAGATTTGGGGTTGAAATATATACCAGAAATTTGCTTCCTAGGCCTTCAAATCAAACAGCTAACCAGTTCTTTAATATAAAGGAGTCTATCATTTTAAGCTTTGTTAGTTTAAGAGGAAAAAGTTCATCTCTTGTATTTGATAACTTCACTTTTTAAACAAAGAAACTAAGCCTGACCAGCATAAAAAACCTGCCCCTCTTGTTTCACTTTCAGGTTTTAGTTTATTTAAAACATTCTTTGAAAATGTGAACCTGTGTGATCATCGGCTGAAGAGGCAAGGAACTCAACTGGTGAGTGTGTTCTGGCAAGTTTGGGTCCTGTGCCCTACCTGTGTCCTCTTAGGGATAGCAGGAGGTGAGACAGGGATTGTGTAGCAGCTGTCTGACATGGTCATGTTTGTATTAATGACCAGATTGTCCTTGTAGCATTACCATTGTTACATTCTGAAGCTAAAACTTTGACAATTTCACCAGTTAAAATTCAGCAATTGATATCTGGAAGCTGGTTTGTAGCTTGCTTTGCAAGAGGAACAGCTGAACTCTTTTTTTTAAATAACTGTGAATTCTAATGTGCATTTTTTTCTTCTCCCAAGCAGGGAAAGTATTTTTTAAATGATTTTTTTATTTTTCTTCTTTGCATGAGAGTTAGACTTATTGTATTTAAATTCTAGCCTACTATAATTTTTAACTCTGATCCTTCAGTGGTTTTATTAAATTAATGATTATATGTTAAGTAGTTTATTATAGACATTGTAGATCTTTATCACAGAGAACTTATTCTAAATGCAGAATTTTTTGCCAAGTATCATAGCAGGTTTTGTGATGGTTTATTGTGTGGTTAGTTACCATGTTGACTTCTTTGAAACAAATTCCATTCTAGATTAAATTTCTCCATGCTTTTAAATTTTTTAATTTTTCAGTTGGCTTGACTGAGATTGTTCTTTGGAATTTGTTTATCTGCCAGTAAACAATTTTTTTTTCTTATATAAACACACAAATGTGCAGCAGTTGGTTTAACTTTGCACTGTGCCAAAGTTTGGCAGCATGTTGGAAAAGAAAATGTTCAAGTTTTAATGAAAAGGTGCTTTTCCAGTTTTGTCCCTGTGGTTCAACTCACTATTGTGTAAGAAATCCAGTCATGTTTTACTGTTGTTCTTTCTTGTGTAGAGTGTAGAAAAACTGGAATTAATAGGAATGGATTTCATCTGGAAGATAGCAATGGAGTCCCCAGATGAAGAAATTGCCAATGAAGCTATTCAACTGATAATAAATTACAGCTATATTAATCTAACTCCCAGATTGAAAAAGGTAGGCATAAATGTGCTTTGACATTCATAAAGTCTTGATACTCTGCATGTCCAGTGATGTGATTTGTTGGGTTCTGTCAGTTTTGGAGTAATTCCCATGATTTTAGTGTAAGTTCTAATTAATTTATCCATTTTATCTTTAGGATTCAGTATCACTGCACAAGAAATTCATTGCTGATTGCTACACACGATTAGAGGTAAAGGACAAATTTTAATTATTCTCATGCCTACATCCTTTTGGGTCTGCATCTTAGAATAAGAATACTGGTCTATGATAATTCCATTTAAAGAAAAAAATTCTTTCCACAAATATTTTTTGTCCTCTGAGCTTCCCAGGACATCCTGACTGTCCCTTTCCCTGCTCTGTGTTGCAGGCAGCCAGCTCTGCACTCGGCGGTCCAACATTAACACACGCTGTCACCAGAGCTACAAAAATGCTTACAGCAACTGCCATGCCTACAGTGGCAACATCAGTTCAGTCTCCTTACAGGTAGGCCAGCTTCTAAAGGAATAAATATGACAGTAGACATTTGCTCCCAGCTGCTTCCCACAAGATTTTGAGTGCTAATTAAAATTCTCGGTAATTGGTGGTTGTACATTCTGATGGTTCCTCAGTTGAATGTTCCAATTGCTATGCAAAAGGAGTTCCAGAGGTTTTGAAAAACCTGTGTTTAAAAAAAAAAAAAAGAGACAAATAAAACCAAAACCAAATAGACATTAAGAAACCCCAAAACAATGAATAAAAACAAAAAAAAACCCACCCTGCCTCCAGCCCCCCAAAAACCAAAACCAACCAACCAAAACAAAACAAAAACCCCCACAGGTTATTACCAGCCCATTAATCATGTAATATTTCTGAGGCAGTGGGATTTAGCCGTGGTTCTTCTTAAATTAGGAGAGAAAAGGTTGTTTTTTCAACCTCAAGCTTAATTTAGTCATACCTGCATATGTGAAACTTAAATATAGGAGCATAGGGTGGGACCTTTAGAAACATGAATCTTCCTCTGAAGCTGGCAACATTTCAAGCAGTACATCATGAGCCTCTTGGCCTGTTTTCCTAGTTCATTTCTGCTGAATTAACTCCAAGTTTAAGGAGGTACCTTCAAAACCAGACAATTCATGGTAGTTCCCCGTGGGCGTTGGAAATTAATCTGCGAGACAAGTTACTCTTGTTTTCAATGTTTATCTTTAGGTCAACTAAACTTGTAATAATTGAGAGACTGCTGCTGTTGGCAGAGCGTTATGTGATAACAATAGAGGTAAGATGTGTAATTTCCTACTAGGCAAGGCTAAGAACACAACTTGCAATTTTATTAAAAACAGTAAAAGTTATTTAAACATTCAGCCCTAGCTAGCCACCATCACAGAATGGTTTTCAAGAGTAATATTTACTGTCACCCTTCTCTTCCTGTAGGACCTTTACTCTGTTCCCCGAACTATTCTACCTCATGGTGCCTCTTTCCATGGACATCTTTTAACCCTTAATGTTACATATGAGTCTACCAAAGATACCTTCACCATAGAGGTAAGGTGTGCCCAGCTTGTGTGTGCCATGGACTGTTGGTTAGAGAGCCACTCTTGGTGGGTTTTATACCTGGACTGAATAGAGTAAAATGGTTATAAAGACTCCAGTTAACTTCAAAACTCTTCTTGAAAATGGTAAAAATATGTATATGGAAGTGTCTGTGGATCAAATGTATTTTAATTCCAAGATGGGAAAAATAAAGTGTTTTGCTCACTGTGGGTGTTGGAGCATTTCTGTGCTGTCCTATCCTGTCATTCTTAGGAACAATACTTTTGCCACCCTATGCAGGAAGACTCTTTTGGAAGATTTTAATTTTTCTTGGCATTTGCTGCTCGAGCAGACTTACTGAACCAGTGTTGTTTAATTTCACAGGCTCATAGCAATGAAACTGTAGGAAGTGTCAGGTGGAAGATAGCAAAGATGTTGAATTCACCTGTGGAAAATATACAGATATTTGCCAATGACAGCCTGGTATGTTAACTGTAAAGAATTCCCATTCTTTATGAAATTGAGTCTTTTCCAGAACTAAACAGTAGATATTTTCTTTCAGCTAACCGTAAACAAAGATCAGAAACTTCTCCACCAGCTGGGCTTCTCCGATGAACAAATCCTTACAGTAAAAACATCAGGAAGTGGGACTCCATCAGGGAGCTCTGCAGATTCCTCAACCAGTTCCAGCAACAGCAGCAGTGTGTTTAGTTCATCCTATGCAATGGAACAGGTAAAATATATGGTAAAATATGACCTGAAGCCTTCCCTCAGATGTTTCCTGAAGCAGGGATAGATGGGGAGAGAGTAGGAGCTCCAGTATGATCTTCCAATCTTTAGTAATCTGGTTTTGCTTTCAAACTGCAATTGAAACAAATCATCTAAATACACAACTGCCTTGTGCATGCAGGTTGGACTTCATAATCTGTACTCTGTCACCTGTGGTAGCCTGCTTGGTGTTTATTCATCTCTCCAGGGTCTTTTAAACAAATAGGACTCATCTGGTTTAATTATGAGACTGTATTTGTTGAGGGTAGAGATTTTCATAATTTCATTGCTAATAAAGATACAGTATAAAAATAAAAGAAGCATCGATTGGCATGTTGAGATCACTCCTGGTCTGCTTTGTATTTTGTTTGTCATAACAGCTGACTTCACAAATTGGCTGTTAAAAGGGAAATGGAATAGTGTAAAAATTTAAATGTTGTCTTAGCCTTGAAAGTAGCTGGGATTTCTGTGGGTCAGGTTGGCATCTGGGCCATTTGCTTCAGTGAAGAACTCTGTTAAATTTACATGTAACAGAGAAAGGAGAAAAAGACCTTTGTATTTCTGCTTAATTCTCAGGAGAAATCCCTCCCTGGAGTGGTCATGGCTCTCGTGTGTAATGTGTTTGATATGCTTTACCAGCTTGCCAACCTGGAGGAGCCAAGGTAAGCAGATTAAATGGTTACTAAATATTAAAGAATTGCTCACAGGACTCAGTTTGAATACTCACTCTACTGTGTGCAGGCATCCACCAGGCCAGTGTGGCTGAGCCCTTGATTTGTGCATGTAACTTCTGATTTCTTTTCAGGATAACACTGCGAGTGAGGAAACTTCTGCTCCTGATTCCCACTGACCCAGCTATTCAGGAGGCTCTTGATCAGCTTGATTCCCTGGGAAGGAAGGTATGGATTAAATAATTGATCAGGGTGAGCTACACAAAGAGGATTTTACTACCAGGTTCCTTAAATTCCTGTCAGATCATTATACACAGAGGGTTTGAAACTGCAGCCAAATAATATTCCTGTAAAGTCAATGTTCATTATTGACTTATTTCAAGCAGCCAAAGGTGAGAGGGTTATTACAGGGGTTGTAAGAATTATATTCCCAATTACAGCAAAACACAGGAGTCTCAAAATATTTCTTCTGTGGCTTTTTCCTCCTAGAAAACACTGCTTTCAGAATCCAGTTCTCAGTCCTCAAAATCCCCATCCTTGTCTTCAAAACACCAACATCAGCCCAGTGCCAGTTCAATATTAGAAAGTCTTTTCAGATCTTTTGCTCCAGGCATGTCCACGTTCAGAGTGCTCTACAATTTAGAGGTAAGAAAACAAATTTGCTTCTTTCTGTGTTTCTAAGCAGTAAGAGTTAAATATTTCAAGGCTTTTTGGGCAGGAGTCCACTGTGACAGGGTCATTATGAAAAAGGCAAATATTGTGACAAAGTCTGCTTTTATGCATGTAGTAAATTTTACACAGAATGAAAGGGACAGAAAGTTCCCTTTCAGAGACTTTACTGAGAAAACAGCCCCTCTTTGTGTGATTTGCAAGGTGGAAGAAGTGTTCTGAAGTAAGTGGAGAGGAGCAAAGAAACAATCAAATTCTTACTGTTTAGATAAAATTCCTGCTGGAATCTCTAGATCTCTGAATATGCAATTTTCAAAAGTGTGTGTATCTGTAAAAAAATATATATTAAAAAAAGTTTGCCCTTAAGAATTAATGGGAGCTATTTTAAGTTGGATTGGTTTTGCTTGATTAAATTTGTCAGAAACTTTGTGCTGTATAAGTCTCCCATTTTCTGTCCAAAGATGAGTGTTTTTACAAAGCATTCAGCTGGGAAGAATTTTCACTATCCAAACGTGCAGGGCTTTTACCAAGATGCCTCTGGCCTGTTTTGGCTGCACAGGTAGAGTGGAACACCTACCCCTAAGCATTCTGCTAAACTCTTTAGCCAAAATGCTGGAATGGATCCTGTGAAGATTTTTCCCTAGAGTTCGGAGAATGGATTTTAAGGATTACAGGAGTTCAGCTGGTGTTGTTGGTAGGACACAGTAACCAGCACACTGAAAGCTGGACACTTTAGTTCTACTTGCAGGTCCCACTTTATCCATGACAAATGTGATTTGAACAAGTTGAGGCTGGAGGACCAATTGCCAACTGCTTCCAGAACATTAAACAAAATTATTCTCTTCCCTTCATGGTGTGTGCCAAGATTAGTGTAGGAATTTTCTCGTGGCTGCTTCCCTTTAGGTTTCCACAGTCTAATGTTAGCTCTTCATCTTCCTACACTGTCATCACACTCCTGCCTTAGGATTCCCCCTTTCCTGTGCAGCTGGAGTGAAAGATATTTGATTGTGTCTTCAGAATTTGTTAACAAGTTCTACAACTCAAAGCAAATGGTTTAGGGTGTCTTGTTGAACTGACAGGTTATATTGCAGTAGGATGGGACAGCTGCTTCTGTGCCAGAGAAAATAATAAAGGCAAGTAATAAATTGCTTGCTTTTCTGGCAAGGGATGAGAAGTAATAAATTGGATTAGATGTGTAGATTATATGAGTGGACTTTTTCCTCAGTGCCAGTCAAGCCAATTGGAAGATGGTTTCTGTCAGGAAAAGGAATATGTGCTCTTTTATCCCCTCAGCTGGTGATCTGGTGAAAAGATGGGAACCAGTCCTAGCAGCTTTCTGAAAAAAATGTGCAGAGGAAATTTGCAGAACATGTGAAAGAGATCAAAACTGAATGTTGCAGATGTCCAGGGGGTGATAAGATTTCATGCCTAGAATTCTGTAAAACATTCTTCTGATCTGTGAACCTGGAAGGGATGTATTTTGTTTGCAGCACTGTTGGCTGTACCTGCCAAGGAGACTTTTCAAGGGAATTTTGGGATTTTGGGAGGGGCCAGGGTTTGTTTGTTTGGTGGTTTTGGGGTTTTGCAGGGGTTTTTTGGTGGGTTTGTTTGGGTTTTGGGGATTTTTTTTATGTCAAGTGAAACAGATTATAAACATAAATGAGAAGTGACCCACAGAGACCACAGACTTCCTTCTGGCCACTTTTCTGAGTGTATTTGCACTCTGAAGTTCAGTGCTGATTTAAAACAAGAGAGATGATAGAGTGGTGATATTCATAAGGCCTCTAGAATCACCTGAGCCATCTTTTACAAAGAAACACCAGAATAATAGTAGTGCAATTATATTTCAGAAGGTGTGAATCAATAAGTAAGCCATCTGTAGGGTGCTTTATGGCATACTGTGAACTGAAAATCCAGAACCAAGAAGAATTTGGGCTCCTAAGAAGCACCAAGTGAACCAGAAGATGACACTCCATATACTTCATCTGTTCCCTTAAATGTAAACTGCAGTGAGAGCAAAATGCCCTTTGGTTCAGAATAAACGTCTGTAGTTGCCACAGTTGTCCTAAATATTTGAGATTTATTGAATATATGAGATTTCTCTTACTGGCTACAGTTTTGTGTAAGTGTATTATTAATTGCTTCATTTGTAGTGGACTTTTTGCTGTTTCACCTTCACACTTCAGCAGGTGAAGAACACTGAGAGGGGTGGTAGTTTACATCTGCTTATTCATTTATTTATTTATTGTAGGTGCTGAGCTCCAAGCTGATGCCAACTGCAGATGATGAAATGGCAAGAAACTGTGCCAAGTCTTTCTGTGAAAACTTCCTCAGAGCAGGAGGTTTGAGGTTAGGTTTCAAAACCTTGACTCAATTTGTAGCACTTCATTTAGTTAGCAGTTGTGTGTGGTTTCCTATTTCCACACTGAAGCACACTAATACACCTGTCAGCTTTTTTTTCAGAGAAAAAAATCCACCCAAGGCTGTTTTACCACTGCCAGTAGCTTTCATATTTAACAGAGTACATGTTGTTAAACCTCAAAATCAAGTTAGGCACAAATAAGCTTGTGAAATGTAGCTTGTACTAAAGTAGTTCATATTTGGATAGTTTCCTGACATTTAAGTGTTTCAATTCAAATTTGCAAGTGTGTACATTGCACTCTGCTGTGTAGACACCGGTGGACATTTTAAGCAGTCAAAGTATAGTCATGCAGTGGGAGCCAAATTAAATTTGTACTTATGGTCTTGAAAATTCACACTCTTCAGATAAGAGTTGAGGCACAGTTTTGAGTGGTTTGGAAGACCTGATAATATTGATTGTATGAGATTTATCAAGTATACTTTGCTCTTAGTAATTACATCCATGACACACCTCTGCCCGAGAGATCCTGAAGCATTTTCCAGCAGGAGCAGGAAGCTTCCATCTGTAGATATAAAAGGGGAAAATGAGAACGTTGGCCTCCAAAGAAGTGAATTTGAACTGGGGCTCAGCTGAGTGAATAGGTGGAAGGAAAGATAGAGACAAATTAACTGCAGCTCTCCTAATGTGAAACATTTCCTAATGGAGTCTGTCTTATCGATTTGTTTTTAAGTTTGGTGGTGAATGTGATGCAGAGAGATTCCATCCCATCAGAGGTGGACTATGAAACAAGACAAGGAGTCTATTCCATCTGCCTGCAGCTTGCAAGGTACATAATTGCTTCTCCTTCAAGAAAGTGCTGCTTCCTTGGCTTTTAGCTTTTAATATTTAAGATTAATTGGTACTTTGAGTTCCGTTTCTTTCACTCTGCGAGCATTCAAATCCAAGCCTGATGTTTTTACTCTGTGAATTAGGTTCTTGCTGGTTGGCCAAACAATGCCCACGCTGCTGGATGAGGATTTCATTAAGGATGGGGTGGAAGCTCTGTCCTCGCGGCCCTTCCGCAACGTGAGCCGGCAGGCGAGCAGGCAGATGTCCATCTGTGGAACTCCTGAGAAGTCCTCC
This sequence comes from Cyanistes caeruleus, assembly GCF_971803275.1. Lineage (NCBI taxonomy): Eukaryota > Metazoa > Chordata > Aves > Passeriformes > Paridae > Cyanistes > Cyanistes caeruleus. The sequence goes on along the minus strand of NC_141709.1, from coordinate 30,186,813 downwards.
TACCGCCAGCTCTCCGTGTCTGACAGATCCTCCATCAGGGTAGAAGAAATCATCCCAGCTGCAAGAGTTGCCATACAGGTAAGGAAGTGTTTGATGGTTTTAACGTAGCAGTGTCATCTCCAATGACAGCTCTGAGATTTTTAATCAATCTGTCTTTCATACAGGCTTTTGCCTTGGCTCCATTTAAAAGCCTCTGAAAATCTTGACCATCAGTGTTTCTTCCACTCTTGATCTCATAAATTATTTTGGCACTACAAAGGGAAGCAGTATCCCAAAAGTGCTTGCAAGAAATAGATGTACACAGGAATCTTACTTGTGGTTTATCCTCGGTCACACTTAACTCTTAAGATCTTATTCTTGTTAATTTCCTGTGAATTGAAAGGAGAATGTTCCTGCTTGAACTTGTGGCTTTAGAATCCATGATACTTTAAATTAAAAAGACTAGGACAAGCTTTTTCCAAATAGCTCATTAAAAATTAAATTTGCTTGATGGTACTGTGGAGAAAAAGGAAATATTTTATTTTCATTACTTTAAAAAAATGTTGTTTGAAAACCCATTGAGTCCAGTTGAAAGAAGCTTCATAGTCCATGTGACAAGTGTGCTGTGTTAGGTTGTTGGGCAGTGCTTCCCAAATGGACTGAATGATTGAAATCACCATGTCTGCCTCCAGATAGGTGACAAGGGTATGTATCCTCGTGGAGAATTAAAAAATTAATTGCTTCTCCTAAGACAGCAATACCAATCTCTCATTGGGAGCAAAGACTCTTGAATCCTTGAACCTGTGTAGAGAAGAGAGGGGAAAACAAATGTATATGTCAATTAGACACGATCCAGAAAATACATTCCTCTGATCCCTGTGATTAACAGAGATTGTTGAATATCACACAAGTAACTGCTGTTTCTTGTTCCTCCAGACCATGGAGGTGAACGATTTCACCTCCACAGTGGCTTGTTTCATGCGCCTCTCGTGGGCTGCAGCTGCAGGACGCCTGGACCTCGTGGGAAGCAGTCAGCCCATCAAAGAGAGCAACACTCTCTTCCCTGCTGGGATTAGAAACAGACTTAGCAGCTCAGGTGGGTTAAATGTGTCTCTAAACCAATCTAAAAGCATTTGGTTTAATCTTAACTGAACACTTTAGGAGCTTGAAACTGAATTCATTGGATGCTCATCCTCTTGGATCTCCTCCAGCTTGGGACATTATATAATTAAATTACAAAAAATCTGATCAAATTTATGTACATTCATCAGGCATTCAGAGAAGCTTTTCAATTGCAGAGAACTAACAAAAAGCTGAAAACATCTGAGTAAAATTTAATAAATTACAGCACTTGTTGTTTTTTGGTTTTTTTTTAATGCAGGAAGTAACTGCAGCTCGGGAAGTGAAGGGGAGCCCACGGCACTGCACGCTGGGATCTGTGTGAGGCAGCAGTCTGTGTCCACCAAAGATGCTCTCATTGCTGGGGAAGCCTTGTCTCTCTTAGTAACCTGCCTTCAGCTACGTAGTCAGCAGCTAGGTATGGAAAAAAATTGGATTATTCACTACTTGGAGTATAAGCCAGGTGGGAGGAGGCTTTTGGATACAGTAAACTTAAAAACAAAATAATGAGAAATTTGTAGGTTTGTTAGCTGAGACAGCTCAAGCTAAAAACACATTTCATTTAAAATTACAGGGATTTTTTTTTTTTCCAGAGCTGAAATAAGGCATGTAGTGCTATGCCTTGGTTGGAAATGTTTTGGGAAAGCTGACTTACTGCCAGAATATAAATATTTGCACTGCCTTTGAAGTCTGTAATTTTGTGAGTGCTTGCAAATCTGTTTGCATAGCTCCTGTTTAGTACTTGAGTCTTTGTGTACAGGAAGTGTAAGTACTGGTGGTGCAGGAAGGCAAGGAAAATGCTGTTTTATCATGGTGGCAGCCCCTGGTGAGAGAAGGAGATCAAGAAATAGCCTTTACTGCTTTTCTGTATTGATGTCCTCTAGGCCCTGTGGTATTTTAATGCAAGACTGTAACTGACTTATTTTAAAATATTATTTTTAATAAGATAACCTGGTACTTTTCTGTTCCAGGATCTTTTTACAATTTGCCTTGTGTTGCTGATTTCATCATTGATATTCTGCTTGGATCACCAAGTGCTGAGGTGAGGGTCTTCCTCTGAAAACTTTCTAAATTCTCCTTCTGAAAGATAATTAAGATAGTTTTGATAATTTCATATGGTCTGAACATAAAATTGTTCATTGCAGGTATTCCCACTGATTATTATTTGAATAAATAAACTTTGTATAATTGTTAGTAATTCCAGTATCTGGTGATGGGTTGATAGAAAATGCTGTAGTATTACACTTTCTAGGCTTGTTTCATCCATGAGATGCACAGGACTGTGCTGTGACTAGTCTAAAGAATATAGTCTCATTTTGGTGACACAAATTCTGTAAAATTAGTACTTTAGGGAAAGTTTCAAACAACTTTGGGTAAAATTTAATAAATACTTCGGAACATTGATTCCAAGTGTCAGAACCCTCCTAAAAGTCATTCTTTTTGATTTAAGATTATCATGGATATTCTAAAATCTATTGACTTTTATGCTTACTTAATTTCATGATACATGATTTATCATCTATTTTGCATGAAGTCATTGCATCTTTCCCCTTTATCTGTATTTATTATTTGTGTTTATCAGAGGTTTTCACTCAGGGATGAACAGGGTTTGTTAAATTTCTAAAAACCCTGGTTGGTGGGTGCAGAGCTGGTTTGCACCATTGCATTGTCCATTTTTCCTGTTAGATTTCTAACATAACAGGAGTGTGGGGATTTCTGCAACCTTTGAGTAGCTGCTGGTGTTTGACAATGTCAATGTCACTGTTCCAGATTCGTCGCGTTGCCTGTGACCAGTTGTACACCCTTAGCCAGACAGACACATCAGCTCACCCAGATGTTCAAAAGCCAAACCAGTTCCTCCTGAGCGTTGTTCTTGGGGCCCAGCTGCCTCTTTGGTCACCAACCAGCATCATGAGAGGAATCAACCAGAGGTAAGTCACATGTGTGTTTATTGAGGGAGCAAATCTGACACGTTCTGAAATGAGCAGCACTGTGGGAGCTCTGAGGAAAAAGAGATTAGCACTTGGCAAGTGTTGGAAGTAGATATCCTGCAGTTTCTAAAGGAGTAAGTGAGAAGCTAAAGCATGTTGTTGTTTTATTGTCCACTGGTAACTAACTAGAATTGCTAGGAGGTGAGGGAAGAAATGAGGATTAAAGATGATTCCTAACGTTCAGAAGTAGCTGTTGGGAAGGAATGTTTTTTTAAAGCTGCAGTATGAAGAGGCACACCTAGATGGTTGTGCTGCTTTGGGTTAGATGGACAGAGCACACAGACTTTAAAGACAACTGGTTAGAGAAAAGCTTATGATTTTAATTTTACCTTTCCTCTGTGTATATCTCTTTCAGACTTTTGTCCCAGTGTACAGAATATTTTGACCTGAGATGTCAATTACTGGATGACCTGACATGTAAGTATGTGCAGACACCTGATTCAGTCATTCTGATGGCAGCATCCAAGCTTTTCTTCCTCCTGTAGAAAAGATGTAGAATTGCCTGCAGAAAGGGGTTTTACACCTTGAACTCAGAGTGACCTGCCAGTGTCCTGTGCTAGTGCCTGGCATGGTCTGTTCTTGGCATTGGGTAGCTGCAGGGCAGCTCATTCCTTCTGGAAAGTGGCCTGAATTCCTTGGTGGAAGGTTTACTCGATACACATGGGGGCAGAACTAGATCATTACCAAACGGTTTAAAATACTTTGTATTTATATTCTACATTTCCAAAGCTGCTAATTTTTACTGACTTCCTGGTTTGTTTTTTTTTCCTTGCAGCATCAGAAATGGAGCAGCTGAAGATAAGCCCAGCTGCCATGTTAGAGGATGAGATCACTTGGCTGGACAATTTCGAACCCAACCGCACAGCAGAGTGTGAGACTAGTGAGGCTGATAACATCCTGTTAGCAGGACACTTGAGGCTCATCAAGACTCTCCTTTCACTCTGTGGGGCAGAGAAGGAAATGGTTGGTGAGTATTCCTCTTTAAATTGACCAGACTGGTGTGAGTTCTGCATTGACACATGACTAGACAGTCATGTGAAGACATCAGGAGAAGTGATACCGAGCTATAAGGACTGATTCTGGCAGTGCCTTTAATATTTGCCAAAACATTTGTTGTTGTGGTGCTATGAAGTGATTTTGTTTTCATAAAACACCTTTTTGGCATTTGCAGTGATAATGTGAGTATTTAACAGTAGATGTGGATTGCTGTGTTTCAGGTTCATCTTTGATTAAGCCATTGTTGGATGATTTCCTGTTCCGAGCATCCAGGATTATTCTGAACAGCCATTCCCCAGCAGGCAGTGCTGCAATCAGTCAGCAAGACTTCCATCCAAAGTAAAAATTCTTTTTCTTTTTTTTTTTAATGTTGAGTTTTGTCTTGAATGTCATGAATGCAAATGTCAGTATTAAATCTTACAGACAGTAGGATTTAATACCAGTAGTGAAGCATTTCTCCATTTTCTACACTTCCTACACAAATGCCCAAATAGCATTTTATGTTTTTGTGTGGTCCAATATCCTTGTGTTTCTCTACTTCAAAGTCTGGGCTTTGTTAGATCAATGATGAACTTCAAGCACAACCAAGTGCTGATTTCATGAGTCCAAAGAATATTCCTTTAGCTCGTTACTGCTTAGGGTGTTGGCTAAATTGGAGCATGAGCAGGAAATTAAATTCCCAAGCTCCTTGTAAAGGAGAATCTCAAAAGTACCACTACTTTCTTTTTCCCTTCTCCCTACCAATTTTTTAAAAATCTAACACCAAGCACCTTGCACCTGAGAAAGCTGATACAGCCTAGAATAGATCAACTGGAGGAAAAAGAGGGGAGTTTCTCCTCCCTGTCACAGCTGTTATGGCCATACAGTGTCTGAAGGGGTAAATTAGCTCATGTGGAGTTCTGACCTAATGCAGCTGGGTTGCACTGAGTAGTTGGTGTTAGATCATGCAGATCCTCACTGCCTTTCCACAAACCCAAAAGAAGGTTCCAGTGGCATTTAACAGCCCTGAAATGAATGAGACTTGATCCATTTCAGTGTTCTGCTCCAGCTTTGCTCCATTGCAGTTCATCCCAAGTTTGCTCTTTTGTTTACCTAAAGTAAACAAAGCCTTTTCTTTGGACTTCAGAAGAAAGGGCTGCTGTATTGAATGACCACTGAGAAGAGCTGAGTTGGGAAGGTGTTGTCTGGTCTAGCTCTTCCCAAGCTTCCCTCCCTGTAAAAAAAGTCATTTTGTCTCCATTAGTGTTATATGGTGGAGAGTATCTGTCTGTTTGTCCTCAGACATGCAACCAATTCTGTCTTCTTTTAGAGCTCCTCCTTTTCCTTGCTCCTGAATGTTAGTAAGTGTATCCATGTCCGTGAAGAAGGCTTGTTTAAAGGGGTATTCCTCTTGCCACTCTTCTCACTGGATTATTCCCCATTCTCCTACCCCAAGAAAGAAAAAAAAAAAAAAAATAGCACTCTGCAGTCCCTCAGGAGTGTTTAATCACTCCAAGTGTTCTTTAGAACATTGTTGCTTGTTCTGAGTAATACAGCTTTCTGGAATTAGAAATCATTGAGTCATCTAGCCAGTAGATCTGAGGTGTGGTTTTCTTTCCAGGTGCAGTACAGCAGACAGCAGATTAGCTGCTTATGAAGTGCTGGTAATGCTGGCTGATAGCTCACCCTCCAATCTCCAGCTTATTACAAAGGAGCTGCTTTCTATGCACCACCAGTGTGACCCTGCACTCACCAAGGAGTTTGATGTAAGCAAGAAGCCTTTTTTTTTTTTTAATCTGTTTTAGCATGGTTTGGAGTGCTGTACATGGTTTACTTGTTGATTCATTCATGAGATTTCCATGGTCTTCAATTTAAAATGATACAATGCAGCTAAGGGTAAATGCAAATATATTTGATCTTCCTCAGAAGCAGATACTTCAGTGTGTTATTATCTGAGTAAGGAAGAAATATTTCCTCAATGTCACAAATTTTATTATTACATTTTAGGTCATTTTCAACAGTGTTGTACAATGTGTTAAATATTTAAATGATTGCATACGGTCGTCTTGCAGTTTTTCAGAATTTATATCCCTGGCTCCCCATTAAATTGTTATTAACAGCTCATATATGAGGGGGAGTGGTTTTAAACTGAAAGAAAGTAGTTTTAGGTGACATATTGGGAAGAAACACTTCTCTGTGAGGGTGGTGAGGGCCTGGCACAGGTTACCCAGAGAAGCTGTGTCTGCCCCATCCTTGGAAGTGTCCAAGGTCGGACTGGACAGAGCTTGGAACAACCTGGGATAGTGGAAGCTGTCCTTGCCCATGACAGGGGGTGGAGCTGGATTAAGGTCCCCTCCAACTCAAACCATTCTGTGATTCCACAATATAAAGGTGATTATAAAAGCCATAGAATGTTGTTGGAGCCTCGTGTTTTTTATAAGTTGTTGAGACAAAAAATGTATTTGTCATTCTAGTACCTTCCACCAGTGGACAGTCGCTCCATTTCTGGATTTGTGGGACTGAAGAATGGTGGTGCTACTTGTTACATGAATGCTGTTTTCCAGCAGCTCTATATGCAGCCTGGTCTCCCAGAGGTAATTAGTTCAGCATCCAGTGAAGTCCTCTTTTTGGAATTACTTTCACTTGAACCACTTCATCCTAGCACCATTTGTAAATAAATTGTAAAATAAAAAGGCAACTGTGTATGTATGAATATGCACAATAAATACACGAATTTTAAGTTGTAGTGCTGTGTGCCATTACATCTTACAGTAATGATTTTTTCCAAAAACCAATTTAATAAGGTCATTTATTTCCTTCCAGGCCTTGCTTTCCATTGATGATGATACAGACAATCCTGATGACAATGTGTTCTATCAAGTTCAATCTCTTTTTGGTCATTTGATGGAAAGCAAGCTACAGTATTATGTACCTGAGAACTTTTGGAAGGTATTGCATCTTTTTGTTTAGAATCTATAGTTTTTCTGCTTAAAAAGTAATCATTTATTCAGCCTTTTCTAATTGCAGGATTTATGAAGTTCTAATTCAAAAAATCAAAACATGTTGAAATAACCAATTTATATAAAAATTACTTTTCTTAGCGATATATGTATGAAACAATCAACTTTAACATAAAAATATATTTATATTTCATATAGATTTTCAAGATGTGGAATAAGGAACTTTATGTTAGAGAGCAACAGGATGCTTATGAATTCTTCACCAGTCTTATAGATCAAATGGATGAATACCTCAAGGTAAAAACCTCAGCAATTTCTTTTCTGGTTCATATGCATATCCTTGGTACCTTTTTTCTCTTTTTGCTTTGATCATTAGAAAAGAAGGTAGAGAGCCATTTGGCTTATTTTATAATCTGCACAGTATTCAGGAGTTTAAAATTCCTACTGATTTCTTGGTCCTCCACCCTGCAATATATCCAACTGATGTCTAACTTTACATCTCCAACAGAAAATAGGAAGAGATCAAATATTTAAGAATACTTTTCAAGGAATCTTCTCTGATCAGAAGATCTGCAAGGACTGTCCTCACAGGTAATGTCACATTTAGTGCATCAGTTACCAAGTTATGTGCTCCCAGAATATTAAAATATGTAGGACAAAGTACTAGAAAGTAGATAAAAGCCCCTGTGAGCATCACAGGTTTGATAGCTGCAGGGCAAATGCAGTATTCTTTCTGAAACATATGTTTTGTTCCTGCCAGCTGGGTAAGTCCTAATATGTTTTTCTTCTTGAATTTAGGTATGAGCGTGAGGAAGCCTTCATGGCTCTCAACCTTGGTGTGACTTCATGTCAAAGCTTGGAAATATCACTGGATCAGTTTGTTAGAGGAGAGGTTCTGGAAGGAAGCAATGCCTACTACTGTGAAAAGTGTGAAGAAAAGGTATTGATCCTTAATTTTTGTGAAAGAAGATTCATGTGCAGTTTGATGCTTTCTAAGCATTACATGGTCATGGGAACCATGCTTAGAATGCTGCTCACTCTTGCTGCATTGAAGACCAAAGGTTCAATGCCTGTAACTCATGTTGTAAACTAAAAATTCAGAGGGATGGCAGGATGGTAAAGTTTTGTGTAAGACGCTGAGATGTATCGCAGTCATCCTATGGACACCCTGCTTCCCATGGCTGGATTTGCCCTGTGAATCTCTAGAAGGATGCTGCAGATTGCCTGGGGTATCAGATAGAGGTGATAATCTTGTTTCTTTTCAAGAGAACTACAGTGAAGCGTACCTGCATTAAGGTCTTACCGAGCCTGCTGGTGATTCACCTGATGAGATTTGGCTTTGACTGGGAGAGCGGCCGTTCTATTAAATACGATGAACAAATAAGGGTAAGAAAACTTTTCTTTATGGAGCCTTCCCCAGCTACTTTGTGTAGTGGACTCTCATTCTTCCTGTTCATTTTTCTTTCTTTTCCCCACGTTTTGATGCAGGGATTTTGAGTATGTGGTACACTAGTAACATGGTAGTGCTACAGAAAATAAGTGGTTTTCCTTAGAGCTTTCCTTGTTTGCAGCATTCTCAGGGTCCTTTCAGAAAGCAAGACAAAATACCTCCTTAAAGTGAGTTTATTATCTAACATCTGTGGAATAAGCATAAGAAGTTGAAGTTCCATATTTTCCTTTGGTGTTCCCAGTGCGGGAAGTATTGATACCATTCTCATAAAATTACACAAAGAGTGTACGCACTGCAATGTCTTAATTAATCCAAAATATCTCTTCAAACAGTTTCCCTGGATGCTGAACATGGAACCTTACACTGTGTCAGGGATGGCTCGTCAGGACTCGTCCTCAGAAGTGGGGGAAAACGGCAGGAACACAGACCAGGGAGGAGGAGGCTCCCCGAGGAAGAAAGTGGCCCCAACAGAAAACTACGAGCTCGTTGGTGTGATTGTCCACAGTGGCCAGGCTCATGCAGGGCACTACTACTCCTTCATCAAGGACAGGAGGTAACGGGCAAGAAGGTTCGTGGGGGAGGTTTGAGAGCTGTCTAAAGGCTTCTTCTTCTGGGAAGGTGAATGGAGCCATCCAGAGCTCTACTGGAAACACACTTCCCTTTCTCAACACCTGTCATGAGGCAATGACACAGGGATATGGGACATCATAGAGTAAAATTCCCATTAATTCTTATGCACCTTGTATTGCAGTTTGAGGGCTTCCTATGATACAGAGTTGTAAGTGACGTGCTTCTCATAGTTTTAATCAAGGTTACTTTTTAAAATGCTACTTTGACATGGATTGAACTAAGCTTTCTTCTTACTGTCGAAACAAATACCAGTTCAGGCTTGTTGCTTCTGGGCCATTCAGGGTAGTTTGTTTTTTACTGAGACAATCAAGTAACTTTGTTTCTTTTGTGTTTCTGTTGTGTTTTGATCACAGAGGATGTGGAAAAGGAAAGTGGTACAAATTTAATGACACCGTTGTTGAAGAATTTGATTTGACTGATGAAACCCTGGAATATGAATGTTTTGGTGGAGAGTATAGACCTAAAGTCTACGATCAATGTAAGCAGAAGACTGATTTTACAGTAGCTTCATATTTCATACTGATTTCAGTAGCAGTAGAACTTAGTCCATTATAGGCACTTTAAGTTACTTGGGCTAATAATCCTTCTGAAGCATTGTTTCCCTAAAGCCTTCCCTTTACTGAAGGACAGAACAGCTTGTGTATGGCCTAATATCAATTGAGCCATATTCACTGTTACCCAGCACTTTGCAGACTTAATAGCAGAGACTGAAAAGCAAAATGGCACCTTGTTAATATAGTTTAAAAAAAAAAACCAGCGAAACATAAAACACCCCTTATTTTAGGCTAGTGAGAATGACTTCATAGAACACTGTGTGCCATCATAGTGTTGAACTTTTCAATCCTTTAAGGAATTTATTCCAAATACCTTTCCAATATTCACCTGTTTCATAATTCAGACAGTTTTAATCAAGGGCACAGATTGATGTTTTGATCTGATAGGCTTACACCACTACCATTCACATTACTGGTACCCCCAGTTTTGCTTCCATATGGGAATGGGAAAGGTACTAACCCTTCAAGGGCCTTCATGGACTGCCTGTTTTCCCCACAGCAAACCCCTACCCCGACGTGCGCCGGCGCTACTGGAATGCCTACATGCTGTTCTACCAGAGAGTGTCCGACCAGAACTCTCCTGTCCTACCAAAGAAAAGCCGAGTCAGTGTCGTGAGGCAGGAAGCTGAGGACCTCTCCTTGTGAGTTCCTCTTGTATCCATAAAGGTTTCTCTCATATTGATACCTAGAATTCTCTCCACAGCTAAAAGTTGTATATTTCCTGTCCAGCAAAGCAATGTATTCGCCCTTCCGTTGATTGGGGTTGGTTTTTAAGCTGCTTGTTTGCTACTGCTATTGCAACAAGTTCCAGCTGACTGACAGCCTGCTGTCATCAAAATTGCCTTAAGATCACCCTGGCTGCACTGGTATTTTATACCTAAACTGTAGCTTTGTTGTAGGATTTCTTTATTCACCTTCAGCTTGTTTATATTTCAGATCTGCTCCCTCTTCACCAGAAATTTCACCCCAATCATCACCTCGACCTCACAGGCCCAACAGTGACCGTCTCTCCATCTTGACTAAACTGGTTCGAAAAGGAGAAAAAAAGGGACTCTTTGTAGAGAAAATGCCTGTGAGGATTTATCAGGTAGAGCACCCTGAAAGTGGCAACTAAATTCTGCCCCTGTAAAATTTGATCACACAATGAAAGAAACACAGTAACTTTTAAAGGTTACCTTGAAGTAATTACCTTGTAGTAAAACTAGAAACGAGTTCTGGATTCTGACATAAAGTTACTAAACAGCTGTTTAGTGATACGTTATTGTCAGTTTTGCTGTACCTTCTCACAAAATTTGCCCACCAATTCTTTGCTTTGAAGAAACTGCAGGCAGATGAATCAAACATGAGATCTGGCAGCAGTCAGCATGCAGGCAGGGAGAAACAACAGCAGAGAAGGTGCTTCATTTGGAGTACACTTGAGGAGTAATGGAGATGATGGCAAATTACAGTGATCCTCAAGTTCTTGAGTTCACAAGAATGTAGAAAGAGGAGGAGCAGTGAAGAGAGCTTGCATCACACACACAGGGAGAATAAACTGCAGGCTCTCTCTGGCCCTCCACATGGGCTGTTTCAGGGCATTAACAGTCACTTTGGGCATTCTTGTATCTGGGATTATATTATTACAATGAACAGAACTTTGCTCCAATTTATTGAGAGTCTTTCAACAAAATCTCATTTGAAAAAAGAAGGGCTTGGCATTTAAATACCTTATTGTGGCTACAGCTTGTAATTACACCAGGTCTCCTTGCTGTCTGCATCTAAATTTTTAGGCAAGCCTTTCTGGTTTGAGAGGTGTTCTCTTGGCTTCTTCATTAAAAACAAGTGAAAAATAGAACTTACCTGCAATTTCTTCCTTTTCTCCCTTAATGGCCAAATGATTAAGTCCCTCATCTGTTGTTTTATAATATCTTTGTAAGAAAATCACTGGTTTTATACCAAATCTTCTCCTGTATGTATTTTTCCCTCTGCTGAAGTTGTGATTCAGAAGGAAACAGAGTAAGTTTGACACTGATTTTTAAACACCACGCATTTACATAAAAGATGAAGTTGTTGTTAGAGAAATGTATTTTGACAACATTTTTAACTTTTTTTTGCCTTCTTTTATAGATGGTGAGAGATGAAAACTTGAAATTTATGAAGAACAGAGATGTATACAGTAGTGACTACTTCAGTTTTGTTCTGTCATTAGCATCCCTGAATGCTGTAAGTATCTGGATTTTAATCTTGGAGTGTTCAAAGTATGTTGGGAAAAATGGCCACAAAAGCTATTTGGGTCAAACCAAGAAAACTGGAAGAGAAGAGTTGACATGATTTTGCTTTTCCACACAAGCTATTCCTTGTCTCCAGTAATTTTTGATGCTGATGACAACATCTGTCTCAAAGCAAGCTCCAGCCTCCTTTTCTAGTAGTGGGAAAAACATTTTGCCCCAGTAAAATTTATTTAATAAACCATACATTTTGTAATGATGCAAACTGAGCTCTAGAGGGACAGAAATCCCTCTCCATATGGAACGTCCAAAAGTTGGTGTTAGTTGCCTCAGAGCTGATAGAGTTTTAATTGGTAATATTTTCTTAATTAAGTTTTTCTAAATGGAGTCATAAAGAAACAGAATTTATTAAATGTTTAAAATCCACAGATCTAGTTGGCCTTACAGCAAGTTTGCTCCTGTTTTAGCATATTTATATAGTAGCACAGTCAGCACTGGAGAGTGACTTAGCACAGAAAAATGCTGTGGTTTGTTTTTTCCAAGTGAAGCAAATAACTTGGATAGAACACATTGATGTGTTTAAGAGACAGCATGTGTGCTGTAGGCATCCTTCTGCTCTGGAGTAAATTTGATATTTCTTTCAGACTAAGGTAAAGCATCCCTATTATCCCTGCATGGCAAAGGTGAGCTTACAGCTGGCAGTCCAATTCCTCTTCCAAACTTATCTCCGAACCAAGAAGAAACTCAGGTAAGGCAAACAAGAAACACGGTTTAGTTTTGAGAGGTGTTTTTTCCTCCTGGATTACTGATAGTTGTCCCTGTTTTGTTGAAGGGCTGATACAGAAGAATGGATTGCCACCATAGATGCACTGCTCTCCAAAAGCATTGATGCTTGTCAGTGGTTGGTTGAGTATTTCGTTGGGCCAGAGGGCCGGGAGCTTGTAAAGTAAGTCCTGGTAATTCTGTCTGGGGTGTTTTGTGTCTCATGTGTGGATAAAGCTTTCTCTTAACATCATCTGGACTATACTGATGTATTCCCAAAGAGTTGACTGTGCACATTATTTAAACAGACACTTTAGATAATGACTTTGAGTTCTATTTCTAGTATTTTCTCTGAGAATGTTGAAAATCAAATTAGATAGCGCAGTGTGCATGGAGGAGAATGCAGGAGATTAATACAGTGAAGGGACTTGGAATGTGTTTTAAGTTTGTGTGGTCAGCCCTACAAGTGGTGGGAAAGGAGAACATGGTGAAAATGTTTGGGGTAAGGTAAGTTAAATACTTACCTGACAAAGATCACAGATAGACTGGAACATCTTCCTGTTGCCAAGCTAAGGATCAGCTAATAGGTGCTTTGAAAACAAATTAATGGAGATCTGACATGCTGAAAGAAGTGTGTCAGTGTAAAGAAAATGGTATCTTTAAATTTGCATTGAAAAACAGCATCCTATGAGAGCTATGAATGGAGTAATAGGAATATTATAGGCCTCACTACAAGCAGGAGTGTGTGAATGTTAAAGTTTACTCACAGAGGTACAATACAAAATGTACCTGGACTGTTAAAATAATAAATACTAAACACCACATTGAATCATAGCAGCTGTGTGTACATGTTGATTCCAGTTCTTTTTGCAGCTTCACCTTTTCTCTTCCAGGACTTTCCTCCTGGAATGCAGCGTGAGGGAGGTGCGAGTTGCTGTGGCCACTATCCTTGAAAAAACCCTCGACAGTGCCTTGCTTTATCAGGAGAAGGTCAGTGAGTGTCACCCCCTCTCCAAGCATCTCCTGGTTGTAGCTCTTCTTTTCTAGAATAGTTTAATGCTCATCTCTTCCTGCCCAGGAGGGATTTGAAACACTTTGGGTTTTTAAGCAGTAGACAGCTCTTTACGTTCAAATTTTTTTTTTGTTTTCACAGTTAAAAACTCTACATCAGTTACTGGAGGTGCTACTTGCTCTACTGGATAAAGATGTACCTGAAAACTGTAAAAACTGTGCTCAGTACTTTTTGCTATTCAATAACTTTGTACAGAAGGTAAGAAAACATTGTTTTCTCATGGCTATTTAAATTCTAAAAGGCAGTGATAAAGCAGATAGTGATCCTTATTCATAGAAGGGTTTGCAGCACAGTGAAACTCTGAACTTGTATTAGGAGTAATCAGGTTTGTTTTGTTTTTTAAATAAATGGCTTTGAATAATGGATTAGGATAACATCACACAAAAATGTACCAGCAAAGTATACCAATGGAAGATGTCATTTCCAGTGTCTGAATTTTGATTGTCTGTTTTGAAGGGTTATATGGGGTTAAAAAAAAATAAAAATACAAAGATAGATACAGATATAGATCTAAATCAAGCATTCAGGATTTTTATTTCATGGGGAGCAGAATATTAGCAGAATATAGAAATATTTCTCTACTCTTTTTGCCTTTTTTTCTTGTAAGACATTTATTGTGCATCTGCTGATTCTGCTCTGGTTTGTGTAATGTGCTGTAAAGACAGCTCTTCAGCAGTTTATCTTATTGATCTGTGTTGGGATATTATGGGGGTTTTAGAGTGGGAAGTGCAGGTTTCAACTTGTGCATTTTACATCTGTTCTCTTGAGCAGTAATTCTTCACCTGGACAGGAAGGTAATTTGTTGGTTTTGTCTTCACAGCAGGGAATAAGGGCCAGCAGCCTTCTCCTCAGACACTCTGCCCTGAGGCACATGGTCAACTTTCTCCTTGGCCCCAACCGGCAGAGCAATCAGGTACAGTTGTGTTGTGCTGTACTTTGGCCATCCCCATGTCTCTGATGATGTTTAAATTATTAATAAATACTTTTCTTGTGGTAGAATAGACAAATCCTTCAGTTGTTCTATAAACCTCATGCAAGTGTGAGCCCACCTATGTGTAATTAGCATGTGGCAGAAGTGAGCAGGATCTTTTTGATAATAATAAAATTTTTACCCACTCCAAAGTATTATACCATGGTGGTGGAGTGTAAAAATATTATTTTGGCTTAACCAAGTGGATTAAATAAATGAAAGTTAATTAAATCTGTCTTTGGCTCAAGCAGAACCGCAGGTGGAGTTCAGCACAGGCACGTGAGTTTGGATATCTTCACAACACTGTAGCACTACTTGTCTTGCACTCTGACGTCTCCTCACAAAGAAATGTTGGTAAGAATTGTGTTTTTGTCCTTTGGTGACCTGACATTTCAGTTACATTGGCTGGGAGGAACTTAATTTTAGTGAGGAAAATACAGTCGTTTTGAATTTAAGGCAGAAATTATTAATACAAGTTTGATTACTTCTGATTTTCCTGTAAATGTATTGAGAGGCTGTGGCAAACAGTACTTTGGGGGGATGGAAATCTTGATACTAACAGTTTTGTACCTTCCTCACTTCCCCATATGCCTAAAAGGTCTTTCCTCATGTGAGTGAATTGAGCTGTGTTGTTGGCTGAACAGATTCACAGGCTGTATTTTGTTTAGACTTGTCCTGTCTTTTGCTAATCTAAAGGAGGGTATTTAGACTAAGCTACTGAATAACAAACAATTAAACACTCCCCTAGTTACTTCTTACAAGAGGCAGAAATATCCAAATAAAGATAATAAAGGAATAAGTTAAAATCTTGAGTTTCCTGAAGGAAGAACTTGACATTGTCATTTAAAAGAATAGCTTAATTTCTCTCTGAGGTTGAAAGCAGTCAAAAATCAGAAGATAACAGGAGAATTATAAATATTTTGGATATGATAAATGTGCAAGAGTGATTGGGAGCAAAACTAAAGCTCAAAGTTGATAGTCTGTGGACATTTTGCTTTGACCTTCCTGCAGTTCTTTTGTCTGCTGTGACTAAAACAAGTGACACTTCAGTGTGCAAGAGATTTGTTACTTGGAGTGGTAGCACACAAGCTATAAACTAGTTGAGATGAGTGTCATGAGGGATTTCATGGTGCCAAATGAGCAGCAGTGTCTTCAAGGTGTGTTAGAACAAACTAATCTATGAGTGGATTGTTTTTGTATTTGCTGTTATAGCTCCTGGTCTCTTTAAGCAGCGTCCACCTCTCAGCATCACCACTTCAGGGCCACTTCTGGCGCTCCATGAAGAAGTGGAAGCCTTGCTATTCCTGTCTGAGGGAAAACCCTACTTAATGGAGGTATCTGTTCTAAATTCTGCCCTGCTTGAACCTAAAAACTCACCTGATGCATTCCTTTGACATATCCTTTCATGAAAAACACTGATTATCCAAAAGCAGTGGCTATTATGAGCCTAAACAAGAAGGCACCTTTAGTTTCTTGACCTCTTCATATTCTAGTATATCCCTAAACTTTGGGTTTTAAGCACATTTTGCAAGGGCTTATGCAGCTTTTTGCCATGTCAAATGCAGGTGCTAAATTGAGTTGATCTGACATAATGGACAATGCTTGACCAGGCTCTTGGAGGTGGCCATCAGGAGCTGAAGGAATGCTGTGAGGGCAGGGGTTCAGCCTCCTGGGCCATGCAAGCTCTGGGGGAAAAAGGGGCTGCATCCTTCCTGGGAAGGACAAACATTGTGTTACAGACGTATTTTGGGGAAGGCAGCCGTGTGCTGTGTGTGTGATGGGTGTGCTCTGCCCGCAGGTGATGCACGCGCTGCGGGAGCTCACGGGGTCGCTGTCGGTGCTCATCGAGATGGTGGTGTACTGCTGCTTCTGCAATGAGCACTTCTCCTTCACTGTGCTGCACTTCATCAAGGTACACACAAAACCAGGACACTCCTGTCCCATAAGTGTTTCTCACAGGCTTTGGTCATCCTGTGTCTTGTGCGTTGTAACAGCACCACAGAACAGTCAGTACAGTTTTGTTGGATTTGGAGAGGAGGTGGGGTTTAGGTTTTCTTAGGCATTTACAGTTTAAATTAATTAATTTTTAAAAAGCTGTAAAGCTGTCTTGAAATTCTTTGCTTCATCAGCGTATTTTGCTAAGTCACTTTGTTTCTTACACGCAGACTCAGCTGGAAACTGCTCCTCCTCATGAACTGAAAAACATATTCCAGTTACTCCATGAGATCCTGGTAGGTGAAGGGTAAAGACTTGTACAGTATAGATTTTGTATTGATGTGTAACAAAAAATGTCGGGACTGCATTGGTAATTCAACATCCACACATATTTTAATCCATCATCCTGAAGTTTTATTAACTCCTGAATTTCTCTCTTGATAATCCAGTGACATGTGAAACTTCACAGTCTTTCTTGTTCTGCATGTGGGGGTGGGTAAAACCATTCCATAGAGTAGATGCATCATCACACACAACTTACCTATGTTGATATTTTTCTTTCCTAACAGGTTATTGAAGACCCATTACAAGTGGAGCGCATTAAGTTTGCCTTTGAAACTGAAAATGGATTAATAGGCAAGTAAGCCAGTGGGTGAACACTCCTGTCTCCTACTGACCCTGATGGAGCTAGTGGTTCACTCCATCTCCTGGTTCCTAATCCTCCTAAACTGTTCTACTTCTTAGGGAAAAAAACTTGACACATTTCATTTGGCCACTGTCGCTCCAAAAATGCTCTAAGAAAATCCAAATTAAGCATTGGAATGTTATAGTGACAGCAAACTAGAAAGGAATGGATCTGGGGAAAAGAGCTAACTTATTTAAATAAGGGGCAGATCAGGGTGTATGTGTAATGGGGGAGGGGGAAGAAAAGTACCTTTGATTACCATAATAGAGGAGCTGTTTGAATCCTGTAACCTTGAAATTATTTTTTCATTTCTTAACATTTCTCAAGAAACTGCCAGACTTTTTGTTTTGTCAGCATCCTAATTACCATAAAAGAAAATGGTTCAGCACAGCAGGATGCTTGCCCTGCTAGCTGCAGTAGAGCCTTGCAGTGGGACAGGTGGCTCCCACCTGTTGCTGCTCATACAGAGTGTTGTGTTTCCATCACATACAGAACTTCACTGAAGTGAGGTTAGTGAAGCATTCAAAAGCAACAGAAAAATCCCAGAAGTAAAGAGAGCTTATTTCATGTGCATCAGGAGGAGCAGCTTTGGTGTGTAAATGAAATGTGGGGTAACACAGAGAGCCCCTCTGATGGGTTAGAGCAGCTCTTTCATGGCTGTTTGGGTGAGGAGCTGCTTCAGACTGTGGCTTTCACCTTCAGTTAGTTTGGATCTTGATTTAGTGAGAAGGAATATTTAGCTTTGTTCTTTGTTTCTCTCATCAGTGCTCTCCCCTGTTTAGTAGTCTCCATGTATGGCTGATGGCAGAGAAGGAAATGTGCAGTGTAAGAGAATAGCTAAGTGATTATTTTAATTTCTGGATAAATTGGTCCCAGTTGGACCAATTCTGTGCTGTAACTTGGGCAATACATGACCTTTTTTCCTCTGCTGAGGAGAAGTGCAAGTGTTCAATTGGATTTTTATGTTGAAGGTTTTGAGAACTGCCCTGAGGTTTGGGAGTGAAAGTTGTAGTTTTACCTTGAAGTTTCCTCACAACAGCATTGAACAGCATCCCTCACATTGACTAGTTTTAATCCAGGAAAGGGAAATCAGCAAATAATAGGTTTTGGTGGTCCTTAATAGGATGTTTGTGCATAATTTGTAGTACAGCAGTGCTGTAATTTTAATCATCTGCTCTGCTTCAACAGTATTAAAACTGGCAATTTGCAGTTCCCAAACAATTTTTCCCGGTTTTGGAGGTTTCACTACAGCGTTCTTTGCTGACTGCTATGGACAGAGCAACTTTTGAGTAGCAAATCTGACTGGGGTAGCTCCGTGGAAATCTTTGTGCTCCTCCTCAGTCAAAGAATTTTGCTAAAGAGGTGGGAATTCATTGTACAGAAACATCTTGGTAGGAATGGCCTGGGGTTTTGCCTGAGTCTCCCATGGAACAGTTTCATGGCTGTTGAATTCTGCTATGCTTGTTTATGTGAAGAAGCTTTAAACATTCCTCTGGCTTTGCAAACTTTGATCCAGGTGGAAGCTGGTGATCTGGTTCATTTATGGGGGTTTCAGACAGTGTTTTTTTTTCCTTCAGACAAATGTAACCATAGTGATTATCTAACATAGAATGGATTATATGGGAAGAATAACTGCATTAGGGCTGTTTAAAATTCAGGTACTGCATTTGAAAGATCAAAGTGAAAATGCAGCAGTTCTATTTTTAATCCAGTAGAGTTGTGGAAGTACTCAAGACTGCCAGCACTTACAGCATTTGTATTTAACACAAATACTTATGCTAACATCTGTAGAAACAAAATCTATTCCCTAACTTAAAATTTTAGCTTCATCTTTGTTTCCAGACTGGCTGGTATATGGAAATCTGGGTTGTGGTTTCTAATCCATGTGTTTCTCCCCACAGCCTTGATGCACCACAGCAACCACGTGGACAGCAGCCGTTGCTACCAGTGTGTCAAGTTCCTGGTAACTCTGGCTCAGAAGTGAGTAATGAAGGTTTCAGAGTTTAACCTCATCCCTGCCTTAGATCCATCTGTGACTATTATAAAACCTACTACTCCTCTTTTTGATCAGTTTTATCCTTTGTTGCTGGTGCAAGGTCTTGGTAGCACATGCTACCAGTATGAAGTGAGATTTTTACTGGTTGGTACCTGAAGGGATTGCTCAGGTAACAAGTGGTAATTGCTATTTATAAAGAAAAAGGCCAATTTGCAGAGCAGGAGGCTGACCATTAACACCAGATAAACACAGGGACACTGTTCAAGATTTTTGAAATATTATGATTCCTAAATTCTCTTTGTTTAGAGCTTGGCATATGTCCTGATAAAGCATAATTCTGAAATATGTGAATCTGTGGAGTAGATTGCTTTGAGTAAATTTTACTGGGCATTATTGCTCTTGCTAATTCAATTAACAACAGGGCTGTAGAGTTAAAGTCAGTTTGCAGTGATAACAATGCACACAGAGGGCAGCAGTGCAAAGAGAGAGGAGTCTTTGTATTTTGTTTTTGTGTTGGCCAGAATGCCTTGTTCCTAACTAATGAATATAATTTCAATTCCCAAGGTGCCCTACTGCAAAAGATTACTTCAAGGAGAATTCACACCACTGGAGTTGGGCTGTGCAGTGGCTACAGAAAAAGGTAATTTGGCTGTAAAAGGGAAATTGTCACTTGTTTACAACACTCATGATGGATAGATAATCTCCATCCTCTGCATGGCTCACTGAGATGGCTCTAAAGACAAAATACAAGCTACTTCATTTTTCACAAGGACTACTTCGATGCAACTAAATCTGATGCAATGCCAGAACTTCAGTAGCCCCCCACGTGTTCCAGGCATAAATGCATTTACAGTGAATAAAACCAAGTGTGAATGGTTGCAGTGATTATTCTTTGCTATGTGGGAAGCTTTCAGTGCCACTGTATTCATATTGGAAGGCTTCAGGTTTTGTTTTTTTTTTTTAAGAAAGCAGTTTTCCATTGCCTGTGTGTTGATGCAGGAGAATGTTTAAATGATTGGATTCCTTACAGAATCATCACAGCTTTGCACAAAGCACAGCTGTTAACTGATACAGCTTTTCCTCCCACACGTGTAGTGTTTGTTCTTCCCTCTAAACTCAGCACAGTTTGGCCAACATATCTTTCATAAATATCCAAGGACACTTTGCAAACTCGGAGCTCAGCAGAAGTTGGTTTCAGCTGAGGGACAATAAACTTTGTGGCTGCATTTAAAGTGTCTGTGCCCCAGATCTCCAGCTCACTGCTAGAGAATTCAGGAAGCTTGTTCCAGACTTAGTTCACCCACCATCACAAGTGGTTGAGGCTTTACACAAGTGAAAATCAAATGGCAAATTTATGGCTTTCTTGGCTTTTTATGCAGATGTCTGAACATTACTGGGCTCCCCAGAGTAACGTGTCCAATGAAACATCCACTGCAAAAACCTTCCAGCGCACTATTTCAGCACAGGTATGTGTCAGTCCTGGCAGAGGATGTTAACCTTGCTTACTTCTTTTCTTGAAAGCATCTGGGTTTGGCAGCTTTAGTTACCATCCCTGGAAGTGTTAAAAAAAAATGTGAGGCCATGGTTTAGTGATGAACATGGTGGTGGTGCTGATTTGGCAGTTGGACTTGTTGATCTTAAAAGGTCTTTTCCAACCCTAATGATTCTGTGATATTTCAGTGCATTTCAGGCTATTTTTCCTTTAGAAGCTCAGACCCTGTGGTTGTTCCTGAAAAAAAAAATTAACCCTTGAGTGATATTAGTGAATACTCAAAATTACCAGTGGTGACTCGGCTGTCTCACTGCAGCAGCTATTATTGTTTAAAAACAATAATAATAAAACAATAAACATTTTAAAAATAATAATTGTGAAATGAAGGGATCACTATGACCCCTGACACTCTCTTGGACTGTTTCCAACTCAGGACACTCTGGCCTATGCCACAGCCCTGCTGAATGAGAAGGATCAGTCTGGAAGCAGCAATGGGTCAGAAAGCAGCCCTGCCAATGAGAATGGAGAGAGGCACCTGCAGCAGGTAAAATAAGGGCAGATTTACCCTCTGCTGTCAGCTCTGTGGGGCAGCTGGTCCCTGGGGCTTGGGTCAGAACCATCCACACAATAACTGTGCACCTTACAAAAGTGACTGTGTCCTTCTCTCCCCATCCCTTGTGTGTTTGAAAGGGCTCAGAGTCTCCTATGATGATTGGGGAGCCTAAAAGTGACCTTGATGATGTTGACCCTTAGAAGAGATCCCTGTGAACACAGGAACCAACTCAAACACTCAATGCCTGGTACCTGCTGGAACTGGAGTCCTGTTGCTTATGCCATGGGAAGTCTGGGGGAGCAGTGGCTTTACAGGACCAGAGGAGATGCTGGAAGAGGTTGTTTCCCTGAAAGATAAAAGCATTTTTTTAGGCACAAAGGCTTCAGATCAACAAATGGTCTAGAAAACTGCATTTTCACCTGCAGTAGCTTGTGACAGTCCAAAACACCGAAACCAAGTTTGTCAAGAAGATTTTATCAAATACACAAACGCTAGTGGTTGAATTTTTATGTGAACATTAAATGAGTGAATGTAAAACTGTTGCTTTTCTGTGATGCTGCAAAAAAAAAAAAAAAAATTCTTTTGGTTTTTATACAGGAAAAAAAAAAAAGAAACAGACTGCCCTTATGTATGGAGGGCAAATTTTTAATCTTTCTGATAATATTGAATAGGAATATTCAAATTTCTGTAAAGATGTGTGATGAGTTACATTTCATTGTAAAATATTAGTTGAAGAATGGGTTTACATAAGGACTTCTGTATTTAATATGTCTCCCTGCTAATTTGTAAAGCTCTTGATGAGAAAGATCAGCAGGATTGCTCTGTAAGAAGAGTGATTCCTTACAGAATGGTTTGGTTAAGGAGCTCTGAGATGAGTCATCTTTCCCAGTACCCTTCCAAAAACCCTTCAGACAACTGGGAAGGGCAGTACAAGAAAAGCTTTGTTCTCTGGGTATGCAAGCATTTATTAGTCAAGGATGTTGATGAATTTAAAAAAAAAAAAAAATAAAAAAGTTAATGAGTAGTTTAAAAGAAAAAAGCACTTTAAGAAGGAATTCTGTTGCAGTTTTACTCATTGAATATTTTTAACCTTTGGAGACATATTGAATAAAATGTAGTCTCAGTCATGGATCTGCAATCACTTGCTTATGCTTTGAAATTACTGAGAAAGTTGGTATTGGTTGTATATGATGAATAATTCCTTGAGTGAGCTGGGAACACTGTTGTGCAGATTTTATAGCAATTTTAACACGGGGAAAGAAAGAATTGGCTTTGTTTGTATTTTCACTTGACCAGGCAACGTTTAAAATATCACAGCTCTTTTAATTTGCTCACAAATAACTGGAAACCAGTTGGGATGATTTGAGCACAGTTTTATTTTCTATGTCAAGTGCAGTTCAGTGATTTCTGGCTCTGGATTCAAGCTTCTTTTGTGCCAACTAACTTCATCTTTTGTACATTTTGTGTTCGTCACATTTTCTGCACTGCTTTTTGCCTTTATTTATGGATTCTGCCTTACTTTAAAAAAATTATAAAAACAAACATGCACAGAAACGGGGGACATCTTAAGGAGTGCCTGGGTACCTCCAGAATAGACAAATTTGCCAAGTTAAAGGCACAACCAGCCAAAAAGTGCCTTTTTTTGTTTCTTTTCACACGCTGCTGCCAAAACACAGAGCAGCAGACAGCTTTTCACTGTTGTGCACTAATATTGAAAGTAACCAGTCATTTCACTGTTGGAAGTAAGCACGGGATGTGATGTCAGCTGAACAGCTTCCTAACTTATTGTGGGGTAGGAGAGCCGGCGTCACGGAGTGCAGGGGCAGGGGGGCACCCTAGTGAGCCTCTCCCTTTCCTTTTCCAGACAACATCTTCACAGAGACGTGGCAGAGATAGCATTTTATAAATGTTTCTGATGATGTGCCGGGACATTTGAAATGTGACACCTTTTAAATTAATTTCCAACCAATCATTTCTTACGGACACCCCCTTTCCTTCCTTCCCCCACCCCCCCAAATGCTTTGGGAATGGCTCATGAATCTTCCCAAGGAGTCAGTACACAGCGGTGATGTGGTGGGAGAAGCTGGTCATGTTCCTATGGGTTGGCACCACTTGTCACTTCAGGTTCCTGTGATTTCCTATGGAAACAACATCCTGGATAGCCGCAGGCCCAGGGAAGCATTGGTGGGAATTGCATCAGGATGGCTCATCACCACTGTGTATACTTGAAACCAATACAAACTTTTTCACCGTTCTGCTCACGCTTGTACAAAGTCAGTGGTTATAATTTGCAATAAGATGATACTTGGTCACTTATTTTTGTTTCCAGCTGCTGTCATTTGAACCTGCTGAAGATTATTTTTTGGAAAATAGAGTTCAACAAAAAAAACAAAAAAAAACCAAAAAAAAAAACAATTAGTTTTTGTGTAAATTGTGATGCATTTATATGTTGTAATTTTTACTGCCAATCTTTTTGGATGAAAATGTTTTTATACAGCTTACAAAATGTTCAGTGAGGAGCAGCCACAGCCTGCCTGTGAGCACTCGGGGAGATATTGTCCGATTAATGAGTAGACATTTGGCACTGGAAAAATAGGCAGTCTTGATGAACAGTCTTGGGATTCCTGGTCAATGGAATAAAGTTATTCCTTTCACAGAAAACTAGTGTAATCTTTAGACTGTGCACATGCTGCTACGCTCTTGTCTTGTTGATCCTCTTATCCTGAACCTCCTTGGGCCAGCCCTGCAGATGCTGAGCTCCCCAGGGGTGCCCTGATTGCTGTTCTGGCTCCTGCCCAGAGTCAGTGGAAGCAGCTGAGTGGCCCTGGAGCTGCTGTTTGTCCTCATGCCACGGCATGTGCTGGGGCACTGTCACACCTGTAGCTCTGTGCAGCCTCTCCTGGCCTCAGCAGAGTGATTTACCCTGGCCACACTCACAGTGGCAGATTAGAGCAGATTTTGTGTCAGATCCAAGATTTGTGGGCAAGCTGGGCGTGAATTCATCCTGCCTCCCACGGGGGCAGGGGGCAGAGAGGTGCACATGGAGCTGCTGTTCCATTACTCACTTATTTGGGAACCAGGTGCTACAGCCAGAGCTGTCATCCCCACTCTGCCTTTGTCACCTGCTCTAAGGACAAGGACTTTCACTTTTCCAGCCTGATCCAGCCTCTGCTCTCCACTGGTGGTCCTGGGAACACAGACTGGGCGTTGCAAATTGCTGCCAGCACTGGGATGAGCATCCTTGGGATCAGCCCTGCTCTCCTGAATGTGAGAGGCTTTTCCACCTACCCACGTACGAGGCACAAAGTAAGGGCTAATCTTTTAATATTGTTTCCTTCCACCAGGATTATGAAGGCTTGAATTGAGCTGGGGAAGCTCTGTCTGGCTTATCAGGCGTGGAACATGCTCACACCTTGTGCTGGATCCTCCCCTCTCCCAGGGAAGGCAGCAGAGCTGAAATCC
The DNA here is from genome assembly GCF_971803275.1 of Cyanistes caeruleus. Classification (NCBI taxonomy): domain Eukaryota; kingdom Metazoa; phylum Chordata; class Aves; order Passeriformes; family Paridae; genus Cyanistes; species Cyanistes caeruleus. The sequence goes on along the minus strand of NC_141709.1, from coordinate 30,162,021 downwards.
TGATGTGTGTTTTCAGAGGTGACAGCCCAAGGAGTCTGCTGAAAAATCACCCTCAGTCAGTCAGAGCTGTCCAGGAGCTCTCAGGCTGACATCCTTTTTTCTTTTCTGCCTCTTTGTGCAAAATTCAGGTTCCAGCTGATCAAATTATGGGCTGTAATTATGTCCATGTTATATAATTACATGTTTAGATTAGGGTTGGGCTTTTGCCAGCTTTATTTAACAAGTTGGAATTAGTTTCAACCTTTCAAAGTGATGTTTTGTGCTGGATTTGTCTTCCCTTGCCAATTAAAGCCAGAGTAACAGAACTGCAGGGGGCTTTTATATTAGGAAAAACACCCAACCCAGCCAAGTCTGACAGGTTAACATGGAGCTTGTGGTATCAAACTGCATCTTTTTTTTCTTCTGTCCTCAGATAACACCACAAAAATGATATATCGCAGTAGCAGGAGGCTGCTAAAGGCTGAGAGGAAAGTGAGACCCAGCTTTGGTGGCTTCTGGTGCATCTCAGTGCTCTCAGCCTTTCCCTGCTGTTGGCATCTCTCTGAGCCAAGCTTTGTCTCCTTCCTGGGGCTCCAGCCCTTCCCAAGTGGAGGAACAATGCAAGTTCAAGGGCACATTCCCAAAGCTGGGTGATGTTTGTTTCCATAACTGGAAGCTCTTGCCCTGCACCTCTGTTGTTAAAACAAACTTTTGGTCTTGTGTGTGTGTGGATAACACAGTCCACAGAGCACAACCCAGCTGTGGGCAAGGGCCCTGTGCTGGCTGTGCCAGCTTCCAACAGTGCCAGCTGTCATCCAGGAGCACCTGGGATCCCAGATCCCACTGGGGGCTGGGGCTGCTCTTGGGGTGAGCAGAATCCCTGCTGGATCCCCCTTCCCTCTTCCAGACCAGTTCCCCAGAGGGATGTCTATGAAGCCAGAGCATGGACCACAAGAGCACAGGTCTGCAAGTTTTATTTTAAAAAGACATTTATAAAATGTTCATTTATAAAACTCTAAATAAATATTTAAGGTACAAATGTAAAAACTAAGGTGCTATGAAAGCTTTTCCTTCATCCTATTTTTGTTTTAAGGAATTGCAGCCTCCTACAGTTCTATGTGTCTTGGGAAGACCTGAAACTGTTGACACGTAACACCAGCAGATCATTAACTTTGACTTAACAAAAAAAGCACTAATGAAGCAGTAGCTGACTATAGCAATGCAGATAAAAAATCTAATTAACCAAGCAGGCTGTTTAAACTACAGCCCTTGCACTTGACTCAGAAGTAAAGAAGTCTCCTAGGAATACGAGTAGGCAATTATAAAACTGCCCAGAAATGGCTAAACTAAGATTTTTCAGGTGCTAAGCAGCATTAGCTGACAACTAATGAGCAGCTAACCAGGAAAGGAAGGAGTGAGCCTCACAATCCTTTTTTCTTTAAAGAGGTGGTGGATTTTGTGTTGGGTGACAACACCATGGCTTGTTCTGTCAGGGTGTTTATAGGAAAACTCGGTGCAGGGCAGGGAGAGGGCTCTGGGATGGCTCTGGTGCATGGGGGATGCTTGGAGAGCTCTTGCAGGGCCGCTCTGGATGCTGGTCCTGCATCCTGACCCCACTGCGTGTGAGGCAGAGGGACATTCATCCCCCACCAGCACGGCAGCCCAAGCGTGGAGGTTCTCAGCTGCATGTCAGAGCGTGGATTGTTCTGGAAGCCCTGGAAAGGGACAGGGTGACACCGTTCCAGCCAAGCCTCCATCCCCGCTGTGCCACAGGAGCCTCCAGCTCAGCCTGTCCCTACTGCCGGCGCCGGCAGCAAATGGCCATGGCCATGGCCCTGCCAGGGCCAGCGGGTGCCAGGCAGGAATTGTCCACGGCATAGGCTCCCATGGAGCTCAGGGGAACGGCGTTACAGCCCGTCAGCGTCCAGCCATCGTCACAGGACACCGTCACCTAACGGGGAGGAGAGCTCATCATCCATGGGTCAGCACAGGGCTGGGGGCCTGCCCACCCCCGACATCCCCACAGCACCTCAGGGTGATGCGACTGCCTCACCCAGCTGGGTGGGGTGTCCCATTGCAGGTGGGGACAGCAGTGAGGGCAGGCAGAGACACAGACACAGACACCAGCACGGCACAGGGAGCAGGGCCCATCCCTACCTTGTCCTCGTTTTCCGGGGCCCTGCGCTCCTTCAGCCGGCACTCGAGGCTGGCAGTGGGGCAGCACAGGGCGTGTGCCACCGCCTGTGTCCTGCTGGCACAGCGGCTGGGTCCCCTCCCCAGCCCCAGCACGGGCCTGCCAGCGGCCCCCAGCCCCACGGATGGCGAGTGGAAACTGCAGCCTGCCCGGGGGAGAGGGGATATTGGCACGGGCAGCCACAGCAGCATCCCAGTGCACGCAGGGGTGCCAAGGATGTGCCGAGAGCCCTGAACCTTCCCCCCTCCATGCACACAGCGCACGAACCCCGTCCCTGCCACCCCAGCAAACGCACCCAGCATTTTACCCCAAATCCCAGAGTTTTTCTGGAAGAAACACGCACGTCCACCAGGCTCGCAGGTGTGTTGGGTGTTACCTGTCAGCACGCGGTGTCCTGGGGAGCACTCGGCCTCCCGGGAGCTGGTGTTGATGTGGCATTTAGCCCTGGGCCACGTACAGCACCTGGCGATGGCATAAACCCCCCGGCCTCGGGCCACGCACCGCTTCTGCCCGGCCTTGTCCTGCGGATGGGGCGGCACGGGATGGGGACAGCCCTGCGAGGCCAGCGGGCCCTCGGGGCAGCACCCCCCTTCTGCTCACCTCCATGCGCTCCCCGAGCCGGCTGCCGCTGCGGGAGAAGCTGGAGCAGCTGAGCATCTCCTCGGCGCTGGAGCAGCGAGCCACGGCCGGGCCGGGCCGGGCGGGCCCCGAGCGGGCCGACCACACCGAGCGGCAGAGCAGCTGCTCCTCTGCAACGGGGCCGGGGCCACAGCGGCGGGGACAGCCGCGGGGACAGCCAGTGACAGCCAGTGACACCCGCGGGGACAGCCAGTGACACCCAGTGACACCCAGTGACACCCAGTGACACCCGCGGGGACAGCCAGTGACAGCCAGTGACACCCAGTGACACCCAGTGACACCCGCGGGGACAGCCAGTGACACCCAGTGACACCCGCGGGGACAGCCAGTGACACCCAGTGACACCCGGTGACATCCAGTGACACCCAGTGACACCCGCAGGGACAGCCAGTGACAGCCAGTGACAGCCAGTGACACCCGCGGGGACAGCCAGTGACACCCAGTGACACCCGCAGTGACACCCACATTGTCCCCGCAGTGACACCCGCAGTGACACTCACACTGTCACCCGCAGTGACACCCACAGTGACACCGAGTGATACCCACATTGTCCCCGCAGTGACACCCACATTGTCACCCACACTGTCACCCACATTGTCACCTGCAGTGACACCCGCTGTGACACCCACATTGTCACCCAGAGTGACACCCTCGTTGTCACACACATTGTCACCCACAGTGACACCCACACTGTCACCTACATTGTCACCTACATTGTCACACACATTGTCACCCAGAGTGACACCCACACTGTCACCCACGTTGTCCCCGCAGTGACACCCAGAGTGACACCCACACTGTCACCCACGTTGTCCCCGCAGTGACACCCAGCGCTCGCGGCACCGACCAGGCGCCATCCCGGCCCATCCAGGCTGAGCCGTGCCCGGCACAGCTCAGGGGACATTCCCTGCGGGCACAGCGAGCGCCCGGCCGTGCAGCGGGCTCCTCACCTGTGGCCAGGCGGGCGGGCAGGGCAGCCACGCTGTCGGGTGTCTGGGGGCGCTGCTCCTCCGGGAGCCGCTCCGTGCCCATCGCGCCCTTGGCGGAGAAGCGCAGGAGGCGCTGCCGGAGCTCGGCCGGGCTCAGCCGGGGCTCGGCGCTCAGCAGCACGGCAGCGATGCCTGCAGAGCCCGGGGGGCCGCAGTGAGAAGCGGAGGGGACACGGCCACCTGCACAGCGCTCCCGTGGGCAGCTCAGCTCCAGGGACACGGGAGGAGCCGCCTCCGCTGCCCATCGCCACCGGCGGGGTGCGGGAGCGCGGTGCGGGCCCCGACGACACAAACCGAACCCAAGGCAAAAACGCCCCCGGCTCAGGCGTGCCTGGAGCCCTGTGCCAGCAGCAGCAGCAGCAGGAGGAGGGGGACCAGCCCTCCCTGCCCCTCCAAGCGCAGCTCGCCTGCCACGTGTGCGGCCGCCTGCGAGGTTCCGCTCCGCGCTGTGAAACACGTGCGGCAGTCGCTGGAGGCGCCGATGATGTCGTCCCCCGGGGCGAACAGGTCCACGCAGCGGCCGAAGTTGGTGCCCAGGGTGCCGATGGAGGCGGGTTGGTCCTCGCTGTCGGTGGCACCGACCGTGATGACCTGACGGCGACAGGGGAGCTCTGGAGGGATGGCGCGCTCAGCCCCAGCCCACGCCGCCGACCCGGAGCTGGAGGGGATGAGGTGGCACCTCAGGGGTCCCCCACAGCCCGTACCTCCGGCTCGGATGCAGGCGAGTAGAGGCAGGCATCGTCCTTGTAGTTGCCGGCGGCCGCCACCAGCAGCGCTCCGGCCCGTGCGAGCCGGCGGCAGCCCGCGTTCAGTGCGGGGCTGTGGCCGCCCGCCAGCGGCAGCAGCACCAGCGGCGGGGACGGCTCAGCCTCCAGAGCCCTCCTGACGAACTCCAGGGCTGGGAGGGACAAGTCGCTATGGCAGGGAGCTCCGCGAGGGATCCCGCACCTCTCCGGGGCAGGGGGTCACTCACCCAGGAGGGTCCCGCTGACGGTGCCCTTGCCCTGGCAGTTCAGCACCCGGAGGCTGCGGATGTTGGCTGCCGTGGCCACGCCGGCGTCGCGCCCGCTCAGCACCCCGGCCACGTGTGTCCCGTGGCTGTCACACTTGCTGGCCTGGCACAGGCACCGCAGTTTCATGCCTCAGCCCACGGCATCAAAGCAGGTTTGCAATCCCGCAACATCGTCCCCACCCCTTCCCACCCTGATTCCCTCTTACCTGACACACACCCGTGCTACCCTAGAACGGTTTCCTAGAAAGAAACCCTGCCCCACTCAGCCCTATCTCCAAATAGACCACCTTGAGTGTCCCAATATCCCCCAGCACCGCAGCTCCTGTTTCCCATCCTGCCCAGCATCTTGCTCCAGCCAAGTGTCTCCCTTGTCCTGGAAAGCCTCACAAGCCTGGCCAGGATTTGGTGGATGCAGGGGGGTGCTCTGGCCAGGACGCAGCATGTGGCACCTCGGGACTCGCCTGCCTGTGGGAGTGGGTGCCATCCTCATCGGGGATGCTCTCGAAGCCAGTCACAGTCACCCTGCCCTCGATCTCCCGGTGGGTGCTTTGCACGCTGGTGTCCAGCAGGTAAATCTCGACCAGGTCACCTTTATCTGCCAAGGATGCAGCAGAGGAGAAAGGCAACCACCATCACGGTCAGCTCGGACCACCTGGGTTGCCCCCAAACTGCAGCTCCAGACCCGCAGCACCATGGGGCAGAAGAATATTCCCATCCCTCACGTTAAGGAGAGGGGACCTGACTCTTCCTCAGAGCCGCCCCTCTCACACTCTCCAGCGCTTACTGGGAGGGCTGTAGGCGCCTGAGCTGGGCTGCGGCGGCACAATCCTGCCCAGGTTCCAGGGAATGCTCTGGCCGAACACGTAGGCATCCTCCTCGATGTACTTCACTTGCGGCAGCTTCAGCGCCTGCGGGGAGGACACAAAGCTCCCGTTTCCCCCCGAGGCTGGGGCTGCCGCTCCCAGCAGCGCCCACCGCAGCTGCCGTCCCCTGCCACCACCCTGTCCTCCTCTCCACGTACCGTGTCCAGGACGTCGCTGCTCATCCTCACCAGGAAGGCTGGCAGGAGGTGGAAAACGTGCAGCAGCTCGGCCCGGTGTCCCCGCCGAGCCGCCCGGGCCTGCAGCCGCCGGGCCGTGTCCCGCAGCTCGGCCTCGCTGCCCGCCCGCAGCATCACCACGTAGCGCCCGGGCAGCCGCCACGACACCTGCGGGGACACCGGGCTGGCTCCGGGGGACACACACACACCGGAGCGCGCCTGTCCCCCGCCCCACGCTCCTCACCTTGGCGGCGCGATGAAAAGCAGCGGGTCCCGGAGGGGCCACCCCGACGGCGGCTTCCCCCTCCTCGGCCGCCCCCAGGGCCAGAAGCAACTCCGCCAGCGCCAGCGCCAGCGCCAGGGCCCGCGGGGACATCCCGCACCCGCGCCCCGACGGGCAGCGCCGGGAGACGCCGCGACCCTCGGGGCAGGGGACGGCACCGGCGGGGACCCCCTGCGAGACCGCCGAGGGGCCGGAGAGCACCCGCGGGGCCGAGGGGCAGCAGCGCAGTGGAAGGGCAGGAGCGGGGCCGGGCAGCTGGAGCGGAGCCGGGAGGCCGGAGCGCACCCGCGGAGCGCAGATCCCGGAGCGCACCCGCGCAGATCCCGGAGCGCACCCGAGCAGATCCCGGAGCGCACCCGAGCAGATCCCGGAGCGCACCGGCGGAGATCCCGGCCCGCACCCGAGCAGATCCCGGCCCGCACCCGAGCAGATCCCGGCCCGCACCCGAGCAGATCCCGGCCCGCACCCGAGCAGATCCCGGAGCGCACCCGCGCAGATCCCGGAGCGCACCGGCGGAGATCCCGGAGCGCACCGGCGGAGATCCCGGAGCGCACCCGCGGCTCTGAGGTTCCGGAGCGCACCCGCGCAGATCCCGGAGCTCACCCGAGCAGATCCCGGCCCGCACCCGCGCAGATCCCGGAGCGCACCCGAGCAGATCCCGGCCCGCACCCGAGCAGATCCCGGCCCGCACCCGCGCAGATCCCGGTCCGCACCCGAGCAGATCCTGGAGCGCACCCGAGCAGATCCCGGAGCGCACCCGCGCAGATCCCGGAGCGCACCCGCGCAGATCCCGGTCCGCACCCGCGCAGATCCCGGCCCGCACCCGCGCAGGTCCCGGAGCGCAGCGGCGGCCGCGGCTCTGCCCGTGTGGCCGGGGCTCAGCGCGGCGGGGCGGGGATCACGCCACGGCCGCCGGCCCCGTCGGTGCAGCCGGGCGGGTTAAAGCATTAACGGGGCCGAGGGAGGGGGCGCGGGGTGCTGGGGCCGCAGGGAGAGGGCAAATGGGGCCACCGCTCACCCCGAATCCCGGCGGATCGCTGGGGGCTCTGGCGAGCAAAGCGCAGCCGCTCAAGGACTGTTTTCAGAAAGGGCTGAAAGCTTTAATGTGCCTCCTACTGCCTCACTCCACGAATAAATTCCCGTGAAATCCTCTAATCCTGTTTGGGCATTTTTTACAGAGGCGGCACACATCGCAAATGCCCTTTTTAGGGGATGATATCGGCGCTTTCCCGCGGGTCTCCACGCCGCTTCCCACCTCTGCCCTCCCGCAGCATCGGGATGCCACACTGCCCCACATCCCCAGTGACCTCTGCAAACCCCGTCCTCGCTGCCGGCTTCTCAGGGAAATAGGAACATGTTTGTGTTTTGACTGGTTATTTGTAAGCCAGAGATTATATTTCTGTACGGATGCACGTGTTTTATAGAGATGTGTGCGTTTCATGTGGATGTGCATGAATGTTTTACACGTTATAATTGTGTGTATGGTTTGTATGCACGTATATGTTTTAAATGGATGAACACGTTTTATAATTATGTGTATGGTTTATGGGGACATTAATGGTTTATATAGCTGCTTTATAAGGATGAGGACGGTTTATATGGTTTATATATGTGTGTGTTTAATATGGATGTGAATGGGAAATGTTGATCTTTTTAATAAGACCTCGAGTGGGTGCCTGGACTCTGGTTCTGGTAATTGCAGGGAGACCAGAGCCTGCTTGTCACCCACTCTGCTGCAGAGAGCTGGCACGGGAAGGGGTCAGCATTCAGGACACTGATCATGGGGACAAGTCTCACTCCTGATTTTTGGCTCAGTTTCCTCAGTGCCGCTAAGTCCCACAACGCCCCACTGGGGCCTCAGGAGGCTTCTGAGACAGCTGAGCACGGGGGGACCCGTCTCAAGGGGGACAGTCTCCCTCTCCCTGCACTCTTCCCCTTCGTTTTAGCCCAGGGGACAATCTGTGTCCCAGGGAAGGACAGAAGGATCCCAAAGAGGAGGGAGGGGGTGGTGGAGGTCCCCGCAGTTCCACGTGCTGAGGAACCCACGGAAGTCTTGGCATGAACATCTGACCCCAGGGCCTGGAAAGGGATCAGGCCCAGCTCTCACACTCCAGGAATGGATATCTGAAGAAAGGTTTTGTTTTATTTTGTTTTGTTCTGTTTTAATTGAGAAATTATTAAGAAATAACCTAAATTTTGCACCTTGTACAAAAGAGCTCTGTTTCGGTCCTGGCTCCCTGCGGAGCTTCCAGCGGGTCTGTGTAAAGGGGGAGCTCCTGCTGAGGGGGGAGGAATGGGAGAGCAGAGGAGGCATCAGAGAAGACCTCAACAAGGGGGAAGGGTTCCTAAATCCCTGCTGCCGTCCCTCCGTGGGGAGAGATGGGGCTCCGGGAGGTGCGGGCACAGGGCTGGGTCGAGCATCCCGTCGGTAAAAATGAGCTTCTCCACGGATTTTGGGAAAAAAATCTGGGTGTGGAAACATCTTAACACGCTCCACAGCTCAGAGACGTTCTGTCCTGCACCAGCCGGGAATCGAACCCGGGTCGCAAGAATGGGAATCTTGCATGATACCACTACACCACTGGTGCGCGGGGAGCGGTGCGGCCTGCGGGCCTGAGGGCTCGGCCCGGCCCGGCCCGGCCCGGCCTGGCTGCAGCCGCGGCTCCGGCACGGTGACACGCGTGGGTGCCACTGCCAGCCCCTTCCCATCCATCGGCCCCAGCAGCGGGTCCGGGCACGGTGACACGCGTGGGTGGCACTGCCAGCCCGACCCCATCCATCGGCTGCAGCCGCGGCTCCGGCACGGTGACACGCGTGGGTCCCGGCACTGCCAGCCCGGCCCGGCCTGGCTGCAGCAGCAGATCCGGGCACGGTGACACGCGTGGGTCCCGGCACTGCCAGCCCGACCCCATCCATCAGCCCCAGCCGCGGGTCCGGGCACGGTGACACGCGTGGGTGGCACTGCCAGCCCCTTCCCATCCATCGGCCCCAGCAGCAGGTCCGGGCACGGTGACACGCGTGGGTGGCACTGCCAGCCCGACCCCATCCATCGGCCCCAGCAGCGGGTCCGGGCACGGTGACACGCGTGGGTGGCACTGCCAGCCCCTTCCCATCCATCAGCCCCAGCAGCAGATCCGGGCACGGTGACACGCGTGGGTGGCACTGCCAGCCCCTTCCCATCCATCAGCCCCAGCAGCGGGTCCGGGCACGGTGACACGCGTGGGTGGCACTGCCAGCCCCTTCCCATCCATCAGCCCCAGCAGCGGGTCCGGGCACGGTGACACGCGTGGGCGGTGCCCGCCCTGCACAATCTGAGCCGGAGCCGGGGCTGCTGGCGGCCCTTAATTCCATGCAGGAATGTCGCGATTCCCACAATGTTTAACCTCGGCCGGCGCGGGAGCCGAGTCCTTCGGCTCCAGGATGCTGTGCCAGGGCTGGGGGATGCACATCCAGCTGTGTGAAGGCTTCCGTGGGGGAGAGGGTCCCCGTGTCAGCCCCTTCCCCTGCTTCTGCCTGGAGAAACGCTTCTGAAAAACAGATTCCTTTTCCAAAAATGAAAGTGAGTGCCAAGCCATGAGGTAGGAACCTCTTCTGTGGGGAAATTCTGAGTGTTCAGCCTGGAGAAGGCTCCAGAGAGACCTTATTGCTCCTTCCAGCACAGAGACTACAGGAGAGGAGGGAGGGACGCTGGACTGTGGAGCCCTGGCACAGTTTTCCCAGGGAAGCTGTGGATGTCCCATCATTGGAAATATTCAAGGCCAGGTTGAAGGGTCTTGGAGCAACCTGCTCTAGCGGGAGGTGTCCCTGCCCATGGCAGGGGGCTTAGAGCAAGATGATCTTTAAGCTCCATGCCCAGCCCAAACATTCTGTGGTTCTATGGGTAAAAGCTTCTGGGTCGCTAGCAGATCCCCACACTGCACAGGAGCAGTGACACAGAGTGACATCCCACCCCAGACACCCTCTGAAAGCCAGTGAGACACGGCCCCATCCGAACGGCATTCCCAGAGCCACCTCGCTCCCCCACCCTGGGAAGGACAGGCAGGAGCTGAGAACGTGCAATCCATCTGGTAATGCTTCCTCCTGGAGAGCGTCTGGCAGTCCTGTGGCAATGTTTAGCCAACATTGGAGCCTGCACTCCCCACCCTCCTGTTGGCCATAAACAGCCCGAGTGCGTGGGTGCTCCCTGCCCTTCTCCCTGGCTGCCTTGGTGACACCGAGGTGAGCGAAGGGAACAGCAGCAGGAGTGTCAGGGGGTGTGACACCTCAGCTACAGCCTTTTCTTGCACACCCTGCACTGTACCAGCACTGCCTGGGTGACCAGGGAACACGGGAACATCCCTCCAGGGCTCTCGTGCTCCCTTCCCCTTGGGTGCTGCAGGACAGCTCTCCCCCACTTTTGCGCTTCTGAGATTGGAAGTGCAGGATTTTAAAGCTCCCTTCAGTTCTGTGATTCCATGGAATTTGCTGAAGTGCTCCTGTGCCAGCAGACATGTGCTCCCGAGCCTCCTGGGACCATGCCAGGCACAGGCAGATCCAGCCCAGCTTCCCCAAAACAGAGCAGGGGACTCTCAGCATCCCCGTGCTGTTGGATCCGCTGCTGCTTTGATCCAAACCCAGCTGCCCTGGGGAGGCTCAGCCTCACAGATCCCCACAGCAGCCAAAAGTTGTGGCTCCCCTGTGTGCTGGAGACAGGCTGTGGAGAGCACCCTGTGTTGTCACTGTTGTGGTGACAAACCAGGCTGAGGCACATCCACGTGGTTTGGAACAATTATTATTGACAGAAAGTTTGGGGATGGTGGGTGCCAGCGTGCAAACCCACCTGCAGCTGTTGACACTGGCCCAGCAGACAGTGTGCAAAGCCACCACCTCAAGTGCCATCACCAGGATTTTGGCTCAGTTGTGTCCCCTTTCCTGTGCCCCCAAGAGTGCTGGAAGCTGGTCCTTGTGCAGGAGATAGGGGACAGCACGATCTGTCACCTCCATCACCCCTCTCCCAAGCTGGAGATATGGAGGCTGCCTGCTGCAGAAGACTCAGGGCCGAAATTTAATTTCAACAGAGCTTGGGTAAGTGGGAAAAAGACTTTGAGGATACCCCTGCCTGGTAAAACCCACTTGTATTGAGCATGTTTTACCTACCTAAACCTGATCCTATTCCAAACAGCACAGCCGATCCTTCCCCTTCCCAAGCAGAGCATTTAGCCCAGATCCTGCCCAGCCCAGCTTCTCTGTGCCCGCCCAGATGGCTTTGGCGAGGGGGCCTTGTCCCATGTTCTGTTGAATTCTTGGTGTATCCCCTTTGGGTTTGGGGGAAATGACAGCCTCGTGTGGCTGGGTGTGCACAAGGGGTGCAGCAAGGCACAGGGGCAGGCAGGAACCTGGGGCCACTGCACTTTCAGGGACAGCCCTTTCCTCCAGGCTGTGACCTGTGTGTCCCCTCCATGAGGTGAGTCCATGCCAAGTGGCCATTCTCTCCTGGAAATCAGTTTTCAGGCTCAAAAAGGTTATCACTGGCGTTCAGCAGAGCATCTGGCTCCTCCTGGAGCCCGTAGAAGAGGTCATCCTCCTCCCCAGGACCTTTCCAGTGGGATCGGGGGTGCTGTCCCCCCTCCGGGGCGCTGCTCGGGGTGCGGCCGGAGCGGGAGGCGGAGGGCAGGGTCCTGCTCTGTGGCGTGGGGCTGCCGGGCACGGAGCCCTCCAGCGATGGGGTGTCCATCTCCTCCAGCAGGGATGCCAGCGGGGCATCGCCCGCGGCTGGCCGGGTGGGGCTGCGGGGACAGGGTTACACCAAACGCGGCTGGGCAGGAGCTGCAGTTCCCCCTGGAGCCTCTGGCTGCTGCTCGAGCAGCATCCCAGCATCAGCAGAACCCTTGCTGGGTGGCTGGAGCACCCTGGGATGTCCCTGTCCCAGCCCTCGGTGCCTGCCGTTTTGGGGACACCTGCCCACCAGGTTCCTGCTGCCCATGGGGTGAAGTAGTGGCTGTCCTTGCATTTCCTGAATCTACAGCTGAGATGGGAAAGCACTGCACCCCATCACCTGCAGAGCCCTCTGGAACCTCCCAAACCAATGCTTGGGCATCGTATGTGGCATCTGGTTTGAGGGTCACGTGCCAGGCATCTCATTTCTAGCAAAGTCTGACCAGGAATTTGGGGTTATTCTTGTGAGTGGTGCTGTTTATATTGATAAAATGACATAAAAGCAAAATGCAGAAAAGCAAACATCAAAATGCAAATTGCAACCATCTACATTTCCTCCTGGGAAATAATTTGGTTCAGAGACTCCTCGTGGGTTGAGACACCACCTGACCTTCAGTGGAGGCTCAGAGCTGTGAGAGCAGCAAAACCCCTCTGCATTGTCCCCCACCCTCAATATTGGGTGTCTGATCCCCCCATGTTCACCCCACACCCCAGCAGTGCCACCCCAACCCCGCAGGTATCACATACCAGCTGCCTGCTGCTGTTTCCAGGCGAGGTGCCAGCTCTTGGAGGGGGTCTCCAGCACCCCCCAGCTCCCGGTGGATCTCAGCTTTGGCCTGCACGGCTGACTGGGAGCAGCTGCGGGGTCTGGGCTGTGCCGTGGGTGGGAGTGGAGCCGAGCTGACCACCTGCCTCTGGATCTGCTCGTAGGATGGCAGGCTCTTCTCGTAGGTGCTGCTGGCATCTTGGTTGGGGCAGGGGGCAATCAAGCTGCAGGGAAAGGGACAACAAAGGGTGATGAGCAGCCCTGCACCCCGTGGAGCTGGGAGATGCTCAGGCACATGCACACAGGGCTCCATCACCTGAGGGAGTGGCTTTAGAGACCACCAAGGCCCACCCCAGCAGCAGAGGGAGGGGATGCCTGCAGGAACATCACTGGATGCTCTGCATGCCCTGGCATCATGCAGGCTCAGCCCTGGGGGGGCTCAGGCAGCCCTTGTCCCTCCCAGCCTGATCCCTGCTTGGCATTTTGTGCTGCAGGAGGTTTAGCAGTCCCCAGCCTCAGGGCACACACATTACCCTGTTGTGGGACCCACCCGGTGTCCTTCTGTGGCAGCACCATGGGTTTGTAGTCCAGGAACCGCTCGACCCCGAGGTCCGCAGGGATGAACGTAATCTGGGGGGAAAAGAGAGGCAGAGCCCAGGGGCTGTGCTGGGCATCACAGGGTCCCTCGGCCCTCCTACTGGGAAAAGGGCCAGAGTGTCCCTTCAGCTGGGTTTAGGGTCTTTTCCCACCATATTTAGATGTTTTCCTCGGAAATGGCTTTTTTGAGGGAAACCAGTAAGGAATGAATGAATCCAGCACAGCCCTGCTCTCAGTGCCTTTCCCCCCATGGAGTCACACATGTGCCCAAGCCCAGAGGGAGTCCCAAGGCCCACACAGGAGGTCAGTGGTCAGGGACCACACCATCCTTGAGTCTCGAGCACAGTGGCAAAGCCACATCTCCCTCCGAGCTGGGGCTGAGCTCAGCTTTGAGGGTAGCTGGTTTCTGCTTCATCCCAACCCGAGAGCACAGCTGCTTTCAGAGATCCCAGCTGGCCCTGGGTCCTGAGGTGGCTCCCCCACGCTTTGGAGGGCAGCCAGGTTGTTGACAGGCCATCCAGCAGTGCTCAGATCAGTCCTACAGACGCCCTCTCCTTGGACAAGTCCCTTTTCTGCCAGGCCAGTTTCCCAGGGCAGGGACGCGTGGCTGTGCTCCGGCAGTGCCCTCTGCCAAGGAGACCGGCAGGGGAGGGCTGGGCTCAGGGGGCCGGGACCCTCCGGCCTCCATGGCCACCACAGTCCCTTCTGGGAGGTCCTGGGAGCCTGCCAAGCCCCAGACCCCAAGGAAGGGGCTGAATAGGAGAGAGAACACAAGTTTACTTCCTTGGGATTATTCCTTGCTGCCCGAAAGCAAAGCCCCAGGCTCAGGGGGAGTGCAGGGGGTGAAGGAGACAGGGCACACCCTACAGGCATCAGCAGGGCACAAACCTCCCAAATCAATTCCCCCTCAAGATTGCTGCAGCCAGCTTCCCCTGGGAAAACTGAGGCTGCACATCCAGAGCAGCCAAAGCTGAGCTCAAGCTCTCTCCCTCCCCTCAAGCCCCGCAGCGTGCTCAGCAGCGGGAAGGATCCTACCTTTGGGTAGCACTGGCACATGCTCCACGTGATGCCCACGGCTACGAGCAGGACACCCAGGACACAGAAGGTGATGTAGTACTGAGGCTTTTCCACACTCATGATGAACATCCCCACCATCACCAGGAAGAAACCCAGGATGATGAAAGCGTAGCGGAAATTCTTCTCCTCCGCCATGGGCTCCGGGTGGAAGAGGTGGGAGAAGAGATTTTGGGAAGGCCGTTCACCTGCGGCACTGCCTGCCGAGCACAGCGTAAGGCAAGGAGTGGTTTCTCTCCCCAGAGGCTGCCAGGAGCTGAGGATCAGCTGCACGTTGAGCTGGTCCTGCCCAGGGCTGAGCCAGCCAGTTTTTAATGGGTTTGTAATGAATGCAAACACTGCCCTGCCGTTCACACTCCAGTGGAGCCACCCTGCACGTGTCCGGGTAACCTTCCCTGCAGGCACCCTCAGCCAGACCACAGCCTGGGGAAGGGACACGGAGGGAGAGGGGAGCAGGGCTGCGGGGATGGGGACACCGAGATCAGCTGGTGCTCTTGGGATTTTCCCAGCCCTGGGCACTGGGGCTGGACTCAGTCATAAATCAGCTGGCACAGCACCAGACAAGGGGGACACCGGAGCCCAGCATGCTCTCAGGGGCTGTAGGACTGCAACAGGAAAAGAGGGAGTGATCCAAGATCTTTTTGGAGGCCAGTGGGTTTGGAACAGACCCTGCCTTGCTCTGGCTGAGTGCTAAGGCTGCCTCACTGGGCAGCAAGTGGGCTGTGAAGGGGGAACTAAAGGATCCAGAAAAGGATGGAGTGAGGTTGGTCCACCCAGCAGAAGTGACGACAGAGTGTCCCTGTTCCCTGTGTTCACTGAAGCTGGAGCTGGGATGTTGAAAGGTGTCTCCTTCCCACCACACGTCCAACAACCAGACAGTGTTGTTTTATTCCCTTGATTTATTCCCTCATTTTATTCCCTTGCTACACCGGGTTTATGACAAATAATTATGTTCTAAACAGTATGTTAGACGTGGCTGTGGCTCCTCAGCCACTCTGCAGCCCTGCAGGGCCACAGGGGGCCCAGGGCAGCTCTTTATTTTGGTGGAGTGCAGGACCTGGCAGCAGCCCCTGCCACAGCTGGCCTTTCCTCTGGGCAAGGCTGCACACCCAGCCGTGGAGGGCAGGGAGGGAGGGGGCTGTGCCACCCAGCATGGCTTTTCCAGGAGGCTGCCTGAAATGCCAAGTGCACTTGGATGCTCTGACCACAGGCACGACCCACTGAGCATCCCTGACACCAAATGAAGTGAGTCAGTATTTAGGGAAGCAGGGTGGAAGGCACTCCATGGAGACAGGGATGGAAGGGGCATTGCAAAGGCAGAGGAGTGGAAGGTGCAGACAGAGCTGGGCTTTCTCTGGCCAGATTTGCCTCAGATTTATTATTGAGTGGGCCTGACAGGAGCTCCCCAGGGTGGGCCAGAGCAGGGAATGCAAAGCCTCTGAAACCAGCAGTGGTTTTATTAAAAATACGAAAGCTTCCCAACATGCCAGTTACTCCCGGCGCCCTGAACACATCACCCGCAGGAGCCACGCTCCCAGCAGCGCCGGACGCACCCCTCGGACAGCCAGGAAAGCCGGGCTGACCCTTCCCACTCCTCGCCCACCCTCCTCTCACCCCCACAAAGAAGAGGCTCAGATTAAAGCTGAGGGGCTGGGCAGCCACCCGCAGAGTCCCGTTGCGGGCTGCCCAGCTCAGACCCCCCTGACGCTGATGTTCTCATAGCTGGGGGGCGGCGTTGCCTGCGGCTCCTCGGGCGCGTCCAGCCAGGACGGGCTGGGCCGGAACAGGGCGCTGTCCGAGGAGCTGCGCCGGCGGCCGCCCTGCCAGCTCTCGTCCTCCTCCAGGTAGCGGTACAGGGGCGGCGTGAGCTCCTCCTTCCTCCCCGGAGGCTGCACATAGGCCGGGGCACCGTGGGCAGGTCTGCAGGTCAGGGCTTCTTCATAGGTGGGGATGGCGCTGGCGTCCCAGTTGCTGCAGGGAAGAGGAAGAAACCCAGCAGCTCACACCGTCAGCATCCCAGCACCCAGCTGGAGCATCCCAGAACCCAGCTGGAGCATCCCAGCACCCAGCTGGAGCATCCCAGCACCCAGCTGGAGCATCCCAGAACCCAGCTGGAGCATCCCAGCGCCCAGCTGGAGCATCCCAGAACCCAGCTGGAGCATCCCAGTGCCCCATCAACTCGAGCTACCCAACATCCCACCAACCCCACTGTCTGGAGCAGCCCTGAGCTGCCTAAGGCGTGCACTGGGGACAGCACCTGGGCAGGTTTTGCTGAAGTGCCATGTGTCATGTGTGCAGGGGTGACCATGTCAGCTGCTTCCTGGCAACCATGGGGTTTTGCAAGAGGGTCCCATGGGCCATCATCATTATCATCATCGTGCCTACTCCTTAATTCACCCCCTGAAGAACAGAGGCTGCCGACAGCTGAGGGAGCAGTTTGGCACAAGAGCCTGGACAAGCCCCAGGCACACCAGGTCACTGTGATCACACCCCACTCCCATGCCAGCCAGAGCCCTCCCTGCACTGGCCAAGCCTGGTGCCACTTCCAGCAGAGTTTTCCTGAGCAAACACAGCTTGTGTACAGGGAAAACCTCTGACAACCTCTGCCCTGCACACGGCTCAGCTTGGCACCCTACAGAATGGTGCAGTCCCAAAGCTGGAGATGCTGTGAAAGCAACTCATCACTGCAGGTGAAACCCAGCCCAGTGTGCTGGGGAGGCAGCAGGCATGGGAGGGCACAGCTGGTCCAAAGGAAAAGCCATGTGCTCCACAGGGATGCCTCCATCCTGAACTTGGCAGATCCCTGTCCCAGGCACACCACCCCGGGCTTCTCTGCCAGGGATTTGCCAAACAGCCTCAGCTCACACAGGAACACTACCTTGGAAATGTGGAAAGGGGGGTTTATCCCAGCACAGGATGCTTTTCTGGGGCTGGAGGAGCTGCTGCAGCACCAGCACTGCCAGGGTGCTGCATCCCATCCAGCAGGGGAGCTGGGAGCTCAGGGAAAGGGACATTCCCCACAGGGACACAGCAAAGTCCCTCCCTGGGACAAGGAACCTCCCCCCAGATACCCAGATCAGCTCACAAGCTCACAGATATCCAGATGGGCACTGAAATCCCTGGAGAACCAGGAACGTGTCTCCCACTCCAACTGTGTTTTTATGGTTTCATGTTCTTAAGAGTTTCTTTTAGTGCTGTTTTTCCCCAGAGCCCGATTTATGCCAGAGCCAAGATCTTTGCTGTGACCCCATAAAGCAGCACTGGGAAGGGCTGGCTGGCTCTGCTTCCACAGCAGTCTCCAGAATAAAAAACCTTTTGATCAAAAAACTTTTAAATGAAGAAGTGGGAGTAAATCTCAGGCCCACACTGGAAGATTCAGGGAACCTGAAAAGCATCAATGGTCTTCAGGGCAGGGCAAGGAGTCTTTCTATACCCTGAAATGGGCTTCATAAAGGACCTTCTGCCTACATTCCTATCTTGCTGCTATTCCAAGGATTGTTTTCCTTTTTTTTTTTCCCATTTAACTCCCTTCTAAAAAATATTTTGCTCCCATTAAAGATGTTATAAACACCTTCATCCTTACAGAGCACTGCAGACCTGGGAGACCAGGACCAGAGCTCTGAGTGACCCTTCCCCACCCCCACATCCAAACCTTCTGCCAGAAAACCAATGTATTCTTCTGCTTGGTGGCCCTGCTAAGGAGATGTGTCCCTTGGCACGTGATGGCCCTGCAGGGCAAGCAGAGCTGGATGCAGCCGAGCCAGCCACGGGCACGGCCAGCGTGGGCAGGGAGGGTTGACATTAATGAGCAGGAGCAGGAGGAGAGCACAGAGCAGAGCTGCTGCTCCTGCGAGCTCACCAGCCAGCAAGGGGGCTGCAGGGACAGCCAGACCCATCCTGCCCACCCAGACAGCGGCAGGGACCAGGCTCCCACCTGCAGTTCCACTTCTCCGGAGGCTCAGCCGTGAAGTACTGCAGGTCCCTGGGGAAATGGTACTGGTAGCGCCGGGACACCACCCTGGCGTTGGCCTTGACGGACCAGAGGAGGCCGAAGATGAGGAGGATGCCGCCGATGCCGCAGCAGAAGAAGCTGACGGAGCGGAGCAGGGCGCTGGAGGAGGAGGAGCTGGGGACGGCCTCGGCTTCCCGGGGGGGCAGGAGGCGAGCCCCACTGCCGGAGCCCACCTCCCCATCACTCCACCAGGCAAAGCACAGCGTCCCCGTCACCAGCAGCACGGCCCCCGTGATGGTCAGGCCGTAGCGGAAAGAGGCGGCTGCCATCCTTCAGGAGGAGGTTTTAGGAGGGGAGAAGAGTGAGACAAGGCATGAGAGAGCCCAGGTCCTGTAAGACAAGAAAGGTGCCAGGTTTGAGCGGGAGAAGCTCAAGGAAGATCTGCCAGAGGAGAAAATGACTGAGCGAGGACCCATCCAGGTCTTGCAGCCCCTTTAGCCACCATTATTTTCCATCAGAAGGGGCATTTCCACCATCTCAGATGGGAAGCCTTTGGGAAAAGCAAAGTCAGCTCCAGGTTGGACCTATAAACTTCCCAACAGCCTCGTAAAAACATCTTAATTTCCAAGGAACAACACAAGGGCACAAGGGCAGGATGGACACCCCAGCTCCAGACACTCTTCTCTTTGGGTTTTATTCCAGACCTCCTCCCAGGCTTGGAGGAATGCCAGCTGGGTTTCCTGGGTTTTCAAAGCATGGCTTATGGAAGAGGGACAAAAATTTAAGATGTCATCACTTCTGAATTTTCAGTGTGCCTGTTTACTCCTCCAGAACTGATGACATTGGAAAAATCTGCTCAACCTTCATCCACATGAAGTTTGGCACACAAACTTCAGGTCAGCTCCTCCTCAAGTTCCTGTCAAGATCGATCCTGCAGGTGTTATCACCACCTTCACCCTCCCTGTCAGGGTGGTTTGGGGTTGGTTTGACAACCAAACAGGTGAGGTAGTGCCACATGTTCCTGCTGGGTGGCCCTTTTCAGCTAAATGTCACATGCAGAGAGTTTCCCTAGTGCTGGAAAACCTGGGGAGGGGGAGGGTGATCTCAGTCCCCATTGCTTTCTGCAGCAAACAGCAGGCATCTGCTCCCTCAGCTTATGCATCCCCATCTCCCAACTAACCAGGGAGGCAGAGAGGTCCCACCACGTCCCCTCCAGCCCTGCTCACTGCCCAGCAAGAAGATGCAGGTTCAGCTCCCACTTCTCAATGGACAAAAAGCTCTGGACAATGTGGGAATTAAGCACCAAGACTCCTGAACAGATTCAGTCCTGGGTGACTCCTCTGGGAAGGTTTGTCATGGTGGCAGTGCCAGCAGAGAGCCTGCACATGAGGGATGGCCAGGGCAGGGGAGGAGCTCAAGCAGAGGTGGTGGACAGATGGATGACCCACACTCAGCTGTCACCTCTGCCTTCATTGCTTTGCCTGTGTGTCAGTAACAGGACAATAATGTGGTGGCTTTGGTCTCCATTCCTCCAGTCAGAGCTCATCTCCTACAGAGGGGTCTTAAATTGTGCCCTGAGATCCAGAAGGGCAGAGCCAGAGCTAGGCAGGGAGCACAGGTCCAGCATGGACTCAGTGTCATCAAGGTCAGGTAGAATTATGTTATTTCAAGCTGTTATTTATCAGATGGGCCCACTAAATGGAAAGCCAAATTACCTTGTAGTGAAAGAAACACTATCTGATCTAATCAACATTTAATGAAGGAATCTGATGAGAAGTGAGATTTAGGAAAGCTGCAGGGGTGGAAGCCCCAACAGCTCACTCCAGCTTTTGTCCCAGGGTCACAAGCCCAAAATGCCACCTGGGCTGGCTGTGACCAGTGGTCGTCAGCTGTGGCCACCTGCTGGGAAGGCAGTCATCTTCCTGGGCTGAGAAAAGGCTTCCCTCCATAATGGGGGGCTTCTTTGGATGCTCCCTCCTGAGTGGCAGGGGCTTGGCTGAGCTGAGGTAGGGAAGAGACTTTTGGAGATGGTATTAGATGCCATCAGGGATCAGCATCCCCAAACCATCACTGAATGTGAGCAGGACACAACAGAAGAGCTGGACTCGGGTTGCCTTGCAGCAGGAGATGTTCAGGAGAATGAGGACCCCACTGACTTGTGAATGCAGCCCCTTTGGACAGCAATGCATTTTCATGCAGAAATTTCAGCATATTGTTTAAAGAAAAAATATTCACCCCAAAAAAAACCCTACAGGAAAGCTCTTGATCCAACTGCATGGAAATGTCAGGTCACTCCAAACTGAAACACTGGACTGAACCTGCCCCAGGAGCTGAAATGTTCACCTCCTGTAACAAACACTCTCTGCATTCTGGGGTCAGACTGGTGAGGTTTGGGAGATGCTCTGAATGCCCTGATAAGATTTAGGAGATGCTGTGATTCCCCCTGCCTGGGAACGGGGAATTTTGCAGCCTCCAGCACTGAGCACATCTGGGAGAGCTGGCAACGAGGGGGAGGCGGAGGGAAGGTGGAGAAGCCTCTGGTGGAGAAGCCTCTGGGAGGTGATGGATTGACAGCTCGAGAGAATAAACTCTTCTCTCTCTTGACAAATCCAGCGCAGCACAGGGAGCGCCGCTGAAAGCTCCCCCAGCCTCGCCGCACGTGTTCCTGTGCGGGGGCAGCTCCGTGACACTGCCACTGCTGGGTGACACTGCCACTGCTGGGTGACACTGCCACTGCTGGGTGACACTGCCACAGCTCAGTGACACTGCCACTGCTGGGTGACACTGCCACTGCTGGGTGACACTGCCACAGCTCCGTGACACTGCCACAGCTCAGTGACACTGGCACTGCTGGGTGACACTGCCACAGCTCAGTGACACTGCCACCGCCGGGTGACACTGCCACAGCTCTGTGACACTGCCACTGCTGGGTGACACTGCCACAGCTCAGTGACACTGCCACAGCTCTGTGACACTGGCACTGCTGGGTGACACTGCCACTGCTGGGTGACACTGCCACCGCCGGGTGACACTGCCACAGCTCTGTGACACTGCCACCGCTGGGTGACACTGCCACAGCTGGGTGACACTGCCACAGCCGGGTGACACTGCCACAGCCGGGTGACACTGCCACTGCTGGGTGACACTGCCACAGCTCAGTGACACTGCCACTGCTGGGTGACACTGCCACAGCTCAGTGACACTGCCACAGCTCTGTGACACTGGCACTGCTGGGTGACACTGCCACTGCTGGGTGACACTGCCACAGCCGGGTGACACTGCCACCGCTGGGTGACACTGCCACAGCTGGGTGACACTGCCACAGCTCTGTGACACTGCCACTGCTGGGTGACACTGCCACCGCTGGGTGACACTGCCACAGCTCAGTGACACTGCCACAGCTCCGTGACACTGCCACAGCTCAGTGACACTGCCACTGCTGGGTGACACTGCCACCGCTCAGTGACACTGCCACAGCTCAGTGACACTGCCACAGCTCCGTGACACTGCCACCGCTACATGACACTGCCACCACCGGGTGACACTGCCACAGCTCCGTGACACTGCCACTGCTGGGTGACACTGCCACAGCTGGGTGACACTGCCACCGCTGGGTGACACTGCCACAGCCGGGTGACACTGCCACAGCTCCGTGACACTGCCACAGCTCAGTGACACTGCCACAGCCGGGTGACACTGCCACCGCTGGGTGACACTGCCACAGCCGGGTGACACTGCCACAGCCGGGTGACACTGCCACCGCACCCTTGCCCCTTGTCTCGGGCTGCCACAGCTCTCCCGAGCCCCTGTGAAAGACGCACGCTGCTCGCTCAGCCGCTGCAAGAAGAGTCTGAAGGAGCAGGGGCAGGGAGCGAGGTGCGAGGCTGGGGCGGGACCCGAGGCTCCCGGAGCCTCTCCCGGCTCCACTCCCGGGGCACTCAACATCTGCACAGCAGCCTTCCCTCCCCGTCAGCATCCCCAGCACAAGTTTTCACGGAGCCACAGCAATTGCCGGCTCTCAAACGCTCTTCTCCACTCTCCGAGCCGCCCTGACATTTTGTTCTGCCCTGTCTCCTTCTTTGACCTGCCCCGAAGTAGTTTTCCAGGTAATAGATTTGCACGTTGCATGTACAAACAGATACGAATGTTGATAGTTTACATAGTTCCAGTGAGATGCTGAGAATAGCAGCCCCCATATAAAGTTATGCAGATGGTGATTCATAGGGTCTACTAAGCATTACTCAGAAAAACGCTCTTTTCAAGCAACACGAGAAAAGAAAAGAGTTTTGAACCTCTCCCACCGCCATCAAGCAAAAAATCCACCTCCACTCCCGTCCCTTCACTTACAGATCGCACTTCCATGCGGGGCTGGAGACCTTTAATACGGAAGAAGAACGCCGGGCAGAGATGCACCAAAGCGTGAGCGTGTCTTTAGGGAGATCCCTTCCTGCCTTTATCCAAATTCGCTCTTTTGTTTGGATAGTTATCAGCGAGGGTTTGGTCCCCGTTCAGAGCAGAGTAAGAGCGATGCCTCAGAAGAGCATCCCAGAGCGGCACATGTGTCCCCTCCGCCGGGCTTCGGGAGATGCTGAGCCCCACGTCCCCTGTACCGGAGGGCACCCGCGGGGCCCCTGTCCCGGCCGGCACGGCGCTCAGCCGGGGGTGCCCGTGTCCCCCCGCAGCCCCGCTCCCAGCGCCTACTCACCGCCGCCGGCAGCCCCGCTCCGGAGGCTCCGGAGGCTCCGCCGAGCGCGGCCCGCGGGGCGGGCGGGGCCGGGGGCGGGCGGGGGGCGGCTCGGGGCGGGCAGGACCGGAGCTCCCTCCCGGCTCCCCGCAGCCCGCTCCCGTTCCGTCCCGTCGGGGAGTTCGGGATGCAGAAGCCGGGAAGGGTCCCTTGTTCAACACGCCCTGCCCTGGGGACAGCACTGCTGTCCTGTGTGTGGGACACCCAGGCTGCAGCACAGGAGGGTCTCTGCCCCAGCCTTCCTGTGTGATCGCTTTAGTTCTCCTCACTTGTATGTCAAACGCTAATATTGTCCCTTTTCCTCGTTCGTGGAAATAGAACGGTTTGGGTTTGGAAGGACCTTTTAAAGGTCGTGTAGTCCAGACCCCCTGCAAGCAGCAGGGATATCTTCAGCTAGATCAGGCTGCTCAGAGCCCCATCTCACCTGAGCTTAAATGTTTCTGGGAATGGGGCATTCACCATCTCTCCGTGCCAGTGTTTCATCAAGTTCACTGTAAAAAAACTTGTTTTCTTTATACCTAATCTAAGTCAACCCTTTTTTAGTTTAAAACTATTACCCTGCAGCACTCAGGACACCTGGATATTAAACAAGCTGAGGGTGCTGTGATCTGAATTTCAGGATGGTCGGTGTGACAGCACCTGGATTCAGGCACAATTCCTCATCACGCAGCTGGAGGGAGATTTGATCAAGAGCTGCCGTGCTATGGCTGTGCATCTCACACATCCACACATCCACCACGCTGCTCTTGGGCTGCAGCTGAGCATCACTGACAGGCAGAGCCATTTCTGTGGATACCCTGGGCTGCTGTTCTTGCACTTCTTGGATTTCCTCATCTCACTAGCTCAGAAGCTGCTCAAACTTTACCTGCACATGCTGCAGGGGCTGATGCAAAGCCCCTCTGTGGAATTCATACATGATTAGAAGCCACTCAGCCCAGCTGAGAGCATGTGGGTGTGCAGTCCCATTTACCTGCAGCCACTGTGGAGTTTTACAAATGGCAAACTGAGGCACACAGAAGGCTGGCTCACACAGGAGTGGCCCTGCAGCAGGTTGAGTCCTTGTCCAAGAGGAACATGGGGCAGAAGTCCCCAGGGCCAGCACCCAGTGATCTGGGGGCACTGTGAATCAGCAGTCACTCTCTTGAAGAACAGTAAAACAACTTTTTCTGCTCCTTACCTGCTCATATATTGTATTAACTGAAATTCAATTGTCAAACAGCATCTGAAGCACTTCAAGGTGGTGTTAGTGCACGGCTCCATGCTATTCCCAGCACAGGGCTGCAGAATGAAATGGCTTTGTGGCAGCACACTGCTTTTTCAGCCCCATAACCATCCACAACCTTCTGCCTTGTCCAGAGGTCTGGCCTACAGGCAGCCACAAACCCATGACAAATAATCCACCACAAGGTAGAGGCTGGAAGTGCTGAGTGCTACCAGCACCTCTGTCTGCTTAGCAGCACCTTGGCCAAAATGTGTTTTCCCTCTCTGAGAACTTTCCTGCTGGTGGACAAGGTGCTGCAACACAGGTCACAGCGAAAGGGCTTCTCCAGAATAAAGACAGAATATCTGTGGAAAATATGTAAAACATCCCATCTACAGTGAAACTGCAGTGGAGAAAACAAGGAGATATAAAAGACAGTTACAGCCCCTGCAAGAACAAGAACAAAGGAGGAACGGGGAAAGAGATTGTTCCAGTAATTGCCTCCCCCAGGTAGGGATGCTGAGCCTGAGCAACACTGCTGGCACCAAAAAAGTGCTGCTTTTTGATTCACTGTTCACCTAGTTTTGCTGCTGCAGCAAATCACATGTAAAATAGTGCATTTCACTGTATAATCAAGATAAATAAGCCAGCTTTTTCATTAAGGGTGTCTGTGTGCAGATGCATGCCCAGTCACGACAGGATGGGTGATACCAAGAGCGCCAAGTCAAGAATGAATTTGGGTGCACCAAGTCCAGAGCACAGAGTCCCTGTCAGAAATGTTATTTGTGGGACCTGGGCCAGGCCACAGTTGTCCATCAGTGATTTGGCACACAGGACACTCATCCCATGCCCAGCTGCCCCAGCAAGCACCTCTGGTCACAGGGGTGTGACAGAGCCAACAAAGAGGCACTGATGTGGCTTCAGGGGTGACATCTCTGCAGGCATAAGGTGTCCATGTTGTCCATATCCATGGAGAAGCCAATCCCAGGGGCTGGCACACCTCGTGTTTCCCTTAGCATGGGCCACTGGGCACAGCAGGAGTGGGTGCAGCCTGCCAGGCTGATAAGGAGCTGTAGCACATAGCCATGAGGATGTGCAGATGGGAGAGAGTTCCTGCATCCAGCACGTGTAAAGCAAAGGAGAAACCTCCTGCTGTTTATCTTTGCCTTAATTTGCATCTCCTTAAAATGCCTAATTAGTCATGCTAGTTGATATACTGGCTCAGGCGCTCCTACTTAACCCAGTCAGCAAACCCAGGCTTTGAAAATATTTGTCCTACACCTTCACTGGATGCAACATTCTCCGGTGTCCTTTGGGGCTGAACCCACAGCTGGACATGGCTCTCTCTGTGTCAGTCCTGCTGCATGGGCAGCTGGAGGGCTTGGGAGCACTCCTTTGTGGTCTCCATCAGGAAAAGCCAAGCATTTGGATGTGAAAGGAAATCAGCCCCCTGGCCACAAAGGGAGTGTGTTTTTTTTGGCTACTTCACCTAGAAGTACTCCTGCTGCAGACCAGCTTGGTTTTGACCCAAGACTTTACTGAATGCCTTTTTGCACCATAATATGTACTTTGTAATATATCTTATTATTTAGTTCCAATTACTTTACTGAGTTTGGAGTATAATAGAAGAAGAAGATGTGTATAAAGTTGTTTAATATCAGTTTCTGATGTGGTTCCTCCACTAGAAATGTCCATCATCTAGCAAGCCCCTGGACCCAAAACCTCTGAGTGTTTTAAAGCTTAAAAGTTTTCTTACTCAACTGTAATGATGGCCCAACCAGCAGCCTGTAAATCTGCACCACACTGAGGAACACAACTGGTGGAAAGCTTTGGAAAGGGACTTGGAAAGTGCTGATGGCATCATCCACAGAGGGCTTTATGGACAAGCAATGATCTCAAATTCCTTCAGCTCCTCGTCGGGGAGTTCTGTTCATACAGGAGCACCTGGCTGAGGTGCCAGCTCCTCTTGGGGCTGCTGTGTAGAGAAATGGGTATGATAAAGGTTTGGGTTTCCTCTAAGGGAAATTTCTGTGTTTCAGGTAAGGACAGAAGGAGCTTCCTAGGAGCTTTCCAACAAAATCTACAAAGAATTTGAAATCTGCCTAGCAAGGGATGGGGGAAGAAAAGAGTTAAATCCTGACATCTCATCTCAGTCTTTAGTCAGACAAAACTTTTCCAGTGCTCCTGGAGATTTTTGCCTCAGGGAAGCCCCATGTCTGAGCCTCTTTGTTTCTCCAAGAAGAGGCACCACGGTTGTGTTACAGGTGGGTGACCCACCACGCAGTGTGTTTTATGTGCCACAGCTGCTGCAGCTCTGCTGCAGAGAGGAAACATTGATTCCCAGCCCTGTAGGCTCCTCAGTCAAGCTTGATGTCAGTCACATCTATCACACCTGAGCAGAGAGAGCTACAGGAGACATGCCCTGGCTGCTGAAACACAGCAGCAGCTTGCTTTACTCCACACATTGGATAGCTCAGCTTGAAGCTCCTGTGTATCCTTGATTCCAAATGCTGATGTTCAAAGAAGCAGCAGGAATTTTGATTAAACAAAAGACTGGCTGAATTTGCTTCCCAGTGAACTCAGCATTAGGTGTGAGATGAACTGCAGCTCTGCTGACATCCCTGAGCCCTGGTGCCTCCTCATGCCTCTGCTGCATGCAGCTATTCCAGATCCATGGAGCTATTACAGAGCTCTCCAAGGAGCAGGGAACGGCTCGGGCTTTGTTCATTTTTCAGCACAAAAATGCAAAAGAGAAGCTCAAAGCAGCAATAATTACAAATTTTAGAGGAGAAGGGTGGAGCAGCCATCCAGCTCTTCTGGTTGCCACCATGTGTGAAGCCCTCTGTGTCCAGCACACACCTGTCCCAGATGTTCCACAGCTGTTCTCCTTTTCCAGTGCCCCTGCATTATCCCACTGCCTGCCTTGGCATCAGGCTGCCCACAAGCACTGGTTCTCATCAGTGTGCTGTGCTGGGAGGTGGCTGAGGGTTATGCTGCTGCCAGCAAACCTTGCAAACGTTTTGTTGGAAGCATGACAGCCTGGGGGGAGACACAAGGAATGGCTGGGAGGAGGAGGTTTCAAGGTTTCTTAAAGAATCACCACCAAAGGTATCAGCAAAAACAGATTTAATATAAAAGCAACAGCACAACAAAGTTTGTTGGCAAGGTTCACTCTATTATTTACTAGATGGTTAAAGCACAGAGAGAAAAAAAAAGCAAACAAGGAATCCAGTGTCAATCAATCCAAGCTGATATAAACCCAACATTATCTGTGTGAAGGGTGGGCTGGGGAAGGGGAGAAAAAAGGATAGGAGAAGGTAAGGATAAAAAGGAATACATCCTAAAGGCACAACAGTTCTTCAATAAAGAGCATTTAAACTTAACAGGACTTAAACCTTATTTAACTTATGTTATCAGCTAAGTCAAACAATATAGCAAAGGATTTATATAGGATTTACTACAGCACAACAGTAACTTAACTACAGGCCTAACTTCCTTACAAATCTAAAATACTTAAGAATCCAGGAGAGCAGCATTCCCAGGACATTTGATGTAGCATATGCACAATCACATGCACATTGTTATAAAGAGTCTGTACAAGACACCTCTAAGAAATTCCCTTCTAATTCAGTGAAATACTCACCTGGGATACCTTTGGTGCCTTGCTGTGCCCAAAAACCTGTCTGCTTTCTTCAAAGCTCATCTGCAACATCAGCTGTTGGCCCAGTAAGAGCTCTGTGATTTCTGCCTGCACACCTTGCTTCACTTTAACCCAGAACTTTCACATCTCCTTACACGGGTTTCTAGGTTACTGAAGACAATTTTGAAGCTCTGCAAGAAATGACAAGAGGTGAATTTGGGAAATAACAGGCTGCAGCTTCTCTGTAATGGCATTAAAAGAGTCAGAGGATATCAACACTCATCTCCAGTGCCACAGCTCCCTCAATGGGGAATTTGCCTCGCACTCTGGTTAGCTCTGTGGTATGAGGCTCTGAGAACATCATCACATCAGAACATCATCACTCCTGATGTTCTCCTGATTTCTGCCTGAAAGAAACAGCAGTAGCAGATTTTTCCTATAGAGGTGTAAGAGCAGGTTGCTCCTGTCTCTTCCCTCGATCTGTCAGAGAAAAGCTGACTGTACTGACTTGGAAGAAAGAGGGGGATGTGAATGTGGTTGTGATGTGCAAAGATGCATGCGAAGAAACAGCTGGAAGACATTGCCTAAATTAGTTACCTTCAGACTGCAAAGAAAGGTCTCCATCTACCATATGCAGGTGACTTGCACCAGCACCTCAGACTGCGACAGGACCTCACAGAATTCCCTCAGACCCATGAGCAGCATCCCTGAGACACAGACCTGCCATCCCAGAGGGAGAACACAGGCTTCCCTGCTCGACCTCCCTGGGAAGCCACCCGGGATCCAGAGAGTTAATCTCGCTCCCCAGAATGTATCCTGTCCTTTTCTTTGGCTACTCATCTTATTTGAAAAGGTGTGGTCTCACTTCCCTGGCACTCCTCCTGTGCCAGAGAAGTGTCAGCTCTTGTTGGCAGATAACTGGTTGCCTCACAGAGGGATGAAACTCTCCTGCCCTGATTCCCTCTGCCAGTTCCAGCATGAGGGAAAATTCATCCCAGCCCCATATCCTGCATTAGCCTGGATGTAAGCAAACACCTCTGTGCAATAAAAGTTCAGAGTTTATTACAGGCTCTAGTTTGATACCATAGATAATGGTAATTAACCGCTCTGGGATGACAGTGGTTTATTGCTGACTGATTTCTCAATGTTTTCTTTAAAGATCCTGTAAAAAAATGGGCCCTGCCAAGGCTGGAGAGGGCAGGAGGAGACAGAAAGCAGTTGTGTGGGTCTGCAGCTCAGCACATGAAGGGCACCTGGAGTTTAACACGAGCTGGGGGCAGGATCAGCACATTTACCCATTCTCAGATTTGTTTGTGAGTCACAGGGTTTCTGTGGGTGGGTATTTAAAGGCCACTCTTCCCCATGGGCAGGATGCTGCAGCAGTCATATTTTGATGCTTACTGGAAGTACGAAAAAATCGGGGTTTGGTTGTTTCAGGAGGTACTGAAATTGTCTCATTTTACCAGGTATGGCTCCCACCAAGTCTGCCAAACTGGATTCTACAGAAATTTCCTGTATTAAAGGAAACTGGGCAATCACACCCTCACCACCTTCTGTGCAGACACCTTCTCCAGCCACTGATTTGCAGAGCTGAGGACCAGTCAATTTATCCAGTCCTCAGCCTGAAAACTGCTCTGTATCTCCATGAGATGAGCCACACATGGGAGCACATCTTGTTCTTCTCCACAGAAAGGGGCAGGAACCTCTTCTCAAAGCCTCCAGCTTCCTTCTGCTCAGTTCCATACACGTGGGAGTCGCTTCCAAGGCACATCTGCTGTTGAAAGGAGCCGAGCAACTTGGAGGGAACAAATACTGGCAATCAGCTTTCGACCTGATTTTATACTGAGTTTTCTAGTGAAAAAAGGACATTTGTAGTCTATCAGCATAGCACTGAACCACGTTAAATACGCCTCCATTTATCTTCAATAAGACCAATACAGTTCCTTATTATTGGAACAATGGTATATTTTTGTCACACTTAATTATTAACTTATCTGGCTGCAGTTTATTAAAAGGATATTCTAGGTGACTTTAACAGCTATACAACACTTATGTAACCAGCATCTTAAACTCTTTTTTCTTCCAGCCTTTCTTTTCCTTTTTTTTTGCTTTGCTCCCAGCTTTTCTATTTTTCTTTGGCATCAGTAAGTAAACCCAAAGGGCCAGATCCTACAGTTACACTGATGCTTTTGGAGCATGGCCTGGAGTTTTATCAGTTTACATCATCTGGGAGTGGGCCCATGAAATTTTTGAAATGTTGAAGTAAATGAAAGCAGGCAGGTGACAGAGTGACAGCACCAGACAGAGAGAATGGCCACAGCCAAGGCAGTGCAAGCCTTAGCTTTATTTGGAGGAAAAGGTCCTGCAAGTACATCTGGTACTGGGAGGTTAAACACACAGGCAGGTTTGCTGGGAGCTGAAAACGGGAGGAAAAATTTGGTCTGTACCGAGAAACAACTTGTAGTGTTCTCCTCTGGTGACATTGGCAAGTCTTCACCATCACTAAATGATTCCTGCATGTTCCCACAGCATTTGTCGCTCCAAGCAAGAAGATTCCAGAGGCAAGTGATGGGAGAGGGTACCCTGCAGCCCCTCCCCACCAGCTGTGGTCCACAACTGCCTTCATGACAAAGCTCACCCTGAGCATCGTGGAAGCCACTGGAACTTGTGTCCATTTTGTCATGAGTCTGAGATAATGCATTTACTGCCTTTCAGTGACTGCAGCTCGTTTCTGATGCCCAGCACAGTCAGTGTCCCCAGGATTTTACTGACAGAAAGAGACAGGGGAGCATCACTTCACCTTCTTCACCCACTTCTCCTCCTCACTCTCAGGGCTGTAAAGCCAACTGATGGCTGCCATGAGCTCGCTGTTCCCCACTGCTCACCCAGAGGAGTGTGGCCTCCCTCAGCCTGTAGTTTGAGTGCTGGAACCCCAAGTTCCTCAGTAACCAGCTCTCCACACCTGCTACTGTACCACAGCCACTGTGCTTCTGCCGCAGAGGACACAACCCCGGTGACAATGAAGGGAGGGCTGAATTCCTTTCCCAGTCTGGCTCTCTGTTTTGACAAGTGATTCTTTTTATAAATCCCAGACAGGGTATCCTTTCAGAGGCAGTTGTAAAGCTGGATTTAATGCACATCACAGAGAATACACGAAAGCTCTCGTACGTTCTGCAGCACTGGGGGTTTTTTTAGTGGCTCTGTGAACGTGCTGACCAGCAGCTGACCTTGTTTCCTGATGCAGAACACAGCCACTGAAGGATAGGACACCCTCTGCCATGGTCAGAATTCTTGATTTCACCTCACACCCTGTATCTGCTTCCCCCCAAGGTGGTGATGGGTCCCACCAGCCACCTACAATAGCTCATCACCAGAGGAGTGGGGCCTTGTGACACGATTGGTATCGGAGCACGTGGGATACAGCCCAGGTACCCTTGATCCCTGCAGCACCAGTTATTCCTGCTCTTGGTGAAGCCCTTCCCAGTGTGAACAGGGTGACTGCAGCCTGGAGAGGACAGAGGAAGGCAAGGAAAAAAGACTAAAGTCACCCCAAGAACTCAGCGTGCTGGACAGCATGGACCAGTCCACATGGAGAGCTTTCCCCACCGTGGATGTCAAGCAAGTCTTTCCACATTAGGTCCACCTACACCTAAAATAGCCACACCAATCTAACCTTGCCTAAGCCTTCAGTTGGTGTTTCACTTCCCCTGAGAACTATCTGGAAGTTTCTAAAGTAACTAAAAATGCATTTTCCCTTCTTAACCAATTTCCCAAGGGCCACCCCAGCTACAGCTGCTGTGCCAAACCCTCTGCCCTCCTCCTCTGCAGGCCACCACACACCTCTACTCCCTCCCATGAAACATTTGTGAAACCTGAGAAACAGGTCCTATATAAATATCACATCGACAAATACCTTTCAAAAAACCCATCTGCAAGCTGGTCAGTTGAGCAACATCAGGTAAACAGAGACACTACCTTCCCTTACAGGCTTTTCCTTCAGGGTGACCGAACATACTTAGGATTTCTCAGCAGAGGGAGCTTCTCACAAGCAGTTTGAGCACCACCTCCCTCCAACCCTTAGAAACACTCCCGTTTCAAGCAGCACCAGCTTTGCACCAAACCAAAGTGCAGGAAAACCGAAGGGAGGTGACTCCTAGCCCCGAGTAAACATCATCTGGGTTTGTTTTTTGTTTTTTTTTTACAGATTTAAGCAGACTTGCAGTCTTCCCAAAATTCTTTATTATTTTTTGTAACTATTCCTATTAAATGCCTGTCCTTTCAACATCCTGGTACTGCTCAACAGCAGCTCTGTGGCAGTCAGTACCAGGGCTGTGAGAGTTTGCAAGAAAAAAAATGGGCTTTTTAATGCTTTTCAATGCCATCATTTGGTGCCACTGAAGGCCTCCTGATATTATTCTTATGGAGACAGAACTCTTCAGCCTGCTTTTGTGTGCAGCTCAAATGCTCTGTATGTTATGACCATGCAGTGTGGCCAGCAGGATGAGGGCAGTGATTGTCAGCTCAGTGCTGATGAAGCCACACCTCGAATCCTGTGTGCATTTCTGGGCCTCTCGTGACAAGGAAGACATTGAGGGGCTGAGGTGTGTTCAGAGAAGGGCAGCAGAGCAGGGAAAAGGTCTGGAGCACATGCCTGAGGTTGAGGGATGGGGGGGGCTCAGACTGGAGAAAAGGAGTCTCAGAGGGGACTTTCTCAAACTCTACAACTCCCTGAAATGAGGTTGGAGCCAGGTGGGGGTCGAGGTCTTCTCCCAGGGAACAAGGGAAGCAGCCTCAAGATGTGCCAGGGAGGTTTGGATTGCATATCAGGAACAATTTCTTCACATAAAGGGTAATAAAACACTGGAACAGGTTGGCCAGTGGTGGAATTATCATCCCTAGAGGGGTTTAAAAGCTGTGAGGATGTGGCACTTGCAGTGGTGACCTTGGCAGTGCTGGGGGAACAGGGGGATCGATGATCTTAGACGGCTTTTCCAGCCTAAACAATTCTATGATTCCATGACTCTGTGTGCCTTTTTCCTTGTCTCCTCGGACAAACAGCTGCATCTTTTATCCAAAAGCCTTTGCAAGGGTACCAGCAAGCCCTGCAGGGTAAGGAACAGAGTCCTGTGCAGGGCTGGCAGGGCTGTCTGGGATGAGCTCTCCCCAAGAGGATGGGGAGCTCTGGCATGGTCAGTGCCAGGCTCCTGCTCTGCTCCCAGCACAAGCGTGCGTGGGGCAGGCTCCACCAGGGAGCTGATACAGGCAGAAAATTAAAAAAAACTGGTTTTAAAAGAAAATGTTTAATTCTTCAGTCAGATCAGTTCTCCAACCTGTTTTACTGAGTGACAGCAGAAGCACTTGTACTGCACAGCATGCCCAGAACAGCGTGAGTGGGCGGATGGGATGGCAGGAGAGGGAGGGAGGGAGGAGAGGAAGGGAAAAAGATTGCTTTTTTAAGAAGCACTAACAGCTTAAACACACTTAAAATGTTAATTTAATTGAAGAAACCAAGGATTTTAGTATCACAAAGCTACCAAGGGAACCTTAGATCTTCCAACCAGATTTGAAGATGATGTTTTCCTAAGCCTACATAGATCGTTGGATGATGTTTTGCTCAAATAACTAGAATAACTAGAATTGAAAACCAGCAGCAGTTCTAATATCTATCTCCCCTTCCCTCATCCCCTTCTCATCCTGTGTTTTCTATGCCTGGCATCAGTAGCTACATGAGCAATTTGACCATTTTGAGTGAACAGTGGTTCACTCCTCTCCTTTAAAATAGTTTCACATCACAATCTTTGAGCTCACCTACCCCCTCTTGTTGCCATGGGCCTTACAAAAACAGGAGCAAAACATGAAAAATATTATAAGCGCTTCTAAAGGTTCTTCATAAAAAACAATTTCAAAATAGTATTTACACTGAAGGCATAAATATCCCCTTATGAATAAATGATGCTGTTATTCAATAAGCCCAGTGCTTGATCACATTCAGATCAGGAATAATTATTTAGGTCTTTCAAAGAGGTTAAAATAACCTCTCTTATGGCATGGGAACCTTCTTTTGCATGAATAATTTCCATCAGCAGATGAACTGATAAATAAAACAGATAACATCAATCAGCTCAGATGTAAGAAGAGCTAGTGAGCAAACTAGGCACAAGCGCAACAAATATAATTTGCCTATAAATAAATTTAGTCTGGAAATTAGGAGACCCTTTCCAAATATGAAAGCTGTGAAGTCTCAGTCTAGTCCTTCAATAAAAGCAGTGGGACAAAACCCACAAGAGCAGTGTGCTAAATTTCTATCCCTGGAATTGTTCCGGGCCAGGTTGCATGGGCACCTGAGCAAATTGTTCTAATGGAAGGTGGTTCTGCCCACGGCCAAAGGCTTGGGACTAGGTGATCTTTAAGGTCCTTCCAACCCAAACCATTCTGTGAATGGTTCCACGAAATCATCAAGTGGGGTTGAAAACAAAGCCTTCCATTTGTCCAAGACAGCGAAAGGTGTGGCTGGCCTGCCACAGCCGAGCTCTGAACCTTGATCCCTCCCTGTCTGAAGTTTCCCTCTCCCAGGTATCAATCATCTGAAGGACAAGGTCAGCAATTTGTCCTGGTGGCAAAGAGGAGGAGTCACCACCTGACACTTGTGTTACATCACCATGGCTCTCACGGAACACCTTGATTCCATGTTCCTCTCTGACCCCAGTGGTGCCATGGCAAATTCTCTGCCATTCCAGGGTTCCTGACAGCCCTGGCTGTGCCAAGACCTCCTGGGGCTGCCCTCTGTCACCGTCCTCTCCAGCAGTGCATCCCTTGAGGGATTTTAACTTCAAAAAACAACGCCTCATCTTTCTCACAGACTTTATTTACCTCCTATCACTTGGTTTCATCATGGATAGGAATTTTCTGCCAGGGTTTTAGAGGGCAAGCTGTGTTTTGGAGGGAGGTGCACTTTGGACTTTCTGTCAGAGACACCTTCACTGCTGGGTTCGCTGGTGCCTACAACACCAGAGAGATGCAGAGGTGAGGGATGCAGAGGTGTTTTGCTCCAGACCCCAACCCAAAGGCACCAGGGTGTACCCCTTGTCCGGGAGACACTGGCCAGCACAGCACCAAGGGCCTGCCCCCTGCCCTGACTCAGGGGTCCCCTCTGCCTCAGCACTTGTCCTCTGCCCCGCATCCCATTCTGCCTCTCTCAGGACCAGTGCCCAGCCCTGCCTGAGGGTCTGAGCCTGTCCAGTCCCCATTCCCAGCCCTGCCCGAGGGTCTGATCCTGTCCAGTCCCCATTCCCAGCCCTGCCCGGGTGTCTGACCCTGTCCAGTCCCCATTCCCAGCCCTGCCCGGGGGTCTGACCCTGTCCAGTCCCCATTCCCAGCCCTGCCCGAGGGTCTGATCCTGTCCAGTCCCCATTTCCAGCCCTGCCCGAGGGTCTGAGCCTGTCCAGTCCCCATTCCCAGCCCTGCCCGAGGGTCTGACCCTGTCCCGGTCCCCATTCCCAGCCCTGCCCGGGTGTCTGACCCTGTCCAGTCCCCATTCCCAGCCCTGCCCGGGGGTCTCAGCCTGTCCAGTCCCCATTCCCAGCCCTGCCCGGGGGTCTCAGCCTGTCCCGGTCCCCATTCCCAGCCCTGCCCAGGGGTCTGACCCTGTCCAGTCCCCATTCCCGGCCCTGCCCAGGGGTCTGACCCTGTCCCAGTCCCCATTCCCGGCCCTGCCCGGGGGTCTGAGCCGAGTCCCCCCTGTCCCCAGGCGGTGACACCCCCGCCCCGGGGGGGGCCCGGTGGCCGCGGCGATGAGGGGGAGCGCGGGGCCGGCCGCGCGCAGCCAATCGGCGCCCTCAGCGCCTGGTCCGATCTCCGCGGAGCTCTTCGATTGGCCGTCGCTCTCCCCTCGCCTCACGCCTCGTCCAATGGGGGCGGAGGGGCGTGGCCCGGGCGGCGAGCGCGCGAGCGGCGGGCGCGGCATGGCGGGGTCCCATAAGGGAGCGCGGCCGTGATGGAGCGCGAGCGGGCAGTGGGTGTCATGTCGGCGCTGTGGTCGGTGGGCGCGGGGCTGCTGCTCCTGCTGCTCTGGGTGCGGCACCGCGGGCTGGAGGCCGTGCTGGTGCACCACCGCTGGGTCTTCGTCTGCTTCTTCCTCCTGCCGCTCTCCATCCTCTTCGACATCTACTACCAGCTGCGCGCATGGGCCGTGTGGCGCCTCCACAGCGCCCCGCGGCAGCACGCCCAGCGCGTCCGGCACATCCAGGAGCAGGTGAGGCTTCACCGGACCGCGGGACCCCCGCGGATACCGCGGCTTTGCGAGGGGACAGCGTGTCCTTGTCCCGCTCTCTGTCATCCCGTCCTCCCCCGCCGTCATTCCGCACCCGGGGCAAAGTCCGGCCGGAGCGGGGAACAGCAAAGGAATAAACGCCAGCGGGGCTTTCAGCCCCCTGCAGCCTTCTTGTCCCGCTGAAACTCCTGCGGAGCTCCCTCCCTGCGGCCGTGCTGGCGCTGCGGGCTGCTCAGGGATGCGCTGGGAGGGACACACGTGTGTGCAGCATGGGAACATCAGGCTCGGATCGGCCCCAGCCTGCTCCCGTTCCGCTCGCCTCCCGCTGCCTCCGGGAGATGCTTCACGGCGAGATTCAACTTTTCCTCCACCCAGAAATGCAGATGTCTGTAGTGATTCTGTGCTCTCTGGTGTTGGTGGTAATTCTGTCACGTCCGCTGCTGTTTC
The DNA here is from genome assembly GCF_971803275.1 of Cyanistes caeruleus. Classification (NCBI taxonomy): domain Eukaryota; kingdom Metazoa; phylum Chordata; class Aves; order Passeriformes; family Paridae; genus Cyanistes; species Cyanistes caeruleus. The sequence continues at coordinate 30,125,502 of NC_141709.1, read as the reverse complement.
CTGCCTGGTCTCTCACATCACAGATACAGATGGATATTAATGTGCGTGGCGTTATTCTCAGAGGGGTTGGGTTTGTTGGTTGGGGGTTTTTACCAGCTGTAGTAGCAGCTCAGCTTTGAAGAAAATGCAATTGTTTGTTCTCTGGTGTTGTTAACCACTGTGGCTTTGCAGAATTTGTGGCTCATATGTATGGCTCACACGTTTTCCTTCTCAACTTTTTGTAGAATCCTAGGAGGCTTTGGGTTGGAAGGGACCTTAAAAATCATCTGGTTCCAATCCCCCCCTGCCATGGGCAAGGACATCTTCCACTAGACCAGGTTTTCTCTCTTTGCCTGGTCATTTGCAGGCTCAGGCCATTTTTTGTGCGTTTTGGATTAGAAATAAAATTATAAGAGTGATAACACCTTCTTTAGAGGAGGAAATTTTTAACTCTCTGTTAGTGTCTTCTTAGCTTTCCAAATCCTTCCCCCAAAGGAAGCTACAGGACAGTAGAAATGTATCCTCTACATAACCAAACCACTCTGGTTGTACCTTATTTAGAAGTTCAGAGGTCTGCAAAGAGATTTCCAAATCCTTTCTGCTCTGACAGCTGTTGGCTCTTGCAGGTCCGGGAATGGAAGAAGGAAGGCAGCAAGAGACACATGTGCACGGGCCGGCCCGGCTGGCTGACCGTGTCCCTCCGTGTTGGGAAGTACAAGAAGATTCACAAGAACATCATGATCAATTTAATGGATGTTCTGGAAGTAGACAGTGAAAGACAGGTAACAAATTCCACCACAAAGCATTCACTATAGTGGATTTTACAGTTTTCTTTACAATGCTCAGAGCTGAAGGGCTTAGATTCCACAAAGAACAAAATTTTGTAGCAGACCTATCAAATTTCAAGGGTTTGCAATGTGTGCTTGGATCGTTCTATCTGAAAAACCCAGCATATGGAATTGCTTGGCTTTTATGTGCTGAAGTCTAAAAGACCAGATTGATTTATGGGTTTGGGCACTGAGCAACAAGATGTTGAGGCAGAGGAGGAATCACTAAACAGTTCCCACTATTTTTAGTAGCTCTCTTAGGAAAGTGAGTCTCTGAATTCTGATAACAGATGGAAGTGTATCCGGTTAGCCATATTTTGTCATCATTAATGCTGAACTCTTAATTTATGTTTGTTGAGAACTTGGGGGTGGGTTTCATATTTTTTTTTGCTTTTTAGGTTGTTCGTGTGGAGCCTTTGGTGTCCATGGGCCAGCTGACTGCACACCTGAATCCCATGGGCTGGACTATTCCTGTGGTGCCAGAGCTTGATGATCTCACAGTAGGTAAGGGTCACTGATGGCAAGAGATGCACTGATTTTGCTGCCCTTTCATTAGGGTTTTTTTATGCAGTAAAACATTGCATTGTTTTAAAGGTTCTAGAGATACTCTGTTGAACCTTATGTTCTTTGTGGCGTTTATGTTACAAGCGTTTTTTGTTGTTTTTTAAATAGTCTTAAAAGAGCTTTTAAAAGTGGGGGTTTGCTCTCATAAATCACCCACAGTTTGGAGTGTGTTTCATTTGATTTGTTGTGTGCTCTCTTGATAAGGTGGCCTGATCATGGGAACTGGCATTGAGTCTTCATCCCATATCTATGGACTTTTTCAGCACACCTGTGTGGCCTATGAACTTGTTCTTGCTGATGGAAGCCTTGTGAGATGTTCACCAGTAAGACAAAATGTTACTTTGCTATCATTTACAATGTCATTGACAGTTATTGGTGTGGATATATGATTTAGTATGACATACTTTTTGCAGACTGAAAACTCAGACCTATTTTATGCAGTGCCTTGGTCTTGTGGTACTCTGGGTTTCCTGGTTGCAGCAGAAATAAAAATGATTCCTGCCAAGAAATATGTCAAAATACATTACGAGCCAGTAAGAGGACTGCAGAAGATTTGTGAGAAGTTCACTGAAGAGTCTAAGAAAAAGGAGAATAGTTTTGTGGAAGGACTTATGTATTCCTTGGATGAAGCAGTCATCATGACAGGAGTCTTGACTGATGAACCTGAGCAAAGCAAGGTAACTAAAGGGAAGTTATTTACAATGAAAAAACTACTCCCAAAGTCTTACTGAAGCGGTACTAGGATAAAACCATTATAAAATTGGAACAATCTCTTAACATAGGATTAAAATCTGGATCAGTCTATCAGAATATTTTAAAAGTATAGCCCTTTCCTACTATAACAGAGTCTGTTCTCTAAATCTCTTTTATTGAAATGACCCATTGATTTCATTGTTCTAGCAAATAATTCAGTCTACAGTCTCTTCACTGCAGTACCTGAGGAGGAAGAGAAGGATCTTTTCTCATAGACTGAACCATGCTGCTTTGAACTGCAGCTATTCAGAGTAACTCTCTTCCCAGCAAGCTTTTAATTCTGTTAATATTGATAAAAACACATCAGGGACATGCACAGGAGGGTCATGCTAAGTGTTCGTGCAACCCTCCACCTGGATGTTTCCTCTCTGCCACGTGAGATTTCAGATTAATGGTGGGTTTAGAGATTGGCATTTTAGGAATTCAGTTCTGTCACATTTGTGGGCTCTTAAATTGCTTGTCAGTAAGTCAGGCAAGCCTTACTTAAACCTTACTGGCAAGAAAGGTAAGAAGGAACCTTGCAGGTGGTGGTGTGAAGGCTCCCTAGATGTCTTGTGACTGTCTTTTCCAGAGGGTATAACACAGATTCCTCCCAGGAAAGGAATTTTGGGATATACTCTGTTGTCTAGCAAGGTGTAACTGTTTTCTAATAATAATTAATAATTATTAATAATAATAATAATTTTTTCTTTCTTGTAGATAAACAGAATTGGCAACTACTACAAGCCGTGGTTCTTTAAGCATGTGGAGAAGTATTTGAAAGCTGACAGGACTGGAGTAGAATACATTCCTTCCAGACATTATTACCACAGACATACTCGCAGTATCTTCTGGGAGCTCCAAGTAAGACCAGTTCCAAAATTCAGATATATCTGCAGGAAGGTACTCTGCCCTTTCACAGTGTAGGTACAATGTACCTTCTTCCCCTTGGCAGCAACTTCTGTCTTTCATGGCAGAAAAAAAACCAGCAAAGTTTATGGCAAATTTACAAGTCCTGCATTTGGGTACAGCAAATCCAAAGACAGTTCTTCACATATAAGGCGTTGTATCAGAAATTCCTAGTTTTTGGTTTAGTGCTTTTCTGAATTTAGACCTAAAGTGTGTATTTCAGCATTAAATTTTCATACCTCCTGAGTGATTTTCAAATTCAGATGGTGGAAAAAACATAAATGTGAATTTCTGATTGAGAAACTGCCCCACCTAAAATAATTATGTAGTCAGGTCATTAATTAAAATTTCATAATTGTATTTATTGTTGTGTGTATTTAAACAAAATTTTATTTGACATTATAAATTATTCCTGTTACTACATTCTGAATCTCTGGAGTGAGGTACCAGATCCTTTCAGCTCCTGCAGAAGGTAAACAGGAGTTGGCTGTGCAGGCGGTAATTGAAATTTTACAGCTTTAAAATGCTACTGAGAAATTTGATTACTCGTGCAAAACTTCTGTAAGGTTAGCTCCTTGTGCACTCCTCCCTTGGCTGTTGCAAGATAATAGCTTGTTGCTCTCTGAACTTTATGCTTTGAAATTATGAGGTTGGGTATGTTGTGATTCACACAAGTGAAAATCAGTGGTAACCAGAGGAGGCTTGGGGCAAGGCTCCATAGCCAAGTGCAGTCCAGGCCCCATTAATTTGTATTTGTACTTCAGCAAAGTATCAGCAATTAAATTTATTGAAAATCTGCCTTAATATTACCCTGAGGACTCTGAAGTGCTCTTTTGGTCTGCTTGCACATTCTTCAGTCAAACTCCTTTTCTTTCCTCTTTGAAGGATATCATTCCTTTTGGCAATAACCCCGTGTTCCGTTACCTGTTTGGCTGGATGGTCCCCCCAAAAATCTCCCTGTTAAAGCTCACCCAAGGAGAAGCCATTCGGAAGCTGTACGAGCAGCACCACGTTGTGCAGGACATGCTGGTGCCAATGAAGAGCCTTGAAAAATCAATCCAGACCTTCCATGTTGACCTTAATGTAAGAATTCTCCTTAGAACGCAGCAAATCTTGGGTTGTTTGTGATAAGAACTGTGATTTTTGATCTTCAGACATAATTCCCTGCTTGTGCAAAAGGTCATTATTGTGTCCTAGAGAGTCCTGTGCTTTGTGAGTCCATGATGCAAGGCTGCAGCAGAAATAAACACAGCTTTCTGAAAAAAAGAGAATTAAATAAAAGATTCAAGCTTTGGTAGGAGCCAACACTTCTGAAAGATTTTATCACTTACTAAAATTTAAACTGATCTTCACCTAAATGATTGATGGTCTCTCTAAACACCAACTGCGGAGCTTCATTTCCCTTTCTTGATTTTATTTCTGAATTTATTTTAGTTAGTGTAGAATTTCAATTTTGGACTGACCTGGAAAAGAAAACGCTTCCTTCTCTTTTTGCTCAGAATGTTTATTCAGTTGTTGCTTTGAGATCGGGGGTGGTTTGTTTGTGGGTTTTTGGTTTGTTGGTGGTTTTTTTTTTTCTTTTTAATTTCAAATATTTAAGGACAGCAGATGTAATTCCAGGAGGATATTTTCAATCTATTTGTGTTATGGTCATTAGAAAGTCCAGCTAAAAACACTAGCAGCACGGTTGGGAAGGAAGAGCTGAAAGCAAGGGTTTCAGTCTGAGATTGGGAGGAAGTTCCTTTAACTCGTCATTTTGCTACATTTATTAAAGAGTTTAAAGGATGATTGTCTTAAAAAATAAGTGATAAAGTGTCTTCCTGCCTCTGCAGGTGTACCCTATTTGGTTATGTCCTTTCATATTGCCCAACAATCCTGGTATGGTCCATCCCAAAGGAAATGAAACCGAACTCTACGTGGATATAGGAGCTTATGGAGAGCCCAAAAGCAAACAATTTGAAGCCAGGGCTTCAATGAGACAGATGGAAAAGTTTGTAAGAAGTGTGCATGGGTAAGGACCCCATCCTCAGAATACTGATAATGTCATATAATTCACACCTGTGTGGTTTAATCACAGTTATTTATCCCACAGAACTTGTTATATTAATGCAATATTAAATATTAAAGTACAATAATTGAAAATAATTTTAATTTAATTTTAATTTAGTTATCTAATTTTGGTGAGTTTTAAATATGATTTCACTTCATTATTTGATTGCAAAACCAGCCAAACAAAAGGACACACTGGCTGAAGTTCTTGTGGCGTACTGGGAGCTGGGTGACTTCAGATCACCTTTCAGCTCCAGGCTACTGCAGGAGTAGAGTCTGCTGCTACAAAATACATCCTTGGAATACATCATTCAGGAATCCCAAAAGTTTGGACAGCTTCCCTGCCTGCCCTTGGGACTGCTGTCCTTGCAGCATCATGGGGCATCTCTGCCCTGTCCTTGCACCAGGATGTCCTTGCCCAGGGGGCCAGCCTTGGCTGTCCCTGCACTCAGTCCCTGTGTGCTGCTGGCATTCTTTCCTCCCTCAAAGCTTGTGCTCCAGAGCTTCCTTTTCCCTGCCTGGGCTCTCATTACACAGGACCACAGTGGGCGTGAGGCATGTGCCCACCATCTGTCACGGACTCGAGCCAGCCTAATTTGCTGGAGCGGTGTCAGTGGAGAAGCAGCCACAGGCTGGTTTCTCAGGAACAAAAAGCAACTACACAGTATTTTTACACCATCAGTATAATTTATCCCCGTTTCTATTTTGACCTACTTCTCAGGCTAACAGTGATCATGTCCCATGTGGCTGAGCAATAATGGCAAGGCTGCTTCGAGATGATTTGGGGACTGCAAATGACTTTGAGCTGCAAGAAGTGATTTGCCAGAGAACAAAGCAACCCAAAGTTAATTTTAAGCTTTTTTTTTTCCTCATTAATTTGAAATTAAGCTTTTAATTTAAAGCTCTTTCCTGACGAAGTTTGGTCTGTTTTCTACCTGTCACTGGGAAATGAACAGTGAATAAATGCTTAATCTTCCAGTTTCATAATCACACAAAACAATAGAGCTTCTGTGTTAGGTTGTGTTTTGCTGCTGTACTCTGAGGGTAGCTGCAGCTTAGAGAGCACAGTATGGAAGTGAGGAAGAGTCCACAGCTGAAGAAGGATTTAATTTGTAAATGGACCTTTGTTACACCATGCTTTGTTCACACTCTGAATTTATCTTCTTGGCCTGGTCTCATTTGGTGGTGTCTTGCCTTCCTAGTTCTATTCTCAGTGTCCAGAGAAATGAAAAAGTCAAAGGATGTATTGTTACATCTGTCTTGAGTGGATATTGTAATGCAGGCAAATATGAGATTCTGTGACTGTGCCTACATGGATCCTAAGAAAATAGGCAGAAAAAATATTAAATCCATAAAACATAACTGTAAAACGTAATCTATGTGAGCTATTGTATTTGCTTGTTTTTAAAAAGCATTGTTGATGTTTTTGTTTTGTTAAGTATTTGCTATTCATAGCTTGCACTGAATTTTCTTTTAATATTCTATATCAAAACTTGTGGCTCAATTAATACTGAATCTCTGTCTCTTCTTTTTCCCTTCTCTCCAGTTTCCAGATGCTGTATGCAGATTGTTACATGACCCGTGAGGAGTTCTGGGATATGTTTGATGGCTCGTTGTACCACAAGCTGAGGGAGGAGATGAATTGCAAGGATGCCTTTCCAGAAGTGTATGACAAAATCTGCAAAGCTGCAAGGCACTGAGCCTGGCTGAGCTCACCAAGCAATCAGGGAAAGAGGAATTTACCTATAGCTAGTCAGTATATCCTTTAAAAAAAAAAAAAAAAGCTTTATTGCTCTCCAAATAAGCTCATTCTTATTGATGTTTAAAGGTATGAATTCCTGCTTTACACATTTATGTTTAGTATTTCTTCGTATGTTTTAAAATCGGTTTTCCAAACTCAGAGTGATTGTTTTTAAGAAATCTGAAGTGCTAGCCTTTGTATCTGATGTAGTGACATAGGTGAGTTCACCTATTTCCAAGCAGAAGAAAAACAATGGGAATGGATGAAGACACTGGAGTTAGACCAGCTGTGTAGCACAGCTATATTTAACATGACTTCTGAAAACAGGAGGGAGGGCTCAGAAATAGGTGCCAAAGCTGAACACATTGTCTAATTAATCATGTTGTTAAAAACATTTGCCTCCAGTCAGTGTCCTGTAGAGCAGCTCTGCAGTGGCTCATCCACACTCCATCATCCTCCAGCTGTGTGATGGTGGTGCTGGGCTGCTCACGCTGTCCTACAGGGCAGCTGAGCTCCCCAGGCCTGGCTTCTGCTGGAAAACTGAGCATTGAGGTGTGAAGAAGATGCTTTTTACTTGTGCCTATCAGATTTGTACTGATTTTGATTATGAAGTGCGAATGGATGTAGGTTTTTAGGTGTTTTGTAGTTGGCCGACAGTGCATTGGTTTTTTTGCCCCAAAGTATCAATGTTCTGGCTTTGTAGACCACTGAAAGAAAAAAAAACAAACAAACAAACATTGCTGCTATTTTATATAGCCAAATTTTAATTTCTGTGTGGGTCAGTTTATTTGGGTTTCTTTTGGGTTTGTGTTTTTTGGTTGTGGCTTAATTTTAGTGCCTTATAAGTACTCAGTTGGAGGAAGATATGGCTTATCTCAGACTGTTCTGTCCTGGCCTGTAGGAGAAGGAAGCCAAGGCTGCCCTCATAGGAGGTTTGTTAGAGCAAGTGGCTGTGGATAAGAACTCTGGATGTGAATCTTGATACACACAGGCTTCGGTTCTGACTTGAGTGACATTTTTGCTTTTCATTTTAGCTGGTTTAGGTTGATAGGCTTTGTAAAAGGACTGTTTCAGTCACCTGGAGAGGAAATAACAGCAAGCACTGTTAGTTCCCTCTTCTGCTGCTCGCAGGTGAAAATGGCACAGTCGTGGACTTGATACAGTTGGGTGTAGAAGTGTGGAAATGTTTTGGCCCTGTCACCAGTATCAGGGTTCCAAACCAAGCCTGTGTCTTGTCCAAGCAGTACTGAAAATTGTTACTTGAAACCTTACTGAGCCTGAGGGAAAAGGAAGTCATTTTCTCGAGGCTTGTGTAGGGGGTAACAGGGAGAACTTCTCAAACAGTTACCAGTGGGAGGTGTAATTTTATTATGTGTGCTAAACCAATGATTTTATTTATTGATAGATGGATGTTTAAGGTCCAGATGAAACCAATGATAAAGCAGTAGCAGGAATAAGCTTGGGCTGTAACTCAGTGATGCACACCATGTGCAAGTAAGGTACCCCCTCAAATCCTGCACAGGGGCAGCATTCCACGGGGAGACACAGCCAGTGCAGAGTGTCCTCAGTGCTGCCCGAGCCGTGCAGCTGTGTCAGTGATCCAGGAGTGGCTGCCACACCTCCTGGCTGCACCAGGGGTACACAGGAAGGCAAGTGTTGATTCTCAGGGTGTGACCTGCCTTCCTGCCCCTCTTGGGAATTGTCCCTGGGGTGAAGCTATGATTTAGCCCAGTGCTTTTATGATAGCCTGCACAGAGCAAGAATGGTTTGGTTAGCTTTGAAAGGGCAATGTTAAAACAGCTAGAGGATATGCAAATACTTCTACTTAGGCTGTGTTTCACTTATGTACTGATGATCTTTAGGTATGCACTGTGTTTGTTTTTTCACTCCTTAATTTATTGGCAAACTTTGTATGCCGTGATTGGGTACTGCACTGTATCAGTCACACACATCATTGCTGTTGCTCTTGGTTTTTGGTTGTACGGGCTGTTGAAAATAAAGCTCTGGCCGGCGTACTGTTCCAAGGGGTGTCTTTTAATGAGTGATTGCTTGCTTTTCAAACAGCTGTTTATCATTTCTCTCTCATGCTTCTTGTGTCGTTCCACATGACTGGCGATTATTGAGAAAAGTCTGGGTGAGAGACCCAAGGCATTGTGAGGGAGGTGGTGTGGGAGGTGATGTTTGTAGAAATGTCTTTGAAGTCTTCAAGCCTTCACTTATCTTTCCCCCAAGACACACCTGCAATAAAAGAAACACCTCATGGCAGAGCCTTTAACCCTTCAGTGATGCCCCACTAGCTCCACACAGCTTCATGATGCCAACTGCCCTGATTTTTTACACACACACACTTCATTCTTTCCCTGTGACATTTTCTCCAAGGAGAACAAACCCCCATTTTGCATTTAGATGCTAGCCATTGACAATGGATAGTTACTTCATTCTTCTCATTTCATGCTAATAAATCTAATCCCTGCCTTGAATGAGCAGCCAAAAGAGAGAGTGAAGACTCGGTGCACTCTTCAGCCTGAGGAGTTTCACACCCATCTCTTCTGTCTCCTTGATAAATACCTTCCTGGCAGCTCTGTAGGCTCAGAGGGAGGTGTTCCTGCCCCTCCCTGATCACAGCTGGTACACCTTCTCCCAGGCTCTACACTGCTCTTTTCCCAGGGAGAAATCCAGGCTGCCAAGTGCCTCAGCCCTGCTGAAGTGGCAGTTCAGGTTCCAAAGCCCTTCCTTGTTTTAATCTCACTCTGTGCTGGCCTTGGCTTAGGCTGCATTTCACAACCCTTCTTTGTTGCCCAGCAGCATTTCTGTACCCTCCCTCACCCACATCACTGCTCAGGCATTTCCCTTCAGAGATCTCCTCCAGAACAATAGCCAGGATTTCCTCAAATTGCTGCAGCTCTACCTGTGTTCCATTATCTTCCCCCCCACCCCACCAAATGATAATTGCAGATTAATTAGCACACTTAATCAGCCACAACTAACATGTAATTACACCTAGATTTAATTATTCCTGTCTGGTCTAAACACTTGCACAAGACCTGACAAACTTAACTGTAGGTGTGCCAATGTGTTCCCAGTACATTTTTGTGGCCAGCTGCTGGCATTTCCTGCTCATCTGACTTTCTCCATTGCCTCCAGGTTTTCATTCCCTGCTCATCTTTGCTATGGTAGCACTTTTTCAGACTCAGTTCTCTGTGGAGTTGTGGTGGATCTGGGGCTACTCAGGTGTGGTAACACCACCCATAAAAGGTATGTGCAACTCCTCTAAGTAGTAGCAGAGCTTGGAAGGATGTGTTTAACCCTGAGTGGGCTGTGTGTGCTGTCACACCTTCCCTGGGAGGGTGTGCAGGATCTGCCATCCTCTTCTCATGAACATAATTTCTCTCAAGTCCCAGCTGCAAATAGTTAATTACTGTTCAATTGCAGTGTCATTGCCCAACTCCTTTAAGTCTCTGTGTTCAGCCAGGAAGAGAGGACAGGGAATCCTTTCTGTCATGCTTCCTGTGGGCCCTATCTATCCCAGAGAAGGTACAATTCCAGCAGTTTCTCTCTCTTCTCTTTTGCTCCTGGGCCTCCCTGGGTCCCATCAGCCACTGTCATGTGAATTGCAGGCTCCTGGCTGCTCCTGAGGTTCCCCCAGTTTGAGAAACCCCCTGAGGACCAGGCTGATTGTGCCAGCACCAGAGCCACTCACCTCAGCAAGTGATAAAACAGTGGCACATCTTACCCATGTGAGCCCACCCTGCAGGGAAGGGAGGAGGACACAGCACCCACTGAGAGCCCAGCCAGTCTCCTCCAGGAGCAGCTCTGGCCACAGCAGGCTGTAAAGGGTTGATTATCCCTGCAGGTCTGAGCACACTCACCAGTCACCTACTGCCAGCTGCAGGGAAGGGCAGCAGTGTCACAACCTCCCCACTCAAGTGTAATCTGAAAGTTCCCCGCCAATTACGAAGATGTCTTGACCTCTTTCAAGCTGCCTGTTCCTCACTCAGCTGGATAAAGGAGAGAAGCCATGTGGATTCCTGCTGTTCATCCCTAGCCAAGGTGGACTATTTCAGACTAAAGCCTTCCCTGTCTACTTTGAGCCCGTTAGGCTTTGTTCTGGTTCTCCGTGGGGAAGCTGCCAAGATGAATACGGCTCCAGGAATGGGTACTGAGGGAAGGGCTCCTACCTGCACTGGCTCTGCAACGTGCTGCTGATGCTGCTAGAGGAAAAACTGGCTTTTAAGCAGCAGAGTATGACTTTTTGGAGGATACAAGGAGCTCCTGGCACCTAAAAGGGCTCAGACCCGGCTGCTCTCATCCATGAAGTGCATCTGTTTGCTTGCAGGTGAAACAGAGCAAAACTAATGGGAAGGGTTGTCCAAGCATCCCTTGAAAAGGGCAAAGGCCTGAGGATGCAGGCAGAGGTAATGTGGTCACTGCTGAGCTCCTGCCAGGCTCACCTGCCTGTGGGCAGTGTGTGCTTCATGCTGGGTGCTCAGCACATTCCAGCCAGGCTGCTCCCAGCTTGAGCTGCCTGTCCTGGACTGTCCTGTACAAAACGTCCCTGTGTGAGGAGCTGCTTCCCAGCAGGCACAGACAGTCTGGGAGGTGAGAAGAGCTACATGGGTAAGTCCAGCTCCCCCCACACATCCAGCTCTCACCCGGCTGCCCACGTCCCCAGGACTGCCTGCAGCCACATGCTGACAGCTCTGGTCCCCAGGGACCGCGGGGCTGGTGGCAGGCCTTGCTATGGCAACCATCACCGTGGCACCCAGCATCTCCATTCCCCAGGGAATGTCCCCTCCCCTGTGCAGGCAGGAAAACAGCAGGGTCCTGGCAGGGAAAAAACAAAGCATTGTCTGTTCAGGAGGAGCTGTCTAAAAGCACCCAAGGGTTACCCAAGAGGGAGCACCTGCACCTTGGGGAGCTGCCAGGCTGCAGGGGGTGTGCAGTAATTTTATATTCCCCAGCAACTCCCCAAGGAGCAAATCAAAGGCAGAACCTTTGATGGAGTAACCATCACTCCACTGGGCATAAAAACATTGTCCAGCAATTACAGTAATATTACTGGAGGGGATCAAATCAGCGAGACAAGGGTGTGAGCCAGCACTGTGGGGTCACAGACCCTACAAGCTGTAGGAGCACAGCCAGGGGTGGATGGAATGTGCCAACCCCAAGCCCAAACTGCAGATCCTCTGCAGGACAGAGAGAGGTTTGACCACTGAATGACTTGGCCTCTCACCTGCCCTGATCTCCCTAGCCCTGGGCTGGTGCTACCTGGGGATGTTGCTGGAAAGGGAGGAACCATTTTCCACCAGCCCAGTGGCTACTCTCACACTGACCCCTTGATCTCTCTGGTGCTGTGCCAGGGACTGATTCAAGACAGCTGCTATTGCCTGCTTGATCTTTCATTTATCTTCTCCCCATCCTCTGCGGTTTTTCTCCCGGAAATCCCTCGGGGCAAAGAGGGAGGCCCCAGACAGGAGCTGAGCCCCTCAGTCTCACCATGTGCAGGGCACGCCGCTCTCAGGCCACGCGTTTGGCCCCGCTGCCATAAATCAGCCCCAGCAGAGCAGCGGGGGAGCAGTTTGGTGAAAGGCTGCAGGGACAGCAGTACCTTTATTAGGTTCCCCCAGCACAGCTGGAAAAAATAAGGAGCCCAGACAGGCTTTCAGGCACATAACCCCTGAGCTGAGGCCCGCATTCAGTCCTGTCTGCTGATTTAATACGAGATCAGCTTTCCCCACAGACCACATCTTCTGTGTAGCCTTAAACCCTCCTGGTTAAAACGCTGCCCCGCGAATCAATCCAAGCTGGTTTTGTCCCTTTGATCAGCACAGCAGTTAATAAGTCACCAATGGAAATGTGTTTCACTTCTCTGGCTCCAACAATAGAAATGGAGACAACCCTCCCGTCCTGAACTGTCTGGTGAAAATCTCACAATTCCTGGGCAAGCAGGAGATGGATAAAGGCATTTCCAGTGTGGCCCTGGAGATCCCCAGGGACGCGCAGCAGCACCTGGGTGTCCAAGGTGTGAGCAAATTCCCTTCCCACAGGGATCCATCCTGATCCTCCAGCCTCTGAGACAGCCACAGCACCTCTCCCAAACAGCATTGGCAGTGCCTGTCTTACTGTGGTGCCAAACACGTAGGGAGGAGTAATTGCCTGACAAAACCAGTGAAGGCTGGTCTGGGAGGGATGCTGCCACCTGTCAGCCAGGAAACCTGGGCCAGATCCCAGCTCTAGCACCGAGCTGCTGAGGGACTCCCACAGATCCCTCTGGGCACAAAGGATGTTGAGTCACCTTGCACAACTGGCTCAACTGTTTAATGACTTTAATGCTTCTAGATAACCTGGAGCATCAAAGATGTGCTCTTTAATTCCCTGGTTTTGCTCATTTCCAGCCTGCTGTAAAGGAGTGCACATGAGGAATTCATAGAAGAATTGTAAAGATTTTTTCAAATCCCATTTTAAAAACAAGGATTCGTTCTTATTTCCCTTTATTTAAACAGGATTATTTAACTCTTCATATAATTGCTGTCTCCTCCTCCAGTACAGTACTTTACTACATGCTCCAGAGATGAAAAACTCCCTCTGAGCTGAGGGAGGAGGCTGAAGAGTGCAGTGTGGAGGTTGTCACTGGGTGGAGGCAATGTCTGTCTGCTAGACTGGATTGGAGAAAGCTGGAATGAGCTAAGAGGGTGGCTTTTGATCTCTCAGCCCTCCTTCAGGCACCCTCCAAGTGGTTCTGCCCCTGAACACTTGGGACATGCCGCCCCAGGACTGAGCCTGGAAGGGGAAGCAGATACACTCTTTGCTTTCAAAGACCCATTTTGTCCCATCCTGGCTCTATTTACTATTATTTACTGTTACACGAGGGTGGACATTGTGCAAGAACTATTTGTGGTGGATGAAACTCCTGGGCCAAGCTGTGGAGTTTGACCTGGATGATGCCATTCCCAAGCTGCAGCTCCGTGGGGACAAACAGAAAACATTTGTCATCGAGTGCTTTGAGCAGGTCATTGACCTGGGCTCCACCGAGACCTTGTGGGGCCTCCTGCAGACGCCGCTTTGGGCAGGTGAGGATGAAGAAACAGTGAGACAGAGATGGAGCTGTGGATTAAGGAAAATAATTCCCAGTCGGTGCCTGTGGAGCTGAGAGCTGCCTGCCATAACCACACTCTGGACATGACCCAGCTGTCCAAAGCCAAGACCAGCGGGGAAGGATGGAGCTGGCAAAGGTGCTGTTTGAGGTGATAAAGGTCAGTTCTTCCAAGAGCAGGACGGACAAGTGGTCGCTGTCCCTCTGAGCCAGTGGGACGGCAGCAACTTCCACAGTAGCAGCCTCTCCCAGCAACCAGGACCTCCTCAGTTTCCCGAGCGCTTGTTAATTAGGAAGGGACGCCCGAATCCTGGTGGCGCCTGCGGGAGCCCTGTCCCCGTCCTGGTGCCGCCCGCTGCGGCCGCTCCTCCCGGCCGCCAGGGGGCGCCCGCCGCGCCCGCCGGAACCATAGAGAGAGGCGCGCGCCGCGCACGTGCGCGTGTGTCCGCCCACGTGACAGGGAGGGGCTCCTCCATTGGCCGCGCCGGCGGGGCTGGGCGCGCGCCCCCGCGGGTGTAAGTGCGCGTAAGTGCGCGCGAGTGTGCGTGTGCACGTGTGCCGGTGTGCACGTGTGTGCGCGCACTCAGGTGTGCCCGTCTGTGCCCGTGTGTACATGTGTGCAGGTGCGTACAGGTGTGCCCGTGTGTGCAGGTGTGCCCGTGTGTACAGGTGTGTGCAGGTGTGCCCGTGTGTGCAGTTGTACAGGTGTGTGCAGGTGTGCCCGTGTGTGCAGGTGTGCCCGTGTGTGCAGTTGTACAGGTGTGTGCAGGTGTGCCCGTGTGTGCAGGTGTGCCCGTGTGTGCAGGTGTGCCCGTGTGTGCAGTTGTACAGGTGTGTGCAGGTGTGCCCGTGTGTACAGGTGTGCCCGTGTGTGCAGTTGTACAGGTGTGTGCAGGTGTGCCCGTGTGTGCAGTTGTACAGGTGTGTGCAGGTGTGCCCGTGTGTGCAGGTGTGCCCGTGTGTGCAGTTGTACAGGTGTGTACAGGTGTGCCCGTGTGTGCCCGTGCAGCGTTCACGTGTCCGTGCGGGGCTGTCTGTATATCCCGGAGAGTGTCCGTGTGTGTGCCCCAGGTGTGCGGGTACGTGTGAGCTCAGTGCGCACGTGTGGGTGTCAGGGTGGCACCGGCTCCGTGCCGTGCGGTCAGCGCTGACCCCTGCTGTGTCCCGCTGTCTCTCCGCAGGGCCGTGTCCCGTGCCCCGTGTCCGTCCCCGCCATGGAGGCTTTGCTGAGGAGGTGCCGTCTCCCGGCGCTGGGCGCCCGGCAGCGCGGGCTCAGGGCCCGGCACGGCGACACCCCGGGCAGGGCCAGGCGCCTGCTGCTCTCGCAGCTCTTCCAGCCGCTGGCCCTGCCCGTGGGCGGCCAGGCAGGGCCCGAGGGCCGGCCCGGGGAGCCCACCTGCCGCAGCCAGCGGCTGATGCTGCAAGGGGGGCTCATCCATCCCAGCAGCCCCGGCTGCTACTGCTACCTGCCGCCCGCCGTCCGCGCCATGGAGAAGCTGATCAAGGTGATGGACGAGGAGATGCAGGCCGTGGGCGGGCAGAAGCTGAACCTGCCCAGCCTGTGCTCGGCGGAGCTGTGGCGCGCCAGCGGCCGCTGGGACCAGATGGGGCCGGAGCTCTTTCGGCTGGTGGATCGGCACAACCATGGCTACTGCCTGGGCCCCACGCACGAGGAGGTGGTGACGGCGCTGGTGGCCTCGCAGAGTGGCCTGTCCTACAGACAGCTCCCGCTGCTCCTCTACCAGGTAACCAGGAAGTTCCGCGACGAGCCCAAGCCCCGCTTCGGTTTGCTGCGCAGCCGGGAGTTCTACATGAAGGACATGTACTCGTTCGACGCCTCCGAGGAGGCGGCTCGGCGCACCTACGAGCGGGTGTGTGACGCCTACTGCAGCCTCTTCACCCGCCTGGGGCTGCCCTTCCTCAAGGTGCAGGCGGCCACGGGCAGCATCGGCGGCACCACGTCCCACGAGTTCCAGCTCCCGGCGGACATCGGCGAGGACAGGCTGGTGCTGTGCCCTCAGGGACATTTTGCTGCCAACGTGGAGACGCTAAACGGGGAGCAAATCTCGTGCCCCACGTGCGGGGAGAAACTCACCGAGACCAAAGGGATCGAGGTGGGGCACACGTTTTACCTGGGCACCAAGTACTCCTCCGTCGCCAACGCCGCCTTCTCCTCCGCCGACAACAAACCCCAGCTGGCAGAAATGGGCTGCTACGGCCTAGGCGTCTCTCGAATCCTGGCGGCCTCCATCGAGGTGCTCTCCACTGAGGACAGCATCCGCTGGCCGAGCCTCATCGCTCCCTATCAGCTCTGCTTCATCCCCCCCAAGAGGGGCAGCAAGGAGGAGGAGGAGGAGGGAGCGGTGCTGCTGGAGCGGGTGTACGATGACCTGGCCGAAGCGGTGCCCCACCTCGCTGGAGACTCGGTGCTGGACGACCGGACCCAGCTGACCATCGGTAAAAGGCTGAAGGATGCCAAAAAGCTGGGATATCCCTACGTGGTTGTGGCTGGGAAGAGGGTCTGCGAGGACCCCCCGGTCTTTGAGGTTTGGAATCAGAACGCCGGCGAGGTTTTGTTCCTCACCAAAGAAGGGGTCCTAGAGCTGCTGAGTAAAGTGCAAGTCCCTTAAATGCCTCCTCTCTGAATCTGTCATCTCTGCTGCTGTGAGTTTGTCTGAGCTGCCCTGGCGATGGCTCTGGGTGAGCAGAGGCAAATCCAGCTCGCGACAGAGCCAGCCACGGTGTCCTGCAGGTGCTCCAGGTGCCGAGGTTGAGCTGGGATCAGCCACACAGGGCTGGGGACATTCCTCCCTCCGGGTACAGGTCCCTGGAAATTGCTTTTCCCAGCACCTCCTGTGGCTGTGGGAGCACTGGCAGGGACGGACTGGCCATGGCCTCTGTCAGGAGCACAGGACAGCCAAGGCTGCACAGGGACAGGAGGGCTCCCCTCGCTGCCACGTTCTCAGCATGAAGGATTCTGAGAGAGAGACAAAGGGAGGTGACTTTCATCTGTTTGCATCTCTTTGGGAGCACCCGGGTCCCATGAACATGTGCCATGGCAAGCCCTGGGGCTCTGGTGAGGAACAGCTTCTGACGGGACAGGGAGCTCCTTGGAGAGGGTCACCTCACCCTGTGCCACAGCTCCTCACTCTGAGATCAAGAGATCATGAGCAACAACGGTGCCACTGTAATAAAATCACAGAATCGTTTAGACTGGAAAAGGCGTTTAAGGTCATTGAGTCCAAGCATTAACCTGAGCTGCCAAGGCCACCACTAACCTGTGTGCCATATCCACTGCCTTTTCAATCTCTCCAGGGGTGGTGACTCCATCACTTCCCTGAGCAGGCTGTTCCAGTGCCTGACAACCCTTCTGATGAAGAAGTGTTTCCTAATATCCGCGCTGGGGGGAGCGGGGGGCGGTGGGCTGAAAGGAATGGGGCCGGGGCTGATGCTGGGGCTGATGCCGGGGCCGCTCGGAGGGAGCGGGGCCGGGATTGAGGTGGGGAGGGTGGGATGCCGGGACTGGTCTGATGCCGGTGCCGGTACCGATGCCGGTGCGCTGCTGGGGCCCATGGGAAGGAGCGGGGCCGGGCGTGAGGCGGCGGGGGCGGTCTCGGGCGGGGCCGGGCCTGAGGCGGCGGGGGCGGTCTCGGGCGGGGCCGGGCCTGAGGCGGCGGCGGCGGTCTCGAGCGGGGCCGGGCAGCAGCAGCAGCAGCGGGAGCATGGCGGAGGCCGAGCAGGACGGCGTGTCCGGAGCCCCGGAGCCGCCGCGGTACCGGGGAGCGCTGCACCCCGACACCTGGGAGCAGGTGAGGCGGCGGGGCCGGGCGCGGGGCCGGGCGGGCCGAGCCGAGGGCGCTGTGCGTGTCTGTGTGTCCGTCCGCAGGAGCTCGAGGCCATCCCCATGTTCATGAAGCGCTGCCCGGCCGAGATCGATGCGGCTCGGCAGCCCGAGCTCGCCTGCCTGCAGTCGCTGCTGTTCGACGAGGAGCGGAGCCCCGCAGGTGCGCACCGGGCGGGGCCGCCCCGCCGGGAACCGGGCTGGCCCCGGGGCCCTGACCCCGCTGCGTGCCCGCAGAGCTGGCCCTGATGTACAAGAACGAAGGGAACGAGTACTTCAAGGAGAAGGACTACGGCAGAGCGGTGGCCGCCTACTCGGAGGGGCTGCGGAGGCGCTGCGGGGACGCGGAGCTGGACGCGGTGCTGCTCACCAACCGAGGGGCTGCACATTTCCACCTGGGTAAGGAGCCTGCGACCGCCTGGCACGGCGCCTCCGCGCTCCAGAGCTGCTTTTCCTCCCCGTCTGGGGTTTCCTTTCTGTTTCTTTTGTGTTTGTGATACGGCAGGGTGAGTAGTTTATCCGTCCTTGAGCCCTAAGACCTGGCTCACCTCAGCACACGGCTGCGTGCGGGGTTTGTTCTCTGTCCCTTCCAGCTGCTGCCTGCTGCTCGAGCCTTGGCTCCAGGACAGAGCAAAAACGGTGGTTTTTGGAAACATAGGCGAGTTTGGGTTGGAAGGGGCCTTTAGAGGCCATCTGGTCCAACCCCTCTGCAAGGAGCAGTGACATCTTCAACTAAACAAGTTGGTTCAGAGCCCTGTCCAACCTGGCCTTGAATGTTTCCAGGGATGGGGCTCCTGCCCCCTCTCTGGACAACTTCTGCCAGTACCTCACCACTCCCATTGTAAAAAATTTCTTCCTTACATCCAGTGTAAGTCTACCCTCATTTAATTTAAAACCATTGCTGGATGATCTTGGAGGTGTTTACCAGCATTAATAATTCTGCCACCATCCAAACAGCAGTGTCCATGCTGCAGGGAAGATGTTCTGGGCCTTTTAATGCTGCTGTGTGTTGCAGCAGAGAGGGGGTCTGCTCTCACCATGTTATTTACCTCTCATCTGCATGACTGATCCTTGTTCTTTCACTTCTTGTTCTTAGTTTGCTCTTTCATTACCCTCCTCTCAGCTCACTGTGATTGTACAAAGAGTGAATTCCAGGGTCTCTGCATAAATTTCTTTTGTCACCTCCATATCTGGCTGGATTTTAAATACAAGTGGAAGGTTCTGAGCACTTTTATTTGCTTTACAGGTAATTACCGTTCTGCTCTAAATGATGCCATCCAAGCCAAAAAGCTGAAGCCCACCCATCTCAAAGCCATCATAAGAGGTGAGAGTTAAGGCTGGTGTTGCTGCAGCATCCTTTGCGAGCACTTGGCTGATGTTGACTTCACTCATTGTTCTGTAGTTGTTACCAGCCCTGAAACAGGCTGTCATTACTTGTTGCCTTGTTTCCTTGCATGTTTCTGGGTGTGTAATAATTGTGTTCATAAAGCTTCACTTACTGTGACTGGGCATCATACTCTGTTTCCAGATTAATTTCAGAAAGGGAGAGCAGTTACTGGAAGAGATCTCTTCACTTGATATTGCTGTTTCTCCCCCAAACAGAGCTTTGCCTTTTGCTTTGCATTTTCAATTAAAATATCCTTTTGTTCTTCATCTCCTGTATCTATCAGAGGCACTAGACCTGTTTCTGTAGAGCACAGCATAACTTTTCCTGTTTTGCACAATGCTTTTTTTGGGGTCTGTTCTTTTTTCCCACTCCATAGAAACCCCCCTTTTATTTTTCCTAACAAGACAACTGCTGAAATGTTAGTTACAATGATAAAATTTTGTTTGCAGCAGACACTTTTAACATAATTCTGCTGATTTCTGTGACTAAATGATAAAAGAGCTGACAAAATATTTTAAATTTTCTTCTCAATGGACCTTCAGGAAGTTTCTGGTTGAACATGACCACACAAGACAAAAAATTTAGTGCAGAAACACCAGATCTTATGCTGTCTTTATAATCCCCACTTTTGCAGTAGTTGTACACTGACTCCAACAATGGAAACTTACAATATTAATCCTTTCAGGAGCTCTCTGTCACATGGAGCTAAAGAATTTCTTGGAAGCAATAGAATGGTGTGAGGAAGGCTTGGATATTGACCCAAAAGAGAAAAAGTTTGTGGAAATGAGAGCTAAAGCTGACAAATTGAAGGTAAATATGAGGGCAGCCTCATCTGCAGTGCTTGTCTCTTTGGGATCCTTGGAGGGAGAGCTCTCCATCGAGGTTTCTGAGTGGTGGTTCCATGTGTTGTGTGTTGAGATGTGCAGGGGAAGGGGCTGGAGGGACCTTCCTGGGCACCCAAACTGATTTCTCCACCTGTGTGACCACGGTGCATCCTTTTCTTACCTCTAGCGAATTCAGGAGCGGGATGCCAGGAAAGCAAAGATGATGGAGAAGAAAGAGCAGTGTCAGAAGGAAATTTTGCTTGCAGCAATAAAGGTGAGGTGCTGAGAGGGGCTAGTTTTTTGTGGTTTGCAGTTTTTTTAAGAGCTCTCCCATTTTTCTCTAGAAGTTGGTTCTCATCCATTGGCTTTTGAGGGCTAGAGCAAAAAAAATTAAGTTAGAGCCATGATTGTCCAAGTCTGCATGGCTCCAGCCCCACCTACAGCTTTCTGCATTTCAGGTAACAGCTAATGCAAAATACAGAGCCAGTGTTAGGAGGTGGGCTGAGCTCTGTGGGTGCTCTGGCTGCTGGGCTGTAGCATCACATCAGCCCAGTGAACCTGGCTTTCTTTGCTGCCCACAGGCATCAATTCTGTGGAGGAATAGAAGATAACTGTTCAATGGGGTAGAGGAGGGAGTCAGTCCTGGATCCTCTCCTTCCTCAGTGAATGTTGAAATGACATTAAAATGTTTTGGGCTCTTACATACAGTCAGATCTCTTCTGCTGTTGTTTTTCCAAGGAAAAGAGTGAGCTTTCTTCAGTTCTTTGGAAGAGTAGATGTTCTCAGGGGCTGGTGTCTGTAGTTGCACCCTGCTAGGTCCCAAAGATTTTAGATGCATCCCTTTCCACATGTTTTCTCTCCATGTGTGGGCTCCTCTGGATTCCCACTTCTCTTCATCCTTTTCATGAAGAATTTGGATATCTGGCTGAGGTTCTGGATTCTACTGGGAAGTTCAGTCACCTGAGTCTGATACTGTGGGAAAGCTTTGGATGGCATGTTTAGGAGCTGACTCATTAACATCATTTGACCTTTTACTGACTGCTAATTTTTTGTTCTTATTCTCCTCACCGTAACTGTTTGATTTTTAGTTGGTTTTTGGTCTTTTTCCTCCCTCCCCTCCAGGAAAGAAATATCAAGCTGGCTCTTGAGCCTTCAGATGAAGAAGAGGAAGTGTCAGATGGCCTGGCTGAGATATCCTTAGATGGGTTCCACCCTGACAGTGCCACAGGGGCAAAGGTGCACTTGGATGCTGATGGCAGCCTGAACTGGCCTGTCCTCTTCCTGTACCCTGAGCACGAGCAGACAGATTTCACTGTGGCTTTCCATGAGAACTCCAGGTGAATGCACTGCCAGCAGCACTCCTGCATGGAGGAGGTGTTTGAGCAAAAGAGAACAGGCAGCAGGTGAAACACTGCCATGCTGGTGGAGCAGTTCCAGATTTCTAATCACACAGCTGACCCTGCTTTTGAGCAGGAGGCTGCACTAGATGACCTCCTGAGGTCCTCTCCAGCCTGAATTATTCTGTGATTTACATAAATTTATAGTGCAGACAAAGCCATTTAGCCAGGGTGACGGAAGGGGCTTGCAGAGCAAGCTCAGAGCAGTAATTAATTAGTGGCCAGGGATACCTGTGACCCATCCACACATGTGGGCTCGTTAAGGTGCTGTCTCAAAGCCCTCCAAACATGGCATCTCAGAAAAAACAGGTTAAACTTAAAAATTACGAAAAGCTTCCAAAGGGGGCCTCAAACAACCAGCAGTGACCCCAAAGTTCTCCTCAGGGCTTTCAGCAGATCTGACTGAAGTGCTGCAGACCTTTCAGTGACTGGCAAGCTCGGAATTCCACGCTCCTTTAAGTCAACTTCAACTTAAAATCTTGTAGTGTTAAACAGACTTGGAATTTGTGACTTTTTCTTTGTTGGAAGACATATTCCTCAGATCTATTAATAATTTTAGGACTTAAAATTACAGTGCAAGCAGATTACTAAAGTTGTAGTACTTTCATGGTAGTGTTCACTGTCCCTTTTTGTGACTAAAGGAAGTGGAAATGGATTTTTGGAACAAACTGGACTCCAACACTCCTGAAGTAGCAAAGTAAAGAAGCCTTTGACACACAGACACATTCTCATCACTCTGATCTGGTGAAGCATGGGACTGTGTTGAAGGAAAATCCATTTTAGACAAAACGCAGGGTTTTTTATCTTGACATCTTTTTCAGTGTGAAAACGTAAAGTTAAAAATAATTTGTTGTTGCAGTGCTCAAATTTGAAGCCAATAGCCTCAGTTACAGCAGGGCCTTGGATTCATTGGGAAAGTGATGAGTTTGAAGGGAAGGAGCTGTTGGTGATCTAAACTTGCTTTCAAGTCTGTTGTTTAATTTGCTAATGTATTTTTGCCATCATTCAAATGCAAGTGTACAAGTTATTGAAGCTGAGCACTTTGTCTAAGCTGACCAAGTGTATTTTGGCTTTTAGGTTTATTGATCATTTAATGGTGATGTTTGCTGAGTTACCTCCTTGGGATTTAGAGAAAAAATACCTTCCCAACAATCTTGAGGTGAGAAGTTTGACTTTCCTTCAATTTCAGGGTTGTTGTGGGGTTTTTATTTCTGGAGTGAGAGGGTGCACAGCTCTGAGGGTATGGAAGTGTTGGCATCTGTTTACCATGCACAGATGTGGAACAAGGACTTATAAACTCAGACATTGCCCATGTGTGCTGACAGAATTCACTTATGGAAATGGAAGATGTCTTCTACTTAGACTGTGTTTGACAGAAGGTATTTATAGATATTGCTTAGATTCCATCTTTGTAACAGTAATTGAGATTTAAACCATCAAGCTGATAGGTGGCTTGGTTTTTTAATTGCATCATGGAGTTGCTTAATACAAATAAGGAAATATTATTTTTAAAATAACGTATTTTTAAAGTGGAGTTACTTAAGCACATAATCAGATCAAGATAATATATCTCTATTAACACTTCAGCAAAGGTGGGCTGTGAGTTGGTTGTGGCTGCAGCAGGTTTTCAGAGTGTTTCTGAAGTTGTACATAGAAGGATATGAATGTTTATTTTTCATTTTCCACTTCAGTGTCATCTGTGCCAGGCAGCAGCACAACCCTGTGTACAGTGAGCAGACAGGTCCAGAAGGACAGTGGCTGTGTACTTTTCCAGGTTAAATCCTGTGTGTATTTACAGTCTAAGGCACCACTGCTGGATTTTAATCTCTTAAATCAACACTGTTTTGTTCAAATACCTCAAAACCTGCTCAGTTTATCTCCTAACATAGCTGCATTTCACCTGTTAAAAAGCAGCCCTTAGATTTGGATTGATTGCCTGTAAAGCATGGGAACAGCCAGTGTATTTTACCTTCCTGCTGTCACTGCCAGGAGAACCTAAACTGGTTTATACAGGGAAAACTTGGAATTCACACAGACCAATTTCTGCCTTGCTGAATTTTGCATCTGACAGTCAGGTCAAGCTGCAGAGGTTTGACAAAGCCCCAGCTGATAATGGTGTGCTGTACTGGGCTTTCAGCAGCTTAGTGCTTTCCTTCATGTACCCCAGACACTTAATAACAACCCCCCCCCAATTTTTTTTCCAGCTCTATTTTGAAGATGAAGAAAGAGAAGAAATGTATGAGGTGAACCCAGAACACACATTGCTACAAGTGCTGCAGCATGAAAGGTGAGGCTGTACCTGTCCATGTGCAGGGGAAAAAAGGCACAAAAGTATGAGCTTTAAGTCCAGTTTGTTCTTAAATAGTCCTAACTCTTCTCTGACTTCATAGTCCTGCCTCTTGAAGGTATAAATCTGTGTGGATTTTATGTCTGGCTTTAGCTACTTATATCTGTTTTCCCCCCAAAAAATGAACATCTTTCCAGGGCTGGATGGAGATGGGAAAGGGAGCTGGGCACAGCTGAGCCAGCACAGAAGGGCTATTCCAGATCCCATCTCCACAGTACTACTTTAAAAAAGAAAAACAAAAAGAAAAACAGGCAGCAGCCGCTCAAGAGCGTGTTGAAGGTTAACAATGCTCTCGCTGTTCACTCTGCTGCGTGAGCAGCCTCTGGCACAGCACGCAGCTCTGTGCTGCTCTGAAACTGCCTTTAAAGAGGTCTGCTGTTACTGAGAGAGAAGAATTTTCTGTTTGTGAAGCCAGAAAATTCCTGTGCAGCCTGTGCTGTTGGGTTGCACCATCTCATAGCTGTCTGGAGCTGCTGCACAGCGCGGGGGGCTCGGTCTGTCGCAGTGGGAGCGGGATCTCCGCCACTCCATAAAACTCAGCAGTGTCCATAAGCCCTCAGATTTCAGGCTGTAAGGGCAGTTGCACAAGAACCCTCCTTCCAGAGGGAGAATAACAGCTGCCTTAATTAAAAGAAGCTGTTGGGAGATGAGTTGATTCATAAAACACTCCTCCTCAGATGTGCTTAGCCCTGGCTCCAAGAGGCTCTGCTAATCAGCACGAAAGTTCGTCACCAGCCTTTGGGAGGTCAGTCTTTGTGGAGCTGGGCAGGAGTCACTTGCTTTGCAGGACACTGAGCCAGCTACAAGGAAGCCAAGGACTCCTTTTAATCTTTGCAGGTATTTTGTAAAGGCCGGGACCCCGACAGTTTTGGTATTTGCCAAGTGTTCTCCTTTCTCTAAAAAATACTTCTCTGGCAAGAAAGTGCATCGACTGTAATGAGCAAGAATGAAACAAGGAATCCTGTGCAGGAGGCTGCTGTTGGTTAGCCCAGCTCCAGGCTGCAGATTTCTGCTTGAACAAAAATACCTTGCACTCTTCAGGGGAGGAAAATAATCTTGGCACACAGGGAAACTTCCAGGGGAGCAGCACAGGAGAAGGAAGGGCTAACATGAGGGGATAATTTGTTTAAAAGGGAACCCAGCTGGCTTGCAGAAGGTCTCTTCTATGATAGGCTGCATGTGGTTTTGAAATAAACCTGAAGCAGTGCCAAACACTGGCTGGGGTTGCAGTAACAGCAGCTGGGAATGTACCTCCTTACCTGAGAAGAATCACAGATTTCCTCGGAGGTGGGCTGTCGCTGCTGGGGTTTAACAGTGGTGGCCTGGGGCGATCCCTGCCTGTTGCAGTGGGGTGGATGCAGTCAGGTTCCTGTTGGCTGTGCTGCTGGCCTGGGTACAGCAGTGCTCTTTGTTTGGAGCAGTGTTTGACTGACCCTTTTGATACCTTCCTGAAATGTCCTACATAACCTGGAATAAACATGGCTATTTTAAGCAGACTGACTTCTGCCTAATGAACGAGACTCCGTTTTTTCTCACCTTGTGAAATACCCAACACAACACCCTGATCCATTACGTTAACTGGTACAGCCAACATCCAGGGTCTTCTGCACTTCTGGATTTGCGTTTGGCTTTTAATTAGAAGTAATTCTCAATCTCTCGTTTCTTTCTCTTCTGCAGTGTCCCTGTGACTGCAGGAATACACTGCAGCTTTACACACAGCTAGTGCACGGGGTGTTAGAAAGCTGTTCAGCCATAAAACACTCCTGCTTCGATCATGGAGGCTGGCTGCAGGCAGCTCTAGAGAAAATTTCCATCTCACTATTCCTAAATTTCCACACAAACACATCAAGAGCATCTCCACCTGAGGATGGTGCAGTTGGATGTCCAGAGCTCGGGGTTGCCTTACAGCCAGGCAGCCGGGGATGGGCTCTGGGTCCTGCTCAGAGGGCAGGGAGCTGTGCCGCCAGGTGCCACAGGCTCAGCGCGTTGCACACCACGCAGAGGAGGTTGCACAGCGAGGACAGAGCGTGGCAGAGGGCGAAGCGCCGGGCCAGCTGCCTGTAGCTGGGGTTGGAGGCTCGGAGCTGCCTGCGGGGCTCTCTGGCCGCCAGCCCCAGCTCCTGCCCCAGCCCATGGCTGTGTTCCACCCGCTGCAGCTCGGCCGCGCTGGCGGAGGTGGCCTGCCCGAAGCACTGCGCGTTCAGCACCGAAGCGATGATGCAGACGAAGAAGATGATGATCTGCGGGGGAGAAAAGCCCACCCTGAGCATCTCACACGTGTGGTGGGTTAAACCTCCCTCCCCCCAGCCCCCTGGCTCTCCGCAATTTGGGTGCTTGTGGGCTCCTTCCAGCCGGAGCCCTGCGTGGGTCTCCGTGGTTTTGGAGCCGGCTGCTGGAGCAGAGGAAGGGCTTTGGGCCGTGGGCAGCTCACGTTTGGAAGGGGAGGGTACCTGGCTCGTGTGCTCCTCGCCGAGCCGCTCGCTGCGGTGGGACATGGCAAACAGCGTCAGGTTGAGGAAGGCACAGGTGCAGCTGATGTGGAAGTAGTAGGGGAAGAGCTGACGCTGGATGGAGCCGAAGGTGTGGCGAGGGAGGTGCCTGCTCATCACAAACCCTGCGAGGGGGAGAGCAGGTGAGTCCTGGGGCAAAGCCCCCTCCCCTGTGCCACCCCCCTGGGCAGAGAGCACAGCGCAGCCCAACCTACCGGCCACGAAGGTCACCCAGAACTGCATTCCCCAGGAGGTGGAGAGGAAAAGCAGGTGCAGCAGTTTGATGGTGTTGGAGGGCTCCGTGTCACTTGCCATGGTGTCCTGGATGGGGACAGGTCCCTTCATGTCAGCCAGGACGCCCCGAGTTCGGCGCTGAGCTGTGGCTGCTGCTGTCACCTTGCTGCTCGCAGGGCAAATGCGGTTCAGGTTCACAGACCTGCTTACTCAGGAAAAGCTTTGGAGCTGGCACAGCCCCGTTCCAGCCCCACCACCACACAGCCAGCTGGGCTGCAAACCCGCTGTTCAAACCCCTCGTGTCCCAGGGGCAGGGCACTGCTCAGCACCTGACAGAACCAGATGGTTTGGGTGGACTTTTGGCAAAGTCCAGCCAACTCCCCGTCTGACCCTTGGCAGCAGGAACGAGCAGAAAGTCAATAAAAAGGGGAAGAGAAAAGCTGTGACAAATACACCTGCCCACGCTGTGGCCATCAGAGAGGCCTCTTGGTCAGGGGGAAGGCCCTCTGTTTAAAAACAGCAACAGCTTCTACGCTATTTAACCAAAACCCTGGGGCTCACGCCGCTGCCCCAGACCCTGCACAAGAGCACGGGCAGCAGTGGGTGGAAGGAGGCTTTGAAGGAGCTGCCTGATCCTTCAGTGCAAGGAGCACTCTGAAAATTAATTAAAACAAAGCTTCTGGGAGTAGCCCATCAATACTGCTGCCTGCAGAATTCCTCCTCCTCCTCCTCCCCTTGGCTGGTCGCCTCGGGGCATGAATTACAGCGGGGCTGGCCTTGAGAGAGACACCGCCGTCTAATTCTATCCCACTCCTGCAAAGCAGATAGATATACCCTGTGTTGTGATATATTAGCTCCATGGATTTATTTAGGCATCCATAAAATCAGGTCCTTAAACCTTCTTGTGATGGCAGCACACTGGAGAAGGCGCCCACATCCAACCTGGAGTGCTGGCCAGTAAATCGCCAGCTGTCCTCATGGCCTTTTCTTTTCCAAAATCTTCCCGGCTTTTCTTGGGTTTTGGGATTTTTCCCTGCAGCATCCTGGGCAGGAAGGCAGTGCTGGGCTCTGCCAGCAGCCAGCACAGACCCTGCTGCTCCCGGGGTCCCAGATCTGCCTCTCCAAATGTTTTGCCTCCGTGCAGGAATTACCGGCCGAGAGCTCCGGGGTGTTTTCATGCAAAGAAGCTGCAGGTTGGAAGGTTGCTCAGAACAGGGGGAAACCCCATTATTTTTTAAAGGGGATTAAGAAAAATGGTGGTTGATTGCTGAATTGGTCCTAGAGCACAGCATTTGATGGGGAGGGCAAAGAAAGGGAAAGGCTGCTAAGGACAGTCACCAGCAGGTCCCTCCTTCCCTGTGGCATGAGGCGGTGGGGATGGGTGCTCCAGGGATGCTCCAAGCTGCCCAGTCCTGCACTCCATGCCCTGCTGAGGGCCAGCAGATGCTGCAGGGCTGCAGTTTTCTTCCAGAAGCACGAAGCACACACCTCACACCGTGCCCCCAGGTCACTCCTGCCCCCAGGTCACTCCTGCCCCATCACCCTGCATCCCCGGGGACCCAGCCAGGCTGGAGCCAGCGCTGCCCGGGGCCTCCCGATGGGAAAAAGCACAATACTTACAGAGAAGAAGAGGTCAGTTAAAGTTTAATGTTCAGGCAAATACATCATCCCCTCCACTTAATCAAGCAGCAGCAATTCCTAACGGTAAGTAGAAAGGATGGCTCTCGTCCTGGTGATAAAAAGGCAGGATTGCTCTGAGTTTTGGGAGATAAGAGGGCTCTACAAAAATTGAATGTATAGTACTATGTTCAGCCTAAGATGGCTTTATCTTTTGGAGGTCGGGGCACAGCCGTGCCAGACCTTGAGCTGAGATGTTTATGATGGGAGATAGAGCAGAGATTAGGGGTTTATGGCCACAGCCAGCCCAGGGGTGGGAGCCACTGGCTGGTGGCCACAGGAGAAGGGACAGGAGCTCCTTCTGCTTATAAAGTGGGTGGGGAATTTGGGTGGCAAAGGGACTGGGTGTTGCAGAGGGACACCTGGGGTCATGGAAAAGACCCCGTGCTCATTTCTGGTACCTCCATGGCCTCACCTCACCCCAAGTACAGCATCACCATCACTTGCTCTTGGTTAAGCTCTACAAAACCCATCCTTGGGTTTAAGCACAGGGCTCTGCACAGCTGGCACCTGTAAAACCTGCTGTGCCCAAAGCTCTGTGTGCCTAAGGGCTTCCAGGGCTCCCTCATTTTCCAGCAGGCAGCAAGCCTTCCAGAAACCTCAGTGCCATCAGAAAACCTCTGGCTGTGTGACCCAGGAAGGCCTGGCAGGGGCTCTCCACAGGCCTGTGCCTGAGGGCAGATGTCCCCTGCACTGTGACTGATGAGTAGCACTTCCACTGTCACCCCTGCTTCATTCTGGTGCCTTTCCCAGAGCATCCCAGACTTTGGGGAACAAGGTTTGGCTCTGTCTTTTCCTTTTTCAGCACCTCTGAGGCAGTTTGGGGTCTGCAGCTCAAGGTGTTGGTGCACCCAGCAGAGGGGGATAAGGAGGGCTGTCCCAAACATGAGAGCAACAGCTCCAGGCAGTCCCCAAAAGCCACCTGCATGGAGCACCACCCCTTTTCTGCAGCACAGTCCTGCCTCACAGGACCCCACCTCCACCTGAGCCCCAAGTGTGCTGCTCCAAGCTCACCACACAGCAAGCCCCTGGAGCAGATACTCACCCAGAGCACATAGGGGTGCTTTTCCTTTCAAAAAACTTTTATTTCTGCTCCTTCCACAGCCCCAGGGGGTGGGATTTCAGCCCAGGAGGAGCAGGGGCTGTTTTCCAGCCCTGCCCAGGAAAAGAAGCAGCACTGGGGAGAGTGGAATTTTTCACCCCTGTGCTAGGGAAGGGGTACAGCACCCACCCCACATCACTGTCCCCTCTCTCCCTTTGCTGCCTCAAAAGGAACCAGTTATGCCCCACCAAGAACTAGTGAAAAAAAAAAAATAATCTGGTTTGGGAAGATTTTGGATCATATAAAGATTCAAGTAGCGTTAAGTGAACTAGAAAACTAAGTCCTGTACATAGAGCTTACAAAATTTCTACATAAAATAAAAAAGGAAAGAAGAAAAGGTATGACACATCAGTGATGAGGTGGTACAGTAACGCCCCTCCACCCCAGCCCCTGAGCCCAGAGGCCCCAGGGAGGCAGGGTGTGGGTGCCACCATCCCATGTTCCCTTCCACCACAGAAGTGTCCCCCTCATCTGTCTGTCCATCTGTCAGCAGGGGGCTGTGGCTCTAGAAGTCCTGCAGCCGTGAGATCAGGTCCTCCTTATTCTTCAGCAGGAACTTCTCACAGGCTTCGAAGGTGGAGCAGATGTCGGAGGACAGTCCCGCCACGTTGGTGGTGACGTAGTTGAGGTACCCCGGCATAGCCTGGTTGTAATAAGCCACCTGCGAGGCACAGGACAAGGTCAGCAGGGGCACAGGGGAGGGGGGAGCCTCCCCCATGGGCTGTGGGAACACAGCCATGCAGCATCCCACCTTGCTCATCTCCTCTGACTCTGGCCAAATGCAGAACCCGGAGCAGAGCGTCTCCCCGCGCGTGAACTCGGCTCTGGCGGGGTGGGTGGGCAGCGTCACCGACCGAAAGGCCACCACGTAGGGGTCCCTGGGGACGAGAGAGCCTGGTGAGCTGGCACAGCTGGGATGGCAGGGAGCAGGGGCCAGGCTGGACGCTCACCCCCTGCTGCAGGGCTTCCGCCGGGATGCCAGGATAACAAAGTCCTGCGGTTTGTTCTCGTTTCTGAGCTTCTGGCTCACCACGTGGTAGATCATGTCATCGTCATCGACCTTCTGGACAAGCTCAGCACTCCTGTAAGGGAAGGGGACCGCTCACAGAAGCCTTGCTGTGCCCCCTGAATCTGGGCCTTACACATTCACAGCCCACCACCAGACCCAAAATATTTGTGGGGAACTCAAAATAGGTGTTTGCTCCAGCAAAGCAGAGCCATCAGCCCAGACGGAGCCAGGACAGGGAGACACAGTGAAGAGTCTGTAAGAGCAAGCAAGGCAACACTCTGGCTCCCAAGAAAGCCCAAAGGGATATTCAACAACAAGGTTTGAACCCAGGGGTGTGATGTTTGGGGAGGCCTGCAGCACTCACACGTAGTGGCTGTCCCACTCGTGCCGGCGCCGCAGGTTGGAGAGCAGGGAGAAGGCTCGGCTGGCCGGGATGCAGACGGATATCTCGATGCGGAAAGACAGGAACTTGTCCTCCTCCAGGGTGTACATCCGCACCTTGGGGAGCACAGGGCACAGCTGGGACGTGTTCCCACCGGGATTGCCCACGCTTTGGGGCCAAGGGAGAAGGGACAGGGTTTAGCACCTTTTCCTTTTCCCTGGCGAGCACCCAGTTGGCTTTGGCCACCAGCATCTTCAGCGCAGAGACGTTGTTGTAGCTCAGGTAAACCTGGGGCAGGGGCAGCACGTCAGGGGCAGGAGGGGGAGCAGGAGGAGGAGCAGGAGGCAGCAGCTCCCACAGGTGATCATCCTACCTTGTTGCTTTGGTCCCAGGGCACGGAGAGCGGCACCTCAGTCTGCTTGCAGGAGACGACGTATTTTCTGCAGCAAAGGAACAGTTTCCCTTATGAGGGGACACAAATCACCCCCAGACTGTCCCTGCACCCCAGTGCTGGGCCCCCCTTTCTTCCCTCCTCCATTTCACATCCCATTCATTTTTCTGCTCACCGGTCCAGCCGAATTTTTTTCCTAGCACTGGCTTCTCTGTACCTCCTTTCTCCATCCTGATAAATGGGAAAAGGCAATTAAGTTAATAGGAAAAGGAGGATGAAAAAGAAAAAAAAAAACATGTCTTTTTGGGAAAAACATTCAGCAAGGAAGGGCTGGAAGGTGAAGCCCCCTTGCTTGCCAGCTGCTACCCTGGCCAGGCTGCAGTGATGGTCAGTGATTAATTGTGTTATTTCAGCATTACCACCATGCTCTGATCAAGTGATGAGCACTGGCACATTAGGGAAAACCCTTGTTGTGGCTGCAAAGCTGCAAAGAGCCCCTGAAACAGAAACTGCGTACCCTAGCACCTGCAAATGTCCCCTCCTGGGGAAATAAAAGCCAAAAAAAAGCAGCTTATTTTGAAGAAAGTGCTAGTGTGGTGCTTTCAAGCGGGTGAGAGGAGGTTTCAAGGGGGCTGACTTTGGCCACGAAATGATCTCCATCACAGTGGGAGATCCTAGTTTTAAGGCAACAAAAAAATCAGGGAGCAGGACAAGGATCAGCCCAGGAGAAGCTGAGACATGTGAGTGTTTGCTGCTGTGCTCACGTGACAGATTTCCCTGAATATTTAGATCCCAGCAAACTTTGGATTAGGATGCTTTGAAAGGTAAAAAACAACCTCAACATTCCTTCCCCTAAATTACAGAAAAGATGAGCTGGAACTTGCAGGCAATACTCTGTTAAGCCTTGCATGGCTAACACATCTCCATCTCTGCAAGTGGTTTATTTTATTAGTTATACCGAGCAATCTATTTAATTCACTTGCTATTGAGCAATTTCATTTCCATCATCATAAAACCGCGTTTGTTTTGCTGCGAATCCGAGAGCCCTTGGGGGCTGGGTGGGATTCCCGGGGGTCCCACAGAATAGAGGGGCTGGGGAGAAGCCAGCCCTGCTGTCCTTACCCCCGGCTCGGGTGCCACCATGGGCAGGGTGCGGGGATGACCCTCCTGGTCCAGCACCACGAAGGTCATGAAGGCGCTGTTGATGTGCCTGCGGCTGACGGACATCTCCTGGCCGTAGGCCTCGGCGCTGACCCCCACCTCCATGCTGCGGAGAGAAGGGATGAGGGAGCGGAGGGCTGCAGGGAGGCTGGGAAGGAGACCCCCACCACCGGCACCCACCTGTTTTTGAAGGCGTTGTTGACGATGGCTTTGAGCACCAGGCGGTCTCCCACTTGCGACGGTCCCCGAAAGTGGAACATCTCGATGGCCCTCAGCGTGGGGTGGGCGTGGCACAGCCGGCTGTGGGGACAGGTGTTACCCATGTATCCAGCCCCATGTGCCCTCCCCGACCCAGTCAGAGATGAGGAGACCCCAAAAAATGTCTCCACTGGCCAAAGACAGCCATGGGAAGGACCAATGAGCCAACTGCCATGAGCGTGAACCTTTCCCTGGGGTCCCTCAGCACCACACACCTGTGGGACTCCCTGTGTCACCCAAGGGTGACACGCTGGGGACCATCCCTTTGGAGGGTCCCTATAGTCCAGCCGCACGTGTCCCCTCCAGGCACGTCATCCCCTGACCCTGAACCCCTTGTTGGGTCACCTGGCTGCGATGGTGGCCACGTTCTCCATCCAGGCCATGATCTGCCCACCGAAGGTGTTGCCCTGGTGGTTGGCGTGTGGAGGCAGCACCAGCTCCACGCTCTCCACCCGCGTTCTTTCTGCCGGCACCGCCCCACTGCAGTCCCGCGTCTCCAGCTCTGCCACGGGGGGATAACAGGGGTCAGAGTGCTGTATGGACAGTAGGAGCCCTCTCCCAGCACCCCACCAACCACCGTCCCTCTCCCCACAGGGATCAACACCCCGCAGACCTCCAGGCCTGGGAGTCTGGGATGGTGGGGCCGATCCCTTCCCCGCCATGGCCAGGCCATTCCCAAACTGCCATGTGGTGATCACCACCAGCACCCTGCTGAGGAACTGGGATGGCACCAGTGGGTGTCAGAGCTATTTTGGAAGGCCAGGCTGCAGGACACGGTACCGGTTTCCTGGGGGCTGCGGATGAGGAGGTCCTTGAGGGTGTCCTTGTGCACCAGGCGCATGCGGCGGCGCTCGGCGGCGATGCTGTACTCGATCTTCTCCTCCTCTGTCTGCGGGGTCAGCGGCTTCAGCCTCACCTGCAAAGGGATGGGGCAGGGTGCAGTCCCGCTGGGGGATGAGCAGCAGCAGCGAGCAGGTGCTCTCCATGCCCAGAGTGGGGCCGAGAGCCACCCCCCATGCATCCCCCAAGCATGGCACGAGGGATCACCGAGCCACGAGGAAACAGCAGCTGCCATGATGGAAATCTGAGCCAGCCCAGCCGCACAGAGGCCATTTCCTTCCTTTGTGCAGAGGGCAACAGAGCCACCCCAGCCACCAGGCACTGCTCACCTTGCTGCCCAAGGGACCCTGTGCCACGAAGGTGGCGTACGCCTTGCAGATGCTGCAGTGCTTCCCGCTGCACAGGTCTTCGTAGCTCACCTGGATGCCCACCTGGGAGAGGACACAGCACCCCTGAGAGCTGGATCTGCTCCCCAGGGATCCACATCCCAGCACCCACCCCTGGCCAGAGCCAGCCAAGAACAATGAATGCATGGGATTAAAGCTGGGGACTGTGGGAGGATTTTGGGATTGGGCCACGTGGCCGGTGGGGACGGGCACCCAGCAAGGAGGACAGAGGCACACACCAACCTCCATGCTGGAGTTAAAGGCTCGGTTCACTTTGGCTTTGATGTTGACAACTTGCCCAACGCTGAAAAACAGGAAGAGAAGGCATGTGGGGTTACTGGGGGACAACAGCCACTGAGAGGCTCCCTCTGAGGTGCCACGGCATTCCAGCTCACTGCCCACTGTGGTAAGGCTTCCTGGGACTGTGGGACATGCCAGATGGCCAGCAGGACACGGGGACAGCCAGGCCCGAGATGTGAGAGCAGTGAGCTGTCACCCCTGAGCAGCTGTGTGCAAGTGGGTCCCCAGGTCTGGTGTGCTGCCGGGACACCTGAGGGGTGCAGAGGTGCTCGAGGCTTGCTTGGCACCCCTGCCCCTGTGGGCATGCACATTCCTGCCAGATCAAACAGCTCCTCCAGCCTTGCATTCACTGTCCTGCACAGCTGGACCAGCCACGGGGCCTCCCCAAAAGCAATGAGTACCTTGGGATGCTGGGGGACAGCAGGAGGCAGGGCCCAGCCAGGGGTGTTTGGCACCATCTCTTACATGAAACATCTGCTGGCAGCACACTGCTGCTCCCCTCTGTGCCTTCAGCAGGCTTCAGAGTACACACACAGACAGCTCTGGCCCTGCAGCCTGAGCTACTCCAGACTGCTACCCATGGAATGAGCAAATTAAACTTTTTACTGACACCAACATCAGTCTTTACCAAATACATCATTAAATCAGGAATATTCCTCATTCCCCAGAAGAGGCCAGCGCTAGAAAACTCAGCAGAAAAAAAAAAAATACAGCCTGTAACCACCACTTCTCAAAAGCAGAAGAGAGGGAGAGCCAGAGTGTGCTTTGACATCAGATTTTTCCCCATGCCCTCACACGTGACTCCAGGCTTCAGAAGAGCTCTGTACACGACACGCTCTGCACGTTGGCTCTGGCTGGAGCAGCAGTGGCACGAGCCGGTGCCCCTGGCTGTCCCCCAGCACGGACCCGGGGCCGGTGACATGCCAGAACGTTAGCAGGGTTACGTGAGCAGCCTCTGTTCACATGCCATGCCACGTCAGTGGGGTTAAGGCTCCCAACTCACGGCAGCACTGTGCTAGGCTGGCTGCTCTAGGGCCAAACACGTCCGTACCCGACAGCGCTCCTCCCGTCCCGCTGCCCAGCAGGGCTTACAGACGGCTGGCTGGGGCAAAAAGAGAGAGCAAATGTGGGGAGAGGGTTAGAGGCGATGGAAGCAGCCAGATGGATGCTCTGGATGGGTTTGTGGCGAGGGGCATGCACGGGCAAGGGGCCAGGCAGGCAGACTGGCAGCCCCACATGTCTATATATGGCCCCAAAAACTCTTTATCTTCTCTGTCCTTATCAAACAGTAGAAGCCAGTGCCATAAATGCCACACAAAGCCCCACTCAAGGGCACGTGTGATCCTCCCTGGAGGCTGCACTTCCACACAGCAGGGCGGAGAGACAGGGACAATCTGCTGCCCAGCCAGTGAGTTTTAAGCCAGTTATAATTTGGGATCTCCTTTGTGCCCTCAAGCATCTACAGCTCCTCCCTGCCTCCCCCCCTGCAAGGGCAGCAGAAAGCACAAACAGCTGGGAAAGGAGATCTGACACAAAACTCCTCCACCTTCCAACAGCTCTGTGGGAAATCCTTGCCAGGCCCCTTGCTTGGAGCCTTAAACTGGACCACAGCAAGTGGGATCTGAGCCAGCAGCAGCACAAATTCCCTGCCCCTTGGAGCAGTGCCCAGCTCACCCCTGAGGAGGGACAAATGCTTTGCTGGGCTTGATGTAATTCTGTGGAGTGGGCTTGGGTCTGTTCTTCCCTGCTCCTGAAGCCCAGGAGGGCTGGGAAAAGTGTCCTGGGAAAAGTGTCCCAGGAAAAGCTGCCCCAGGAGCAGGGTATCAAGCCCCAGGGGTGCCACCCCTGCACCATGGCTGCACCACATCCTCACACTGTGGATTGTCATGGAGCCCCAGGGCGATGGGCAGCTCATGTGAGAGGGCAAAAGGGTGAGTTCAGCATTTCCTGGGAATGAGGGTAAAACCCAAGAGTGAGTCAGACTTCTCAGTGCCAAACAAATCAGCTGACAGCCAGGGACCCCAGTGACAGCCCTGGGTACCCACACTGGTGCCTGCCCCAGCAGGGAGTGGCTGGACAGTATGGATCCTGTGCTGCACGGATCCCATATTGCATGGCAAACCCCAGGGAGGCCCCTGGAATGGTACCCAGGTGGAACAGACGGGCACAGGGGGTGTGGGGGCTCTGAGAGATGAGTAAAGGAGGGTGGCAGTACCTGGGCTTACTGAGGGTACAAAAGGAGGAGACTACTTTGGGAATGCTGGGTGGGAATGGTCTCAAAACTGGGAGCCTGTGGAGGACGAGGGCGGAACCCTGTGAGGATTTTTGTCCCCTCTGGTCACAGCCTCAGGTCAGGAGAAATGTTGTCCCCTGACACAGGACATTCCAAGGGCTGTGTGACTCAGAGGGGGCACCTCTGTGGGGCAGCACCAGGGGATGCCAGGAGCAGCCTGGGATGGGATTTTGGCCAGACAATGCCCAGCCTGCTGCGTCTCACAAGGCCGGGAGGTCCCAGCACCAGCAGGGTGGGTGAGCCCCACCGCGCCTCAGCCACCCACACGGCCGCAACACAGGCACGATTTGCAAGATTGGAGCTTTCCAGAGCACTAAATCAGAGCTGTTTCCTGAACAAAGCCAGGGAGGAGCTGGCGTCGGGGGAAATAGCGGGAAGCCAAGGCAGCAGGAGCTCCCCAGGCGACCAGACAGCGGATAAATCAGAGCAGACAGATCAGAGCGAGCCTCGGTCCCTGGCTGCCCTGCGAGCCTGGCACTGCCAGCACAGCTCCTCCTCTCCCAGGCACGCTGCTCCCTGCTCCAGCTCCAGCCCCTGTCCACGTCGCAGCCGGCAGATGGGAAAAACCCCTGCGTGGAGTATTTACCTAATGGTGTGCTCAAAATAGATATCATCCATGGAAGCTGTGACGCACGGGCAGCCGGCGTGTCTCTCGGCTGGAAAGGAAAAACAAACGGCATCAGCAACCTGCAGCAGCGTGCTGAGGGTGTGAGAGCCACGAGGGCTCCTCTGCCCCAGCCTGGTGACACCAGTGACTCCCAGCCCTTTCACTGCTGATGCCCATTGCTGTGTTTGCAGGGACCAGAGCAGGATCTGGGGTTTCTCCTCACCCAGCAGGGCAGGTTTGCATATATTTAATGGTGTGGAGGGTATGCCAGTGTTTGCTTTCCCTCCATGAGTTTGCAGCTGTGGGGATGCACCAGCAGCTGATTCCATCTCCCCACACACAGCAAATATTTCAAAGCCGCTCTGCCGGTGCGACTTCCCCCTGGGACTTCAGGAACCCCAGACTGCAAAACTGCTCTGGGAACCTCATCCAACTGCAGAATTGCACTCGTTTCCCTGTCATAACCTCCCCGTGCTTGGCTGAGCTGGTGAGCTCCATTGCTTCCTGCTGAGTGGAGGAGTTCAGCCCACTCCAGCTGCTGCTGGAATGCCAGGGGTGCCACCAGCCCTGCACACCAAGCAAGGAAAAGAGCAGCACTGTAGACAAGGCAGGCATGGATTTTGATCTGTCCCCAAGCCAGCATGTATGCTGCAGTGCACATCTCCTCCCCTTCTTGCCCTGCTCCTGTTTGCTCTCTAATTACTCAGCAAAACGGCATGACGTGGGTGCCCAGCTGGCGTCACTCCGTGGCACGGTGCTGGACTGCCAGGGATGCTGCCAGGGATGAGCTGGCTCCTCTGGCTCCTGCCTGCTGCCTTCCCTGGCAGCCCAGCAGGACGAGGCTGGAGAGGGAAGAGGATGACTTACCGGAGAGGCAGGCGGCCGTGTCGATCCACTTGAGCAGCTGGCCGGTGCTGAGCTCGCCACGGTGGTTGGTGTGGCAGGGCAGCACCAGCTGGCTCATCTGCACCTCGGTGGGGTTGCGGGCAGGCGAGGGGCTCGCCATGGCCCCCGGCGCCTCCTCCCGCTCCCCTGGCTCCCCAGCACGTGGTGGAGAGGTCGAGCCCTGTGGGGCACAAAAGCTCCCTTTTACCCAAGTGGGAAGCAAATCCCCTGAGAGAACAGCGGTCTGTGAAGATGCTCCCCGCACAGAGCCGGGAGAACCCCAGCCATGCACACCCCTGGACACCACCAAACCCATCCAGCCCTTGCCAGAGACAAGGTGCCCACAGCCAAAAGGGAAAACATCCCTCTAAAAAAAGCTCCATAGGGGATTACTCTAGGTTTTCAGGCCATTTATCATCTAAACCCACTGCTCCCTCCTGAACACTCCGAAAAACCCCTCCCAAAGTTAATCACTCTTCTGGGAAGGAATTTTTCTTCCTGACAGCTTCATCTTCAGGGTGCTGCAGCACAGGGTGGGTTTGGTTTCCTGGGGCTGGACAGTGCTCCACACCTTCCACCAACACCCCCCATTCACCAAGGGAAGCACGGGAAGCTATGTGGTACAAGCAGCAGAGGAGGAGCATCCTCAGTTGCTCAGGGGCTGTTGGGGCAGTAAAATCTGTTCCTGGTTTGTCCCTTTGCTGGGCACAGAGCAGCTCCCCTGGCACCCCGGTGGGAAGCACGGTGGGAGAGGGAGGAGGCTGAGGCGGCGCTGGCAGGGAAAATAGCTGATGAGAGACGTCAAATGAGTCGTGTTACACAAGGGGTGAACTCAGTTAGCCTGGTGAGTAACTGAGGAGACACGAGGAGCTGTCTGGGCTTCGTCACAGCCCTTTCCTTCCGCTTTCTGCAGCTCCTGCTCTCAGCACTTGTTGCGAGAGTCCCGCTGCAGCAGCTTCTCTGCCCTCTGCTTTGCCCGGATTCTTTTAAAGATGGGTTTATGCTGAAAACGAAGCTTTCCCGACTACCCTGAGCTCACTGCCTCTCAGAATAGCATTTTTCTCCAGCGGGTCTAACCTCTGTTTCCATAGCTACTGGTACACGACATCCCGGGAACGGCACAAACCTCGCCTCAGCAGAGACGGCAGCGAGCGCACCGAGCCCAGCCGGTGGCAAGGGTCCCCCATCCCACAGTGACACCGAGCCCCGGCCACCAAAGCCCCTCCAGAAGCCTCCAGACCCCTCTGTGAACCTCCCAGGCAGCTTCCCAGCACGCAGAGGCGCCTACACGAGTACCACAGGGCTATTTTGGGAAGCAGGCAGGCTCTGGGGTAGGAGCCAGCAAGGCAAAGAGCTCCAAAGCCGCCTGCTGCAGGGTGAGCAGACAGCCTGGCCCGAGATCCCGCCGGTCATTTTCCCGGCTTGACAGTTCTGAATTTTAGGGAAGAAGCCGCTAGCCGTGGGAAGAGCCCTGGGCCAGTGTGAGGCTGGGGATGCTGATGGGGAGGGAATGTGTTGGGAGAGGATGTGGCCAGGTCCCGTGCAGGGCTGGGAGCAGCTCCTGGCACAGGGTGGCATCTGCCTGGCACAGCCTGGTTAGTAGCGGCGGCACAACGGGATTAGTTGCACGGCACGGGGGGGTACCTGGAGGCCATTGCAACAGAAGCTCAAGATGTCTTCAGGGACTATAATATTCCCCTTGACCATTTTTAAGAGACACCTGGAAAGGAGAAGAGTGGCTCTGGTTACGGCAGCACTGGCAGAGATGGGGGTGGCTGTTTCCTGCGGGATCAAGGCGGCATGTGTGGCGGGTTGTCACACCCTGTCCCCACATCCCATGCTGACATCCCTCCCCACACCACTGACCCCTCACCAGGGCCTATCAGGGAGCTGTCAGAGGTGAAAGGGAGAAGGGCAGACCTGGGGGAGGTGCCTGCCATTCCATGGGGGTCAGGTCCCACACTCAGCAGCCCAGATGAAAGAGTCCCAGCTATTTTGGGGAGCTGGACCAAGCACAAGCTGGAGGGCCGTGGCCAGCCCCTCAGTGAGCGATGCTGTGTCAGTGCTTCCCGTGTTGCTACATGTGACAGAGGACTGTGCCTTGAAGCTCCCCTGGCCGGAGCGGTGACACCGCTGTAGTCACAAGACAGCTGGGAGCGTATTTTTGGCAGCAGGCAGGGCTGAGGCTGCCATGGGTGGTACAGGGGGCAGCAAATGGGAAGCACCCAACTCCAGCAATGCTGCTGTGCCCTGCTCCAGCCCCTCTGCCTGCAAAGCCCTGGCATTCCACAAGGGCATGGTATGTCCTTGGGTGCCTGCAGGCGCCCGGGCCACGTGTGCGGTGACTGTATCCCAGCTGGACATTGTGGTGGCATTGCAAGGAAAGGCAGTGTGGGAGCTGCAGCAAAAACAAGTGGAAGAGGCTTCATAATTACAGTTTGCTTTTAAACACAACACTGCCAGGCCCTTGGCATATCCCCAGCTTCCCAGCATGTATCCCTCTCCCATGCAGGTAAAACCAGGCTGCTGGAGACAGCAGCTCTTTTCCCAACCCAAGCTCTTTTCCCAAGTTATGGCATTGACTGATTTTGGCATGGGGCTAAAGAAGTGGAAGCTGTAGATTTGCCTCCTGCACCATCAGGACTGGGGCATCACACACAGTGCACCCAAGCAGTCGGAACAAAACAAGACACAAACAGCACGGCTGAGCCTCCC
Source organism: Cyanistes caeruleus (assembly GCF_971803275.1). Lineage (NCBI taxonomy): Eukaryota > Metazoa > Chordata > Aves > Passeriformes > Paridae > Cyanistes > Cyanistes caeruleus. The sequence continues at coordinate 30,085,083 of NC_141709.1, read as the reverse complement.
GCAGCCTCCCACCCCTGCCCCAGCATCATGGGGTTTGGGATTTCCCCACCCTCATGACTTGTTCCCTAACCCCATGACCTCTCCAGGCTTGTTATTGAGGTTTGGGAGCCTCCTGATGGCTCACCTGCCCTTGCAAGAGCCGGGTGCAAGAGTTACTCTCCTGTTTTGTTAACAAGATGGGTTTGGTGCCCAGTTGCAGACACAGGGCGGTGGCTGGGGGTGTCCTGTTACACCCCACAGCCTCAGCCAACAGCACCAGAGGGACATTCCTTGGAAACCCAAACCTGCTGCTGGCTGGCTAATCGTGTCACCTTGTCCCCTGCGTTGCGTTAGCAGGAGGAGGAAAAATACCCTGAGCTGTGTGCTTGGCATCATCCCCCTGCTATTTCCCAGGCAGTCCCAGCCCACGCTCCCACCCTGGGGAAGGGGAGCGCCCCAGCCGCGCTCCAGAGACCTGGAGCCATCCAGCTGCTGGGTATTTATGGAGTATTTGTTATCAAAACCAAGTGAGCAAGTGTCTGTCCTCATTAAAATCTTCAGCCTCACTCAACTGTCACATTTTTAAGGCTGTTGACTGATGCAGACCTCGGGTCACCATGGCAACGGGATGCAGTACCCAGGCGATGATGCTCTTACTCTGTCACCCCTCGAGTGACCCACTTCTACCCAAAAAAAAAAAAAAAAAAGTTTGCATTAGGAACAAAACCCTTCCAGCAGAATATTTTCCTTGCCTCCTGCCACGCTCACTTCCTGTGCAGCTGAAGGCGTAAGGCACCCACAGAGCAAACCAGGGAAGACGCAGAGAGGAAAACACACCAACAACCCTGAAAACACTGGGGAGAGGAACCCCACAGCTCTCCTATACCCTGGCAGAGGGGTGTCCCACAGCACCAAATCCCCCACAAGCTCCAGGAAAGCTTTCTGCTGTGAAATTCAGGGCTGGCCTCTTCAGAAATCACCAGAAATCAGCACTGTGCAAGCCCTCATGGGTGCCACAGCTCCCTGGGATGATGCTGGACAGAGAACAGTTGTTCCCCCAAATCCTTGAGCCCACTGAAATCAGGGTGTTTGCTTCAGCCACCCCCAAGACAGTGGACGAGAGGGAGAGACAAGGGTGGTGGTCCCAAGTTCTGGGCTTTGGGGGGGTCTGGGCAGAGCAGGGCAGCCTCACACTTTGAGCCACCCCCACCTGCCCTCGGAGCTCTCTCACCACCCCACTGCCACCTCTCAAACACCCAGTCACCGTTTTCCCTCACCTGGCTCTGTCTCCTACCCCCACCCCGGCCCCTCAACATAACCTTACCCCTCCCTGGAAGTATTTAAAGAAAAAAAGGGGGGAGATGGTGGGGAAGTAAGCGGTGACAATGAAGTTCTCATGGCGGATTATTGGTGTATAATTGAGCAATATCCATGGTAACAAGCAAATCTGTACGCGTTAAAAAATTAACCTGACCTACTTAGGGAAATTCTGCCATCTCGACAGGGCAGTGAGGGCTGTCCATCCCCTGAGACCCAGCCTGCCAGCCCCACTGCCAGCAGCAGCAAAGCCTGGGTGCAAGCAGCATTGGAGATGTCCAGCACAGCTCAGCCCCATCGCCCCATGCCCATCAGGACGGAGCAGGGTCCCCAGCTGGAGAGCTGCTGCTCGGGATGTGGCCCCACTGGGACAAGAGGGACTGAATTGTCAGGTCACAGCATGGTGAGGAAACACAGCAGCTCCCTGCAGGGGGTCTCAGTGGGACCTCAGGAAGGTGGCCAGCCCAGGAGAAAGGCCAGGACACGTTGCAAGAGGTATTTTTGGGACCACACATTATGTTTCTTTGGAGTTCATGGAGCAAAGCAAGGCACGGGGCCAGGAAAGTGCAAGCCAAGGGTCAAAGGCAAGAGCGGGACAGGATGATTCCTCTTACAAGGGGCTGATGGTTTTCCAACCATCACCCATGGGAAAGCTTCACTCAGGGTGAGCACAGCAGGGACACCTCCAGCACCCTCACATCCCTCTCCACCACAGGGTGAAGAACCCCCAGCCCCAGCCATGCCCACAGCCCCATCCGTACCCTCGCTCGAGTGCTCCCTGCAGCTCCCATGAGGCTCCCAGGAAGGCTGGTGCCGATTTGCCGGCACAGGGGCGAAGTCCCCCAGGGAGTGTCCCAGGGGACAAAGGTCTGGCTTTGTGCAGGGGGAGAACAGAGCCATATGTCACCCTGGCACAGCTGTAAACACCTCCAGGCCCAAAATTCACACGCATGGGGACACCCAACAGCACCGCCCAGCCCAGGCACCTTTGCCCTGCCACCCACGGCGTTCCCAGGGAGGAGACTGCCGTAACATCAATACAACCACGTTTCAGAGCACCACAGCCAAGCCCACCAAGCTGGAAACCACCACAGTGGAGACCAAGCTGGTGCAAAGGTCTACACCCTGGTGGTCTTCACCATGGGGGTCACCATGATTGAGACCACCGGAGTGGAAAACACCCAGGTGAACACCATGGTGGTGTGGCGGTCCCCACCATGGCCAAGACCACCTCATTTGAGGCTACTTGGGTGGAGACTGCCATGGCTTCGTGCCACCCACCCAGCCACCCACACTGCTCCTGCAAGCCCCAGCACATCCCTCTGCCCTCCCCATGCCACCACCATTCCCAGCAGCCCTGTGCCCGTGCTCCCCAAATATCTGCCCCTGCTTTTAAGTGAAAAGAAGCTGGTTCAAGCCAAACCCCCAGCACCCCTCCTGTCACACCCAGAAACACCCGGGGGGGTTCGATGCTCCCAGCTCTCGCCCGCTGTCCCCGCTGCAGCCGGAGGATGCCACGTCCCCACCGTGCTGACCACGATGGAGCAGCGGCACAGCTCGCTGCAAACCCCAGAGGGCAAGAAAGCATCACCCTGGCGAGCAGGGGGGTCACAAGGGGCTTTCGCCCCGCATCTCCTCCCTGGAAGAGCCGCCCGGCGCCGGCGCAAGCCAGGACAAGCCGCGGCAGTGGAAGCCTGCACGGCAGCTCCCGCTCAGCCAGCCCTGGGGTTCCCCGCCTTGTCCCCATCGTGCCCGGCTCCCCCCAGCCCTCACCTCAGCCAGAAGAAGCTGAGCATTTGCGGGAGGTGTTGAGGGCGGCTGGCTCGGAGGAGAAGCGCCCGGACAGCTGCGGGTGCCGAGGCCGGGCTGGCGGGGAGCCCCGGGCCGGGGCCGGCGCACCCCGCCCGCCTCCCCGGACACGGCCCCGCGGAACTCGCCTTAAGGTAGCGCTCGGCAGATCTGCCCGCCTGGAAAATGGCCGGCGCTCGGGAGGCTGGCTCCGGATGCAGGAGGGAATGTGTCGGGCTGTGTCGGAGCCAGGGAGAGCGGCGGGAGGCTGCCAGCATCCCTGCGGAGCGGGGTGCTGCTGCTTCCCCCGGCCCTCCCCGGGGAGCAGCTCCCGGGCTGAGATCCCCTCCCCGGCCCGCTCATCATCCTCCTCTCCCCCCATCACCTCAGCAAGGGGCACGGAGTTAAACTTACCCGAAAATATCGGGATTTTCCCCAGAGCTGTAGGTGCAGACACCAAGCTCGCTGTCCCGAAAAGCCTCGGCAAACTTCTCCAAATCCAATCCCATCCACACAGCTGCTCCCTGGCCCTGCTGCCTTTGAAGTACCTCTGACAGGGCTTGTCACAAAAACACCCTTTTTTTTTTTAACAAGGAAATCAAATGCAAATTGCCCTGTCACCGCATTAATGACTAATGGGTTTGGTGGAGATGTTGTTCTATTTGTATTTGATTTACACACTTTTACAAGTGAATCTTGGTAATCAACCTACAAGAGTTTGATCAAAGCTCTTGGCAGGCACCGGCAGCACAAGTATTGCCACTGGAAAGCCAGCAGAGAAATAATTAAACAGTTTCAACAGGAAATAAGGTCCCACTCTTTTTTTTTCTCTTTTTTTTTTTTTTCTCTTTTTTTTTTTTCTTTTTTTTTCTTTTTTTTTCTCTTTTTTTTTCTCTTTTTTTTTTTTATATTTTTTTTTTTTGTAAATAAGAATAACAAAACACTGAAACAAGGCAAAAGCCCCTGCCTTTGCCACCTAAATTTTAGGCTGGTTGTGTGAAAATGTTCATCAAAACCCTAGAGCCAGGCAGAGGGGAGGTGGGGTGAAAACCCCCTGAGGGGGTTTGGAGCCTTTGGGGGATGGAGGAAGCAGCGCTGCATTGCACCAGGTGATTGATCCGATTATGGTGATGGAGATTCTCTCTGGAAGAAGATTGTTGCCCGAGGACTTTAACCCCACTGAGCATTCACTGCTCAGCTACTTGGATAAAATCTGCATTCTTCATTCCATGAGCAGGAACAGAGAGGCCCTTCCGCCCTGCACTGCCCCTTCCATGTCTTGCAGGTGGCTTTGCACACCCAGCTGCGATTAAATCCCACTATTTCAGAAAACAACATTTCCTTTAAAGCATTCTCTTTTGGGAAAGCAAATAAGATATTTCTCAGCGGGGTGGTTTTCTACCCATCTAGCCCAGGTTTGGTGCCCTGCAAGCCAGATCACAGCGAGCGTCCTCCAGAACATCTCCCCACCTTTAGCACAGCGGCCCCTGGCCAGGAAGCTCGTGGGAGATCTCTCCCTCCCTCCTTAGGACTGTTTGTTTCTGCAGCCACAGATCAGGATCAAAAGGGAAAACGATTCTCCCCGCTCGTCAGAGGGAGCAGCTCACAGTCACAAACACTTCAGATGCTTGAGCCACGCTCGAGCCTCCAAACGAAAGTTGCAAGGAGAGGTTGATGTTTTCCAGGCCCAATTAGCACAATGTTGTAATTCCCGAGCTCTCAGGCTTGCCTGCATCCCTTCGCCCCGGCCGCCCAGCGAGCTCCCTCCTTCTGATCCATCACCATATGCCCGTCTTTTACAGTTCTTTGGTGCGTGATGCTCAGAGAGTGGATAATTAGCTAAATGAATTAATTGACATTCATACTTGTAATTAGCAACCGGTTACAAGCAGCTATTCTCCTTGGGACAGCTAAAATTTCTCAGGGATTGGTGTTAAAATACTGGAAAATCGTTCGGGGTAGAGATAAGGAGGGCCGGGAGTGCTGATGGCGCCCGGGTTCTGCCAGGGCTGTAAGAAACAAGCCCGTGCAAAAGCAGAGCAGGCTGTGGAACGTGTTGGGTTTGCCGCTGCTGCTCGGGAGGAGGAGAACTTTCCAGCTTCGGAAGAAATCCGGGCCAGATGGGCGGCCTCCAGCCGGCGGCTCCCACCAGCTCCCGGCTCACCCCTTCCACCCCCACTCACCGGAGAGCTCGCAGCGAGGCCCCGGCAGCGGAGGCTGCTCATGCAAAGCAATGGGAATTGGATGTCGTGAGTGTTAATTAAACCATTAATTACTGCTGAGCGGGGGGGAGGGGGAAAAAAAAGTGACCTATTGGTTTTATCGCTTCTTGGAGTAGTTGGGAGGATGAATTGCTCTGGGGCTCGGCAGTGGGCAAAAGGGGCATGAGGTGGATCTTTGCTGAAATGTAGGTTTTCTCAGATTTTAAGGGGATGCTGGCGATGGTGCTGATGCAGGCACAGCTAATCCCAGCACCCTGTGAGGCCAGGAGTGGGACCCACAGTAGGGACAGGGTTAGTGGAGACTGAGACCCCAGCTCTCCTGTTCTCCTGCAGGAGACCACAACACCAGGGGCTTGGACAGGATGTCCCAAAATGCCCTTAGCAGGGATCTACTCCCAGCCACGGGGTGCAGTCATCACCCACAAGCCCTGACAATCTGCACCCACAGCCCCTGGAGTCACAGTCCTGGATAGGAGATGTGCAGGGAGCCCCCGCCCCCAAAATGTAACAGGGTTGGGTGACCTGAAGGTCTCTTCTCCCTGGAAAAGGCCCCCCAAAACCTGGGCACCGATGGGAAGGAAGGGAGGGCAGCACACAGGCATTGCCATACAAATGGCTCGTTATGGAAAAGAGGAGAAAAAGTGATAGTAATGCATTTCATAAATCAAACTCTCATGTCTTGCTGCATCAGGAGCTCTGCACTGCCGGGGAGCAGAGCCTGGGCTGGGGGTCCAAAGGCCACCAGGGAGGATGAGCCCTCCAGCTGCCCAGGGACCAGCAGTGGGGTGCCCTGCCCTGCTGCAGCCTCTCATCCTGCCGGGCTCTGCTCCCCACGGCGGCTGCAGCAGCTCCGGCTGGCACAGAGGCAATGGCAGAGGGTGATAGGACAGGGTGATAAACTGGCACCCCACAAGCCTGGGTCTCCCTCAGAGAAGGGCTCTCCCACGGCTCCTGGCATGGGATCAGGGCCGCATCACTCTGCCAGGAATCCTGTTCTTGGCTCCTCCAAGCTATCAAAGCTTTAGATCTCCCTGGCATCGCCTGAGTTTAAAGGCTGGGGAAAGGGACAAAAAAAAAAAAAAAAAAAAAAAAAAGCCAATCTCAGAAGAGAGGCAGTGGGAAAGGCTGGGCCAAGGAGCTGTCATGCCACCCCTTCAGCTACTACACACCCCGGTACATTCTCAAACATGCTGCACAAGATAGCAGGGAGGCTAATTTTTCTTTAGCTGCAGGCAAAAAAAAAAAAAAAAAAAAAAAATTTAAAAAAATCAATTACAAGGTAACCTATTTTTCAACTCCTCCATTGCTATTTACTTAATTTCAAGGCCAGCTTGTCCACCCTGCCAGGGAGAGGATGAGGGAGGCCATGTGCCACAGGGCTGAGCCAGGCTCTGGCTCACTGTGGGGTTTAGTTTGGGTTTAATTGAGACACCAAAGCTCAGAGCAATGAGGGCTTGTTTGAAAAGGACAGCAGGTGACATGGGGCACCCCGGCAGAGTCCAGCCCTGGTGGGGATGGGCAGCACCAGGGGTTCCCTTCTCCTTTCTGGAGAAGGTTTGGGAGGTGCTGGTGGCCTGTGTGGACAGGGACTGCAAGGGGCGTCCATGGGGACAGGAATAGCTCCAGGTGTCCACAAGAGCAGAATCTGTGGAGCACTCAGGGGGAACGCGAGGACAGGGCCATCCCAGGACAGTCCACGAACACTTCAGTTACACAGACACAGGACACCCGGGGGCACATAGGGACAGGACACTGGGGGTAACAGAAACACTCAGGGGGTGGGTGGGGGAGCCACAGGACATCCCTGGACACGGGGACATAGGATCCTGGGGGTGCACAGAACAGGGACCCCCGGGGGACACACAGACACAGGACACGGGGGGGACATCCCGGTCACATGGGAACACTCAGACACGGGGGGACACAGGGGGACACACGGACACGGGGGGACACAGGGGGACACACAGACATGGGGGGACACACGGACACGGGACCCCCGCGGGTCCGAGCGGTACCGGTGCAGCCGCGCACCGCCAGGGGGCGCCGTTGCTCCGAGCGGCTCCGAGCGGCGCCGCGCGCCCCGCGCCCCCCCGGCCCCCCCCCCCGCCACAGCCGCGGCCGCCCCGGCCCAGAGCCGGGACCCGCCCGGCCCCGCCCGGGCCCGCGGCCGGGGGCGGGCACCGCGGGGGGACGGCGCCCTCCGGCACCCCCCGGGCCCCCGCGGAGCGGTGAGGGCAGGAGGGAGGGAGGGAAGGGGGGCTGTGAGGCGGAGGGGGCGGGGCGGAGCGAGGCTCCGCCAATCAGCGCGCGGCGGTTTCAAGAAGCCCCTTCCGCGCCCCGCCCCGCCCGCGCGGCGCCGCGCGGCCCCCGGGGGGGACACGGGCCGAGGGGGAGGGACACGGAGCGGCGGAGGGACCGGGGCACGAACCCGGTGCCCACCCTCCTGCCCTCCTTCCTGCCGGCCAGGGGGAGGGGAGAGCGGGACGGCGGCGCGCCCACGGGGGTTCGGGTGCTGCCGCCGGAGCGGGGCTTCGCCTCCGCACCCGGGGCTGCCGGGCCACGGTGGCACTCGCCCCCTGGTTATGGTGGGGACTCTCCGCAGGCCTTTATCAATAATGCAGTGTTATTAATTATGCTATTTAATTAATTATGCGCGTGCAGCATCTACCAGCGGATCGCTGCCTTCATAACAAGCCTTTTGCTGGTTGGGGTTCCGCAGGCAGGCTCGGACCCCGGAGCCGCTTCGGGCACCGGCGGTGTCCTGGCGCTGGGGATGCAGCCCCCAGCTCCCTCCAGCCGCCGGCACAGCTGCGCGGGTAAACAGGAAACCCCAGCACCGCAGCTCCCGCCGGAGCCAGAAACCCCAAGCCCACGGCAGGCGAATGAGTCCTTCCCCAAACACCGGCGGCTCGGCGGGGCGGGCTGGCGGAGGGGATGGGTGGCAGCCCCCGCTAGCGCTGCCCGCCTGCCGCCGCCGAGCTCATTTCAATGCGAGCCATGCAGAGCGCTCGCCACCGCCACTGAGGTGTGGAAATCTCGCCCAGACGAGGAGGGGGTTCTTCCTGCTCGCAGGTTTAGAGGGGATAAAAAAAAGCCTTATTAGAAGACAGGGAATTTTAGACAGCAAATCCAGCCGCTCTCAATGGCTGCGTGGTGTTCCAGGGAGGCTGTGAAATGAAGGGGTGAGTTTTGGAGGGGTGCAGGGAGTGTGCTGGGTGGAAACCCCTCTCCCGTCCTCCCCATTAGCATCTCCAGCAGTCATCGTGCCCTGGAGTTTTGCTTTTCCCATGGGGAAAAGGAATACCAGGCTGGCAGCAACATGAAAATAAAACAACCTATAGCTCGGTCAAAATTAAAATTCAAAAACCAAACTGTCAGCAGCAGTGCCTGGTGGGAGGACAGTCCTGCAACAGGCTGGGGTGCAATGTGCCAGGCAGGAATGCAGCCTGTACAGATCTGTGTCCAGCCAGGATGGTAGTGGTGACCATCTGCAAGAGCACACTGCCCACACACCCACCGTGGATAAGGGCCACGTCACCTCGGAGGCTCACAGAGCCACTAGAGTTACTGCACCTCTCTAAGTGCAGGGCACAATTAAGGATGGAAATTTTAAAAATGTGTTTATTTTTACAGATGATGTTCCAGCAGAATATTCCCAGTGAAGTGACAAGCACAGGGTTTCTTCCCAGCAATGGGCACCCTCAAGAGCCCTGGGTAGAAGCCGCCAGGCAGTGATGGACCAACAGCTCAAGGAAGGGGCCAGGAGAGGGGAAGCTGCTCTGGGAGGTCAGGAAAGGCCAACTAAAACTTGGGAGCATTTTGATATCCTGACGAGCCCCAGCAGCAGGGGCTTGAGGGCTCCTTTCTGCTCCGGGGGAGTCAGGGATGGGTGCAGGGACGTTGCCTGCCCAGGCCAGAGGCAATAAAGCGCCCGGAGTGATGCAGCAAAACAGGATGGAGTCAGGTGTCAAAATAAATCATCCATGGAGGCAAGGCAGGGAGGAGAAGGAGGAGGAGGAGGAGGTTTACTGCTCTCGAGCCTCCCTGTATCTAACAAAGCCTCAGAAACGCCAGGTGGGCAGCAGGAGCCGGGCAGGATCCGGCTGGCCGTGGCCCCAGCTGTCCCAGAGCGGAGCTGGTCCTGGCCAGGCGTCCCAGCGCTCCAGCTCTCCTGGGAGCTGCTTTTCCCATCCCTTTCCAGCTCCCGCGGCTTCACCTTGTGGCAGGCAATGCACAGAGCTGCCAGGAGTGATAAAATGGCTGTCCCCCAAATTTATGGAGTTTATCTGTGAATAACTCTTGGAGGTGAAGCGGCCGTTGAGCCGGGGAGGAGGAAGGCTTTACTTCGGGAAAAAACTCTCCCAGGGGCAACGCAGGGCAGGCAGGAGCCCAGACCCAGTTCCAGAGACCAGCAGGGACGTGCCCTGAGCCCCCCAGGCCCCCCAGCTTGTAGGGCTGGAGCATGGCCGGGGTGAGCTCGCCACTCACCCACGCTGGGGGAAGCCGAAGGCTCGTTTCCCATCCGCAGCGTGTTTATTAGGAGCTAAGTCATGAAGAGGCTTTGGCACATCTCCGTGGCTCCCGTGGAGCGTGTTTAGCACAGCAGAGATCGCTGCTTCTTCCAACAGCACGTGCATGCCTGGGATTTCCATGCCGGCCAGGCATTGTGCCCCACGCTCTCTTCCCATGCCAATCTTTTCTTCTCCCCCACAAAAAAAGGTTGTATCAATGAGGTATGGAGCAGCATCTTGACTCCTGGGGAAGCACAGCTGAGGCTGAGCAGGCTGGAGCCTCCCCCTCATACCCCCTCCCCACTCTGCTGCAGTAACATCCATCCTAAGTTTCTGAGCCTCTTCTAATTTTGGAGGCCGTTAGCAAATCAGGCGCTGTTGCAGCCAAACGAGGCTGCCAATGTTTCCTTTAAAAGCTGCTTTCACTCCGAAGGACTCTTCTAGATGGTTTGCTTTTAATAGCAGGCTGCAGGGTGCAACGCCCAGCTCGTGGCCAGGGCTGTCTTTGGAGAGGGAAGGGACTGGGTGGCATTGGGACTGGGGACGTGCAGGACGTGCCCATCCATCGTGGGCCATGGCAATGCACACGATGCATCTCTTTCCTGGTTCAGAGCAGCAAAGATCCTCAGCCCCTTGCAGAGCTGATCCCACTGCAGCCCATTTCCTCTTTCCATCACCAGCTTGTGGGGAAGTCTTTATAGGAGAGGGGGACAGATACAGCCCCTAACCATGGTGATATCTCAGAGGAGAGGGAAAGGCCAGAGGAGCCATGGAGAAGCAGGAGGCAGTGAGGTCAGCACACTGGTAGGTGTGAGTGCTTTGAAAAACCCAATTGCTGCTTCAGTATAACCAGATTCAGGAAAATGAAGCTGAAGTGTGAAAAATGAAAGTGAAAAGATAGGAACCAACCCACGGCTATTTATTCTAAAAATACTGACCTAAATACTTAAGCGCACATATAAAAGTAGTTGTCTTTGCTGATTTCCTTTATGAGAGTCTCCCGGTTTGGTTATTATTTCGCTCAGAAACCAGAAGATGAGGATTTTTGGAGACATGAAGATTGTGCTCTAGCCTGGCACTCCAGAAGCCTTTTGCCCAAAGCTGTGTGCCCAAATGTCATATGAAAGCCCAGCTTTGAAATTCATGCATTAAGCTAACGAGGCCCTGTGGTGAGCAGCCCACACCTTTGCTGATCGGAATAGGAAAGGCTTTGGCTGGGTCTCATCCAATGGCTCTCGTGTTTCTCCATGGGTGGGATGATGGCAGTGGCCATGGGCATACTGTGGGCATGGCAGAGCCCCCAGAAGAAACTGGGGAGCAGAGGGAGGCACTGGAGCAGTGGCCTTGGCACAAAGCATCCCTCATCTTGTGGCATTGGCAGAGCTGGGCTGTTGTCACATCTGGGCTGTTGTCACATCTGGGCTGTTGTTGCAGGCAGTCAGCAGCCTCTGCCCACTCCGCACTCATCTGGAAGAGACCAGGGCCAGGATGTGGGGAGGCTGTGAGCAGCCCAAGTACTGAGCCTGCCTTCGTGCAAAACTCCCTGGGACCGGTGACACGACATGGCCAGCGCAGCAGGGACATCGCAGAGGAGCACCTGCCCTGCAGGCAGCCCTCTAACTAGGTATTTTGGGGTTCCCAAAAACACATCCCTGGAGGTGTCTGGGCCAAGCAGTGAGGTGGATGGTGAGGGAAGCCCAGGTGCAGGGGCCCAGGCAGCGCACGGGGACCCCTGCGCGGTCACAGCCCCCGATGCGGCACCGTGACCTGCTCTGCACGACCTTCCTGGGGAAGATTATGAAAGTGCATTACGTGTGGAGGCAAAACGGATGGAGGAGCGGGCAGGAGTGCTGGGTCAGCAAGTCGTGCAGGCTGGATGAGTGGTGAGTGCTCAGAGGGAGAAGGAAGAGACGTGCTGAAAACAGTAAAGGTAAAAGCTGGGCGGGGGGAAAGGTCCTGGGGGGAGAGCCAGGCACAGCGTTTCCATATGACAATGTGAAGGTGCAAGCCAGGAGAACATGGGCTTGATAAAATGGGTTGGTTTTGGGGTTTTTTTTCAGTTAGAAAAAGGGGTGTTCAGTGTCATGTGGGTGCAGGAAAGGGCTCCTTTTGGAGTGTGGTGTATGGCCTGGGGGCAAGGCTGTTCCGTACAGTATTCTGCAGACCAGGGGATGGATGAGCACCAGCCAGGTCTCCTCACTGCCTGCTGGGAAGCGAGGTGGCCATGCATGGCTGGGTGAGTGAGCAGAGCCAAAGCAAGCCCTCCAAGCAGCAAGAGCTTGGGAGGATGTTGCAGAGGTGAGTGTCCCTGAGGACATTGGCTCCAATGCAGACTGCTGACTGGAAAGCCTTTCCTATAGCCCTGAGGTCCCCCTTCCTCCCACAAAACTCCCAGGAGTGATGGAGGAAACCCTCGTGGGCAGCAGAGTCAGTTGGACCACAGCTCACCCTGCAGCAGCTTTTTACCTAAAATAAGGCTGCTAAAATAAGTACCCAAACTGTCACCGTGCTCGCAGCAGATTTACAGCTCCATGCACGCACCTGGCACTGGTCCACCCCGCTGTTGGGAGCACCCACGGGGCCAGTGGCAGCAGGGGGAAGGTCTGCTCCAAAACCCAAGGTCACCCTCCATCAGAGGTGCTCTGGCCCCGCTGCAGGTCACTGGAGGGGGTGGCTGGCTCAGGGCACTGCTGGCAGCACATATCAGGCAGAGACAGATGGAAGAGGTGACAGATAAGGGACTCAGCCTGGAGAAGAAACAGGAGAGATAGGACCCAAATGCTCTGCCCCAGTGGAGAGAGGAGGCTCAAAACCAGACCCAGCAGAGCTGGATTTAGATCCCGTAAGGCCGGCTGGGCGCCTGTTCCCTGCCTAAACCCCTCCTTGCCGAGGGCAGGGGGGTGAGGAAACCACTGATGAACTGCAGATACTTAGGCGGTGCAGTGGGGCTTCTGCTGGCTCCCAAGGCAGCTGAAAACTGCTGCCACCCCAGAGAGGCTGCAAGGCCTTCACTTGAGAATGGCTGGCATGGGGCACAGCTTGGAGGCTGTCCTGTGGGATGACTGAGAGAACTCCAAGACAGGCACCATCCCATTATCTGTAGGGTCTGCAGGCACACACAGCTCTGCTGGGACCCTCTTGGAGGGTCCCTGCAATGCCATTGCCATAGGAGACCAACAGGCAGCACTTCTCTGTAACTTCCTGAGGCATCCTGACTTTGTGCCAGTGCCCTGCTTGGCCCCACAGAGCTGCCACCAGAGCTCAGCCACAGGGAAGGAGCAGGGTCAGACACAGACAGCACCACATGGGAATGTCAGCAGCACTTCTGGGAGCCAGGCTGGGGTTGTCACCCTGCAGGACCACAGCCCCTGCAAGATGGTTTGCCTGGGAACAGGGTATTTCATTGCAAAATGTCCCTTGCAGGGAGGTGCAGGCTAGTGGCAAAGGAGGTGGGAACAAGGAGAAGCAGACTTGCCCAGAGCAGCTGGCACTGGCAAAGAGGTGACACTTTGTCAGGGTGACAGGGTAACCAATATCTGACATTTTGGGTTTTGCCTTTGCTCCATTCCTTAGGAGTCAAACCACGAAGCGTGAGTTTGGGGCTTGCAAGTCGTCTGTGCTCCTGAGACAGAGAAGTCCTGCTCCTCAGCTTTATCTCTGTCACTTTCTCCCTTTGTGCCTGCTACCTCTGTCTCCTCTGCAACAACAGGAACCCACAGAGTTAAAATCCCAGGAGCAGCAGCTATGGGAATGCAGCACAGTTTCCCAGCTTTCCCTGGGGACAGCCCAGGAGCCATGTCCCACATGGGTGCTCCTGCTCGGCACTTTGCAGTGCCTGCCTGCAGCCGAGGTTAGCGCAGGAATTGCGGGTGAGGAATTGGAGCTGCCATGCAGGGAGCTGCTGGGGAATAGCTGCCACGCTTTACATTCACAGCCCATCTATTTTGCAATAACTTCACCATGATGTTCCCACATAGACAAGCCTAAGCTAGCATAGATAATGAAATGGGTTAAAGGAGACAGGCGGAGGGAGAGGAGAGGAGCCAGCAACTGGTAGTAAATCAGGGAGAGAACAGGGTTGCTTTAAATTCAAGGTTTTGGTGGCAGGGCAAGTTTGGTTTGTGCCAAGAGGCATGGGGTTCAGAGGATGAAACACTGTTGGGGAAGACAATAGTGTCTCCTTGGTGGGGCCACCAACTTGTGTCACCCATCAAACCCCACCCTGCTCCTGTCATTCCCCTGTGCCTGCCCCATGGGCATCACTGGGATTAAGCACAGCCAAGGGCACCCATCCTGCATGGTAAGGGCTGGTCAGAGGATCCTGAAGGAGCTGCCAGCCTGGTAGGGCAGGCAGTGGGTTCTGCTCTGCAAGCAGAAGGTCCTGCAGGCCTTCATCAGCTCTTGGTCGGGGCCTGGGGAGACCCAACTGCTGAGACTCCCCCACCTTTGGCACGGGCTTCGAGGCAGTCCAAACAAGCTAATTAAATCCTGCTCTGCTTAATCAGAGCCATTGAGCACCAGTCAGAAGAAATTAATCCCGTGTTTTATTAGATACCGTTTGAAGTCGTGTTTGGCACCTCGTCCTCGGTTCTCATCTCCTTCTGGGGAAGGAAGAAGGACATCTGCGGGGAAGAGCGAGGGTGCAGCAGATGGCAGCAGGGATGATTCAGGGACTCGAGGAAGGAGCTGCGACTCCAGAGGCATCCCTTGGGTGGGAGGGGAGTGGGGGGGACGAGACACCTCTCCCTGCATCCCACAGCCTACCCCCTCCCCACGGCTGAGAGCCTGCGAGCCAGGCAGGCATCCCGAAAATACATGTTCCTCCGCATTGCATGCTAATGGCTCTGCTCGAGAGGTCCCACTGCAATTAAAGCACAAGGAGCATTAATATGCAACGTGGAGAGGCCACTCTTCCCACAGCTACTCCCTCCCAAACCTGTCCTTCCTGCTGCGCATCCCTGCCCACTGGGAGCCTGCCCACGGGGATCCCACAGCAGTCCCAGCGGAGCTGCTGGCAGTGTGCAGTAAATTTGAGCCTCTCCTTTGCTGTGCCCAGGGGATTCTGCCTTTTCCCCCTGGCACCTTCTCCTGCCTTCAGGCTCAGCAGAGCAAGATCTGTTGGGTACCCACCAGGTGGGTGCCATGCAATGCAGCCCTGGCATGGGGGACACCCTGACAGCTGGGAGAAATCCACAGGCAGGTGTTCAAAACAACCAGCTGGGTGATGGTTTGGGGGTTTTTTAATGACTATTGGTGCTTTAATTTCTGCAACCCCAGAAAAACTCCTGACAAAGAGAAAGTCTGGCCCAGTAAGGTAGCCCACAGGTCACCCTCCACACCTTGGGAGCTCTCGGTAGCCTTGGTACATCCTCCTGCAACTCGGCTAGATGAAGCTGCTGACTTTTGGGTGTGGGGATTTATTTTTTCCTAAATTTCCTGTCATAACTTGCGTTAAAACTTTGCAGAGCCACTTAATTGCGTTCTGTGGTGGTGATGATATGAAATTAGTCTCCCTTCTGATCTTTAGCTAAGTTGGTCCAAAGCACCAGCTTATAATTTGCTCTAATCACCGGGTCGCGGAAGATGTGCAGGCAGGGCCGGTGCCCGGTGAATTCACACGGGCTGGGAGTTTCCGCCCTTGCTGTGCCGGCATTTGGCAGCTGGCAGGTCGGGCTCTGCCACCCTGGGATGGCAATAATGATAATTTCTTTTGGTGCCACTTTGGGAAGTTCTTGATCAACTGCTCTTGGGTAATTTCCCCTAGAAAAGGTTGGGAACTACAGCTGTCCAGAGGAGAGGAGGGAAAGCCGAGGTGGTTTCCTGTCTTCCTTCTCAGGCTGCTCCCTCCTCTGAGCATCTCAGAACATTCTCCACTCCTGTGTGGAGACCTGAACCAGACTGCTGAAGGCACCTGGAGAGGCAGGGATCCTGTCTCCCGTCTCACTTCCCTAGGCTTGCTGCATGTCCCAGACTACTCCAGGGGCTGGGGAGAGGAAGTGGCTGGGTTTTGCCTGCTCACCTATCCCAGAAAAATCATAGAGTGAGAAGAAAAGAAGCTCCCGATGAACAGGAGCAGGGCAGGGCAATACTCTGGGCACAGAGAGGCCCTTTTGCTGCCGTGGGCACAGCGCCCATCATTCCAGTGGCATTAGTGCTTTCCACCTCCACGCAGGAGGTACAGGATATCATGGTATTATTTTTAACCAGGGATATTTAGTGAACTTCTCACGTGCTGCTGGAGGGTCAGATTTATCCCATAGCCTCAGTCCCAGGGGACACTCCCAGTTATTTTTGAAGCCATCAGAGGAGCAGAGGGATGCAAAGGCTCAGGAGACACGAAGTCTGTGGTTTGTCTGGCCTGTCCCTCCGGTCTGTGCCACACAGGCGTGCGTGGAGCAGAGCCCCACACTCCTACATCGCCATCCCCGCCGTCACCCCGGCCCCCCACCACAAACCCCAAAACCCGGGCGAAGCCCCAGGTTTTCCTTTTCTCCTGAGACAATCTCGGACGCCTTCAAGTTTTGAGCCTTTTCGACCTACCGCATTGCAAGACTTTCTTCTTCCCCCCGCCCCAGTTCAATTTAAACCTCAGTTTAAACCGTGAAGCGAGTTTGGCCCTGCTCAGACAGGTCCCGGTGGCCGTGAACATTCCCAGGGGCGCCGCAGCGCTGCCGCCGCCGCGGGAATCCCTCCCAGGCCCGCGGCTCCCCTCACGCCGCCCCGGGAATCCCTCCCAGGCCCGCGGCTCCCCTCACGCCGCCCCGGGAATCCCTCCCAGGCCCGCGGCTCCCCTCACGCCGCCCCGAGCCCCGCGGGGCCCGCACGGAGCGCAGGGCCCCGCTCGCAGCCGGCATCCCCCGTGTCTCACGGCTACCCTCCCCGTTCCAGCAGCGGGGAACTCGGCGCACAACCCCAGCCAAGCGCGCAGCCGCCGGCCCGGCTGGTTTTTGTTCAGCCACTCACTCCGGAGCTAGAGGTGAGGCCAGGGCAGGGGGAACGAGCTGTTGGAAGCCTTTATTTTTGTGCTGCTCCAACATCTGTCCCCACCGGCACCGCCACCCGAGGCCGGCACTGATGGTTAGTTTGGTGGGCTCCTGCAGAAACAGATGTTGGTGGGGAGAGGGATGCAAAGCCCTGACTCCTGAATGAGAGGTGCCCCGGGACACAAGCGTGGCCTTGCCCAAGCCCCCGGAGAGAGGCGGAGGGGCTCCCCACACCCACACCGCGACCCCCACCCAGCCCGGAGGGGGTGGCTTTCCCCGCCTGTTTTTTAGAGCGGCCAAGCGAACAAGACCCGTGACCGGAGCTCGCGGCCAGGACAGGCTGGCCCCGGGCTCCGCTCAGCCGGGCGCGCCTGGCCCCGAGGTGACCGCCGGCAGCCCGGGGCTGGGGTGCGCGGAGCCGGGCGGGACCCGCCGGGGTCGGTCCGGAGGAGCAAAGGCGGCGTGCCCAGCCCTTCGGCGGCGTGCCCAGCCCTTCGGCCGCCTCCCTTCTTCCTTCTCTCTGTCCCTGCCTCCCGCCGGGTCCGTCCCGCCCGGCCCCGGCGGGTCCCGCCCGGCGCCGCGGAGCGGCAGCGCCCGCCCGGCCGCACCGCCGCTCCCCGCGCCCCCCCGGCGGGCGGTTTCAAGTCCCCCCGTCCGAGGCCTCGGCGTTGCCGGCCAATCAGCGCGCGCTGCGCGCCGCGGCCCGCCGCCTTAAAGGGCCCGTGCGCCGCGCGGCGCTGGGGGAGCGGCGCCGCCCGCGGGCCGAGCCGGGCGCGCGCTAGGACCGCGCGCCGCCGCCGCCCGCCCTGCCTGGCCGCCGCGGGAGGCCGCCCGCCGCCTCCGGAGAGGGGCGTGGCGCGGGGAGGCCCCGCCCCAGCCGGGCGGTGATTGGCGGCAGCGGGCGCCCGTCGGCGGCGGGGGCGGCGCCCGGCGCGGCCACGTTCGGGTGCGCGGCCAGCGGCGCGTTGGGCGCAGCGAGCGGCGGCGGGCGCGGGGCGATGGGGGCGCGGCGGCGGCCGGCGCTCTGACAGCCCCCGGCGCTCCCTCGGCGGTGGGCCCAGCGGCTCCGGCGGCAGCGGCGGGTCTCGGCGGCCGCCCCCCTCCTCCTCGGCGCGGACCATGTTCGCCAAAGGGAAGGGCTCGGCGGTGCCCTCGGACGGGCAGGCGCGGGAGAAGTAAGAGCGGCGGCGGCGGCGGCGGGGGGAGCGGGGCGGCGGTGGCGGCGGGCGGCTTTGTGCGGGGCGGGAGCGGGGCGCCTCCTCCTCTGAGCCGCCGCTCGGCTGTTGCAGGCTGGCGCTGTACGTCTACGAGTACCTGCTGCACGTCGGCGCCCAGAAGTCTGCGCAGACCTTCCTGTCCGAGGTGAGCCCCGCCGCCCCCCGCGCCCTTTGTGCGCCGCCGCACGCCCGCCCTCCATCTTGCGCGGGGCGGCGGCGGCGCCGGGGGGTCGCCGCGCGTGGGGGCCCACGCCCACCCGCGACCACCCCCCACCCGCACCGCCCCCCCTCCCAACCCACCCCCCCGCCTTCCTCTCGCCCGCAGATCCGGTGGGAGAAGAACATCACGCTGGGCGAGCCCCCCGGCTTCCTGCACTCCTGGTGGTGGTAAGTGCGGGGGTGTCCCGTCGCGGGTGGGAGCAGCCCCCCGGGGGTGGGGGGGTGCCCGCCGGTGGCGCGGGGCCCCGCGGGGTGCAGCCCCGGTAGTGGCGTGAGTCAGCAGCGGCGGCGAGTCCCGAACCGCCCCGGCTCCCGCTCCCCGCGGGGCGTCGAGGCGCGGCGGAGCCACCCCCGGCCCCGCGGGAGCGGCGGGCAGGGCTCCCGCTGGAGAGCTGCCGGGCCAGCCGCAGGCACCGGGCCGTGCCGGTGCCGCTGGGGCGCCCAGGGGAGCCGGGCTGGGCGGCTGCGAGGCTGGGAGAACTCCCTGAAGTCTCACGGGGGTTATCCCTTCAAGGTGTTGCCTCTTAAAGGCTACTTTGGCTTCCTTGAGCAGCCGGCATCCCCGCTGCTGGCGGCCAGGTCGGAGCAGTGTGACGCTGGGATGCGCAGCTGGATCCAGCTGTGGTCCCATCCCAGCCGTGCGCCCCGTGGGTGGGAAGCCGCTCACCTGCGCTGACCCGGCTGCCCGATCCCTGATGAGTAACTGCTCTTCCCCTGTCTCTCCCTGCCGTGCAGCGTGTTTTGGGACCTGTACTGCGCAGCTCCCGAAAGGCGAGACACTTGTGAACATTCGAGTGAAGCCAAAGCCTTTCATGACTACGTGAGTAACAAGTTTCTGATCCTCGCGGTAATTACGGCGTTGGGGAGCTCCGGCGCACCGAGAGCCAACCTAACGTAACCAACTGGCAAAAAGCGTGGGGTTTTTTTAACCAGCAATGTTCTGATTTGACTGAACTGTATTTCATAATGTTGCAATTATGTAAATGAGCTCAGATACTTATCTTAAGCACTTAAAGGCATTCGGGCTAGTGGTAGAATTAAGAAGTTTTGCATAGCAATGGACAACAAAGATTTTATAGGGGGTCGGTGGTGAGATATTTCATGTTGAGGACACTGTGATGGTGAGATGTTTCATGCTGAGGACACCTCCAAGGGTGGGCGGGAGTTGGATTTTGGTGGGGAGGAGAAGGGGGAATTCCCCAAACCACTGCTGAATGCCCCAGTTAGTATCTTCTTGCCTTTGGGAAGGCTGAGGACTTCCTTGGATTCCTGAGTCCTCCCTTGATCCCAGCAAGGGAGAAGTGTTGTTTTGCTGAAGCCGGTGTTGCAGACCCCCGTTGGTCGGTCGTTGCGTGCCTTGGCTCTCCATGGTTTGGGTTGCTCTCCACAGAGGTGGCAGCATGACCCAGGGATGGATGGTGCTTCTGGGGTGGCATGCTTGATTCTGAGGTGTCTCCTAGAGAACCCCTCTTGGCAAGGGTGCATGGCATGTCTGCCCAAGTGGGTGACGGGTGGGCTGCCCGCTCCCGTCCCGCACGTGGTGCCCGTTTCCGCAGCGTTGGGAGGAATTTGCATCAAAGGATTAGTCACCTGGCTGCGGGCTTGGACCCCAGTCAAGTGCATTTAAACCTTGTAGCAGGAGCTGGTTTTGTCTGCTCCGGGGAGACTATGGCATGGAAACCATTTTTCCTCCCTTCCCAAGTTTCTCGTTGCCTCAACATGCCACGCTTGGGATGTGTGAGGGTTTGCTGGCGAGCAGCGCTGGGCGAGTGTCTCGAGGACCTCCACGGCCTCTCACACGCCGTGTCCTCTCACACGCTGGACACAGCGGTCGCCCTGGGGCACGGGCAGTGACCAAGAGTCTTGGCTGAGTGCTGAGCTGCCTCTTGTCTCTTCCCACCCCACTGGGTCATGGGAGAACTGTGTCTGGGTATTTGCTAGGTAGAGTTTGTCTGTCCATCCCTGCGGCCACTGTCTGCATTGCTTGTTTTCGCTGGGTCGGATTAGGATGGTGAACTCCTGAACCAAGGGTCAGAGCTGACAACCAGCAGCATGTCTACAAGTTGTTGGCTTCTGCTCGCTTTCTGGATGTTTTGGGGCAAATTGTGGGGATTTTGGGAGCCCAGATAGGACAGCAGGTTCATCAGGAGCAAGGCAAAGGTAGATCTTAGGGCAGCAGAGCCACAGGTGAAGATGACATTAGCAAGCAAGACATAGTGATGCTCCATCCACAGCAGCCTCCTCGTCATGTCTGAGGATTTAGTGTATTTAGAGAAATTAATCTTTTTTTAGCTTGGTAATAATTCTAACAATAGGCCTGAGTGCATTAGATGATTCGCATAAACTTCTTTAATACACGTTGCTTTAAGCTTACAGTAAATAGACACAATCCTGATTGTTTTTAATTCTCGGTGTAACGCAGTTTTGTAACAGCCCCCAAGTGCTTTACGTTCTGGGTAACTCCTAAGAAGATTTTCATTCCCCTGTGCTTTGGCTTGGTGGCACTGGGCTGGTTTCCCCAGGCATGTTTTGGCCCCAAGACAGGGCTCGTGCTTCTCTGTGGCGTGGCTGGTGACGGATGCTCACGGTACAGTCCCTCTCTGCCGAGTGCTTTCCTGGCACAGCGTGTACTTTACAGGGCGAGGGACCTACCTGGCCAAAACTTAAATATTGACCAAAGAACCAAACGATAACCGTGGGAGTGTGAATGGAGCCTTGTTTCTCTCCAGCTTCCGGGGCAGCCTGCTGGTACCGGTGAGATCGGTGGGCATTGTCAAACATCAAACCCAGCAACCCATCAGTGGTGCATGGCAGCTAAAACAGGATGTGAGCCCCAAATGGGGCTGGATCAGTGAGTCATGAATTGCTTTGTGTGGTGGTTGTGGTTAAAAATATCCCAGTCTTAAGTCTTGCCCCAGGTTGGTAGAACATTGTATTTACACTTGGCCAGCAACGGGCAAACCCTGTGTGTCCTGCTTGGTGTTTGCCCAAAATACGGTGTGTGTTAACCCAGAGGCTGTGCTACTGTAAGGACAGAAGGAGGGGATGCTTTGGGAGCTTGGCATGTCACCTTCCAGAGCCAGCACCAGAGGGTTTCTTGCCTAGGAGACAAATCTTTGGGAAGGAGGAGCAGTTCCCCTCATTAACAGGGTGCTAATGGTGGGATTTGCAGGATGTGTCATTTCCACTTCATTTTCCAGCTTCACTGTATGAAAACTATTAGGAGCAGCAGGACAAATTGCCAATTCCCCTCTCCAGTCTTGAGTATTTAAATCTTCATCCAGAAATTAAAGTAAGGAGAAATCCCACTGCTCTTTTTTTTGAGGGGACCCTTGAAAATTGTGGGGTCTTGTGAGCTCTTAGAAATACTTTTTACCTTTCCCCTAAGGTTTTTCTCCCAAGCTGGTACAAAAGCCTGCTGGGACTTTGTAGAAAGGTACTTGTTGGGAGAAGAATGATGGGTGTAGGTATTGACCTGGCACAGGCAGGAGGAATGCTGCTCTGCTCAACTCTTCCATCTCTGGCAGGTCTGTCTGTGTTCACACAACTATCGAGTTGTGTTGGTTGGAGGGTTGTTAGTCATCCTCTTCCACCTGTACCCAAAGAGTTTATCCAAGGTAACAGCCCCATGAGCACTCACCAACTCCTAAAACTCAACCCGTAGCCACTGATTTTGGGCTCCTCCAAGCCCCATGGCGAGCACGCCACGTTCCGGCACGCTCCTGGAGCTGGCGGGCTTGCAACGGGATCGCTCGTCATGACAGGGGATTTCAGCCGCCGCGTTATCTGGGAATTGGCTGATGGCTGGTCGCAGTTGAGCATTTCAACGCCGTGAAAGCCAATACAATTTGAGTTAGCGGTGATGACTGCCAGTTTAAATACCGCAGTGAATTTCTGTCAAAGAGCTAATACATAGAAAGGGGAATTGCAGAAAACTTGATCACCAGAACCACTTCAGTCGATTTTGGCCTCAAGCTACAGAAAATGAACTTAAATCTAGTTGACTGTTGCTGCGTACTTTTTTGTGGTATTGCTCTGTCTGCACAGCCAGCTCATGTCAACATGCAGGAGAGAAAACTCAGGGTAGCCTTTAGGTGATGAAGACTTTGACTTGATCATTGCCTTCTTCTGTTGCCCCCAGCTTCCTCCTGAGAAGAGCCTGTACTTGGAAGCGTTTGGGAGCTTCCTTTGCAGCACAAGAACTGCGGAGCTGTGGCTTCAACTTGCCATTAACACAAAGCATTGATTTATTTGTTTTTGTTTTTAACTTTGGAAAGCTGCTGCAGTTCTTTCTAACTTGGATCTGGAAGGATGCTCTGCAGCAGCAGAGGTGGTTGCTGCTGGAAGTGCAGTGGTTGGTTTGGGAAGAGATGGTGTGTTTGGGGCTCCCGTCTTCCTGTCTTGGTTGGGGACAACCAGGGGTCCTTCTTCTTCCCCCATCTGAAACAGTTCCCCTTAGATTGAGATCTTGGGGATTTCGGATGGATGGATGGATGGGTGGATGGATGGATGGGTGGATGGATGGATGGATGGATGGATGGATGGATGATTAAGGCATGCTGAAGTTAGTGTGCTCAGTGGGAACAAAGTGAAGCCCAAGAGGCTGGAAGGCCTTCAGCCTGCTGGCTGTACTGACTGGAGGTGTCCTAGGGATGGTTCTTTTATGCTGAATCTGCCAATCACACCCCATCCAGGTGTGGGACAGGCACCTCATCCCAGTGTCAGTGCCTGGGTGTTCTTGGGCTGCGGGGGAGCACCATCTGCTCCCTGGGGTCTGTGTGGCCAGCTCATGGCATGGTGCCCTGGCAGGTGACATGGCCTTGTGGGACCTCTGGGAAGGGATGCTCTTTGTGGATGAAGGGTTTGGTGTGACTGTGTCCTCTCCCATGCCAGGCTCTCTTCTTGTTCCAGGACCAGTGAAGGTTGCAAGACGTTGTTCAAGGCACCCATGGCTGTGAGGGTGGGAGCAGCAGGTGTGAGAGTGCTGATCCATGAGTACCTCTGTGGTGGTGCTCCATGGGAGCTTCTCCTGTTGTGTGCAGCCAGTGCATTGAAAACATCTTGTGTAGAAGAGGTGTTTCTGGGGCAGGTTTAGTGCAGCAAAGGGCCAGGGGTTGGGAACAGCTTTGTGTGGTCTCTGTGAGCCCCCTCAGGCATTGCCTGAGCCCTGGGCACGTGGCTCAACAGTGGCACACAGGGCTCTGTCCTGTTTCCATGTGGGACTGCGCTCCATCTGGGCTTCATCCAGCTCCACTCTGCAGGGACAAGGTTCCCTGGTAGGTAACCAGAGAGAGGAGTTTCCTTCAGGAGTGGCAGGCTGCCAGGAGCAGCTGCAAAACTCCACATCACTTCAAAAAAAAAAAAATTGCAACAAAAATAAATAAATCCAGATATTCCCTCTCCTGGCAACGCTGAGCTCGGCCTTCCCTCCCAGTTTAGGGTACTGGTGAGCCTGGGTGTTCTTTAAAGCCTGCTCTTGCTGGAGTACCATGCAAGGATGGATTAGTTTAATGTTATATTTTAAACAAATGACAGAGCAACCTCTGCTGCCACACTTCTGCTGTCCAGCAGCAGGACCAGGCCATTTCAGAGCAGCACCTTTCCACGGGTGATGCTCGTGGAGAAGGCTCCATTGTGAAACCGGAGGTCAGAGCCCAAAGCTTATGTCTTAGTCTTTGACTGGGGAGCCTAAATATTTATCCTGTTCTGTCCCTAATGAAAACAAATTGTCAACAGTTGTTCAGTAACTGACTAAATTAAAATCTGTAATTAGTCAATTAGATTAAAGAGTTGGCACAACCTGATTGTATCATGCTGGTTAGGTTATTAAGAGAAAGGGTGTGATTTTTAATTACTGAATGCTAATTTTGACGGTTTCAAATAGAAACAGACGTTCCCCCCCTCCACCCCACCCCGAATGCCTCTGCAAAAGTAAGGCAGGGGATGGATTTTATATCAACAAATGGTGCAAACACGCAAAGTTTCTCTGGCTCCGGTCCGGGTGGGGGTTCTCCAAAAAAGCCGGGAGCGGGACGGGAGGAGAGGAAGGATTTCTTCAGCCCTGCCTGAGGATGGGAGGGCAGGTGGGTGTTTGTACCTCGGGTGGGGACCCCTGCCTGGCTGTGTGCTGGGGTCTGGCCCATGGAGGCCCTGCCCTGCTGGCCCATTGCCCATCCCGGAGCGCGCGGGTCAGCGCGCCCTGAGCCAGACTGGAGCATTTTATCTTTTTTATTTTTTTTTATAGTATCATTTTAATCCCCCCCCTCCCCCCCAGCGCTTGAGAGGGGCCAGCTTCCAGTGGCAGGCAGAGCCCCCAGCAGGGAGGAGGAGGAGGAGGAGGAGGAGGAAGGCCCTGTGGCGAGCGCGGCAGCCCAGCGCCATCCCATTGTTTGCCCCGGCGGCCACGTGGGCGAGCGCGGTGAGGCCGGCGAGGGGACCCGCGGCGGGGGGAGCGCCTGCCCCCGGCAGATGCTGGGCTCCGGGAGAGCACAAAGCTCGCAGCCCTGCCCTCCCCGGCCTTCGGGGGTCCCTTCGGAGGAACAAAGAGGGCGAGGGGCCGCCGTGCCGTGCCGTGCCGTGCCGTGCCGGGGAAGCCGTGGCCGGCACGGGCGCTGCTGTCCGGCGGGCGGTGGGGAGGTGTTGGGTCAGGACGCCGTCTGTTGGGTACGAGTGTGACTTTCCTGTTCTCCTGATCATTTCCTTCCTTACCTTGGAAACTTGGATTTTCTCCTACCTTTTGTTCCCTATTTTTCTCTTGTAAAGCTGTCCCTGGTTCTATTGGAAACAGCTGCCGGAGCTGGTCCTGGGGAGCGGGCGGGGGGCTCTGGCTGTTTCTCCTCTCTCGCCGCTCACCCCCCGTGTCAGAGCTGGCACTGCCGGGGGGTGCTCCGGGGGGAGCTGCTGCAGCCCGTTTGGTCCTGGTTTTCCTTAGGAACCGCGGGGATGGCAGAGGGAGAGCGCTGCAGCACCTGGTGTCCAGCCTGGCTGGTGCTGGGGACACAGAATGGGCTGGATCCCGGTGAGCATCACACGCCTGCCTTGCCAGCATCCCACTCCTGGGTCAGGGAGGCTCCCTGGCTCCTGCTGAGGCTTCTGCTCAGCCCACGAGCACATTCCTCCGTATTTCCCAGCATCTTCTCCCTCTGAGTCTTCACCCTGCAGATCCCTGAGGGACACACCAGGGCTGAGGTCTCAGTGGAGCAGGAACTGTGCTTTTCCTCCAGGGCTGGCAAGGAGCAGCAATGTCTCTGCAAGTAAACAAATACCTCACCTGCCTCTGGATTTGAGGTTCAGGTTTTTTTTTTTTCTTCTCTCAAAACTCCTGGCCATGGCCACAAGTGCCGGGAGCTGAGTTCAAAGCTACAGCTGTGCAGTCAAGGGGGGATTTCCAAAATCTGGGATAGCTTCTGGGTGCTGCTTCCTGTGTGTGATGGGACACTGCTACCCACCCACTGCCACCTCCCCTCATCCCTAGAGTGGTGACACCAGTCTCCTGTGCCAGTCAGGGTGACAAGGTGACCTGTGTGTCTTGGGTAAGATTTGGGTTTGGATGGGGGTGCAGCTCTATGTGGTAAGACCAGCTTTTCTTTTGTGTTTGGTTTGTGCAATTTATGCATATATATATATATTTCTATAAGAGGAGAAATGCTCACTCTTCCTGAGCTTTATGTGGCATGCATGGTGACCGTTAGTATCAAAATTAGGCAGAAAAGAAATGTATACATATGCAATTATATCTGTGGAATATGCACAATTAAGATGTACATATGGATAAAGATAGAGGTGCACATGCCTGTATATTTTGGAGTGGTGGGACAGAGCAGGGCTTTGTGCCTGGCCATCCAACGCCCTCCCACTTGCCTTACTCTTCCTCCTCCGTGGCTTTTGCCACCACCACCAGTGGTTTTCAGCAAGGTGATTTCCACCTCTGTGTTCCCCGGGCTGGCTGGGAGGCTGTGGGGTCAGTCTGTCTGTCTGTCAGTCTGTCCGTGTGCAAGGCTGCGCCTGCTGCCTTAAGATAAAGTCCAAAGGAAGACCTCTGGCTGTGTCTTGAGCTAACATTTTCTTTTTAATTTTTTTTTCCTTAATGTTTCTGCATCAACCCTTGAACATTTGATCTGGTGCCTCTCCTCCTGGGGTGCGGCGGCTTTCTGTAGTGAAAATGAGCTCTCACCACCCCTCCTGCCTGCCTCAAACAGGGTCTGGAGTGGGGAGGGGGGGTTTCCTTCCCATTTTCCCTGGATTTGGGCTGGTTTTTTTACAGTCTCTCAAGGCTGAGCTCGCACCTATAATTGGAATTTTTTGGCTACAGACCGAAGCAGGGGGATGCACTGCAGCAGCTCTGACTTGCTGGTGAGCACGACCTGCCCAACACAGCTGGGGTGCTGGCATCCCATGGCATTCCCAGCAGGTACAGCAGCCTACATCCAGTCCCTCCCACCTAGCATGGGATTTCCTTCTGTGTCCCACTCCTGTCCCAGCTCCTACCCACACAGCTGTCATTGTACCTGGGTCACTTGGCCCAGCACTGTCTGATGCCCACCATGGCAAGTGGCTGGCTGGCATCTCCCTCCCTCCAGAACAGCCTTGCTGTCCAAAGGGGACACCCACCCTGGGTGTCCCAACCCTTGGCTTTGCTTATTTACCCATTTTAGTAACTGTGAGGTGGGAAATGCCCCTCTGTCCCCACATGGGTAGCTGGCATTGCCCAGCTGTGTCCCCAGGCAGGTGGCTGCTTCCTGCCGCAGACAGTGTTTCTAGCTCAACCTCGAGGTTGGTTGTTTGGGGTTGTGTTTTTTGCCTTTTTTTTTTTTTTTTTAAGTGAAAAAAAGGCAGGTCACGCTGAGGAAGGGGGCAGGGCACTTCCTTGAAGCACCCTGGTTTGGGGTGGGCAGATAAGGGCGCTGCGTCACACTTGGCTCCTCTGCCCTGCCAAGCCTGGCAGAGCATCCTCCCTGCCCTCCTGCTCTGCCCAGCCCTCACTGGGTGCTCATCCTGTTTCTTGGGAGAAGCCCCTTTGGGATCAGGCAGCCTCTAGTGCAGAAGCTGCTTGAACCCCCACATCTCCATGCCAATGAGTGATGCTCACAGCAAGAAGGAGGGAGGGGTGTTTTGCTCCCCCTTGGTTCCTTTCTCCTGGAGAGCTGGGCAGCTGATGGAGTGTAAATCACACCCAGCCTCCCTGTGCCCATCTGGCAGCAGAATCGTGGGGGGGTTGTTGCTGGTGGCAGCTTGGGGTGACTCCATCAAGCTTCAGCCCTGCTCCTGTGTCCCTGTGGCTCAGGGGGAGCGCCTGCTCCTCCCTAAGGAGCAGAACCTGGGTCTGCCTGTTGGTGCTGGAAACACCTGGGCTGTTGAGGTCTTCCTGTGCAAGGCGTGAAGCAGAGATGGGTGTGGTTCTGTGAGACCCTGTTGGGGTCTGGTTTGGGGCAGGGACAGCCACGCTTTGAAATGCTCACTC
Source organism: Cyanistes caeruleus (assembly GCF_971803275.1). Taxonomy (NCBI): domain Eukaryota; kingdom Metazoa; phylum Chordata; class Aves; order Passeriformes; family Paridae; genus Cyanistes; species Cyanistes caeruleus. The sequence goes on along the minus strand of NC_141709.1, from coordinate 30,057,387 downwards.
TCATCAGAGGGGCTTTTGGCAGGGATGTGCTTTGTGGGATGTGCTTGAGGATGGAGGTGGGAGCTCGTGAGGAAGCAAAGGCTGCTTCACATTGCGTATGGGTCCCTTTAGCCCAGCACAGAACCCCAAAACACATGGTTTTGTTTTATCCTGGGTATTACAGCACCAATAACACCCAGGTGCTTCACACCTTTGCCAGTCTCTGCTGGAGAGAAGGTCCAGGCTGAGGCTCCCAGGGCTCATTTCATTGTTAAAAGCAGATTTGCTTGCTTGTCCCAGAGCCCTTCAGGCTGTTGTGGCACGTCCTGACAGCTTGTCCGTCCTTACCTGCAGTCATCAAGGAGTTTTCAACATGACTTATATAAAGGCTTTGTACTTGGATTGCTCCACTGTGCTGCACAATGGCTTCTTTGTCATCCTGCCAGCTAATTAATTTTAACTTTTACCGTTGCTCCAGCGCGGTGCATGGTCCGCCTGGTCCATTTGAAGCTTCCCCCCCAGCCTTAAGTGTTTTCCAAGCAGTTTGACTTGTTGCTGCTGAGCACTGGAGAAACCAGCTGGTCCCGCTGGTGCTCATCTTCTGGAGAAGGAGCTGCCCTCACACTGCTGCGGGAGCCGGGGCTGGTGGAGGAAAAGCCATTAAGAGGCTCAGGTTTTCTCCAGTGGCTTGTTTCTCCTGGCTGGCAGCTGGAGATCCCCACAGAGAACATCCTCTGATGAAAATAACAGGCTCTGGCTCCCTGGCCGGTGATTGGCACCACGAGGATCTCACAGGCAGAGGTGAAAGCCTTGGATGCATCTTCACGACAAAACCCCTGGTGCCCTGGGATGTCTAAGCATGGGAAATGTGATAAAGGTGATTTCTGGAGGATTGGGCTCTGTTTGGTTGTGCTCTGGAAATTGGGTACTTTTTGCTTGTATGCTGTGAGCAAACACTCCAGCACAGCATTCCTGGTGGAGCAGGGAGCTTACCCCTGAGCACCAGAGTGTTCACAGGGAGCAGAGCATCTCCTCAGAGCTGCCTGGAGAAGGACCAGGAGAGAGGTGACCCCAGCTGGGTGTCCCAGCCCTCGGGGTAGGGTGAGCCCCACGGTATTGTCTTTTCTGGGTAGGAGGGATGGAGATGGCCACATGCATAAACATCAGCTGAACGTGCAGCGTGGGGTTTGTGTGAGCTGTGCTGTGGCAGGGGGAGCTCCCCTCTGCTCGGGATGGGGACGGTGGCAGGTCAGGGAATATGGAATTGCTGCCTTTGTGTTTAATCTGGTTATAAGGATGGCTATTAGAGATAATGAATTTTGCCTGTCCCCACTGTTGTAATACAAGAACCCAACTGTCTTTCAACACCGCGAAGGTCACTCCTCTTTATTTCTGGTTGTAAATATTGCTGGTTACAGATGTTTGGGGTTGATGGACATGGCTAATTAAGTTTCTCCTGTCAGCTGGTTGGCAGGGTGCAGGGGTGCTGGCATGGAGGTGAGGTCAGAGGGCAGGATCAAAGGCGGGCAGCAATACCAGCAGCTGCTTAGCATGGTGTAAGCCCCTTCTCTCTGCAGCCCCTCAGTGAGCGCAGAGCTGGCTTTGCACTGAGCCTTGCCCCTCTCTTTATTATGAATTTGGAGCAGGCTGGTGGGAAGACGGTGGCTTTTGGGAGCAAGTTTCCATTTTGCTGCTCTCATTTGAGGGGAATTCAGCAGGAATTGTCACACCTGCTGTCCCCAACCTGACCTGAGGGTAGGAAGGAGCGTGTAAAAACCCTTCTAATTTTTGCCATCGAGTATCTTTTACGCCAGCACCGCCACCAGAGGCTTTTTCTTTCCCAAAGAGACTTCAGCATGGAAATGACGGTGTGCTGGCTAGCAGAGCCAATACCCCAGGTCAAATTAGCACCAGGAGGGGCTGGGGGCCCCTTTCTCTGGGGCACGAGGCCGGTGGCTTCCCAGTGCTCACCCTGCCAGGCAGGAACCGTCCGCGTGCGCTGCCTGTGCGCCTGGAACGCAGCACGTGCTGCTGTGCTCCCCGGCTCCCCCCGCGCTCCTGATTTATGCCGCTCCACATTTTCTCCTCCTTTCCAAGCCTCTTTCTCCTCTCCCTCCTATTTTTTTTTTTCCCCTCCCTTGTGCTGCCTGTGCATTGCCTTGGTCCTTTTTTTTTTTTTTCCCCCCTTATTGCTCACAGGCCTCCCTGTTAACCCAGCGAGCTGCAAGATTTAGGGCTCCCTGCCTGGTGTGCATGCTGAGTGGGGTTTTATTCTCCCAGAGGCGGGAGCCATGATCCCCATCACCCCACTGGGACATGATCCTTGCACGTAGAAGGGGCTGTTTTTATTATTCTCTCCTATGGCCAGAGAGCACAAGTCGTGTGTCTCTGTTGTGGATGCTCCTGGCCATGGATTGCAGCAGAACTGGTGGGGTGGCCACGGGTGCCCATCGCCTCCATCCCGACGTCGCTGCGCCGGCCATCTGTCCCCTCCTGTGCGGCGCCGAGCTGCCGGCTGCTTGCCGAGGCATCAGGGCTTGCCCGGCGTCTGTGAGGCCACCAGAGGAAAAAAAATACAAAGAAAAAAAAAGTTCCATTTTTGCTTTGTTTGCCCCCATTTCATATGCATAACCTGACTTTTTTGTCGCCTTTTGAGGGGCGTGGGGGCTTTTTTTTTTTTTTTTTCCCCACTCCCCTGCTGCCTTGCCAGGCGCATCAAAAGTTTGCTGGGTCTTGCGTGCGTGTGCGGATGCCGAATAATTTTATTAGCTGCCTGGAAGGGAGCCAGCGCGGCGTGCACCGCGCGGGAGGTGGCTGCTGGGGCGCCTTCCCTTTGCTTCCCCTTCCCAGCTGCCCCCCCTTCGCCTCCGCTGGTCTCCTGTGGGTTACATCATCAGTGTTACCCCTTGGTTTTATTTTTATATATATTTCTTAGGGAGGTGTTTTGGGTTTTTTTTTTTTTCTTTTTTTTTTTTGCTCCTTAAAGGGTTAAAACCGATGGGGAAGTTCAGCTAGCACTTGCAAGATATGGTTGCCTTAGCAACAGGCCTCCTAATCTGGTAGGTGACCTGAGAGACTGTGGAAGATGCAGGGGTTGGTTTGGCATTTCATTATTTCATGAGGCTGCGGCTCTCCAGCTGGTTCCCTTCCCAGCACCGCCACCGCCGCTGCTCCCCCCGCTGCCGCCCCCGGCATTCCTTGGCAAAGCCCCGGAGGGGCCAGCAGCACGGTCCCCTCCCTGGGAGCTGGTGGGTCCTGGGAGCTCTCTCTCCTGCAGCTCAGGTGATAATTATTCAACTTTAGGATTATAAAGATGCTTTCCTACCTTGCCTTTCCTCCTTCGAAAGGATTTGCGGTGGTGACCCCAGAGGAAATAATCCATGTGGCCCCAGAGCTAAAGGTGTGCTCATTGGCACTTCCAGACCCTGTGTTTTGGGGTCTGTGGTCTTGTAACAAACAGATGGGGCATGAATGGGGAAGCAGAGTGGCTGGAGAAGGTGATGGAGTTGAGATGCAGCATCCAGACAGCATTTTGGGGAAGATTGGTGGGCTTTGGGGGGTGTGTGGCAGCATTATTCCAGCTGCTCTGGGCTCCCTATGCACAACCAGCACATACCCAGGGCTGGATTGACCAAGACCTGGGCGTTGCAGTGCCACAGCCATGGCCGCTTTCTCGTTTTTTTCTTGGAAACATCTTCAAGTTGGCATTTCCCAGCGCTGTCCCTTTCCCCTTGCTGTAGTGACCACCCCATGCAAAGCATTGCTGATCACCCACTCGTCCTCTCCAGTGGTGGAGCCACCTAAATTAAGAAACTGCATCACAAAACTTCCCTGCCCGATTTGGCCTCACTAAATCTTTGTGCACTGTTGGATGTGGGCTCAAACTTCTGCCTGTGCAGTCCCACCTGGGGTTCGAATGGATGTTGGTCACACCTGACGGTGCCCTCAGCACAGAACTGTTGCATCCTGGTCCAGATCATCATTGAGCTCTTCACCAGGATGGCCAAGCCACTCTCTGTGCCCAAACCCGGGGTGTTTTCCCCCTTGCTGGATGCTCAGTGGTCATGGAGCGTGGCTCTGCCCTTGGCACTCAGCCGGGCTGGCTGTGCAAGGAGACCCTGACGGAAGGAAGGTGTCCAAAGGGCTGGGGCCAAGCTCCCTCTGGGTACCCATGGAATAAAAGGGCCAGGATAGCGCCAGGGGCATCCCGTTCCCGCAGATCCCAGCATGCAGACCTCTTTTGTTTTTTTTCCCCCTCCCACTACTCCACGGCGTCGGTGGCAGCTGCCTGCGGACGCCGGGGAGAGCCGCCTTTGTTTACCCGCCTCTCCGGCAGAGCGAGGGCGGGGATGCTCTTGGATCGAGGTGCTGATCTGTCATCTCCAGGTTTTATGCATCCCCAGACAAGAAATCAGCGGTGCAAAGCACAGACTTTTTGTTACTTATCGCCGAGCTCTGTGCAGAGCGCGGCTGCTGAAAGCAATCTGGTGTCTGCGATGCCCAGATTTATGGTTTCCCAGCCTCATTTGAGGTGTTGGCTTCCACTGGGAAGTAGAAAACCTGGTTTGAGCCATTGGAGTAGGAGGAGAGGACCATGGCATGTAGTGACACTGGACCCCAGATCTGATCTCCAAGCTGGCAGATGCCCCCAGAGCCTGTCATCCCCCTGGGTGGGACAGCATCTCCCTTGCTCCATCTTATCTGGTGGATACAGGAGGACCAATGTCTCAGGGAGCTGAAACAGCTCAGCTTTCCCTCTGGGTCTTCTCCACTCAAGGCTGGGATGGCAGAGGCAAAGGCTGGAGGGAGGCAAAGGGAGGAAATCCAGGCAAGCCAGCAGAATCCCTAGAAAGCCCTTTTTTTGATCACTTCATCCCTTTTTTTTCCACCCTATCTCTGCTTTGTGAGGCTTTCTAGGATTTGTCCCTCTCGGCGGGGATTTGGGGCGGTCAGCAGGGTCCCCAGGCACAGACAGACGGACAGGCTGCCAATCAGCCAGCACGCACCGTCCTTCCGTGGAGCGCTGTGCTCTGCTGCCAGGGGCTCCTGGGGCTCAAGCACAGGATTATACATGGGCTTTTTTTTTTTAAAAAAAAAAAAAAAATCAAAATTCCCAGGGAAAATATAAAATATATATTTAAAAAAAAAAAAAAAAAGCCGTCTCCCCCCCCGCCTCCGCCCTGCTGAGAAGCAGCTCTGCGATGGCGGCTGGAAAGCGAAGCCGTAAGTGTTGCGCGTGCCATCTGCTCCGCTTGGATCGCGGGAGCGGCTGGAGCCGGCGCAGCCTCGCGGGAAGGGGGGGGCAGCGCTTTGCAGGGGTAAAGATAGGGTCCCCCTGCCCCGAATTCCTCCCATCTGGGGTCCTCTCGGTCGGTTTGAAGCCCACGCTGGCATGCCTGAGCCCCAGCTCGTGCTGCTTGGAGGTGTCCCATGGATGCGGGTCCCCAGGAGGTTATGCGCCTCTACCCCCATGGGTTGCCCAAAATTGAAGATGGTTGTGGGGTGGATGAGTTGTGTGGAAGGGAATGGGCAGGTTTTGGTGGGTTTAGGCATCTGCAGCTCTGCTGGCTGCCTGAGTTGGAAGCACCTGCTGGCACAGGGAGCTCTGTAGTGTAGGGTGCACCTCTGGGACCTCGGGTGTTCGCTGTCACGAGGGCAGCTCAGCAGGACACATCTGCTCCTCCCAAGGGGGATACCAAAGGAAAACTCCATCCCCAATAAGGAAAAAGTACATGTTGTCTCTAAAAATACAGAAATGTGTCTATTTGTGGGTTTGCTATGGGAGCATCTCTGGGTTCCCACACGAGGCTCTTCAGCTGGAGCCACCAGAGCAGTTTGGTTTCTCTCTGCTTTACCAGTTTTTACAAAACTGTTGGTTTTTTGAGACTTTACAGTAGGTCAAGCCAACAGACAGAGATGGGATGCCGAGGGAATTCAGTCTTTCTCCCTCAAAAAGCAGCCATGTCCTCAGCAGCTGTGCCTGGGGCTCATGCTGGGTTGTGGGTGATTGGTTTGTTCAGGGGATAGCCAAGAGATGAATATTCCCAGGATGTGTGATACCCATCCTGGGAGATGAGTTTTGACTGCCTGGACAGCAACTGTGGAGCCCTGAAGTACCCCTTGGCTTGGCTCCACCACCAGCAGTTTTGGTCTGTGGATGTTTATCACACGTGCCATATGTATGGGGTATATTTATATATGATTTACTGGTTGAAATTAAACTACATTAAGTACCCTAGATGTTACTCACACCTCTGCCCCAGTGGGATGGGGAGGAGAATGGGGACAGCAGGGGAAAGTAAAACCCATGGATTGCAATAAAAGTAGTTTATTAATTGAAATAAAATATAATAATAGGAATGAAAAGGGACATGAGAGAAAGAAAGAAGTAAAACATGAACCAGATAACTGATGCACTATAGAATTCCTCACCACCCACTGACTAATACCCAGCCTATCCCCAAGCAGCACTCATACTTCTTGGCTAAATTCTCCCATTTTATATACTGGATGTGACATTCTGTGGTGTGGAGTATCCCTTTGGTCAGTTTGTGTCAGCTGTCCTGGCCATTCTCCCTCCTGGTTTCTTGTGCACCTCCTCACTGGCAGAACATGGGAAGCTGAAAAGTCCTTGACTTGGAGTAAGAACTACTTAGCAACAGCAGAAACACCAGTGTGTTATCAACGTTGTTCTCATACTGAATCCATAACACAGCACTGTACCAGCTACTAGGAAGAAAATTAACTCTATCCCAGCCAAAACCAGGACAATAGAATATTTTTTTATATTAGAGAGGGTTTGCTTGCAGAGCTTGGGAACTTGGAGAGGATGCCTGGTGCTTCCCCCCTCCTCCCTTCCCATGCAAATGCAGTTGCTCCTCTTCTCCTGCTGATGGAAAAGGCAGCCGGTGGTGTGAGTGGGTTGAGCCTGTGGAGAAGGAATAGCGCTCTCCAAACGAAACCAGAGGGCTTGTGAGGAGAAATGGGAAGCTGAGGGAAGGTAGAAATGTCTGAGGAAGGGGCTGCAGAATGCTTTTGTGCTTGCTGGGCTTTGGGACAGGGTGGATCCCAGCTCGCTGTTCTCCCACAGTCATTCCCAGCTGGTGACCATGGTCAGAACTTCACAGGGGTTTCTGGGGTTCAGCACTGGCTGTTGTGAAATCTTGTTAGAGCCCAGCCCTTTACTGTTGAGCCTCCTGGGAGCTCCAGTTCAACCCTGTGGAGATCAGTTCATAGGACACGTGCTCCTGACCAAACCCTGGCGTGCAGGACGCCCTGGGGGCCACCTGGCCACTCTGTCACTCCTCAGCAGGACAGGGCAGAGAAAATACCAGGGGAGGCCCATGGGTTGGGTAAAGACAGGGAAACATCACTCATCAGCTACCATCACAGGCAAAACTGACTCAATGTGAATAAAAATTAATTTAATTTATTGCCAATCAGATCAGAAAATGATAATGAGAAATACAAACTAAATCTTAAAACATCTTCCTCTTACCCCTCCCTTCTTTCTGAGCCCAACTTCACTCCTGGTTTTCTCTCACTCCTTACTCCCAGCTGAAAAGAGGGACAGGGAATGGGGGCTGTGGTCAGTTCATCACAGTTGTCTCTGCTGCTCCTTCCTCCTCATGGGAAAGGCTCCTCTCACTCTTCCCCTGCTCCAGCATGAGGTTCTTCCCACTGGAGACAGTCTTCCACAAAATTCTCCAGCGTGGGTCCTTCCCCCAGGCTGCAGTTCTTGCCAAACTGCTCCAGCATGGGTCCCTTCCATGGGGTCACAGCCTCCTTTGGGCATCCCCCTGCTCCAGCCTGGGGTTCCCCATGGGCTGCAGGTGGATCTCAGCTCCACCATGGAGCTCCATGGGCTGTGGGGGCACAGCTGCCTCACCATGGTCTGCAGCACAGGCTGCAGGGGAATCTCTGCTCCAGTGCCTGGAGCACCTCCTCCCCCTTCCTCCCCACTGACCTTGGGGTCTGCAGGGCTGCTGCTTTCATGTTCTCACTCCTCTCTTCTCTGGCTGCAGTTCCTCCTGCACAATAAGTTTTCCCCCTTCTTAAATACATTATTCTAGAGCCCAATACATTGCAAGCAGCTCAAAGTGCTGCACTTCGGTGACTACCCCTGAGCCCAGCATTCAGAAATTCATTAATTGGGCTGGAACAATTATTTTTGGCTTTTGCAGAGGGAAAGGCTATAAATAATCACCCCGCGAGCTTCTGCGGTGACTTTGCAGCCTCGGGGGGGGTGGGGGGGGTGTTGGGGTTTTTTTTTCCTTGCTGCTGTCCGACTGGCTTTTTCTTGGCGGCCAAGAGTGGGAGACTTTATCTGCAGAAAATGCCATTTGAGTTGATTAAAGAAACTCCTGCCATTGGCCCGAAGTGCCAAACTTCGTGCAGAAACGGTTGCGCTTTCTGAGAAACCGCTTTGGGGACCTGCTGGGTGCAGCAGCCTGGCCCCGAGCAGAGGTGCTGGGGACAGGGAGGAGGGCAGGAGGGCAGGAGGGAAGGCTTCCCCGGGCTCAGGGGAGGGAAACAAAGCACAAGACAAAGGATGCTGGGGGAATCTTAGCAAGGAGGGCTTTCCAGGCAGAGGGGCAGTGGTGGTGGGCACGCTTCTGTGCTCGCACTGCTCCACCAGCAGCAGCTTGCACTGCCCTCATACTGAGGGGTTTTGGTCCTTGGGGAGCTGGGTTTGAGCCAGAGACTGATCCAGAGGTGAAAGCTTCTGCATCCCAGCACCTACCCCTCGGGCTCACCCATCCAGTACCCTTGGGAGCCAAACCACAGCAGCCTTAGCAGAAGCAAACAGCATCTAGTACACCTTCTTTTGTAAGCCCTCTGTCGCATCTCAAATAAATTTGCATGTAAATTGACAGGCTGATTTTAATGTCTCCTGGCTGTAGAGCACTGAAGGCCCAGGCTTGCCTTGGAGGTGAGTATGTGGCATCATCCCCACACTTGCTGGATGCTGGCATGGTGGCACAGAGCCAATCCAGGGCAGAGGTGACAAAGGTGACTGCTTTCAGGGAAGCAGAAACTTAGTATGTCCTTTTTTTAAAAAAAAAACCAAAACAGATTTTTGAAAGATTTGAGAGTTACTGACAGGCTGGTGGCTGAGAATGGCCAGCACAGGACAGCAAGCTGGGTTTTTCTGTAGGGCTGCTGCTCTGTGCCAGGCTGCTGGACTCCCACGGCCCACACAATGCCCTGGGTTTGCAGGAGCACGTCCCATATCTCTTTCCTTGCCTGGCAGCAATTAAAACACATTCCCATCATTGCCATCATTGCCAGAGACAGCAGCCATGAGTCGCTGGTGTCTTGGAGAGTGTCACTTTGGCCAGAGCAGCCCTTGGTACCTGGATTTGGGGAGTGCTGCTGGAGCTGGAGCCAGTGTGAGGATCTGTTAGGAGCATTTCGGGAAAGGCTGCCTGGAGCAGAGCATCTCCCAAGCAGTCTCGCCGTGGCAGCTTTCCTTCGTCATCCATTATTTATTTGATCCTCTGCAAAACAAATTCGCTCCTCGGCACTGATTCTGATGACGGTGCTCATTTTACAAAAGAGGTAAAAGGAGCTGGTTTTGTTCCCAGTCTGAAAGACTTGAACAAAAAGGTGTTTCCTGCCGCCTTCTCTCCTGTATCAGCGAGATAAATCAGCAGAGTTTTAGACTGGTGATGAAAATTTTGGAATCTCAAGTAGCAAAACATCCAGCAGCGCTTTCCCTGTTGATCCCCATCTTTCCTGGAGCTCCAAGGGTGTTTGCTGTGGCAGGATTGGGAGAACTAAGATGTTCAGCTTACCTCGTAGCTCACAGCTGAAGGTTTCCTGAGGGCATGGCTGTGTGTCCGGGGAAAAGGGGCTTCACGGGTGCATCTCCTCCCTGCGTGTGCTGTTGGGGTGCACAGAGGAGCAGGGCTTGGAGCCAGTGGGGTGCTTTCAGAGGGTTTTTGGGGATGTCCTCAGTCTCACCAGTGGCCAAGGCAGCTCCACGTTGCTTGCACCAAACAAGCTGGAGCTGTGGGCTGAGCGCTGGGCCGGGAAGTTTGGAGGGAGGAGACGGCGCGCCGGAGCCGCGTTCGTCAGGATGGAAATAACTGTCAGCCCCATTCAATCTGTCGCCTTGTTCCCGGGGGACAATTGCAAAACAGGATTACTGGTACTTAAAAATTCATAGAAAACGTTTCTTATCACAACGTCATAATTGTTATGACTCAGAAGAGTAGAATTGCCATTTTCCTGTGCTTTTTTTCCCCCCCCTTCACTTTTGTTGCATACCGAGTCCCTTGCTGCAGCTGCGGGATCGTCAGGAAGGGGGGAAAAAAAGGGAAAAAACAAACCAGGGCGATGCTTTATTTTATGCTAACTGCTGCATTTGACTTGAAAATGATGTCCCACTGGGTCTCGTGGTCAGCGTATTACGGCGTGATGGATGGCTGTCAGAGCGGCGGTGGCTGGCAGATTGCGATGGGTGGAGGAGAACAGATGCCCGGTGACTTCAGGGGCTTTAGCAGAGCCCAGGACTGAAGAGTGGAAAACAAAAGCAGATGGGAGAGCTCTGGTTGGGCTAACTATTCTTCTCCAGCCACGTGTCGGGGAGGGAAGCTCGTCCTGGCCATGTCCCTTCTGTGCTGTTCCTCCGTGGTGAGCGGGGCTGCCTGGTGATGCCCTGGGTGAACCCCACTTGACCTGAGGCCTGAGCCTACGTGCAGACCATCACTGCAGATCTCAAAAGGGCAACCTTTTACCCCTGTGAGAGAACAGCTTGCTATCCATTTGATGGTTCTTGTTAACCCTTGGCCCTGCTGATGGAGCAGGGCCTGGCAGGCCTGGCCAGGCTCCGGGGGTTGCCCTTTCAGAGGATGTATTTTGTGTTCTGCGTGGCGTTTGTTTTTGGAGTTGGGCTGGACCCTGTGAGTTTGAGTGGTGCCGGTGGAAGGAAGTGAAAGGAGAAGAGTGAGCCTTTCTTGCAAGAGCCTGTTCTCAATGAAACCCTTTGCAGGTGCTGCTCTGCAGCCCCTTGTCTGCTCCTGCAAACTTTCCTATACTTTCTACCTCTTCTGGGTTTAGAAAATAACCTGCTTTGTCCCATTTTGCTTCTCACATCTGTATTTCCTTATTTTTTACCCCTTCACTTTCTTCCTAGTCCTCCGGTCCATCCAAACTTGGGCAGGTGGCTGCTGCCTTCCCAGCTGGCATTTGCTGGGGATTACAGGGTTAATGGTGAAATTAAATTTCACTGCTGTTTTTAAATTAATTGAATCATCAGCGTGGGTAACGGGAAACAGTGGTATCATAATGTATTTGATATGGGTCTTTAAGTCAGCATTTGCTGTGAGATCTGGAGCACTAGATCTTGGTGGAAGCGATGGCTAACTGATATATTGCAGTTATGGCCACAGTACAAAGGCTCCTGCTATGTCTTAAAACGTTCAGGTCATGAAGTTGAGCTGGTTTATGAGCTGGCTGTTTTCCGTGCGCGCTTCCCACGGCGCTCCTCGATCATACTCGGAAAAACCCTGCAGTTGGCAGGAGCCAGCGGTGCTCCCGGTCTGTGCCTCTGGGCAGGCACCACACATCTGTGAAGATGCCCTCCTGGGTGACAGAGGAGCACTGGGGTTTTGCTCCTAGGAGAAAGCAGACACGGGGGAAAACACGTTTTGTCCTCGAAGAAAACAGTGGGAAGACTTTTACTGATTTGCAGCATCATCTGGCCTTTCTTTGGTGGCCCTGGGGTGGCTTCAGGACCTGCCTTGGAAAGGAGAAGCTGTCCAGGCTGAGGGGCCAGCACCCTCATGTGATGTCCCCATCATGCTGGGGCCAAAACTCGGAGCAGGCCATTGTATGGGCTCCCCTTTTCTTGTCCTCTACTTGGTCCAGTGTGGTGGGACTGTGTGATGCATCACAGTGTGGTTCCTCGTGGTGGATGGTGGCACACCCCTACACCAGTGCTAAAAGAGGGCTGGTGTTAATTAAAAAGTGGAAAAAGATAAAGTTTTAGTTTATGTGTTGTGGAGCTGCTTTCAGGTTTCCACCCATGAGGGGTTCCTGCATCCTATCCCAGCAGCCTGGGACTGCTGGAACAGGCAGGATGAGAGGAAATGATCTCAAGTTGCACCAGAGGAGGTTTAGATTGGATATTGGGGAAAATTTCTTCACTGAAAAGCTTGTCAAGCCTTGGAACAGGCTGCCCAGGGCAGTGGTGGAGTCACCATCCCTGGAGGGATTTAAAAGCTGTATAGATGTGGCCCTTGGGGACATGGTTTAGTGGTGGGCTTGGCAGTGCTGGGGGAACAGTTGGACTCGATGTTCTTAGAGGTCTTTTCTGACATAAATGATTCTATGATTCCCTCTCGTCAGCAACTTCCTCCGGAGATCACAATTGTATAGATGACCCCGGAGTGCACCTATGGCCACGTCAGCAGCACTGCCTTTCAGAGCCAAAATCTCAAGGCTACTTAACCAACTGAAACCTCTCAGAAGCTGCCTTGATATGAATATTGATCTCCACATTTAACTCTGCTTTGCCCAGTTGATATTGCCCAGGCTGCTGGTGTGGAGGACGAGGAGGCTACAGGATGCACAGCTGGATTTTGGAACAAAGTTTGTTGGGACTGACCAAAAACCTCAGTGCTGAAGAGCCTGTTCTAGTGCACTAGTTCAGATTTTGTGTAAGGACTTGCTTATTATTTCTGCTAGTTATGTCTCTAATGAGGTGAGACGTGCCATATGTTGTCCATAGGGAGGGAGCGCCGCAGGTGGGGCGGGGGCTGGCCTGGTGGGTAGTTGCTACACAGAAAAGCCTGAAATTGCCTCAGACTCAGACTTGGTGAGCCAAGATTCCAGCTGATCCGTCTGTGCCATGGGCATTGGTGCCATGTCACGTCTCAGCCATCTACAAACTGGCAGCACCTTTTTGCTCCTCATCCACTGTCATGTTCTCCAGCTCCCGTCAGTTTTATCCTTCCGTTCCTGCTTCCCTTCTCTTAACCGCAACAGGTTTTTGCTTCAAAATAAAGTGATTTTGGGGCTGGGCCCAACCACGCAGCTCCTTTGCCTGCTCACAGGAGTAGCAGCCCTGATCTGAGCAGCCCAGGCTGCTCTCTGAGCAGAAGTTTGAAACTAAACCATAGCAGGGTAAAGAAACATTAATTGGTGAGCCCTGAACTTAATTTGAACAGGGCTCTGCTGTTTAAACAATTTTTGGAGCCATAAACCAGAAGCCCTTAATTATGGCTAATTATTTTCTGCAATGAATCTATATGGAAGCTCTTCAACATGAGGGCTCCTCTGAAATGCACCAGTTGAGTGTTCAGGCATCATCCAGCCTGAGTGTCCCTAATAAAATCAGAGACAGGAGTGTTGCCTCCAGCCTGGCTGCCTGACCAGGCAGGAGTCTGCTGCCTGCAGTTTCCTTAAACCCAGGGGTCAGGGCAGGGTGCAGGGGCTTGGAGGCTCCCTGGGCAGGCAGCTGGAGACCCAAGGGCAGGCAAGAGCAAGACAGGAGCTGTTTAGGACATGGACTTTAAACTCTCTGGCATTTGGGGTTTGTTTAAAAAGCAGCTAGGTAAATATTTGTGAAGCGGTTGGGATCCGGCTGCGGGGTCAGGCGCTGTGCGCAGCCCTGCGGGCTGGTCTGGCCTCCTGTGGATCCCGTCCTTCCCACGGCAGGAGGCATGTCCATCCTCAGCCCTGCTGAAGAGGTGGTGGAGGCAGTGCAGGGCACTTGGCATCATCATTTGGGCCATGTTTCTTTAGGATTCAGGCTAAAAATGGGTGCTTAGAGATGTCCTGGGGTGTACCGGTGTGATGCTTCAGTGGGACATATTTAGAACAGGTCTCCTGGGCAGGCTGCTCTGTGCATCCCAGGGATGTCCCCTCTGTGCCATCCAGGCTACTCTGGGGGGTTGGTGGTGCCTTTTCCTGATGAACCTGGAGCTCCTGCCCTGTGCACTCCTGCAGGAGGGAGGGGGGATCCTGCTGGGGACCCACAGTACATGCTAGGGCAGGTAGGACCTGTGGCTTGCTAGGGAGGATGGCACGGCAAAGATGGCACGACAAGGATGGCATGACAAGGATGGCAGGGCAAGGATGGCACGACAAGGGTGGCACGACAAGGATGGCAGGGCAAGGATGGCATGACAAGGGTGGCACGACAAGAATGACAGAGCGGGAGGACGGCGTGACAGGGATGGCACAGCAGGAACGGCAGGGCAGGAGGACAGCATGACAAGGATGGCAGGGCAAGGATGGCAGGGTGGGAGGATGTCACAGCAAGGATGGCAGGGCAGGAGGATGGCAGGGCACGGTGCGGCGCCGGGGGAGCGGTCCAGGCTGCCTGTACACAGCAGCTGTCAGCGCTGCTGCCTTCACCCGCCCAGCCCCAGCCTCTTCCTCATGGCACAGATGGTTTTAACACTTTCCTGGGCCTTTTTTTTCTATAATTAACTCTTGTTTGCAAGTGGGAAGACACTTCTTTCCTTTTGGCAGAGCCATCAAACTCTCCTCGGCGGTGTGCTTTTTTAAAGCCACCGTGTATCTATCCCCCAACTGCAGTCTGTTGTTTTTACCAGGCTCTTTTAAGGCACTGGGCTGCCCCCCCTTTTCTCCCCCCCTTGCTCTTGCCCGGAGGTAAAATCCGCAGGGATTGCAGGCGGAGGAGGCCCCAGCCAGCTCCGGCAGGGGAGTTAACGAATCCGGCCAAGGCGATACAAAAGCCGGTGCCCGGGGAGGGGGGAACGTGGAGGGGCCCCTTCCCTGCACCAGGAGCCTTTGAACCCCCCCTGCTCCCAGCTTTGTGTGGCTTAGCAGGGTGCTGCCTGCACAAAGGCCCCTCGTCCCTCGTGTCATTTCCATGCTGCAGCTGGGAAGAGTTTTCCCAGGAGAGGCTGTTGCCCACCAAAAGCCTGGTGGGCGCTGGGGGCTGCTGTGGTGGGTGCCCTGTGCCACCGGGATAAGGGGAGGGAGAAACCCTAAAAAGCTCTGGAGCTTCAGCAGTACTTGGGAATCTGTGGGGTGCCCCAGGAGGGGTGGGCAGGGGAGGGGGATTCTCTCCAGCCTTTACAAAGACCTAGATAAACTAACTGGAATGCCATGACCATCCTCTGCCTTTTGGAGAGCTCAGGGTCTGCCTGTAGCTCCCCGTGGAGTTTAGGGGGGTTTTGCTGTCAGGGAGGTGAGGGGCAGCAGCTCTCAAAGCTGGAAGGTTTTGGGATGCTCAGCTTTGGGGACTGAGGACGGTCAGCATCACAAGCTGGTGCTCGTAAGAACATCAGTGTGGAGAGGAGGGTGCTGTGGGGGCCGTGACACCGGTGTTGACCCACCAGCCCGTGCCTGGGTTTGTGTCAGGGTGTTGCAAGAGCAGCCCTGCCTGTGGGGAGTGAAGGAGCTGTTCCTACCTATGGATATCAAATGGTGGATGTGAAAACAAAAGAGAGAAAGCCTGTCAGGAAGTTTCTACAGCAATTCATGGCCATGAGCACCATGCCTGTGCTCCCTCTACTCCTCATCCTGGACCATCCCTTGAACTCCACTCACCAGCTCTGTAGCCAGGTGTTTCCCAGCACTGCCAGTCTAAACAAGACCTTGCAGTGATGCTCAGCACTCTCACATCACTCCCTCCCCCTCTCTGCTGTCTGAAAGCCTGGGGCTCTTTTTTTTTTTTTTTTTTTTTTTTTTCCCTTTTTTCTTCCTTGCTCTCCAGACTTTAAGTTTTCCTGCCTCACGTACCAGTTTATTGCTGGGTCAGGGGGCAGGGGTTTGCACACTGGTTTTATAGGGTCCCTCCAGAGCCGGCTTCAAAAAGCTCCCACTTCATAAATGGGGGGTTTGTATTAACCACTGTGTTTTGACAGGGAGAGGTGCTCTTAGAAGAGAAATAATTAATGTTTTGCAAGCTTTAAGGGTAATGTGGCTTGGAGTTGCATCTAACAAAACTGCCCTGTGCAGAAAACAGTGATTTTTTTAAAAAAAACGGTATTTTTGTCAGAAATCCTCCCCTATCCCAATGGTCACCTTGTCAGTTGTGCAACCCCAGGGGGACTTTTCCGTGGGGAAATCCTGCAGCTCAGTTGTGCCTGGATCACCAGTGCCAGCAGCACCAAAGCAATACAGAGAGCTGGTGTTAAGGTAAATAAAATGTTGGGGCCGCTTTGGAGCAATGTTTCCAATCCCCAGGTTAAGGCAGGCGAGAGGCAGCAGAGCAGGAGGGGAGGTGGTGTGCTGAATTCCCTCTTACCCATGGATGTGCACCTCTTCTCCTCCAGAACATGCTGAAATGGTTAAAATGTCTCTTCCTATTCACCCTCCCCCTCCCAAGAAATCCCAGCCTACCAGGGGAGATCTGCACCCCCTCCAAGCTAGCTTAGCCCCTGGCTTTTTTTGGCAGTGGAGAAAGCCACCAGTTCTTGGGAGCAACACTGAATTACACAGTGGCTTACGTCAGATTTACTCCTCCTGTCCTTTGCTCTAGCTGCTCTATTAATTTTGAAATGCCTTAAGCAATTATCAAACCTGGGAAACACTATTTTGGGGGGATAGCACCCACAAATAACTGCAATAAACCCTACTGTTGAAAAAGGGAAGGAAACACTAGACATGGGGCTGTGCTTGCCTGAATTTTGAGTGTTTTATTGTGAATTTTCATCAGAAATGGTGTCTGTAGAGTGGTTAGGGGATCTCTCAGGGGTCTGGAGGGGGGATCACACCCTTTCCCCACCCATACATCGCTTTTGAGGTCCAAAGCATTACTCCCGGGGGCACAGAGGGTGCGAAGGGGCAGCCCGGGAGCAGGTTTGGGATGTGAGGACTCCATATGGCTGGAAGGGATTAGCCTGGGGGATTAGATGAGTGGAGAGGAGGGGAAAGTTGCTGCAATCCCCCATCCCCAAAAATCCTCATCTCTGACCCCTGGCAGATGCGCAAAGATGATTTCTGGGGACGATTAGCACTGCTTTGGGTTCGTCTGTGCCCCTGCAGTCACAGCTCAGCCTCGGTGCTGCCGGGGTAGAGCGATGCCCACGGCCTGGGCTGGGATCCTGTGCTGGCAGGTGGTGAGGAAAGCTGGGATTTTCCTCTTCACATCCACATCTTGCACCTTCCCTTGTGCTCGATGCATTTCCAGCCTGAGCTGCTTGCTCAAGCTTTCAGCTTGCCTGGAAAAAGAGTATCAGCGGTGCTCAGTCCGTGCTGCGTGGACAAACACGCTCCCTGGGGATGGATGAGCCTGGGACACAGCACTTGGGAAGTCGTGTATGCTGTGACCTTGTTGCTGGCCATCCACTGCCTGGGGAGGGTGACCTGCACTGCTGTGGGGTGTGGGGATGCAGGGTGTTCTGCAGCTCCGGACTGGGCAGTGAAACGCTGCGGGGATCCAGGATGCTCCGCAGCAAAACACTGCAGGGATGCCAGGATACAAGATGTTTTGTGGCTCCTTTCCTAAGGCTGGATGTCAGTGAAAAGGTCTGCATGGAGGGCAGAATATTTGCACCATTTTTCAAACATCACCATGGGAATCATGCCAAGGCTTGATGGCTTTTCTCCATCATCACTCAGTCGCAGAGCTCACCTTGCTTTGATTTGGGTTTGCCAGCAGTTTTCCTTGTGGTGCTCTGGTGTTGCTGTCCCAGCAGTGGCTCACTGAGAACTGGGTTGGCTCTTGGAGTACAACTGCAGCCTCATGAAAGATTTCTGAGCCCTTCCTGGCTTCTTGGGATGAATCAAGGGTGCAGGAACATGGAGGGTCAGTCATGGCAATGCTCCCAGGAGGGTGGGTCCTATAGGATGGGTGTTACCTGGGTTTTGACAAGAACAAAAGCCCATAGCCATCATTGTTACTGAATACAGCAGTCCTCAAATCTGCTCAGAGTCCATCCATCCCAGTTCATTTCGGGCTCTGAAGGGCTGACCCAGGTCTGGCCACAGCAATGCCGGCTGCTCCTGAGCAAAGTTCACCACCTTCCTCCCCATCCGCCTCGCCAGGGTTTATAGGATGTGCCAGACTTTGTCCCCATGCAGCAAGTCACAGCCCTTAGTTAAGTTCAGCTGCTGCCTCTGGCTCAATTTAAGGCATTTCCACTCCTTCAGAAGCATTTTCCATGGAAGATGCTGTGCGGAGAAGGTGCTGCAAAAGCACAGACAAACATCAGCAGAGCCATCTTTTTGAAAAATGCTGATTTCTTTTTTGTTAGCCTGCTGCTTTGTTAGAGAAGGGGATTTTTTTTTCTATTTTCTCTCTTTTTTTTTTTCTTTTTTTTTTTTAATTATTTCTTTTTTTAAGGGCTCGCTGTGGTAAAACTTCACAGATCAGCAGGCAAATCCATCAGGGGCCGCTGCGAGCGGGGCTGGATGCTTGGCCGCTTCCGTAGGTACACAAAACCCGCCCGAGCGCCCGCGAAAGGTTACGGCACTGCTCAAAAAGCGCCGCCGTAACCTTTCACAGGCGTTCAAACACGCTTTGTGTTATTACACGAAGATGGTGGCCACGAGCATCTTGTCAGGGACGGGCAGATGGTGTTCACCTGCTCCGGACCAACTTCTTTTGCCCTTTGCCTTTGGTGTCGGGGAATAATACCGGGGCAGCTGCTCGCAGTAAAATAGGCTTAAGCAAATGGGATATTTTGGCATTCAAGTGCACGACAAGAATGGGAGTATTTGCATTAATTCTCTCCTCTCTTTCCCTGCGGCGGGAGAGGATGGAGAAAACTGGGATGTTTTCCCGTGGGGTAAAGCCAGGGCCTGGTCTTCTCCGGCTGGATTGGGGGTGGGAAGTGCTGGATGCTGCGCTGGGGTGTCAGTGCTTCATCCCACAGCATCTAACTACACAGACAATGGAAAAGGATGTTTTTCCAGGGAGGTCACGATGTTTCCCACTGCCCTGCAAAGGGAAAAGGGGTCTCACTCTCTTCCCTGGATTCGGATGAGAGCTAGTTACCAGGCATCACTGACTCTCCACACAAACTCACAACTAGTTTTGTGTTGTTCTGGATTGCAAAGAGCAAATGATGAGATCAACTGGCTGAAATACAAGGTGGCAAAAATTCGGGGAAAAAAATAAATATTTTTTTAAAAAAATATATTTGTAATCTGTGCCCATCTTTAATGGGGAAATAGCTGCCGGACTCTGGATGCCTTTGGGGTATTCTGCCAATGGAATTGGCAATATCTTCATTAGTGTCAGTAAATCCTTTGGACAAGTTAAAACTAGTTTTCTTCAAATGCACGTGGTGCAGTGGCGTGGCATTTTTCTAAAGTCATGGGTTACTATTATTTTTCCTTCTTGAATTGGATTACCAATTTAAATCTAGCTTTTCTTACAACTCCTTCCAAAATGCACTTGGCAGTTTCAATGTGGGAGAAGGCAGAGGAGCAGAGAGCAGCAGGCAGTGGGAAGCAGAAGTCCAGCTGCCAACACCAGCAGCCTCCCCTGCACCTCATCACCTCATTATTACTAGTTTTTTGAGAGGGTAAGCAGTATTTTCCTTAATCCGATCTTTTCAAAGGCTGTTGACAGAGAGGACTTGATTTTGGCTGTGATGCTTAAGAGAAGGATGGAAGGTGAGCTGGTCAAATGGCCCTGAGCTTCCAGTGCAATTCCACATAGTTACAGCCCAGAAATTGCAGCATGGAGCAAGGGACATCACTGGGAGCAAAGTCCTGTGGAACTTGAAGCCATCACAAGTTTGTAGAGAGCTCCAGGAAATTACCTCTCCCAGCAGCTTTGATTGCTGGGAACGCTTCCCTTTTGGTTTTAAGAATTGTGACGTTTTTTAAAATCTGAAATTAATCTGTGACTTTCCATAAAGTCTTGTGTGGGTACATCAGGAGCACATTTAGGTGGAACCAAGTGTCCAGTGCAGGAATGCAAGTTGTTGGTGCAAGGAGCTGCTGGGTGGCCCTCACAGAGCTGAGCATCCCACACTGATAGATAAGCAGTAGATTAATAGTCCTAAGCAATTGCATTATCTAATGAAAATTTTATATAATTATTTTATATCACTTTTTTGGCAGGTAGACCCCTGAAATGGATGGTATTGATTGCTGGAAAAGAGCCTGGCCTGTCTGTTGCTGGAATTATTAGAGGAGAATTGATAGTAATTAATACCTGTGTATTTACAGCGTTTTCCAGGGTGCTAATTGCATGGGATCCATTTAAGCTGTTTGGCAGTGGGGAGGGGTCATACACTGGTTCTCATACACTGGTTTTAAGGTGTAGCTGGACATGGATCTTGTGCCAGGGAAGATGCTGACAGTGGGAAAGCTGGGAGCACTCCAAGCCACGGATAGGGGCCGTTCCATGGGGCTGCCCATGGCAAAGCATCCCTAAACACCAGGCTTGGGCTGGATCTCTACACCCAACCACATGGTGTGGAGCCCTGAAGTGCTCTCCTCTGCAAATCCCTTCCTGAGTCAGGAGAAGCACTTCCAGCAAGGCTTCACTTCCCACAAGTTTCCCTTTGTAAAGCTCCCTGTACACACGCGTGTGCAAAACGGAGCCTAATTGCATTTAGTCTGTTTTACACCTCCCATGCTCATCCCTCCCCCCTCCACCCCCCTTTAATTCGGTCGCTGTGAAATTTTTGCAGCCCTGCCAAGTTATTTCCTTGGGATATATTTAGAGAAAGCCAGCTCAGCAGAGCGCGCTGGGTGTTTGTGGAAGGATGTTTGTAAATGTTAGCAGGAACGCTGGCGGGCTGGCGGAGCAGATGTCCGCGAGATGCTACCAAGAGCCTTATTTACAAACTTGTAAATGACTGAAGGGGTTTCCTTCCCGGGGATAAGGGGGACGCCGACTTAAGAGATTAAAATCCTATTGTTTCGTGGCCGGAGCTGCTGTCTCAGATTATCCTTTACAAGGGAGGGGAAAAGAAAAACCAACAAAAAAAAAAACCCATATTGGCTTGAAACACCATTCAACTGTTGTGCCTTTTTTTTTTTTTAATGGTTTGGGTGTTTCTAAGGCTCAAGGAAAATACAGGGCTGGGGGTTGTTTCTTTCTCCATAAAGGAGAGGGAAAAAGTTGCCGAGCGTGGCTGTTCCTGGTCAGGGTGTGTGCTGGAGCTTTGTGAGCCAGGCAGCTCGCAGGTGATGGATTTTAAATAAGCACAAAAAGCTTGTGCTGTTGTGGAAGTAAAATTAAGCTGAACTTGTATGCACAGTGTGGTGTCCTATGGGAGCACAGCAGTGGCTTTTGGGTGGTTTGGTGATACTGCTATGAGCCCATTTAATCTGTTTTGGGGTATTTTTGTATCTTGGGAATTCAAAGTCTTCAACCCAGCGTCCTTTTACCTTCTTTTAAATAAGCCAAAACTGCTTTGTTTTGTCTTCTGGAGCATCCAGCCAAGTGGCTTGCACTGGAGGAAGACTCTGGCATACGCTGGCTGGAG
This sequence comes from Cyanistes caeruleus, assembly GCF_971803275.1. NCBI lineage: Eukaryota > Metazoa > Chordata > Aves > Passeriformes > Paridae > Cyanistes > Cyanistes caeruleus. The sequence continues at coordinate 30,036,031 of NC_141709.1, read as the reverse complement.
AACACAGCGTGCCCCCAAAAATCACTGAGCCTACCTGAGAGGCTCTGCAGGCACCATGGTTTTGAAGTGGGTGCCCGCTGCTGGCACGTGGGCTGGCGGTGGCACTCTCAGAACCTGCAGCAGGCTGGTGTTGCATTTATTTTGGTGCATGTTGATACAACACAGGCGCTGGCACCGACCCGTGGAGGGGACTGATGTGGGAGAGGATCTGAGGGCTCGGTCCAGAGGAAGCGGTCGGCGTGTCGTCCTCCCTGGCGTTAATCGGGTTACTGTGAGGTGTGGGAGGGTTCTATTATTAAATTTAAAACCTGGCTATATAAGATGAAGGCAGCTTTAACGAGATGAAAAGGCTTAACTGGAGTCCAATTAAATTCCGTATTACCTGTTTACGCAGCCTGCTTAAGTCCTGACCCGCACGCTGGTTTCTTCTTTAGGCTCCAAAGCCTGTGCTCTAGGCAAAAATATAAAATCAAAGGAGACAGATACCAGATCACCAGCATGTCCTGAGCACCTCTGCGTGCTCCTACCAGAGGCAGCTGCCCTCAAGTCTTGTGCTGTTCCCACAGTGGCTGCAAGGTGTGAGATGCAGCCAAAATCCTCCGGTCCACTCTTCTGGAGAGGAGAGGGCAAAAAGAGCAGGAGCTCAAAAAGGAAATACCCAGCCATCCTTAGTTTGGTTTTAGGGTTGATGGAGGCTGTGCCTGGCCAAGCAGCCAGTGCTGGTGGTGCTTCCCACAAATGGAGCATCCTCCCTGCTGCCTGCCAGTGCCTTGCACCACTCTTGGCATGTTATCTTTATTTAAAATAAGTGTTTGGTGAAAGCCAGCATGGGATGCTGGGGCAAGCTGCTCTCCTGGAGTGTGCTATGGGGACACCAGCTTGCATCTAATGGCAGAGTTACCAGCAGCAGTTGGAACCTGTTTTTCATAGATGGTTAACAGGAAGCACTGCGTGTGTTGGTGAAGCATGGCAGGTTTGGGTGGGTGGTGCCCTGCCACCGTTATCTCACCATGACACTGAGAGCCTTGCAGGATGGGGTGCAGTGCCTAAACCCACCTTCAGGTCCACAAATGGAGATGAGGAGGAAGAATCCCTTTCAGCAGCCCCATGTGTGGACAACACATCCAGAAAGCTCCTTGGCTTCCCAAGCCCTCTCTTGAAGGGTGCTGCCTTTTATTAGGCGGGTGCCTGGGAGCTGGGAGCAGCGACGTTCCGGCAGTGACAGTGATTTCACCCCACCTGCTCTGGTTTCTAAATTCAGCCCCCAAAACCCCGGCGGTGCCTCAGGGCTGCTGTGGGGCCGAGCGTGCGGCAGGGCGGGGGGCAGGAAACGGCATCGCCGCACCCTGCTCGCAGCAAACCCTCACGCCCAGCAAAGACCTAAACCCTGCAGTAAAGAAAGTAAATAAATAAAAGCACCGGACCGCAGCTCCTCCCAGGGCTGTGGGACAGCGGAGGTGAGTCGTGTTCCCGGCTCAGCCGGCCTGGGAAAGCAAATTTGGGTGGCACCAAAAGTGGTGGTGGGGATGTGCCGGAGGCCGAGAGCTGTGTGGGGCAGTCACACCAGTGCTGCTTCCCTGCTGCTCTTCTGCACAGTTAATACAGCAGAATAACCCGGTTTCTCCTGAAGGATTAGGTTAAGAAAACAAGATGGTTTTAACAGCCCTTTTACATCCTGAATAGACTGTAGCTGAAGACCCTAACCAGCTTTGTAGCACAGCCAGACAGCACATCTTTTCTTTTTTTCCCTCCATAACCTGATGCCAGCAGTCCTGTGCAAGTGGACTCCTATCGATAATTCAAGTGCCCAGCTCCTGGCTGTGCTGTTTTGTCCGATTTCCATTGCCTCCTGACCTCCATCCTTCTTTATTTGCAAAGCTCTACTCGCAGGCAGCGGTAATAAATCAATTAATGACTCTGATGAATCGTTTAATGGCTGACAAAATAACACTACAGTCAACAGCTTGGATCTCTACAGCAGTACCAGAAGATGCTGGTTGACTCAGGGTAGGGAGACGAAACAGAGACTGTTAGCTCAATTAGTGCAATTAGTGTGCGATTTAAAGGCTTAGACGGCATCTGCTGGCGTACCAGGCCGGTGTGTTAACTGAGAGCTTCGGTTTGGAAGCCAAACACAGTGATCCAGATTGTCATCGTTCCACTGGTTTCCACCAAAAAAAGGGGAAAAATACCGACGTATGTGGCAGGGAATTAAAAATACATATGTGTGTTTGTGTATATAGCTATACATGTGCTCGCCAGGAACACATATATATTGATTTCCAACGTGGGGAAAATTTGCCATCTTATAAAAGGCAAATGAGCTGACATGCCAGCATTGCCAGAGCTGTCCTGGCTCATTTCTGGCAGTGGTTTCCATGTGTTTCAGTGGAAGGAAATTCAGGGTGTCACATGCCAGTGAGGACCTTCGGGTGGCTGATGTGCTTCTGGTTCAGCTCCAGCTTGGATGTGGTGGCACAGCAGTTCCATGCCCATTTTCTGCCAGCTTCCATGGCAACTGCACATTGTCTGTACCTTCACCAGGGAGATACGATGGGTTTTAGATATTCACCTAAGGAGAGAGCTTTGGAGAGCAAACTGCAACCAAAGGTCCCTAAAAAAAGTTTCTGGGAGAAACTGTTGAAAAATAAACCATACGGGACGAGCTGTGTGGCCAAAAAATCCTGGAAATGGGTGCTGGAAAGCCCTTGGGTTTGGGTGCTGATCCTTGCAGTTTGGGTGCTCAGCCTTAAGGTTTGGAAAAGTTGTTCCTGCTGTCTTTTTTGGCCTTTTTTCTTCCATTTCTGGCACACCCAAGTGTTTTACAGAGCTGCTCCAGCCACGGCTGCGCTCTCATGGCTTCGCCAGGGCTAAAGGTGCCTCGGTGTTTACCTTAGCAGCGGTGATGGGGAGGGGAATAAAAAAAGAAATAAAATGTCACTTCGCAGCCTTGTAAATCATTCATCAAGGGCTGACCAATTTGGCTCCCATCCTACAATATGCTCAGGGCACTTGCGGGTTTTTAATTACCAAGTTCTGCCAAGCGCCACATGTGCGAGGAACTTTAAATCCCCGTTTACGCTGCGAAGGCATAGGTGAGGTTTCAGGGTGTTTAACACGGAAAAATACTCTGTGGTTTTGTGGAAAAACGGGCATTTGCTTCAAGATTTTCTTTGGCTCCTCTGCTCTTCTCCCTCTGCTCCCTGTTGCTGAGGGGAGGAGAAGAGCAGCATCTTTTCCCCCCAGATCCCCAAATCCATGTTCCTCCTCACTCCCCACCACTTCGGGATCCATTTCGCTTTGGGAGATTCCCCAAGCAAAGGATTATAGTGTGCTGGAAATCTCTTGAAACCATAAAATATCACCTTGGCAGCTTTATTGCAGCGCTTGCCGCCTTGGGAGAGAAGCGTTTTGCGTGATAGAGGGTTTAATAAAGGAAATTCCAAATGGGCTCGCTGCAGTTTGGGGCTCAGTCTTATATATTTTTGCATTAAGAACCGTCATCTGCTTTGCAGAGAAACTGCAATATGTTCATGGCCTTGGATTAAGATTTGGTTTTACTTTTATAGCTGACCCACTTGGGGGGATGTAGGGAGGGGGAGAAGTGGGTTCACTCCCTCTCCCATCTATTTTTGCTGCCGTCTGATGTATAAAAAGAGCCTGGAATGGGCAGGCTTATTTTTCCTGCCAGGACGTGGTTTTTTTGGTTTTTTATTAACTGTAAAAACACTCAGATCTGGCCTTTGCTGCTGATGGGGGGAAGGCTGTTCGGGATGCCTTGTTCAGGGGCACGGGGAGGAGCGTGGCGTGGGCTGTGCCTGGGGGTGCAGGACCCTGTAGCCTCAGGGGAGATTGGTTATTCTCATGAAGGGAGGCTCTTCCTGGGGAATCAGCCTCCTGTTTGTGACACTTGCAGCTCTGAGATGCTGGGGTGGGAAAACCATCCACTCATCCAGCATGGTGCTGGCCTTTATCCCACATTCTGCACGCCAGCTCCTGCTGGAGAGCTGATGAGGGGCACAGGGGATGCCCTGGGAAGGCACAAGGCAATGATTAGTCTGCTATCATTAGGTGCTCCCCTGCCTCTGCAAGGCTTTCTGGACAGGAATAGCAAGATTGCCAACCAAACGTGGGGATCCTATCTTGGCAATCCTTAGTAATAATCCTTAATTTTCCAGGCTGCCCTGACAGCCTGGCTTCCCCCTCTGCTCACATCTTGTGGTTGTTGCTGCATCGGATGTGGTCGGGAGCCGGGGCTGGCTCGGCTGCTGTTGGGACATGGGGTTTGTTGGGTAAAACCAAGCATGAGCAGGCTCACATGTACCCCATCTGTTCATGGGATTTCCTCAGTGGAAATTTTTTCCATTATGGTTTTAGGTGGGTATGTCCATCATAAAAATTGGTGGAGGGAGTAGTTCAGCGATCCAAATCCAGTTAACACCACTGAGGTGCCTTTATAGCTGCCCTGTAACTGGAATGGGGGTCACTCGATGTTGGGCAAACTGGAGTGCACTTGGATGGCACACTACTGCTCCTAATCTCACAGGGATGTGTCACCAGCAGTGGCTTTTAAAGATCTTTTTCTTATTTTCCTTCTGAGTAGGATCTTGCCCAAGCTGGTGCTTTCCCAGAGAAAGTGAATAAGTACAAATAGGAATGCTGAGAGGAGCAAGTGGGGTGTCCAGGTATCCCATGTCTGTCCCCGTTCCTCTTTTTGGGGCTGGAGTCATGCTGGTGGCTCATTCTAGGGAGGCACGAGGGGAAATGTGACTTTGCAGGTTGAATGCAATGAATTTGGAAATTAATAATAAAGCCTTGGCATGCTGGTGAGGTCAGGGAAGTGTAATTTTTGAAGGAGAGGGCTAAACCAGCGAGCATGGTGGGGAGGTGGAGAGAGGCATTTTAAAAGCTTTCAAACAGCTTCTGCCTAAAAATTACACGTTGGATGAGACTTCTTGATGGAGTAACAAGACTCAGTGCCTGGGAAGATGAATAAACAAACCCCAGAATCATCTCCAGGTTCTGTGTGGCCACCTCTTCTGTGGATGAGTCACAGAGTCCAGTGCCCCTCCAGCTGCGAGCATCCTCCGCCGGTTCCTCCACGGGCGAAGATGCTCAGGGCTCCGCAGATACAAGGCGCATTGACTCAGCGTGATGTGGCAGGAGAAGGTGGCATTTTTAACATGCTTTTATCATAACTCTGACCATGTTTTCCCTGGTTTTGTTCCCCTCAGAGCGCAGCTGCTGCCCCGAGTCCCGTGCTTGGAAACATTCCCCCGAATGACGGGATGCCCGGGGGCCCCATCCCGCCCGGGTTCTTCCAGGTAGGCTGCGGCTCCTCCCGGCGCTCCCTCCACACCGCGCACGTGTTTGCTTTCGCTCTGGGTGTCAGCGCTGTCCTGCCTGTGTTGGTTTGTTTGGTTGGTTTTTTTTTCCCCCTCCCCAAGAGGATGCTAGGGAAGCAGCATGCCTGCACAGCTGACCTGTCTAGGAATAACTTGTGTTCTGCTGTCCTTCCGTGTTTGCTTTCTATCTTTTGTGGCCTTAAAGCAAATTCCTTGCTCGAAGAGGTTACTGTGTATTTACAACCGATGTTTTTTTTCCAAAGCTGCTTGGTTTATGTTTGGGTTGGGATTGTATTTGTTATCCAGTCCTAACAGACGTGTGTAATTGAAAACATTCTGGATTTTGATTCCTGAAACTTTTTCCCCCTCCTCTGGTTAACCACTTGATTTTTTCCAAATGCAATCACTGAATGCATTAACAAACCCTGGCTGCGGCTGCAGGCAGGAGTGGGCTCCAGCCAAATCCCTGAATGCCGTGGAGGCACCTTGTAAGCAAATACCCAGCAAAGTCCCCAAAGTCCCCTCGCTCCTTCCTTATCCCACAACAAGCTCTGACAGAGGAGCTGTTGGAGTGTTTGGAGTGACGCTGACAGAAAGGATATCAACAGGCACAAAGAAAAGGAGTTTTCAAGACCTGAACCTTGGGGGTTTTCTCAGGAATCTCTTTGCCCGGAGTGAGCTGCACTGGTTTGCAGCAACATAAGCTTTCGGTGCTTTAAAATCCTCCTGCTTGAGGATGAAACACTTGCTCATGTGAAAAATGGGATAAGAGTTGAAAGGAATATTTGTTTTGGCAAGCTGGGCTTTTTTTTTAATCTGGGCTTGTGATTTGTATATGGGAGAACTTCTCGGGCAGTAGACAGGCGAGCTCGATAAGGAGCTTGTGATTTATTGTGGCGATATCTGAGCCTGATATCGGCGATCGCGTTTGTGTGGGAAGGGGGAAGGAGGGTCCTGTCTTTTTTGAGAGAGAAAGAGAGATCCCATTTCCTGAACATGCTTCTGACAAAGTAAGAATATCCGATATTGATTGGGAACCCTAAAACAGGCGAATCTCGCGGCAGCGCTCGGCGGCAGGGGGTGAAGCCAACGGCGGAGATGCAATCTCGCAGGTCATAGCTGCTGCCAGCAATCCCAGTGCCAAGCTGCTGCTTCCAACAAATGTGTCTCCAAAACGTCCTGATCTCGCCCCACGGTGAAGCTGACTGTCCTTTGGGGCTTCTGCTTCACGCCGAGCTGCGAGGGCTGCAAAACTGGCATGAATTTAGGGCAAGGCATCGAGAGTACGGGTTGGCTTTCCCAGAGTGGGAAAGGTGAGGAAGAGGAGTCACATCTCTCCAGACTTACTGTTCATGTTGCTGTCTCGACTCTTCCCGTTGACAGCCTCCAAGCTGTCCCCCCTCTTTACTTTCTGCCCTCCTGTAGCACTTTGGCACTGAGGGTCTGATTCAGGAGAAAACAGCCCATCCTAGCTCCCTGCCTCCTGTGCAGCTGGCCCAGGAGCTGCTGGGGAAGGGGGTGGCTCAGAAGCAGGAGTGGATCCTGAAACCCCAGACAATGTCATAACACCAGTACAGGTTATGCTGCCCATCCCCGGCACTGCCAGAGGGAAGAGAGGATGGGTGCCGGTGCATATGGCTCACATGTGACATCTCAAGAGCCTGCCTTTCCTGAAAGCCCTCCAACATCTGGTTTCTCCTCCCAGCCCTCAGGATGGAAAGCAGAAGAAAAATCCCACCTTTTAACACAGTCTGAACATTGCCTCCATGAAAGCCTGTCTGATTTATTGCGGGTGCTGGAGCTCATTCCAGCTTCAGGACATGCTGGAGAGCAGCTCTTGCAGAGGTGGGCTGGAGGCTCAGTGTCGAGCCGGTCACAGCTCAGGGGTAATTTCCTATCTGTAGGAGATTAAAGTGCCTAAATCCAGAGGGCAAAAACAAAAAAGGTCACAGAAGATAGAAAGGACTTCTCCCCAACCCTTGGTATACCAGCCCTGGGAGTGAGTGAGGTGGTACCACCTCAGCCAGTGCCATCCTCATGCCAGGAGAGCGCTGGAGAGGGCTCAGGAGTTTTCAGCATCTCGCTCTTCTGCACCAGGGACCTGCAAGGGATATCCCCAGGGGTAGCAGGCATGGGCAGATAGTTTTTGAGAGGATTTAGAGAGCCTGATTGTGTCCAGGCATGGTGGGGAGTCACACAGGGAGCTGAGGAATGAGTCACCAGCAAAGTTCAGGTAGCAGAAACTCTGCACAGCCACCCTGGGGGTGCGTGAACCCCCCCAGCCCTGCATGTGAGGATGTCCACCACAGGCTGGTAAAGGTAAAAAATTATATGGACCATTCCTGAGACTTTGTAGCCCAAACACGTGTAAATGAGCTTGGAGAAGAAGGAATGCTCCAGGAAGGGGAGAAGCAAGGAGGACTCCAGGCTGCAGCACCCATCCACAGCCACTGCCTTGTAGTGAGATTCCCTTCCCAGTGCCAGGGCTCAGCAACAACCTTCAGACCAGGGGCTAAGGGAAGTGCAGCCTGCAGGATCTCCCAAAATGATGGGAAAGGAGAAGGCCCATGGTGCTCTTGGGTTTCTGGGGCATTTCATGGTGCCAGCCAGCGGCACAGCATCGGCTGCGCTCCGGACAAAAGGTTGGCTGGGTTGACGGCCAGCATGGGTAGATGCTTTTATTTAAATCTCTCTCTTTGTCCCGTTGAGATGAACAAACAAACCCTCTGCTCATCCTCCTAAAGGTCATCAGAGGCGTTCCTGCTTTTGTTTTGAAAGCTGGATTGATGCCGGGGTGCAGATCCCTTGCAAGAGGGACGGGGGAGGGGGGTGCCAGGGAAATATAGGAAGGAAAACAAAAAATTGAAAGCAATTAATACCACACATCTATACCACTAAATAAAGGCAGGGGGGGAGTGTCAGCAGCCCCCCCAGCCATGCCTGCTCTCCCCAGCACAGAGTCCCCTTGCCGCCCCATACCCCGCGCTGATGAAATGGAAAGTTGACCATAAATCAATGTCGGCGCTGCGTTAGCTATGCATCAGCGGCTCGGCGCCGAGATGCACCAAAACAAAGCACCGGCTGCTCCGTGTTCCCACACTGCCCCCTAATGCAGACAGACCTCGGGAGCTGGGGAGGACCGGGGGCTCCAGAGCCCGGGGGGCACCCCCCCACCACATCCCCTGCCCTCCCCACCTCTCGTCCCCGCGTCCTGGGGACCTCCCTCTTTGGGTGAGGTCGCCCGTGGGGTGAGGATGGTGAAGCCAGGGACAATGGGAAGGGGTCCATATTGTCCTGCTCCCTCCTTGGATGCCACCATTTTCCCCCTGCTGTCCTGATGTCTCAGAGGGATTTCCCACTGCTCAGCGAGTGCCACCAGCTCTGGTCAGACAGTTCCAGTGAGGCAGCACAAGGACCATAAAACCAAGCTGCTCTTCCCAAAATCCTGGGGTAGAACTTAGTACCAGCCTGCACCAGGCAGGGTTTGAAGGAAGGTAGCCTACAAGCTGGAGGAAGGGAGAGAAGCAAGCATCAGAGAAAGTTTTTTTCTGGAAGTTTAGTAGGATGCCCGAGGCTTTTGTACCGAGCGTCTGGAGCATATGGTGGGATTTGCAGTCAACTTTCTCTCGGGTGCTCCAGCCAGATGGAGGTGACTGTTCTTGGCTCTGGCTGACACGGGTTTGTTTCCTGAAGAGCTTGTGTTAAACATATTCCTTAAAACCAGGCTTCTGCAGTTGGGAGCCCCAGCTGCAGGCGAGGCAGAGCTCCTGCCCACGACTGCCTTTCACTGTCTGCGGGGGAACTTGGCCTGCCTCCCCTCGCCTCGCCTTGCTGCCTTGCCTTGCCTTGCCTAACCTCGCCTTGCTTTGCCTTGCCTTGCTTTGCCTTGCTTTGCCTTGCCTTGCCTTGTCTAACCTCTCCTGGCCTCGCCCTGCCCTTCTGGGGTAGGTCCTCACCCAGCACCCCATGCTGGAAGTCAACCGGGATCTTTCTTGTTGAAGGCAACGGGAGCATCTCTCCTAAAAGCTCCTTCAGAGATAACCTCTTCTTTTTCTTGACAACTTGCAAAATATCTCTCTCCTTCAGTAGAAATAAATCTCCTCTCCAATAAACCCAGGCATGGCTTTAATTAATATCCATCTAATTTATTTTAGTATTTTCTAACGTCAAAACTGGCAGGCAGGGGCAGGTATTTTAAACACAAGATGCCTCCCTATTGCTAACTCGAAACCATCGGTGTCTCGTGGCAGTGATGCTTTGCCTTCTCGTACCATCCTGCCTTGTTCTGCCACCCCCAGAGGTGCTTGAAAATGTTTTTAAATAGCAAAACTCCCCCATTAGCTGAAAGTATGTAGCCCATAAAACATGATCCATTTGTGGTGAATTACGCTGGAAACATAAATTGACACACGCAGAGCTATGATCGCTCGTGCCATTTTCCATCTTTAATATTTTACAAGAAGTTTGAGGAGTCGAGCTCATGAAAGACAGAGTGGAAATAACCTGATCTCCTGGAAACTCCCTGTAGGAAGCAGCTGTGGCAGCAAACTTCGGCTGTCCAGTGGGCCAGGTTGGGCTTTTAAAGCCTCTGGAGTGTAGAGGGGAGGAAAAAAACTAAGCAGAGTGGAAGTTGGGGCACAACAGCTGTTGGAAACAGTTTCCTCTAACAGCATTTTAGCTGTTGGGGTTGTTCTTTGAGGCAGCTACAGGAAGATGAAGAATAACCCTACACAAAGAGTGTCCAGTTTGGGGAGGGAAAAAATAAAAACTTGAGGGATTATGGGGTTTCTCTGGTTGGGGAGGGTGCTGGTCTGGAGATGAGAGTGAAGCAACTGCAGAGCAGGTCCTGCTCACCCAGCATGACGTGTCAGAAGGAGCTGTGCCGCAGGGATGCAACTCCAGGGTTGGATGGAGGGATGTGGAGGAAGCAGGACAGCATGTGTTCAGCCTCCTCCTTTAACAGGAGTAGTTAATAACTGCTAAACACACATTTTTTTTAAGAAAAAAGGGATGTTCTGTTGGTTGGAGCCCACATGTCATCTCTGCAAAACACTTGTCTCAACTGCCATGATCCGTCGGGATCATCTGCTGCTCCCTCTGCAGCGAGGCAATCCCGTGCGGAAAGGCAACCGCTCCAGCAGGCCTTCCCAGCCCAACACGGCTCCCAGCCCTGAAACATCTGCAAATATTTATGGAGATAACACTATCCAGAGGGGCTGCATATCTGACAGAGCAGGGCAGCCGTGCTGAGGGGGCCGCAGCAGTCGCATCTCCGAGCGAACATTTTGGATGCTGCTGCACACAGAAAAAGGAAGAAAAGAAGGAAAAATTAAAAAGCTGCTTTCTGCTCCTCCCTGCCTGCCAAAACGTTTGCATGAGCTGGGCATCTCCTTATCCAGAAGTGTCCTCTGGGAATGGTACCACATGGGATAGAGCAAGGATGGTGCAGCGCTGAGCCTGGAGCGTCCCGGGAGCAGCCTTGGTGTTGGGACAGGAGCACGCTCCAGAGGATGCACTCAGAGCACAAACAACAGATGCTCTCTGGGTCCAGCAGGGGATTTTTCTCTGGTGGAAATGCTGCCATGTCCCATAGATGCTTTTTCTCCAATAATCAAGCGGTGTTTGCTCTCCAGCTCAAAATGCAGACCCCGAACATCACCTTCAGGCCTAGCCAGGGTGCTTTAGGTGGCCATGTCCCCTGCGTGTTTGATACCTTTTGACCCCACACCCTCACCTGCTGTGGGATATGAGGAGAAGGACATCAGTACCTGGACAGCAGTGACCCCCTCCTGCAGCACAAGGCAGGCATCGTGGGGAACGCTGGCTCGTGCATTGATGGGGCTTGAGGTTTGGCCTTTGCTGGCCCTGGTTTTTACCTTCCACTTGGTTTCATCACTCATTCACCTCTTCTGATCTTCCCTACCCCAAATCCTCCAGCTGAGATGTGTAGGAAGGGCTTTGGGGGTGGCCAGACCTTACTGGGGGATGGTGGGAGGTGTCTGCTGCCCCTGCTGCACTTTGCATTCACAGACAGAGTTAGCAACTCAGAAGCAAAAATAAGTCAACTTCCATGCCTGGAGAGGACTTCTGCTAAAGGAGGTTGATGCTGCAGTTGGACCTCAGAGGTTTGTCTTCTCCGCTCTGGTGGGACATGGATGGAGAAGGCAGGGGGGTGGCTTGTCCTGAGGTGCTGTGACCTTGTCCAGATGAGGTTGGCCAGGAATTAAGGGCAGGGGCTGGTTCCTTTTGGCTCCTGGAGAATAAGTGATGGGATTTCAGTGGCTGGAGCAGAGAGGCTGGCAGGAGGCTCTTGGTTTAAATCTGCTTGGCTCCATCTCGCCGCTGAACCATTCAAATAAAAAAAAAAAAAAAATTTAAAAAAAAAAAAAAAAAAGAAGAAGAAGAAAAAACCCACCCTCTTACTTTATTTACATTGCACTCAAGTTTCCACCATACAAAAGATTTGCAGGTGCAAATATGTCCTGCCTTCATTAACTTCCCCTCCCTTTTTAATTTATGTGATTTCAATTTTCCTTCCCTGTACTGTTAATTAGGGGACCCTCTAATCAGTACCATTATCACAGTGGTATTCATGTTTAGGAAAGCTGCTAAACAAACGCTTGCAAAATTGCTAAATGGCTAATTAATGTCTGTTAATTAAGAAAATTGCTCATGGTAACAAACCATGCCATTGCTGGCAGCAGCTAGAAGGCGAACACTTGTTGAAATTAGTAACGAGGCAGGTAGAGAACATCTGCTCCGGCGCCGGTCCTGGAGCCTGCCGTCTCTTCCCATCACCTACTGACAGAGCTCCTGTGCTTTCTCTACCAATTACACTCCCTTTGACTCCAAAAATACTTTTTCTTTTTTCTTTTTTCTTTTTTTTTTTTCCCCCTTTTCCTCACGTTAACACGCACCGGTATATTTCTTGCACCGAGCTCACGGTTTTTTCCAAGCAAATTTTCATTTCGTGCTTTTAAGGGAAATTTAATTTAAAAAAAAAAAAAAAATTTAAAGTGGGCGTTCAAGCCCAAAATGTCAGCAACTGCTGCATTGCAGCCTTAAACCTGCACCAGCTAATCTCTCCTTTTTTCCCCCTAGACATGCTTTCTTTGCTTGCAGGCCATTTTACTCGCATCCTTAGGGAATCCACCTCGAGGAAGGATGTTGCATCCCTTCAGTGTGGCGGTGCAGCCCCGGCTGTGCCTGCCAAACGCTGCCCAAGCGTGAGCTGGGACGTGCTCCTCGTCCTCCACGCTTGCTCCAGCGCCTCCAGTGAACCACGGTCAAAACACAAACCCGGAGGTGTTTCTAACCTTTGGGATGAGAGAGGAAAAAAAAAAAAAAAAGATTTTTATTTTTTAGATTTTTTTTATTTTAGATTTTTTTTTTTTTTTCCTTTTTTTGGTTTGGGGGTGGTTTTTCTATTTCCCCCCAACCTCTCTGGTCCTCTCCTGCATATTTTTTTTCCTCGTTGCACGCCCCTGCGAAGTGTTTCCCTGTGTGTTTATCATTGCAGACTTGGTTGAACCACTGGACCGTTTACTCTCAATGTGGCCACTGTATTTTGACAGATGTTCTGATTTTGAATATATACTTTTTTTTGCCTATATCATTAGTCACTGTTCAGCTGCAAATGAATAGAAACTCGATTTTAAAAAAAGGAAAAATAAAATTGATTTAAAACTGGGAGAACTGACTCCCCAACTAAACAGGTCCACCCGTGAATCCTTTTTTTAGCTCTTTCTGCGCTTTCATGTGCTAATCTATAACCTCCTTCTACTGTCTGACCTCACAGGGACCGCCTGGGTCACAGCCCTCGCCACACGCACAGCCTCCACCCCACAATCCTAACAGCATGATGGGACCCCACAGTCAGGTAAAGACACTAGTGATGGGTAGGGCTGTGAACTGGGACGTGCGCTCGATTTACTTCTTTTTTCCCCCTCTGTAAGCATGCTGGGCAGCGGGTACCCGCTCCCCGGGGAGCATCCCCCCGGGCACCCCAGCTCTGAAGCAAAATGTTGGTTTTTTTCCCCCCCTTTTTTTTTTTTCCTTTTTTTTTTTTTCTTTCTCTTTTTTTTTCTTTTTTTTTTTTTTTTTTGTGTTTTTTGGATATGCAGTTGTCAATGGACTGAGAAGTCGTGGGTATCAGACTGTTTTACCTTCCCAAGGTAGCCTGAGAAATTTAACTTGATGTGGGTTTTTAAGCTTCTGTTAGTAGCAGCAGTTGTAAAAAGAAGTAATGTTAAGACTTTCTTCTTTTTTTTTTTTTCTTCAGTACTTAGCACTGGGGTTTTTTCTGTGTGCGTGTCTGTATGTGCTTATTTGCCACTTTTTTTAATATATATCTCTATATATTTAAACTTGAGCATTATCTAACACTCAGGGTTTCCCATGCACTAATTTTAACAGCCTCACCTAGTATTGCCGATGCCAAACACGCTCTCAAACAATAAACCTACAGAGAAAATGTCTAAAAAAAACGGACTCCAGACACCTTTCTCTCTTTTTTTTTTCCCCCCCTTTTGAAACGTGACTTTTTTAAAAAGGATGTCTCCAGAAAAAAAAAAAAAAAACAAAAAAAAAAACCCAAAAAATACCAAAAGCAGTATTATTTATATACCAAAAAATACCAAAAGCTAAGCAGCGTGCGTGGGGAGCGTGCTGCCTCCCCACAGCTCAGCCCTGACCCCCTTTTGTGTCCCCACAGCCGTTCATGTCGCCGCGCTACGCCGGAGGTCCCCGGCCCCCCATCAGGATGGGCAACCAGGTACTGGGATCCTGGATTTCCTAGGCATAGCTGTTACTTGGGAAGGGGGATGAGGCCCAGGTGTCCTGCAGATGTTCCTTGGGTTTGGGTGGCAAGCATCACCTCCTTGGTCACCCTCCTTTTTCCTAGTGCTGGAGCATCACTTAACGATGAGAGTTTAATTTTATTTTGAGGTTTGGGCCCATCCAGGGTGGAAAGAGCAGTGGGGAATGTGCTGCTTTCCAGCTGTGGTGTTCCCAGCAGGGCTGTGCCATGCTGTGTGCTCGCTGCCCAGCTGGATTTTCCCTGCAATCGCAGAAAATTAAAGTGATGGAGATAATCCTGCTGCTGGGTTGACCGAGCGTTTAGATCAGCAGCGGGGTCAAGCAGGGCAGGTCACTGCTGAATTTTTTGGGTTGGGTTTATCCTCTTATCCCAGCTTATACAAGGGCAGTTTGTTTCTGGCCTTGCAGACAGAGACTTCCACCCCACGCCCTGCCTGGACGCATGCATGGCCTTCGGTTAGGGAATTCATCTCCTTGCCAATGATGCCATGCAGATCCTTAGGGTAATGACCAAGCCAGAGGTTATTTATCACTAAAGGGAAATTAAAGGAAACCTGTAACACCTTGGAGCAGCAAAGGTTCAAAAATTATCTTGGGAGCTTGTTTTTTTGGCTATCAGCGTTATTTTTCTCTAGGTCTAATTAGCAGAAAGAGCAGGATAGTCAGAAAGTTGGATGTACCAGCTTACTCTGGGTTTGTGCTTGCTGGTTTTGAGACTTGAATCTTTGCATCTTGCTAACTGATGCTGAGAGAGCTGAGATGTAGCTGAGAAAAACCCAGAAGAGGCTGATGAAGGACCCCCATACCTGGATGGCTGGAAGAGCCTTCCACCCAGTGCACTGATGGATGATCTAATGAGGTATTAATTCACTGCACCTCCTCATGGGTCAGTTTTCACAGGACCCCATCCTGCAGTGGTTCTCAGCTCATCCCAAGCTCTGCTGGAGGTGAGCACAGTGAGCTGGGCAGGCAGGAGAGGCAGGGGACACTGGTTTGAGGAGGCTGTTCCCACATCAGGATCAAGCGTCCAGGAGTGAGTAAAGTTAATTAGAAGGATTTCATTTTTTTTCCCCAAACACCACATATAAAACACATGTTTGTACCTAGGCAGAGCTCAGTGAGGTTATGGTCACACCCTGGGGGACAACAGGAATAAATAGGCAGGCAGGAAGGTCAGGCAGCAGAAGTGTAAATACCCACCTCTGCAACCCTCCTGGTGTATCTCCCTCCTGTTGCCAGCTTCCAGCCTGCAGAAAACTTGGAATTGGGCTGATTCTTCCTCAGCACAGCCATGTACAGCCCTGCCTGTGCTGTGCTCCAGCACTGGGATCCTCAGAGTCAGCATCCAAGTAAAAGGCAGCACCATAGCAAAGCTGTTTACAGTTTGCTTCCCTCAGGCAGACAATATCTGCATTTTTCTTCCCCTTTATCTGTTTGGAGTAGCTTTTGAAGCTTAAATACCAGCATTGCCCGAGTGGAATGTGAGTTTGGGGAGGAGAAGCATCCGCCTTCCTCTCAGCCTGTGCGGGGATGGGTCCCAGCCTTGCTCTGCTGCACATGGAGCATCTCCCCACCACAGCCCAGGACTCGCTGCCTGGTTTGGCCCTGGTGCTGTGTCTTACCAGGGTGCCATGCTGCTGGTCACCTTTCCCTGCTGGATTTGGCACCACAGCCCCGCTCAGCCTGGGTTTTCCCCTGCTTTCCTAAAATACTAAATACTACAGCATTTGGCCTGGGGGGAGGGGGAAACGCCTTGTTTGGGGTTTAGAAGGGATTTGCAGAAGGATGAGGGAGGCAAACACCTGGAGGCTGTAGCAGTGGGATGCAGGGGGATGCAGGATTTGTTTTTTTAATCTCGCTCCCTTGCTTTCACAGCCCCCGGGCGCTGTTCCCGGTACACAGCCATTGCTGCCCAATTCGATGGATCCCACGCGACAGCAAGGTAAAGCCAGCAGAGGAGGGCCAGGCACTGGTGTTCCTGATTAGCTGTTGCTGTGTAACACCCCTGCTTTCCTCCCAACAGGGCACCCTAACATGGGCGGCCCCATGCAAAGGATGAATCCTCCGCGAGGGATGGGCCCCATGGGTCCCGGTCCGCAGGTAAGCCCCGTGCCAAAGCGCATCCTACAAACCATGGGAACAACCTCCTGGGGCTCAGAGGGCTGGGAGTTCCCCTTCCCCCCACACCCTGTCCCCCCATTAGTGTTAATGCGTTTTACATTAGTCTTGCATCTGGAAATCCCTCCTTTTAACAGGAGTGAGGTCTTCAGAGCTCATTAAGGGTATTGCAGCCTCCCTCCTGCCCTTCTGTCAGAGGGGATGGCACTTAGCTCCGCGCCGGAGCAGCCTTTGAGTGCATTACACCGCCTGCCTGGGAAACAGTTACGACCCTAACTGCAGGAAAGGGAAAGGAGGCTTCCATTTGAAATTAATAAATAAAAAGAAATGGCAAAGATCCCTTTAGCAAAGGGAATAAGGCTTTCCCCCTGCGAGGTTCCCCTCCACCTGCCCCTCCTGCTGCCGGCTTGAGCTCTCTTATTTCAGGAAAGGGGAGTAAACTCTTGAAATTAAGCAGATCTGGGTTAATATATGCTGTCGTTCCGTTGATTCACTTTATGGAGTGGCTTGTTGTTGACTCACTCCTGTTTGTTCCTTCTACGAGACTTCAAAACCAGATTACCATATTTTGGTTGGAGGTTTATCCTCTCTGCATCGTCGCCTACGTGGAGTTTGTAGCGCGAGGATCAGAGTCTGTCAGGAGACGAGCGGGTGCGCTGGAGTTTTGTTTTGTTTTTCCCCCGGAGACTGTTGAGATAAGTGAATGTTGTGTAAAGAGGGAGTTGTGTCATGTCTTTAGCACCAACCTGAGGATGTTGCTCAGGGGTGCTTGGCCATGCCCACGGGCACCCGGCTCCATCCTAGGGCAGGGGACAAAAAAAACCTGCGCGGGCATCGTTTCACAGGCCAGCCCTCCCATAGCGCTGCTGCCGTGCTTAAAATCCTCCTTTCCTGGAGGATTACACCCAAAAAGAAGGAAAAAAAACAAAGGCATTTGCAAGCGTGGCCTGCGCCAAGGCGAGCGGCGGCGGCTTGCCCGGGGGAGGCTGCTTCCCACTTGCAGAGCTCGCCGCGAAACTTGGAAGCGGCGAGCGCGCGCTGAGCGCCGCGTGGGATGGCGGCGGCTCTGGGAGCCGGCAGGAGTTGTGAAATGTTCAGAGCTTTATTTTTGACTCCACCATTCCCTGTGTATGTACATTAGGGAGGGGTTTTTTTTAAGAAGCAGCCTTTCCCTGGAGAAGCGCTGGGCTTCCCAATCTGGCACCCGCAGGCGCTGCCTCCCTGCAGCCGTCCAGGAATCGGCGCCTGCGCAGGCAGCCACCAAAAATACCGACCCAGACCCAGCAGTCCCTCACACCTTGTGTGCCCAGGGCTTGTTTTCCTTTAAGCTTTGCTTTGGGACCCTCCTAAACACTTCTCAAACGATTCCAGAGGGCTGCAGAACATCCAGCCAGGACATCCCTGCGTCCTGACAGCAGCTCCTTATTACACAGCAGTGATGAATCATCCCTTTCAGCTGATTGCCGCTGCCTTTTTCCCTCTAAGAGTCCCATTCGTAGCTCTGCAGAAGCCAGGACAGGGTTTGCCAGCGCCAACATGAAGAGGGTTTGTAGCTCTCTGGGTTTTGGTGGTGCCTTGCCCAGGTCGCTCGGCACAGCTGCGTTCCCTCCTCTCCCTCCCTGAGCATCTTTCAGCTGGCTTCATTTTCCAGTCTTTCAGCTCCAATTAAAAATGCTGAGCCCCCCCCCCCCCTTTTTTTTTTTTTTTAAATTTAAACAAGGGGCTTGATGCTGCTATTCAGTGTAAATGGCTGAAATTTTGATCAATTAAGGACTTGCTGGTAATTTGTTTGGGGAAAACCCTTTTCTGCCTCTTCAAAACAAACTTTGGTGATGCCCTCAGCAATGCACCATGCACTGGTGCATCCATAAATCCAGGTAAAAAATTGACAGCACTAAAGTATTGTACTTAAAATCCAGTTTGGAACACTCCAAGTGGCTGTGGTGTAGGAGGTGGCCAGCCATCCCTCTTCCTGCTGTAGCAGTTTTTTTTCTTTAAATGGCAGAAACACAGTCCAAAAAGATGCATTACAGAAGAGATGGGGGTGGGAGGGGAAGAGCGGCAACGCGACCTAAATCTGGCTGCACGTCGCCTGGAGGGCACACGGAGCAAAGCACAGACCAAATGGAGCAAAGCATTCGGGGGATTCCTCTTCCTCCACTGCCTTGGGCTTGGCTTTGTACTAGAGCTGGTTTTAGGAGATGAGGGATACAGATCTGAGGCTCCCAGTCCCAGCTGGAGGCTGAGCCAGGGAGGAATAAGGCAGGAGAGGAGGCCCAGGGGGCTGCCTGCCCTCGCCCGCTCCCCGCGGCTGCAGATCTGCTCCGGGGGATGGAGCAGAGAGCTGGGGAGCAACAGAAAAACAAGCCTGGCTTGGTATTCCCTACTCCAGCAGTCATCCAGGGAGCAAGGAGTGCTCCATCTCGGGGGGAGCTCATGCAGCCTTTCCTCATCCTAACGCTGCAACCGGAACCTTCCAAGTGGTGCCTTTTCTCCTCCTCCTGCCCCTGTTTTCTCCTGCACAAAGGGAAAAATCCAAAAGGCTGTTGCTGGCGCTGGGGGCTGTGAACAGAATTGTCTTGTGGAGCTGGGAGGGGGATGTTTTCCCTCCACAGAGAGAAGGGAGGGGGAACTTGGGGGCTCAGCCTGGCTCCCATCCATATTCAGCTGCCTGCTTTTTTTCATAAGCACAATTGCCTCTTATGTTCATCATCATTAATTTTTTTATTTTTTTTTTAAAGCTCATTTTTCCACACAGACCCGCTTGGGTTTTTGTTTGTTTATTGGCTTTTTTCCCCCTTTTCTCTTGTCTCTCTGGTGACCCTTCCCGTTACGGTAGACTGACCCTTGGTTATCGTTGCAGAACTACGGCAGCGGCATGAGACCTCCACCCAACTCCCTAGGTCCTGGCATGCCTGGAATTAACATGTAAGGCAATCCCCAGGCAGGGAGGTCTCCCCACTGACTCGGGGCTGTCTGCAGAAAAACACAACATTTATTTTTTTCCCCCTGTTTAATTTTGTCCCCAGGGGGCCGGGCGCTGGTAGACCGTGGCCGAACCCCAGCAGTGCTAACTCAGTGAGTATCTTGGAGTTGGTTGGGAAGTGTCCTGCAAATGGGATCATTCCCCATCTGCTGAGCCCTGCTAATGAGAGGGGGTTCCCCAGCCTCTCACTTAGGCTGCTGGGATTCCCATCCTGGCCAGGCTGAGGGGGCACTGGGGGTGTTAGCTGTGCCCTGATGGGATCCTGATGGCTGAACCTGTCTCTCTCACCCCTACAGATCCCATACTCTTCTTCATCGCCTGGTACATACGTGGTGAGTCCTCCTGCCCCAACTGTCTGTCCTTCCATCAGGAGTTCATGTGGTTTGGGGGGAATCAGTGCCATGGGAGGTGACTCAGCTGGGTTTGAGGGTTGGGGGTGGTGTTTGAAAACAGGGAAAGGTGGGCAATGCTCATGTTTGCACATCTTTCCACAGGGTCCGCCCGGCGGCGGTGGCCCTCCAGGGACACCCATCATGCCCAGTCCTGCAGGTACGAGCCCCCTGAGACTTCTCTCTCTCCAGGGCCATCCCTGCCTTATTGTTAATGGCCAATTTTTGTGGCTTTTGGCTTTCTGGGAAGCGGGTGGCATGGGCTTCTTGACTTCAGGATTGCATTTGGGGATGTTCCTACATCCCCCTCTTTCGGGGATTCGGATGCTGTGGGGCTCAGGAAGGTGAGGAACCTTCCACCCCACCCTTCCCAGCCAGGAGTTGAATTATTTTTCACAGTTGAATTTCTGTGATTAAAAACTTTGTGGATCTTCATTAAATACAAATTAGCCAGAAAATGGTGGTAGTTAGAGGGAATTTTGGGTGATAAAATACAAAAGAATGAGTTCAAGTGGCATGAGTTTGTTTTAATTAAGAAATGAATTAATCACCCAACTTACTGGGCTTCACTGTTCCACAGATTCAACAAATTCAAGTGACAACATCTACACAATGATTAATCCAGTACCGCCCGCAGGCAGTCGATCGAATGTAAGTCTGCTTTCTAATAATTTACATATCAGATACCATAACAAATCATAATTAACTTCATCAGTTGAGAGTAAAGCAGTTTAATTGATTTCAGCCATTTGTTACAAAACAGAAATAAAACAAACCATCAAAAAGCGATTAACTCTTGGGCGACTTTGTTAATTTTTTATGGTTATTAAGAGAGCGGCAGTCCTGCTGCTCCGGCCGAGGTGCTGGGTTTTGTGGGATATGGGCAACCTTAAATCCTGTGGGATGCTGGTTGGAATTCTGTGCTGCAGCTCTGGGTCTGCCATCCAGCCACATTTTCTAGCTGAACCCACAGGACCATAACACTCGCAGCCTCGAGGGGTGATGCAGCCCCAGGTTGTGCCAGGGAATGTTTAGATTGGATGTTCAGAAAACTTCTTTCCATGGAAGGGGTTCCCAAGCATTGGAATGTGCTGCCCAGGGCAGTGGTGGAGTCACCATCCCTGGAAGTGTCCAAGAAATGTGTGGATCTGGCACTTCAGAGTATGGTTTAGCGGTGGTGCTGAGCTGACTGTTGGACTTGGTGATCTCAAAGGACTTTTTCAACCTCAACAGTTCAGTGATTCTACTATACCTCCCCTCTTGCCCTGCTCCAGAGAGATGGCAGGGGCAGGGACAGTGCTCAGGAGCCACTGTGGCAGCTGCTTGGGGTTGTTCTGTGGCTGATTTTTGGTTTTGTCACCTTTTTCTTGTGCAGTTCCCAATGGGCCCCGGCTCTGACGGCCCCATGGGCGGTATGGGTGGCATGGAGCCCCATCACATGAACGGATCGTTAGGTGAGCCATGATGGTCCTTCATTCCCTGGGGACACTGGCAGAGCATCCCAGTGCCTGCTCCCATCCTGGGGTCAGCCCCCAGATCACACCAGTGCTCAAAGCAGAGCCTTTGGGTGGAAATCAGCGGGGCTGTGGGGGACACGGAGCCATGGCTGCAGGCCCAGTAAGGCTCTTCTCCTTTTCTCTCCCCTCTCTGCAGGGTCAGGAGACATAGATGGACTTCCAAAAGTAAGTGGGGTTGGTTGCAGGGTGGGTGTGTGGGCTCTCCCCTTTCCACTGGGGTGCTGCTGTCACCCTGATGGATGGGGACACGGGGAATGTGACATGGGGTGGGCAGGGCTGGGTCCTGCCCCATGGCATTGTCCTGCCCCCATGGCGTTTCGGTGGGATTGTGGGGACCTGCTCACCACCTCCCCTCCCGTCTCCCACAGAATTCTCCAAACAACATAAGTGGCATTAGCAATCCCCCGGGCACTCCAAGAGACGACGGGGAGCTGGGAGGCAACTTTCTCCATTCCTTCCAAAATGACAATGTGAGTGAGTGCCTGCCCGGGGATGGGGGGACGGTCCCCGAAGTGCCCAGCACTGGTGTGGGTGGGCATGGCACTGGTGTGGGTGCCTTTTGGACTTGGGTTGTGCCCTGTGCTCCAGGACAGAAAAGTGGGCAGGGGGAAATAAGACAGTGGGTGGAAGCTTGGGGTCGGTGGTGGGATGGGGGTGCACAGGTGGAGAGGAGCTGGTGCAGAGGTGGCTGCGCTGGCCTGGCTGATTTGAGACTCCGTGGGTGGCTGCAGACATCCCTCCTCTTCCTCCCTCTGTTAGCAGCATATACACGTGCATGTTAATTATTTGTTTTAAATTGCATCTCGCCCCATACTGTTCTGCTGATTTTCTTCCCGGAAAAGCAAGTTACAGCGCAGATTAGGCCCTGATAAATGGGAGTCTCCAGCATATCCTCTCTTCCTGGTTTATTAGATCCAATTAGGTTGCTGTGTAGTTGCCATCAGCCTCCTTTTGCATCCCTCTCTTGGATGTCCAAGGGTCTGACCCGCCTGGTTTCTCACCGTGGCTCTGTCTCTCTTGCAGTATTCCCCCAGCATGACGATGAGTGTGTGATTTCCCTCCCCCTCCTCCTCTCCAGGATCAAGAGAGTCAGCTGCCGTTCGGAGGATCTCAACGAATTATGCAAGAAGAAGAAGAAGAAGCTAGGTGTATGGGCAGGGACACGCGTGGCGGGGGCCAAAACCCCAGGTTTAGTTTCATGCAATAAAAAGGCTGAACTTTTTATTCCATAAAACATGAAGGACAAAACTTAAAATATTTCAAGACATGACAAGACCCTTCTTTGTGCAGAAGGGTTTATATATGTACATGACACTTCTTTTTGGAAACAAACGGAAGCCTCTAGCACCCAACTCCGATCTCTTTGCTTTGTTCTTTTAAATAAAGACAGAAACCGAACCTGTTGTATGTTTGTGCCGTGCGACACCAGGAAGCTAGTCTAGATATAAAATCATGTTGTCTCTGTTGTAGTCATTTTTTTAAATAAACTGGACAGTTTACAATGGTGGTTTTCGTTCAGAAGGCCTGTTTTTCTTTTTTTTTTTCTTTTGGTTTTTTTTTTCTTTTGTTTTTTTTTTTCCCTTGTATTTTTTGGGGTTTTTTTTTTTTTGTTCGTTTGCAGCACAACGCTTCCTCCTCCAGTTAACAAGATCTGCTTTGGGGAAGAGACTCCACCACCTCGTTACAAACTTGTTAACGCAGGTGACCCCTTCTAGGATCACATCCTCGAATGAATCGTGATCTTGCTCTCTGTGACTGTGGCATGCACTGTGTTAGTCTTTCCCCCCCTCTCTGAGTACAAGAAGAAATCTCTTGTCCTTCCCTTCCCCAGAGTCCTTCAGCTGGTTCACTGCAAAAATTGATTTTTTTAATAATTTTTTTTTTTAAATCCACTGAAAAAAAAAGAAAGGGTTAATCTGACCTGGGACTTTGAAACTGTGATCTCCAGCTAACTTTGGGATTTTCTGGGGGTTCTATTTGCTTTGGGGGTATTTTGCAGGGGGGGGTTTCTTTTCTTTAGAGATGTGCTCTTGTCAGGATTTCACTTATCTATGATTTGGAACTGGATGGAGATATTTTTTAAGGAATTCTTGTTGTTAAAATGTAACCTTGCTATTCTGTAGGCTCGCTCTGTAATAAGAAAATAAAAATTAATGGCAAGCATCGAAGGCCCTTCCTTCTGGTGGGAGAGGAAGGGACGAGCCAAGGCGGCGGGTTGGGATCTCTGTACATGACACTACCCTGTAGTTTGGTCTTGGTTTTTCTCCAGCTCCCATTTCTGCTCCATGTATATCATATTCTGTAAAATATTCTCTCCCTTGGATTTGACCTTTGTGCGGATTATTGAAAGCATTGTATCTTGTTTCAGTGTTTTTTCTTACCTTGTAGTCTGGTTCGAAAATTACCGAGAGGGGAAAAAAAAAAAAATTATTATACATTGTAGTTTGTGTACGATATTTGTTGATAATGTTTTATTAAAGGGATGTCTTTTTTCCGCACCCCTTCATTGAAATGTTTTTGGGGGACATTTGGCTTGTTTTTATTATTCTGACTGCAAGACATGAGATGATGAAACAACTTTTTTTTTTTAGTGTGTAATATGAATAATTTTTTTTTTTTTTTTTAATGTTTGCCTTCTTTTTCCTAGGCATCTTCATTCTGCTTTACCTGTAGAAAGTCGGGAGGGGAGGGAGGGGTGGGTGGGATGGGGGGGTCTGAGGGTGTCAGTCTCATAGTTACAGTCAGGTTAATATTTTCCAAGTAATGCAGATTTTGGGTTGCATTGCATACCCAGGGGCTCCCCAAGGGGTCAATTTTAACCTTTTCCACTTTACATCTCGTTCAGGTTTTGGGGGTTTTTTCCTTTTTTTTTTTTTTTTTTTTTAATTTTTTTTGTTCTGATGTGAGGAAATGAAAGGACCGGTTTTAATGTATTTTAAAATGAATAGCTAAATTATTGTCTTCATTGGTATGGGATGGTTTTTTGAATGAAATGGTTCCCCCTCCTTCTCCTCCCTCCCCCTGCTGTAATAAATATCAACATAAACATTTGATTTCGGTGCTCTGCAGTTTGTTTCTGGTGTTTGCTGCCAGACACAGGGTGGGAGTTGGGTATTTTTTTCCAACCTTTATCGAGGACCAAACCCCAGATTTGGGGTGCAGGAGTAGAGGTGCTGCAGAGCTGAGAAGTTGGCACTTTAGGGGGGCTGGCTGAGCCTGAGAATTCAAAATCCCAAGGGCATTTGGCTGCAGTTCAGGACCTAGAGGAGGTTTAACGATGCCTGCTTGTTTCTTGGAATATTTTTCTTTTTAAAGCATTTTGAAAAGTCAGCCTAGAAAATGGTCAGTGTTGTCCACACCGGGCTGAGGATGTGCTGGCCGGACCCTTGGCCTCCCCACATGGAGCCCATCAGGCTGCAGGCAGAGAGGGGTGTTTTAGGGGCTAAAAGGGGTTTTTTTGGTACACTGTTCCCCAGGCTTTGGTCACTAGAGGCTGGAGGGGCTGGTCTGTCCTCCAGCAGCTCCCTGGGCCAGCAGCTGGGTGCTGCTACTTCCCTTTGCCAGAGTTCTGCACCGCTGGGAGGTAAGAAAGGGAGGGGAACACAAGAGAGTTGTTTCCAAATACACAAATACTGAGCTTGCAGTGCAGTCTGTGCCCCTCCTTGGCAAGAGCTGCCGTGCTGGGTGGGTGTGTGCACCACTGCAGGAACAACAGCTCCAGGAGCCGCTGGGGATGGAGAAACCCAGGCACCCCAACCTCATTCCCCAGTGGGCAGCATCAGAAGCTGGAGGAAAGATGGGGAATTTTTAGGCCTTTGGATGGGAAGTTGCAAGTGCCAGGTGTCTGAAACACTCCCGGGAGCTGCTGTGTGAGACTTGTTCTCTACCTTTGACTAGTTGGGGCAGGACGTGGCTGCCTGTGAGCTCTCCCTCCTCAGGGGAATGTTCAGGCGTGGGCTGTGGGGGCTGTGGGCCATCCTGGAGCTCTGCTGCTCCTGGGGAATGCTCCCACCTGGCACTGGCAGCCAGGTCACTGCTGGAATTCTTGCAGTGAGCACCATGTGGCTGCGGATCTCCCGGAGCACAAGGGCGAGGGGAGGATGCATTGGAAGGCTGCTGGGTTTGGGAGCCACCATCGTGCCTGCACAGCCTGAGGAGCAGCGTGTGTTTGCACCCTTTGCTGCCTGGGCAGGTTTGCTTCCAGGGTAATGCCACAGATGTCCGCGTGCAGGGCCCACAGCTGTGCCCCAGCGTGGATTTTGGCCCAGGCAATCACGTCCCCCTGTGCTTTGCAGAAAGTAGAGTTGTGAGCATTGTCCATCACTTGGTTTTTTGACCCCTGAGGGGTTGAGGCTGATGAGGAAATCCTGCCCTCCCAGACCCCTGAGGCCACCCCTGCTGACCCAGACCCTGCCCAGAGCAGCAGGCTCCTGCACTGCTGCCTGTTGTGTTTTTACTGTGGGGCATAAAGAAGTCCTTACTGTTGGTTCTCAAGGGTTACAGACTGGTATTATTAAATATCACCATGAAACTGCCAAGTTCCCTCCTCGAAACGTCTCCTGAGCCCAGCCTCGGGGATAATTGTCTCCCCCATTAGTTTTCATTAAATTAAATGCGGGAGGAGGATCAGAACAACCAGGGGCTCCAGGCTGAGCACGGTGTGTACTTGTTGGCATGATGTGTGCAGCCTGTGGAGCTGGATTTTGCAGTGGGAGCGGTTCAGGGGAAGGGAGTGTGGAGTGGTGGAGAGCTCTCCTGTGGGCAGCCAGGCTCCTCTGGGTCCTGCAGAACTCTCCTGCGGGCAGCCAGGCTCCTCTGCCTCCTCATCTCGGGCTCCTGCCACCCCATTCTTGCACGTTCTGCTTCCCTGGCTGCCGTTCATGAAAAGTTAATGCCTGGCCCTGGTCCGTGCTGAGGTAACGCCATTCGTCTGCTGACGAGCCTTTATAAGTTATTGATGCCAGCCCAGATGTGCTTCTGTGAGCCATTGCTGGGCTCCCCACCCCACCTCCCTCAGCTGGGCCGATTCCAGCAGGCCACGCTGGGGGAACTGGGAGAGCTGAGCCATGCACAGAGTGCTTGGGAGGCACAGCAGGACACCAGGGACAGCTGGCAGGAGCTGCCTGGTTCAAGGGCCACGCTGGGCCAGCCTGAGCATCCGTGCCAGGTGCCAAGCTGGGAGCTCCACCTGGCCCCACCTTGAGCTCCTCTCCAGGCCCTCAGAGGAGTGTTCCCTGCACAAGGATCAGCTGCTGCTTCCAGTGAAGCACGAGTACCGCTTCCCCTGGCCTCAGGTGAGAGTGACTGCGCCTCAGCAAAGCAGGGACACGGCCTCACACACAGCTTCTGTGTGATCCTCTCGCCTCCAGCAGCTTCCTGATGCCTCACACAAGCCCTGAAGCCTCATTTTCCTGCTGACCATCCCATGTCTCCCTGCTTCCGCTATTTTTCAAAACTCCCTTTGCTCTGCTGTCGTCCATCCCTCCCTGTGCTTGTGCTTTGTCTCAGCTCAGTTTGGACACAGCAGGGTTCCAGCTTCCCTCCTCTCTCCCCTTCAACTGCCTGCCCTGACAGAGATGTCTTTGTTGAGAGGTAAAAGCAGCTGAAGGGACTCTGCCTCTTCCACACAGCCCATCCCCACAAATTCCCACATCTACTAGAAGCACATGAGGTGTTTCACCTCTCCACAACCCCTCCCCACCACAGCTGCTCTTCCACCAGACTTCCTCAGGGAAATTCTCTCCTCAGGAATGCTAACAGGCAGCTGGCTGCCCGACAGGGCTTCCTCCCTGGGATGGGTAATGACCCGAAGCTGGAAGAGCGAGGGGATGTCAAGCAGGGTCCGTGTGACACGGCAGGGAGCCAACAGCCCGAGAAAGAAACACCCACTGCGTGTGACAGGCTCCGCAGAGCACGGCTCTGTTAAAATGTATTCCCAAACACCTGGGTGCAAATCACAGACCTGAGCAGATTTACTCCAATGAGCTGAATTAGGCATCCCTCGAGCAGGCAGGATTATGATGCAGAGCAATGCAACACTTCAGAGGTTATTTCTCTTTCAAGCACTTCTAACCATGGAGGGATTTGTTAATTTAGCTTGCAGCCACTGCATCCCAATTTACGGGGTGCAATTGTTGATTTCAAATGTGACTGGAGAACGTTCCCGAAAGCTGCGGAGTGGAGCTGCCTGATGGGCTGGGGCTGGAACACACAACTGGGGTGTTGATCCAGATGGCCAGGGATCACAAAGCACAGACCAGCCTCTGACACGAGACACTGAAGTGAGATGAATTTCTTGGAAATGTGCTCTTCCACACCTTAAAATAGCGCAGGCTGTCCTCTCCCTTCCCATGTGCTGGAGGGTACCAGAACTGCAAAACATTCTACATTTGGCTGCAGCTAATTTAGCTTTCATTTTACAAAACCCACACTAATCCCCCCATGTTAAAAAGAATACGCTTCCTGCTCAGTTAACTCTGTGTGGCAGGAAGAAATTCTTCCTTTGTATTTCTAGCAGCAAATACCAGCTACAGGCACCAAAGTTTCCTGCTACATTCTACATCACCTTCCCCAAATGCACAGGTCTCTTCATCCAGGATTGGGGGATAAAAGGACTGCGGTTCTACAGATCCAACAAAGCAATCCCTCCGATTAAGTGCTTTGGGAACTAAGCACAGGGCAGCACGACGCATCCCACAGCAGCCAGGAGTAAAACAAAGTCAAAGCCAGGCAGAATGAAAAAGGCTCATGGCTCAGGCTTTCCCCTTGAAGCTTTGTAAGTCTCTTCTGCATTCAGAGGGACTCAAAGCAACCTCGGGAACAGGTTTGAGTCTGGCTCTGTGCAGAAGCACACTGAGAGCAGAGCCTGCGCACAGGAATAATGACTGGCTTATGTTCTTCCCAGGCAATGGAGGAAGAGTGCAGGAGGATGCATCTGATGACTTCTCTAACCCAAATCCAGAGGTGAGCCCTAAAATGAAAGACTTTCTTCATGAACTATTTAGTTAAAAAAAAAAAATAATAAAATTTTACTTTCAGTAACAATATAATTTATTTTTTAAAGTAAATTAATCCACCTTTCTTTAATTATATGACAGTTCTGGCAAAGAGAAGCAGCAGGTACAGTTGGTGAAGTATTTTCATTTGAGCTGAATTTCACACAGTTCCATGCAGATACAGTGCCAGAAACTTCTTGAATGTGTCTGGCTGAAAGCCAGAAATTCCAGCGGGCTTCTGCAGAGAAAAAGACACGGATGCTCAGTTTGCAGTGAAGTGATTAATGTAGACAAACAACGGCTTTAAACATGCTTGAATAAGACTTTCAGGCATGGCAGCTTCCAAATTGTGCTCTCCCTCCCCAGAAGGGTTTGTGTGGGAGTACTTCCACTGGTGTCAATCTCAGAGGGCAGAACCCTTTTGCCTGTGAGTGAGATCTTTGCTCTCCCAGTATAACCAGTACAGGCAGCCCTGTGCCCTATTTAGTCCCCAGAGAGGCTGACAGTCGCTTGTGAGCGCTCCCTTCCTCAGAGCTGGTTTTAAACAAGCACATTATGAGATGGTGGATCACAGCTGGAGGTATCTGCACACAGGAGTTCATGTTAAGCATGACATGTCACACATCAGCACTACAGATACTCAGGAACTGGTCCCCTCAGAAATACCTGCATAGGTAAAAATGAGGCCAATGTCCACTTCAAGTCCCTCCAGTGGGTTTAAAACCTGCTGCAGTTCTTTGCCAGCTCCCAGACCTCAGCTGTGATGAAAGGGCAGCATTTCCACAACCATTTCCCAAGTTTTCCTTACCGTAACAACTTTCTTCTTGATTTCTGGGACGCACTGGGCTCTCTCATACAGGTTCTGATCAGAGTCAATCCAGACTAGATTTTTTACACCATCATTAGGGACAAGGTCTGTTGTATTTAACTGGAACACCATGAACTGGAAGAGCTGTCCATCTGTGCCAATGCTTTGCACCACTACTGGCTGCTCCAAAACCTTGGGGTCATTCTAGGAAAAGAAGGGGCATGTGTTTCAAAATCTAGTTACAACAGAAATTGTACGAGTACTTGCTGATTCTGCATCTTTGGGTTGGTTTAAAGCCAAGATTTTAATAAATATATTGTTACCTTGCCCAGAAAATGACTCTAGTCAAACAAGTTTTGAATGTAGATTTTGTATTTTAATTAAAATTCCTCCTTCAACCAGCAATGAAGTGTCAATTTACATACTGAGCTGTGGGATGGGTTATAGTTTTACAGCTGAACTTACTCCCTGGCTCCTGCCCCTGCCACCCCACTGCATCACAAACATTCTCACTGCTGAGCAGTGGATTTATGGATTTCTGAAGGTTGGGTTTTTACCTCTGGGCTGGGAAACTTGGATGTGAAAATGACTGTAAGGGGCTTTCAGGCCTCCCTACACTGTCTGCAGCAGGAGAGGAAGAAGAGAGGCCCAGCAGCAGCCTCCCATACGTACCCCATGGAGCGCCTTGGCCTTGGCCAGCGCGTTGCCAAAAGCAAACATCAGCATTTTAGCACGGAGCTGTTCTGGTCTGAACCTGTTGGTGCGAACGTTGGCAGACTCCAGGAAGAACAGGGTGTGAGGATGAGAGTAGGGATAACCATCTCTGAAACCTAAAAGGCACATAATCATGTCAGAAACTGCTCAGGAAGACATTAGGCAGCCAAGGTTTTCTCCCAGTATCTTCAGGAACTGTTCAAGTAGTTTGCTGGGGTTTAAGTTCTTGTCCTCAGTCCTGCTTAGGCAACACTATACTCACCACAGGTCTGGAGCACTCTTCTGTACCCCCATTCCCACACACTCCCTACCCTCAGCTGCCCCCAGAAGGACAAGGACTCCCCAAGTTAACCCAAACACAGATGATTACCACCAACACTGACCTGTATCATTGAGCTCTTTGTACACATTCACCTCCTGAAGATCGATTGTAGGAGCAATGGGATAGAAGGTCTCCAGAACATGCTCTTTGGTGGCCAGTATCTCCTCCTTGGAGGCTACTGGTGGTATTGGGGTCATAGAGTTCATGAGTATTCCACTCAGGCCACGGACCTGAAGGAGGATGGATTCTGGAGAGGGAAATTAGGCTACAGTCAAACACTGCTGAAATAACATCAGGGAAAGATGTACATTTCCTTTTGCCAGTCTGTTCTGCAAGGCTCACTCTCTCCCCCTCACCTCCAAACCCATCTGTAGGTTCCTCTTCTAAAATGCCAATGTTAATTGCTAGGGTTAAATTCTTAACTAAATATCCTTAGAAAAACAACAGCACTGATTTAGGACCCAAGAAAATAAACAGTCAGACCTAAGACACTGGTTCCCTTCTCCCACCATCTTGTCAGTATTGATTAACACCTAATAATCTCCTCAAGGATAGCATCCTGCTATCATCCAAGGCTGCCCATGCCAACAGCACTATTTAAACCAGAAAGAATAACCTGGCTCCAGAAATTGTTTCATTTTCTCCAAGTCCTCAGCCTTAAAGCCAGGAGCTTTGCTACCCTTCTTATCTTACATGCTTCCACTACAGCAGCAACTGACCTCTTTCCCATGTTGTTGCTATCCTGAAGTTTCTAGCCAACATCCTTTTACTCAGAGAAGGATACTTCCCAGACATTAACCGGCATAAATGCATCAGGTTTTCAAACAGCACTGGGCTGTAAAAGAGGAAAAGAAACAGTTACATAAAAATGAGATCATAAGAGCAGGCAGATGCTTCTAGGGCACAAATGCTGTAAAATTACTGTATGTAAAACATATAATGGCACAACACTCCCAAACAGAGATTGCAGATTGGTATCACACACACTGTTTCAAGTTGGCAGAGGTAATGCTTACAATTATTTTAAAAATTGATACTCTGCATCAGCTAGATCTTGAGTTGAAACACAGACATTGGCCTGAAAGAAGCTTTGATCTAGTGTAGTATTTATGTCAGTGCTACTGTCAATATTCAGAATTGGGTTTTATTTGTTTCTTTGGTTCTTTTGTTTGACAATCTGATACAAAGGGACTTGTACAGTAGACCCTCCTTCCACAGAAGAGTTGTGTATGGATTTTCTCTGCAGCGTTTAAAACCTCCCCTACAGCACAGGACTCACCAATATTTTTCCCTCCTGGGAGCCACCTCTGCTGTGTCCCAGAGCCGCGCGTGGGACACCACGCGTTCCGCCCTCTCCTCCAGCTCCTGGAGCCCCAGAGCAGGGTTATCCATAATGGCCTGCACGGCTGGGGGCAAACCTTCCACGAGCTTCGTCTTGGTGAGCCACTGCGCCTGCCGCACTCCTGGAAACACAAC
This sequence comes from Cyanistes caeruleus, assembly GCF_971803275.1. NCBI lineage: Eukaryota > Metazoa > Chordata > Aves > Passeriformes > Paridae > Cyanistes > Cyanistes caeruleus. Next base: position 30,004,544 of record NC_141709.1, on the reverse strand, counting down.
CCAGCGCGATCTATCACACGTGTCAGCGGTGATCCTCAAGGCCCCCCTCCAACCCAAGCCATTCTACGTGTGACCGAGGCTGCCTGGCAGCTCACGGGGCTGGGCAGGCTCTTCACAGCCCGTGTTTTACACTCTGTGCGAGGAGAAGCCTTGGCAGGCGGAGTGCTTGGGAAGGGGGCAGCGCTGGGGCCGGCGCGGGGTGCCCGGTACCTTCCAGCATGCGGACACCCTGATGGCAGATGTAGCACCCGCGCTCCTTGTACAGCGGCATCTCCTCGTAGCGCGGCCCCGGCGAGTGCCAGGGGTCGCGCCAGCCGCGGTCCCAGGGCGGGAAGCGCGGCCGGGCCAGGCCGGGCACGTAGTGCAGCCGTTCCGCGTACGTGACGGTGTCCAGCTCCACCTGCTCCCGCACCGGCCGCGGCTCCGCCATCTCCGCCAGCACCTCCGGCGGCGGCCCGCGCACGGTCCAGGGCGTGCGCGGGAGCGGCGCGCGGTGGCGGGGCCGTCCCGCGCGGTTGACGATGCCGCGGGTGAGGCCCCGCGCCGCCGCCACCCCCGCCCGCCTCAGCGCCATCGGCCCCGCCGCCATCGCCGCCATCCTCCTCCTCCTCCCGCCGCCGCCTCAGCGCCCGCCCGCCGCCATCTTGGCGAGGGCTCTTCCCCCACCGTCCCCCCCGGTGACTGACGGCGGCGGCGGCCAATGGCGGGCAGGCGCGCCCCGCGGTAAGGGAGGGTCGGTAAATTGCCTGGCGGGTGAGGGGAAGGCGTTGGGTTGGTGAACGGGGAGGCGCCTCTTCGCCTGTGGGGCAAGGGGAGGGCACTTGAGAGACCATCCCTGGGCGGGAGCCGGAGCTCGTGTGCCGGGGCCGGGGCCGCTGTGCCCCGGGCCGGTGTGTCCGAGCTCCCGGGCGCACGCAGTAAGTGCTCGAAACTCTGTGAATCTGCGCAGCCCCGAGCCCGGGCGTCTCGGACTCGCCCGCGGCAACGTCGGGTTACCCCCCGTTCATAGCCCGTGGGTGCTGCGGGCCCCCGGACAAAGCGGGCGCGGTGGGAAGCCGGGCCAGTCGCCTTTGGTTCTCTCTTCCGTTCCCCGCCCGCCTCCTTAAAATAAGTGTGTTTCTGTTACAGGGGTGAAGGTTAGTTAATTAATTGACCTTGACAGTGAAGCGGCTGGAAGCGCTAAATGTTCGCTTCCTCCGCTTCGTCACCCGTGGCTTCATAATTTCCTGTGGACCGCTTCGTGTGCGGGGGATGTGGACACAGGAGCGTTGTGATCAGCCGTAACTCAGCCCGTGTGTGAAAACAGCGGGGTCCGCCGAGGCCTGCAGCATGGTTTGACCTGAGGAGTGTTCAGTGGGTACAGCTCATTGGGAAGCAACGGGAGTGAGGGATGAAGTCCTGTGGTTCTTGAGTTTAATGCCGTATATTCAAAGCCCATAACCAAAGTGGTTGTTTGCCTGAGACTTTGCCCTCTTTGCCTCCAGTCTCTTGGCTCTGAGCGCTGTTTTCAGCTCACTGCCCTCCCCCGCTCCAAAGCTGTACAAAACTCGGGCCACAGCTGGTGGCTGGGTTTGCTGCCCATTGTCCTGCTGGTTGGGTTTGTCACCCTTTCTCTGGCACCGAGCAGCAGATTTTTAAGATGTTTCTGCTCCGGGTGACCAAGCTGCTCTTTTGTAGGAAATCACCACGGCGGAACGAGCAGGATTAAAGGGTGTAGCTTTGGCTGGGCAGCCTGTCTGGGGAGGAGGGCCTGAGACCGGGCTGAGGCTCTGCTCTGGGCTGGTGGCTCTGAGGTCTGGCGTTTGTGCAGAAACATTGAGCACTTGAGCAAAAATGGGGTGTTACACATTAGCTCCAGGTTTTCCATTTGACACACGTGCAAGATGCTCGAGAGAGATTTTCTCAGCCCTCCGAAAACACCCAGCTGATGAGCACACGCTGCTCTCCGTCGTGCTGGGTTTGATGCAGGGCTTGTGTTTTGCAGGCAATGAGTGACAACGAGCAGGACTGGCTGGCTCTGAGGCCTCAGGAACCTTCTCCATCCCAGTGCTGCGGCAGCGGCTGCAAGCCCTGCATCTACGATGTGTATGAGAAGGAGCTTGCACAGTGGGAGAGAGCCAAAGCAATGCAAGACAAAAGCCTTCTCCTGGGAAAGAAGGAGCAGGTCGATTTACCTTCATCGCATCCTGGAGCCTGTGCTTTGATCGTACTTGTTCGGGTCTGGGGTTGTAGTGATGGGTGAGGGATGCTGGGATAAATTAAAGTGGTGTTTTAGGAGAGGGCTGTAAATGCAATTCCCCAAACTCTGCTTTCACCCTCCCCCTTGGCCGCTCTCTCCCTGCTGTAATGTGATTTTCCAAGTGTAGAGTTCTCCCTGGTGTCGCATTACAGCTTGGCTCTGCAGCTTCTCCTCTCTGAGTTTCCTCGGAGAAGCTTTGTTTTCCCCACCTTTTCATCTTTGCCTGATTTTTAGACTCAGATTTTGATGCTGAGAAAAAGCTGTGTTGTGTGTAGTGGAGCAGTTGCCTTCAGAGTGTAATTTTTAAGCCTTTCAGTACCCTTTTACATAAGATTAACTATGCTGGGTCAAGCAGAAAAGATCAGCTGAAACAACTGACAATATTTTCTGTTCACTGTAGCCATCAGCAGGTTGCAAAGTTACCCCCAAAGCAGCACTTGGCTCTTTTAGTAGAATTATTTCTGTTTGTTTCCAGACATGAGAAAATGATTGCAGTGAGTCATAATAGGATGACCTTGCTGTAAGGTGTAAAAAAATGTAATTTAAAAAGGTGGTGGTGGGGAGAAATGCAAGATCCCAAAGTGCATGCTGCAGAACATGATAATGAATCAGCAGAGAGCTGAAATTTGCGCCGGGCCTCGGTGTTTAATACATGTCCTGAGTGTCTCTGGCACTAAATTAGCACGCACATTTGCTGCCAGAGAAAAATGAAATAATAAAAGACACCATCTAACCAAGTAATTATTTATTGTTGTTCTTGCAGAGCAATAATTCAGAGCTGAATCCAGATACATTCACTGCATTCAGCGTGAGCTCAGTGGAACAGCTGACAGAGGACACCTACCAGTACAAATTTGAATTACCGGGAAATAGCAGCCTGCGATTGAGTTTAGGACAACATATCGTGTTAAGGTATTGTTCTCTGTGCTAGTTAAACAGTCTGCATTATGTAACCTAACATGTAGGGTTTTGTCAATAGACAAAGGCTTCATAGCAGGCAAATCATGATTTCTGTACCTCTACAATGACACAGATGAAAGAGCTCGTGAGCTCGCTGCCTCTACTAATTCTATGGTAAAAGCTGTAGTTTTCTTCAGCATTATCCCTGCGTTGGTGGCACAGAAAGAGCTAGGTGTGATTAAGAAAATACATTTGCAGAAAGAAAGATTTAAAAGAATAGATGTTACAACAGATTATTTACTCCAGTGTGTTGAAACAAAGACAATGAGCTGCACTTGCCCCAGAGCTCAGTGTTTTAGGCCCTGTATCTTGGGGTAACTCAGCACCCCAGTACCCAGTCACTGCCTGACTGATTTCCAGCAAAACAGCCCTCCTATGTAGTTTGCTGCTTGCCAGAAAGGGGCCACTTGGGGAAAGTTTCTGTCTCTCAGCCATCTGTGGTGATCATTGCCACACAGAGAAAGTCCTGTTAGGATGCCATTGATGTGCATCTGTCGACGTCCCTGGTACAGTCAGGGCTGGTGTGTGCAGCTGGTTCTGCTGACAGCACACGCTCCTCCCTCCAGCCCTGGCTCATCACACAGCACAGAAAAAGGTTTGGTCACTTCAATCAATTCCTGTGGTCAGTAGCAAAGAGCAGGGTGGATAATTCCATGGAAAGGGAAGACTTACAGGAAGATACATTCTATATTGACAAGGCCCAAGGTCAAGGCTGTGCCTTGGCTTTTGTTATTTGATTACCAGATGCTGACTGGATGCAGAAAGTGACCTCAGCTCAAAAGGAACAGCAAACTTCTCAAAAAAGAAAACAACAAAGTGTTTTCTCTCCCCTTTGCCTTGTTTCTTTCAAGAACTCTTGCATGTTCTTTTAAATCCCTTTCAGGGGTGTGTCCAGGAGCTGGATGTGGTACAGCTGAGGCCACCACTGGGAAAACAAAAGGTGCTGTTAGCCATGTTTCCCCTGGATTTTTGCCTCTGGAAGGGAAATGTTTTGCATCTGTGTACAGGCTGGGCCACTGGGAAGAGGACCTGTGTCCCAGAGAGCTGCAGGAGCCCCCCAAATGACCCAAGTCACAGGGGTTTCCTGTTTCTCTTCTCAGAGGAGTGGTGAATGGTTTGGAGGTCCAGAGAGCCTATACTCCAATTAGCCCCAGGAATGCAGAAGGTTACTTTGAAGTTCTAATTAAAGTAAGTAAGCCTGGACAATATGGATTACAGTATAAGGTGTTTTCTTTAGGAACCAAGCATGCTGTCAATGCTTCAAGTAAGACTCTCAAATCCCTCATGGACTGTTTCTCTGTTGTTTTAAAGCATTTGTGCTTTGCTGGTAAAAACTGCAGTTTTTCCCACAACACTGAAAGCAGTTCACACACAAACAAGTGCTTTGCAGCAGAAGCCCTGGGATCACTTGGGAGAGCCTCTTAGGTGGAAAGATGTGTCCATTCCACTTCTCTCCTTTCATTTTACTTTTTCAGGCTGTCTTTGAAATCACAGCCATTTGTCAGCCCAGCTGAACCACTGATTTTGGGAAATGTTTGCCCTTACCCTCTCCTCTGTATCTTACTCGAAGAACACCCCTCTGTCAGTGGGCAGCTGCTCCTGGTGTGCAGACAGGGCTCTGGAGCTGCAGTCTGAGAGGGACTTTGTGGCCCACAGGGCAAAGAGATGTCCCATAGACATAGGCTGCATCTGTTGAGGTGGACATGGTGGCAGAGCCCATTTTGAACAAGTGTCCTCACCTTTATGGAGTCAATCACAAAATGCTGGTTGAATTGAAAAGGATTTTATAGGAGATTTGGCTGGAAATTTGTCTCATGTAAGTCTTCAGGGTGCTCATAAATTATTATTTTGTGTGGCAAATACTGACTTGAACATTTTTCCAGTACTGCATCTGTATGTCAGTAGGGACTCCTCGGGGCAGACACCGACTTCAGTACAGGTGTGAAATTCAGAGTGCTGGATATCTCAGGTGGCCTGCAGAGAAGGCCACTTGTCCTCTGCCTGTCTTCCAGGATTTCATGTTTCTGGGGTTTATTATGCATTGTATGTTCGAACACAAACCCTGCTCTTTAGAAAAGTGAACAGCTTCTCTAGGACACCTGTGGGAGGGTCATTTCCCCATTCTTGTGGCAATTGGTGTGTGGTAGGGGAGAGAAATGTTGCATTAATAGGATACATTCACAGGATGACGGTGAAATTTCATGTATAGCGGCTCATTACTCACAGTTTTTGCATTTCAATAATAATAGTAATGATTGTAATGATACCTTTGCTTTATATAGAACCTTTCATCCCAAAAGGAGCTATAGTTATTCTCTGGCAGTGACAAAAGAGGCTGGTAACACCCAGTGTAAAGCAGCCATTTTTATAACTCACTCTGTAGGTTGTGGTATATTTCACACTATTGAGGCAATTTTGGAAAGTAGTATATTATTATTACTATGCAATCCAAGCACTGTTCAAACCCTTCTGTCTCCTGTTATTACAGCATTGCATTTGTGATACTACAGTTAAGAGTGAGGGAGTTGCCATTTACAGAGCATAACCCTCTTTTTGAGTGATTTTATAATGTTAGGGTTTATCTCCATGTAAAATGGGGTGTGGAAGTTTTCCCCCAGGAGATAATTTTTTTTCCTTTTTATTTAGAAAAATTCATTTGAAACCCACTCAATCACTTTTCACTTCAATTTTTTGGAAACAATTTTGGTGAAAGAAGGATTGTTTTAGTTTCCATTACCCCAGTTCTTTGGGAATGGGCAGAAAGTGGACTTTTCTCTTCTTGCCTTGGGTTTCTGGATGTATTTGAAGAAGGGAGGTATAAAATTTACTTCTCTGAAGCAAGTGCACCTTCTTTGCATGAGACTTAGCACCTGCCCAGAGCCCTCTGAACATAAAAGAATTCTGACAATAACTCAGAGCCTGGTTACGTGTGTGATTTACCTTTTGAATGTAACAAATGGTGCTAATACTTCTTAATATTTCATGTTTAAGTGAGAGGCTGGGAGGGGAGGAGCATCTGTGTTCTTTCTTAGCTAACACTGCTTACAAGCACAGGCTCCCTCACTTGCTTTTTCTGAGCTGCTTTGTGGTTCACCAATTTTGTTTGCCTGCAGTGCAGCTTGGTGGCCAGCCAAGGCACTGGGGTGTGGAGCCAGACTCCTCTCCAATGCCTGTGCATGAAATACCCCCAAACACACTTCTTTTGTGTGGGCTGGAGTGGCCAAAGGCTTGTATCACATCCCATCTTCTGACCCCTGGTTGTGTTGCTCTTCCCCAGGCTTATCCTTGTGAGACCCATTGTGTGCTGCAGCTTTGGGTTTTTCAGCTCTGGCTGCTTGGGCCAGTCCTGGTTCTCCAGACACATCCCAGACCGTGGCCACTCTTTTGCTCACGTTTTTTCTCTTAAAACATTCAGTGGTCACACATTTAGGGCATGGATGATAACATGACTGGTTGGACAAGGCCTTCATTTTCCAGCCTCTTGTCCCTTCTCTGTTTCCAGCGAGCACCGAGCCCTTCTCCTCACTCATGAGTGAGATCAGCATTCCTGCAGACAACAGCCTGGAAAATGTTGTTTGTGCCTACCAGAAAGTGAGGCAGGTTTTCTGCTCGTGTTTTTCTTCCATGGGGCCAACATTAACATACTCTTTTGGAACTGTGGAGGCATCCCTCAGCATCCAGATGATCTGTTCTGAAAACAAAGACTTTTACAAAGAAGAAACCTGGCTTTGGGTCACTAATTGTATCAGTGAAGCATCTGAGAGACTGAAACAAAGCAAGAGCTATGTGGTGTTTATATAACTAACAGTACCCAGAGGGTATTTCCAGACCCTATACCCCTAGATCTGGAGAACACTTGAAGGCCTGCACTGTGCTTTGCATTCAAGACACTCTTCTCTGTGTGCTTTGTAAGCAAGAACTCTGATAAGCTTTTTCCAGTTTTGGAAATTCAGGCTGCGTGAGAGGGGGTTTGTGTTTACATTATAGTCAAGCTGGAGTGGTTCCAATATGATTTAATTTAAATGTCTTTGTTTTGGGTATAACTTTGAGTTATTTTTCAAACAGAAAGATCTTTCTTTCTTTTTTAAATACATGAAATGTTTTTGTCCCCTTTTCATTTAAATGTAGATAACTTTATAATTGACTTTAAGCTGGGAAACTTTCCAATGAAGTATAATTATTCTTTTCTTTTGTGCAATTTTTTTTATTAGTGCTATGAAGCTGGGCTAATGTCAAAATACATAAAAACATGGAAAAGAGGAGACGTGGTCTTTTGGCGTGGACCATTTGGAGGGTTCCCATACCAACCTAATAAGGTTAGTTCCTAAGAGCTATAGGATGCTTCAGCCTGTGGCAGCAAGCTTTGTTCAGTGCTCTGAAGGGAAGGCATCAATTTGATTACTGTTTTCATGACTATTTTAGAGACTTCCTGGGTTACTGTACGGTGTGACAGCATTAGCAGGCAGTTGGAGCACCTTCTTGAACTGCAGAATATTTAAGAGGGAGGAGGAGGTGGATGGGAGACAGGAAAATATTAGCAAGGCTCTGTGTTCATCACTTGCATTAGGAGTTCCTGCAAAGGGAACTTTCTTTGCACCAGCAATGAGTGTGGATGGGTTTTTGTCTGATTTGACCCACACCTCTGTGTTGTGACTGAATAGAGGCAAAGAGGATGTGTTAATCTTCTCCTCTCTTGGGTATTCCCTGAGCTGTTGAGGTGTCAGGTCGCTCCCCAAACGCTGATCCCACCTGCCAATACCAGGCTGGCTGCAGGGAAAGGCAGATCTGGTTTCATGGGGAGGCTTCTCACGCACACTAATTCAGTTACTTAATTCTGACCTTTCCAATGAGGAGCAAATTTGAAACACTGGTCATTAAGATCCCGAAGCCTTTTGGGGTTTTTGGTGAAGTTGTTTTTAAACGTTTTCTCCCACAACAAAACTAACTAAAATCTGAGTGGCCAAGTTCTATGCAGAGCAATTGTGTCCTGCTTCCTGACACACTCATTTCTTCCAGAGGACGTTCAGGATTTTACTTTGCAGCAACCAAGAGAAACCCAGGGAGCATTTTCAGTGGAAGAAAATACAGTGGGTCAGCAAAGCGTACTGCAGGATTGAAACTGAAACCTGATTTAATTGAAATTGAGGCTAAAGTTGGGGTAAATTATTATATTTGGGTAAAATCCAGTTTTGTTGGATTTGATATGTAAACCCTTTAAGTGCTATCTGTAATCCTTTGCAGAAAAATACATTTTGGGATCTGAATTTACCAGTTCATGACCTTCTGGTATGTTGTTTCTCAAGAGACCCTTTACCAGGGTGGCAGCAAGAGGAACTGACTATGAGCACACCCATTTCCAGCCACTACAGCTCATTCCAAATTCTCTGTTTTGTTGTTAGCATGGAGAACTCCTCATGCTGGCCTCTGGCACTGGCCTTGCACCAATGATTCCTATCCTTCAGTCCATAACAGATGATGAAGAGGATGAAACCTTTGTAACTCTTGTTGGCTGCTTCCCTACCTTTGAAAAAATTTATTTAAAACCTCTTCTGAAGGATTTGGCTCAGTACTGGAATATTAGAATATTTTATGTCCTAAGCCAGGTAAATAAATGAAGTGTGTTTCTGTGAGGGTTCTGTGTGCTGGATGAGCCTCTGCCTCCTCCACTTTTCCATAAGCATGATCTTAATTCTTTCCCAGTCATCCTGCCTAATTTGTGATCCAGTAACTGCTGTTCTTAAATCTGCTGCATGTACTCACACTGCTGCTAGTCTGGAGAATTGATGGGCATCTGGAAGTGACCATCACTGTTCCCCTCTGCCTCCCTGTTCTCTTGGGATGGACCTGCTGTTCCATAGTCACTGTTGGTTATTGCCCCCCATTTCAGACAGTTGTTGCTGTACCTAAGCTGATTTTTTTCTTCCTAATACCAGTGCCCTAATCTGTCCTTATCTTCCATTCTTTGCTCATGGCTAGAGCTCTCCTCTGGTGTGCTAGCACCAACTTCCCAGCAATTATTTTTCCTTGCTGACCCATTTTTAAACTTCTAAAAGTTTTTCCCCCTCTGTAAAATTACTTTTCTGCCACAATCATGGGATGAGGCTATACATCTCAATGGTCTTACATTTTGAGCAGTCTTTTTCATTTCCATTTGGTCCCAAAGTTGCCTGTGTTCTGCATGGATTTGGTGGTTAAAAATTATTTCCGTCAGAAATGAGAATTCATTGCTGGGAGGATATAGAAAGAATTATTTATGCTAAGGGAATGAATCCCACTGCATTTTTAGTTTCTCAGATGAATCATTTCTTGTATCTCTCACAGTGGAACTGCCTCACACATTCTGTTCCACATGTGGCCTCAGCAAGATGAGATTTGGTAGAGGGAAAAGTGCTGGTGACTTGGGCCCCCCCCACCCCCAGCTGCTCTGTAGGAGCATAACCATAATTATCTCTGGTGACATGGCTTAAATACCCTTTCCAGGGTGTTTAAACTCTGCTGTCTCAACAGCATGAGGAGGTCTTGAAATTCAATCAGTGAAAGGCCCTAAACCCACCTGACCCCTGTCAACACTGTCTGCCCCTCCTCTCTCCCTTTTTCCTCCTCTCTTAGCTGGTTTGTGGTAGTCCAAGGCTGGCTCGTGCATCCTCCCTCTTGGGATTATGTATCTGTCTGTATTTCATTGTGCTGCCTGTCACCACCACATCTGAGCACCTTCTGCTCCTGATTAATTGCAGCAGGGGAATCCCTGCTGGATCCAGCGCCACAGGATCTGACACTTCTCATGGGATCAGAGCTGTATTTGGAGCAGAGCTGGCTTCTTTTGCTTTTGGTCAAGGGAGATGGGACTGAAAGAGGCTTGGGAATGGGAGAGGCAATGGAGAGGAATAGACTTGGGACTTGGGAATAGGAAAGGTGCCCTGGGAGATGGGTCTTGATGGAGGAGGTTCTGCAGCATTTATTAGTGATAGTTACACCCTGGTTTTGTTCAGTCCCCTCTGAGTGAGTGGCCAGGTCCTGTGGCAAGGAAAGATTTCATCTGGGCTTAGGAAGAGGAATGCAGCTCTCAGGAAGGGTCAGCATCACCCACATGGTGTCACAAAGGTGAAAATCGTCCTGTGAATTACTCTGAGGGGAAGAGGGAGATTCAGCTCTAAGCAATGTTGTCCTTTTAATGTCACACACAGCAAACCTTTTACCTTTCCAGGAAACTTCGCTGGAAAAACTCCCTTGGAGCTATCAGGAAAACACGTACACTGGTCGTCTCAGTGAAGACTTGATGAAGACAATAGTAAATTCCTGTCGAAGAAGGCCGTTTGTATTAATTTGTGGCTCCTCTGCATTCAATGAAGACATGAGCAAATACTTGAAAGCTGCAGGAGTTGAAGAAAATTCCTATTTTGTCTTTTAGCAGGACAATCCTGACCTGAGGAACCTTAGGCTGAGCCTTGGATGTCCTTGTTTCTTTGCAGACATTGCACAAAACGGGCCTGCTCAGAAGACTGAGCTCCTTGGAGCAACTATTTGTTGGTCCTCCCCTCGGTGGTGTTGTAAGGGACAGGTGCCATTCCAGAGTGACTGGTACATGGTGTGCCACCCATAGATAGCACTTTCAGTGGAAGTCTTCAAGTGCAATTTTGAGAGAGAGATCTCCTGAGGGGGTACTAGAAAGCATCCATGCACACAGCTCTTCTGTAATACGAAGATTGGTGACTTCCTTTGCAGTCTGTTATTCTGCAGCAATGTTGTGCCCTGTTAGGTGTCCAGAGGAGAGATATAATCCTCAGGGATCCTTGCCAGGCTAAGGGGACAGCAAAGTCAGGATCATTTTGGTTCTGTCATGTGCAGGGTGATGTCAGGCAAGTCCCTTCAACCTCACTGTGCTTCATCTGCCCCACTGTACACTAATACAGAGAAGGTGGCACTGATCTCTGAAAACAGCCATTCCAGCTCTATCTGGAAAAAGTATCCATAAGGATGGAATGACACGTTCTGTCTAGTGAGAACTTAGGCTGAGCTCCTGCCCTGGCACAGCCTGTGTTACCTACCCTGTGCTTAGCCCTTGAAATGCTACCTATGGAGACAAAAGAGCGTGTCCTAAAAGTGGGAGAGTGTGGCTGGGTTGTGGCTGCTGTCTGTCAGGGAGGATGGTTGTTTGCTTTCCATGTCCCCTAAGTGCTGTATCATAGCCCTGACTCATTAAATTGAACCTTTTCCCAAATAAACAGCTGTTTAGTGTTGTCACAGGACTCTCTCAGGTGCCTGAGGAGGCTCCCTGAGCATACAGGAACACCACCTGAGGAGGAAAAGCTGCATGGGGTCTGCTGGAGAGCTTCCCTGTGGGACAGGGAGCAGAGCCAGGGAGCTGCCTCAGGAATGGCAGCCTGGCACAGCACCCAGCCTGGGCACCTGCTCCCCTTCTTTTTTCAGTCCAAAATGCTGCTGCTTTTCCTCTGAGGGAGCTGCTGTCCACTCTTTTACCTTCTCAGACTGCTGTGTTTAGTATTTACACCTGGAAATACATCTTTCCTGCACACCTTGTGCTTTTCTGTTCATTCCCAGTTCATCCTGTGTTGGGGTTTTCCAGGCTGTGTCAGGTGATTATTGCATTATCATTCGTGCTTCTTTTGTACCTGTGTCTAACACTACACCTTACACAAAGGAAATGTAGTTTGTTACACGAAAAACACAGTGTGCACTGAAGTGGTGGCTTGTTTCACACGTTTGGGAGGGAGTGTAAGTTCCCTTTGCACTGCTGAGATTTGTCTCCAGTTACCAAATGCCTGGAATTAATCAAGTGTAGCTGCAGCTTTTATGTTAACTTCCTTGGAGAAAGGGTTGACAAGGAAGCCATCTTCCTAACCCAAACTTGGGCTCTGGGTTTAAAGGCATGGAGATCCAGGGAAGTTGTCCATGTCAGTCCAAGGCAAGCTCTCATCTCCAGTCCACGCTGTGCTTCAGCCTCCCTAAGTCACCGTGTAGTGAAGATGCTGCTTTGCACACAGGCTGATAAAATAATGAGATGCTTTCTCCAGTTGCTCCCCCTACTTTGGCCTTAGCTAGGGACATGGAGGAAATATTTTTTGTCAGATATTAAGTATTTGAAAACCTTACTTCTGGCCCGATAGCTTTAAATATTATGTGGTTTTGAGATTTTGCTAAAACCACACCCCACCTTTTTGCAAAGGCCCAAGGTAAAAAACTTCACGCTCGCCTTGGAAAAGCGCCGGCTTTCAGCGTGAAAGCTGGGACTGTTCCTTTAAACACAACCCCAATATGTCTGGGTATTTCAGCACATATGGGCCACGATGGTTAAACCCTACCCAGCTGGTCCGGCCGTTCTGCCGCGCAGCTCCGTCTTTGTTCGTGGCTCAAAGGGAGGGTGGTGAGAGACGGAGCAAGCTGTGAGTGCTGCGGGTTGCCATCCTGCGGGGGCGGGCTGCGGCCGAGCGGGAGGAGCGGGGCATGTCCCGCCCGAGGGGACAGGGGCTTTGCGAGACATTCTCCGTGGGGGAGATGATGCCCTTGGAAGCAGGAACTCGAAGGAGCTTTTAAACCGCCCGCAGGCACTTTGTTCTCTATTTTCTGCCCTTCTCTCCCTTCCCCCTCCCGCCTTTTGTTGTTTCTCAGGCTGGCTCTAACACGAGTCCCCTCATCCCCCATGGGGACAGCCCCTTTCAGAGGATGGCGTGGATTCCTGCAAACGCAGGGATGCGGAGTGGAAAGGCTCTGGAGCAGAATATTCCTTGCCAGGGGAAGACGAGAGGTTTCCATCCCTTTGGAGGCCCAGAACCAGCCGATGGTGGCAGTTTCGTGGGGAATCGGTGTCGGTGCTGGTGGTGACTGGGGCATCAGTGGAGCTGGAGGTGTGTGAGCTGGGGTGGGTGCCCAGCCAGGGCAGGGGCTCACATCCTGCCTCTCCTGCCAGGCAGGGGAGTGGTGCTGCCGGGATGTTCCTGATCTCTGCCTGCCCCCAGGAAGCCCCTGCCACCCGTGCAGCACTGTGCAGGGGAGATGGGCTTTGCACCGCTTCCTTTCTTCTTCCTCATGTGTAGCCTCAATACCTTCTTAATTTCATCTCATTATTTCCTGCCTAAATAATTCCCGTTTCTCCTGGGGACCGTTTTTAAACCTTTGATCTTCTCTGAAGTCTCACAATCCCGATCACGTCCTTTCTGTTTAAATGAATCAAATGCCTTTTTGACTCATGATTTATAAATTTGCCCACAGAGGAACAGAGGCACACCTTGAAATCACCCACCGTGTCTGTGGCTGGAGCAAAAGTACCCTGGGTTGATCCAGAGCACCTTCCAGCCAGGCCTCCATGCACGGCTCCTCTGCTTCCCTGCTGCAGGTCACTCTCCCCCTGCCTCCCCCACCCTCCCACCCCGCTCTTCAGCTGACAGCCAGGTTGCCTGGGCTCAGGCCCAGCCTGGGAATGGCCATCCCCAGGTCAGGAGAAGGGTGAATGTGCCTGTGGTTGATGGATGCCATCTCCTGGGAGCGGGGCACAGCTGCTGTGCTGCACAGCCCTGACCCCCATCTCCCGGGGATTGCTGATGCAGAGCACAGCTAAGGGGAGGGAGAGGAGCAGCTGTGCAGGTGTCCCAGGAACTGGCTTGGTGCTGAGGCAGTGCTGGAAAGGCTGGAAGACGGTGGGTGTTGCCCAGGATGGATGTGATGAGGATAAACATGTTGCTCCATAACGCAGCGATGCAGAAGTCGGGGAGCACTTTGTTCCTGAGCCCAGGGGATGGTGGCTGGGAGGGCTGAGCACTCCTTCTGGATGAACCGGGTTGTGGCAATGGAAAATACCCAGGAGAAGCCCCTGTGCCATGGCCAGACCTCGCCTGGATCTTTGCTGTGTGGGCCTGCACTTGTTGACGAGGACAGACCTCCTCTCCCGGCCATTAGGGAAGCAGCTAATTAAGCTCTGTAATGTTCCTGGGAGGTCAGCAGGAGACGTGCCAGCGTTGCAGCATCTCCCAGAGCCTGCACTGGGGCAGGATCTGCACACAGTACCCAGGGACAGGGGGAGCTGCCCTGATCCTCCTCATTCCATTGTGCTCTTAGTCCTGGTGATGCAGTGCTCAATGCCCCGGGACAGAACCCAATGTTCCCTGCCTCAGCTGGGCTTAGGAGAGAGGGCTCCTGGCTGGGATGTCCCAATGCTCCCAGCAGCCCTCGGCATGGCTCCAGCAAGGCTGGGCAGTGGGGAGAGAGCCTGTACAAATATTATTGTTGTTGTTATTCCCCATAAATATATGCAGGCACTTAACGACCTTGGCATGGAGCATTTCCTGGGGATTCATGACCAGTTGGCGTTAATGGTCTTTAGCTGCACCTCAGGCCATCAGCTCCTCCCAGCCCATCATTAATCCACAGGAAATGTCTCGAGCATCGATCCTCATTGCTTAATTAATAAATGCAACTTGTCTCCTGCCTGAGATTTAGAGATACTCACTGCTTCTCTCCCTGCTGCTTTGAAGGTGACTTTTTTAGCACAGGTCCCTCACGCTGGGAGGCCCTCGTGGGATTTTGTTTCCTGGCATTCATGTGGGTGTGGGCTGTGGCAGCAGGAAAGTCTTTTCTCTCCTGGGCGGGAGGGAAGGAACTGAGCCGCTGTTGGGTTTGGGGTTTCTCCAGCTAATGTGGCACAGCACAAGGAGCACATCTTTCCCACCAAACCCAAAGGCTTGCTTACCTTCAGCTGAGCACATCCAAGAGCCTGGGCGAGAAGTAGCGTGAGCCAGCATGGAGGAACGTGGCAATTCTCCAAGGCCTTAGCAGGTTCTATAATAATCGATGTTTTTTGCCCATGAGTCACAATTCATCTCTAATCTTCCTCGGGGGAGGTGGGATTTGCTATCTTTAGTGCTCACGACTGCTGCTTTCCCGGGCTGAGCATCCCGCTGAGCCTGGACTCCTGCTGCAGGGATGCTGACCTGGCAGCCGGCGCGGAGACGCGGCCGCGTTTCAATCCTGCTCCCTGTTTCTCTCGCCTTCACCACCAGCTGCCTTTGTGCAGTGGGTGCCGCAGTATAAATCATGTTAATTCCTGAGATGCTTTTCCGCGGTAAGTCTGAAATTCCCATTTTGGTTCGCTGGCTTGCCTGGCGAACTAAATTATTTTCATAGCCCCTTAAGGGCATATTGTCAGCCCAGACTTACTGCCGTTATACACCATTTCTGAAACATTAATATCTCTTCTAAATATAGTGTATTGACAAGGTATCTGGTATAGTGTAAATCCTTGGGACATTTGATCCAGATCATTAAAACTGAGTGAAGGAAGGGAGGAATAGATCAAGTTACCTTGCTGCTCTTAATTCAAACAAGCGATGAATTATTCATTCCACTATTAATTCTACAGTCCTCCTGCTTTTTATTTATTTCTCTCTTTATTTATTTTTTTCCTCCCAGATAGACAGCTCCAAAAGGAAGCTCGGTGAGGGGAGATTTGCCTGCTGGAGGATGGGGTGCACAGGGCTGGGCTGTCTGGCAGCACTGGCCATGCTCTGCGGGGCTCTCGGGGATGCTCCCAGCAGAGGTAAGAGCCTGGTTCCAGCTCCTGGTGGAACATCCGTGGTTCTTGAGGAGGGGAGGGCCATGTGCAGGTGCCACAGTGGCTCTGCGGTGTGAGTGGGTTCCAGCAGGGCGAGGGGCTGGCTCAGGCCAGGGGCAAGGAGCTGGGATCTGGAGTCACTGTTGTGGTAGCAGCAAGTGTGGTACACTTGCTCCGTGCTTGGGTTTCTGCTTCATGCTTACTTTACTGAGGACTGCAGGTAGGGGTTGTCCTGTTGTGGGGTACAGGGGCTTTGGTGAAGGGTTTGTTAGTTCCTGGAGTTGCACTTGCTTATATAAATCTATATACACATATACATTTATATGCGAATGTATGCATGTATGTGTATGTGGGAGGTGTGCAATAAACCTGTCACCTTACCCATATAAAATGTCCCCCAGGATGCAGGGCAGGGTCAGCAGATAACACAGTAATTCAGGGGATAGGGTAGCCCAAGCAATCCCCCATCCCAAAATGGCAGGGCCTTTCTCACAGAAGGGCTGAGCCAGAAATCAAAACCCATCCCTGACCCTGGTGCAGGTGCTCCTGATGCTCCACCACTGCCCTGTGGTGCCTGCTCATCCCCCACATACACCCACCTGGGCTTTCCAGAGCACCCCAAGGCTCCCAGCCCTTAATCATCCATCTGTCTTCACTGTGGCTTCTCACCTCTCCCACAGGCTCCCCTCTTGGATATTTATTTCAACAGCGTTGTTCCTTTAGTACCAGCCCCATATTACTTCACTGCCTATCTCCAGTAATTAGCAAGGTGATTTTAGATCTGGCCAGACTCATGGTGCTGCATCCCACACATCCCAGGAACCCCCTTGCTGCGAGGTCACCGTGCCAGTGAGCACGATGAAAAGCAATGTGCACAGGCTGACTATTGATTTGCAATATACTTGGCCCAGATTGATGGCAGCGAGCGCCCAGCCTTGTTTGGGAACCCACACGTGTCTCCTGGGGGCTGTGCAGGGTCTGCATCCCTCCCAGACATGATGTATGTTCCCCCTGTATCAGCCTCTTCACCCCAGCCCTAATCAGACCCAGGGGCAGGTGACAGCCGGAACCCTCTCAGCCTTATTTTATAATAACCACGTCTCAGTATAAAGATTTCATTAGGAAATCGATCCCTCCACGCATAACTCATTGTTCAGCATATCGAGCCCTTCACCCCTGTTTCTCCCAGCTCAAATTCTCTGATACCACCATTATATGGAGGGAGTGTGGTCAGTGGGAGGCACAAAGCTGAAGGGCTGGGCAGCTGGGGCTCTGGCAAGCCTGGTACCACTGAGCCTTTAAAACTCACTCCCAGCTTCCTTTTTCCCAGCCATAAACAGGTGGGGATGCTGTGCTGTCACTGGCAGGACAAGCTCAGGGGCACAGCTGAGCCCTCCTGCAGCCGCCACAGGGCAGCATGGGGAAGAGGGGCTACACAGAGGGATAAAGGGTGATGGGGACACATGCGTCCTCCAGGGAGAGTGGATGGACAAGCCCAGTGGAGTTCTGCAGGATGCTGGTGGTTTGGTACTGTGGTGGTGGGATGGAGCTGGTGTCGTGCATCCTGTCTCCATTCTTTTAGGCTTCCCCTGGAAAGGGGACATCACACCCACTTCTGTGTCCCCCAGGCATCAAATGTGGGGGAGTACTTTCAGCACCTTCTGGCAATTTCTCCAGCCCCAACTTCCCGGGGCTGTATCCCTACGAGACAGAGTGCACGTGGCTCATCGTGGTGGCCGAGGGCTCCTCCGTCCTGCTCTCCTTCAGCCACTTCGAGCTGGAGTACCATGACACCTGTGCCTATGACTACCTCCAGGTCTACAACGGGGCTGCCCGGGACCAGGGCAACCTCCTGGGCACCTTCTGTGGCCACAGCCCCCCACCACCCTTCTCCTCCGCCTGGCACGTCATGGCTGTGGTCTTCCGCTCCGACCGGCACGTGGCCAAGCACGGCTTCGCCGCTGCCTACAAGAAAGGTAGCAGGGAGGTGTGGTGGTCACTGAGCATCCATCTGTCCTCTTCCACTGCCCTCATCATGCTTGCCTCCTTGCAGACGCCTGCGGTGGGCAGCTGACGGGGCTCTCTGGGGAGATCACCAGCCCCCGCTACCCCGAGAGTTACCCCAACGACGCCGAGTGCCGCTGGAGCATCGGGGGGGCCGGCGGTGGTGGCCCCCTCACCCTGGTGTTTGCTGACTTCCAGATGGAAGGGGGCCAAGGCTGTGGCTTCGACTACGTGGCCCTTTTTGATGGCCCCACCATCACTGCCCCCCGCCTGGGACGTTACTGCGGCAGCGCCCGCCCGCCCCGCACCATCTCCTCCACCCCACACCTCTTCATCATCTTCAAGTCGGACTTCAACATCGGTGGCAGGGGCTTCAAGGCCCATTTCTACTCGGGTGCGGGGGTCTCAGGGTGGTGGGGCAGTGGGAAGGATGTGGGGACAGACCCTGGGTTGGGGTTGTGATTCTCTCCCTCCCACAGTAGCAAGAGGAGATGATCATGGGGGAAGCCCCTGGGGAGAGCCCATGAGATGATGGTGTGAAGTGTAAAGCACCACACAGTGCAAATGGCATTGCTGTGGATATTCCAAGCCCTGGGCTGCCCTCTTGAGCAGGAGTCACCCTTGTTCATGCCATTCCCTGGGGATAAGGGTTGCTCCTGTAGGACTTTGACTCCCTTGGGAGTTTCCCTCCCCCAATGCTGGCTGTCCATTGGCCAAACACAAGGCTGGGAGCAGGGAGGTGAAGGGCAGAGCATCCTTTAGCAGTAAAACAAGTGATCACTCATCCACACCCAGGAGGCTTCAGGTTTGCTTTTGATTTTTTCCTTTCCCCTTTTTCGCTGAGCAGGCGAGTGCCAGGAGGTGTTTACCACCATCAAAGGGAATTTCTCCAGCCCTCAGTACCCCAACTTCTACCCCAACAACCTCAAGTGCCAGTGGAGCATCCAGCTGCCCCCAGGCTACCGGGTCAAGGTCTTCTTCCTGGATATGGAGCTGGAGGGCCGGAGCAGCCTGACAGGTGGCTGTGACTACGATCACTTGTCTGCCTTTGATGGTGGCACCGAGAATGGGTCCCTGCTGGGACGGTGGTGCGGGCGGGAGAGCCTGGCACCCGTCACCTCCCGCAGCAACCAGCTGCTCCTGGTCCTTCACACCGACCGCAACACGGCCAAGAGGGGCTTCTCCATCTCCTACGTGGGAGGTAAGGTCCCACTTGGGTGCTCCTCAGTGCAGGAGAACTCAGTAACTCCATTGGGACGTGCCTAAGACCATGTAATTTCCAGAAGGATCAGCAGTGAACGTTCCTGTCTGCAGGAGCAGAGCCATGGCTCTGTAGGGATGGGGCAGAGGAAGAGGTGGCAAGTGAGCTGCACGTTGTGTTTAGCATTCAGGAGATGCTTTCCAGCTTCAGATTCCTGTGTGTCTGCCACTGCCATGCTCCTGTTCCTCTCTCAGGGTGTGAGGGAGAGAAAACCTGAGGGGTTTTAATGGGCCAAAACCCTAGAGCAGGTGACCAGCTCAAGCATCACAACCTTGTTCCCTGCTCCCCCGGATGCTCTGGCCTTTCCAGCACATGGGTGAGCAGGCAGACATGAACCATGTCCCCTCCTCTGCTGGCAGCAGCACAGGAGGGCAGGACCCCCAGAGCACAGCATTCCCAAATCCACCTGGCCAGGCCTGCCTGGCACAGCCCTGCTGCTGGCACGCCATGTCCCAGCCAGAATGTCCGCAGCTGCTGGGAGGAGCAGTGTGTAACCTTCCTGCTCTATTTGCCAACCTTTGCGCCTCAAACGCCAGCAAATTTATGGTGTTTGTTGTATTTCAGTATAATTACATCCAAGCTGACCTGTGGGTCAGGGATGATTCAGCCAGGGGCAGCCTTTCCAGAGGGCTGGAGCCAGAGCAGGGCTGCTGGACTGGCAGCACAGGCGCTGGGGAGGCTGGCTCTGGGTTTTATCCCTCAGCTGCAAGATTCACTTCCAGCACAGCAGAAAGGATTTGGAGATCTGTGGCTCTTGGAGTTAGAGATGGGATAGAGTTCTGTCCTGAGCCTCTGGAGGGAGGGAGGTAGTACTGCATATTTTGTAGGGCTGTAGTGTGCAGAACAGGTCTGTCCCTGTCCTTGTCCCGCTGATTTCTCACTGGTTTACAGCTGTGTACAGGCGGAGACTTGGTGTCACTACTCCAGAGGGAGCAGCCTGCAGACAGACAGATGGGGTGCTGCTGAAGAGTGGGGGATGTCCCATCACAGGGAGGGGTGTGACACCTCCCAACTGCCCAAGGCTCCTGCATCCCCTGGTACACACTGCCAGATGTATGCTAGGGGAGGACAAAGGCTTGGATGTGAAACTGAGCCTCCCTCCACAGAGCTGAGCCTGCTGGCTGTGTTTGCCCAGTGATTCCAGCATCTGCTTGTGATTAACGTCCTGCGTGTCACATCCAGCTGCCAGCCTCTCCCTGCCACCAGCTTCCTCAGGAGCCCACAGAGGCAAAGAGGCACCTCAGACTGCTTCCACACCCACCTTCAGCCATGCAGATATTTCCCTTTCAGGCCCACCAAAAGGCATGGCTTGGGCGGGGCATGTGTGATTTATGGCCATTGAAATGAAAGCCTTCACGCCAGGAGAGAGGATCCACTTTCTCCTCCTCTTGATCTAATGCACTTTAGTTATTTGGTAAATCTTCTAATGGTTTTATAATGCACTAAGTGAAGCAAAGTGACACTATTTTTTCGTATTGATTTTATTGCATCTTCCCAGTTTCATAAGGCTGAGATTCAGAGGGAGCTGGAATAATTCAATAATTCATATTGCCCAAGTGGTTAGTTCAAGCTGAGCAAGGATTCACTTTAAAGAGGGGGGTGTTTTTCCTCCCTCCTTCTTTCCCTGTGTGGATGCTTTCTACATCCAGAGAGGCCAAACATGGTGCCAGAAGGAGGGTGATGGAGAGGTGCTGGAGTCACCATTGCTTTGCTCTTCATCTTGGCATCGTGGGCAGCTCAACAGCAGCTCCCTCCATACACTGCTCACCAGCTCCCCATCAAAATTAGCATTCTGAGGACAGTGGAGGGCTGGTGATGCTTGGAACTATGCCTGGGTTGAGCCATTCCCCAGGAGGATGCCCCAGGGCCATGAACCCAGCTCACCCTTTCAGGAGAGCCATGTGGCAGCCATGAAGCTGCATCACTCCAGGGCATGCATGGGGTCCCTCTAAGATGTGTCTCCTGTTTCATCAATGTAGTGTCTCTTGCAGGGGTGTTGTAGGATGCAGAGGAGCTCTGTGCCCATTTCAAGCCATTCACAAAGCTCTCGTGGTTGGTCCTGGGCAGCAACTCAAATGTCCTGCTGGCTCTGGAGTGATGGGGAATGGCAGTGACAGCAGGATGGTGTTGTCAGTAATGGCACTTGTGTGTCACTTGGAGACCTGAGGAGGATGAGGTTCAAGAGGGTTGATAGTGAGATTTCTCCCTTGGGCAGAAAGCAGAGCAGCGCCTGGGAGCCATCCATGTCTGCCCTTGGCATGGGACAGGGCTAAAATACTGATACTGATTGCTTTCTGCGTTCTGGAGTTAGCTTTCTTCCTGAAACCCCCCCACCCCGGGTCCTACACGTGCACCCTGTTTTCTGTCCCAATAGTTGTGCCCATGAACGTCAGCTGCACCCGGACAGACTTCCACATCCAGATCCCCATGCAGTCCCTGGCCCAGCTGGAGAGGAATAGGATTTATTTGGGGACCCCCTCCTGTGCAGCCCAGGTGGTTGGCAGGAACTTTAAAATACACACCAGGTTCGACACCTGTGGCACTGAATCTCAGGTAAGTGATCAGCAAGCACCCCTTTAAAGCAAGCTGTGTAAATGGTTAGCCCTGTGCTGGCTGCAGAGAGGTATTCCAAATCCCTCTCACGTTTTCCCAGTAGATGCTGGCCTGATTCATGGCCAACCCCTCCAAACCCCTGTGGAAAAGAGCTGCACAAAGCCTGATGAGCCGTGTCCCTTGTCTTGCAGAGACGCAACAACACCTCTGTCATCATCAGCACCCTCTACATTGATTTTTCAGTGGGAGACCAGGAGGACATCCACCAGTACGAGGTGCAGTGTGAGCCAAAGAAGAAAGAAGCCTCAGTGACCCTTATTGCTGGTCCTGATCCATCCAGGCTCAGCCAGGCAGAAAACCTGGTGGATGCCCAGCAGTGGGAGGGGGAAGCGATCGATGCCCGTGAAATCAAGAGCCAGGACACCAGCGACATCGTCTTCATCAGCATCTGCATCCTGGCTGGGCTCCTCATGGTCATTGCAGTGGTGGGGCTGGTGCTTCTGTAGGATGCTCTTTCCACTCTCCAGGGATTGCAGTCGCAGTCCAGGGCAGAAGGGTACCCCAAAATCCACCCTTACCCCAGGCTGAACCCTAACACAGCTACCCAAACAGAGACACAGCTCCCAGGCCCTGAAACTGAGCCTGAACCCAACCTCCACCTTCTCTTAGTGCCTGAAAATTCTGGGCAATAGGCAGCCGTTTCCCTTCCCAATTTGTTTTCCTCTGTCTCAATCTGTCCATTTGGCTCAGGAATGCAGTTCTTGCACTCCCTAACTCTTCCCGCACCTGCTTCAATTTGTTTTCCCTGTAGTGCTGCTGCTTTCAGGAAAGTAACGTTGTTTGCCGATGGCTGCAAATCTTCCTGTCAATTATTTCTAGCTGAATTCTTGGATGTACAAACCATCCCCAAATGTAGCTGTATTCCCAACAAATGTTCTCCGTGCTCCCGGCCCATGCTTGGGGGGGACTGTGGAGCTGTGTTACAGGGATCTCCACCTGGCACACACAGATGTAGCTCATGTAGGTGCTCCCAGGTGATGTTTCTGGGTGTCTGTGGGTGATGTGATGAGATGCATTTGCTGTGCCCTGGAGCTCCTCGTTTGATCTTCTCATGTTGTCTCACTTCTCGCAGGGCTCACCTGAGTGCCTCAGCCACCAGCAGCTGGAGGGGAGGAGAACAACCCTCTTCTCCTCTGTGTTTTCCTCCTTTCTAGCATATCCAGGTGTCCACGGCTGAAAACTCTCTACCAGCATTACTCCTGAAGTTTGAAAATATGGGCAAATCCTGCTATGGCTTGGGGAGATGTTGGACTGCAGAGGTTTTGTTAACCCTAGAAAGACAACCTTGGCAAGAGGGGGTGGCTCCCCTGGGACCTCAATGACACCAGATCTCCACTCGTGGCCAGTGAAAAGACTGATGTCCTGCTTCCCTCTGGGACAGTTCTGTTCATCAGAGGAAGCAGCAGCCAAGGAATAGGATGATGATCCAGCAGCTTTTCCTCCTGGATTGCACCAGCCCTGCGGGAGTGTCTGGGGAGGGAAGAAGGCACAGAGCTGCGCATGCCTCCTAATGAGGAGCCTTCGTTATCGGAGCCCGGATTGATTTGGCGTTTGTTGGTGCAACACATCGGCAAATGAGAGATTTCCCAGGGAAATATTTGCCAGCACCATTAAGTTCCATTAAGGGAATGTTTTGAGAGCCTGTTGTGTGCAGAGATGGTAAACAAGGCCAGCCTCCCCCACTGCCTGCAAAGCCTCACTGCTGGTTAATTGCTGGGTATAGAACTGTCAGCTTGAGACCATAGTTACAAGATTTGACAACTGAAAGAAACTTAAAGATATAATTAACCTTCTTGGTGGCCCAGATTTTGCTGAAACAGGTGAGCACTGCGGCTGCTCGTGCCTGGCAGGGAGCCCACAGCACCCAGCAGCATCCAGCCCTTGCCTGGAGGACAGATATTCCTCACCCAGCCAGAGCCTCCAGAACCCTGTGATTTGCAGGGGAAAAGGCTGTTCTGGATAGCTGTTGGTGTTGCACTCAAATAAGGAGTTGGACCTGGTCACCCCAGGGAGGGTTTCCAGCTCTGGCTCCAGTTCACAACCACCCAGGCATCCCTGGGTGAAGTGCTCCCCTGCACACATCCCTGCAGATGCAGGATTGGTGCTGTGGGAGCAGCTCTGCTCCTGAGTCAGGGGGATCCCCAGCAGCCCCAGGCCTGCAGGGTGTTTTCCAGGGGACATGGACAGGGTGATTAACGAATGTCTCCAAAAGCCCTTTACCCACTTGTTTTTGATGGCATTTACAGCTGTATCTGCCACCAGCAGTGAGCCACTCGAGCCAGTCATCACACTTGGAGCAAGGAAAGCCTCTGGTGCTCACCAAATACCAGCCTGCCAGTCCTCCTGCACCATGGCTCAGCCTCTCCACTAGATTTAGGCATCCAGTCTCTCCCTGCCCTGCAGGAATTTGCTCACTGACATCTCCTGTTAAGTCAGGTCTTCCCTGACTTACTGCCCTGGCTGGAGCTGGAGCCCAGCAGGGATGGGGGGGCTGCCCAGGTAACTTCCTGAAACAAGCCCTTCTTCTCATGTAAAAGCTGCTCAGATGAGTGGCAAACAGATATGGAATCCATCACCAGCACTCCTTCCCTCCACCATGTCTGTGCTCCTCACACATCAGGCCTCAGTTTCCCTCCTTAGCGTTTGCCCGGTGCTTCCTGAGAAGCGGGAAAGCAGCAGCCACGGGCAGTGCTCCCATTGCTCATCTGATTATTTATTTAGAGCATGATGGCTGGATTGAGCCAGGCTGGATGCAGCCTCCTCGTTTCCTGGCTTTGCTTATGGAAGTGGAGTCTTGTCTCTTCAGAGCAGACAAAGGTTTGGCTGTTGTTCGGGAGGGAGAGCCTATCTTACCCCTCTGCAAACGTCTGTGTGCAAATCCAGTGAAGAATTGTTGGAAAATCATAGATCATAGAAAATGGCATTGCAAGAGCCCCCAGGGGATCAGCTGGTTTATTCCTCTCCTTCCCTGGGGAGATCGCTCCTACCGGAGAGAAGCTGTGCTAAAATATCTGAAAAATCTCAGCCACGCTCTCTGTGTTTTCTCTATTTACCAGGAAGGTTTTCCTGATGTGTCACACTGTGAGGGTGGCTGCTGGGGGATGTGCTTTTGTGCTGCTGCAATGGACAAGAGAATGATGGTGGGAGTGCCCCAAAACGGGTACTGCTGCTGGCACAAGACCCTGCTCCCTCTGCCCAGAGACCCTTCCCAGGCAATTTATTCTATTGTAATGTTCACTGTAAGTTTTCTGTGGTGGCACCCACAGTCCTCTATGGCTGGACCTTCCCTCATTGCTCTGCCCAGAGGGTTATTTGCATCTCTTCTGTTTTTATATTCTAGTCCCAGTCTGGGAATGGGGTACTTGTGATGCACAGGGAGCCAGTGCTGGGGCTGAGCCCATGACTGAGAATGCTGGTGGTGTGCATCTTCTGCATCCTCTCCTCACAAGGGCAGTGCATGGGCTGGAGCAGGAGCAGGTCTGCTGCTCCTCAGGGTGGTTTTCTTGGGTTTGGTGTGTAAGGCCTGGAGGCCACCAGCCACTTTTGCCATCTAGCCAGTCCTGGCTCCCCAGGAGCTTGGCATGGATGGGTCAGTGGGTGTGGTTTTGTGCCAGGAAGGATGGAGCTCACAGGTACCTACTGGAGCCCCTGGCCACAGTGACACAGAGCCTGCCACAAGGGTGGCCCTGCCTTGGGGATCCAGGTACCTGCTGGAGACCCTGGCCATAGTGGCACAGATGAGGAGGCAGTCGTCAGGCAGCCCAGCCATCTGGGAAAACATAATGGATCAAGCATATGGACAATTAAGAATGCAATGATGGCATTTACCAGGAGCTGTTTTCCAAGCTTATTTTAAGCCCAGTTTCCTGATCATCACAGCCCTGGAGACAGCAAGGGCCCTGTTCATGGGGATTGTGGTGTGTGAAGGCTGAGTGTTCCATGATGGGTGGGAGAGTTCACAGCTGGATTTTGAGCTTACAGTCAAGTCTTTGTGGCAGCTTTGGGGGATACAGATTTGATCCTGCCTTCTTCTGCGTGTTGCAGCCCTCCTCTTTCTCTTCTCTCTATCTGGGACAGGAGTGCAGTGTTTGCAATGTGAACATTCCAGCTCAGGCAAAATATTGGCCACAGCAGAAATTATTTTGGCTTTTGTATTTTTCTTGCCATTGGAGCTGGCTGTGCTAGAGGAACAGTGTTTGTCCATTATAGGAGCACCCTTTATAGCAAGATAACTGCTTGCTAGATAATAATATATAATTAGCAAAGATCATTCCATAATCTAGTTTAATTGACACAGACCATGGATGTTCAGGGGACTGTCAGCACATCAGCACAAGAATTGGAGCATCATAAATTTCAGTGTAACCCTGGCATGGGCTTCCTTTTTTTTTTTTTTTTTTTTGCTTACTGTGACATGTCAGAGTTCCTTTGTGCCTCAGTTTCCCCTCCTGTGAGGTGCCAGGTCACCCACCTGAATGTTGCCACACCATGCATGGAGGAGCAAGGCTTTGCTGGTTGTGGTCAACCAGGCTGGGGAATTCCAATTCCCTCATGTGTTTCCCTCCCTCTCTCTGCCTCTTCTTTTCTGCTTCCCTGTGTCCCTCCATTGCTCCAGCCCCCTATTTCTGCTCCATAACATACCCAGGGAGGAGAGTTCCTGGAGCATCCTTTGGGCTTCAGTGGCTGCTCCTTGCCTTAATGTCTCTTAATCCAGGGCCAGTTTAGCCAACCCTTCATATTACAGGGCTGCCAGGGAAGCAAATGAGATCTAAAAGTTTGGATTCTTTGTGAAGAAACCTTTGAAGAGCCTCTTGAAAGATGAAAACTGGTGAGCTGCTGAGCTCTCTCTTTTCCAAAGGACAGGGAGGGTCTTGTCTACTCCCATCTTCTTTCACTCAAGTAATTTGCAGCAGGACAAAGCTCTCCTGAGCTGTACCTGCTGATGGGGAACAGAGCAAGCTGTCACCTACTGCCATCCCAAATTTGCTCTTCAAAGCCAGGGTCAGGAGCCAGCTCTGCAGGAGTGAATTCCCTCTTCCATCCCTCCTGGTGCTGCCCTGAGCCCACCCTGTATTCCCCAAGCACGGGGAGGGGGATCAGGAGGTGATGCCTCCAGAAGGTGCTTCCCTCCTCTCTTTGCTGGCTGTAGCAGGTCTCTAGAGGTCTGCCAGCTTTATGTATGTACTCCTTTGCTGAAAGGAATTTCTGGGATAGGCTTAATCTGGAAGAAAAAGGAAGAACAAGAACTTTTCTCTGGATTGGGTGCTTCCCTTATTTAACATTTCCCCTGTATAAAAGGGGAACCAGCAGTTTCAGTCTCCATGCCAGAGAAACCAAGCACAAGGGAGCTACTGCTCAGCCCTTTCATCCTCCCTTTTAATCTAGAAGGGTTTCCCCAGCATGAAGACTGGACTGCACCACCCACAGGAGGGAGGAAGAGCCAAGGAGCAGCAAACTGATTCAGCAGGTAACCCAAGTAAACCAAATAACCCAAGTAACCCAAATAAACACAGTGTGCAGGTGATGCTGCTCCATGGAGGGAATCTGGTTTTTAGAGACTAATTAAAAACTTCATTAGTGCCAGGTATCAAGTATCCCGTTGTCACATTCAGCATCACCCTTTGGGAAAACGAAAGCCTTTTTGGCCTGTTGTTTTCCCATCTCTGTTTTCGTTTTCTTTCCCTACCTTCCTTTCTGTCCTTAAGACATTCCCTGGTTCCCTGAATTCCTCCTGCTGTGGGTCTTGAGTCCAACTCTCCAGATTCTTTTCCAGCTCCTCCAGTTTTCTGCAAAGCTGCATCTGTGAATCCTCAGCCCAAATGTTACTGCCAGCTTTAACATTAAGATAAAAGAACTGGACCCAGAGCTTTACACTTGGGTTCCTTTGAAACAAGTTGGGAAAAAATATCAACAATTAAAGAGAGGAAATTTATAGGAGAGTTTTCTGCTTGTGTGCAGCAACTCTGCAGTTACTTTTTAAATGAAAAATACTTGGCACAGCCAGATTGTATCTGACCTGTGTGGGAAACTTCTTTGGCCCAGCTTTCGTTAGACCAGAAGTTCCTCATTTTCAGGAATTTTGCTTCTCACATTACCCAAATAGAGGAAACACAGCCAGGAACACAAAGGAACTGCAAATAAATACTGCAGGTCATGGCATTGCAGCTCTGATGCAAAAGCTGTGTCATTCATTGGTCCTGAACCCCTCCTGATGGTCCAGGATACACAAATTCCATTACAGCTGGGAGGTTTGAAGCTGTTTAAGTGGGAAATGGAGCTGATTGCTTGTAAGGAATTGAGGGGTTTCCCATTTTTTGCTACAGCCTGACCAACAAGTGTTACATCTTATTGAATATTACCCACACCATCACCACACACAGATCTGCCAGTTTCTGCCTCCTGCACACCTGACCTTAACTTCCTACAAATGAGACCTCTGTGTTCAGCTGTTTGAGGACACCTTCAATGTGTACAGGCAAAACTGGTCTTGCACTGGCCCAAGCAGACAAAGCAGGGTTTAAGATATTCTTAAGAGAACCTGAAATTATCAAATTAAATTTATGGTGTTCAACACCTCAGGTAAGTTTTGGGTGTTTTTGCTAAGGTTCTACAGATGAAAAAAGTATCTAGCAGGTCCAAGTAATGACAGTTAGTCATTTTTTTACGTGAAGATATGAACACTATGCCTGGAACAGCCTTAGTAATAGAGAACAAGACAACTTGTGGCACAAAAGAAATCAGAGCAAATATAGAGGCAAGAATTCCAGTTTTCAATAACTAGAAAGAATTTAAACAATAATTTGTTGGTTAGATTTGTTCATGCAATGATTCTCAACCATGTTCCTTTTAGAAAAAAAAAAAAGCCTTTAAAAAGGAATGTTTAGTTTTATTTAGAAAATTCATTACAAGTGTTTTTTTCACATTACAGTAAGAACAAGCACCATGTTTACATCATGAGTGAGGTTTGGAAGGCTGAACGAACTGCTCCTTGAACAGCAGAGGCATTAGACAGCACCTTTACCCTGGGGCTTTAGAAAATGCCCCAAATCACAGGATGACTGAGATGATGGAAGTTACTGAAATCCATTTTGCATCCAGCTCTGGAATGCAGCAAAGGAAAATCACCTTGGCACAGCAGCTCTTGCCACAGGCGGGGCCCAGCTGCAGCAGGCGTAGCTGATTTAGGGCTAACTAGAGTTTGCAATGATCCCCCAGGAATCCCCTCCCATGGACCAATACCCATAATTCCCAGTATTTCCAGCCAGCACAGCACTGAGCTGCTCCTTTAAAAGGGTTATTCAGTTCATTACACCTGAAGACCCACATCAAGGATGGAGTTAAACTGGGCTACAACAAACGGGCAGAAGAGAGAAACAGATGAGTCAGCAAGGATGGAAAATACACAGAAGAGCAGAAGAAACTTTCCTTGCAATAAGCTCACATGGATTTCTACCAAGTCAGATTTACAGCACCCATTCCATGATTAGTTCTTCCCTCCAGCAGCTCTGTTCATGGAGTGGTGCCAGGGAGTCACCCAGTCAGCCTTCCTGCGCTCCCTTCACCGCTGGAAGGGCTCCCAGTCCCACGGGGATGCAGGCACAGGAAGTTCTCCCTCGGGATCAAGCACAACACCTCACTTTTTATGGCTCTGTACAAAGGCAGGGACAGTGAGTGTGCCATCCTTGACTCCTGCTCGGGTCTCAGGTTTGTGCTTTAATGAGAAGACAAGGGCTCGCACGGCCCTGCGATACGGAGCGCTAATGAGGCGGGAACAGAGATGAAAAGCTTCACGCTCAATATTTTCAGCCAGTGGGTGATCAATCTGAAAACAGCAAAGTATAAAATTAGATCTTTACACTTAATAAGGAGGCCAGCTGATTGAAATTGGAGTTTGGTGCTTTTCAGTGTTTCTTCATTAATCAGCTTAGATTCAAGGAAATCTGCTTCCTATCACAAGTGTAACAGGAAGAGCAATTTAATTCCACCCTAGCAATTAAGGGACAAGGCAACGTGGTCAGTGGCAGGGAACATATCCCCACCTCCAGCTGGGTGGCAGTACTTTGCCATCACAACAGGAAACTAATCTGTGACAAGCTTTGGGTATCAAGCTCAACTGCAATTATAAGCTATGCTGTAGTGTCTCCATAAAACTCACTTTTGAGCTTGCTGATATAAGGTACCTTGGATACTATTTTAAACTTGATTCCAACAGCAACTCTAAGACATGCCAAACATTTGGCAACTCTCTGCCTGGTGCTATAAAGGGAAATGTGGGCTCTCTATGTGTAGAAGAAGGTGTAATTAAGAACACAGAAAGGGATTTGCTAAATGTTAATTATGTAGTTACTGCTTCAATGTGTGCCAAAACCTGTAATTCAGCACAGTTTAGGAAACCTCCCCCCCTTAAAGAAATTGTTTTAATTTCACTTCTGCCTTTTTGATGGGGAATCTCCCATGCTTTGCCTGTAGGAGATTCCAGTGAACTAAGTGGTATTCCTGCAAGTCCTTCACCACACAGGTTTTACTACCCATCACTAAAAAGTCCCTTGGATCCACTCAGTCCCACCTTCCCTTCTGCTTCTGTCAGCCTCTCAGGTGTCAGTGCAGCAGCTGTGGCTCCCCTGCCTTTATAAGCAGTTCAACTGCTGTAACCTCTGCTTGCACATGTGATGGCTGCAGGTGTTTTCAGGTGAGTCCAGTTCAGAGGCAACTCTGCTTTACTCAGTCTGCTTCACCCAAATCTACCCATTTTAGGCTGCTACCAGAATCTTTATGTCCCACAGATTCAGACTTCACAGTCACCATGCATAGCTGTGCTTTCTAGGAACTAAGCTTGACTCAGCAAAGGTGAGCTCCCACCTTCCAGAGTCATTCCTACAGTGAACCATCCTTCTGGGCTGCCCCAGACTGGAAGCTGGAGAGGTTGTTCTCACAGCTAGCAAACATACAACTTTGAAACTCTTGAATGTTTATCACTTGACTTGTCTTTTAAAGGATAATTAATGAATAAATTGAAAATTATAATTATTATGGCATTTCATAGACCAAGCAAACTAGTTATTAAGCCTTACAGCAAAGTCTTGTTCATTTAGTTAAACATACCTGAGGGATCTGGTATTTATCACTTTATACACTGTCAACCCTGCCTCTCCATTTTTGCTATAGATTTAAATTTATAAATATTTAATTAGGAAATGCCAGAAAAAGTCCAACCGTTGCTTTCATAGCTGTTTGTTACAAAAAACTTCATATTGTATTAATTTCATCCTTGTACAGCCCAACTGCAGTGGCCACACAAGTAATCTGTTAACAGGTTATGGAAATGACAGCAAATACACCTCGCTTACAATTAGCAGGTTCACTTGGTTAACACCAAAAAACATTACCTTGCAAATGAAGTTACTCATAAATAGGGATGTGCTATGAATCCCTAAAAATAGGAGCAGATCACCTGGTCTTGTCCCCACTCTGCAGGCAGGACCAGCTTGGCAGTATCTCTGGCTGGAAAAGGTTTAACTTGTTCCTACAAGAAGGCAATTTTGGAGCCACAGACAAGTGGCTCTGAACTGTACCTCTAATTCCAGGGCTTCACAGAGCAGCTTCCGAGCGTTCTTCCTGAAAGCCTCGGTCTTGGGATCGCTCCTGACCTCAATGGAGGGCCTGTTGGAGTGGTCCCTGATGAAGGTTCGCCACTCCCTGTAAATGTCCTTGGCGAGGCCGGACACGTCCGGGTCGGGGTGTTTGCGCATCTTGTTCACGGTGTGACCTGGAAAACAGGAACAGCTCCTTTGGGCCTGGCAGCTGGGAACAAACACAACTGGCACCACTCAAATCCTGTCGGTGCTAAAGCAGCCACACATGTTCTTAACTCAGGCAATCTCAGCAAAACAACCAAAGCATTGACACAAATACAAAATTACCAGGACTCAAGCATAGAGCTTGAGAAATTAGCAAGGAATTGTGAAAATCACCTTCCCAAGTCACCAAGATGACTTATTTAAAACAGGGCTACACTAGCTTTTTACACCAATCCTGGATCTGGTGAAGGTTTTTAAGCTTTTAACTGGGAACCCCTTTAAGGAAGCAGATGTTGCTGGTGATGGCTGCAGCATTTTAACATGGGAACACCACGGTGACTCCAAGCAGAATCCTTCCCATCGAGAACATCTGGCAGTGAAGAAGAGGCTTTCCCCTGCGAGGAGACAAAAGGGACCTTCCTGCTTCCAGAGGGGTGTTTTTCCCTGGCCAGGAGCGCTGTTGGCCAGGAGATGTCACTGTTAGGCTTCAGTGGCTCTTCCAGGCCGGCGCTATTCAGGCTGGCATTGGGAAAAATCCCGGGAAAAGCCTGAATAGGCTGAAGATGGCAAATGAAACTACAGATCAGAAAGATGGGGAAAGGGGCGACTGCAGCTCCTTTTCCAGGGCTCTGTGAACAGAGATCCGGCTGCTCTGATGGCAAACAAAGGCCGGGATGCTCTCCCTGTTGAGGAAAGGCAGGGACCATGTGGTCACACCTTATCCTTCCCCCAAGCCCTGTGGAAAAGAGGCAGGCAGCGAGCTGTGCCATTTGCTTGGAGCTGCCCATCTGCTGGGGATTCCTCAGTGTGAGGATGCAGGAGGCAGTTCCAGGCCAGTCTGAGGAGATTTTCTCACACCTTCAGAGGATTCAGCCAAATCAGATAAATGAACACTGATGGACAGAAGAAGGAATAAAACACAGAGCTACCAAGGAGAGCTCTTCAAAACTCTGACCACTAAATGGGTGATGCAATATTTCCTGGGAGGAATCAGAGGACAGCTGACATTTTCAGTACAAGCTGTGAAAACTGCAGGCTTGATATCAGCAATATTTCATTGGCAGCAATTTCCTCATTTCTTAAAAAGCTTCCAGACTAATCTCTAGTGTACTGACAAGCCAAGCAGACACAAGACAGCCTAATATTCACAGTTTAGATAGACCAGATGTACCTATTTTAGTGGAAAGTAACACTTCCTTGGAAGGTATCTTCTTCTTCAGCTCCTTCAAAGCTTCCATCAGGTTCTCTTTCGATTGCCCAGGAAGCTCGAGTATAGACTTCCATCGTTTTATGTCTTCCACAACCACAACTCTCTGAGAAAGAGAAAAGCCCATTAGGAAAGTGGAATATTGTTACAAGGAATAAGGACACTACCTTCATCTCAGCTAATGGGGCTGTTATCAGTGCATGAATTATTGATCGTGGCACAGAATACACAACGGGTACTTGCTTGGAATTAGAAAACTCCTGCAAATCAAGACTGAAGTAACCAGCAAAGAAAGTGAGAGGCTTCACCCTGGTCTGCCAAACTCTGGGGATGTAGCCAACGTCTCCTAGAAGTGTTCTGAATTTAAGGAATCCATTAAATAGGAAAAATGATTCGGGGGAGGTGGCTGATTATCCTTAGAATCCAGCTCAGACTGACTTCAGAAGTAAAACAATGCCAGCAAGGTGAGAAACAAAGCATTAGAGAATATGAAGGCAGACCTGAATACGCTGCACAGTTGCAGTGTTTTTCACTGGTTTTGCCACAGAACTTGACAGAACAGACTGCAAATAGTGCAAGTCTCATATTTTGGATGTGAAGCATCTTATCCAGCAGTGGTCAGACTACTGCAGTGCTTTATGCACCATTCTTTTGATTTTTGCCACACTTGAACTTTTTGGTGCAGCATGTTTTGCTGTTGTGTTTCTACAAGCAGGTGACCAAGAGGGGTTCAGCTCTCGGGCAGGTCTCACTCGAGACATCCATGAAATGAACTGAAGGGTTTTTCCTTGCTGGGAAGGGATGAGAACCAGCTGGAAATACTGAGGCTGGCGGTATCACCGGGCTGTCCTCGAATCGTGTGCCCAGCCTGACCCTGCACCACGCCGAGTTACAACCCATGGAACCGCTTGCAAAGCAGCAGAGCCCTCTGAGCCTGTACAACCACTTCCCTGTTCGGATCCCACCTCAGCGCTGCAAAGATTCCGGTGCAGACCCGGTGTTCACACACACCGCTGCTCCCCCGCCGCCCCGCCCGTGCCGCACCCGGTGTCCCGGCCGTGCCGCCGCAACCTCCCGCCGGTGACCTGCCTTGAGGGACTCGAGGGTGACCTGTCGGCAAACGCGGGGCCCGGCCGCGGCCCGTCGGGGGCTCTGGGGTTCGCGGGCGCGGCGCACCACGAACCGGTCCATGTTCGCCCTGCCGCCCTTCCTCACGGAAGCTGCCACGGCGGCCCCGCCATTTCCGCCCGGTAGTTCCCTTCAGGGGCGAGGCCCTATGGGGTGGCCGAGGGTACCCCGCGGTGTGAACTACGTGTCCCAGCAGGCCTCGCGCGGGAGCAGCTTCCGCTGCCTCGCCCTTTCCGCACGGTAGTTCCCGCCGGGGGCGAGGCTCTATGGAATGGGCGGGGATGCCCCGCGGCGCTGACTACACCTCCCAGCAGGCTCCGCGCGGGGCACGCCTCGCGAGAGGCTGCCGCCGGCCGCTGCCGGGGCGGAGGAACGAAGATGGCGGTGCGGCGGGGAGGCCTCGCCGTCCTCCTCCTGCTCCTGCCGCTGTTCCTGGTGATCCAGGCGGGAGCCGCCTCGCAGTCGATTCCCGCCGCCTCCTCCGAGGCCTTCGACTCCGTGTTGGGCAACACGGCATCGTGTCACCGCGCCTGCCAGCTGACCTACCCCCTGCACACCTACCCCAAGGTACGGGCGGGCCCTTCCCCGCACCTGCGCCGCTTCCCTCCGCCTCCCCCGGGGCTGGCACGGCCCGTCCTTTGCCCCTCTCCCCTGCAGCTCCGCGTCTTGTCTAAAGACAGATACTTCTTTACGTAAATAGATGGGTAGGCTGCCGCTTGCCAGTGAAGCGCTGTTGTCAAAGTACAGCTTTGTCAGTGCTGGGGCTTTTGTGGGTTTTGGGCGTTTTGCTGTTTTTTTTTTTTCCTTATGCTTTCCTAAAAAGGGAGCTGTAATTTGGCTTGGGCTGCTCCGTATTTTGGGCACTGGAACTGTGCTGTGTTCGTGGCAGGGCAGAGATCCTGAGTCAGGGCGCCAGTGCGGCACTTGGCTCTTAAAGGATGAAGCATAAATGATGACAAACAAGTAGATGGTCAGAGCCTTTATGGCAATCTTTTATCTCATGATAAAATACTGAAGTTGTGTCTGGTAGAAATTTAATTTCACACCCCAGAATTTGCTGTTGGTTCATGCTTTGCACGCCTTTGAACTATGGGCTTAAATTTAGAAAATCCGACATAAAAAAATCTCATATTTCCTTGTTCTTTCTTGGCAATAAACTTCATTATCAACTGCAGCAGGTGGAACTCTTACCCCATATTTGGGATTTCACAATCCCAAATGCTGCTGGGAAGGCAGCAGGCGAGTGGAGCAGTGCTAGGATCAGGTAACAGGGCTTTGTCTGCTTCCCTGTGGAATTCAGTTGGATTTTGTAGCTGGAAAGATGTAGCAGGGAGTTGTGTGGAATATGAGTAAATTTACACATGTATTACAGTTTGTTTTGGTGTATGGATCTTGTTTCTCTTGTAGGACCATTGAAGTTCAAGGAGGGCTGATATTTATGTGATTTTTATTACACTTTTGAATTTTGTTGCTTCACTTTTTGAGTAAGAATTTTGTCATGTCGTGTTGTTCATTAATGCAATTACACCTTTTAAATTTAGTGCTTGTTTTGTTTGTCACAGAAGTGCTGGTGGAATTGAAAGAAATTTGTTTTAGTTGTGATTGGAAATTAAGACAAACTTTATTAAAAGTGTTGTGGAAATCCATCTTTAAAGCTGGTTTATCTGGATGTCAAATTAAAAAACATTTTCTGACAGCACCACCCACTTTGTCAGTGTTAGACTTGAATTTTAATCTATATTCACAGTTTCCTACTCTTGTGCCTTTAATGCACATGAATTTGTGCTCTCAATTAAAATGGTCAGGTCATTTACAACAGGTTGTACAAGAGGTGTGGTGTGTTTGGTTGTTGTTAAATTAATTCAGAGCCTGTTTTGCACCTGTGCAGTTTGAGTGGCTGCTGGCTTTGAGGTTCTGGTTCATGGGTCAGTGGCAGGGTGTGGTCAGGGGGACACTCCTGTGACAGAGGCTTTGGTTCACATCCATTCCCCTGGACCTGTGGACAGAAGAAATACTAGGTGTAGGATTTCTATATTTGCTTAATTTTAATAGCTGCCAGTGGGGAAGCACTTTTGCCCTTCAGTATAATAAATAAACATTTGTGTTTGTGGAGCTGGCACTAGGTAGATAACCAGGATGCTGTGCAGGACATCAGAAAATAATCCCTTTTTCTGATAGTTCTGTTGTAGCTCTAATTAGAGTCATTAGACTGTTTAGATACATTGTATTCCACTGTCAAAAGTATAGGATTTCTGTCCTTTCCTGCTGGGTTTTCCCATTTAAGTTCTGAGAATGGAGATTTTCTACTCTTTGTAGTGTTAAACATCAAAAAATCTTTTACAGCACTGTCTCTTAATTTCAAACACACCACTTTCTAAAACATTAATTTTGCTTGTGAGTTGTGGGTCTGGAATTACAAAACAGCATTTGCTGTTCCAGGTTTGCCCACTGCAGAAGGAAAAGCTCTGTTTGAAATAAATCCATAGGTTTTGCTGTTCCAGGTTTGCCCACTGCAGAAGGAAAAGCTCTGTTTGAAATAAATCCATAGGTTTTGCTGTTCCAGGTTTGCCCACTGCAGAAGGAAAAGCTCTGTTTGAAATAAATCCAAAGGTTGTTAGTGCTGCTTGGCTTGGGTTTATTTCATCCCGTTTCACCTTGAGCTGGGTTGTACTTCTGATGGAGGGAAGGAGGACAGAAA
The DNA here is from genome assembly GCF_971803275.1 of Cyanistes caeruleus. Lineage (NCBI taxonomy): Eukaryota > Metazoa > Chordata > Aves > Passeriformes > Paridae > Cyanistes > Cyanistes caeruleus. Next base: position 29,968,075 of record NC_141709.1, on the reverse strand, counting down.
CACCCAACCAAACAACAAAAAAATACTTGTTTTCTGACAATTTGTTGTGGGCTGGAGGGATGCAAGCCTTTCCTTGTGCCTCCCCAGGAAGAGGAGCTGTACGCCTGCCAGCGCGGCTGCCGACTCTTCTCCATCTGCCAGTTCGTGGACGATGGCGCCGATTTGAATCGGACCAAACAGGAATGCGACTCTGGTGAGCCCTCAGAGCCCCTTCAGCATCCCATCAGCTGAAGTGGAGGGGAGAGCTGCAATGTCTGAAAGGGTGGTGTTGAATTGGTGGCCTTCTTTTAGTTGCTTTGGGTTTGTTTAACGGCTTCTTAAAGTCTATATACAGGATATATATAAAAAAATCTTATGGGAAAGTTGTTCTCTGTGAGTTTCTCCTCAGTGTTGCTGTTTTCCTGAATTTCTCAAGTATCATCAGTCTCTGTAAATAAATTAGAAATACTGCATTTTACTGTAAACAGTTTGTCATAGAAAACACAAAATGCCTGGGGGGAAATCCAGGCAAATGAACACTTGTCTTTTAATAATTCCCTGTGACAATCAGTCCCATTTGCCGTTCCTGACAAATCTGTATGTAGAAATGAATTGTTCAGTGGAGCAAGAGCACAGATTTTAATGTGCCTTATATCTTGTGGTCTAGCCTCCATCCTAAGCTTTCCTTGCAGCTAAACCCTTGGGAATGAGGTACATATTTTGTTTGGAATAGGCCTTTAAGTACTGGTTACTAATTCTCTCTGGCTAGCTGTGTTAGAGCAGATATTTAACAGTGAAGATGAAATATATAGAATCATTTAAGTTGGAGAAGACCTTTAAGATCATCAAGTCCAGCCATTCCCCCTGCACTGCCAAGCCCATCCACTAAACCATCTCCCCAAGTGCCACACCTTTATGTCCCTCCAGGGATGGTGTATGATACAGGCCAATTAATAGTGGGTTTGGAATTCTGTAGAACTTTCTTCCAATAATGTCGAGGAAGCTGATTCAGTTTTATTCAGAAAGGAAAGGTAGGAACTCTCCACCTTTACTACCAATACAATTAATCACCAGGCCAGCATTCAGGGGGGGCTTTTGTCCTCTCAGTAGCTCCTGAAAGCAAGAGAGCTTGTGGCCAGCTCAGGTAGGGAATCAGAAAGCCTGGCATGCAGAGATGCTAATGTGTTACAGAAGTGCAGGAAATGCTCTAGAAATGGGCTAATGCTCCAGTCTGTCACACTGTGTGTAGCTGTGATACAGCCTGTCAGTGTAGTTGTCAAACCACACACGAAGGAGTGCCATAAAGCAGGGTAACGTAGCAATAGAGCACATGTACAGTAATGGAACAGTTGCTTATTTCTGGTTTAACTCTCCTTTCTGGGACTGTTGTCTTTGCTGGCTTATGTTCTGTGATCTGCTGTGGGTGCCCTGAGTGATAAGTGTTGTGTGCTTGGCAGATCCATCTTGGCTGCTCTGCTCAGTTCTGTCTCTGGTGCTTCCTGCAAACACTGACTCGGTGGCAGTTGTAGCATGGAATGGCTGCTCAGGTGCCACAAGCTGAACACTCAGATGTTTAGCTGCTGCTGTCATGCTTCCTGCCAGCTTCTTAGTCCTTGTGATGGTCCATTTGTTCCTTTGGAAAACTGGGAGAGCTGCTGTCCTCTGTGTTGCTTTTTGGTTTGATTCTTTAGTTCAGGTACTACTGCAACACCGTCCACCTAAGCTTTAGAATTGTGCAGGAGAGCTGTGCCAGCGTATTGTCTGCCTGATTTGTCCAGGGGCAGAATAAACTAAATTATTCTCTCCAAATAATTTAGATTTCTCAGTCCTTATGATCTCTAATGAGCAATTAATAGAAGCTCTTTCTAAAACAAAGAGTTCATTTCATTTTTCATAAGAAAATACTCCATAATACTTTCAGTGCAGTTGCTGTATTAGCAGGAAATGCTCCTTTGATTTTCCTGTGATACCATGGCTTCTGCTGTTACCTCAAAGGGATTTAACGGACTGATAGTCCCTCTGTTCTCTTTAGGATTCCATCTCTGCTCTCTGTTGTTTTGTGTGATATGTAGAGGAAAGCTATAGTGGTGGTGGGAGGATCAATGAGAACTTGCATCCCTGAGCTCAGCCAGGGTAATATTGGTGATCATTTGCTCTGATTGCAGCCAGATTTCAACTCCCTGCTCTGTTGAAGCTCTGATTCTGTCATTAGACCTCAGAGCAAATGCTACCCTGGGATTGCCATATCTTCCCCTGCAAATGGGACTGTCAACTGCTGCTTTGTTTCTGATCCAACTTATACTGAGAATGTTTTCTTAACTAAAATGCAGAATTTATCATCTGATTTGGGGAACTTCTCCCTTGCAGCCTGTACTGAAGCATACTCCCAATCTGATGAACAATATGCTTGCCATCTTGGATGCCAGAACCAGTTGCCATTTGCTGAGTTAAGGCAAGAGCAAGTAAGTAGGTGACATGTTTTTTAAATACCACCTACTTGTTTCTGTTCAGTGTGTGTCTTCTCTTTTTTAAATTTCTTCAAATGGAAAATAAAATTTTCAGTCCTAAGGACTGAAATCTAGACATGAGGTGAGGGGTGAGCAAGAACATAACTTCTGTCCTTTCCATATAAAAACAAATAGAAAAAATGTTAATGTTGTGCTTGCAGTTAATGTCCCTGATGCCAAGAATTCATCTCCTCTTTCCTCTGACACTGGTGAGATCATTCTGGAGTGACATGATGGACTCAGCTCAGAGCTTCATAACATCCTCATGGACTTTCTACCTTCAAGCAGACGATGGCAAAATAGTCATATTCCAGGTGCTTCCTTTTTTCATTGAGATTAAGGTGTCCTGGCTGCTGACTTCAACTCTGCCCCTTCCAGCCAGAGAAAAGACTGTAGACACCATTGAAAGTGTTTAGGTTTACCTAGTATTTCACTGCCTTTAGGGCCATTTTAAAATTCAAACTTAAAAGAATAGAGCATGCCTTAAGGTTAATTTTTCTGTTAGTTCTGAAAATGTAAATTATCAAAATCAGTGGAAGCTTTTTAGCAGCATCTCCTAACTCCTTATTTTGTTTTAGTCAAAGCCAGAAGTGCAGTATGTTCCACAGCTTGATCAGGAAACTGGAGATACAAAAGGATCCTTGTCGCTGAGTAAAACAGCCTGTAAGTTGTTCTTTGTGCTTTGGAAGAGTAAATGTAAGTGTTCCCTGACATGGAAATTTAAAAAATGACATTACAGGTGGCATATGAAAGCAAATTTTTAGAAAGCTGCAATATAATTATTTACTGTGCAGAGTGCATTGTGTACACTTGGCAAAATGTGGTAGAAACCAAACTCTGCTGGAAATGGAAGCCTGCAAGCTGGGGCTGTTTTAAAAGCTTCTGTAAATGCTTTTAAATTTAAAATTCTTTTAAATGCTGTCTGTCCAAAGTGTGTGGGGTTGGTTTGGGTTTTCCTTCCCCTTGCTCTCCTGACCTGTGTTTGTGCCGTGGTGCCTCAGCAGACGGACGTCCCGGGAGCTCACAGACATTCCGGGGGCTCTTCGAGGAGCGAGCGAGCGACAGCTTCTTCAAGTGTCTCTCCATGTATGTATGTCCTGGGGTGTCTGTGTGTCTGTGCCCACTGAGGAGGGTAAAGGCCTTTCCTCTGTGTGTGCAGCACTGTTGGGAGGTCTCAAGGTCTCCGAGTCTGTAGGCTCAGGAAGCACAGCATCACAGTTTTCTATCTGACCATTGGTGCTGCTTTGCTGTGTTGGCTCCGTGTTTTCTGCAGGCTGTCCTGCCAACTTTGATTTTCTTTTCCATTTCAAGTGAACAACATTTTGATAATTTCCTGCACTGTGTTTTGAGTGTGTTCTGGGAATTGTTTAATCAATACTGTGTTTTGCCTGTTCATTAGCTTTGGATGTGTTTTAGGGCAAAGCACTTTGTTTTGGGATTGTGTTATGTAGCACACTGGTATGTCTTGTTTCCAGGCTGAAAATACTCAGTATGTATTGATTAAAGCTTTTTTATTTTCTCCTTAAAAGTTCACACATGAAGGATCAGTGAATTGCCCTGCAGATGCATAACAGAAAAATCTGTTTTTAAATGTGTGAAAGGGAGGATTCTTAGGGCCCCATAACAAAATCAAGCAAGTCTTTTGTGATACCAAACAGGCATTAGAGTACCCAGGAGTCTGCAGTGGGCTGTGTAGCTGGAAGAGCCAGAGACTAATGAATTGGCAGGAAAGGCAGTCAGAAATGAGCCAAACTTTTTACAGGTCCATTGTCTTGTATTCAGTCTATGAAATCTATCAGCATTCTTCTCATTTCAGAAATTCCAGTTGGATTTTAACTACTACGCTCGTCCTGTCAGTGCTGGTGCTGCTCTGGATTTGTTGTGCAACTGTAGCTACAGCTGTAGAGCAGTATGTTCCATCTGAGGTACTGCATTTCAGAACTACAATGTTTGGGATTTATTCATTATATTGCTTTTATGTTACAGCTCTCTAGAAACTGAGAAATATTTGGGGAAGGTTCAGTTAAGGAGGGATTTTAATTTTTGGATGACAAACCAATTTTGTTTATTTAAATGATGGTTTTATATCTGAGCATTCTTGCTTATTCCTGTGGCTCACAGGAGCTCTGATTTAAACATGATGTCTTTTGGTTTGTAGTGCTGTACTCTCAACAGCCTTCAAATTGTTGTGAACAAATGGAGGTTGATTCTCATTTGTCTGGGAATGAAGCTCTACTGAGGGTTGGGTGGTGTAGGGGGGACCCAGTATGGGTTTAATGCAGGAGGATCAATAGTGAGAACAGTGACAGCACAACTATTGGTGAGTGCAGTGTCATGGAGGGGAACAAGCACTCCCCCAGTGCCCAGGGAGCCCTGACTCGATGTTTGCACACCAAAGGAGCTGTTACACAAACGCTGTATCCACCCTTGTTCTGGCAGATTTAATACATTTCTTCAGGATGCAAGCCTAGTTCTAGCTGTGAATTTCAGATGTTGCAGAAAGCCTTGTGCTGCAGGGCTGCAGCCATCAAAACCTGGAATTCAGCTGCAATCTGAAATTCATTTTATTCACAGTATGGAGAGTCTTTGTCTTAAAGTACCTTGTTTAAATGTTTCAGAAGCTGAGCATCTACGGAGATTTGGAATACATGAATGAGCAAAAACTCAACAGATACCCACCCTCTGCACTTGTTGTGGTTAGATGCAAGACTGAGGAACATGAAGAAGCAGGACCTCTTCCTACAAAAGTCAATCTGGATCAATCTGCAATTTAAATCCATTGGATGTGATAGACTAATTCTAACAGAGCTAGAAACTCCTGATTGATTGTGATGGTTCTTCAGATGAGAAGCTTAGCAGCCAGTCTTTAAATGCAAATAAAGTTGCAGAATCAACAAAGGTCATGGGATTTTGTTTTCAGCTAGTAGAGGAGATTCAGACATTCAGACATGAATTTGTTTGTTTCCAGGCATAATCACTTTTCACTGGTGTTTGCTATTGTGTCTTTTTGCTTACAAAAGTTGTAAGCATGCTTTCCATACTTCAGCCAGGACACTTTCAAACTTACTTGTGTGTTCTAGGATGTAATGTGTACAGTCAGAGTTAGCTTTGTAAAGGTATAAGACGTTTTAAATAGGCAGGAAATGCCTTTCTAGTGTTGCACTTTCTGTTGTAGTTAAGAGAAAATATTATAAAATTATCTGCTGATTTTTTTTGTACTTGTTAATGTCCATGCACAACCAACCTTGTCTTCAAAAATAGAAATATATTTTTTCTACAGTGTGGCAATATTCAAGGTGGAAAGAGTTTGTGAGGTACTGTAAGCTAGAACTCAGCTTGTGAAAGATGGAAACTTGTTAAAATTTACAGACATATCCCTTCACATGTAGAACATTACATGGTCAGTTATTTTGTCAAACTTTAGCCTTGAGGTCTTTAATTGCTTGTAAAGTTAGCACCTGTGTTTTCTGAAAACTTCTACTTTCTGTTCTTGATTAACTATTCTGGTCTTGTAACTTCATTTACAGAAACAAGTTGATTCCTGAGAAATGAGAGCAGACAAATAAAAAATTGACTGTATAGAAAACGTTGACTGTATAGCTTTTTACAATGGTTAATTATCGACCACAACAGGCTCAGTGTGAAAGCCTGTCTGTAGCCTTCCTCTTATGGGCAACGTGACCTGATTTTGCTGTGATTCACTAACACAGCAACAACAACTAACAATGTCCCTCATGCCTAACCTATTTTTTGTGGCTCTTACTTTATGCTGGTTCCCACAGTGTTGGCAGGTTGGGGGTGTTGGTGATTTATTTTAGGGTGTCTAAGTGAATGCTGGCTAGAACACAGTCTTCAATTCACTGTCATTTTTTTTGTTGATTAGACAGAATTCCCTCAAAGGTTTAAAAAAATGTAATGAACTGTGGTGATTCTGGGTGATGCAGTGATGTATTCCCTTACCTAATCCTGCCTCAGTGTCCGTTCCCAGCTTCTTTCTGAGCAGCTGATTGTGTGAGTGCAGCTGATGGAGCCTTTCAGGCAGAATGTGCAGACCCCAGCCCAGCAGCACTCCAGCAGTGTGGCTGTCAGGAGCTTTCAGGTCTTTGAGGATGTTTGTTTCAAGCAGGTTTCTATCAGCCTGCAGGAACTGAACTCTTAAATCACCTGTACCTCTTCACACTGAACTCTTCAATGGGACAGCCCAGGAATTTGGGTGCCAGCAGCCACTGCCCTCTGTGTAGGTGTCATTGCAGAGGCCTTGCTGTGAGAAGGGACAGGGTGGTGTTTGGGGACACTGCTCACTTGGCAGGGACAGGGGTTGCCTCTGTCAGTGAAGCTGCAGCAGCAATTCAGCCGCATTTCTGCTGGCACAGGCACAGCCCAGCACGGCCCTGCTCTGCTGGCAGTGCCAGAGCTCAGATGTGATGGGTGCAACCCTGTTCAGCAATCACTGCCACTGCTGGCTTTGCTTCAGGGATTACTGCCCATCTTCTTAGCACTGTGGTACTTGGGATTTCCAGAAGAGACTTCAGCAATTCCCACTTTTCTAACTGAATAGCTTATGGAAATGTTTGCAAGTCAGTTAAAATGTTGTCCTTTACCATTACGTGGTTGCAGAGGGAGCAGCTCCGTGCACACGTGGCTCTTTGCCTGCTCTAGTGTGGACAGTACCACCTCTGTTAGGCTGATGACTTGATTTCACAAAACTTTCTCTTCAAAACTCCATTGCTTACAGCCTTGGGCTTCAGTTAAGCAAACAACTTGTGCTTTCATTGTGTGTTTTGTCTTTTGTTAGCTGTTTAGTGACATTTCAGCTGAGTGATCTGTGCAGTGCAGCCAGTGATTCAGCAATGTGCTTTTGGGTCACAGAGAGCTCTGTGCCTGTGGCACTCTGGCACTTGGCACTGCTGGATCCAGAGCGAGCCAGAGCCTGAGGAATTTGGTGAGTGTTGTACTTGTAAATTTGTCAAAAGATCTTCCCCAGTAAAATCAGATACTAGCAAGTAATTGAACTGTTTCTCAGGATTTCTAATCTAAATGGACTCTTTAAGCTATCTTGGCATTTGACTTTGCAAAATGTCATTTCCTATTCATTTTTTGTTAAATGTTTGACTTACTGCCATCTCCATTTTCAGAGGCTGCAATTTGGGTTTGGTCTCTGCTCAAAACCACTGTTTAAATGAAAGGCCTTAAATTATTGAAATTGCAGGAGGAAAGCATTTTATATTCTCTTTAGGCATGCGTTCAACTGAACCTGTATCAGGTTTAGAATGGAATCATCTGGACACAAATGAGATGACCCTCTTAATTGTCTGCAGTTCACTGCTGGCAGAAATAGCCAAGGTACCTTTGGGGGAAACTGGTGGGGGGTTTAGGTGCTAGAAAAACAAAAACCTTCCATCATACTGAATATTTTCATATTTGTTGCTTCTTCAGCTTTTCTGATCTTTGTCAATTATTTTTTAAACTATTTTTTTAAGCTTCAGAAGAGCTTGCTTTTGTTTATTATGTTACTGCCATGAACTCATTTTTCTGAACTCTAAGCAGTCTTTGATGTGGGGCAACTGCTCTAAAATCCAACTGCCTGGTTGGCTGCAGCTGAGCTTGGTAATCCCAAAACAGGAAACAGATGGTGGTAGATGCCAGGTTGTAGAATGATAGAATTTTTTAGCTTGGAAAATACCTCCAAGAATGAGTCCAACCATTTCCCCAGCACTGCCAATGCCACCAATGTCCCCAAGTGGCTTTAGGGGTAGTTACTCCACCACTGCCCTGGGCAGCCAGATCCAACACCTGGCAACTTTTCTAAGTGAAGAATTTTTTTTCTGCTATACAATCTAAACCTCCTCTGGTGCAACTTGAGGGTGTTTCCTCTTGTCCTATTGCCTTTTAATTGGGAGGAGAAAAGCCTGCCCCCCAACCCAGCTCCAACCTCTTTTCGGGGAGTGAGAAGGTCCCCTCTGAGCCTCCTTTTCTCCAGACTGAACCTCCTGGCTCCCTCAGCTGCTTCTCATTACACTTGTGCTCCAGAGCCTTCCCCAGCTCTGTTGTCCTTCTCTGGACATCTCTTACAGACATTTGACTCCAAGGGTGGGTTGACTCCACATTTTAAACTCTTCATTGTAGATTGTTTTGCAGGGTATGCACAGCTGGCCTGCTTCACCTGGCTCTTACACAGGGCTCTTAGCCCATCACCTAATAAGCTTTATGAAGGCTCAAAATAGTCCTGTATCAAGTCTGATTAGGAACTGAAAACTTCCTCTTTAAAGAACAAGAGATCCAGAATTTAAGATCCTCTTAGTCTGACATTTTTCCACATTGCAGCAGCTGCCCAGACATGCAGACTGTTTGCTACTTGGTCTTGGATGTTTTCACCCAAAATCCTTGAAGTAGGAGAGTTTCCTTAGCAGCACCTTCAGTAGTGATGTATTCCTGTGAGAAGCTTCTGTTTTGGACAAGTTGGTGCTGCTGTAGTGAAGAAGGAGCTCCTACAGGACTGTGTTTCATTGTGGCTGGTCTGTGAGGACAGCACTGGAGATGCCCTGCTCATGAAGAATCTATTAACTCATGTGGGTTCATGTGTAGGGATGGAGAGGGAAGTTGGAGCTGTAGCTGTTCCTCTGTGTCAGGCATTATGTGGTGCTTTGAATCAATTCAAGGCAATGTCTCAGAGCCAACTTAGAGACAATCTGGCTGCCAGCCTCTCTTCCACAGCCCTGGTGAGACTGTCTTGCTTAGGGTGGCAACAATTTGGAAGCACCTGGGTCCTGTGGACCCTCTTGCAAGAACAGCACAGGCTCCTCAAAAACTTCATGGTGGTGCTTTTTCTCCCCACAACCCCCCTGCTGATGAATTTTCATCCTTGAAGCTGTAAAACTCCTCTGTGGGAGCTGTGCCAAGGCCTGCAGCCAGTTTAGGAGGCTCCAATGTATTTGTAAGTTCGTGTTTGCTGCAGGCTGAGCTGCTAAGTCTTCCTGCAGGCCTGGAAATTCAAGCATGCAGGTCAAAAAGGACCCTGGGGAATTTCCTGTGCCTGTGCTCAGTGCCCAAGCAAGAAAGCTGTTCCAGATGGTTGCATCCTGCACAACTCCCCTGAGATCTCATCAGCTGGCAGGAGCCTGGGCTGGTGCTGCCACAAGGGCAGTGTGACAGCTCTGCCATGGGAAGGAGGTGTGAAGAAATGAGACTTTCATGAAGAGGAGCAGATTCTCTTTCCCTTACACTTTAATTTTGAAGGGTTTTTCCGTGACCACAAAGGGAGGAAACGCAGTCAGCATGAGCTGGACATGTGTACTCACCCTCCAACCTGTCTCTCTCTCTCTGTTTACTCTGATTTGTCTAAAGCCCTGTTGCAAAACCATGTGTGAGATGAGAAGAATGAGTTTTGTTGTTGGCTTTCACTGGGGCTGGAGCAGAGGCTCAGCACTGCCGCTCCCCTCCTGGCTGTGCCGTGCTCTCCTCGCTCTCCTGCCTCTGCTGGCTTTGTATCCTGGTAACATCACTTGTGCTCAGGTGCAGAGAACTCCCTGCAGCTCTGGAAACATGAACAAAACTCATCCTCAGGTACAGTCCTTCAGAAAAATCCTACATACAGCTGTTCCCTGAAGTACGTGTGTTCATGACAGCGCTGTTTGCCTGACCTCTTTAACTTCTTTCTCTGAGATTTTGAGGTTTTTCTACTTAGCTTGATACAAAGGGAAGAGTTGATACAAAGCACTGGACTTGGTTAGTGTTTGTTTTACAAATGGGTAATTAAGGTTTAAAGGTGATTGTTTTGGGAATCAAAGCTGGGCAGTGTTTTCACCAAGGTAATTTTTGCTTGTATGTAACAATAATGGAGTACACGATGTATTCCTGGGAAAGATGTGAGAACCAGAAAAGCAAAGTTTGTGTGGCTGTGGGATTCTGTAAATCCCTTTTGTCCCTTTCCTTCTAGAGAAATGGTGATGTGGCTGCTTTTGGTTCAACAGAGTCCTCTGGAGAAAGAGGTAATGAATAAAATGCAGAGTTCTATTATTAAAGTATAAATCAATTGAAACTATCACTGTAATATAAAATACAACCACTATTTATGGTCTGTTTGGATGGATTTTCCCTCTTTTCTGTGTAGTGAAATGTCCAGACTATAAAATTAATAAACTGCAGCTGTTCTGTGTTGGCCTGGAGCTAGCAGTCACAGTGGTATGATAGGTGATCCTTGCCTGTCACAGAAAGGCTCATAATGAGCTTTTTGTGGCCTTTCCATATGTCTTTATAGCCAAACTTCAGCAAATTTTGCCCATACTCTGAAGGACAAGGTGAGATCAAACAGAAGAAAATAGCAATCCTGTAGATCAGCTTGCAACATTTCATCACCACCATTATTTTCTACTCAAGTCTGTTGGTAATTGTTGTGCTTTGTAGTCAGAGGTGTTTTGTAGACACAGACATGCTGTAATTCACCATTTCTCCTCTGAGCTGAAAACTTCTGTTTGGCTCCTGCTCGAGCGTGACAGAGGAGGAGGTTGCTGGAACCAGGATCCTTTTCCTGTTGAGCAAAGGCTGTGCCTTCTCTTGAGCTAGAACACTAAAACAATTAAGTAAACACAAAGCACAGCTAAGACAGATTCTAACTTAAAAGTTCTTTAAGTTCCTGAAAGCTTTTTTAAAATTCTAATTAAAGATTTTTAAGTTCAGATATACCGAAATCAATTATACAGGCAGGATTGTCTTTAGTGACTGGTTACTGAGATGATCACACTAGTATTTTTTGCTATTGGTCTGGGAATATGAAGGAATGGAGGAAAACACCCTGTTGGTTTAGAGGCAAAGCTCCAGGTGCAGGTTGCTGGGGTGAGGGCGGGTGCCTGGCATCGCTCCTTGGTGCTCCACCATTGTTACAGTGCCTGTGGGTTTGGCCTTTAGCTTCTGCAGTTGGTTTGGTTTATGTACCTGACTTTCTGAAAGCTGGGCTCCCTGGAAGGCTGCTGTGCCCTGGAAATGTCGCTGGGGAGGGAAAGGGCAGCTCTTCAATTCCTCCTCGCCATTCTGTGCTGATAATCCATCCTCATTCCATGGGACTGTGAGTCCTGGTTGGGGCAGAGAGCCTGAAGTGCTGTAAAATGAAGTCTTGCCTCTTGGGGGGTTTTGTTATGTGCTCTGGGAGGGCACCTTCCCCAGCCTGACACCAAGCTGCCCCGTGTTTCAGTGTCACTGCTGTCCCACAGGGCTGGGCAGGGGCTTGGCCTTCATCCTTCTGCATCCGAGTCCATGGGATGGGCTCTGATGGAGACGTGGTGTTTGTGCCATTCAACCCCAGTGCTCTGTAACAGCAGCACAGGTTCTTGCACACTGCAAGCAGCAAAATTCCCCATGAGGAGATGTTTAATGTTGGACTTTGGCTCTTTAAACTCATCAACCCCAAACCCCAGCAGCCCCTGCCAGTCTCGCACGCAGAGACCCCAAAACGTCAGCCTCGTGTCCCTGCACTGTTCCCCTCTGAAACACCCCAGGCCCTTCCTCAGTCCCTCAGCTCTCTCTCTTGCCTCCCCCAGGCTGCTGCCATCCGTGTGGTGCCCGCCCTGGCTGCACACAGAGACACCTCTGCATCTCTGCCGTGCTGCTGCTCGTCCTCGTGGCCGCCCTGGCCTTGGGGGTGGCACTGGCACTCCTGCCACGGGCACCAGGTTGTATCCCAAGAGTGGTTATTTTTTTGGTAAGGAAGGTCAGAAATGGTGCTGCGTGAGCAGAGCCCTCGTGTCCATCACTGTGTGTTTCATGGTGCTCTCCAGCACAGAGCAGGAGGAAGGGAAGGGACGAGCAGGGTGGTGGGGGCTGTACCAGCTTTGCTCAGCCCAAATGGCCACCAGCCACTCCCTGGCTCTGCTGTGCTGCTCCATGGGGCTGGGATAACTCTGGGTAGCACTGCCATGCTTTAGACTTCTGGTGTGGTTTTCAGACTCTGCCATGAACCTCTCAGAAATTAATCCTGGCCCCATGGTATTTCCAGAACAAAAAATTAATTTTGGAAACCCCCCTCTACTCCCCTTGATCTATTCCTTGTATCACAAAAATTCTGGAAAATAAATATTTTCTTGCTTTCCCCACAGTGAGCCGCTTCTGCACAGCCCCCAATAACAAGACAGGCTTCTTGTGTGATGACAGAGTGACCTGTGTCCCAGCCAGCTGGGTCTGTGACAGGGTCAGCAACTGCAGGAACGGAGAGGATGAGCAGGAGCAGCTCTGTGGTGAGTGGTTTTGTTGTGAGCATTCCCCCTGCACTGGGTCTTCCAGCTGTGAGACAGCAGCTGTGGTTCCTCTAACCCTGCTCCGTGCTTCTGGCTGCCTGTGTGAGCAGATAAGCCTGATAGAGCCTTTGCAGGGCAGATGCTGAGAGATGGCACTGCCCAAAACCTAGCAGGAATGCCAGGAATTAAAGACTCCAAGCTCTTCTGATCTTCCTAGGGAATTTTTAAAAACCACGATGTTGGTTTTTAAAAATTTAACACCATCAATGAAGTTGTATGCCTATATGGGTAATTTATTGTTCAGTCACCCTGGGGAAAAAATGAAATAAAGCAGAAACTGGGGGCAGACTTCCTGTGTTTGATGACAGAGCTTCCCATTTGTTCCCATTCATTTGATGCTGCAGGGGAAGTGTCCTGGAGCAGCCTTTGGTGCTTGCCATCCCTGGTGTGCCTGGGGGAGCTAAGCACGTCCTGTGTGTGTGCCCTTGCAGGTGACTTGCCCCACAGCCTCCCAGGGTACCTGGTTTTCTACTGCAGTAACCCCAGATCCTGGGTTTATGCTGACCAGAGGTGCAACGGGATGAACGACTGCGGGGACTGCTCTGATGAGACGTGGAGCTGTAAGTCTGTCTGCTGGCTCCTGTCTTTTCTGCTGAGGGGTTGCAACAGCTTGTGCAGGTGTGGTGCTCGTGGATGCTGCTGGCAATGCCTGGAGGCTGGCATCCACCACTAAAACACAGGCTAGCTGGGATGGGGCGTGAGTGTGAACTGTCCCCCTCGCTGCTGAGGCTTCTGTGACAGAGCCTGGTGGCACCTGAGAGGGGAAAGGCTCCGTGGTTTGCTCCCTGTCCCAGAAATTGCTCTTCCTCCATGGCTTGCTGATGTGGAGCAGTTTCATCGGGATGTGTGGCTGTAGTTTGTAGCAGCCATTCAAACTGGCTTTTGGTCAGCAGATGGGTGGATCTCCAAGCTGGGCAGGAGCTGAGTCTTGCTAGAATGAGCAGCAGATTTGTTCCTAAGTCACCTCCCCATGGTTTTGGAAAAAAAAAAGGGGGGGAAGGAAGAAAAAGAATTACAATTAATTGTTCCCCCCAGGATGGCCTGAAGGTCATGGCCCCCCCATGAAGGTCATTGCAATGTCACACTCTGGTTTCTCCCACAGGTAGCACCAAGCCAGTGTCTGCTTTGGTGGGCTCACAGTCACAGGGCTGTCACCAGCTGCTTTTCTGCTGGGGATGAAAGGATTTTATCCATGGGAGGAGGGAGGGAGGGAGGGGGTCAGTGCAGCAGCAGCAGCATTTCAGTCTCCTGTTTTCTGTCCTTCCCAGTGGCTGCCTGCCCCCCGTGTGGGCAGGAGTGGTGGAGCTGCAGCCCTGTGCACTACGAGTTCTGCTCCTGCATCCCCAGGAGGCTGTGCCGGGATGGCATCCAGCACTGCCTGGGCTGGTCCGACGAGTTCGTCTGCACAGCCTGAATCCTGTGCCCATCCCTGCTGGGGACAGCAGGGCGCTTCCCACACGTCACCCTGGAGCCTTGGGCTCCTGCCCTGCCACCCCCTTGGGAAGCTCCAGCCCGAGGAAATGGTCCCAGCAGGGCCCAGGGGTGTGTGGCAGCCCCTGGCTGGACACTGGCTGTGGGACAGCTGCCAGGAGTCTGCTGCCATGTGAAGGAGACGCTTCCTTCATGGGCAGCACTGACTCAGTGCCATGCTGGAGACGCTTCAGCAGGCACTGCTGGCACAGCCCTGGGCCAGGGGATTCTCCTCTGCCCACACTGGGGCCAGAGTGAGCCACGGGAGGGACACTGAGAACTGCCCCGAGCAGCAGGAGCTGAGTGAGGTGAGCCTCCAACACATCTCCATCGTCCTGATCTTCACTGGCAGGAGGAGAAGCTTCTATTTGTGTTCAGAACACATCTGCAGATGGTTTCAGCAGTGACTTTGAGGGCTCTGTGTTGATGCTCCCGGGACACTTCCTTGGGAATGCTGTGCTGGGAGTGACACCGTGGGGAGCTGCTGCTCAGGCCACCTCCTGCTCCCTTCTCAAACCATGAAGGCCAACACAGAGAGTGTAATGACATGGAAAACTGGAGAAGTTTCAGGGTTTTGGGGGATAAATCATGTCCCTGTGACAGCCAGGGCAGGGAACCAGCATGTAAATAACCTGCTCTTCACTCAGGGCTGTGCAGTTTTGCAGCAGCAGGTTGAGAACAGCCATGGAGATGGGAGAGGTCTCACTGAAATTAGCAAAGAAAGGAGGAATAAGAAGTCTCAGCCTTGGAGCAGAGAGCAGCAGAAAATCAACTGCTGCTCCCAGGGTGGTGTGGGATGACACTGGATCTGTTTGCTCCTTGTTTTGTTCCTCTGCCAGCAAGGCAGGGTCAGGCAGTCAAGCCTTCGAAGCAGTCTCAGGATATAGGTATGGACATGACACTGAAATTTAAGAAAGCTGAGGTTTTCTCTGCTCCTTTGAAAATCTCATCTGTGTCTAAAACATCGAGGAAAACCCCACATTTACAGTGAGTACTCTTACTTTTCTGGGCCCAAAATAAACATGAGGTGATCTTTTTCCCATTGCCACCCTAGGTCACAGATATTTAAAAATAAACCCCTGTTCACTCATCTCTTCTCTGTCCTGTGATCTGCAGCTCTGCCTGTCACTGTAACTCAGATCAATGGTGAATGTTGCTTCTAATTTGTCACTGGGATATAGCTGGAAATCGGAGAAATCTTTTTATAAATAGCTTTACAGTATTGTGACTCACAATTCACCTGGAATGAGATGGCAAAATCCTGCATGGGGAATGTTAAAGCTTCTTTTTCTCACCTCTCCCTCTCCAGGCCTGGCCAGGGTGCACAGCTTGGATTCTTGTGCCTGTGAAATGTTGTCCCCGTGCAGTAAGGATTGAACTAATCAGCTGTTAAAAAACAAATACAAGAACAGTCATGCTTAGCACAGGGCTTAGGGAATGGGATTGGTAAAAATAGGATTGGTAAAAAAATGTGCATCTCTCCATGGTCAGATCAGCACATCTCCAGTGCTGGAAGGGGGGTGGCAAAAAATTCTGTGGTGGCACCAGAAGCAGCTTGAGGGGGAAGATTTCACATCTTCCTCCCCTCTGAGCCGCTGTTTGGAGTCACAATTTGTGCCATTATTTGTCTCAGCAGAGAGTTGATGTAGTTGTCAGGGGAAGGTATTAATAGCCTTGAGTTTCTGGGAAAAGAAAGTAGGATTTGAATGCAAGTGTTTCGTGTTGCCTGTTTTGTTTGTGTTGTTTGTTTGTGTTCCTTTTTTGAGGAAAATTCTGCAGTAAGGAAAAGACAAAGGGGTTTTGTTCTTTATGCATTTTTGAGCTGAAGTTCATTTTCTTGGCCTCTTCATGGTTTCCAAGGATGTGCTGCTTTTCTTGGTGATGGATTATGGTAAACAGCAGTGTAAAAAGAAGATATCCTCTGATGAAGCACTAGTAGAGGAAACCTGGAGAAAATCCTTGGCCTCATGAGGCCCAAGAGGAAAATGATGAACACTCTGCACCTCAGCCAGTTTTGATGGAAACACTCAGGGCAGGGATTCAATGTTAAACAGTTACCTGCAGCATTACAGCTGCACAGACCAACACAGAACAGGTCTGAGAGTTCAGGTGATTTATAGCTGATCTGAATAATCAATATTTGAATTTAAAATGCCCCTCAATGTTTCCAACTGGAGAAGCACAGTTAGTGTATTGCAGGCACACTGAAAATGTTTTTTAAACCACAGAATGATGTCAAATGCAGTGAATTTGCTTGTAAGGCAGAATGTATTACAACTGCAGAGCATAATCTCTACAGTAACCTCATTCCAGCTCTCATTTCCTGGGCTAAAATGAGAAAGAAAAGGGACTTGTGTTCCACTTTGGGCTTCTGCAACGGCTGTTGGCAAGGTGATACTGCCTCTGCCTCCCTTCCCAGAGGTCTGTGCTTATCCTTTGTTCTCCCTCCCTTTGCCACAGCCCCATCAGCACAGCCTGATGCTTTTGGGCTGAGGTTTCTGTTCCAGCAGCACTGTAAACATCCCATGGCACTTGACAAGCCCAGTGCAGCTTCATTACAGATGAGCTGCAATGATTCATGTCTTGCCCCTCGAGAGGCAGGAGAGGAGCAGGGATAGGACCAGCTGTTTTGGTAAGAAATACCTTCATCAGAAGAGGTAGTTAAGGATGACAACAAAAACTTTATTTGAAAAAATTATTATGTATTGAAAATATACAGTAGCATTACCAACCTTCTTGTCTCTATCCCTTCCCCAGCACAGGTTACCCCACAGGCATGTCACAGCAACCAGATTTAACTTGTCTCCTTTGTCACTCCCTCTCAGTATGTCCAAATCCTGTCATCAGCAAGAGAACAAACAAAAGAGACACTTCTTTCTGACTCAGTAGGTATTTAACAAATCCCAGTCCTCCACAGTGAGGCACAGATGCTTCTGTTTGGAAGTCCTTTCTCTCTCTTGTTCAGACAAAGCTCTTTTTTTATTGTTCTTTAATTCATGGCTGCCTGCAACCTCCTTTTTCAAAGGTAAATGGCAATTCTGAACGTTTTCCTTATAAAACTGCAAGTTTCCAGATGCTTTAGTTTCTGGCTCCACCAGTGTGCATTTGACTACTTCCTTTATTCTGTGTGTCTTGCCATCTACGAGCAAAACAAAAAAAAAAAAAAATCAAGTTTAGATTTTGGGAAAAACACAATTATGCTGTAAAATGTGTAACTTTGTGGTACAAATTGTTTTGGCCAAGCCAACTTGGATATGTGCAGAGGGAAAAATACTGTTTATATTTTGGACTCAGAATTTTAAGGAAAAAACTCTGTTTTTATATGTCCTGTACTTGAATTATCCAGCAATCTAATGAATGAAAAAACTCAAGTACACTGTAATGCAGTTACACAAAGTGCTGAAATTCCACTATTTGTACTATAACCCCAAAAAGTATGGAAATATTCCCTGCAGAAAAGAAAATAAATTAACTCTGGTGTCCATGCAGTTACGTACAGAAGTGAAGAGTTGCTACTCTGGATCTCAAGTTGTCCTGGGGCTTCATGGCCTCCATAACTGCCTGTTCCCACTGCAGAACTGTCTGAAAGAACAGATGAAGCAGTTAAAATGTGTCTTGTAAAATTTACAGAACTATCATTGGAAACAAATCCATCCCTTGTTCTTTCCTATTCAGTGATTTGTTTTCTATAAGGCAGATTTTTAGAGAGTAAAACACATTTAATCCCCCTTACCTGTTCTGCCCATCCCTCTGTTTTGCAGTTACTGTGATCAAATTCTTTCAGAGGCACTTTTGAGTGAACCAGGCCTATCTGCGTTTGGAGCCGCTTTATAACAGCATCAACATCCTGGGAAAAAGGGAAATAAAGCAGTCAGAGGGCAAGAACTTCTATTACACTTGTCCAGTAAACTTTTCCTGATGATTTTTACCTTGAGACCTGCCCCAGAAATGTCCAAACAATTTAATTTCTTGAAAGAAAGAAGGTATCCAATTCCCACATCTGTGATTTTAGGGTTACCTGTAAGGCCAAGTAAAGTTAATTAAGTTGCATGATGTGGAAAAAGATGATCAAAATACCCAGGAAGTATTTGTTCCAAAAGCTAATACTGGAACAAGACTGGCTTTCCCCCTCTAATTATCAAAATACAAACATTTACAATACCAATTCTCAAACTACTAAAAATATATATGTAAGTACCAAATGCCTGAGACAGGTCTGCCCTGTGCCTTCTGGCAGGCTGCTGGTGAAATCTGGCTCATGGGAATCAACAAATTAACCATATTCCTTCACTGCTAAGGAGGATAAATTCTTTATCAGAAAAAGGACACAGGTTCTTTCTGTGATGAAACCATGGAGCACTTACAGGACAAGTCCAGCACCAGCAGATTCTCAAGGCCCTTTTTCAGCACACGGACGGGCGCTGTCATCCTGCGCAGGCCGGCATCTGACAGGGAGTTGTCCTTCAGGAGAAGCCTTTTCACACTGGCAGGAGAGATGCAAACATGCAGTTCATGGTCATTGTTTCTGACAGTTCTGCAAAATGTCCTAAAACTCTGTGTCAGAAGGGTCATCCTGTGCCAGCCCCTACAGGCTCACTGTAAAAAGCACTGAGAAAGGAGCCTGGGTTAGCAGGACTAACAGATATCGTTATATTTCCCTGCTAGCTCAACAGAAGCACTACTTGAGCAGCCATTCCCACAACTCCAGTGACAAACTGATCCTAGAGCCAAACATTTGCCAACATAGACAAAAAGCTTCTTTATACCCTGAAGTTCTTTATACCGAGGCTGCCAAACTGAAATGCACTCAAAGCTAAGAAAAAATGCTTGGCAAAATGAGAGAGGGCAAATTTGATAAGTGATACAGCAATGATTTTAAGAAAATAATGAGGTATTATAACATAAATTAACAAAACTCAGGAAAAAGCATCACATTAAAGTGCTCTCTTCAGAGTATTCAAGACAAAAGCTTGATGAAAAATGCACCAAAATCTTACACTAACATATCTTTAATTAGCAGTCGTCCTAGCTATTGCTTCCAAATGATCTAGTTGTCATTATTTGGTACCAAACAAAATTACAAAATTTACTGTTTTGAGATGTTAACTAACCAAATAGTCAACTTCCTGCTTGCAGAAATCTTCATTTAGAACACTAGTTTGGTTAAAAATTTGGCTGATAAAGTTCTCCCTTAAAAACAGGAAATGTAAAACTGTTCCAAATGTTAGAGATGCATTTTTTTACCCTGACAATGAAAATTATAAAAAGTTGATATAAAACATGAGACAATAAATTATCTTGCATCTTTTTAGTACTTTTTATGATTCGGTATGTGCTTTGTGTAAAATAAATTCTGTATTTTGTTTACCTCCTGAACAGGTTTCATGAGCAACCAAAACCTTTAACCTTACACTCTGCAGCCTGTGAAACTTCCCTTTAAAGTCTCAGCCCGATCCTTTGAACTGCTCAGTGGTAGGAAAGAAAGTGTCATTTTTAGCTCAAGAAATTGGTACCTAGACAGGGCCTCTTTGGTGAGGTGTTCCAGCAGCTCATGTTCATCTCCAAGTTTACAGCAGGAGAGATCCAAACACGTCAGCTCACGGAAAGACTTAATTTCTTCAAGCTTTTCAGAGATAACCAGGTATCTGCAAAGCCAAAAAAAAAAAAAAAAAGCCCTCAGTGCTCAGGCATGTAAGGAGGTGTCTACATCCCCAAAGTGTCATAAGCACAATGCACTCATTTCTGCTAAGTAGCTGCGTGAAAATTGACAGAAATTACCCAGCTGCACTAAGAACCTCTTTATGTGCAGCTGGCACACAACATGTCTGAATTCTCAGTCTTCTCCTTAAATCACTTTTTTTGGTTTTGATTTGATGCAAAAACAAGACTAACAAGACTTCAACTTGAAAATATTGCTACTAGGAGCCTCTTTACAGATTACTGCTGTATTATTTTAGAATAATGCAAAATATCGCAGTTTATCGTAAGTCAGCTTCACAAACTGCTCTTCCTCGGTGTCCAGGCAGGGTATAGACAAACCCACATTCATCCAGGTTTAAAATCCACCTCAAATGTGGATTTTAAAGAGGACAGGATAGCTTTTCAGTGGCAAAATTTTACTTTTTATATACGTCAATAAAATACTTGACAAGGGGTAAAAGTCCAGGACTGGCCAGAGCTGTGGCTACACCTCGGGCAGCAGTTACTCAGTGAGGTTTTTTTTTAGCTGTGCTGGTTCCCTGGTCTGATTCACTCAGCAGCCACGCAAACATCTGTGCTGGAGCTATTCAGTGGGAGGTTTAGGGATGGGAACAAACCACTGAAGAATGGCAGGCATGAGTATGCAGTAATGGGCACGTAGCCCTCAATTCCTCCCCTGCAGTCACCTCTTGCTGTCCCTGTGGCAACACAAGCTCCAAATTCACTGATCTCTCCTGAATTTACCTCATATTCCCCATCACCCTGAGGTCAGCATCTTCACTGCATCAACTGGGGGTGATTATTAATTTGATCCCTCCAGGAACACCTCTTTGTCCATGCAAATAAGGAGACCTTAATATCCTCCCAGTGTAATTTTACCCCTCACACCCCTTTCCTGTGCAACTTGGTTGTGCAAAAAGCACAACACAGAGTCAGAGCACAAGCCAGTTCTTGAGAGAGATTATTAGCTCAGGGGGGTTCTGGACAGGAGAGTGGGCTCTTTTAGAAATAAAATTCATTAGAAAAAGATTTAATGCATTACTTCCTGGATTTCAAAGACTCGATACTTAACTCAGCTTCTGTAATGGCAAAAGATGCCAGGAGTAGCTTAATTTCTAAATAAGGCCCATAAAAATTATCTGCGCTAGAGATAAAAAGGGAGTAGGTTTAAAGGATAAAACAAAGGATAATTGACTTCTAGTCAAACATTCCTACTGTGCTCAGAACACCCTTGGCACTTCAGATGAATATGCCAGTACTTTGATTTTAAACTGGATAAAACATCCCTTTTTCAAGTGTGGAGATGGAAGATACAGGTTCTATTACTGGGAAAGATTTCAGGCTTTAAAAACATAATCCAGTTTTAAACTTGGAAAGACTCTTTCAGTGAAAAATGTGAGCATTGAGAAGATGAAAAAACTAGTGCTGGACTGTAACCAGGACCTTGTTAAAGTATATTCAATATGGGGGTAGCAACAACAATAAATTAATGTAAAACCTGCCTGATTTCAAAGCCTGCAACTTACCCACAGGTGTGTATCTTCTTGTGAGCCCCCAGAATGAGACACAACAGCAAGGTTATAGTTAGTAAACACAAACAATTTGCAAGGGTGTATTTTATCTGTACAGTCAGCTAAGTGTGTCAAAAGCTTTTACACAGCAATTACAGAAACATCCCATGAAATGCCTGAGAAGGCACTAAGCACATGGATTTCCACAGAAGTGCTGATCATTATTGTTAAAAAACAGTTGCAGGTTTAATCCTCCACATAAGATCCCCTGCTGGTTAAAACAGATAGAGTCTTTTACCTCTGTTGTGATTTGTATCTTAAAATGAAACCTGCAGCTGCACTTGTAGGAAAGGGATGGGACAAAAGACAGCAAGCACAAGAATCAGATAAGGCTCAGGGCATTTAATTAAAATTAGGTGGTGTTATAAGCCCAAAATGTATTTTTATTTAATTGAAGTGTACTAGCAGAAAGCCTTAGCAGGCGACAAGATTTGTTAGGGGACACACTTACCTGTTCCGCAAGCACAGTGAGCACAGCACCAAACCGCCATAGGCTTCAGTGAACTTCTGCAGAGCTCTCAGTCCCGTCACTGGCTCTGTGAACTTTTGTCTTGCTTCTGCTGCTGAAAAGAGCTTTTCAGCAATCTGCTCTGGGAAACCAATCAATGAGTCAATGTGATCAACATTGTCAGAAATGTAACCCAGCACCAGGCTGAAGAGGGACTTGGCCGAGTAGCGGAGGTTCCCCTCCTTAGTGTATGTGAAGATGAAATGATCAGTCCTCTGCCTCCTTGCCCTATCGTCCTCCCTGTTCATGCAAAGCTCCACTGAAAAACTTCTGGAAAATAGACTAAAAGGCCTTGTTTTGGGAGTGACATTGTGTACGCCGCCTGCACCCTGATTTACCATGTGCAGCTTCCCATTTTCACGCACGTATATTGGCCCAGTATCCAAATGGCTTTCTGAGTTGAGACAGTACGACATCCCCCTCGACCAGCTCTGCAAAAACAAGTCACAGACAGGTGAAGAATAGCCACAAGGGAAAATAGGACCCGGGGAAAACCCCAAAGCTGGCAGCACCCCTTAGAGCCCCGAGCACGGCCATGTAGCCCTGCGGTGCAGGGAGGGCAGGCTGTGTGGAGCAGGGGTGTGAGCTGCCTGCCACCAAACCACACACCCCATCCCAGTGGGAACTGGACCCCGGGCTGGCTGAGGGCCCGGGATGGATCCCAGGCCCGGGATGGAGACAGGGGCAGCGGGAGAGGGGCTGGGTTTGAGTGGGAAGTGCCCCCACAACCAGGCCTGGCTCTGCTGCAGGCAGGAGAAGGAGGAAGAGGAGGAGGAGGGCACATGTCTGACTGCAGCAGGGCAATGGAGCCTGCTGGAAGCTCCCTCCCTGGGAGGGTGGGCATCTCCCGGTGTCCCTTCCCCAGCCGGTGCCGGGGGGGCTGTGGTTGGTGAGCGGGTCCTGCGGGGGCAGGAAAGCTCAGAGCTGCCATGGCGAGGGGCACCTCAGGGACGGGATCCTCTCAGCTCCTGCCCTGCGCGGCCGGGGATCGAGTCCTGCGGGGCGGGAGGACATCGCGCCCGAGGGGGGCCGGGGGTACCGAAGGGATGGGGAGGCGGGTGCGAAGCGATCGGGTCGGACCCGGAGCGGGGACAGGGGCTACGTTGGGAAGGGTCTGTGACAGGATCGATTGTGGCCGGGGGTGAGAGCGCCGTGAGCGGGCACAGCCCCGAGGGGCACCAGGGGAAGGGACATAAGGGGAGGGGGCACAGGGGGAGGGGGCACAAGGGGAAGGGGCACAAGGGGAGGGGACACAAGGGGAGGGGGCACAGGGGGCAGGGTCCCCTCAGGGAGGCCAAAATCCCTCTCGTTCCCCGGTCCCCCCGGCCCCCACCTACCTGGCCCGGGAGGGGCCGCGCCGTCAGCCGGGCCGGGCTCGGCGCTCCCGCCGCCCGTCCCGCAGCGCCCGCGGGCAGCGGGCGGGGCCGCGCGGGGGGCGGGCGGCGGGCGGGGCCGAGCGGGGCACGGCGGGAGCGGCGGGTCCCGCCCGGCCTCCCCCGGCCTGCCAGGGGCGATCCCGGCTTCCCGCACCTCCCGCACCGGGAGGGCCGTGCGGGACAGCTGCCGTCGGTGCCCGGGAGCGGCGGCCCCGCGATGAGAGGCGCCGACTGGTGCCGGAGCTCGGCGGGGGCCGCCGTCGTCCTGGCCACGTCCAGCGATGCCGAGCACCCCGCCGAGAGCGTGGCGGACGGGTGAGGGCCGGGCGGGGGGAGCGGCTCCTCCCGCACGGAGCCCGGCGGGGCTGGCCCGGGCTCGGCCCTTCGCCCTCACGCTGCAGTGGCCGCGGGGTGCGAGCGCTCGAGCCCGCCGCCATTGCGCGCTCCCGTGTGCTGCCGCCGGCTGTAAACACCTCCAGAGAGCTGCCCCGTCCGTACAGGGCACTGCTGAAAGTACCCCCAGTAAAAATACCTCCCCCGTCCTTTTCCCCCTCTTGCCACTCCTTTTCGTCTCTCTCCTTCCCTTCCTCACCGTCCCCCTGTTCTTCCGCCCCTTTCTTTTCCACCCCTCTTTCCCCCTTCCTTTCCCCTCCGTATTTTTTCTGTGATAAATTTCATTCAAGATGGCTAAAGATGGAAAGCTGAAGTTGAGGGTTTTGTCCCGCTTTTTCTACAGAAGCTCCAAAACATTTTGGACGACGACAGGCATGTTCCCGCAGGAACTGATTATTGGTTTTCCCAAATGTGTAAGAATCAGCAAAGTCGCCATCCAGTGTTATTTGGGTAAGACTTTGTGTCTTGCAGTAGGTCATATGTGCTATATTAAAATGTATGTCTGTGCCTTAATGAAAATTCCCACAGCAGTGTCATAGTCTGTACGTATCCACCTTTAACAGATTCATAAACATTTAACTTCACATAAAGATTTTGCATAAAGATTCATTTCACAAAGCAATCATCCTTCATATGCACAATCCCCATAGCTTAGACAAAAAATAAACTAGTTAATGCTCTGAAAGTGCTTTGTGGCTGTAAAGTGATGGAATAAATATCAGTATCAATAAAGAATCAGAATTTGCATTGATATTTTGAATTTATATATATATTTTAGTGCGGACCTTAAGGATTGAAAGAAGCACAGCTAAAGACCCTGTGGGTTTTGAACAGTGCATTGAAAAAGGTAAGACTGAGTTTGTGGGGTTTTGTGAGAACAATATTGGTCTTTTTCAGTGCATCACTGTAACCCCCCTCATCTATTTGTTGAGTAAAGTGTGGCATGATGTTTATTTTATTGGACATTAATGTAATGGTCACGTTTAAGTGAATTTTGTTAACACTGCTGGTCTCTGCAGCAGTTTAGAGAGTAAAATGCTGTATAAGGGCTAAAAGCACTACTTGTGCACTTTATGTTCCAAAAATTAAAAACAGGCTTACACAGTATAATAGAGTGCCATTTCCTGCATTGTTTGGTTTGGGGATTGGCTTTTTTTAGTGCCTCTTGGGTGACCTTTTATAACACTGTAATGAGTGGGGTATATATACACACACAGACTGGGATATTGCAAAAAAGTATTCTCTTAAATCACCTGTAAAAATAAAAAAGAACAATGTCTCTATGCATTGTAAATTCATAGTCCTTAAACTCACTTGAACTCTGAGTCCAGTGAAAACGTCACAGCATTGCACATTATTTTTCATTATTTACCTTAAAATATGTTTTCTAGATTTGCAGCACAGAGAAGGACAGCTCCAAATGGAAGAATTTCCAGTGAGTATTTACAGCATACATCTGTAGTGGTTCATGAAATGGGATGTCTGGACTAAGTGGGGAAAAATCATAAAAAGCCCAAACATGTCTTTATTTACAATTACTGCTCAGTTGGTGTTAAAGAGAGGAATTTGTAGATTGTGGTGTGAAATTGCACTTCTCAGCTGCTCCTCTGTAGATTATGCTATGAAATTGCACCGGCCTCATGCTCCTAACGAGGTGCAAGGGCCCTTTCCAGAAGTGTGGCAATCTTCCCTCCTTCAATTGCTGCCTTTAAGGCTGCAGAATTCAGGAAGTGATGGGATTTTTTTTTTTTTGAATTGCAGGTCAAAGAACTTGATTTATGTGCAATTCAAAAACAGGCACTGAAATATCCAGATCCTTGTGTTTAACAAACTTCTGCAAATGTGGTTTGGTAGTTTTGTTACTACAGAGAATGCAATAACATTATTTTTATTCCTTCTGCAGCTTCCTGAGTTCCAAGCCACTTACTTGCGTTTCATCATCAAATCTGCCTTTGATCATTTTGTGTCAGTGCACCGGGTGATGGCAGAGGGCACGGCAGACAACACTTGAGCTCAGCTTAAATTTGGGCCTCCATTTTATTTTTTTATAAGGAAGTTTCATTTTGATAGCTGCACTACAGAGTATGTTTATTATTAGAACCTTGTATTAAAGTTTTTTTTTGAAGGTATGGGTGTGGTATGTATTCCCTGCTGGTTTAATGTGTGGAATAGAATAGGAGAATATAGAATCATTTAGGTTGGAGAAGACTTTTAGGATCATCAAGTCCAGCCATATCACAGTGCTGTTGTTAATTTTAGTAACAGCTTTTTCATTTTGTAACCTCAGCTGTCAGCCTAGAACACCTGAGCATAACTGAGTCCATTTAAGGCAGTATGTTTATATCAGGCCTACATAATACATGAATTAGAACTCAATTTCCTGTAAAGTGTTTCCTTTGCACTCTGAGTTAAATAGAAATAAAAAAGGGATAGCTACTTTAGTGAGATGTATTACTTCCTACTGTCAAACAAGTCCTTTAAAAGTCCTTAAATTGGTAACTTTCTGATCAGCTTAAACACAGAGATTATTACAATGAATATAAATGTCTGCTAATGCTTAGAAATAACCCAGGGGAGAGAGGCAGGGCAGGAAGGGAAATAATCTGAAGCCAAATGAAGTACTTTGATAGCCTTTTAATAATTGTAGATCAATCCCTTGTTTCTATAAATATTTTCTAGAATCAGGTCACAGCCGCCAGTGCTTTTTGCTGGGACCATCATAACAAATACTCATGGAAACAAGTGTTAATAGAGATTGTCTTGCTCAGAAGCCTCCTGAAGTCAGTGAAGGGGAACATTTTGTATATACAAGTGCAATGTGTATAGTAATGAAATCAGTTGCTTTGTCTGCCAGTGGACTCTTGGAAATGTCACCACCCTGAAGTTTATCCCGCAGGATATTCCTTACAAGTGTAAATGTTGGTATCCAGAGCTCCATGGAGCCAGCTGCCACGTTACTGCATGTGGTTTAAGAGTAGTAAGTTACTGTGGAACAGAAGTTGGTGTTGTAGGGATAGCACCTGAGAGCTTCTAAACAAATATAATGAACCTTATTCCAGATGCTCTTTACATTCACATACAGCATTCTTATTTTCTTGTCTCTATGGCTGTTTTAAAATATTTTTTTTGGTCCTTAGACTCAGATCTGTGACAAATTATCCTTGAACTTCTTTATCCAGATAGTTTTTACTTCAAAGTCCTTTATTTTTTTCCTATTCCAATTTTTCCAGGATGGCACGTATTTCCTGGGGGTGGTAATTCCAGGGCCCCACTCCTCCCTGCAAAGGCAATAAAATGATACAATGATGCTCAAGCAGACAGAGCAGAAATCCTTCAGAGCACAGCAGCTGCACCAGAGCTGTGGGCAGGTGTGCCTTGGGTTCTCTTTCCACTGGAGCCATCCCTGGGAGATGGTTATGCACTGGTTACACCCTGTTTTGTCACCGGGACAGAGCCACTGGAGGTGGGAGGTGTTCCTGGATCTCACAGCTTAGATGTACCTCGTGTTATTAATGAGCCAAAAGATAAATATTTGAGCAAGACAGGTGTACATCAAATATGTACATTATAAAGGCCCAGACTGGTTTTGCTGCATGTTCATTTCTCTCCACATTTACAGGGAATTGTGCAATGTTTAGCTCTCAAACAGAATGAAATACTGACTGTTAAATGTAAAGCAGTCTCAAGTTACCTTGAGATTTAAAAAACTCTGTACACTGTGCTCATTGCTACTGATATTTTTTACCTTGTAGAGGACCTTCCCTCCTTGAAGCATGTAGAGTCGTTCTGGCAGCGCAGCGTATTTTGAACTGCTCAGGTTTTCCATAGTGTCTAAAACCACTGGACACAGAGGGTGATTTTTCTGAAGAAGTTGTGCTGCAGCTTTTCGATCTTCAAGGCTTCTGTGATTTTTAATAACGATATTGTTTTTAAAAGCCCATCCATCTAAAACAAATGAGGGAAGGGATTTAGCAATGAAGGTTTTGAATATGTGCAAGGGTGGACATGTACTGTCTCATATCCCAAAACTAGGTTAAAAGAATCTTGCAGTTTATTCCTAACATCAAAACCTGCCATGAAATGAAAGCCTCCCTCAAACTATGGCAGCACTAGAGCTTTGCAATAAGTGGTCCCAAGATCTATTTTTTTCCCTTTAATTCCATCAAACCATATTTACCTCTTGCCCTGGATGCAGAAATATTTGATGGATTTTAGCTGAAATTTTCCCACAGAAATCAGCCCTAGAAAGACACCATGTGGGTAACATGTATTCTATTTGGGTAAGATTTGTCAGTGTTGTACATTTTGCTTGATTGTACTCATTAATCCTATAAACCAAAATGACAGGTCTGTGAGAAGCAAAATGTGAGCCAGGACACACATTTGTTTTTCAGAACTATGCAAACAAACATTTGCACACAACTCTTCCCAGTAAAGTAGAAACTAGAAAGCTATAAATGTTAGGTTTTAGAAAAACATTTAATCCTGGGATAAAGCCAGTGCTAATGTGTTACTTAGAATCCAGTGTAGATAAACAAGTGTGGTTTGTTTGCTTGCTAAATTTTTCAGATTTAACTGTATCCTGTTCTTGGAAAATGTTAAAAACTAGTATTTTTTTAACATATATTGTACACTTAACTTTTGTTCTATGAAATTTCTTTTCTTCCTCTTTCCAAAAGGAGCTGTACTAACATTGAGAGGCAATTTTTTAAAGACGTGTCCTTCACTTGAGTAACTCAGTGTAAAGTCAGAAGTGTAAGTAGAATCTTGGGAGAATTAGGGACACAAATTGGTGCTTAGATGTGGTGTTGCCACTCGATTTGAAGATTTCTTTCATGTTTGCAGCCTCCTCCTTTGCTAGCACATTTTTTCCCTAAAGGAAGTGACACATTTGAAGCTGTGGTTGGCATCACTGTGGTTGTACTGTACCTACTGCATGAGCTTCCTCAATGTAGATGATAAGGAAATCAGCTATTGAGCTGAAATCTTTGATGAGCTTGTTGAACTCATCAAATTTTAGCATAAATGAAGGTCAGGTGCAACTTCCAAAATTCAGGATTAAAGGTCGGTTATCTGGGAAAAAAATAAAGATTAAAAAAAATAAATTTGTGGTTAAGCGAAGGGAGGAATGACAGAAGTAAATACACTGAACTGAGCCTCTGATGCAGAGATTTCTGGACAACACTAAATCACCTCATAAACTTCTCTTAGGTCAGTAAAATCAGCAGCAGAACCTCTGCATCTCTGCAAAGCAGGCATAAAGGTGTTTTTCCTAGCCTGGCTTTGATCAGTTTACCTAAGGGAACCCTTCCCAGTACAGGCAGGAGGCACCCTGCAGTCACACAGCTTCTCTTTTCCTCATCACGAGAGCAAATTTGCAAGTTACCAACATTTTTGGGATAGGGAACTGATCCAAAAAGGGCATCTCAGCCTCCCTGAGATCTTCAGTACAGAGCAACTTCAAAGATACTAAACATGGCCTTCTGCAAGGTTATCCAGGGACAGTGGTTCAGGGGTGGGCATTGAGGACAGAGTCACAAAGCCTTTTCATGTCCAGATTTTTTTAGATGTTCAAGCTGAGCTGAGGGGAAACTGCAGACTTTTCAGTCATGCATCACAGGCTCTCATGCTTTCAATGTATTTCTGCAATTTCCTGACCAAACAGAACGCTGGTTATATGTTATTAAACTAACCTTACACTGGAAAAAGTGTCTGCAGTTGCTTACAAATTAACACTGTTTTGTGTTGGTGTTGGCATCTGTTTTCAAGGCCTTGATTTAAGAGAGACTGCAGGACTTTTAAGCACCTCTTTTAGTCTGGTTATGCTAAATTCTATTAAATTTGTTCAAGATCTTTCTGGCGTAGCTTAACTTAAAAGCTGCTGCTAACATAGATCCACATCCTAAAGAATTAAATAACAGTGGTACCCTCCTGTAGATACTGTGTATCTCTTCTTCAAATTTGCAGTCCATTTTCTACATAAATATCTATGTATAATTAGGAATGCAGAGTGAGAGAAGGATGTAATCCCTCCCGTGGGGATGGAGGCTGCAGCTTAATGATTAATTCCACATTCTAGTGAGATCTCAGTGGGAGGCAGGGGACAAAGTACAAAGCAGCTACTTCTGCTTTATTCCCTGCCACTTTGGATCTGGAAAAACCCACCGTGAGCTTTCTAGGCTTTAGGCTGGCAAAGGGAGCTGGTGTGGAATTTTCCGTATGGACAGAGAACGACAGCCAACACTCAGGATTCATTGCAAATGATTCAATTCTGGGCTTTCCCTCCTTAAAACTAATTATTACCTTGGCTTTCAGCAAAAAGCGTTTTCAGGCAGAGACAGGTCTTGCAAAAGCTCAGTGGTGTGAAGGGATAGCATAGACAGGGTGATAAATGCAGGTTAATTTTGAAAATCAAGAAGCAGCTGGAGTAAGTGTGCTTCATCTTCTCCAGCAGGTGAGTGCTGGTGGTCTGTACATGGTGCACTCAGGGGCCAGCTGCCCGTGCCTGTTCCCTCAGCAGCATTTCCTCATTTGTGCTCTCAGCAAACCCAACCCAGCTGACCTCCAGTTACTGACCTTTCATGAAATCCAGGACATGACAAACTTCCCCGCCGAGGGTCACCACTGGCGTGTTGGGGGCAGGGTGTCCCTCGTAGGCTTCATCCTCCAGCCTCTTCCACTTCACCTTCAGCACAAATTGCAAATATTTGAAGCTGAAAAAAGTCGGGCCCCAGTTTTCGTAGCTGAACTTTGGATTCCGGTTCATTCTGCTCTTTTCACCCATCTTTAGGATGTATCTTTTCATGGCGTTGGGGAACAGTATCATCAGTGTTTTGCCAACAACAACAGACAGAGTAACCTGCAAAAGAATCAAGATTTTATGTAGGAATACCCTGATGCCCAACATCATGGTGGAGAGATCTGGCCACTTGTGATGGGAGCACAGTGCAAGGCAGGGGCAAAGGTAGAGGATGAAGGGGAGGGAGAACGTTCACGTGTTTGATATTCTGCCTTGCCTTGAACACTGTCCTCTCCCTGCACTTCAGCCCCTGTGTGAGCAAGGATCCTGTCAGGCACGCTCCCTCCAGCTGCACCAAAGGCATCAAGTGCAGCCCAGCTGGGTGTGTGGTGCTCACTGCACAGCTGTGAGGCTTATCCACAAATGCGGTCTTTTACAGATGAGGGGAGCTGGATCAGGGTGTTCTCCCTGAATCCCAGAGTAAAGACTAAAGTGCTGATGCTTGAGGCCTTGGGGTGATGCAGATGCTGTGCCAACAGTGCCCTGTTACTCCTGCTTTGCCTGACCTGGGGCTCTGCTGCACTCCATGTTTTGGCATTTTGGGGCTGAAAGATTAAATATGCACACACACTCCAGTATATACAATATCCAGCTAGTCCCCAGCACAGGAAGGGGACGGATCTGTTGGAGCAAGGCTTCTAGAGGCCACCAAGCTCAGAGGGATGGAGCAGCTCTGCTGTGAGGAAGAGCTGGGAGGATTGGGATTGTTCAGCCTGGGGAAGAAAAGGCTTTGTGGTGACCTGTTTGTGTCCTTCCAGCACCTGAAGGGAGACAAGGCAGATGGAGAGAGTCTATTGACAAAGGCCTGCAGTGACAGGACAAGAGGGAATGGCTGCAAACTTAGAGAGGACAGGTTTAGACTAGGTGTGAAGCAAAAACCCTCTCCCGTGAAGGTGGTGAGGCCCTGGCACAGGCTGCCCAGGGAAGCTGTGGCTGCTCCATCCCTGGAAGTGTCCAAGGCCAGGCCGGACAGGGCATGGAGTGACCCGTTCTGCTGGGAGGTGTCCGTGCCCATGGCAGGGAGTTGTAATGAGCTAAGCTTTAATGTCCCTTCCAACCCAAACCGTTCTGTGATTCTCTGATAAAACTCTCAGTTACCAAAACACGATTATCTATGGCCCCTATACATTCGTGCACAGCGGCGCTTGGGTTGCCGCGGGCCCTTTAAGAGGGCGGGCGGGCGCGCACGCGGAAGCGCCGCGAGGGCTGTGATTGGTCGCTGCCAGGCTCGTCTCCGACGGGGTCGCTGCGCCCGGAGGGGCGGGGGCAGGGGCCCGGCGGCGCCGCTGATTGGCTGAGGCCGCGCGGCGGCCGCGGCGCCTTTAAGGGAGCGGAGCGGCGGGTGCGGGGCCGTGGCGCTGCCGAGGTGCGGGGCTGTCCCGGGCGGGCCGCGGGGCGCGGCACGGCGGCGCTGGCACGGGGCGGGGGACCCGACCCGACCCAGCGCTCTCCCTGTCCTCTTGCAGGAGGGTCGAGCCCCGGGGAGCTGATCCTCATCCAGGCGGATGAATGGCGACGGCGGACGACCTCAAATTCCAAGGTAAAGGCGATGTCGCAGGTGCGGGCGCGGGGCTAGGCCCCAGCTGGGGGAGCCGTCAGGCGCTGGGAACTTTGGGAGCGTTTCTGAGCGTTCGCGGAATAAAAACGTCCTGGGAGTTCTGCTTGTGAGATGAGGTATCCTGAATTTTCTGAGACGAAATTGTGCTGCTGGCGAGCTAAAAAATGTAACCGGTGTTGACGGAAATCGTGGACAGAAATCCTATGTGGCAGCAAGAGACAGCTGGAAAGGGGCAGAGCGCTCTGTAACCTGCAAAAGGCCCCAGTTTTAGATTTAGTTCTTCGTAAAAAATTTCATGGCAATTTTTGGAGATTAAAAGTACCCGATTCTTTAGTTTGGCAGGTTTCCCCTCCCCTTGCAGAGACCTGCTGGCTCTCGGGTCGGGGCTGATGGCAGGGCAGGAAGGCAGGCTCCAGTGGTGCCAGTGTAACATCCTGCAGGCAGAGCGGCAGGAAAAGCAGACTCACACTTTATTGACTGACTAAATGTTTAGCTTGATCCGTGTCGGTTTGGGCTTTAGGAAACAAATCGTAGCCAACATGCCGAAGTTACTAGTTATCCTGTCTCAGGGTCTTCGTGTGCTTATTTGAGCCATGAGAACAAAAATTTTAGTGTCTTGATCATCGCCTGTCTTGTAATATACTTATTTGCAGAGTTTGACGATGCAGCTAATTTGCTTGCAGCAAATCCTGATGCCACCACCATAAGCATTGATGAGCCAGTTGAAATCCCCAAGAATCAGCACAGCCGCCTGCAGGAGCCAGGGAGGGAAGAGGATGATGAGTTACTGGGCACTGATGACTCCGATAAAACAGAGGTAATGCTCTCACCCCTGCTGGTGGAGGCCTGCCAGAAAGATGGAGAGGGACTTCTTACAAGAGCATGTAGAGAACAGGACAAGGGGGAATGGATTCAAGCTAAAAGAGAAGATATTTAGATTGGGTAATAGGAAGAAGTTCTCTCCCGTGGGGGTGGTGGGACCCTGGCACAGGTTGCCCAGAGAAGCTGTGGCTACCCCACCCCTGGAAGTATCCAAGGCCAGGCTGCATGGGGCTTGGAGCAACCTGGGAAAGTGACAGGTGTCCCTGCCCATGGGATTTGAATGAGATGATCTTTAAGGTCCCTTCAATCACAGGCCATTCTATGGTTCTGATAAGCAAAAGGAACTTGTCATGGTGATGAGGGTGTGTGTTCCAGATCGTGTGGCAGCAGGTAGTAACAGGCTGCTCTTTAGAACCTCGGGCCATGATTCTGCCTACAGAGAAATAAGAGTCTGGCTGCCAACAGCTATTGGAGGGGGAAAGGGGAACCATTACATAATCCATAGGAAGCACAACCCTGTTAAGTTTGTTTTCAGTTTGGGTACCAAAATCATGTGACTACTGTGTAAATGAGCTAGTAATGCATAAATTATGTACTTGTAACACTTTCCACGTTGCCTTTCCCACCATCCAGCTCCTTGCAGGACAGAAGAAAAGCGCCCCTTTCTGGACTTTTGAGTACTACCAGACCTTCTTCGACGTAGACACATACCAGGTTAATACTCTGCTCCAGGAGAGAACTGTTGTCTGAATTATGCCTTATCCATTGAGGTTTCTTTCCTTCTTGTATTGTCAGTCAGACAAATCCTTACGTTTCATAGGTCCTGGACAGAATCAAAGGGTCGGTGTTCCCAGTCCCTGGGAAGAACTTTGTGAGGCTGTATATCCGCAGCAATCCCGACCTTTATGGTAGGTATGAGGTGGGAGAAGGTATCTTCTGTGCTAAGTATTTTGAGTCTGTATTTCATTTTATGTGCTGGCCTGAGAAAGCAAGAGAGCAGAGGAGGTGCTATTGATTTTGTTTCCTTTTTAGGTCCATTTTGGATATGTGCTACACTCGTGTTCACCATTGCTGTTAGTGGCAATCTCTCAAATTTCTTCATCCATCTGGGCAAACCAACGTACCACTACGTGCCTGAGTTCCGAAAAGGTTTGTAACTAGACATTTGTGGGTTTTTTTTTGTTATTGTTCTTGTTGTTCTTCTTGTGTCTTTTTTTTTTTTTAATGTGAAAATGGAGCAATATAAAACCAGGTCATGGCTTTGATTTAGCACAGTCTTTTGATTGAGTGCTGTCTTTACATTTTTAGACATGTGAAACAAGCCCTTAAAATGGGCTGTGACTGGCCCTGTTTCTTCAGCGCATAAACTAGTTTCAGGGTTTTAGAAGAGCAAGCAGGAGTAATTAGTTATTTTCTAGCCTTAGTGGATGTCTCCTTTCACTCCTAGAGAGTGAAAGGCCAGAACTGGCCTCTGTGGTGCTTTGGTGGAGGCCTTCCTGGATCTGTGGCCTCCCAGGAATCTGCAGGCCTCAGGCAGGAAATTCCCAGATTAGATTATCACTCATATCACCTACCAAGGACTGGAAGTTGTTACCTTGTGGCAAACTCAAAAATAAGCAAAAGATGCAAAAAATAAGCAGAAAATTGATTTGTTTCCCAAAGAACTCAGAGTGAGGAGCCAGTTTTTCTGTATCTGTCTCTGTATTATGAGGGAGGCTGCTGTTCCTGCAGAGGAACATAGCTTCTCTTTGTTTTCAAAATCCTTAGTGTACTGGGAGGAACGTTGCCATTTGGGAATGCAGTCGCCTGAATAATTTCAGATTTGACACTAGCTGTTCAGTAGCTGAATTTCTATTTTTAACTAAGTTTTTCCTGCCTCTGTGGCTTTTCCTTTCAAACTGAAACTGACAGCATTTTGTGCACAGGCATAATAAAGAAATTGAAATCACCTAGAGATTTTTTTTCAGAAGTCTTTACTTTTAAGCTAACTTGAAGTTCTGGCAGAGTACTGGGTGTGAACTAGATATCAGTGCAAAGTTCTCAGTTTATTAATAATTCAGACTTCATCTTTTAGAAGTATCTTCACAGGTGGTTTTCTAGTTTTCATGCTGAATGCTTCTAGTTCTTTGACTGTGGCAGGATTCAAAGTAGAACATTAAACTTTTTGTTGTGTTTCCAGTGTCCATAGCAGCTACAACGATTTATGCATATGCTTGGCTTGTTCCCCTTGCTCTCTGGGGATTCCTGATGTGGAGGAACAGTAAAGTCATGAACATTGTCTCTTACTCATTCCTGGAGATAGTGTGTGTCTATGGCTACTCCCTCTTCATTTATATTCCCACAGCGGTACGTATGGCTAAAGAGTGCCTCTCTCACATGTCCTGCTTGAGAAGATTTGCTATTTCTTATAATTTTGTTGATATTTGTTGAAATTTTGGAGATTGGGAGAATCTTTTGCTCTTTTTCTCAAAGCTTGTCTAGTATAAAGGTGTCTTGTGGGTGCTGGAAAAGCCCAGGACGCATCATTTCCTCAGAGGCAGCAAAACCAAGCAAGGTGCTGCTGGTGAGCCTGTCAGGCAGCCCAAGGCAGCCTCAGGAATCAGGATGTTTGTGTCCCCAGGGAACAGATGTCTGTGCAGGACAGCAATGCTGATGGCTCCAAGGACAAATTTCCCTGTCAGGGGCCCTCCTCTGCCTGGGGGCAGGCCTTGGAGGGAGTGCCGTAACTGGGGATTCACTCTTGTGTCTGGGAGTAAAGCTCAGCGCTGCTCTTACTCCTTCCTCCACTAACAGAGATGTGTCACACTAAGGCGTGGCTTCATTTGTGCACAAATCAGCTGGAAGTGATGACGTGTCCCAGAACACACGGCCTCTTTGCAAACTTTTCCCTGCCTTTTCCAGATTTTGTGGATCATCCCGCAGAAGGTGGTGCGCTGGGTGCTGGTGGTGTTCTCGCTGTGCCTCTCGGGGTCTGTGCTGGTGATGACCTTCTGGCCCGCGGTCCGTGACGACAACCGCAGGATCGCAGTGGCCACCGTGGCCACCATCCTGCTGCTGCACGCCCTGCTGGCTGTTGGCTGTTTGGTGGGACACTGCCATTCCTTTTCCCTAATCTCTTATTTCCTAGGATTGGTGGCATCTTATGGGATAGGGGAGGAAGGATTGGCTGGTCACTGCAAAACCTCCAATGTAAAAAGTCCAGTTATTTTAAACGTAGCAAAAATTGATGCCGGTGTGACCCTCACAGTGCTGGTAATAAAATCAATAATCAATTATGGAGTCATAGAATATCTCCAGGTTGGAGTGGATCCATCTGAATCATTGAGTCCAACTTCCATTTATAGTATCCAATTGCACTTTATTCCAATGAATACTATACTTAGTCCTTTGGAAGGATTAAATGTTCACTATAAAGTGTGTGCTTATGAGTTTTAGCAGGTATATGTTTTTATGCACAATAAGTGTTAAAAAGAAGACCCCAAGGCCACTGAAATACACAGTGAACACTTAAATTATTTGTTTCCTTATTGCAGTGAATAGAAGGGTATTAGCCAGGCCTCAGTTTCCACAGCTTCCAGAGTAGACAGATCTGGTTCCCCAAAACTTGCTGTGCATGGAGGTGACAGCAAAACACAACTCTCCCTGGATCTACAATCCAACCTTTTCCTGTACAGGCTTTTTTCAAAGGCCTTGGCCGCTAACTGTTACATTTTAAAGTACAGTTTAGAGCACCATTTTGATTGACCTTTTCTAATCTGATGAAAACAGAAAAATATTCAAATTTGCTATTTCAGTGTTGTGTTTGTACCTGTATTTGATGGGTGTGGAAAGAGTTGGGATGAGGCAGCACTGTATGTTTCTCTCTAAATAGTTTTTTCTCTGATAATGTAGGCATACTTTTTTGATGCCCCTGAACTGGATCTTCCTGCACCTATTATCCCTACTCACAATGGAACAACAGTAGTAACAAAGAGTCAGTAAATAAGGTAAGAACCTAATCTAAACTTTTTTTCCTGCAGTCATCACAGACATCTTGAAACTTTTCCCCATCAGTATGGTTGAATGGAAAGGGATTTAACAAACTAATTTTGCTTAATGGAGTCTATATATGAATAACATTTATTAACTTCGTTTTAGTTGTAAGTTTCAAGTACAGCTGTAAAAAATTAAAAGACTGAGGAACACAGATCTGTTAACCTTTCTTTGCTTTGAGGTCTGCTCTTGGTGAAGAAACTCAAATAAATATAGTCAGTCCCAGAGGCCATTCCCTTTCAAAAACCCAAAAGCATTTATTTTAATTCATTCTGCACAAGTGAAACTTGGACAATAAACTGTTAGACTCCAGTTTTTCTTTCCTTTTAATATAAAAAATCAGATTGGGTTTTCCCCCCTTGATGTTTGAGACAGTGTTTCAAAGCAGCAGCGCTGTGTGGGGACATCTGTGTAGGCTTTGGGCAGGGCTGACTCAGATCCTGAGCCATCCATCCCTCTGGACTGCGTTCCTTCTGTGGGATAGCTTGAGCATTTGCTTCCTGCCATCCAGGCCTGCTGCCAGCAGCAGATGACATTTGAATTCTGTTGGATAATTCTGTGGAGGAGGTCCAGGAACAGGATAATAGACATGTAAAGGCCAGGCTACTCCAAGTACACTTGCCCCAAGTGTGTTTGTGAAAATCTACTGAATAGAAGCTATATTAAATTTAAAATAAATAATATAAAAAATAGCCAAATGCGCCTAGTGAAAGGCACATAAAAAATTACATAATCCAATCCTGCAAGTCA
This sequence comes from Cyanistes caeruleus, assembly GCF_971803275.1. Lineage (NCBI taxonomy): Eukaryota > Metazoa > Chordata > Aves > Passeriformes > Paridae > Cyanistes > Cyanistes caeruleus. The sequence continues at coordinate 29,930,324 of NC_141709.1, read as the reverse complement.
ATATTAGTGGCTTTTCCTCCTGCACTATCAGTTTTTCATTCCAGATGCCTAATACAAATCAATATGACAGTATTGGATTTTGGTATTGAGTCTTAAATATGTGCCCTATTGTGTCCTCTGGTGAGGAGTTGAAATATGCACTGGAGTTATTTGTCTCTTTCAGATGACAGCACCAGTTTCTCCCTCTATACAGTAGTTTTGTTTTAGATTATTTTTTCACCGAAGACCTTGGAAACTTCAAGGACAAGGGATGTGTTTTGCAGCAGGACGGACAGTGATGTCCCATGGACATATGGACATCTCCATGCTTATGGACACTGGCTGGTTCCAAAGGAGAGTGAACCATTGCTCCCAGGCTAGAACAGGAAGGGGTTGTTTTTGTTTGGTTGGGATTTTTGTTTTGTTTTTTGGGAGGGATTTGTTTTGTTTTTTTCTCTAATTCAGTCGATGCTCACCATACTGTTTTGGCTCTGAATAAAGCGTTCCGAAAGCGATGTGAGATCCGTGTTTTGTGCACAAAGCATCTTAACGCTCTAAAGCTGTGGGGATGGTTTGGTCCAAGGAAGGGTGTTGTGACAGGACTGAGCCCCCTTGGGGTGGGCCCGTGCTGCCAGCGAGGCTTTCAAAGTGTAAATAAACGGACGTCATGTGGAGTAATGTGACAATTTCTTTCCTCGCCGCCCCGGGTTGCATTCTGTCCCTTTAGACACGGAGGAGACCCCCAGGTCCCCTCAGGCCGCCATGGCCGCGCGGGGCACGCCGGGACTTGTAGTTCCCACCGCATATGACGTCACTCGCGCACCCCGGGGGGCGGGGGGGTGTGGGTGTGCGCGCCCTTCCATTGGCTGCCGCCTGGGCGCGCGGCGGAAGTGTCGCGAGGCCGGCACGTGGGGCCGTTGGGCGGCGGCTTTGAACGGGCGGCCGGGCCGCGGCCATGGAGGCGGCGGCGGCGGCGGCGGCGGGCGGGCAGCGGGCGCTGCTCCGGCAGGTCGGTCCTCGGGTTGCGCTTCCCATAGGCTGCGCTCCTTTAGGTGCTGGGCTGGCGGGTGGCGGCGCATCCCCTCCGGTCCCGGTTCTATCTTGCTATCTCCCCGCAAGTGCTGGGCTGGCGGATGATGTCGGTCTCCGGCCCCTCACTTTATCTCCCTTCAGGTTCTGGGGTGATGAGCCCCGGTCTCTTCACCCTTCGTATCCCTCAGGCGTTGGGCTGGTGGGTCCCGGTCCCCCCTCCCGGTTCCTCCCGTTGTCACCGTGCAGGCACTGGGCAGGCGGGTCCCGGTCCCCTCACGCTGTGTCCCCGCAGGTGCTGGGCTGGCGAGTGGCCGCCGCTATCACCTGGTCCGTGCTGCTGCTGCCCATCTGCACCGCGGCCTTCATCATCCTCAGCGGCCTCGACCCGTTCCATCCGGTGCGCTGGATCTCGAGTAGGTGCCCGGCCGCGTTTTCCTGTTTTTGTTCTCACGTGTTTGTGTTTCTGGATTTTTGTCTCCTACGCTCTGTTGTTTTGGGCTCAGTCCCAGATAACGCGAACTGACGGTGGCATCGTGTTACACTTTTATTTTGAATAGTCTTTGGCCTTTGAAATGTTCCTGTGTTACACCCGCAGCAGCCACTGCCCACCCTAGGTAGGAGTACGTGTTGCAGGTTCATGTGGCTGTATTCCTCCCAGAAGAAAAACAAAAAACAGGTTAATTGCTTTAGTTGTCTGTTCTGAGTCCTTGGACGCACTTCCCCTTCCACTGTGTGCAGCTGCTGTTTCTATAAACAGCTTCAGTTTTCTCTATGGTGCACTGAATCCTAAGAGAAATTCCTGAAGCAGTCACTCTTCATGGTGAGAATAACTTCCCCTGAGTGCCTGCAATGAAAACTGAGAAATTTTTAGCTGGATGCTCAATGCCTGTGATCACTGAGCTGCTCCAGGCAGAGAGAATTGACTTCCTTCCTCCCTTGAAAATAGGAAAAAGCCCAAAAGAACCACCCTGTAAGAAATTTCTTGTCTTTTTAGTGTGACTGTATGGCTTCAGCTTTTCTTAAATGAAGGGAAATGTGATATTTGAGCCACAGTTTAATGATGTTTTTTTTAAACAAACTTCTGTGTGTTTGCTTATAACAAAACCAGTTTTAAGGGTGTGAAATAGTTTCTATGAAGTTTACACTTTTGTGCAGAAATGTTGTGTAGCTGGGCAGACTCTTGTGGGATTAGAAAGCCCATTGAGCATTACTCCCCTTTAAGCATTCAGTGGATTATAGTCCATTGCTTAAGTTCTCTTTTCTGTTACTTAATCACTGCAGTGCTATTACAATTTTCTGAACAACACTATTTTTATTTTTTTTAGATTCTTTCAATGATTTGTATACTTCCTATGTCATCTTTTGTATCTTCCTGATGTCTATGGTGATAATAATAATAAGCATCTTCAACATTGAATTTTATGCAGGTGGGTTGTGTAAGTTGTTGAACTGTCTTTGATACCTAAATTAAATAGGATGATCATTTATAATTTAGTGACTGATCCTGACTGTGAAAAGTTCTTTAGTGACAATAGTAGGTTTTTTGTTTTTTGTTTTTATGAAAGATGTTATTAGTAAGAAGTGAAAATGATTTTTCTGATTTTATTTACAGTTGTACCATCGATACCATGCTCTCGATTAGCACTGATAGGAAAAATTATTCACCCTCAGCAAGTCATCCATTCCTTTGTTCATGCTATCATGGGAATGCTGGTTACTTGGTGTGCTACAGTCATGACAAAAGGGAGGTTCCAGTTTCTTGCTGTGTCCTGCACGCCTTCAGAAGGGTAATTGTGTGTGTCCATGATAAACAAAGAACTTTTATTGTGAAATGTATTCACTGGTCATTTCTTTGAAAAAGAATCCCAAGAATTTGGGTATTCTCAAAAACCAGCAATTATATGTTGATTTTCTTTTTTAAAGGACAAAAACATACCCCCCTGTGTACATGTTGCAATGTACAGAGAAATAACTGCACCAGAAAAACTACACTGCCAGGATTCCTCATGGAAAGTTGATGACAAGTTGGTTGTCACTTGAACTAAGTCTTGGTCTTGTGGTTAACGGCATATGTTTCATGCATAAATTTCAAAAACAGGTGATGGGAGTCCTACTTTAGCAAAAACTTAGTGAGATAGCATCAGATGCACTGATCAGGAAAGCAGAATCAAACCTGTGATTTGAGTTTCCTAAGTCTTGAACAGCTTTTTGTTTTGAACTCAGAATTGATTCTAAGTTTTCTATTTTAGCCTAGAAGATGCTGTTCCTCAGATGTGCCTAAACGAGTATCACCTTTTCTTTCTACTTTCTGGAGCTTTCTTGGGATACAGTTACAGCCTTTTCTATCTTATTAACAACATGAATTATTTGCCATTTCCAATCATACAGGTAAGAGGTTTAAGCATCTTTGTAGAAATACATGTGTAAGTGAAACAGTGATCAAAAATGCCTGGATAATTTATGAGTATGGCAGCAGGAGCTGCTTGTGTGCAGCTGCTGTCACTGACAGATGAAGTGTATACCCATCTTTAAATGCCAGTGTTCATCCTACTCCTTCCTGCTCAGCTCCTTTTAAATGAACACAGAAATTGAGATGCTGGGACTCAACACTTAGACTATACCCCTCTGATGCATTTTAAAAGCTGACTGAGGTGGCAGGTGAGCTACAGGAAAAAGACAATGTGCACAAACTGGGTATCAATTTCAGGAGCTGACAACAAGGGTCACCTAAAAGCTGAAAATCTTTACAGTTAAAAAAAAAAAGTTCAAGACTACATAGCACATTAAATCTTGCTGAGAGCTCAACATCTAAAGCCTTTGTGTATGTGTGTGTGTAGCACTATAGAAACTGAAATTCCATTAATTCCTTTGGAGGAGTCCTGCAGAAATCTGTACCAGTGTGAAACATCATCTTAAAAATATTTCTAGTGCTGCAGCCACACAGCTGCCATTAACTTTGCCTGATTCCCAGACTGACACAGTCCAACCATTTGGCAAGAGATGTCTTTATCCAAGGTTGGTTGTATTAGTGAAAAACATGTGTGCTGCATTATGCTGACCTTTCTGTTCATCATCAAGCCAAGCAGCATTTTGGCAATGCTGTAATTAGAATATTTAAAAAAAGTGTATTTCAATATTATTAATTATCCTTTTTTTTGTTGTGGGTTTTTGTTTATGTTTTTTCTTTTTTTTTTCTAATGCAACCTAGTAAAATAAAAAAATTAAATTACTTTGGTTGCATTTGCATAGTTTCATTTTCATGGTTTCATTTGTCAGCTGGGTTGCTTCAGTCATTTGGAAACATGTGTAGTTTATTTGTTCGGAGGAAAGCATCAGTGTTACGTTAGTTTTGCTGTTTGGAGGATTACTCTGGAACTCAGGCTTGTCTAAATTTTCCCTATATTTTAATTGAACATTTAGAATGCAAATGAAATCTAGTAGATTAAATATGCCCTTTTTTCCATTTTCTTTATTTTGCTTTAGACAGAGTTATTCTAGTTTGTTCCCTTGTGTATTGAGTCAATCTACCCCATTCTTTGTTTTCACTATTACAAGCAGGAAACAGAATAAGAACTAGAAATGGTTTTAAAATATTAGGAAAGATTGGGAGCATATAATATAACACCTGGAATTACCTTGAATTAAGTTTTTAATTGATCTAGACTTCAAGCTTTTAAGTACCTTGTCCTTTTTTGTTGTATTTTTATTAACTGTTTCATTGATTTGTTTTGCACGTGGAATACTAAACTATTTATTTTGTTTGATTTTAGCAATACAAGTATTTACGTTTCAGAAGATCTTTGCCTCTCCTGATAAAACACAGTTGTGTGGAATCACTACATTTTGTTAGAAACTTCTGTGTCACATATTACTTTTTTGGTAAGCGTTCCTGAAATTATCTATTTTTTTATTTCTAATTCCTGTATTTGAAAACTTTGATTAGTTTTTGATCAGCAGGCTTTGGACTTCTCCTTCCATTGCCTGGTAGTGGAAATGTAATCCCAGAGCTGAACCTGACACACCAGCAGTGGGCAGGAGTTCACTGTGTGTAATGTTGCTGTATCATCCCATTACATTAGGCAAAAAGATTTTTGCTTTACTTTCAAATGTCCTGTATATTATTTTAAGGAGCTTGATAAACAAAGGCAGGATGGCTCTCTCTCCCATGAGAAGATGAGTTTGGTCTGTGGTAAAAGAAAAATCTGTGCTGATGAAGATGATTGTACTGGACTTTCTAAAAATCAGGACTTCTTTGTTGGTTGTAATTGTTCTCCTAAATGATGTTAAAATATGCAAGAATTATTATCCCTTTATTTACATCAGGGGATAAATTAGAAGTATGGTGGTTCGATAGCAGATTCCATTAGGTCTTTAAAAGCACTTTGCTGCTGTCTTGGCTGTAGTGAAAATTAATATTAAATTAATATTAACCCTCTTTTGTTAGTGAGGAAACACAATTAACTTGCTGGTGAGAAGCAGCAATAAAAGAGGTCTACATCTCTCAGTGTATAGCTGCTAGCCTGAAGCCTTTTTTCATTCTCTTTTTTCTACTTCTTAAAACAAAGTAACCCCAAATGCAAATTGTTTCCTTGTCCATGTGAGTTACAAGACCAGTCTCTTGTCTCTGCATGAATTCTATTTTTGTCTTCTTTTTTTGGCCTACTGTATGTCTTTCATATTTGTATTTTGATGTATTTGTTTCAGAGTTTCTTTTTGACCCCTTAGGTTATATCCCAAAGGTGTGGATATGTACCACGATGGATCTTCATACAGATGGGTGGGTAGGACATTGTGCTGGAAACTTGGAGTATTGTTGAGAGGTTCCTTTGTTGAGGAAGTGCACCTTGGCAGAAGGACTCAGTTCTTTGTCTCCCCATAGAGAATGTGGGGAGCTCTGGCCATTTCTGAAATGAATTCTAAAAGAACTAGCATCTCCTTGTAGGAACCATGTTGTCATTAAAATAGTAATTAGGAAATCACCTTTTTTTTTTTTTTTCTGTAAGTCTCTAAAGTATTAGGGTAAACACTTCAGATTGCATCTATGAGTTTTATCTGATTTTCTGTGGTGTTTTCTTTTTGGGGGGGAGGTCTTATTTTTTTATGACTGCTGTTTGTTTTAAAATAGGGAAGCTGGAGTTTTAATACCTTAATTGACTAAAACTGTAGTCATTATTACTTATTTAATATTTATTTTTCTTAATGTCATTAATTTTTCTTAATAAGAATACTAAAATACTTACATCCTCTTGTTTATTTTATCTGCAGTAAATTACATCCTCTTGACACTCTGAGTGGCTTATTGGATCTCTCCTTGTTTTACCATACCTGGCTGAGTGGTGTGTTTCTTCTGATGACCTGGTACATTGCTTGGCTGCTCTTCAAAATCTATGCCACAGAGGTCAGTACTTGTGACAGTGCTCAAGTTACATCATCAATGTGGCACAGATAATTCTTTCATTTCAAAAGCAGTTCTACTAGGAAATAACTCAGTGTGAGTTCTTGAATTTTCACAGCAAGCACTACAGATAGTCACTGATAACTGAATAGTCAAGAGAGGCCTGGCATTAACTGACTTTCCCTTCTCATAGCAAGATCTGTGCTCCTTACAAAATTAATGTTTTGTTACTGCCACCTCCTCCTCTTACTCCTCTGCTTCTGTTTCCAGGTATTTCCTTAGAGAGGAAAAAATTGTTCATCTAACTGATTTTTATGTTTGGTTTTTTTTTAATTAAAACACTCTAAGACTCTTGATAAGAGAAAAAAAAGTGAGGTTTAAATCCTGGGTCAGTGTATGCATTGGTGCAAAGAAGTCATGGAATGAAATGGCAAATATAATGCTGTTGGGGTGTTTAATTAGCTTTAATTAGAAAGGTGTAGTTGTTGTGACTACGTGGAGAACAGATCAGTGATGAGTCAAGCATGACAACAGCTCTGAGGTGTGAGCAACCTGTCTCAAAGGATAATAACAAGCACCAGTGAACACCTTGTCAACATCTCTAATTACTGTATTGCTTATAAAATCATGGAAGACTAAAGAAATCATCCATCTGTGAAAGTATAAAATGGACTTTGCCCTTTTGGCTGACGAAAAAGATTTGTTTATCCAAACGGTTTTGTTTTTCTTAATGAGTTAAAAAGCTTCCAAATTTGCTTTTAAATATTTGTGTAGTGTTCACTGAAAAGTCAGGAAAGAAATTGTAAGATTAGCCCACAAGAGCACATTTATTTGAAGATAAAGATGTCTGGATTTTCTAAGATTTCTAAATTTTAAATGAAAGGAGTAAAACTCTTTCTGTTTCTATGTTAGAAATTCCAGGCCAGTTTACTAGTCTTTCATAAGATTTTTCTTGTGCTTTCCTCTATATAACACAACTTTTGATGTTTGTATTTAGAGTCATCATTTTCCCATTCAACCAACATTTGCTCAGGAGACAGACCAGTGCCTGCCTAAGATCTTAAACAGCAATCCTCCCCTCCTTATAAAGGTAATTGAACTCCTACCTCTTCCCTAACAGGTGTGTGCTGAAAAGGGGTTTTTTCAGAGCATCCAGTCACATCTTCCAGGTACCAGTTCTGTTCACTGAGGTGTTGTTAGTTTCTTGAAAAGCTGCCTCAGAGCACCCACAGGCTGTTGAATTTAATGATGAAAATTTGTTTAGTAGTGACATCTGCTGGTGCTCACCATGCTGTTTTTGTAAGCTGAAGATTCATTTAGTTAGAGGTAAGATCTGTGTGCAACAGCAGTGTCATAGTGGGTACTGATGCAAAAACAGCAGCTTGGTGGCATTCAGGTTTTTGTAACTCAGCTTTGAGTCTTGTCACATTAAGCAGGTGTTTCCTCAAACCTTTGTATTCTTAGCATCTTGTCCCTGCAACATACATTTGAGCTCTTAACATGTGTGTTCTTTCTTGAAACTAAAAATATATCCATACTTACGCTGGAAGTTTGGTTTCTTTTTTCTAAAATACAATAGTAAAAAGTTACTTAAAACCTGTGAGTAAAGAAGAGTAATTTTGGTCTGTGATAATTATTAATAAGAGTTACTGATTATAACACTTAGAAATTGGAGACCTCATTTAAGAGGTATTATGTAAATAAAGATAAGAATGTTCTCTTGCACATGCAAAATCTACCTTTACTGATTTTACAGATTTCTGATAAGGCTGGAGATACAATAGGTTGTAATACCTTTATAAGATTATCTGAGGATAGGTGGGGAAGAGTTGAGCTGTTTAACAAACAGTTAAAGGAACAGGAAATCTAATATATGATCTCAGATGTCATTAAAATTTCCAGTTTATAATAGGGTTTTGCATATTGTGAGTAATCTGGTTATTTTTAGTTTGGCACATGAATTGCTTAATCAGATGAAAAAGCAGTGCTAGGTTGGTCCCATAAGGCACTGTGACCCTAAAGCTGTAGTTGAGCTCTGCTTTACAAAAACAGGTTTTTTTCTTAGACTTTTTAAAGTCTTAATATCTTTCTGCTTGAGCTGTTAGAATAAAACAAGTGTTAGATCTTCTTGAACTCCTGAGAACTGACATATCAGTAAAGCTCTTAGTAGCTCAGCAGCCCCATTCAGAGTGGTTTTAGGGATTGCTTCCATTCTCTTTCTCTTACATGACTGGTTTGAGCCAGTGTGAACTCATCCTTTGTCAGGAATTGATTTTGTATGGATAACTACACATTTTTTAAGCAAGTGCATTGGACTTTGCATGTACTAAAGCATTTTCCTTTCTTTGTAGTTTTTAGCCTTACAAGACTTGATGTTACTTTCCCAGTATTCTCCTGTTCGACGACAGGAAGTCTTCAGCCTTAGTCAGCCAGGTAATTATAAAAATTATTTTGTGTTGATTCCTTTTTTAAAGCCATTAGTCAAATGCTCTTAGAAATTATGTAATGTTGTAAGGTATGCTACATAAGCCAGGAGCCTCTTCCCAGTGGTGCCTTTTCCAAAATGATGCTTAATTATCTATATTCATACTGTTTGACCTGCTAAACTCAATCAGTTGTGATGTCTGTTGGATTTAAATGAGTCATGAGGAAACACAGGTTTAGGATTTTGAAAGCAGGGCCCACTTCACACCACCAGTCAGATAGCCCAGACTGGACAACTTAACAGATGTGTATAGAAGCTGAATGTTGAGGTGTGAGTGTGGGGAAATTGGGCACAAATACTGAGTCACCACTGCAGCTATGAGAGCAAACACTGGCTGTACCTTCAATTAGTGCACAGTCCTTTTGCTGTATTCAGATATGGCAGAGGAGGTCAATTAAAACTGCTTAGAAACCTTCAGGAACTTCTTGTAGCACCTTATCTGGAATTCTAGTGTTTGTACTACTTCAAAACTCTGTTGCCATCCCACAGATATTTGTTCATTGTAGCTGTTCAGTGATTTCAGATCTGATGGGCTGAACTGCCTGTGTTGCCTGCTTGCTTAGCAGGTTTCACTGAAGTCTTTTAGAGTTATCCATTGAATCTGTTCATGTTTTCATCTTCCTCTTGGTACAAACAAGCTGTCACAGTGGAAATGCCCTGTGGCGTTTTAGAAGCTGAGTGGCACTGTGACAGTGAAGCTCCTGCTGGGAGCACATGGACATTGTCAGAACAGATGCAGGGAGGAGCAGCTGGGTTAAATCCTGCTCTTTGTGCACACTGCCAGGTGGGCACCCACACAACTGGACTGCGATATCCCGGGAGTGTTTGAGTCTCCTGAGTGACCTGACTCAGAGGCTGATTGCACAGCAGGAAGCAGCAGCAGCAGCAAATGGGAGAGCAAAGCCACCAGTGGGAGAGCTGAAAGTACCTCCACAGACTCCAGGTATGTGAGGAAATGCTCATAAAGGTTTGTAAAGCATGAAGGTAGCAATAGATGCCTTAGTCTCAATTAAATTTTATGAGGAAAACGAGGGATTTCTGCAAATAAATGCATACAAAAAAAGATCCTCCCCCAATCAGTCTTAGGCATTTGTATTTAAATAATCCCAAAATAGCTAGAAGACTTGCAATTATCATGTTTCCTCAGTTTGTTTATCTGCATGGTAGTATGTTCAATACAGTATTTTGTGCATACTTGCATGAATAAAAAAAGTCTGATTATCACATTTTCAGTAAATGGTTCAACACAGCACAGGGAGAATTTAAATCTTGCCAAGAGATGCTCTGTAATTTGCATAACTGCTCTTATGATTAGTTTAAGATGGTAAAATCAGGTTCTGTTTATGTTTGTGTGATTCACTAATACCACTGTAGAGTGAGGAAAGCCCAGTCTGACTCCTGAGCTGTGAGCAGCCTCCAGGCATTTTGAGTGTTTTACATGCCAGAATTGGGCATCATTCCTGGCAGCACAGCTGTGTTAGCACAAGGCTGCCAGGTAATGGAATCCCTTAGCAGTCAGTGCCCTGGCAACAGCAGGCACTGTTGGTATGTCACAGGTGAATTTCTTTTAGTGCTGCTGATCCTTGGGTTTGGAGACATGCCTTTTCTTACATGTCAATCAGAATGACTTTTCATTCTTCTGTGGACAGCCTTTTTTCTAGCACTTAATGCTAAGAACCCACTTTATGTACATATATAGCAGGGTGTTGTAATGTTGGCTAGCAGGAGTAAAATAAATAAATTCACAGGGATCCTTCTCATCACTTGCTGTTTTCAAGCTGATGAACTTTAAAAACCTTACATGCTTATGTTGATGTGTACTTCTTTGCAAGACCAGAGGGCTAACCATGTCCTTTCTTAAAAGCTCTGATACATAAGTTGTTAAATTAGCAATCAAATAACAAACCCATCTCCTGTGTCATTGTGCCAGTCTGTTGTCTTCATGCACTGTGTTCTTTGTCACTAGGAGCTGCTGGGATAGAAGACATGTCATTCCAGTCACAGAGGTCCAACATTGTTCTCAGAGCCTCCATGTCTCCACTGGTTAAGCCATCCCTGATGCCTGTGAAGACATCTCCTGGCTCTGATGTTGGTTCACCTTTCAGCTCTCCTGCTTTAAATTACAAGATGGGAGTTGTGGATATAAAGTCTCCTTGGCATGGACCAGTCCAAAGTCCCCATGTCATGAGAAGGGGACCAAAGCTGTGGACATCAGTTTCAGGTAGAGGTTCTTCCACATCTCTTGAGCCTCACAGCCATAGGTGCAGTAGCCTTGTCAATGGAGAGCTGCACTGTGAGGATTAAACTGACAGCCATCAATTTTCCTGAAGATACTGTATTTTTTTCTTGCAGATCAGCAAATGAATGGTTCTCACCATGAATCCTTCCCTGTGCTCTCTGCTGCAAGAACTGGCACTGAGGCAGTGCAGCCAAGATTTATTTACACATGGCTTCAGAACAAGCAAGAACAGGTGGAGTAAAATAGCAGTGCATAGGAGGTGCAGCTTAGGTGATACCTCTCTGGAAGAATTTCCCACTTTATGGAATGAATACTTCCTTCTCCACTTAGCTTATATAATACAAATCCTTCCCTCCCCTCCCAATGGCTTTATGCTGTGTGAAGGTGGTAGGGTTGAGAAGGGCCAACTGTGCATGCCTTAAATAAATGCAGATGATATGTTTAATATTTTGTTTCTTTTCAGATAAAAACCTTCTTGTCCAAACGGGCGCTGATAATGTATTTCTTCAGCAAGGTAAGGGTGGTCCTGTGTTTGAGACACAGGTAATGGCTTTAAAAGCTGTATTTTCATCTGAGGCTTTCCAGAAGTACAACTTGCTTGCTGTGAGTTTTGCAGCAGGATTGTCCCATAACTGCAGAAAATAAGAATAACAGTGCTTTTTAAAACTCATCTGATTAGAAACTGCATTTTGCTTAAAGCAATCTTAGCCCTTGGAAACTAGCTAGTGTATATCCTTTTCTTCCCCCTTTTTTTATTCCCCTCCTCAATTACAGCTGTAATGTTGTGGGAAGCTCCTCTCCAAAAAGAATTTTACTTCGTTAGATCAGATTTTTCTGTCTGTTTCCCAAGATCTGTTGGCCTTGGTGGTATTATTTATAAAGTGTACTCAAAACATTTTGGTTTCTTCTCAGCACCCAGAAGCCTCCATCCAGGCCGTCTTCTCTGATGCCCAAATGCACATCTGGGCTTTGGAAGGTAAGTGGTTTCCAGGTGATCCACTCTCTTGGCTCATGGAAAACTCTCTGGGCTCTGAGCTGTATAAATGTAACAATGCAAATCTTTGAAATGCTGTTGACAGAAACACAACTGCATTCCAGACACAAACATGACTAAAGTAACTTAGCAAATAAACAAAAAAAATGGTTTACAGAGAATTAGAAGAACAATGACAGTATGAAGTTACATTTTGGATTTTTCTTCTTTCAAAGTCATGAGTAAATACCAGTGTTGATAGAATCTTCTATTACATTTGACTGTGAAAAGTTGATCAGTTTCCTCAGTGATGTGTTTTATGGGCAGATGTGCCTTGCTGTGTTGGATTGAACATGATGGCTTGGCATGTATAGAGTCTGGAGATGGGAATCACACATAATTTTTATATAATCTCGCTTGCTTTACCAACCTCAGGATCTTATACACCTGTCAAACAAGTGAGTGGTTAGTCCTTGAGTCAGAGCTGACTGTCAGCTGGCAGCAGCAAGTCCTGAGGAATTCTAGCACACTAATGGAATCTTCTAGAACACCATGATCTTTGTTTTTGGATTCTCACCTTTTGAAGCATTAATTACAACAAATTTTTTTTTTATGAAAGGTCTGTCTCACTTGGTAGCAGCCTCCTTTACTGAAGACCAATTTGGAGTTGTCCAAACTACACTGCCAGCTATCCTGAACACGTTACTGACTCTTCAGGAGGTAAAACTGTTAACTTTTTCTTGCTGCAAGGCAAGTTTAGGAGAGGAGAAGGAATCTTGTTGATTTTACATAATAACCTTGCTGACTAGTCATAACATTGAAGTTGCTGCCACAAAACAGTTCTTCTGCAGTTAATCTAATGAAAACAGCTGGTTGCCACTATGTACACTGTGAAACAGCTGAATAAAAACCCTGTTGGTTTTTTAAAATGTGGAAGGAGAAAATATGGAATGTTTAGTTTTAAAGAAATGCTACTGTGTACTAGTTGAAGAATTTATTTCAGGGATGCAGCAATTCTAATACAATATCTTTTGCAGAGTTGGAATTTAATCTTTATTTGGTTGCACACGATTCCTGGTGCAACATTGAGCACTTGGAGACATTGCAAATCTGAGGAGATAAAATCTGTGTCTCTACTAACACTAAGACACTGCTCTCAAATTACTGATGTTTGTGTAATGTGTGTTTTTAAAAGTCTAGTTTTATTTCCAAGGCTGTCCGTGTTCTATTAACATAATCATTTTACATTTTGCCCTAATGGAGATCCTTGGAAAGAATTTAGAGGTTATTAAAGTTCTTCAGTGTAAGTCATCTATTCCAAGAACAGTCACCGAGGGGGGAAAAAGCCAATATCCTTGTTTGTGAAAGAAACAGGACAGAATTGTGTTTCTCCTGTAGCATGTGATATGCTTAGCTTAAGACTCAGTAACAGAGAATCTTATTTCACAGAACTCAGTCTCCAAAACATTTTTGTGTATCTTGGTGGAATTTCTGAACTTGCACTTTGTTTTTGCTTTATTTGACACAAATATGTCACTAGTTACATTATGAAATGATTGACAAGAATCTATTTTCCCCAATCAGGTCGTAGACAGACATTTCAAACTGCCACATGTTTCTAGCAAACCTCCCCGAATTTCAGGGAGTCTGGTGGACACATCCTACAAAACACTACGGTTTGCACTTAGAGCATCTCTGAAAACAGCCCTATACCGGATAACTACTGTCTTTGGAGAACACTTGAAGTAAGAACTTCCTCACGATTGCTTGTTTGTTTAATTTAGTTTAATTAATGTTATTGTAGAACCTGTGAAAAGGGAAGTTTAGGGAAAAAAAAATCCCTTCTGGTCATTATTATAATGTGGTATTTTAGTATTTTTTGATTTGTGGAACCTTAAAAACTTCCTGTGTAGATATATGGTCCCTCTTAGAAATTTATTATTCATAGATTTCTGGGCAATTTTTCTTAGTGACTTTTCATGAACTCTTTAGAAGCATTTCATGAATACCACTTGCTTAATAAATCTGAGCTGCTGAAAAGAAAATAAATCAACTAGAGACAATTGTTCTGCAGAGAGAGAATTTTATGAAGGGTCCAAATAATGAAATTCCATCACTTCTTGGTTGTCCAACAACTCTTCCTCAGCCACTCTCCCAGCAGGCAAACTTCCATACTTGGCCTTAGAATATGTGGAACTGAAACTTCCTTGTAGTATCTGCCCATCTCTCCCTCTGGGGATGAAATGTCCCTCAGTTTAGAAGTGCTCAGTACACAGGAGGGATCATTTTAGGAGATTCTTTCTTACCTAAATCATCCTTGCAAATTAATCAGTTGCTGTTTAGGTAAGGAAATGGGCAAGGTTTCCTGGTACAGGTATTTTTCAGAAGCTGTTGAGATAAGAATTGGCAGTTTCAAGGGTTAATACCCTTCTTTGTCTTGGAACATAGATGGTTTTTCATAAAATTTAGCTTCAGTGCAATTGATTTCAATATACACTCAATTTTGGCATGAGGCTTAATTTTTGTGCTGTATTACTTTTAATGTAAAATGTTCTGCATTTATTTCTAGTGCTGTACAAGTGTCTACAGAACATAAGAAAAGACTTCAGCAATTCCTGGAGTACAAAGAATAAATTTCGATGCAACTACGGTTGGTTTTTTCAAGACTCTTGCTAAGAAGAAAGTGGGACTAATGAGGATTTTTACCTTGCCTTTCTGGAAAAGCATATGGAAGTATAGGTTGCAGAACAAAACTTTTAGAACTGTAGAAGAGTTCTTATGGGTTTGGATCATTTTTTGTATAATAAAACTTATAAAATTCATCTTGCTTTCTTTTAATGTCACTTACAAATGAGAAAGTGCCAGTTCTTCTTTCTAGGTAAGACTATGACATTTAAGATTGCCAGAGTTATTTTGACACTCAGATCTTTCATTATTTTTCACACTGTGTTCTTTCCCTACTCTCTTCTGTTAAGGGGTTGACGAGAGATTCACGTAGATACTTAGTGCTTAAGTGCCTCATAAATTTACTTGATAACACTTTTAGATCAAGAGTGTAGTTTAAGTGTAGGAAACAGATGTGCCCAGAAATAAAACATGCTGCTCCTCTGTAAGCTGGAAATGCTCCTTCAGAGTAAAATGGGTGTGCAGAAAGGCATCATTAGCACACAAATACTGCCTGGAAAGTGAGCAGCTCAGATTTTATCTTTAAGGTGACTTAGTGAACCAAGTTCTGATCTACACAGAAACATACAGGAAGCAGTACTGCATTTAGTAAAACTCCCAAGTAATCATCATGGGAATTAAAGTTTAGATCAACAGCTTTCCTTTTGGGGGGTAGGATGGATGTTTTCAGCACATCCAGATTTTTCAAAATGGTATATACATTATTGGTAGATTCTGGTGAAAAATACTACTTTTCTAAAGCTTTTTATCTGAAAGCTTATCTAAATAATTTGGAAATGAAGTACTCAGTTTTTAAAGGTACTCCAGTTACAGTGATACCTATACTGGAAAATGGGTGGAGTATGAAGATGAGAACAGTAAGCTAAATAGTCTTGCAAAGGAATTTACTTTGATAAGGGGAAACAAAGCTATTGTTTTCCTTCAGTGTTGTTAATCTTATGTTTTTTGTTGTGTTGTTTTGTTTTTTTTTAACAGAGGACCCAAGATTTGAGGATGGCCATGGTGTTAAGTTAGTGTAGTAATAGTGTGTCTGTAAGGTTTGGGTAAAAGAGAAACTCTTGAATCTCCACTGAAACCTGCATATTGCTTTCTTCAGTACAAAGAGGTAATTTTTTTGTAATGCAGACACTGCAGATGTTAGATTTGGCAGTGGAAATGAGAATGATACTGTTCTTTTTGCATTGAGATGGCTCATAGCAAACAGTAAGGTGATAGATAACCTTTAAACACTGTGAAAGGCTAAGCTAAAGCTTCCCCACGCTTGACTTCTACCACATGTAGAAGCCTCCTGCCTGCCTGACTTATTAAATAATTTAATTTGCATATTTTTTGGCACTGCAATGTGCACCTGAAGTTAAATGGTGCTTTAGCTGGTACCTCAGGTGTAACTGGTAACCCAAATACTGCAGATGAAAGTTTCAAATTTTTCACACTTTTGAACAGGTGCATAATTTTTATTGCTGTGGTATTTTCTGCAACACTCCCACAGCCACAAACTGCAAGTTCTAATTAAGTGTTACAGTTGTGAATAACAGGCTTAAAATGTAGATGACTTTTTGATGGCAAAATGGTTGAGGTCTGTCCTTGTGTTGCAGCAGACATTTGCACATATCTGCTAATGTGTGTGTGATTCATGGCATTCTCCCTATGACAGAAGAGCTTTTAAAAGCTGTTTGCTTCATGGTTTCTTTAACAGTTCCAATATTTAAAGAGCTGAAGACTTTTTTTTTTTTTTTTTTTTAAGCCTTAACTTAAAAGTGCATCTTTAACAGTATCTCATGCTTGTGAATCACAGTGTACAAGAATATAAAGTGTATGTTGGGTGCCCTTTGAAGTTGAATAACTGATAACATCTTACTCTGGTTTTGGCTTCGGGAATAATTCTATTCCCTTGGCAAACTGTGCTGGTGTTTCAAGTCCTTTTGGATACTTTTGTCTTAACATAAAAAGAATCAGTCTGTGAAGCCTCTCTGAGGTAGGGGAAGAGTCTCCTGAGTTCAATTCTGCATTCTGGGTACCGAGAAAAAAAATAAAGCCTTTTTACAGTTGGTTTCTGTGTAGCTGCAGTGAAACTGGATCCCTCAAGCCTCGTATTTTTCATCTGTTTAATCATCTCAAAGCTGAGCTGCATCTTGTTGCAGGATTGCCTGCTGCATGCACAGGTGAAACACCATTCTGGTAACCTGGTGAACAATTTGCCTCTCCCACAGGTGAGCTGCAGTCAAGAGTACCTAAAATAATACCCATTGCAGCTGTGGAGAGGTAAATGGTTGATGGTACAGACCCATGTTCCTCTTACAGTGGTGTAATGAAATAGAGGCTTAAGCTCTAGAGCAGTCAGTTATAAATCTGAAAAAAACCTATCTTGCTTCATTTTCTGAGATACATCTTTGAAAATTCAGACTGTGGGTGGACAAATGCAGAGGCCCTGGCCCTTGAAGCTCTTGCACACTGCTGTATCCACAGGAACCAGGCAGGACTCGCTCCCTCAACAGGAGCTCTGCCACTTTGGAGAATTGTCCCTGTGCCAGTCGCGGCTCCAGGCCTGAATGCCCCTTGAAATGAAGTGGTTTCGATTCTGTTGCTGTGTGCTTTGAACAGAGGCTGCATTGTGCGTGCTGTGCTCGGTGTCCCGAGGCCTGCAGCAGCCATCTTCTCACCTCCCACCACGCTCCTCCAGCTCCCAGGGCAGCCAGGGAAGTGCCAGGCTCTCGCTGATGAATATTCTGGTACCTGTTCAGTCACAGGCAAGTGGTGCACTCTGTGGGCTCTGTGCTTGCCAGGCCTCCCCCAGCTCCTGCACGTGGCCACCTGCGGGATGGGTGCTCTGCCTGGGGAGGGCCTGGTGCACTGGGGGTGGGTGGCTGTATGGAATCCATAGGAGGTGGCTTCAGGAGCACTGTTGGCTGTGGAGGTGCTTTGCCACGTACAGTTCTGTCTCCTTTCCCTGTGGGATGAATGGTGGCAGCTCACAGCGCTTTCCCTATTCAAGCAGGTGTGTTCCCACCACTCCCATCACCTCCTCTCCTCAAAGATGCAATAAAACAGGGAAAGTCTGTGTGGAATCATCACAGACACTACCCTGCAAGTTGAGAATCCTCCCCACTGATCCCACGCCCTCCTCCCTCTTGTGGTCTTTGCTATTTTTCATCACCAGTACTGTGTTAATGTATTTGCTGTGTGGATTAAATGCATTTGGGTGCTGTGGACGTGCCTGGAATGTGGTTTGCCAAGCTCTTGTGTTGTAAGGGGATGTAGAATGTTGCTTTCCTTTGCTGCAGACTCATGGTAGATTTGCATCTGGCAGATTGGCTTTGCACAAATGGTGTAGAATAAACAAACAGTGCAGCTCCCTCGTGTCTGAGAAAGCAAAACCTGCACCATGCTCAGATTTCAGAAAACAAAAAAAAATAGCCTACAGAAGAGCTCACCTTTCTGTTCTTAAAAAAATCTTGTAAACTACAGTAGACCTAGTCAGTCAGGAGACAGATGAACATGGGGTCTCTGGAGCCTGCCACGAGAACAAAACACAAATTCAAGTGGGAATAGTACCCTGTTGGATATGCAAGCTGATTCATAGAATAAATAGTGATGGCACAGGAATTTCCTCTTTATTTTCCCTATCT
Source organism: Cyanistes caeruleus (assembly GCF_971803275.1). Classification (NCBI taxonomy): domain Eukaryota; kingdom Metazoa; phylum Chordata; class Aves; order Passeriformes; family Paridae; genus Cyanistes; species Cyanistes caeruleus. The sequence goes on along the minus strand of NC_141709.1, from coordinate 29,911,910 downwards.
CCCTAAAGAGTCAGTTCCTACAGTAAGAATTGCAGAGAAAACTGTGGCCTAAGCCACATGTATATACTCATGCAATCATCAAAGGAACCAGTGCTGAGTGTACTGCAAGTTCCTCTCCTGCTCCTGCCCAAAACACACAAAAAATTACAGGCTTTGCCTTTCACTTCTTGAATAACTCCACTTTTAAATCTGTCTCCTAAAACACAGGGCTGGGGTGGGCTGTTGTTTATACCTGCATCTTGTCTGTAAAGGTATGACAAGAGCCCTGGAGGAATTTTGCAGGAATTAGGAATGGAAATATATAAATGCCTGCGAGTCAAAGATTGTTAGTTACGTGTAAGCATCATTCTCTGCTTGCTAAGCAAGTTCCAGCTGTGGGCTTCCTAGTGTTTGAAGTTTCAGCTCGAGAGACAGACTATGTGCCTACCTCCAGGGCAAGCTCTGAGGAGCAGGGAGATGGGGCAATAGCTCTGTAAGGCACTGGGTTCCCTGTCTGTTCACTGCCAGAGGTCACTGCTCAGAGCAGGTCCAGGCCACAGACCTTGTCAGGGGTGGTAAAAGTTTTGGGTTGAGCACGGCTGTATCTCACAGTTGAGTACTGAGGGGCTTTTGTCTTTGCACACACAGGCAATCAGTTCTGGGAAAGCTTTATCAGCAACCACAGTGTGTTTTAGGAAGAGAAAGTCGGCTCTTGTTATTAGCTGAAAACTGGTTGGGGAAAAATGGGTTTGTCTTTTTTGTGCTTTGCACTTCAGCTCTTCACAGGTGGTCACTTTGCAAGTCTCCCAGATTCTGCATGTTCTGTTTGGGACACCAAGGGTTTAATTTAACCGATGGAACTGGAAATGAGTTTTACCATAGACAATGATGGGAAATGCTAAACAACCTGGAGTGAAGGGTGAGGGAACCAATCGATCTTTGTCACAAGTTTAGCACTCAAACTGAAGATTTTGGCTTCTGGGCCCCTGTTGTAAAATGGGGTTTAGCCTAACCCCACCCTCCCTCACCTCCAGTGATGATAACGAAATAGTCTGTGTCCAAATCAGTAGGCTACTGCATGATGGGCACCAAATAACTGCCCAGGAGTAAATGAATAATTCTGTATTCTGCACAGGGTGTGGCTGGTGTTCAGTAAATACATTCACTGTGTGGCCCAGACACTGTGCCAATAAGAGAAAACAGAAGAGTGACTAGCTGCTCATTCAGCACTGTCTTCAGTGCATTGAATATATGGAACCCCAGGCAAAATAAGTGGGGGTCATGTTATAACTCCAGTTCTGTAACTCATTTAGAGTAGGCATGAGTCAAGTTTGTACCAGCAATTCTAGTCCTGGCAAGTCCCAGTGCCAAGGACTGGATTTTACAAGCTGAACATTCTTTAGTTGTGCTGTTCTGTGGGGGTTTTGTTTGTTGGTTTGTTTGTTTATGACTGAAGTTTCTTTTACTACCCGTGTTGTGTGTACATGGTGTGAGAGATGGATCTGTTTATGGACTGATGCAGAGAAATGGTACAGATAAATGTTTGAGGAAACTAACTGCAGGTGTAAACAACCACATCCTGAATGGATCCTTGTTGGACCCTTCTTATAGGTGTTTTCCTCAAAGTTCACAGGAATCATCTGCCAATTAACTGGGGAGGCAGGAGGGATCTGTAGTGTTACAGCAGCTTTTGGAGATGATGGTTGTTTCTTGCAGTTTCTGCAAGACAACAGTGGATTCAATATTAACATGTGATTTTCCCAAAATATGCTATTGTAAAGAGGTTTGTTTTTGAAAGATAAGTCAGTGTGATTTGAGGAATTTCTTTTTTCTAACTACAAGAACTATAAACAATTCTGTAAGTTATGAGGCAATAGTTGAGTCCATCACTAGATAATGTGTGGTCAGTTTGACCCTGCTGCTTTAATTTAGGAGGTCATTTTCCAATCACTATAAAGAAGGGCTTTGTGCTGCCTTAAAGGGATATGGGCAATCTCTAAGAAACAGGCATACTCAGAGACAATTCCTTTGGCTCAGTTTTTGTTTGGTTGTTTCTCTTTTGCTATCTTTGATGCAGTAAATTAAAACAAAAACAAGTCTAGACTTGGCATGCCTTTGTAAATAAACTGCTGTGTGTGAATTGACATCTCCTTTGCAGCCAGGTTATTTATAATAAAGTTTGTTATTCTCCCACCAGAGAGCTTGTTTTGCCCAGTATTATGGTAACACTCCCCACCTCTGTCTGCACTGAAGCAGTTACAAAAAGTTCTCACAATTTCAATTGTGTCCTTTTAAAATCTCGTTTTGCTGGAATAGATTATTTCAATATGTGAACTAAAGATTAGTACTTCACCTCTGCTTGTTTGCTCTGTGCAGCTCAGCTTACCTGTATCCGTTCTGCTTCGTTCCTCTCCTCCCACAGAACTGCTTGGGGAACGGGAGGTTTCAGCTGCTCTGAGTTTCTCGAAGATCCGGTTTGTGACGGCGGCCGGTTACAGCCGTTGCTTCCTGACAAAGGTAAAAGAGCTTTGAAGGCTGCATTTGGTGAACTGGAGTCTCCTTCATGCAGGGTCCTTTCGGGGTAAAGGACCACCATCCTTTACCAGATGATCTCTCACTGTCAGGTGTATCCAGCTCTTGAGGCAGGAAACTGCACCTCTGCCTGTGCAGCTGTGAGCACAGGGACTGTTCAGAGCAAAGAGGTTGTCGAGCGTCTGCAAAAGCACCTGTAGGCCCTGAAAACAGTCATAGCAATGATCTGATCATGGTTGGTGTCAGTAGGGAAAATAGATCAAACTTTAAAAAACTTGTTTTGCTTACTGGTTCAATTTCACTCTGGCCCAAGCTAGCCTTAGACTACTACCTGTTTTTTCTTTCTTTGGTCACCAGCTAGGAGCGAATGGGCAGATGGGCAAGTCTCTAATTACTTAGCACCTGTGTCCTACCCACTTGACCTAGTGTGAGGATGTTCAGGCGAGCAGTTCATTCCTCTGGATGTTTTTTATACCAAATTGCAATCCCACCTTTCATATGTGACTCAGAATGAAGCAGGGACTAGCTTCAGGGACTGAAGATGGCCTGTCTGCCTCAACTGAGAGGTTTGCATTGCTGATGGTGACATCATTAACAGAGAGAAGAGCAAAGTGGCCTAACTGTGAGCTATGCCATGACCAATGACCACAGCCCTTGGCAACCAGGAGTGTTGAACAAGAAGGCTAATAAAAAGAAATCTTCCCCCCATTTTTTCTAAGGGCAGACTATTGCTGTCATGGAGGAGAGAGGCCAATGACTGCTTTTCACAGGACACAAGGAAGGAGACACCCATCTAGCTCATGGATGTAGTGACAAAATTGGGTGAATCAGTGTGTGCTGTACAGTTTGTACGTGAAGCAAAGTCGTGGTGACCCAGGGCATCGAGTAGTCTCAGCAGCCACGACTGCACTTGCTTGACCTTTGTTCCAGAACCAAAACATATGAAGTGTCTTCTGATTCAGCAGGGAGAGAAAAAGGACTACTTAACTCTTGCCTCTGTACAGTTATTCAAGGAGCATTTGTTTCTCCCAGCTCTTGTTCCTTCCATGTCTGTGCACTCACCAGAGGGGCCAAGTCATTGCTTTGAAACAGCTCTAGGAGTCAAGTCTCTATCAGACACATCCAGATCTGGAAGACAGTGTCCATCCACCACCTGTTTCTCCTGCTCAGGACCAGGGCTGGGCATCCCCAGCTGCACAGTCCCACTAAAGACAGGGCAGCTGCCAAATGCACACTGGAACTGGAGGAAACAGCGCAGGTTTGACTCCACGGGGCCTCATTTCCTGTGGGAGGAATATGGGGACCTGCAACTTGAGCTATGAGGTCTGTATTTCTGTGACACGATCTGCCACAGAGAAATAAATTCCGGTGTGAAGGGCCTTTACCCTCTGTGCTGTTGGAGCTGTGATGTGCTTCAGTCTAAACCTTTCCTGGCTTGTGGAGGGTGCGCAGCACATGGAGGAGGCTCCGTGCCCGCTCCTGCCCGTGGAACAGCCCAGCCCTGGGCGATTGCTGAGCCAGTGGCGGCACCTGCCGGTATTTTGCAGAAAGTGCTGGATATTGGTGATAAAAAGGAAAGAAGCAGCGGTTCAGAGCAGGCCACACACGACCTCGGGTACAGAATGCAGTGATAAGGGTTAATGAGCTTCTCCCTGCTTGCTGTGGGAAAATCCCTAACCACAAAAGAAAATCCCTCCAGGAAGGTACACAATATATCCAAAACTCCCCGTTTTCTAGGAAACTCCCTCCAGATATTTGGGCAGCATATATCAATATAGCTTCAATAATTTGCACAAGATGAGCCCATGTTCAGGATCCACCAAAATGCTATTTATTCCCTACACTGGAAGCAGTGGGATTTCTCTGGTTACACTGTGTTCTGGAATAATATTTCCCTCAGTAAATTTTACTGCCTCTTCATGTCAACTGAGGTTTAGGCTGTCGCCACAGTGTATTTCTGTCTTAAATAATTACTGCTTGTGGTAGTACTGCCAGGTGCCTTTAGCATTTCCAAATAAAAGAAAAAGAACAGCTTGGTACTCAGGGCCCCATGGATGGACAGGACTGGGGGATGGGGACTTAAGTTAGCAGAGCTCTAAGAAGCGGTGTGATGATACATACTGAAAATTTTTACTTTGTTTTCATAAATCCCTGGTATATCGCCATTTGAATTCAGTATTTATGCCAGCTAGTTGATACTCAGTTTTGTTTCCCATAGAGGTAAGGAAGGGATTTTCTCCCTTTTTGTAGCTTCTTGTACTCACTAAGATATTCAGAGGACATTTACCAATTTTCAACCACATCTGACAGACACTATTAACTTCTGACAATTTAAGACACGGTTTTACAGAAGAAAAAGACCTTATTACTGCCATTATTGAGGGGAAAGGCTAGCAAGTTCCTTGCTTGGTAGACCTCAGGTCATCCGCGCTAAGTAGGAATGAGGAGAGGCATTGCAAATGAGAGTCATTAGTACTGCTTCTCCCAGAACTACTTGTTCTATCTCAAGATCTTGTATCTTTTATTGAGAGTTGCTTCCCTCCCACTAAATCCACAACATTCATAGCATTTGCCAAGAAAAAGTCATGCCCTGCTGTCCTGACCATTCCTGTACTCTGTGCACTGCAGTGTGGCAGATGTTATTAAGGGCCGGATAAAACTCTGAGTGAGGCACTGTGCAGCATCTGTGCTATAAGAAGATGAAGATCTCTTGTCTCGCAGTGGGATGCTTCTCAGGAGGGGTGTAGCAAGACGCCAGTTCAGTAGCTGTCCCTCCTCCTTGTGCTAAATTTCCCAAGCCTCTCCTTTAGGTTTGCTGTGAACAAGCAGGATTTCCAACCAGATGTCTGTCTGATTTACACCCATGTAAATCAGGGCTGATTCCGAGTCTCTCCTATCTTCGAGCTGCCCTGGTGTGTTACAGACCTGCTGTGCTGCACCTGTGCTGACAGAAGCATGTAGGGCAGGAGGGTGCAGACATCCCTGAGCCAGAAGTGTGGACTGGTACAGCTCTCTGGTGCAAAGCTGCACATCATGGTTCAGCCTGCATTTGCTTGGAACCAGGCCCAAGCTAATAAACCCAACTAGATTGCTTCCAGACCCAAGCTGGCCCAGGAGGAGCCAGTGCAAATGTCACTATGCTGTGGTGCTTGCTCTGAGCTAGCTTAATTGTCTCTGTGGGCATGGGACAGCTCCTGCACCTGTAGGGCAGGCAGGGAATGATGCATGTCCATAGACTGAAGCACTGAATGCAGCTGGAACTGCATCACTAGAGAGATGCCTTGGCCAGGTTGTATCCACCTCCAACCCATCTCCTCCCTCCCAGCCCCAGGCCTTGGCAAGGCTTTGCTCTCTCCTGCTGCTCCTCTGTGACATGCTGCAGTGGCTGTGGCTTTCGCACACAAGTTGTTTATAGGGCATTGCCAGCTGTTCAGTGGCGGGTTGGCTTGTGGATGTGTAATGCCGGGGCAGCCGCACGCCCGAGCAGATCGCCTGGGGGCAGGCACAAGGATCCTCGATAACCACGGGCAAAGGGAAAGGGTCCGGGCCCACGGCAGCGGGGTCGCGGCAGGGAAGATCATTGACCTCTCGGGAGGCAAGAGGGCAACTGCAGTGACTTCCCCACTGGGAAGGTGCGGACCCAGGGAGCGCCTATTCCCAGGCTGACCCTGGCCCGCCGGCCCCCGCAAGCACGGAGTACCCGCCATGCCCCCGCCGTGCTCCGCGATGCGCAGCCGGACCGAGCCCGCGGGCGTACCCCGCTGCCAAACCCCGAGGGGCGGCCCCGGCGGCACAGCCCTCCCCCTGCCCGCCCCGACTGGCCCCGCCGCCGCGCCAGGGTAATGGCCCGGGCCGCTTGCGCTCTGGCAGCCGGCCCTGCGGCGGGGGAGTGGGGCTGAGCCCGTGCGCCCGGCGCGGCGGCGGGAGCCGGCGGGCAGCGCGTCCCCCCGGGCGGGCCCCTCCCAGGTAGGAGCGCGGGGGCGCGGCTGTCACCGCGCCCGGCCGGGCTCTCCCCCCTCCCTCCCTCGGGGACCGGTGACTCGGGGGCCGCGGCGAGCCCGGCGGCGGCCAACCCGCTTTGCCACCGCGTCCGTGGTTGCCGGGGCGGCCGCTGTTCGGATGCCTCAGCTGAAAGGCACCGGCCGCCAAACAAACCGCCCGTGCGCCGGGCCCCCTCTCCGCCCCTCCCGGCCGCGCTCGCCTTCCCGGGAGCGGCTACGAGCAGCCCGGCAGTGTTGCCTAGAGAGGGAGCGAACCCGACGCGCAGCACCGCCGCCCCATCCCTCACGGACGAGCGGCCGCCGGGGTCCGAGCGCCCCGGGTGTTCCCCCGTCCGGCCGGTGTGTGTGAGACAGCGGGCGGGAGGGCTGAGGGCTGCGGGGCTGAGGTTTGCGGGCTGCGCCGCCTCACGCGCGGCGGTTATCGGCCGTTGGCGGCGCGGGGCTGAGGCGGGAGGCGGCGGGACGGAGGGCTGAGGGCTGAGGCGGCGGGTCCGGGGCGGCCGCCCGCGCTGACAGCCCGTGTGCCGCTCGGTGCAGGAGAGCGGCGAGGGCCCTGGCAGCAGCCGCAAGCGGACATGCACTGTGAGCTCGCCGCGCCTCAGAAAGGCAGCGCCCGCGTCGAGGTGAGCGACAAATGCCACGGAGCGCCTCAGAAGGATCTGCCGCGGGGGACTCGTCCCGGCGCTGGTAAAGCTCACTTGAATCCTCAGATGTCCTTTAAAGTATCTGTCAGCAACGGCAGTGACCACACGGAGCCTCAGCAGAGCCCCCCTGAAATGTCAGCACCTCTGCTAGATTTCATCCCCAAACGACCCAGCATATTCGAGAGGATTCCGATTCTGCCCAGGGCGCAGGAGCTGCGATGCGCTAGAGGCTCGAAAGATTATTTCCAGCAGCAGAAACATCAAAGCGTGAAGGGTGAGTTTGAAAATGCACGAACTGAACACTATCATCACCAAAAACCTATCTACTGAACAAACACGTAACAAGCTTTCCTCTCCCCTTCCCCGCTCCCCTTTTTGGTCTTCAGTATGTTTTCTTCTAACTTGTTTATTTAACTTCAAGCTTCATAACTTTTTTTTTTTTTTCCTGAGCACCTTGGAGGGACAGGATAAACCAGACCGTGCTTTGCCAGTGTGACGCTGAATGTCTCTCAATAGTATTTACAAGATCTTGAGACCAGCATCTTCTTTAGTTGTCCTGAGCGGGTGCACATCTCAAAGGTGGTTGTTTTGGGGTTGGTGCTGAAGACTGGGCTGGTCTATCCTGTGCCAGGGAGTGTGTGGGGGGTGTTTGTGAGCGTGCCTGGCTGACAATAAATGCCTGATTCTTATTCAGCAGTTTCACCAGGGTTGCTTGGATTTTATAGTTTGTATTTCAATGAGGTGTTACAAATGCTGGATTCAGGCGGTGAATCCTCCGAGTTGAGAATTCCTGGTGCCCAAAAGGTCAAATTCTGCTGGTTAACAAATGTCTGATTTTCAGCTGTTCATCGTTAAAGAAGTGGCACTGACGTAGGGTTAGGAGTTGCCTACTAAAAATCAGTTAATTACAGCTTTCAGCTAGAACTTTTTAACTCAGCTGAAATTTGTTAATCAAAATTCAGTTTTAAAGTAGTTCCTCTAAGGTATCACTGGATGGGCTCAGAATTAGAGCATTTCTTTATGCTACAAACTGGATTGCAGATACGTAGGTACACCTAAGGTTATTAATGATAAGACAGTGTTTTCTGTAGTAAAAGAATGTTAAATTCTCATATTTTTCTTCTTATGAGTCCGTTCCCATTCTCTATTTTCGATATGTATGTGCAGTATCTTGTCAGTGTAAGACTGTTCTCACTGGGATTTTTTCCAGTTCTGTCCATTCTTCTGAAAATTAAAAGTAGGCTACATGCCCTTGGACTAGTGACATTTTCTTTTGTGAGCTTGTTACCTAGGGTGATGGCACCTTTCATTGCCGTGAAGTTATGTTAATGAACACCTCAATCTGTGGTAGATCTGTCCTGCTAACTCTGGGATGTGTTTGTTCATCACCACTGAATACAGACAGAGTGGAGCAGCAAGTTATAAATTACCTTTTTTATTTTTCTGTTTGTTAATGCTGCAATTCTTCTCTCCTGATTAAAAAAAAAAAAAAAAAAAAGGTTGTTAATGTTTGGCAGGAATGAAATGAAGGTCTGTTACACAGCCTCCTGTTTGGAGGGGGGAGAAGGAGGATTCACATAGTGTAAAGGGAGAGCTACAAGCTCTTGTACCGCAGTGCTACTGCAGCTGCTGCTTGTGGAAGGCACTCAGGGAGTGTTCTAGTCCCTTGTGGTCCCACGGGTGGAGTTGGTGCCACTCGACAGGGTTCATACCAGCTTCAAATCCTGCCCAGGCATTGCCCTGTCCAGGCAGGCTGTTGAAACACTTCTAAAATCTTTTTTTCCTTTGAGCTGTTTAGCCCTCTTTTCATGCATGTTTTCATGCATTTCTTGCTGTTGCAGAGGACAGGAGTGTAGGGAAAGAAAGGGGAAGAATTTAATTTTGCATTCACTTGGGACTTTTACAGTAGATGTAGGTGGGCATGGGAGAAGGTTCCTAATTCATCTTCCTTGACTGATCAATTTCCCATTTTCACCACTGGGGGGAAAAAAAATAGTTTTAAATTTTATTGCTGTTTTTGTTTAGTATGTTTTTTGTCCAGGGTGTTACCTTATGATTGCTTCAGTGTTTGAGTGACTTGAGTCATGGGAGTAAGTAGGTGTCCATGGGCAGGATAAGGTTCATTTAACTGAGCAGGAGAATTTGGTGGATAATGTTGGATTTTTCCAAAGATGGCAACACTGAGGTTTTTGAGTGGCTTTCCTGTTGTTTGTTTGTTGGGGTTTTTTGTTTGGTTTGGTTTTGCCTTTCTCTCTCCCCTCCCCATAAGACATTTTTGGGAGGAGTTAGGGAAAGTAAAATTCAAAGTAAAATTCTGAGTCTCACTTAAAATGTGTGGGATAAAATGTGTGGATAAAATGCTCCTTCTGACCTGGACAATGTCAGCAAGTGCTTTAATGTCCACTGTGGCATTTTGGAGTGCTCACTGTGCTCCAGCTCACAAATCAGAGTGTATCTAAAGCAGGCTGTGCTGCAGACAGGAGAGCTGCTGCTCTTTCAAGGAGCAGTGCAAACCATCTCCCACCAACCTTCTCTCAGGAAGATCAAGGACTGGGATAACTCCATGTGGATGTGATATACCAAGATAAAGCTAAGAAGTGAAAGTGAGGGAAATAGTCAGATTTACCCAGTGAAAGATTTTGGGAAGGAAACTGATGACAGCTTGATTTCAGACCATTGTGCTGTGCGTCTCCTGTTCTGCAGGCCCAGAGTGCCATGTACCCAGTGATTCCCTCTGCAGTCTGGGTTAGATTACAGAATGTGCCTCCTCATTTTGGTTTATCCACAGTTGAGAGTTGCAAGTAGGGAGTGTAAAAGACGCTCTCTAACAGGAGCAAAACTGATTTTTATAGTTCCCTGTAAGTTTTCTTTCCCTAAACGAGTCTTACTTTTTAATTTTTTTTTCCAAGAAGAATGAATCAAAATGATACACTGCTCTACTAATAAAAAGGGCAGCTTTGAAGTAATCACAATGGGGAAGAAGTATCCTGCTGTTGTAATGTCTCTGTGGTGTTATTCTGCTGCATCACAGTGTTTAAGTTACGATCCTGCAAAATGCTTCCGTGCCTGAGCAAGTCTTTTGGACTTTCTGAACAGCCAAACAAAAACTTGACGGGTTGTGGTGAGGATTATTTCTGGGAATTTGATTATTTGGGTCTAAACTTTTCAGGATGAAGCTGTTGGTTGTTTGCTGAAAATACCAGTATTTTGGAATTGTGCTTCATATTTTGTTCTGTTTGGGAGCTGTTCAGAATAAATGCCCAGTTTGCACCCAGCCAATCCCTTCTGATGTGGCTGGCTGTGATAGGCATCATGCTTTTCTTGGTCATTGATTTCCATATGTGTCATAAGGCAGAGTATTTGCATACAGACAGTACTTTTTAAAGGTATTTGGCATAGAATAACTATACCCTAAGGTATGAAGTCCATTTTACAGTGTTTTCCTGGGATTCTGTGGGTTTAGTTCTGTGTTGTTGAATTTCATGCTACGGTATTACAGTTTTGAAAGTAACACAGGGCACAATACTTATTGTCTACAGGAAAGAAGCTTTTGGGAAGGCTTTACTGGTGACAAAAGAGTAATCTATAAAGATGCCAAATATCTCAGTTTCTAAATGACATTGATTATGGCTGTTACCAGGAAACACTTCTCCTTTTCATTCTTTTCCAGTTTTGTTCAGTGTACCTAATTCATGACTCAGTAGAAATGACGAGATTTATCCTGTTTGCTGTGCCACTGGGAAATCATCCAAATGGCCCGGACCTTTGCAGCAACCACTTCAGATATTAACTTACAGTGGGCAAAACAATAAGCTGGTCGAGTTGCAGTAGTTGGATGTTTCCTTGTTGAGAGTATGTTTTATTCAGACAAGGAGAAAGCACTCGGATTTTTTTTGTTTGTTGTTAACTGTAGCTGCTTTCAGCAAACATACAACCAATGTATTGAAATGTATTAATTTCCTTCTACTGTTGAGAAGGACGGGTAAATCTTGCCATTTAATCCCCCTGTGACTGTTTTCTTGGTTATCAGGACTGTCCTTGTGAAAGTAACAGCTTATACTATTGGGATCTTAAGCAAAAGCATATACTTTGGTTTTATAACTTATTATGTGAATTGACTGGTCTTAGGCCTGATCTTGCCATTTTCTTTCTTATACCTTATCTGTGTATATGTGTTCACCTGAATTACCCCACTGGAGTAAGGGCAACTGCCTAGAGGTGAGAAATCTGATACAAGCTGATAAGGAGACAGGGACAGGTTCACTGGTATGGTGATCTCTAAACTCAGTTTTATGTAGAGCTGTAGTAGTGATTATTTCTTATTTTCACTCTAGTTCCCTTGCTGCACTTGAAGCCTGCTACAAAAAGGAAGGTTGGTGTGAACAGAATGTGCAGTTAAGAACTATATTTTGGGGGGGTGGGGTGTGTGTTTTGTTTTCGGTTTTTTTTGCCTAATTTTGTTTTGTAAGGGAAGAAAGGAGAGGAAACTGCAAATTGGAGAATGTGTTTACAAATTCATTTGGAATAAATTGTGACTGTCCTCTCCTCCCTTAAATGGCCTATAATGCTTACTTGTCTTGAATAGGCAAAAAACTTCCAGTTACTTGATGCTGAAGGAAGCTCATCTAATGATTTGTGTTGCAAAATCAATCACTCACTTGAAGATGGGACTTTCATGGATTTAATTTAAAAGAGGTTTAATTGTATCTAATCATTAAAGCCATTGTAATTTAGGGATCGTTAGTGGAGAATATTTAGCAAATACAAACCAGGAGACCTAATGATCAACCAGTCATATAAAGGCATTCAGTACTTGTAAAGTAAAAGCAAAAAAACCCTTTTCTGCTTCATGAAAAAAACTACAGCTACTGGAAAAGCTGAAGAGAATAAATGTTGTATCTATTTTAATATTGCGTAGAATTATATGGAATGATAGATGATAGATAACGTCAGATTACTCTCAACAAGGAAATTAGTCTAATCATTGGAAGAAAAACTTCTATTTTATTTGTGTTTTGTTTGAAGGAATAGAAGTTAAAAATAAGAAATCACTTGTTCTGTCTTTAAAATGTTACGACAATGGGGGTTATTATATATGGGGCTAAGTAGAGTGAGAAGAAAAATACCTTTCTTCTTTATAGTAAGAAAAAAATTACAGTCTACATCTTGCAAGTAGTTAAGTATGTACATTGCTGTTCCTGTGAGCAGTCTCATCAACTACAAATTTTTGGACATAGAGCACTGTAAATTATCATTTAGATATAACTGAATACATTATTTGTATCTTAAGAATTCAACCCTGTATACACATGAACTGTTAAGTGTTTGTTGAGGATCTTTAGTATATTTGTGATTATATTCTGGAAAGGCTTCAAGATTATTTTTATTGAAACTGCTAGATTTAAAGTGAATGTCTTCTAGGAGACTGTGCTGCTTATTGTAAAGTTTGTTTTTTTGTTGAATAAGAAGGACAAAATTTTACCCTAAATTATTAATATCACTAGGAGTCTTGCCACTGACTTTAGCTGGGTCAGTATTTCAATCCTAGTATTACAGAAGTTCTTTTTCCTGTGTACAGGGAAAAGCTTGTAGAACAAATAACAAGTTTTTATTAAATCCATCTGTAAGCTAGGAAGTGGAATAACGTATGGACTATGAGAGAAATCTGCAGTACTGTGAATATAATTTCCACGCTCAGTACCATAATTACCATTATTCTAGAAATTCTGCTGTTTAGTGATTTTAGAACTGTTGAAGATGTTGATGGCAGGGTAATTGGAAAGGGAAAATAGATGTAAACCACTCCATTTTGCACTCCAGATTTCTATCATTATATGTCAACAGGCTCGAACCAGGCGTGCAATCTAGTAATCATTTCACAGTGCCTGAAACGGCTTTTAATAGGCTGGGGTTTGTTTGCTCTTTTTTTTTTCCTCAGCCACCCAACGTTGTTTCCCAGCACATTGCTGTAACTCGGAATACAGGGTTCCAAAGCAAGGGCAGCGCTCACTGGCTGTGGTACAGCATAATCTTGCCCCACAAATGTGCAAACAATAGCAAAAGTATGTGTTTGGGAATATGGCACAGCTGTTATCTTCTGCCGGGAGCAGGGAGCGTTACAGTGACATAGAACGACCAGTTAAAACCACTCCGGCCGTTTTATTGCCTGTAAATGGGGCGTGTAAAGAAAAGCAAGGGCCGGTCCCTCCATTCAGATAACCATCGGTGCACACTAGCGCGGCGCTACCTTTCTGAACAGGCTTTGAAGAATAGAGGCAAAGAGTTCCCCTTTTTCCTTCCCCTCCTATTACATTTCTGGCACCCTGTATGTGAAATCTCGGTTGGAACCTGAACTTTCTGTTCTGAGAATCTGTGCTTCACTGGTTACCTGGAACAAGGACTTTTTTTTTATTTTTTTATTACAGTCATTAGCTTGACTATATGAAATGATTGTTAATGATTATCTGTAGACAGAGGACTGCTTGTAAAACAGATGAGACATTGCCAGAGCTGTAATAGGAAATCGATCCAAATTCTGTATTTTAGGTTATTTTAAGATTTTGAGCATTACAAGGTTGATCTCCGTCAACTCAAAGTGCTTAAGATCTTTTTATTTAAAACAACTGTTTTGCTTTAAGTCTGATAATTATGTTTGACTTCTTCATTTATGTTTGAATGTATATGTGCTTATCTTACTGAATGGATTGGTGAGGAGCACTGTGATTGAATTTATGGCACCAATTTTATTCTAAGGGTTAAATGAATGCAAAACATCCTAAGCTACACTTAATTCTGGCATTTACGTGTGTGATAAGAGAGTTTTGTGAGAGCTATAGAGTTGTTAGTTGTTTTACAATGAGGAGAAAGCAAATTCATTCTTACATGTTGTTTGCATATTAACCAGAGGGAAAAATGACACTAAGGCGACATCATCAAATACAGTAAAAACTAACTTTTTAATACAGATGTCCATTGTTATTTTATGTGCTTAGGGGGTTGGTGGTTTGGTTTATTTTGGAACTTGCTGAGCTATATGAAGTGTGTCTCCAGGGGCCTGGTATTTTAATACCTTGTAGAAGGTTGTATAACAGTAGATGATGTATTTTGCCTGCCTTCCAGTGCTCTAAATAAATTACATGTGCTGGCTGGGGAGAACGTATGTGAGGTGTAAATCAAAGACTAATATAAGAGGAAAAAATACCAATTAGTGATGTCTTGCAACAGATTAGAGTTTCTTTACTCATTTATCTATAATCAAGAGATATAAGAGCAGTAATATATATAAAAATGTTAACATGAAGCTCTTCTCTGGAAGGGGTAGAGGGTGTAGGATTATTTAAAATAAGTGCTGTGATTCACTGCTTTTTCACAATTTGCTATGCTTAAGTCACTTAAATACTGAAGTCAACAATCCCCTAGGCGAAGAAAGATAATATAATTTTAAGTGTATTGTTAAAATTGAAATTTGATAGCTTCCACTCTCTAATCCTGTCTAAGTCTTGGTTGTATTAAAAGGAAAATAGATACATGTGTCAGTTTTGGAGCATAATCTTTCTTTTGAGTTTAAAGGATGATAAATGTGCTTCAGACAAGCAACACAGCAGTTTATTGGTATGAATGTTTTGCTAAATACTACATGCTTAACGCAATCCCCATTCCTTTATAATAAGTTTAAATATTAATTCTTTGGAATGCTAGATGCCTAAAGCTAGATAGAAATGCTGTGCAGTTTCAGATATCTAGGAGTGGGCTTGTGAAACAGGATATTTAACTGGGAGAGATGAGTAGCACATTTCAGAGTTATTAGGGCAGAACAACAATGCAAGAGGATGACTTAAAAGTTACAAAATTGTTTTCTGTGCATGAGGCTTAAATACCTTAGAGTTATTTATTTGAACCACAAGAGTAGATTTCCTATCTATGTAGGTTCTAGATTGCATTTTTTATTATTATTTTGCTTAACTTCTTCTTAGCTGCCTGCCCCTCTGTAAAGCAGCTGGCTTTGATTTAACCTGAATCTTTCACCGAGAGGCAGTGATCAGTCATGATGACTGCGAGTTGTACTCTTTGATGGAAGTACTGACTTCTGTAGTGACTGAAAAGAGAAGACTAAATAGGACAGGAACGATGTTCAAGGAAAGCAGCAGTTTGTATTCAGGACTCACTTCACTCTTAAGTCAGCACTTACTGTTCCTTCTCTAAGTCCTGCCTACCTCCCAAGCCCCATCTATGCTGGACAGAGAGAAGAGAGAGTTAAAGTGAGAGCAGATAAGAGGAAATTTCTATTTTATTACCCAGTATTTTCTGGGAAAATCCCAGAAAGGGCTTAACATAAGGTTTCATAACTCTTGCTTTGCCCTGCTGCTCCTGCTGAAATTGCAGGGAGTTGACTTCAGGAGGAGGCCAGTACTGATTATTTTTGAAAATTCTTTCCAAGCTCCTTTGAGACACAGAAGAGAAGATCCAAGTGTTAAATTCTCTCCTGGAGAAAAAAGTGTGCAAGCACTTGTAGCCCAGGTGTCAAGGTCAGTTAACACAGCACGTTCACCTTCAATTTTTCTTGTGTTCAAGACCATGCATAGATGTAAAGCTGTTGTGATCAGCTGCTGTATGTGAAACAGGCAAAAGTGGTGAAGGATTGTGCCAGCAGCCAACATGGGCAAGTATATGAATGTTTTGGATGAACAGAACAAGGGTGCTAGATTGTACTAGTTTTATCATTTTGGGCCAAAGCTGTGTACTGGTCATGATATTTAAATAGTGAGAGGATAGCAGAGTATGGTGTAGAGAAGGACAAGCCAGTTTTGGAACCAGAAAGAGCGTGATTGTTCGGGCAAACTCTCAGGGCCAGCTTGATCTTCTGTGCTGAAAGTCAGAGTTTTAGTTTAGATTTGGCATTGGGATGATGTGGCTGTGCTCTGAGGTCTGATCTGGTGGTGGTGCAGGACATGACGTTGCAGCTTGTGGCTGTATCAGCCTGGGGTGGCACTTGCTGGAGTGTGGCTGCAGTCCCTCTGCACAGCGTGTGCGTGGACTGGGTTTCTCTCCTGTCTACATGAAGGTCGTGATGTTTGCCCTTGTTGGTGAGTCTCTGTGAGCGTGAGTGGTGAAAAGTGCAAAATCCATCTTCGTTATCTCTGGGAGAGTAAGGTTTTTAATGGAACATTTTAGTTGGGCTTGTTGCTGTTTGCATTGGGATTGTGCTGCCAGTTGCAGAATTGTTGCAAAGGAATAAAATCTCCTGTTTATTTTAGCATTTTGTGTGCTGAGGTAAGGAAGAGGAGGCTACATTAAGGAAGTTGTGTCGGACATAGCCAGGAATAAAGTATCTGTTAGGAGGAAAATTTCTGCCCCATCCATCCCCCAGTTTTCTGTGTTGTTCTTGCCTCCCAGCAGATGGCAAAATCTCTTAGGATGCGTTGCTCTTGAGGCAGAAATCACCTGATGGACTGTGTGTCCCTCGGCTTTTGAGGTGCCAGTGGCTACTGCAAGGTTCCCAAGATCCTCATCACTCTGGCAGAACAGATTTTTCATGCAGCTGACACTGTCTTCAGGACTTGAACAAGAAAAAGCAACACTAAATTCCTTCTTTCTGGATATCTGATTGTTGTAATGTTCAGTTTCCTTGAAGTTATCAGAGCTGGTTTATGTTCAACTGAAACTGAACTGGCCTTATCCCATTGTGCCTAACTCTGGTGCAGATCTGAAGTGATGCCATTTTAAATCCAAGAGTGGATAAAAAGGAGGCAGACTTGAGCTCTGAAGGGCTTAAATGAAATGCATAAGGGCTGAAATGCATAAAAATTTGTCCTCTTAAGTATGGACTCAGTTCACTTGGCAAAAGAAAAAGACATCTCAAGTTTTTAATCTGAACAGTTGGCTTCTTTTTTTTCCTCCTGCCAACTTACCACAAATCGGCTTTTATTCCTTTTGAGTTCTTGAGCTATTCGAGGTTTGCTGACTTGTCACAGTTTTGTGGGGATAAGCTACAGACAATGTGTGGATGGTTCTCCTTTCAGAACAAAGATCCCCACACATTTCAGCATCTCTCTGATTTGGATGGATATGCAGGAAATTTAAGGGGATATTTACCCCTAGAGCCCACTTACTCATTACCTGCCCTTGAATCTTAGTGACCTTTTCTTTCTACTCTCTTGGCCTCCTTACAGTGCCACTGTTCTGTTAGTTTATTTTTAAATATATGTATAAAGGGTTGTAACTTACTTGAATTGTGGGCTAAATGAGTGGAAGCATGGCAACTTGTGTAAATAGCTTTTGGTCTGCTGAATGTATAAATACTCTAAATCTGTCAGGGTGATTTGGCTGGCTTTTATTGGAATCATTATTCATATGAGATCTTTCTCTTATACTGCATCCTGTCAGAAGCTATTAGGCAGAGATTGCTGGCATAAGTACTCAAACCGCTTTGTCAAAATGCACTTTTATACCTGTTGGTTTTACATTTCCATAGATACTTTTACAAGTGGATATGTTCTGCAAGATTAGTCATAGAAAACTAATATAGAGGGACCAAAACCTAGAAGGTGAGAGCAAACCACTGGGATGATTAATCATCAGCAGTGTTTTGAGCTGAAATGTATGATAGAATTGGCTACAAGTGCAGTTTATTTGACAAGTTAGAGTGAAAACACTGGTGTGCTGCAGAGACTTGCAGCCTTAGCCATACCCAGGTTGAGTTTCTCAAAATGAGACTAACCTGCTTGGGGAACTTTGCTGCTAAGGGCTAGTGTTAATGCCAACAATAGATTTTTTATTAGCTGCTGGGGAAGTTGCTGGAAGACTTGAAAATTAAGAGCAGTAAACATCAGAGGTGATAAAGAAGTTTTATGCATGGGGTAGATGTTTCAGCAGCAAGCAGTCACTCTGAAGAGACAGGGAGGTAGTTTTGGATCCTAGATAATAAGAGACTTGAGAGAAAACTTGGTGAAAAATAGCCTCATAGCCAGCTAGCATTTAGATAAAAATGAATTCTGACACTAACTACCACTAGAGAAAACAATCTGGGAGATTGG
The DNA here is from genome assembly GCF_971803275.1 of Cyanistes caeruleus. Taxonomy (NCBI): domain Eukaryota; kingdom Metazoa; phylum Chordata; class Aves; order Passeriformes; family Paridae; genus Cyanistes; species Cyanistes caeruleus. Next base: position 29,893,721 of record NC_141709.1, on the reverse strand, counting down.
ATACAGGTTCCAGTGTGAAGGCTGCTGACTGCAGTATTTGCTAGTTTGATGAGCAGCACTGATTCAGAATATGTTATATTTGGGAATGAGCTTCTAAACAGAATGATTTGTAGATCAGAGTTACAGTTTGTGTTTAAGGTGCCCACATATCTGTCAGAGGCACTGATCTTGTTCTGCTGGTCCAGAAGGAAATCTCCTGTTGCATCCTTTCTGAGCGTGGCTGTAGGTTTTCTCCAGTGGTAACTAAATTTTTTGTGAAATGAATCTGATCTTCAGCACCTTCTGCGTCTTCTAGATTGGTTTATACTTCCACAGGGATTATGTGGGCTTGACACTAGGAAAGATACTTTCTAGGACTGTACTAATTTTCTGACATATGGTGCCCAAGGATGGCATGAGTTGTTTATCACTGGAGTTTCTAAAGACAGGCTGGATGGAAATCCTGCTGTAGAATGTAATTCTTTGGGCCCAGCTGTCTTTCCTGTGGCATTTTTAATTCCCACGCTCAACCGCTTAGGCACTGAAGAGTTAGAAGTTAGTCTCTCAAGCTATAATAGTCCAGGCTTCTATCCTCTTTGACTTACTGAACAAAGTTCAAATCCCTCCTTGTCTAACATTGGTGTTTCTGGCCACTCATTTGTTTGTCAAGAAAACACTGAGAAGGCATACAATAAAAACCAGACTGAGTGAAGGGCTCGAAGAGCACCGGTTGGGAGAGCCAGTGGTGGGACAACTGGGCATGGAAAATGATTGATTTTATGTGCAAAGCAGTTGTGAAATGTTCTGTGGCATTCTGGGGACATGCCATTGCTAACAAATGATTGCCTGTTGGGGATAGAAAATGCCAGCCATTGTTCTGAAGAAGGAAATAGCCTTATTGATACTGAATTAGGTTCACATTGAATTATTATTCATTTTCAGTGCATCCTGTTTTCCAAATATAAAAAATAACTGAAGGCCTGCAGCACTGTTTGCCTTCAGTTTGTGGTTGTATCTACATCCTTATAGTCCAGGTGGAGTTTGGACAGTTAATTTTCGGGATTGGATTGTTGCAGAAATTTGCATTAAAAGAGCAGCTGAAGGAAGCCATTCTTTTTAAGAGTTCATCAAACTAGTTCTTGTTTTACAGCAAGCCTGAGAGTGAGGCTGGCAGAGGTAAATGTGTTGGTAGATAAGACTTAACTTCTGGGATTTATTTTGAATTGTCACATTCAATGTTGATGGCAGAAGAATAGTGGTATAGATAATATTGTTGCCTTTTGAAAGGAATAGAAACTGACTTATCTGTAGAAATTGAGATGCACACCAGATATAAATATTCCGTACAGTGACAGTGTTTTGTATACTGAAAGTGTGAGTTTTGTTCCCAGTGTTACTGAATAGTTTCTGCTGAAATCCTAACAGAATATGAAAAGCCACTACCAGTAAAGTTCCTTCAATTTAAAGGAATATTTTTATTTAATAAGAATCAGGAAGTGACTGGCATTTGATACGGATTTTTTGAGCAGTCATCAAGAACTGGACAGCAGGTATTTTCTTGTGTCATATATGTGAGCCAGTACCTTGGCATAGAGGATATAAACTGTTTTTATAGGTGGGAGGCTGTATGTTCTGGAAAGCAGTGACACTGAAAAGGATTGGCATGTCACATCCAACTGGTATGAGAAAATAATACTTCTAATAGGGCATGAGGTGATATGATACATTATTAAAAGGCTTTGGGAAGAGATATAATTCTTCTGTAAATTATCACTCTGGTTGCAGGAAGATAGACTAATGCTCAGACTTTCTTAAATGGCTTTGAAAAATCAAAGGATTTGGAGAAGAACTAGAAGATGTTGACCCATATGTGGTACCCATGGACTAATGGAAGATTACAGGGAATCTGGTCTGTTGTAGAGATGCAGTGAAGGAGAAAATAAGTGATACTTGAGGGTTGTTCTGAGTGCAGAGTGGTATCTCATGGCTGGAAATAGAGAAGGATAAAACAAGAAGGAAGACAGGTTTTTGACTGAAAGGGTAATTAAACCTGGCACAGTTTAGTAAAGAATAAACCTTCTGGTATTCAGAGAGACTGAATATTCCTATGGAAGAAATTACTAATTTCAACCACAGACAGTTGCATTCAGTGGCAGAATCACTAAAATGGACAAGCTGGACCATGCCAAGGGCTTCTACATGTAATCTGTAAAAGACTGGATTCCAGGCCATCTCCTTCCAGACCTGGTGCTGCAGTTCCTTCATGTGCCCTCTGCATTGCAGTCCATGGGCCTGGTATCCAGATGAGGCCAAATTTATGCTCTCATTCTGGGTTTTGTGACAAAGACAGGGGACGGACAGGGAAGGAGAAGCATTGCCACCATCACAGTCACACAGTTTGGACAGTAGTTATGGCAAGATAATCACTAGCAACTAACATTTCCTCCAAACCCAGCCTTTCTTTCCTCTTGTTTTGTCCCTCCCTTCAGTAAACAGCACCACTCCTCCTGGACTAGACAAGTCTGTTCAGAGGTGTGTGATGGAACCTGTTGTCTCCCAGGGCCTGGGCTGAGATCAGCTAAAACTAAGTGCTGGGTTTAAAACCTGGACATGTGGGGAAGGGATAACGGTTGTGATAGTCTCTTGCCAGGCACTGATGATTTTCAACATTAATGCCTTCCCTTTCTTTGTTTTCTGAAATGAAAACGAAGGCTCAGCCTCCTTCCTAGCCCAGCAATAGTGACATACTAACACAGTTATTAAAGCAAACATTTTGGCCCTCTCTGGTCATGATGTTTTCTTTCTGTGGGGAGACTGAAATACTAACTCACAAATAATGTCTTTAGAAGTCATATTAGTCACACATTTTTAAGACATTCCAAAATCATACCAACCTCCTTCTGAGCTTGTCTGTTGCTACCAATGATTCAAAGTTTTGAAAACTCTCCTTTAGTTTTGATTTACATTTTGGTCTTGGGCACTTGTTATTTCTGGCAAATGCCAGCTCAGTTTCATTAAAGAAAAATCTGTTTTACAGCCACACGGCTCAGATCTGCTGCGCTTCTAATAATTGATGGCTGGTTTCCTTATTTCCTGCATTGTAGAAAAATAAGGACCTTGTTAGATCCAAACAAGCCTGCATAAAGTCACAGTGTGAAACATCAGGTTGGGGGTGAGCAGAGCAGCTGTGGGCAGGTTTTACAACTTTGGGCTACAGTTGATTGAGGCAGCCAAGGGAAACTGAGGGATACCCATGTGACTAAAATTCAGCTGAGTTCTTTGGTTCCCTGGCCTGAGATTTATATTTGTGACACCTTCCCCTCTGTCAGTCCCTGGGCCAGACACAAGTCTGTCTGTCTGTGTACCTGCAGCTCCTCACACCCTGTGGAGTGGCAGCTGTGCCTGTTCCTTGCTTTGCCACTGCGGGACGTTGTCTATTCCCAGTGTTGGCTGTCTTGCTCCTACAGCCCACGACAGTGCGAGTGTGTGCCCTGGGAGAAAGCAGCTGCCATGTGGTGGAGATGAAAAATCAAGAGCAAACACTCTGAATTTCTGCAAGTGGGCAAATTAATTTCAATCTGAACTGTCATCACAAGGGCCCTTTTTTTCCTTCCCCTTTCCTTTGGGTGGTATCTTTGATTTATATTTCTGAATGAGGCAAGTGATCACCCTTTGGTGCTAAATTCAGTTTCTTTATAGATTTTCAGTTACAGAACCCTGTCAGTTTTTTGGTTAATGTGGTAACTTTTTTGGGTTTGCCTTGGCTTTTTGTTTTATGCTGTTTTAAGAACCAGTGAAATTCAATGGCGCCTGTGTTAATTGAAAACAATCATATTAGTTTTAAGGAGCAACTAATGTCTCTCAGGTATTCTTCTGCAATGCAATATCTGTCAGATGCTTCCTTGCCACTCTATAAGCTGTAAGTAGAGACAGGATCCTGCTTCAGAGTTTCATGGAGTTAAATGGCTCCTAGGAAGCCAAGCAGTTACACCTGAACATTGTCATAAAAGGTGGTGTTTCGTTTTTTACTTTCATGCATTTATCATGTCTAGCCTGTTTCCTTTGAGAACTGGATGGTTACTTTCAGGAAAGAGAAATGTGTGATGACTCCTAGACATTTCTTTGAAGAACTTGCCCCTCAAAGGAGGAGAAGAAGAATTTGTAGGGATTGTAGAACTACTGGAAAATCAAGCCTTACAGTTTGCTTTACTAAAGGCATGATGCTGAGGGGTATTCAAGCACCTAACTCCACTGACATCTGTGGAAATTCAGTGCCTAAACAGTTCTCTGGATCTGGTGCTTGGTCTTCTGGCATTGAATATTACACAGTTCTTGCTTTCTGTGAGTGTCCTTTTAAGGCATCTTCTGTGAGTGGTGCAGTAATTTTAATTTTGAATTCTTCCCGTCGTGAGTTCCAACACATGATGCAGACAGCCGCCTAGAGAGCTGTGCCATGTGATAATCTATTGTTCCATCAAGGGGTTGAGGCCTACTAGACAGGCAGTGGGGTGGGAGAGTGAGTCAGAGAAAATACACTATACGTTTATTAATTGTTGCTGAGGGAGGATGGGGCTAACCTTCAGGCACTGCAACTTCGCTGAGTGGGGAATTAGTGACATACTCATTTGTTTGAGTGAAAATCCAGGGAAAAGTGGGAGATTTTTATTGGCATTTCCTCCACTCAGCACTGATCTTATCATGCTGGTTTAGTAGCAGAGCTCTTTTGGCTTCTTGCCAGGTGATACCATTGGAGTCTGTCTGAGATGCACAAGATAAAAGATCTCAGAGAATTACAAGTATTATGACTTTCCTATCAGACTGTTCCAATGTGTAGATGGTTAGAGTCTTCTGACCCAGAAAACTACCTTTCTTTTAAAAATCCTGTTACTGAAGGAAAAGGAAACACAAGAGAGCTGGGAAGTGGGACTTGATGTTTATAAGTCCCTGAGAGCAGCCGTAATTAGACTAGGTTTTTGGAAGAGACTTGTTCCTTTGCCAGCAAAGGGCCTTGGTGTTCAGCCAGGTTAGATGTAGCCTGAGAGTAAGCACTTGGGAACTGCCTACCATACACTGGTTCTGTGTCTGGCACTGAGAACACGAAGCGTCCTCTCACTTAAAATACTTTGTGTACTCCCAGAGTGCCCTGTGAAACACTGCCGAGGGCTGAGTCACTGCCCAGCCATTTGGGCTGGTTCTCTAAAGTCTGACTTGTGAAGGGCTGCACCAGGGTACTGTGATGGTGATGCCTCCTCTGGGTGCTGTCTCACTCTGGTACTGTGCAATTGGCAGGTTCAGTATGGGCCCACAGTTCTGGTAGTACGGCCAGCTGAGTGATGTGAGAGCCATGAAGTTCCTCTTCCTTGCATGCACAGATTCACAACTGCTTTGGACATGAGTATAGGCCCATCTGCAGAAAGAGGTAAACAGGACTTGCAGGATGTAATTGTGTGGGTGATCAGAGTAGTCATTAAGGAAAAAGACCTAGATATTCTTTATCTTTATTTTCTTTGTAAAGCTTCAAAACTGAACTCTTGAGTTATGAACTTGTTTCTCATATTTCACAGTGCATGAGAGGAAAACATTTGACTTCCTATCCCAAGGCCTCTAGACCTGTTGTCAGTCCAATTTCCCTGGTTTTAGACAGGGGAAATTTAGTCCTTATTCCAGATCCTACAGAAGTCAGTGAACCTCAGGAAAAGATGATTGTTTCTGGCAGAGCTAAATTTGTGTGATTCACCTAGGACACAATGGGAGCTGCACAGAAAGGTGCTGGGGTGTGGATAAGGGAACCCAGTGAAGTCTGTGGCCCTTGTTTGTGCTGCTGTAGAACAGAAGGCTGGGCAGGGAGGGTGTCCAGTGCAAAGCCCAGTGGGTGCTAGGAGCAAGAGAGAGGGAAGGAACATGTGGAGGGTCAAATCCAGTTGGTTGCTACTGCAGGCAGTTGGTGCTCTGCAGTGCAGGGAGCATCTGTTCCATGCCACCCACAAAGCCTGTAACAAACTGAGATCAGTAGTGGAAAACACCAAAAGCCACAAACTGCTGTGTGCCTTAAAGAGCAGGAAAGATTGAAAGCACTGACTGTGGCCTGCAATCCTGCAAAGGCTGGGAATATCCTTAAATAAAGATTCCCAGATGACCCAAGCATCAAACTGGATCATTGCTGTAAGTACCAAAACTTTGTACTTTGAGGTACTTTGTACCTCATGTTATTTGTGTGCTTGGACAGTTGGAGAACTGGTGCCAAACTGCTGCCCACCAACACTGGAGTGAAGGGGCTGTGGAGAGGTCCCAGGAATCCTTTAGACTTGCTGGTGCTTACAGCAGCCACATTTCCATGCAGTGCACAGGAGAAGGTGCTGCTTTTTTTCTTTTCTCTCCCCCCACTTTTCCTTTCTTCCCCTCTCTATTAATAACTGAAGCCAATGGCTGCTCTGAGTTACAAGGGGGTTTTATTGCACAGTTGCATGGTGGAGGGGCCTGGTTTTCATTGTGCAGTGCGGGATATCAGTTTTAACCCAGAGGCAGTGATGTTATTTAACAGGTGCCTTAAAGGCATAGTGCTTATTTAATCACCGTCTCCAGATCAACATTATGTAAATTGAAATTGCTTTGGTACGCAATTAATTGTGAATGCTTTAGACATTTTTAAAGGCATAAGACAATACCTGAAGTTCCATTTTAAGAATATCCAGGTCAAAGGACACACATGTTTTTATTTTCTTATTTGAGGTATAATGTGTTCAAGGCAGATTTATGGCACAACCTTTGTTTATTGACTTGTACTTTTCCACATGAAACTAATGGAACATGACAGATGATATTTATGAGGCATGTGTTCTTGATTAAATCATGTTAGACATTAAAACCTGATAAAAGAACGTATTTTAAAGGGTAGATTAATAGAAAAGGAGGCAGCATTGATTGGGGAGTTTACACGGAACAAGACATATTGGTCTTAGACTGAGTATTTATAGGTGAGATATGTGGTTATAAAACTTTAGAAGCTGAACAGAAAATGATTAATAAGCTTTGGCTCTTTGGAAAGTTTGAGTTTTTTGTTTTCTCCCTTTGTAAGACACTGGCCACCTTGTATTTCTGGTGTTTCAAGTGAATTTATTCAGTTCTGCATAAGAACTTGTGACCCTTTGTGGTCTACTACTTGTAATGTTTGCCCTATGTGTGTTCTGTACTCTTCAGGATTCCCAGTCAGCAGATCTGTGCAAGCAGCCTGTGCCACTGATAAAAACTGCTCTGTAAACATGCTCTAAATTCTGCTTAGATGGGTGCAAATGGGGTGAATCTGCAACAGTCAGATGGAGCTGCTTGTCCCCATCGTGATACCTGGGGCTTTGCACAGAGTTCTGAATAACAGGCTTGTACGGAATCACCCTGAGTAGTATTTTGCATGTCAACATAAGAGTATCCTCTAAGTATTTCCTGTGGAGAGCAATGGGAGGATTTTGGTAAATGTAGCAAGTGGGAACAGATTGAATTTGTTTCCGGGGCTTACAAGACTAAAGAGAAAGCAGATACCTGCATTCTGCTTTTAGTTACACAGGTGCAAATGGTGAATGTTTCCGGATTTCAGCTATGCAGAGGGATCTGAGGACATACTCCGGCTTGGTGCAGCATTTTCATTACTGAGTTTTAGTCTTCTGTGGCTGTATTTGTGCTAACCTGGATCCTCAAAGCTTCATTTTGTCTGGAACAAAAAAACTGCTGCAAGAGAACATATCTTTGAGTTCTTAAAGCTCCAATCAGCTTAGATTTGCAGAAGTAATGTTCACTGCAAATACAAGAAAAATTTAAGTTCTCTAAGTTTTTAATACAGCAAAGTAATTTCATGCTGTGGTGCAGTATTTACCTCCTGCTTGTAACCTCTTTATCGTAACTGAAAGACTTGTGCCAAATGAATACCTCTTTGCTTCTCATGTGAAATCTTTGCTGGATGTGATACAGTAAAATGTGTTAAAGTGATACAATTCAAGTATTTAAATTAATAAATTGCTTCAATATCTTCCACAGGGAAGGAATGCAAATTATAGGCACATTTATGGTTTGCTTTTGTTTGGACTTGTCAGGGTAGAAACTAAAAATACTTGCAGAATGAGAAAACTGTATAAGAAATACAGTTTTCTGTGAATGGAGATGCTTTTATGAAGTGTTGTGTGACTTAATTTGAGTTAAAACATGACCTTGCATTTCATATCATCAGAGCAAGTTGTGTTTGAAAAGCTTTTAGCTAAAGTACACTTCTGCTTTCCACAAATCCAGTGGTATTTTTGTTTTCTTTTTGTTTTCTTTTTGTTTTCCCCAGCTTGCTCACTAAAACATCCCTACCTACCTCAGATTTTAAAATAAGCATTCTCTCCCATTAGGAAGTGAAAATCTTCATAATGCAGATATTTCCCTATAGAGATTTCAGCCCCCTTTCCCCATCCATATGGTGTAAGCCAAAACAACAGATGTTAGAGAATAAAAAGAAGAGAATAGAAAATAGCCCTGGAAGTAATATTATGTTGTTACATTAGTATTTTGTCTCCTAAAAGATTTAGCAGAATTTAAAAGGCTTCAAAGATGGATTGAATAATAGATCAGAGACTTAAAAAAAAAAGTGTATTGAGGCTGAAAAGAAAGGAAATGCTTTTGTTGAGAATTGATACAGATCAAAGATACAGAATGTACAAATAAAAGAAAGAGAAGGGGAAAGTGTGATTTTGGAAAAAAGAAGCAGCTTAGCTCTCAGTCCTACAAAAAGTAGAAAAATTGATCGCATTTAGAAAGATGGAATCTTCAAGTGGCAAAATGGATACTGAATGTGAAGGGCAGGTAGAAGGGTATTTATTGTGTTTTGTCTTAGGCTGGTAATGATAACACTAAGCTTTGTGAGGGCTTCACAGCTCTGCCTTCTAAGCTGGGTTCGGGTTCTCCTGGAAAAATAGCACTTCTAGTGAAAATGTCTGGGGATGATGGCCATCACTCAAGAGATGACAGAGATTAGGAAGAAATTGCTCCCTGTGAGGGTGGTGAGGCCCTGGCACAGGTTGCCCAGAGAAGCTATGGCTGCTCCATCCCTGGAAGTGTCCAGAGCCAGGTTGGACAGGGCTTGGATCAACCTGGGATATCGAAAGATGTCCCTGCCCCTGGCAGAGAGTAGAACTGGGTGAAATTCAAGGTCCCTTCCAGCCCAAGACCTTGTATGTTTCTATGATTCTTCTCCCACAAGGATCAATGCTTACCACACCATTTTTGGTAGTTCTTTGCCAAGTCTGTTCTTAAACACCACGAAGAACAGAGATTCTGTGATTCTGTGTTCCTTTTGTCATCATGGTCAGCTGTCTTTCACAGCCTTCCCATTGATTTTCAAACCATGTCTTGTTTGCTAAGCTTCACTTCTCTCAGCAGAATCCTTTCACAGTTTCATGTTGTCATGCTAGTGATAGGACTGGATCCAGAAATACACCTCTTGACTTTGACTGTTCTAAGTCTGTGTAAATTGAAAGAAAGCTGAATTCCTTCAGCTCCAACAGGTAATTGCTTCACTAGGAAAATTAGTTGTACTATTAATGATTCTTATGTATCATAAAGGAATTGTCTTGGAGTCAAAGTGTTGGTACCAGGCTGCCAAGGAGAAAACCCTGAAATGGAAACTTCCCTCTCAACATGCTTCATACTGAACAGGTTCTTGCTGAGTTCTCACAGCTTGTCTCCTTCCTCTGTTCTCTCCAGCCATGCTTTGCCAGTGGTTGTTCCTTTTTCACTTGTTGCTTTTTCTTTGCCTGTGTTTTTGCTTACTGCTGGTTTGTGTTTCTGCATCTCCTTGCTGTGGAGGATGCAGACTGGTGGTGCTGGGGCATTGCTGAAGGATGCAGTGGCCAGGCAAGGAGCCCTTTAGGAGATGCCTGTAATGGCCAAATCATGTATTAGGATCTCCCTGCCCAGTGCTTGAGAGGCAAGGATGACACAGTGCCTGTAGTGTTGCTTTGTAAATACAACTCTGGTGCTGCTGGGAGGCAGCAGATTCCCATTTCCCACCATCAGAGCTCACTGGCAGAATGTCATATCCAAAGATTGTAAGAAGTTTGTGTTTAATCTGAATTTCTAATATAAATGGAAAGAAAAACACGTATCAGCTAATACTGATTAATTATATCCCTGTGCTGGTGGCCAAGAATGGGGGTGTCATGCCATATAGATTATATACAACATGTTCTTTTTATGAATCAGCCAGGGAAGGCATCCAAGCTCTTTCAGTAGGTAGGTAAAGGGTTTGGCTAGTTTTCAGGGTTTGAAGCCATCTGGAAAAATTTAACCAAAATTATCTGCTTCAGAGTCCCAAGATAAATCATTTTCCCACTTACACAATTGTTCCTCATTAAGCTAGTGGGGTTAGGGCTGATTAAACCGTGATATTATAACTCAGGCTTTTACAGAGCATTTTGTAGATAGAGTTTTCGTGGTGACAGTGATACCACTCTCAGCCCCAGCAGAGAACAAGAGAAATAATAGTTTCATGGAATGGAATAAATACTCCATGAAATAGAAACAATTCTGTTTAGCTCTATGGTTTAAGTCATTGTCCTTTGTTTTATCTAAACAGTTCAGTGTGTACTGCAGTACTTATGCTTATATACTTACGTATTAATAAAAGGTAAATACATATTATTTATAGTGTGAATAACCTTTTTTTGTGAATCAGAGATACAGATGTGCAACATGTGACTGCAACCATACCAACTTTGAAAAGCAGCAGCAAATAATTTTCTCTTAAAGAACAGCTTCATTATATTTTTCATGTCTTCTCTGCATTCCTAAGCAAACACTTGTAACTGAGAAGCAGAGGGAAGGAAGACAAAAAATGAATACTGTTCTTTTTAAATGAAAATAAGTTGGTGAACCTGATGCTGTGTAAATGGAGATGTAATTTAGTGATGTGAGATGTCCTTACATTTAATAATTTCCATTGCTTGTCTGCATCTTAGAAAATACTATGGAAATCAGCTATTTGAGTTTTTGAAAAATCAGTCTCATACTCCAGTACATTGTCCTTGTGCACTTGAGTAATGTTGTTGACTTAGAGGTCTACTTATATATGAGTGTGTTTTTAGCTTGGACTTACAGACCTGCCTGTGATGTGCTTGAGATACATTTGATTAGGATTTGAGGTTGGATAAGGGTTAAATCATTTACCGAGTATATAAGACCTTCTGTCAGTTGACAGCATCACTGCCTCTCTCGGCTGCGGATCAGGGACACCCGTGGGAATGTCTCACAGGCAGTTTTTACCAAATGGAATCCTTTATTCAGCATTTGCATTTTGCCAACAAAGGTGACAGTTTTTGCCTCCTAGTCCAGTAAGGTTTGATATGGGTGTGTGGTGCATAACCCAGCTGAATGACATCTGTCTCTGGTTGCAGTGCTGAAGTCTGGTGATGTGGCTGTGGGTCAGATCTGAGTTTGGGGCTCTGCCTTGGCTCGTTATTAGAACTTCCAATAAGCCAGAAATGCCCTCGGTGCCTTGGGCTTGCAGCTTGCAGAGTCAAGCTGGTGTACATGCTTTTCTGAAGTGCCTCTTGACTGGGGGGAGAATATGTGGTCCAAGAGTACTGCATATAAGTAATTATTGTAACTCAGAGGTTGTTAGAGCTTCGCTTTCTGGAAGAGCGGTCAGAAGTAGAATTTCACTTACTGTGGAACTGGTGAAGCTCTTGAATACAGCAGCCTGTACATGCAACTAAAACTATGTGCAGGGAGAAGAAAGAAAAACTTCTGGTGCCCAGTTGTGTTCATACCAACTGCTACCCATCCTTCCTTTTTTTCTTTTTAAACTTTGTTATTCTTCTCCTTTGGAATGAAGTTTTTGAATGCTAAGAATTACTCAAAGCTCATAAAGTACAGGGCTTGGAGCTACAATAACTAGCATTTCCAGGGCACACATCATTATTACTGAAGATGGTAGTGGTGCGTGTGGGTGTCGGGGCACGTGTGTCATTGTGAAATACCAGGGAGTCTTACCAGACAGAGGAGGTCTGCAGCAAAGCTAAGCTGGTTAACACACAGTCACTTCAGGCATGTACTTTAAACATCTGCCAACACAGGAAAACGTCTTTTTTTTTTTCATTAAGTTGGTGCCTTAGGATCCACTAGGGATCCTAACTACCCCAATGCAGTTTCTCTGAAATGAGAAGGTAGACCCTTTTCTCCTTAGTGCTGTTTATGCTTTCACAAGTGTGTGGTTTTCACATGTTCCAGGAAAGGTAATGTGTTAGGTTAAAAAAAGAAACTGAGCCAAACTCCTTTTATTCTCATCCCATTTTGACCCAAGATAATGATCTTTTTACAGTATGGAAGAGTTAATGCTTCCTTACAACTGATTTCCCATGTTTTTGGAAGAGCAGTGATACATTGAGCAGTTTCTGTGACTCTTCATGATGCAGGTTCTGTAACATCAGGGTTACGTTATGCAGGAGATCTGCAGGCCAGGTGGCTCAAGGGGGCCATTTCTCATTGCAGCACATGTCCCTGATGGGGACAGTAAATAAGATCAGGTGCCTCCTGCCCAGGACAGGGGCAGGAAGGACAGGCTGAAGTGACTGGTAGAAGAGCTCTCAAGGATGATGTGGTGAAAGCAGAACCTCCAGCCTGCACATGCTTTGGATTCAACATGGGATTACAGTTTCTGAGCTAATTCTCACAGCTCTTAAAAACCAGAAAAGAATGCTCTATGGAACTGTTTCTCATCTTCTTTTGGCCCACCAGATACTTAGAAGCTTTTCCCATCTTACCTTCTTAAGTCCCTATTTGATTTCATCTCAAGGTGCAGATTCTTTCTCTTGCCTGAGGTCCCTGTGCAAATCCTCTTGTGATGGTTGCATATTTTGAGGTTTCCCTTTTGTTTTCTGTACATTATTCTTTCATGTAAATGCAGTCTTGCAGATGCTTATAAATTACTTTGTGGACTTGAGAAGCTATTTCTCCCATAGATCCTTCTGATAACTGAATGTAGCTCCCATCCATTATATGCATAAAAACATTTAGAAGAGGGCTCTATCTGTAGATACAGCACCTAGCACTGAAGGACTGATCCTGCCTAGATCCTCTACAGCTTCTCCAGAAGTAGATTAAGTGGAGTTCCAGACTGTGTTAAAGTTGCAGGTTTGGGGTTGTTTCTTTCATTCCACATAGATTATTCAGGGTCTGATTTAGAAATCAGATGATGATACTGTAAGACTTTTGTCTAAATGCTTATTGAACCCTCCATTCTAACAGAATCCTTTTTTTGTCTGCTGCTTCTGTACTTCTTTGTTAAAGTGAGCTGGGAAGTTCCTTGCATTTGGAAAGGAATATATAAAAACAAACTAATATCAAGGTGCGGTTGCAAAATGTTGCAAGCGCTTCAAATGTTGGGTGCCTGCTTATTTTGGAGTGTTTGCTGGGCTAAATGTAACGTGGATTTGTCTGTGATGTGTAGTGGACTTATCAAAGCCAAATTACTCATTAAAATAATGCTGAATTGGAAATATAAAGTAGTAAACCAGTGGATAAATAAAAGGTTAGCAGAAAGGTAACTTGATATATGAAACCATAAAAGAGATTTCAGAATTAATGAGAGAGACAGTATTTCTCCTGTAGTGACTTTAAGACTTGGTTGAAGTAGTGTAACAGCAACACATTATTTATTTCTTGTGTTGCCTTATTCTTAGGCCCGTGGGACCAGACAGGAAGGAATTAGAGAACCCTATATTACAATTTAATTGCTTGAAGAAAAAATATTATTTTTTATTGTTAACCATTAGCTGCTTCTAGTTTTATTAAAGTCATAATGTCCATGCTGTAGCACCAATGTTTGCAGCATGCAGTGAGGGCTAGGAAAATTGTTCAATTGCTATAAAATCAGCTTAGTGTGGAAAAAAAAAAAGGAGAAAAGGAAAAAGTGGAGAGCTGGAACTAGACCAGTGGCTGTTCAGCTGTTACAGATGTTTAAGAGCTGTGTTTTCTTCCATTGGAGCTGTGAAGAAGTGTCCTGATCTTTTGCTGAAGAAGTGTTCACATATACACCCACAATTTTCATTGAGTTGAGCCACTGGCAGCAGCTTGTGCTCACAATTTGTTGTTTTCTCTTTTTCATGTTTACTTGGGATTTCTGTATAATGCCCTGGGCTTGGTCACTGAAAGTGTTTTTGGTTTTTGGCTTTTATTTTTTTAAACCACAGGTTAAAATTGTGACATTTTTTGACACCCCTGTTTAATGTAGAAGTTTCGTTTTTAGACAGATTTGGAGTTTATCTTCTTTTTTTGTAGAAACAGTGGACAATGTCTTCTGCTTTTCTAACTATTATTCATTTTTCAAAATCAAAATTCTTATGTGCCAGCTACACTGTGATGACTGTCCCCTGCTGTGTTCTTGGCCTGTGAGAAAGGAAAGACAATACAACTGAGTTTGGCTCACCATGGCAAAAATATTTGGAGGAATGATCTCACACCTGCTTCAGGCTAAAAATGCTTCTTCCATGAGCAGCCAGAATGGCTCAGCTGTTGAGCTGTAGTGATCTGACCACATGGACAGATGAGCAAATCTGAGACATGTCTGTAATGCACAGAGCACATTGTAATGGCAGCACAGCAGTTCAGCCTTGCATGGATCCACATGGAAGGGTTCACAGATCTGTACAATAATCCATTGCATTTTTGCACAGACTCAGAACATCTTTTCCTCTGAAGCAGGCCAGCAGATTTTTTTTTTCCTAGAATGTCTCAATCCTTGATCCTTTTCTTCAGTTCCCAAGAGCAGCTTTGTATGATGCAGGGAACTGGGTCCTTTCACAGAGGTCTCCAGCTAGGAAAGGACCACATCTGATTCCTCCTCAAAGTAAGCTCTATCTGAGGTGGGCTTAACAATTCTGATGACTGGCAAGTGAATGACATTCCTACCCACAGGTAACACACTTGGCAGCAGTGCCTGCAGAAGTGTTGTGCCTTCCTGTAAATTCAGAAAATGGTGGTTGTCTTTCTTCCCTTTCCTTGTTAAGTTTATCCCCATTGAGTAGTATTTTTAACATCTGTGGTTAAACCACAGTGTGAAAGGAGCTGGCTGGATCACTGAGGTGATGGAGCTATTGCAGCTCGGTGCTGGGGACTGCTGATGTCACCTACAGCTGGTTTGGATTCTGTTTTAAACCAAGGGCTTCTTCCAATCCAAGAGATTCTTGTGTGTACTGAAATCCAAAGCATTCCCTTGTTATTACAAAGACAGCAACAAGACAGAAGACCCTCTCAAGAGGTTTAAGGGACCTGTGGATCCCCAGGGCAGTTGTGATATGCCTTTGTCTACTGCTCCGGCAGTGGCACAGGGCTGTAGTGTGTACTCCTTCCTAGAGCTGGTGTTTGTGGGCTTTGGCTCATGTTGGCAGCACTTTGTGTATGTGCAGGTCTCCTGAAAGCTTTGGAAATCTGCATTATGGATGTCTGTGTGTGTATACATGGATATATGTGAAACTCTCAGGCATTGCCTTCTGTAAGAGCTGCCTTGGAAGCCTGTGAGCTGACTCTGAATTGTTCAGGAAACATGATCTGCCTGATTTTGTAAAGGACGGCTGAAATTTGAAATGCATTGTGGCCACTGTGACTGACTCTGGACTGTAATTTTTTCTAAGACAGAGTTGGCCTGTTGATACCAGGGCCAGCTCTGCTTTTCTACGTTCTCACAAACATTCAATGGGGAAGGTGCACTACTTCTGATGAATACTTCCATTGTTTGCCATGGACCCTGGGCAGTAACTTGGGCCTTACTGGGAAAGATTCCCATTCTTTGATGCTCTGATTCTTCAGCCAACTTCATTCTGTTTGATATAATTTTTAATCAAGTTTTCCTTTTAACTTGTAATGTAACAAGTCTCTAAATGTGTTACTATCCACCAAAGAGGGTTTCTTGGCAGGATTTCCAAACAAAAACAAAACAAAAAACCTCTATTCAGCCAAAATACTCTTTAAACGGATGAAGCAACAATTACTTGTGGCTTTGTGAAAATAGACTATATATTGTATATACTGCGGAGCAAGAGACCACGATGTGTGTAGTGATGATTTGAGGTATTGGGAAATTAAGTGATCCATCAGTATTGATGCTTGGTGCCAAGTATTAGTTCAGTGCTCCAATTTCCTATGCAATTGAAAGTGGGAGTAGGCTTTCACGAAAGAGGGTCTAGTGGTTAATGCACTGGGCTGGGCCCTGGGAGGTCTGGCTTTAATTCCCAACTCTCTCCAGGCTTGCTGTTCAACTGCGAACATGTTACTTGAACTCCCAGTGCCTCAGTTCTCCTTTTTCCCTCCCTCACCCACTTCTTCTGAAATTCCTTTGGGAGGAACTGTCTTTAAGCTTGTGTATGCTATCTAAACAAAGGGTACTGCATCTCAGTAGGGGCCTGGAGATACTTTGAGTATAGAAAGATTTGTAAGCGTTCTGGCAAATACAAAACTGTCATGTACACACGCATGTCAGGCAGGCTGAGTTATGAATGCAGTAACAGGGGAAAAATTAGCAGGCAGAAATGGCAACCGTTACAACTGCATGTTTTCATTTGGATATCTTGATTATGTGAATATATGGAGCAGCTGCTCCCATCCTGGTCCCTAGCAGTACTGTTCCACTTTTGCACAAGTTGGGATGCAGACATAGTTGAAGAACAAAGTTGTCCTTTCTTCTGTACACTCTGAGGCATAACACAGGGAGAGAGGTAGCTAGAGAGACCTGTGAACTTGAGGGAGAGTAGTACACAGTCCTGCAGCCTGCCCTGGATGGATTTCCTAACCCTCTTGGCTTCCGTCAATTGTAAAAGGCAGGAAGTCATAGCTACCATGATACTTCCCTAACTGTGCAGATTCATTGGTGTCTCTGGAGAACTCTGGAGATGGTGAGATAGTGTTTCCCTTGAAGTCTGACTTAATATTAGCAGTTGTGTTCAGTGGAAGTTGGGAGCTTGAATAATAAAGGCCTCTAGGTGGGTCAGTATTGAAGTTACTTCATCCGGGTTACTCCAGCCTCAGGTTCCTCAGCAGAGCCTGAAGCCTGGCAAGGAGCTCCCGGAGGCCCTGCCTGCTCTGCTTGCTGGAAGGTCTTGGTTTGAGGACAGTTGTGTTGGCCTGACAGGGGATGAATGTCCTTCCTGCCACCTTACATTCATTTAAAAGCAGAAAATGTTCTGTAATTCTGTAATAGTTGTTTCTGAGGATAAGCCGTATAACATTACCCAGTATGAGAGCACCAGTTCTGTGTCTATGCTAATTTTGGCTGTTGGAATAGGTAAGGAACCTTTTCCAGTCAGTGTCTGATTTAATACTGCAGCCTAATAAAGACAAACCTCCTCTCTGAACATGAGTGACACAACACAGATTAATTTTATTCAAACCAAGGGATTAGTTTTTGGAATGAAACTCTCATTTTGTCATGACAAAAATGGTGGCAATAACTAATTTGCAAAGCAGTGTTTCACTCTCAGCCTGTGGGAAGGCAGGATTGAGTGTCATGTTTTGTTCTCATTAGCAGAATGTTTTGTCATTGGACCTAGGCCTAAACAAGGCAGTGACAGGGGAGCTGTTTATGTGCAAGTAGGTTGGGCACGCATCACTGGCTGTGTGCATTTTGCAAGCTGGTTTTTACAGAGAGATTTGGCTGCTGGGGTCTGGCCCAAGTGCCATGGTCCTGGATCACAGCTATTTAAGATCACACCAGCAGACACCTTTGGGGCAAAGGAGATTAGCTTGTGTATGATTCCTTCCATTATGGAAGAGAGAGTGTTCTGCTTTGTTTTGTTTGTAACAATGGGTAATAAGATCTCTTGTTGTGACTTCTGTTTCTGGAGATCTGAATAGCAAGCAGTGACCATTCATGAAGATCATAAGAAATTATTTTAAGAATAACCTGACAATCTTAAACCAGACATGTTGTGTAAACAATTGATACTATGCTGGAGTGAGCTTTACTGGCCTACCATAAAGAGAACCTTTCTGCCCTATTGATGGACTTTTACTATAGATTATCAGATGAATCCTTGTCTCTGAAGTATAAAGAAATGTCCTGGTTAGACCCTCTGAGTGTTTGTTCTCCCTTCTACTGCTTGTGTTAGAGTTAAGTGGAGTTTTGACCCACAGAAGGCATGAAATAGCACAAAGAAGGAAAGGTATGGAAAGCAGCAGTTTTTTTGTTTGTTTGTTTTTACTTCTTGATAATTACAGGAATTCCTAGCTCTCATCTTTGTATTTCACTCAAATGCGTAAGCAAGTAAATATATAAGCCAAATGAAAAAAGGAATGTGACTCCAAGGTATCATGGGACTCTAAAGGTTGAGTGTGTGGTGATTATGGGAGCCCTACGTTTTTTAGAAGACTATTGTATCAGCATCCACAGTAATGCATTGAACCTCCTACTTGTATTTAAAAATAATAACTTGCAAATAAATACTTCAAATTATTGCTGACATACGGATGTAGAGTGGGAATAGAAGAAACGGCTGTTTTGCAGAGTAAACATTTGCAAGACCTTTTTTTCAGATGCAAATGCAGTATGTATACTTTTTTTGCCAACAAATGTCTTTAAGGTTTTAGAATAGAGTCAACATTATGTGATATCTTGATTTTCAGCCAGTATGATCTGGTCTGGTTCACAGACTCTTCCTGATGGACAAGAGTGCTACTGTTTGCTTATAGCTGTTGAAAGAATCATAGAATTGGAAAAAATACTTAATGATAGAACTTCCATCTGCTCGTTTGACACTGCAGTTAATGAATGTCTCATGTCCTGCCATCCAGAAAAGTGAAATTGGAAAATCTAACCTGAATGCTGTTATTTTTCACAAATAAAGCAAAAGCATTGTCTCATTTAGGACTGAATTTTCCCACCTTGACAGCCAAATATTGCAGAGGACTGTAGCCAGTTTACTCATGTAAATAACCAAGTAGACTGCTCCCTCCCCAAGTATTCAGTCTTCATCCTCATCTGAGATATGGACAGGTGTGTGAATACAGTGACATGTTTTGTGTCTGGTCTCAGTTTTGTCCCTGGAAAGCCCAGCTTTAAATCTGACCTTGCAGGAGAGAGACTCAGATTGAAGCTTTTTGAATTGAAGATGCCTTTTAGAAGAGGAGCGATCCACCTCCAGAAATCCCCAGAGGGTTGATTTTACAGATGGGTGAGGTGTCATAAACCAGATGATGTGAAATTTCTCCATTGCACTGTAGTTGTGTAAAGCCAGCAGTATCCACACGGTTACACTCAGTACATACTTTTTTGGGTGGTTGGAAACACCTGATCTGTACCTTGGGTAATGCCTGATTTAAACACATTCCAAACGGCAGGTTATGGCACCAACTCAGTCTGCAGCTAGGGATGTATAGACTGGGTTTTGGCAGGAACCGTCTAACTTTTGTCTGCAATATATAATGAGTCTTTATAGTGTTTAAGACACATAAATCTGATCTCCCCCAAAACTGTCTGTAGTTCATTTCCTCCAGGGTTGGGGGCAGGGGGAAATCCAGGTAAATGGAAGGACAATTTGAAGAAGAGAGAGATCCTGTGAAATCATTTGTGCATGAAATGTTGGATTTAAACAATGAAGTAGCTTCCTTTCCTATTCTATTTATCATTTTAATTGCTTAAAGCATATTTCTTAGAAATAGTCAAAATACAGACTCAGACGTATTTATATTTTATGCATCCCTGCTGTTACGTTTTTTTGGATGTAAAATGGATTGACAAAACCCATGGAGATGTTTATACAGAAAACATAGTATAATGAAAGTCTTACTGTGAATTTTGTGTTGATAGCATTTGTAATAAATCAGGAGAGTCAATTGCTTTACTCTGCTATACACACAGTAACTACTGTCACATTGCATGAAAACATTACTTATCTACTCACTGTAAAGATGCCAACTATCTCTGGATCAAACTGTGCTGAGCTATGAAGTCAGACTTCTTATAAGGAAGGAATACTTACAAATCATACAAATATATGTTCTGGTGATAAAGCCAAAGGTTTCTGACAAACTACTTTATGAGGATTTTTCTTATTTGTTGTTTTCTGTACTGAGAGGGAGGAGGGGAGCCAAGTCAGTTCCTTGAGTTGTTAATGTTGAAGTAGTTCCTTGGGGACACAGAGGGATCAAGCACTGTGTATCTTAAGCATTTACAGTTTGGCAAAGAGAATCAAGGAATCAGTCTAGGGGGATGTCCTACAGGGACAGAAATACTGGGTATGTAATGGATGCTCTTATTTCTAAAAGACTGGCCCTTTCTCAGGGTTTCCTCTGGTGTCAGGCTGAGCAGGGAATGAGGGACTCCAGACCAGTATTTCTAAACAAAAATGTCTTGAAAGGTGTTCTGATCTTAGCCTTGTGTAGTCATTGTGGCTTTGAAAACAGTAATACACGGCCTGTAGACCAAGTTGAGCATCTCAGTGCAAAATTTAGGCTGTTTGTAACTGCAGGTTTTGTAAGAACTGAAGCAATGTCCCTTTCATGGTATGTGTGAACTTTAAAGGCTTTAGCTCTAGAACCACTAGAGCCACAAATAACTTGAGCTTCTGGGGCCTTTAATCCCTTCAAAAAAAGGATTATGATTATAATTATAACCCGAAGTTGTAGTCAATTTCTTGATATGAGCTCTTCCAAAATACCTGTAAACTATAAGTCACCAGTTTTATTCTCATTTTCAAAACCACAAAACCCTGGAGAAGTAAGTGTGTCAGCCCGGACTGAGCTCAATTTTTAATATGATAGCGTTAAAACTGCACTTGATTATAGCACTGACAGCTGGTAACACCAAAATTAGCAGTTGTGCTGTTCTGGACTACAGCCTTGGCAGAGCCAGCTTAGGTACTGCTGAACGAGCTACAAGGACCTTCCTGTGAGCTTACAGTTGGCTTGCAGCAGAAGACTCTGAGTAATCGGGCAATTACAGCTGAAATCAGAATCAGCCACTTGAAGGCTTTTTTGTTTTTGCATTTCTGTTTTGTTTGGAGTTGTTATGTGAGTTTAAAGATCTTGAATAATTTTCTAAGCCTCTGCATTCAAATTGATTGAATACTGGGTGCTATAAAAACATTACTTCAGCACAGATACACTTAGACAACTCCCTTCTAATTTTCTTTAACTGTGTTTGGGCGCTCCAGCAATCTTTGGTGAAAAGCCATTGGATACAAACAAGTTGTAACTTTTATCCCAATTGGATGGCTGAAGGTGTTTCACGTCTTTGTGTAAGAAAGTGGCTTTCTCTAATAATATATCCAGGCCGTGCAGGGCTGTGAAAAGGTTGCTTGTTTACCATAGCCAGGACTCTCTTAATTCAGTGCCAAAAAGGGTATTAGGCTTTCCCATTTGAGCTGCTGTGCTGTTAATGCAGGATCTTTCACTGCACCTTTTACATCTTCCCAAGTTTCACATGTGCCAAGTTCTCAGAAGTGATTCCTCTTGCTGGATAGAGGACACAGAGGCAAGGTGATGTCTGCAGCAAATCCTTGCTTCACTCCTTTTGGGAATTCCCAAATAAGAGAAATGTTTTCTGAAATGTCTGTTTAGATAAAGGAAATTTCCTATGCAGTGAATAATAATGACTTACAGTTCCTCCTTCTGTAGTCAGGCTCTTGCAAAGATTGCCATTTTAACAGCACCCGTGCAGCATTATCCATACCACTGGATGTCCCTTAGATCCATGCACAACATTCTAATTATTGATGAGATTTCATCACAAGTATAGCAGGATCTGGCAAACTCTGTATGAGTGTTCATGTTGTCATCCACATACTGCAGACATAAAACCACTAGCTGTCTTTTGGAGAAATCCATTGTTTCATCATGCATAATTGTACAGCACTTTCCAGAAATTTTCTCAGAAGCATCCCTTATGAGTTATAGAGCCATAATTTCCATTATCTCATGTTGAGTAACTGGATTTGTGAATTTGTCTTGAGTCATTTTCAGCTACTTTGAAATATGAGGATCAGATTCCATTTGCAAACAAGACGGTTAAGATTGATTTCAACTTTATTCTTTGCTAAAGGGTGTATTTTCAGTTCCTTTCGTTTAGTGGTCTTGCAGTGCAAGCCTTTGTCAAGCAAGATAATATCTCCCACTTAGTGTTTTCATAAGGATCTTCCTGTTTTCTTTTTTCTTTAGAGAGCATTGAAAATTTAGCATTTCACCCACATGTTTGTGGTCTTCTGAACGGTATCAGCTGCTTAGCAATGATCTCAGATAGATTTTAAGATTGTTTTTTCTCCCAGCTGAAAACATGGATGGCATAACAGCTTCATCTGCAGTTAGTCAAAAGTGCAGTTCTTTGGTGCAAGCTGCACCAGTATAAGCCCTGTGTGCTGTGACCACCTTACAAACCAGAGAACTGTTAAAAATCCTCAAATTAGGGATCTGAGCACCCAGTCAAGTGAAGAAATAATGTTTTTCTTGATGAGCTGTAGATGGACTCTGATGTAGACAACATTGTATAGAACTTTAATCACCAAAAGCTGAATCTTGATGAAAGTTTGGTGGGTTTTTTTTTTTTTTTTTTTTTTTTTTTGTGCCCAACAGTCAGAAAGCTTAAGTGATTTTCATTTTGGTGTCTGGAAGTTACACTGTGTGATTTTGTGCTTGTTCAATCACCAGTGATACAGCACCATAGTGATTTGTTTATCCATTAGGTAATCCTGTCTGGAGAAATGAAAGTTTTATAGAACTACTGCAGCATTTGTAGAAGAAGAGCAATACCTTCCAACAGAAAACCAAAACATCTATAAGGGAAGCATGAAACCCTTTTACTTCATGGGTGTGGGGTTACAAGCTGCAGACAGTCACTAAAAAGATGATGGTCTCACCATGGGCTGGGTGGCCACTCCTCATGCAGAGGTAATTCTTGGAGCTTGGTGACAGAAGGGAAGAAATGGTCAGAGCAGAGGAAGTTGGCCAGACCTACAGCACACAGTGGGTATCCTTGGGAACACAGAGAACACAGAAAGTCATTTTTGAGAGAAGGAGGACAATAGTGTAGAAGACACAGGAGACAGGAACAGTAAACTTCAGCCAGGCTTAAGTGGAAAGGCCATGCTGGATTGTTCTTCCAGTCAGGAAAACAAGAGGCATCTAGACATGGTTGCAGAAAAGGCCCATCCACTCAGAAGGGTTTTTCAAGAGCGGTTGGCTCAATGGGAGAAGAAACAGCAGACACCATTGAAAACTTACTTATTTGAATTAAAGAAAACAGCAAAGTGCATATCCAAGGGACTGATCTTGGTGACGGTAATTCACAGAGAAAATGGTTGATCAGCTTTTCTACTAAAGCTGTCTCCTCCCATTGCCCTCCTTCACTCTTTCACATAGAAACAAGTGTCTGCACCCATGGCAAATCACACGCATCAACAGAAACACGTGAGGACCTCTGCAGCACTGCTCACTCAGGCAGAGCCTGAGTCCAGCTGTAGGAAAAATGCTTATGCACCCAACATGCCTTTTGTAGAATTTAGGAGCTGATGCTAGAAGGCTTTGTTGGCTGACTGCTTAAGTGTTCAGAGCTTGGAATTAGAGAAAAGCCAGGAAGAAATATGCTTTTGGAGTGCTTTCAGTGCACTTTGACTCTCTTGAGGTGCATAGTATCAATAGTGCAAGCTGCAGAATTCTTGCTCAGAACTGACTGTTCTATTGTATGAACTTTTTTATGCCTTGAAATGGCACATGCTGATCCCAGATGTTAGAAGTAATCAAAGCAATGTGACAACTAGAAAACTTAGTACCAAAAGGCACAATCTGATCTGCATTTTAAGTACCTTTTGAAAATGCAGACTCAGAGAATAAAAGTTCTAAAAAAAAATGAGGTATCTTTTCAAAGGTGTAGTTAAAAAAGTAAAGCTATAAAATTACAAATAGTTAAAAGATTAATGAGAGATTGATTTGTTTTATGTAGTTAATGCAAAAAGTATAATATTTTAAATATTTTTAACTGTGTATTGGCTAAAACTTTTACCTTGATGACTGTAGAAAAATGCAGATTTTCTGAGAACCAAAGGAGAAGAGTTCATCCTTTGAGAAGAAGACTTGTTCTCTGCTGACATACCTGTGTCATGACTTCCATAACACCCATGGTCCTGCAGTGGTAGATTGTATGGACACACTGTTGAAGTTGAAAATAGACCCTATTGATTGCAAAAATTGATACAGTTTTCCTACCTGTACTTAATAGGATTATTTTCCAGCAGAAAATTTCCAATTCAGCTGTTCATTTCTGCATCTCCTAATGTCATGATAGAGAGGCTTCTAATCTATATTTGTGATATCTCTAGATAACACAATGGTTTAGGCCTTTTTGTAAAAGGAGGCTGTAAAGATGTTTGTATGGAAGTCATGTTCTTTTCCTCTCTGAGATGTATGTCTCAGGAATACATTTTTAAGAAAAACTCTGGAATCTGGGTTCAGAACTTTTTTCTTTTTTTGCTGTAGTAAAGGCAAAGACAAGCCTTACCTAAAATTTTTCAGATGCTTTTAGGCTTCCAGAGAATTGATGTTAGATCCCAGATTGATTTGAGGTTGATGCAGACCAAATCCTTCTGTTAGTCTTCCACAAGACCAAGTGATTAGTAATGCTTTACTTCAGGGGATCATGGAAATATGGTTTAGGACTTGGTGTGTCCTCAGTGTGAGTGGGTCATGAAATGGTCCATGAAAAGGCTGTGCCTGTTCCATGTATGTTACAGTGCAAAATGAGGTGGGGTCTGATTTACAGCCAGCACAGCCATTTCTAGAGTATTTCCCCTGATCTGAAAGATGAATTCAGGGATGTCTCTGGCAGTAAACAGGACTGCCACTCACAATTACTTTTAGTAATAATAATTTTTAAATAAATTGGTGAGTAGAATTTTTCCTGATTTCTGTGTACCAAGGCAGAAGGTTTGACTGCAGCTTTACTTATTAGGAGGCAAGGCTGAGCTAGGTAAGAGATGATAGACTTGGAATTTACTTGGGAAGGAAAGACAGTAGAAAGCCTGACTCTTAGCACCATGAGATGACATGGTTGGGACTGTCACACACATACAGATAGCTCAGCCCTTGTAGATCAGTGTGAGAGCTTGATGCATCGAAGGGCAGAGAGTTTGTGGAATTATCACCTGCTTGGGAAGATTCCTCTTGGGGAAGAATTGGACACAATTTACTCTGATTTGAGACAGAGTTGTAAAGGTGACATCTTGGAGATCCTTCTAATCTCTTTTCCATGAGACAGATAAATTTGATTGATGCTCTCTGATGCATAAGCACCCATATTGGATTCAAGTTCAATATTCTCTATATTAATGAAAGTGGCAGCAAATGCTGAAGGAAGAGCAGGAGTCAAGCATGTAATCAAACTTCCTGCCACTAATAGTGTGCAGCCTGGAGACTTCTTGAATTAGTGCTTGTGTTTTATAGGCCTTCAGCTGTCCAGCTACCACAGTTTTTTCTAGTCCCTTTTTTGAACATATGCATTCACAATATCCTCTGATGGTTTTTCATAGCTTTGTTGTATTTTGGTGAAACTCCCCACTAAAAGCTGACCCATTGTGATTACACAGAAACTGCCATGTGATGTTTGCATTTGGTGCCTCCTCTCTTTTGCACCTTACAGGAACGTGAGTGGAGTGGTCCATAATCCATGTTAGCTGCTTAGTAGTATTTTACTGCTTAGATTGCACAACATTTAATGACATGTTAGTGAAGGAAATCTGTCATTTTGTGTCCTGAAGGAAACTTGTCACATGACTGAAATAATTTTGCTGGTATAAAACTCAAACTTGAGTTTTATAGCATGACCTTTAGGGTAGAATGAGATAATTTTAAAAGGCCATCATGCTCCAGGGAAGTCAAAATGGAATGAGAAGTGGGGGGGATCATTAAAAACATGAGTACTAAATTGTTCTTGCACTGTGTTGGGTTCAGATATTTGTCCTAACATCTGGCTTCTCTACCACTTTCATCTTAAATCTAAGCTGGATTTTCTTAGCAAACAAGCAACAAATTCATCACTGTGAGCTTTCCAAAAAGCTTTACAAGTTATTTTAAAGATCTTTTTGGATCTTTCATTTTTATTGCACAATAAGCTTCCATTCATGACTAAAGATGCCTGCTTGAGGTGTCAACAACTGTTTTTCTTTCCTGCATTTCAGCATATTCTGTGAAAACGGACCCAAAAAATTTATTAAATTAGATACACCAATAGAAATTGATTTTGAAATTGAGAAAAAAATAAATTATTATTCCTTCTGATACTCATACAGCTGTGAATACATCTTGATTCAATTTGTACGAAGCAGTGGGAAAACACTTTTTGAACAGTTTGAAAGCATTTAATAGTCCTGTGATGCACAGTTGATTTACAGTTGAGCTGTACTGGATTTCAGTGCCATGTGTCTGGAAGTTTGAAGGTATGATATGGAAAATTATTACCTTCCCTGTTATGCTGAGTAATTGCTCTCTAATGGACTCTTCCAGCTTTGAGACTGTTTTATTGCTTAAGGTAACTGTTAGCTGATGCCAGTTAATACAGCTGTGATTATTGACCAGCTCCTGGGAGGATAGTGTCTGTTCCCTGGGTGACAGGAGCCCTGTGTGCTCTATCCCTCCTAGCTTCTAAACAGCTCAGAAAATGGGGAAAGGGGAAAAAAGAAAAAGAAAAAGCCCTTTTCCTTTAGGAGTGATAACTCTGGATAGCAGAAATAAAGGCTTTGTCGAAGTGGTTTGGACCATTGATCCATCTAATCGAGAGCCCCATCTCAGCCCGCAGTGATCCTGGATATCTCAGAGGAGGTGCTGCAGTGCTGTGCTTATGGGGTGGTTCCTTTCTGCTGAAGTCTTGTTGATCATCTTGTGATACAAGGAGGTGAGAATTATTCATTCCCTGGTTACCTTCATAGCATTCATCATGTAGCTTGGTCACCTTCTGTTATCTCTGGGTTTGAGATAAAGTTGCAAATCTCTGTGGGACCTCTTATTCTGAGGTACATTCTCTGCCTTGCTTATGTCGGCTGTCCCCTTGTTTGTACAGTGTCCATTTTGGCTGGAGTTTAACTTCAATCCCGAGAGCGTAGCCATGGATACACTGAACAGAGATTTTTTGCAATTTCCATTTGTTTGCAGCCCTTGAGTGCTCTTCCATTGAGTTTGTAGCATGGGCATGTGCCATCCTAGGTTCCATGGACTGAAACAGTCCGTAGAACATAATCAAAAGGAATAATGTTAGGTACTTAACAAAGGAATGGTTTTGGGGGCAAATCACACTTTTTTCCTGTCTGGCAGTAGAGCCTGTTTACCAGCCACACTTGCTGGAAAATCATGGGTGCAGTTTGTGGCACTGGCAGAGTACATGGGAAAATTGGGCCTTGGATGAACAAGTACCCATCTGAATAGGTACTTCATTCAGTCAGGCATGCTTTTGTGTATTTATTCCATTCATACCTTATCCACCCTGATCCTTGTATTTTGTTTTAGTCTGAGTGAGGAGCCAGATTGTTTCAGGTTGAAACTTCATGGGAAGAGAAAGGAAATATTTTAAATAATTGAGAAATAAGGTTGCTGCAGCTAGGCTATGAATTACTGAATATTGTATCAAGTCCTGAAAGAAAGTAGAATATACTCAGACTTCTAAAATCACACAGAAGCATCTGGAAGAGGAGCTTGATTTCTTCATAAGGTGCTGGGCAGCTGTTGAGGGCAGGTGGCAGTGAAAATTTTGGACATCAGTAAAAAGCTGAGCTCTTAAAAACACTGTCATTATCCATATGTTTGAACTTGAGCAGTTCTGAGCTTGGCAAAAAGTAATTAAAAGGCTTTTGGCCCCACTTGTTCCCAGTTCTTTTCCAGGACATTCTGCCCAGTTAAAAAGAGGGGGGACATGTCTGAGGTTTCCTGAAGTGCTGCTGGCTGTTTAGGTGTGCAGACATGTTGAGGGAAGTATTACAGGACATGGAATCAGCTTGTCCCACTCTGGGCATATCAGACTTACTGTGAGTTAATGTTCATGTACTGGCTGGTGTGCAGGCACACACTGGGGATAATCACAGGTGACCTTTTTCTGAATAAATGAAAGAGGAGCCAGTAATTCTTCTGTAAAGGTACATAACTGCCCAGGGGCCTTTGTTGTGGGTTATCCATGTTCTGTGTGTAAGACTTTGTCTCCTGGATAACTTAATCTGCACCAAGGGAATTCAGTGGCCTTCCTTAGAGGAAAATACAAGTGATGTTCAGGTTGGGAGGCAAAGAAATGGGACTACAGGGAGGGAGCTGCATCATGCCAAATGACAAAAAGAAAATGATGTTTTGAAGTAGGGTGGTTCACATCTATAGAGTGATGGTGAGAACAGAGGGGAGTCTAGGGGGAGGGCAAGGCTGTCACTGAATGATCCAAGCCATAGGAGACCTGTCTAGTTAACAGAGCAGTAAATCTGAGCTTTCCTGTGTATATTTATTTTCACATCACAATCTGTTTGAGCAAGAAAAGCACATTCTAATTGCACTCTAAACAAGGATTTCTCCTTCAGCATTTTACAGCTGTTTCTTGTATGCAGTGCCAAGCTGATCTTGGTGATGAGATGTTCTAGCACAGCGTGGACATGAGCCCAGTGGGCAGATGTTTCTTCTGCTGCGTTTTCATTCACTGTTTCAAGGGGCAGTTGAGAGACTGTTTTATTCCTTCATAAAGGTTTATAATTCATGAAGCCCATTACTGTGTACAGAGCCGCACATCTGGCATAAAGCACTCTGGTGGCCCAAAGAATGTGCTCGCAAGAAATAAGATGCTTTTGTAGTAAATTCTGCAGTCTGACTGGAATTAACTTCATTTAAGACTAAAGAGCAAAGATAGTAGATAAGATAATGGCTGCTGGAAAGGTGATACCGGGAGCTGAGTTGAGTTACAGTACCTGTGACATCTCAGAGCAGCGCGAAAAGGCTGGAAAGCTGCTGCATGCAGTTATCAGATCATGTACACAGCGACCTAAGGATTTGATCCCGGGGGTTCGGGTAATGAGGACAGCGTGAGCAGCAGAGCAAGGGCCGTTCGTTCCCTGTGGCAGAACGTGGGTAGAAAACCAACCTTTTATTCATTTTTCCTGTCGGTGGCTCCGGGACGGCACGGCCACCGCGGCACGGCGCTGCTCTCGGGCTGCTGCACGGCCTCCGCCCCAGGAGCGTCCCTGCCGGCAGCAGCGCCGCACCGAGACGCGCCCGGCTCCCGCTCCTCTTCATTCATTCTGCCAGCTGCGCAGAAAGCAAAACTCTTCCCCTTTAGATGCCTGCTGCAAAACGTGCCTTTGAAAACTGTAGCCTCTGTTTATTAATTTAAAACAAGCAAAATGAGCCGGTGATTGTGGAGATAAAAATATTCCAGTTGAATAATCAAATGTACGGTAAAGTCCCTCTGGACTTACACATCTTACGAGTGACATCCCAGCTAAATTTAGACTTTCAAATTAAAACCGTTTCTGCTGAAGGGCCGGATCTGTAGGCATGTTCTGCAGTTAATGGTAAGACAAAAGGTATTTCCCAAAGGTTAATTCAGACACCTAAGAGCTGAAGTTGTGGGTGTCTCTCCTGACTTTCGTAAAAGGCTCTTGTGCTCCCAGATTAGAATGAGTGCAAGACTGAATTTAAGTGTAAAGTTTAGGATAGGCTGTAGTGAATTGAGGCACAGATTTTGATTAGCTTTCAAAGGAGGTGAAGCGAGGCTGGTACTTTTTGGCACAAAGGGAGAGTGGCACAAATGGAGAATCTCTATAAAGGCTGACAGTAGGTACACATTAATCAGAACTACTCCAAAAATTGTTTCTCTTAAATGGAACAGTACAAATCCTGCTGACTTTTAATGGACCTTATATTCCAATTCCTTCCATGATCCACTGCCCACAGTACACCACAGTCCCTGTATTTGTGAAATATCCTCTTGATTAGCTGGTTACTGCAGAGTGTTTGGGAGAGCCTTGCTGACTTGGTAAGAATCCGTACCAAGCAGGTGAATGACAGCTCAGGGGAGGGATGAGTTTGATGTTGCATTTATCTTGGGAAGCGGCAGCACTTGGAGATTCACAGTCAAGCTGCATTGCTGGTTATATTGAAATTTTCATCTCATAACAGGCATACAAGTCTGCATGCTTTTCCTCACCTCTCTAGGAAAAATGGGGATTCTTATCAGAATGT
Source organism: Cyanistes caeruleus (assembly GCF_971803275.1). NCBI lineage: Eukaryota > Metazoa > Chordata > Aves > Passeriformes > Paridae > Cyanistes > Cyanistes caeruleus. The sequence goes on along the minus strand of NC_141709.1, from coordinate 29,863,544 downwards.
GACAGGAGATCCCCAGTGGAAGCTTTGGAGTATTGATTAATAGAGAGCAAAAATGACACAGTTATTTTAATAGGTTTTCATCAAAATCGTATCAGGGACATCATGCTTTCCATTGGAGGAATTGTAAGAATCTAGCCTAGAGAAGACCAGAGGGGAAAGAAAACACACTTCAGTGGAGTCAGTCATAACTCCAATTGATGGTTGTAGAAAAGCATCCCAAACAAAGTATTTTCCTGCTTTGCATATTTTCAAGTTCCCACACCAGTTACCTACTAATCTGTTTCATATATAAAATTGTAAGGTAAAAATCTCTCTTCATTTGCTCTCATAGCATGCACTGTTTTTATTCTATTTATTCAGTTAGAGTGAGAACAGAATGTGGCTGTTCCATTCTGGAACAATCGGTGTTCTCTATTTCAGCCTTGTAAGTTCTCATTTAGCTTTATTTAAATATTATAATTTTCTTCTCCTTCTCTGAAAAAATGGGGAAAAAAAGTTCTTTTAAAACTTTGACTCACACCCAAGGGCTTTGTAAAACTGGAATGTGCAATTAACATAAAACCAATTCTTCGGTATCTGAAATTGTGGGGGAAAAGGCAGAACTGATTCTTGATGCCTCTCTTGTGCAACCCAGCATTCCTTCAGAGTAGAAAGATTCCAGTATTAGTGGAAAGCGTTTTTGTAAGACATCTCAGTCCGTGCCAGCACGGCATGTAATGCACACCAAGCAGCCAGCTCATGAAGAAAAACATGTTTACAGAAACTGAAATGACTTCTTTGTTGTTTACTCGTGCAGAGGAGAATGGCGTCAGGAGTACTTCGAGAGAGAATCTTGCTTTTAAATTGCCACTGAACCAGCACCGCAGTGTGACCAGGCAGAATTTCTGTGACCTTGAGGTGGTTCCAGGGGCTGCTGAGCACATGCCCCATCAAACAGTTATGTGTGGCACAGAGAGGGGCATTGTCATCAAAGACGGCTGTAGGCTGGACTTAACCCTGCCCTGTCACCCCAGGGAGAGTGACTCAGTGCTCAGTCACAGCAAACCCTGCTCATAACATCACCCACCTCCACAGCACTGCCGGACTCTGCCATCTTCCATCTGCCATCTGTGCTGATGGATCCAGCTCAGCAGTTCAGAGCTCCAGCATGTGATCGAGATCATCAGTAATGTGTGAAGGTTTAAATGGAACTGTGCTGCTTGTGCTGGTTCATGCTGACCTTCGAACAGCACATAATAGAAATCTTCCTCCCGGTTATAGGATTTTGGAATTCCTCTGGTTATTTCCTGTTCACTTTTATCTGCTCCCCTCTAGGGATCTGTAATTGCCTCTGATTTTTTTACCTCTGATAGATATGTATCATCAGTACTTGTTAAAGGTGGGGTTTGTTTTGTTTTGTTTTCCCTAAAGAGCAATTTGTAAATGCATGCAGTGGATGTGTCTTTTGGCTCCAGGCTTGAGATCCTGGAGATCCCACCCACTGTGGGCACAGGCACTCTTGCAGCTCAGTTCACCCGGGTGTGGGAAGTGTTTTGAGTATTGCCTATGCAGTCAATCAAATAAGTTATTTGTATCCTTCTTTTTCCAGTAATAGCTGTGTGTTTACCAGGATTAACAATGCCCACACATGTGCTCACAGTACCTGAGCAGGGGGCAGTTTGAGGCAGGACAAGGAAAAAACCTGGCAAAATCAAAACCACTGTCTGTAGAGGATGGTTTTACCTTCACCTTTCCTGGTAGAATAGCTGTACTACTGGGCTTCTAGGTAGATGCTGAAGGGGTTGTCACCATGAGCAACATTAGTGGAAGGTATTTGTGTTGTGACTGCGCAGCCAGCACAGCTGAGTGAGTAATTTCTGTGAAGAGCACTACAGAAGTATGCCCCCTTTTTTTTTCCCCCTTTTTTTTTTCCCCCCCCTTTTTTTTTTTTCTACAAGGAGCAGGGAATGGGGAGAGGGGTGATTCACACATGAGTTAGACATCACTTACAGTAACTGTGTTGCCCTTGAAGAGCTTAATCAGACAATTCTGCAAACACAGCAGAGCTCTTGTAGGGCTTGTCATGGTTTTTAGGTCCTTATCCTTTCATTTTCTTTCTGCTCCTGGGTGGTACTTCTTGTCTTTGCTCCACTAGATTTTCTCCCATTTTAGCAATAGCATTCTGTACTCTTCAAAGCATCTTGTATTGCAGGCTCTCCTGGTTCATTTTCAACTTTACATCGTGGCATGAAGTTACCCCTGTTTGCAGTTTGCTCAGAGGCACTGAGTCAACTTTGTCAACTCCTGTTGATCCTTATATACAGGAGTGTCTCTATCCTAAATTCTGCCAGAGAAGAGTTGTTTGACTAAATGCTCCTTCTGCCACTGTGGGGTTTGTCTGTACTGCAGATTTACTAGTGATTTCTCCATATGGTCAAGGATTGTATTTTCTGGAGAAACTTCTGTGTAGCTGATAGATCTCTCTTATCAGACTGTATTTTCTGGCTTCCTGTCCTTAATTTCATCCTGTGCACTTACACTCCTTTTACACTGCTTCCCTTTTTAAACAACAGATAACAGTGTGTTCTGTAGGATCGTTGCTGTCCACTTGCCTTCCTCCCTCCAACCACTTTCCTTGGATGCATCTCCCATTCTTTCTCCTCAGATTAATGAAATTTTGCTTTTCGAGACCTGATGTCAGTTTTTCACTTTCCAGCCTTTCCTCTCCATACTTACTGTTTCTCTGACTAGTTGGAGAGATCCCCTCGTTCTCCTGGTGTCAGCTCTGAGGGCAGGAGCTATTCTGGGGATTTCTCTTCTTCAGCAGTGTGAGATGGGTGACTGGATAACCATTGCCACATAGCTGTCTTGTGCTGCCCTCAGCATGGCCTGGAGACAGACTGGGACAAAGAAACTGCAGGGATAAGATAGCTAGGGAACGTGGGGGTGAGTCACATGGGATCAGAAGTGTGACACAAATCAGTGTTGCAGCAGTAGCAACTGCTTCATCCTCAAAAGCTGATGGCTCTGTGGGAAGCAGATTGCCTATGACTCAGCTGGCTTTGCTGACTCCTGCACAAGTTTGAATGAAGCCCAGGCTGACCCCAGAGGTCTGCAGTGAGTTCATCCTCTTGATGCACACAGCTGGGAGATGTCTGATCCTGTCTCCAGTTACAGTACTGGCAGGAGTTAAGATTGCTACCCAGGCTCAGAGCTGAGCATAGGAGAAGGAGTCTTCCAAGGCTCACTGTGGAATGGTGCTTCAGAGGAATAAATTAAAGGGTAATGAGGATCTCTGAGATCTTCTTATCTCTTAGAGTGAATTATACTACTAAAAACAAAGGATAGTTTTCTTGAGGTGTTTAATAGCCCTGAGAGGTTCTGACAGCCGCAGCTGCCCTGCAGTGTGTTCCTTGGATATAGAGCAGCTACTGAGACTGTGAGCGAAGCTCACACTCCACTTCTTTTCCCTTCCTCCACCTTGCCCCATTTCTCCTGCCTTTCTGTTTGAGCACTGTGTACAAAATCAGTGTGTGTCTGTTTCTGGAACTAAGGAGCCATGACTTCTGTGACTGTTGTTGGACACTGCTGCTAATATGTCACATCAATAGAGTGGCTCTTTTCCTTGCCTGAAACTTTTACTGATGGCATCGCTGTGAAAAGTAGCATGAAATGGATGTTGGACCAAAACATAAAAATGAACACATGGGGTGGTGTTGAGCCAGTTAATGGGACTTAATATTTGGCAGTATCATGGTTTGATGAAGTATTGAAGAACAGGCATGCAGTTATTTTAGTGTGGTTGTAAGGAAAGTGCGTCTTGTCCAAGAAATCTGATGTCAGATTTCCTTGAGGTTATGAGGTTAATGGATTGAGGTTTTCTTAAAAAAACCCTCAAACAATCAGAAACCATAAAACCCCCAACACACATTATGTGATATTGCTGAAACATTTGCTCAACAGATAAAAGTGCTGGCTCGGAGTAACTGACAGTAGCAAGTCCAAAGCAGGTGGATCCAGTGGGTTTGTGTATGCAGTGATCAAGCCTTTTAACACTTGAGACTGGAACTCCTGAACCATTGCTGATAGAACTTTCTGCAGGATGTGAAGGTGTTTTCAGTGCTGTATAATGACAAGAGCAGAGTAGTGTGACAGGTACATTTTCAGTTGTTTGACAAGTTGGAACCCATTGAGAAAAAATTATTTTAGCACAGCTTGGTATTGTACACTGCTGGGGCAGTAGGAGAGACAGCTTGTCCTGGCAAGCTTGAATTGTTGAGGTGATTCTGAGTTCTGGGCATCAGTGGCAGTACATACACTGAGGTGTTACAGAGTTTTGTGCTGCTCCCAGTAGAGCATTACAGGTTGGAAAAAGTGCATTAAAGAGGAAGAAACCTTACTGGACATGAGCGCTTCACCTTCCAGCTTATTGGAAAAGTTGAGTGACTTTTAGCTCTGTACATTAAAGGATTTGTAATGCAGCAGAAAAAAAAGCATAGTAAAAACTGGGGGCTGGAAACTGAATTCAAACAAAAAAGTAATAAATTGTTAATAAGAGATGTAATATATGGAATATATGAAGGCGCTTGTTCTCCTGAAATCAAGAGTGGATACTTTTTTGGCAGTTGTGTTCAGCTAGAGTGTGAGTTTACAGGATCAGAGTAACTGAGAGAAGTTCAGGGTCAGGCAATGGGATTCAGTAGATCCAGCACTCTTTTAAAAAACATGTCTTGAAAAATTGTATCACCTAAAGCACAGGGTCAGGCTCAGAGCCAGTTTTCTCTCCTGGATGCTAAAGGCAGATGTTAATCATATCACATTCCTGCTAACTTTCACCAGATTTTCTTTGTCATCCTTAAAAGGGTCTGATTTTGCTCAGTGGGAGGGTTTTCATTGGCTTCAGTGAAGATGAGTGAGTCAAAATAGCATTACTTTTACTCCCAGATCAGTGCTTTGGTTCAGTAGTGTTCAGATATCAAGTGTGAGGGATTCACTAACACCTTTTTATACAGGCATCCCTTTTGATGCACTTTTAAAGCACTGGAATATAGTTACTTGACAGATTATCCTTCCAAGGGCTGACACAGAAATTAGAATTTTGATATTGCGTTTTCTATTGTCATTTGGTAACAATTGCAATAAATTCGATGTATTTCTACCCATATAAATTTACTGAAAGATCAGAATCAGACTTGTTTATATTTTCATGATTGAGTCATAATTGCTTTCATGTTTTCACTGTTCTTTCCACGGATATCTCCTTGAACTTTTGAGTTTGAAGAATTATTTTGAAAAAAGGAAATGTGGAGAGAAGGGTGAGGATAAAGACAGAGGGAGAGAAAGCCTGACTGCAAGGCAGATTGTTTTCCAGGCTCTCACAGCTATATTAAAAGTACCTGGAGGCAAGTTAAAGAAGAGGTATTCCTAGCCCCAGCACAGAACTTACTATTGCTCATAAAATCAGCATAGCTGGTGGTGTCTAACAATATCCTTGGGCAGCTCATGCTTGAGCAATTCACCAAATGAATTGTAGAATAAGTTATCCACACTGGCTGTCTCCTTCTGCCCGGAGGAGAGACTGCCAAATCCTCATCAGGGCCCAAAAGCTGCCTTTACTACCTGTGTCCCAGTGACTGGGAGAGGAGATGGTATTTAATTTGAAAATAGTTTGTGTTTGTTTTGTGTGCTGTTAGACAAGTATCGTTTGCAGGCCTCAGCCAGGATCTCTGCTTCCCGTTGGCTGCGCGTGCAGAATTCCCATGGAAGCTGATGGATGTGCTGTGGAAGAGGCCGGGGAGGGCTTTGTGGGTCGGTGCAGAGAGCAAAGGGGCTGCCAGGTTTCTGTCTGTTGTGTGTGTACAACACAATCTGTGGCCAGCACGCAGCCTCTGCCTGCCATGAGGGCCAGCAGGAAGGCTCTGCTGCCTGTCTTGTCCTAGCAGGAGCTGTGGTAGGGAATGGAGGGGAGGGAAGGAGCTCAGTTCCTCTGGGTGGTCAGAGGAAAGGAGGACATGGGGCAGTGAGTGGTACCTAATGGGATACCCATTTGTAGCCTCAAACCTTCTCCTTGCTCTCCTCAGCAAGGTCTTCCCATGCTTCCTGATGTTGTTAAGCTGCTTGGTAACATTTCTTTCTCCAGCTAACCACAGTGCCCACAACTGGAGGGTAAGTAATTAATTTGTGTATTGACACAAATAATAATAATCCTGAAAATTTGAACAAAACAAAAACAAGTGGTAGCAGAAATGTAATGTGTGAATGCTGTCCTTCAAAATTGCCTGGTCACCTGGATTTGAGGCAAAGCAAAAGGAAAGAAGATGGCTGTTCTGTTTCTTGTGGTGCAGGTGAGATTTGTCTGATATGAGACCCAGCCTTTCTAACCACAAGTTGCCACAGAGTTTTATAGCAGACACAGAGAGAAGTACACATTCCTGGTGTTTCAGTGATTTCCAGATTTAGTCCAGCCACCAATATGTAGTTGGTCTCTTTGGCATGGAAACTTCATTTTCCTATCTTCCTCATCATATAAGTTTGAAGCATGTCTAGTTTGTCCAGCCTTCATCTGTAGGTTGCCATGTGTGTAGCATCTTTTTTTTTTTTTTTAAAGGACATGAAAGGATTAAGTTTGCTGTTAAATCCCAAAAAAGATGGACAAATTCTGTTGTTGAAAAAATTAAATTATGATAATACAAATATTTCTCAAGTCTAGTTTTTTGATACAGTGACAAAAAATTTGAGTCAATCCGTTTAATTACACTTAACAAATCAGTGCACAGTGGGATGTAGTGCAAAATTAAACAAGCTACAGTGTTATGGACAACCTAGAAATGCATTCCTCAGTGTCAGAGCCATCCACTGGTTCCTCCAACCTATTTTTTAACCACATAAGATTTAATTGTTGCAAATGGAATACTTGTTCTACAGAAGTCCAATAAATCTGCAGTCTGTCTTCCCAGTAATCAATCACAGATTGTGAATTGCATGAGGAAAAATCTATAAGATATGTTCTTCATGTCTAGTACGTTGGGTTATTTTCATGTCTTGTGGTTTGAATTTGGCCACTGTCATTTTAGAGGAATTTCCTGCCATCTGCGTTCAATTGAATTTTCTCACAGATTTGGGCTTGCTTGTAAATACTGGGATCTGGCAAAAGGAGTATCTTTGTTCTTCAGGGGCATATTCAAAAACCGTTAACATGGTGTTGGCAATGTGCTGGGTTAGGAAAGATCCAGGAGATAAAAAAGGTATAAATTCCCCCCTGCTCCTAACAGCTGATGATTTATCTGTGAAGGAAAAAGAACAACGAGTGCATGAGTGTGTGGTAGAGTTTTATCTCAAGCTATCATAGTATTTCATATTTTGCTTATTATTAGGGTGTTGGTCTGACTGTCTGCTTGTGACCACGTACACAGGCAGCAGGCTGAGAGTAGCCAAAATATTACAGCAAATTCCTGGGGGATCTCAGTGCACGGTCCCAAACAGATTGGGAGTTGGTTTACCACCAGCTCTAATTTGTGTTTTGGCTGCTTATTTTGCATCGAGTTAATATCCAAACAGTGATACTGGCATATGTAGATTCTTAGAAATCACACATACCTTGGGGCAAAGGGGCTACTCTATCTTCAGTTTAACATATCAGCTGCAGTGTTACAAAATTCAAGGTAATCTCATCATCCTAATTGGAAGCTGGAGAGAGTCCTCTGCATTCCTTCCTGAGAGTGTGTATAATCAAATAAAAAAAAAAAAATCCAACCATTGAGGATCAAGTTTAAACCAACAAAATCAAAACAATTCAGAAGGGAGTTTATTGCTGTCTTGAGCTTAACCTCTCAATGAGAAATAGCAGAAAAAATGGATTTACATGTGTTCTCAACTGTGTTACTCGCTAGAGATGGAAGAGATGTCCCAGCTCAGAAGGAACCTGCTTCAATTTATCTTATTTTGCATATTTTAGTTTGTCAGACTTTTATGTTTGGGTATAAATCAAGGGCAGTTCCAGCCAGTGAAAACGATGGCAAGGGCTTCTAGATTTATCATGTCTCTGGTTGCTTAACAGCTTATTCCGTTTGTGGAGGGAAAGATGTGTTTTCTGACTGCTGGTTTCTCAAACTAACTTTAGTTTTTAGGAATGGGTTACTTCACCCTGTATGTCACTGGGCCAAGATTAGATCTTCCCCAGCTCCTTTACACTTGAATTGTGCATTTAAATATGTGCAACTGCCTGGGGTTCAGCACAGTGATCTGTTGATAATGCAGCAGAGGGAATCCTGCTTCTGCTGCCTTAGTTCGGCAGGAAAGAGAGAAACAAGTGTTTTGGCCAGCAGTGTCCTAGGAGTCTCTCAGTGTTGTTTAGCCTTTGGTTTCTGTAGCAAGTGTTTTCCAAATTCTGTCAGTACCTGACAGCAGTCTCGTCTAAGATGTTAAACATCAGCTCAGCCCAGGCAGCCAGAGGGTGTCATTTTTGCATAATTTATTTTTCAGAAGAGCTGCAGCATGAGAATCAACGAGTTGTTTTCAGCATTGCATTTTCCATGGTCTGGAAATAGTGAGTGCCTGTGAGGCACCGACTTGCTCCTTGCATTAGCCTCGGACATACTCGAAACTCCCAGGCTTTGTCACTGCAGCCTCTGCTGTGCCCAGGGATGCTGAGAGCTGGGGAGAGGAAAGCAGTTTATTCTCACCGGCATGAGCAGCTGCACTTGTGTTTCTGTCTCTGGCTGCTTTCATGATGGGCAGCTTTAGCAGCAAGGAGCAGTGTTTGCCCCGGATACACGGGGGGATTGCTGCTTCACATGAATCCCGGGGAATATTTGCACTCCTGCTCCAGGCACACTGGCAGTGAGTAAATGGGCATAGTTCAGCTGGAGCAGGGTGGTGCTGTGTGGTTCTGCCTTTTGGGGTGCCAGTGTGTCACCCTGGCTGCCATGGACCTGTTCACTGCCAGGGAGGAACCTCTCTCATGGAATATTCCCCCAAGGTTCACATATGTCTTAGGTTATCTTTCCAAAGATTCCAAATCTCAGCAATATTATGGAGGGATTATCCAGTTCTTGTTGGGCATACTTTTCTTTCCTCTCCCTGTTTCCTTATTTTTTTATATTAGTCTTCCTATCATAACATTAGTATAGATATTTGTAATTGTTGAGGGTATTTCCAATGATGTAACTGTTTCAATTAAGTTTTAATACATCAGGCAGCACTATTCTGGCTTCATTAAGGAGCTGAGGCTGTTTCTTTATGAATAAATACATGTTTATTCACTACTTCTATTTTTTTATACAGCATGAATATATTATCAAAGATAACCTATTTGATCTTGACAGCAAAGCCCAGGGTAATCTGGAAACATCTTCCAACTTTAAGACATGAATCTGAGAGAGAGAGGCTCCTTTATTTAAGTAAAGTTTCCAAGATTCTCTGGATCACCAGTTTAATTTGCTTGTTTACCAAACAAAGGGTTGCATTTTACACAAGCCAAATGAGCCTGGCACCGCAAATAAAAAACAGATTACATTCATTGCCATTAGTCACTCAGACTTAAAGGGCAGCTCCTCCCTGAAAAGCAGCTCTGAAAACGGCATTGAAGATTTTCATGGGTTTTGTCCCATAGTATTTCCAGAGCATAAACACTAAAGCAATACTTCTATTTTCATGTGTCAGCCTTGCACAAATTAATTTTGTTGATTGACCTTCTACTAATAAAGTGTTTCACATTTGACAAGCCTGTCTCCTGTTCAGTTTTGCAGTTCACTCTGTGTAGGTTTTGTCCCTGATTATTCTGCAGCAAATTTGGGTTCTGTTGTAGTCAAGAACTGAAACTCCTTATTTCTTAATGATTTTTTTTTTTTTTTAAGTGGGTAAATGATAGAAAGGATAATTCTTCAGCATTTTCTTCCAGTGATTAGATCACATCATGTCCTGAATGAATCCTGTTGTTTGCTCCAGTGTTCCTCTGCTTTGGGTATAATATTTCTTGCTTTGTCTTCAGGAAATTTGATAATTTGCTTTGTCCTTGATCCTTTGTCACTTTATCACTTTATCCTGTTATCCCTTGGTTCCCTCTGTTGCACCTTCACACATTATGTCATTTTCCTTTCTCAAACAACTGTCTCCCTTCCTTCTGCTGGATTTCCCAAACACATGCCAGGCCCTCACTGAGTTCTTCTGCATGATGCTCTTCATCTAAGGCTCTATTGGAGACCAATAAAACCTATAGGGAATTAGATGACAAAGCCAATTGTTATTGTTATTTCGTAAGAAAACATGCTTGCATTTTCTTTCTCTTTCTCTGAATAGCTAAATGATCCTAACAATAGTTCACTTGTTCTTTCTCCTTTATTTGCTTCTCCCTGCCATTTTGTATCATGAAGTTAAACTACTGATATATCTTGGATGCTGAAGGACATCTTTCAGGTTTCCCATGTGTTTATTGAAAAAAGAGCATCACTTAAATTTCTGTATGATTTTGATAAGAACAAGATGTTTATCCAATGGGTAGTGAAAAATTCCTAATGGTCTTACTGATCCAGTCTGGCTTTCAAATGCTTGGTGTTTGTTATAATTTTGGTCAGTAAATCTGTTGTTGCTAGGAAGCTTCCCTGGATGTGCTAATTCAGTTTTATTGGGATCCTGAGCTGTATCTCAGTAAGAACACAATCTATCCTGACACATTGTGTGACTGTGTGTATATATAACTCTTGGGGATTCTCCAGGCTGAAGTTTTTGGAGTCAAGGTGCCCCAGCAAGATGGAGCAAAATAACCTGGAGTCTTGCCTTGATCTCCCACTGTACACCTGAGAATTGCAGGTGTTGATGTTGCTGTGAGAACTCCTGAGCTACTGATGAAGTCAGATGAGCTGAATACAATTTTGCAGTTACCCAAGTGTTGCATTTGCTCAAGACAGTTGGATTAAAACCATATCCTGCTGCTTTTAGTATGACTACACAGAGAGGTTGCTGTGTTGTCATTAAAGATGCTCATGTGGCTTAGCAGATGTTCAAAATACATCATGGAAGATAGCTGTGCTAAAAACTCTGCTAGATAAAGCCAGGAATAAAAACTAACATCTCTAATAGAGATTTCCACCGATCTTCACCAAAGGGTTCTGTTTGAAGGTGGCATAAATCTGTGTGCTTGAACAAATCTGTGTACTTGAGCTGTGTTTACCCAGCTAAAATTTTGACATGGATGACACTGATCATTGGAGAGTACATTTGCATTGCACTTACCTATCATTTTATAGAAGCCAAATGCTTAAGTTCAAGCAGGTGAGTAATTTAAACCATTGTGGACTATACACAATCCAGAGAGTAAATGGGTCATTAGAGTAAATTAGCAATGAAGCTGTAGAATAAAACATGCCAGCTAAAAGATTTGATACATTATCCTTGCAGTTCTCAAAGACATGCATAATTATCATCCTGATACAAGTATCTTAATTTAAGTCCTGGAGGAGTTATTATGAAGCTCCGAGAGATAAAGGAGCCATGGGAAGCATCATCTGGGAGAGTGAAAAGCTCCACAGTAGGGTAGCTGTGAGCGGTGCAGGGATCTCTGACTCCAGCCATGTTATTATTGCTTTTTATGATGTGTGACTTGTGCTGTGACAGATTAGAAATATGTTGTTGGAAGCTCAGAGAGACATTGATACATAAAGTTCTATGAATGTGCTTTAAAAACTAGTGACATTTCCTAATTATATGCATTATTTTTTTCTAATATTTTTTCCTGTTGCTTTGGTTTGTGGTTCTTGATAAACAATTGGCTTTATTTAAACTGAAGCTCTGTTCTCCTCAAACCCCCAACTTTATTATGAGTTGGATGAGCAACCTGTAATTTGTGGCCTCACCCAGTCGCTGTGGGGATGTTTAGGACTAATGTTATCACATCTTGCTTAGTGTTAAGTAGAAAAACTAAAAAGGTGGTTGAGGATAAAAAGAGAGCCTGTAATCACAGAGGGAAATTATGCCTTCAAGCCAGCACCTTTGCTCTTGGAAAGTTGAGAACCTTGTGGGAGGAGCAGTTAAAATCCTTGTTTAGGTTTGTGTTGTAAGCTCACAACAGGCTGCAGAAGGCGTGGGGCTGTCAGGTTGTTCTCAGCTGAGGACAAAAGCTCAGCTGCCCTGAAACCAGCAAAGGGAGCTGAAGTCAAGGCAAACCCCAGTACAGACAAGCTCTCAGAAATCACTCCTTTGCCATAAGTCTGCTCTGGACTAATCCCCAAAGTGATGCTGATACTGCCAAGAGACAAGAGGGCTGTGGCTGTTCCTCCTCAGCTATTAGTATTAAACCAGCATGACTATGGGAGAGATCAAATTGCATCTGCTGGGAGAAAACCCCTCTGGCTTACCCTGCCTTTGTGCCTGCTGGAAGATGTGGCAGGGCTGCAATATTTGGGTAATGAATGTCGCTGTGCCATCTTCGCTTGGAACTCTAACCTTGCAGAACTCCTTGGGAATGATGTGGTTAACAGTGTGTTTGTTTAAGAGGCCAGGGGGGAGGGAAATTAGTATCAGGTAAAAATGTGTATGTCTGTGTGTATATAAAAATTCCCAAAGCATTCACAGCCAGCTACTTAATAGTTTTCATTGAATTAATTTTAAAACGTGAACCTTGTTTCCTTTATTTAATAGAACAAAACGGCTTCCATATTCTTGCCTGTAACTAGCACGGTTTATATAACATTCTGCAAACAAAGTAAGCATTAAAGTCCCTTTTGTCCATCTGTGGAATGAATAATTTTGTGCAAAGTATTTATTATAAGCACACGATACACTTAAACTTTTTACTGTAGTGGTGACAGATCCAGCACAGAACTGGATTGTTAAGTAGCAAGCACACCACGCTTCTATATTGTATAAAAATTTACTGACCTTTCTAAAGACTCCTGGGTTCAAAGGAAAGTGTTAGCTCACTTGGCTAACTTTAGGGTGCTACTTAAAGCGATTCTGGATGTTGGAAGTAGCGCACAAGAGGCTGTGGCGAGTTTCAGTCAGAATTGCACAACTTCCTGAAGGTGAACGGAAAGCTTTGGGTTGGGTACAAGTGGGCACTGGCCACCTACCTGTCCCTTGGGACTGCGCAAGACAGCTGTGTACCCCTTGGTTAGGTACCAGAATGTCCTTGGGAAACACCTCAGAAAAACGTCAAGATTTTGCTGTTATTTGGTAGAAGTTGGGACTAACCCAGAGGTGACATGTCACAAATACCTCCCACTAATGTAGTTGCTTTTAGGATGATTTTACAGTAGGTTCTATAATGTACTGATGTACACACACACCAGTCCTATTTGCTGTAAGTGAAGCTGTCCCCTCCCTTCTGTGAGTTGCACTCTGGTGCATGGCAGTTAATTGCTCCCAGAGTCACACTGTTTCCCCTCTGGGATTCAGTACGTGTTTAACATTCAGCTGCCTTGTCAGAACCCAGACTTTGGACTCCCCAAAACATCCTTCACTTGGGTCTGTATGCAGAGAGCCAAATTCAGGCAGGGCACGAGGAGATGAGATTTATGGATTAGCCACAGGCACAGAGAAGCACACACCAGGCTGGGGGGAGTGGCAATGGGGATGCACACAGGCCCAGGGCTCTTGGAGGTGACCCAAGTCACACCACCATAGATTTCCTGTAACCCTGGTTATGCTCACCTCTAGATTTGGCTCATGGGCTCTGCAGAATGTCTTGGACATGGCAGTAGGGGCAGCTGGTTTAGTTTGTCTTCACTGTACTAGTATTACTGGTTGGAGAAAAAAAAGAGTCAACTTCTATGAAAATTTATTTCCAGTGCTTTCTGGCAGACAACACAACAGATTCCTTTCTGCTGATCCCTTCCAATCTGCTGCCCATACCCTTTGGAATTAGCTGGCTGCCATGCCTTTACAGCCAGTTGCCGGGCCAGTCTTGTCTCCAGCAAAGCCTCTCCCTCATTTATTTGAATTTCCCAGGGATGACCATTCAAGAACAGCACACCATGCTGATGCCTGAATATCTGCCTTTTCCCATCTATCTGGTCCTCTTTCTATGTGCTGTTTTCTTTGGTTGCTTGAATTGTATTTGCCGTCAGTGATAATGACTTCATGCCCAAATCCATTGTGCATCGTGTTCTTTATTGTCTTGATAGGATTGCTGCTGTTCGGTATCTATTCTGCCCTCTGAAGTGAGGTTGTCACTGACATTTCATCTGTGAGGGAACTGTCTGGAGCTACTGTGCTGGTATATTCTGAATTCTTCAGGTTTTGCTGTGGTTGGGTTATGTCTGTTGTGTAGAACAGCACCTGAAGTGGACTCAGGGATGAAGAATGCATCCCCTTTTCCAGCTGTAGCACCATCCTTAAGTCTCATGGTGGGCTGTCCATGCAGCTGTTCTGGAAAGAAACCTGCTGGATAGAGCTTGAAGAACAACACTCAGAATAAACATTAAATTCCTTTGTGCATCTTTGAAATACAGCTGAAGATGAGAGTGGGGGTACTCATGTATGGTAGAGGATAGATACTGTCATTTATATGCAGCTGCATTCTCTCATAGTTGCTTTTTCTCTCAGGCTTATGGTTAGTGAAGAAAGATCTCTGGATCCGTTTCTCACTGTTAGCAGGAATGCTGCATTCCCTTTCAAGCTTTGCTTCATGGAGCATTCCTCTGTCATCATAATGCTGCTTTCAGGAGAGATTTGCTCTTGTGCTTGCCCAAATCTCAGAGGGATCTGTAAGAAAGGTACAAAACCAGAGGAGCACTGAGTTCCTGTACTGCCTTTGTGGATCAGGAAGGTGGAGGAGAAGACATTCCTAGATGCAGGTCTCTTCATTAGGTTTCTGTTGCTCCCAGTTCTTTGAGCTGTGTAGGTGCCAGTTGAACTAATGCAGCATAGGGCACCTACTTCCCAGCACAGCCATTTATTATATCCTTGAAATCTCATCAATCTTGTGAAGATTGGAAATACCAGCTCTTTTTGTATGTCTTTTCCAAAATGTCCTCAGAGTCACACCCTGCAACATTAGAGGCGTGGACAGACACAAGGAGGGAGGAGCAGTGGGAATGTTTCATGTTATTGTGAGTTTGGGAAAATGTCTTTGGTGTGTAGTTGGAATGTATTGTTGTAACCAAGAACAATAAACATAATAACTGAGAATACATAGAAGTATTTCAGGATGTTAAGGAGTGACAAAAAAAAAAGATTTCTCCTGTAAAAGCCCATTTTTTTCTGCTGGAAAATGATGTAAGCCCTGTTTATTTCCAAGCAGGCAATTTGCACATCTGTTCTGATGTTACTGTCCAGGTTTGTTTGCTATTATTCTTTGATGGGAACACCTAAATTGTTTACAGTTCACAGCAAAACCTATTTAGTTGGGTCAGTTGGTTTCTTCATGCGTGCAAGACATTCAGGGAGTTGTTTGATACGTAGATAGGAGGAATCTGATGAAAAACTAGAAATGGTGAAGGTGATTTTTACTTCTGTCGAGTCTTGCACCTGACTCAGCGTTAGCTATAGTTTTGAATGCTCGCATCAAAGAAACTTGAAAATAAGTCATGTTTTATAGTCTTGATAATGTGGTGTCTGTTTCAGCTGATACTTTATTTCTTCAGTCCTTTGATTCTTTCCATATGAAGGCAGCAAATGCTTCCATCAGGTTGATACAGCTTTCTCTTCCCTTAGAAGTTGGATACCTTTAAAATGGCTTGAGCAACTGCATCTCTAAAATTTGCATAAATAAATCAACTGTGTACTGTGGCTTTTGTGATGTTCAGTGTCTTTATTTTTTGATGATTAAACGTAATGCAATTTACTAACGAAGAGATATATTTTGAAGAGCAAAGGTCAGGGCCAGATTTGAAGACTTCCATTGCTTGAAATGTCTAAAGTAATTTTAATCAGGGAATTTACTTGCAATCATCAAAGCACTTTTCCTTTCATGATTTGAAAAAGTCTTGCTGCTGATGTTTATAATTATGGAACACCACCATCAAACCCTTTGCTCATCAAACTTCATTACAATGATTTATTTGACATGCAGTAATACTTGTAATGCAGAACAGAAACAGAGCTATTGATTTACCAGCAAATTCATTAAAATTGTGTAAGTATTATTGCCAATAGATACACAAGGAACATAAATTATTTTATTCTGTTTTTTGAATTACAGAGGGTCTGTCAAGGAGTTCCATATAAAGCAGGGCAGAACGCTGATATTGCTGTACATTAGCAGACTGCTGGAATAGCTTTTCATATTTAGAGATCTCATACTGTCACATCTTGCTTACAAAAGTGTCTTGGTTGGTGCAGTCCTGTCTTGGAAGGAGACATACTTCATGTCCTGTAATGAAGTCAAGACTGTGGTGAGTGAGATATCAAGAATATTTTTTAGATACTAAGTAGATAACATAATGGGGAAGGAAGATGGATTGCATTTTTCTGCATCACAAGTTTCAGGTTCATCCAGAAGCTACCAGGTGTTTAAATATTTTGCTGCTATCGAGAACTCTTTAGCTTGTTTTTATTTATATTAAATTTATATTTATTTATAAATATATTTATTTATATTATATTTATATTAAAATTATTCCAGAAGTACAGGGGAGGGTATTTGCTGGTATTGTATCTCAGACTATTCTTTTGTGTCCTATCTCTTAGATTTTGTAGGATGTTCTACAGCACCTGCTCCAGTGGAGCTGCAGGATTGATCAGTATCTGCCACAAACTGGTACTGACTTAGCTGTTGTCATTAGTAAATGTTGTGAATTACTGGTACTGTGCAGGAAGGAAAGCACCATCCTGTTACACCAGTGATGGAACTCTCTGGAGAAGTGTGAACACTGAGATGGGCTCTGGAGTTTGTCTCTGTGGGATTTATTCATGGAATTTGGATGTTAGAAGGAACTCCTGGAGCACTTAAACTGCACTGAGCTCAAGGGCACATTTTGTTCTTCGTGTTTTACTGCTTTCCCTGGAGAGTTTAGATTTTTTTTTTTCCCTTTGCTCTTTTCTTTAGGCAGTTCCATTTTGTGCTTATCAAGGCTCTGCCAGCTGCCATGCTGAACAGTGTGCTTCTTTCCCCAGTACAGAGCATCTACTCCACTGTTTTTTTGGTTTCCTTGCCTAGCCTCAGGCAGGATTTGTTTTTTTAATTACAAAGTTAATTTTTTTCTTTGGACACAATTCAAACAGCTAACAGTAATGCTCGTATATCCCTTAATGCCTATGACAGGTTTTCCATGTAAACAAAAATTGCATCTGTCCTCAGGGACTAACTTCTGTGAGTATATATCGTGAAACGTTGGCTATTTTTATAAGGTATGTAAATGAAAATGGAAAATACTGAAAGGCTGTCCTGGAATGTGAAGAGCTTATATTTCTGTCTGAACTTGGGTAAGCAAACCTGTCCTTGCTTTTAAAAATGGTTATTTTATTTGATCCAGGGCTTTGGTTTTGGCTGATTGGTAGTGTATGACCCTTCAGGTCAGTTTGGATCTAATGGAGAGCCCAGTGAAATCACAGAATTGAGCAGTCAGGAGTCACATGAGACTACAACAAGCAGATAGGAGATGAAAGCTGAGTTACTCATTGGCCCTAAAATTGAGTGGTTCTGGAAAAGGAACTGGAGTCAGTGCTGGAGTGCTGGGAATTTTGGTGATTGGCATGAGCTGAGAACCTGCCTCTTGATCTCCCAGCAGCAGGGTTTGACTGGGCTGTGCTGTGTGTCAGTAGATGAAAGACAAGTTAGGCACCAGCAGAAGCTTTGGGGATCTGTGTTCTGATCAGCTGGATCTGCAGAACCATCCTGGGTAGGTCAGGCAGTCTCACACAGCACAGCATGAGAATGTCTGGACAGACAGTATTTCCTTCCCAAGATTTTCTCTGAACTTTACAGGTTTTCCAAGAGTATCCATTCCATGTGTACAGTCATTGCTCCCGAGGTGCACAAATGTCTCTGGTTCTACTAGGAGACAAATTACTATTGTGTTGATGTTTCGGCTCTTTTAAAGAGCCTGTGGATAGGAGCAGATGTGTTCATGGAGGCGCCGGGCCTCAGGGCTTTGGCATCAGGATAAATTACCAGAAAGTAACAAATCACCTGGTGTCAGTTGCTCACTTGTGAGTAACCACATGCACAGTCTTTCCCTGCAGCATCTCCTTGTCAAAGGTACTTCAGCTCTCTTTTCTAAAAGGGGAGCTACCTTATATTAAGTTGCACTTACTTCAGGGAAGGGCCTGTATGAGAGTATGAAGTGGTTCATAAGTAGAAACTTGCCACCTTGCAGTGTGGTGGAATTCTGGATCTCTTGAGTTTCATTTCACTTTAAATATAATAATTTAATAATATATAATAATATATTTAATAATATATAATAATATAATAATTTAATTTAGTTCAAAAAGAAAGCAAATCTAGTTTAATCTTCATCTGTTTCTGACTTCAGAGCATGTTGGTCTCTCCCTGTTAGTTTCCTTAGAAGTTCAAAAAAGGTCTTGCTGTTCTATTGAAGAAATACCCTTCCTTAGAGGATATCTGGTAGAACAAAAGTTTGGCAACTTAATTTGAACACTCAAATCACAGCATTCCCTTCAGAAAATTAATCTTTCCTTTCCTGAGTGCTCAAGAAGAAGAAAAAAATTAGGAAGTTCTCATTAGGTTTGGGCTCTGTTGACTCAATTGGCTGATGTCCGTATGGTGTTTCTCCAGAAAAATACAGGATCTGAAACTTAGTGTTGATCCCAAAATCACATAAGTCCTGTAAACTGAATGAAGGAAGGGAACTGAAATGGGAAGAAAGGTGTCTTCCTTTTTAAGCATTTTCTTTCAGCTGTTTTTGTTCCATGAGCAGTGCCAAATCTCCAGTGGAGATGGGAGTCTGGAGAAAGCTCTCTCCCACCTCCTCTAATGTCAGCAATGTTGAGGATTTCTGCACCCAGTCCTGGCCAAAGACTGTGGTTGAGTGAGGTGTTTGGCTTTCTCCTGAGCTGGAATCCAGAAAAGTAAAGGATTGTTGGCAGCTTTGTGATGAAAGACCCTGGCCTGGGCTATCCTTAGTATTGGAGCAGGATGTATCCTGCAGCCATTCCTGCTTCCTGTGAAGGTCTGCTGGCAGCAGTCATTTGCATGGATGTGGAAACTGCAAACATCCCAGATTCCCAAGGCAGGCTGGAGAGAGGGATGTGCCAGTTTGCCTCCCTGGTGATGACAGGCCTTGAGGCCTTGGAAATAAGGGTGTGAGGGATGGGATGGGAGGGCTGGGATGACCCAAGAGTGAACAGGCTGGGGAAAGGGAGGGAGAAAGTGGTGACAGGGTTTCCAGGGCTCTTCTTTTTCTTGCTTTTGTCCCTTTGTGTTGGTTTTCCCTGTCAATGCAATGATGAAAATGTGACTAGGCCACAATTTAAGGTGAATGGGAAGTGACTGAGATCTGATACTACAAGAAAATGTATTAAATTGTCTTAAGCTGGACTTTTGCATATAGCCAGATCTCAGATTTGATTGAGCCTAGGGGTAACTGCACTGTGCCTCATTCCTGACTGCTCCTTGGCTTGAGCTATTACTTTGTTTCCATTGAAAACCTAATTCTCAGAATGCATTTTTTAGTCTTTCTATCCTCTGAGTGCTAAATTCAACTTATTTTCCCCAGAAAGCCTCACTGAAATGTGCTCTGGCAAGGCTCTGACTACCTGTCCATTCTCTGATGGGTGATCTGTTGGGGAATGGGCATTGCAGTGCAGTCTGAGCTGATTTGCCAGAAATGAAGACAGATTGTAAAGGGCACAGCAGTGTACTCAAAAGAGCTTTTTTTCTCTCTTTCCCTTTGCATCTATTGATTTGTTATAGGAGGCATGTCTTGGAGGGCATGGGGGGAGAGAGAGACTTGCATTGGTGATTCCTTGGGATGCTTCAAAGATCCTTTCCTGTGCTCTAGAATTAACCATGAAGGTTCCTTCTGTCTGGCTGTGACAGCAGAGGCTTAGGAGGTTTAGAGTTCAGGCTCAGCTCCAGTGAGTATCCCAAAATATATATATATCTCTGCAATTCTGGAGCCTGTTTGAATTATTCAGACTTCTTCCTGACAAAGATCATGCAATCCCCTGTGTACTCCATGACTATATTTTAAGATACTTTTGGTGAAGGCTTCATATTAGGTCTTGCCAGCACATACATAAAGCATTGAAATGGGGGTGGCCAGACAGCAATGTTTTGACAGTAAGTTCTCTATGTAGGGTCATTGTATGGTCCTGTAGAACTCGTGTATCTCTCTCCATCTTTAATATATTTTGTTAGTATCCCTTGAGATACAGAAATGCTGTTACTCCCATTTTACCAGAAAGCCATAAAGTGCAGGCTGAGCTCAGTGACTTGCCTGAGGGTCATCCAAAATGTGAATTACCAGCTCCGGTGTTTCAGTCTTTGCTCTAATCCAAGGACCATCCACCTTCCAGGCATTCAAGTAGACATAGGCACCATAGTCTTTGAAGATAAATCATATACTGTTGGAAGAAAAGCTAAAAGTGCTATAACCTTACCTTAATTAAGGTGTCTTAAGAAAACAACAGTAAAATACATCAGCTGTGATGGAAGTGTTGAACTTAATAGAGAGGCCTGAAAGATTGAGACAGTAATGGGCCGTTGTTGAAAAGATAATAGAATATATGGACTATATGGAAGATGAGTTCCATTAACCCCTGAAAACATATCACTCCTATCTGTCATTTTTGTTAATTGGCATATACTGGTGTTTTCTGCATTGAGGTAATGCAGTAAAACTTAAGAGTAATTTGTACAGTTCATTTCATGCTGCTGGAATCTGTCTATGCTGGAGTTTGTACTGGGCAGTCATATTTATGGAACTTTCAGTTTGAAGAGTCTGTGATGCCTTTTGCTCTCCTTGTTCTGTTGGGTGTAGTTCACTGAGACAATTTGTTTCTTGTTCCTGTAATGCCATGAATTAAAGTGATCCTACAGTAGTTTTATTTGTTGTTTCTTATAAAGGAGTGCAGTCTTCCAGAGCTGCAGTTAGTTGTTGTTTAAAAGCTCATTCGTGAAAATAGTAGTTACTTGTGCTTTCTTGTGCACATACTTTGTATAAGCAGTGCCTCTGTTTGCTATTTAGATCAAGAATTGGTATCCTACCATCTAATAACACTAATTTCATCCAGGAGCATCCAGAAGGCACCAATAGCAGTGGAACGTGGAGCTTGCTTGGTGTCAGAACCACTTGCTGAGGCCTGAGACTATGATTTCCCACCAAACCTGACCAATGTTGATGTGCTTGCAAGTCCTGTCAAGTTCAAAGCATGAGTTAGGACAGTGACAGTACTGATGCATCTGAGGAAATTCTGGCTCCATTTGCTTTGGCAAAAAAATGAGTGGGTTTGAAGATTTTAAAAACATTTGGGGAAATAGCAATTGTTTTTCTCCACATAAAGTATCTTTTCAAGAAGATTTGACTGTGTTGAAAAAACTGAGTCTCTGCTGAACTTCAACTGAGTTAATAAAAAAAACAAATCTTCAGACTTATCCAAGCTACTAAAAAGTTGGCAGGATGAAAACCTAAGGAAAAAGAAGTAATTTCTGGCATGATGTATTCTTTTTATTTTGCATTTTGTTACATTTATATATGAGCCTATTGCTGCTACTTGCTTTCAATAAAAGGCAGTCATTACACAAACCTTTACTCTGGTCACTGAGCCAGTCTGCAATCTTAGGGAAAAGATTAGATTCAGATAACTCAACTGACCTTTCTCAGAAAAACAGCCTGATAATATTTAGGGACTGCCTTGACTGATTGTAAATTTATCTTCCAGTTTCCTTATTAAAGAATCAACAGAGAAGTCTAAAGCACTTCACCAGTAGAGAGAGAGAACTAAAACCCCACAGTGGTGATAACTGTTGTTGCTGCAGAACGGAGACAGACTTTGTCTTGCAGATTTATTATTTTTTTTTTCTGCATTGTTCTGTTTGTGTAAACACCAGCATTTCAGTGGAGAATCATTAGGAAACTTCTAGCAGTGAAATGCTCAGAAATGTCCATGGCACACTGTGCACTCATGTAAAGTTAGAGCCCCTGTGCTAAACCCTATAAACCATAAGTAAAAGACTATTGTTTTGTTTAAGTTGAGGCCCCACCATTGATTTCAGGGTACATCACACTGCAGTAAAACCGTGGCCTTTGGTATCTCCTGAAAGCATCACTGTTTTGTGAATTACACAAGAGACGTTAAAAGTTGATGGCTGGAGAACAAGATGTAACATGCCTTAGAGGGTCAGGGTCATAGTCAGTGTCAGCTTGGAGACGTAATGTTTTTCTGGCAAGACAGCAAGACTTGCCATTCCTTTGGATTAGGAGGAGAAGCGACATTTATAGGTAGAGCTGAGTTTATTCTTGTCAGAACGGTGCATCCTTTAGGGATAGGAATGGTGTATTGTGCACTTTCTATAGCACAACCTGGCCTGCTGCACAGAGAGGTTACAGGGGGGTGAAGAAATGTTGCTGGGATGTGACCAAAAGGTCTGTGGTGGGTGGTAGTGCCTGAGGGAAAACTGCTATCATCAAAATCGGTGCAGTCAAGGTAAAACTCAAAGAATAAAAACCCAATCCCTGTAGTTCTTACTGATTTTTTTGTTTCTTAGATAAAACAGTCACAGACTTTAGATAAGGTTTTGGTTGTAAGGTCAGGATTTGATTTGCTGAGTATTTTAAATTATTGTTCCTAATTAGTTTCTAATAAAAACATGGAGATTAAGTCACTGAGCACTCAGAATTAACTTCTTGATTCTGCCTCACATTCTTGTCTTTCAGAAGGAATTTTGTCCAGTGTTTCTCATTTACAAAAATTCATTATCAATGTAAATCTCATCCCCAGATGTTTGCATATCTCTGTAAAATTAGAGTTGTCTTGGAGAAACGATGTCAACGTTTAATTAAATGTTCATTTAATTGAACTATGTTTAATTTTAGCTGCTTGAATTGAAGGGTCTTCCAAATAAGAAAAGTTCTAAACTTTAAAAATGTAATAGGCAAGGAAGCACTGCAGCAGGATAATAAATAATAAAACACAGCAAAGATCCTACCAACAGATGCGTCTGTGCTTCAGCAGCATCCTGTGAGCTGTCAGGTAGCACTTAGCAGAGAGTGCAGCTATATTTGTGCCATTTGGTTTTTCTAAGAACAAAGCACGTAAATTATTATAGTAAATACAAATAACTGCTGTTAATTTTTTGTCTAATCTATTATTTATTTTATCTTATATGTTTTGTGCTTATGTTATTTTTCAAATGCATTTTCCTTTGCATCCTTTCTGGTCTCCTGTTCTGTACATTGTGTGGGGTTAAGGCTTGTCTGTCTTGTTTGCACTAGCAAAATCACTAGCAAAAGAAAATTTACTTTATAGCAGAGATTTGAGGGAAGATGGCAATATGAATAATGAACAAGTACTCAGTTTCCTGTCTCCTTATCACAGCTGATAGTGTCACTGTCTCCTTATTCCAATTGATAGTGCCACTGTATTGCTATGAAAAATAACTCTGTGTATGGTACAGTGCAAATTAGGAAACTGGCCTCAAAATACCTTCATGTCTTGTGCTGAAATCCCATCCTGACAGGCAATGCTGAATTTAGAGTGCTAGGGTTTTAAAAATACAGGGTCTCTAAGCAACAGTGTTTAGAGAGGGAACACTTCTTGTTCCCAATTTTGCCTTTGACTGCTGTATCTATAAAATAGCTTAAGCCAACAGGTTTCCATGTTGCAGAGTGATTAATTTTGATGCTAATGAAATGGGGCCCTGCTACCTTCCTCATGCTCCCATGTACTTGCACTGTTTTGTAGGCAAGGTGCAGGATCTTGTGATGAATGGGTTGCTTTGAGGGTTCCTTTGTTTTATAAAGGATATTGTTCAGGGCTGGTTTTGTGAACAGCAGCTCAGCGGTCTGTAAAATAACATAAATTGCAGGATAAAAACTCCCAAAGGAAAACCTGGCATTGACAAAAATCCTAGCTTTATTTTAAACATAATATCTGAAGGAATGGAAGAATGTGGTACCACAAACTATGGAAAATGTTCTACTAAGAAAACAAGTTCTGCTTGTCCCAGTGTTGCATGTTTCCCCCTTCTTCCAGATGATTTATGTAGTGACTTTCACAAGCCTCATGGCGTTTTGTTGAATTCCAAAGGAACTGACATAGACATGTGTGTGATTGGATTAAAGTTTAAGCATCTGTTATTTAAATGCTAATCTCTGTGGATTAGGAGAATTTGGCAGTAATTATGAGAGCCAGTGATGGTGCATACTGATTTCAGGTAATCCCTGATGTCCATTGCCCTGTGCTGGGAGAAGAACCAACTCCACTTTATGCCAGGGCCAAAGCAAAGAGAGATAATAGATATTATAATAGATACTGGCAATGGATGGCCTTTCAGAGGATGCACAGTCCTCTTGCATAGGATGGCTGTTTGTTACACCCAGCTGCTGGTGGAAGGCTCCTCACGGCCTGCCTCGTGTGGCTGAGCAGTGCAGGGTGATGGCTGGCTGTTTATAAAACCCAGTTTAGAGTAACTAATGCATGAGATCACTTAAAAGGAGCGCTGGGATCTTAAGGAGCTAAAAGAAAACACTGCCTATTTTAATTCAAAATCTTGATTTCAGTGATAGTCTGGTAAGATTTAATGATTAGTCCTGATTTTATTTTTTTATGGGTGATCTAAAACTTGGAATAGTGATTTGAGACAAATGACAGGAACATTTTCATGAATCAGTATCAAGCTTATTTGAAGGAAGTCTTACTTTCCTGTATGTCTAGATTGTTGTAATGGTATTGATCTCCACAGAGTCTCCTGAATCCATGCTGTATTCCCACATGCTAATGTTTGCACTGGCACATTCATATTGACAGATTTACGCACAAATCGTCTTTTCCCTCCTGATTTAACAATTTAGGAGGGTGCTGTGACAGCTATTTCTCCTGCAGCCTTTGGAGACTTCCTCATTAAGTCTTGCTGAGTTTACTGTTAGGTGCTGCATTTTGAGTCATGGAATACCAGGGTGGAAGGAACATCATGATCATCTGGTCCAATCATTTTTAGCAAGAGCATGCTCAAAGAATCATAGGATTATTTAGGTTGGAAAATACTTCTTAAGATCCAACTTCTAACCCAACCCTGCTGAGTCCACCATTAACCACCTCCCTGAGCACCACATCTACACAGTTTTTCAATTCCTCCAGGGATGATCACTCCAGTGCTTTCCTGAGCATCCTGTTCAATGCTTGACAACCCTTTTGGTGAAGGAATTTTTCCCAATACCCAATATAGACAAGATGACCTAGCACCAGCTGCATCTTGAAAGTGACTGATGTTGGGAAATCCGTTTTGGGACACCTCACTCTCTTTAGGGAGTTGGTGTCCAAACAGAATGTGTGGCAGCAGATTGAGAGTATAATTTGCAATTTAAAAAAAAAGCAAAAAAAAAAAGCCAGGAGGTGAAAGTTACTTTTCATTGCACCAGTTTCTTGGGCCTTTGTTTATTATGTATTCTTTAGTAACTAATCCCTCCAGGACAGTTTATATCAAGATCTGTTCAGCTTCAGAAGGAGCGTGTTGAGTGAGCATGGAATGGAGTGCACAACACACAAGATCTAATCTAGCAATGGCATGAGTGCAAGTAAAACTGTATTCATGCATTGCCCCAGGGATTTCACTGGGGCTCTGCCTGGGCACCCAGTCCTGCCTCCATGGGATAAATGGCAAATAGGAGTCATGTGTCTGAAAGCAGCACAGAGCTGTCAGATGCTTGTTTTAGCCAGACTTTACTATTTCTATAAACACTGTAAGCACTCTATTGCAGAGCTTGGAAAACATTTTGCTTTGCCTTCTTTATTTTGCTTTGATTTTATTTGCATGCATCATTTTATATGTGAAGAGATTGACCCAATATAACCAACCAGATTGCACAAAAGGTAGAAAAAGATTTTACAACCAAAACTTGTTTCCTTGTGTCCTTTCTTTCCTGGAACATAAGTTCACAAAAGAAACCCCCTATTTGAAACAGTCAATGATTTGCTTATAATGAATGTTAAAAAATATAATCCAGATATCTACTATTTGTGAATGTGGGTTCGTGCTTTATTGAAGGTGGATCAGGCTGAAATGTTTATTTTAGACAATGATTCTGAATACTGAGATGTACAAATATTAGTCTTTCATCTGGCTTCAGAACAGGCAAATATTGGGAGATGAACTTGCTCATGCTTCCACTGCCACTTGGGTAAAGTATTTTAGACACTGAGGTACAAATTTGCTTTTTGCTGTCAGCTTGTTTTCCTGTATATCTTCAGGATAATAAATATAGAGAAAAGATACATTCATTATTGACTTCCTAGAGACTGGCCGTCTGATTTATGGCTTCAAAGTGTCTCCATTTTATCTGTCAAAACTGATTTTAAACTTCATTTGTCTTCTGTTTTTGGCAGTGCTTTTTACCTTGAATTCAACTGTTTGACATGCATTGTACCAGAGTCACATTTTAAAAACATTTACAGTATGTTGCAGAAAAAAAATGGCTCAAGTTGGTACATCTGCTTTCAATATTATGCATCTCTCAAAGTGAAAACAACTTGAGAGCTGGCAGTGGGAATGTTCTTCTTGTAGCTGTAAGCACAGCATTTAGGTAACTTAGAAGAATAGAGTAATAATTACAGAAAATGAATTGTCACAGAGTAACATTCTCCTGTGATTATCACCAATTACAGTTAGCAGCTCCAGCGGCCTTGGTGATTAGATGCAGAACGTGGTTTCCCTAGAGTGAAAGATGGGCCATTTCTCAAAAGATTTTGTTAAAAATTACTCTCAGAGATTGAATTCCTGCAAATGGGGCATTAACAGCCCCCTCAGGCCTGGCACAGACACCTCGAAGTGCAGAGCAACTCAACATCTCTGGGGCTGATAAAGCTTCTTGCTCTCCCTTTGCCCCAGTGGAGCAGAGCCTCAGCTTTGGGATTCTCTCCAGGCTCTCTCAGGCACTGAGCATTGCTCCTTTCCTGATGCTGAGCTGAACTGGAATAGTGGGAAGAGAGTGCACTGCAGGTGGAGGGGTGGTCCAGCACGATGGAGCTCAGCATGAGGCGAGACCTTCAGCAGTGGTGCAGCTCCGATAGAGGGTAAGAGACAAATCTTGGCCAGGTATACACAGCTCCAGGGTCCTCTGGAGTGCCTTTGGCTTTTAATCACAGCTGCATAGGCTCGTTTTTATCAGAACTCCCTTCATCAGCCTTTCCCCATCCCGCGTGTTTTCACCTTCCTGTCACTGTGTATTAGTTCTTTCCTGCACTAGTCTGGATGATTATCAGTAAAGGAATATTGGATGAGTAAAGCTCATATGAGAGGATGTATTAGAAAAAGAAACATGGGGTAATGGAAGCTGGGTGGATCTGCTGATGGTGCAGGTAGATCAGAAAGGCCTTAGGAATAGTCTGCAGAAAGGCCTGGAAGTGGAGTGAGGGTCATGAGTTCCAAGTCAGAGGTGAAGCCCATGTTACGAAGACCTCCTGGTAGGGACTGTTCGAAGTACGAGTGAAAGAAAGGCAAACCAAAGGTGCAGGTGATGGGAGCTGCCTGGGATGATTTACCATCCATTAAGCAATGCCAGAGACTGAATTTTTCAAGTGCTGGTAGGTAGACAGTTGTCAGTAGAAGCAGCATGATTATGTTATGTTTGGATTTGTAACTGAGATTTCAGACCAGAGTTTGAGTGTGAAGGTGAAGAGGGTGAAGAGACACGGAGAAAGAAATAAGATCTTTGAAATTAAGAGAGGAATGAACAGTATCTATCCTCTGGACAGTTCAGTGGAGTAACTTCTCCCTGTGCATTGCAGGTTGGTCCTGATTCCCACTGCTTAGAACAGAATAACCTGGTGTTGATGTGTGCAACCACCAGTTCAGAGGAGCCTGCTGAGGCTGACACTCCTGGTCTGTGCTCACTTCAGACCTGTGTGGTGTGGGTGCTGGGGGTTATTGCCTGTGTTTTCATCAGTGTAAGGAAGGATTTAAGCAGTTTCATTTGTTTCTGCATGTGCCTGATGCTGAGCCTGGGGTTTTTATTCTTTCAATTATGCTCTGTAGCTTGGAATGCTTAACAGAGCCAGGCACAGGCAGTGCATAGGGATGAGAGTGCTGGAATAGAAAAATAAACAGTGGAAACCCACAGCTGAACTACCAGATGCTGGGGTTTATGGAGGCTTTTTTAAAAGAGCACAAGGACTCTGACTGGGGTCATTATCCCCAGCAGGCACTTGTCAGTGTAAGTCCCTCTTTCTCTCCCCCCCCACCACCCCAAGTTTATCTCCACTCCTCCCTGTAAAATGTCCCAGTCCAACTGTGACTGAAATAACTGATTAGCTGCTACTTCCCAGGAAGAGAGGGATGGGCCTCATGCCCATCTGGGCAGGGTTGTGCAGGCCCATGTCACCTCTTGAGACATTGCTGTGGCACTGGGCTTGCATTAGACTACAGAGAAGCAGATCACTGCACAGTAGGATGTTTAGGCAGAATTTATTTTCCTTCTTTATTGAAAGCACTGAGGGGAAATATGAGAGGTTCCCTGTTGCAGGGAGAGACCATGGTGGGTGTGTGTGTTTGATCTCTCCCTGCCTCTTCTCAAGGTCCCTTTCCTACTTTGTTTCCTGCCAACCATTAGCTGCTGGTCTTCACTATCAGGCCTGGGCCAAACCCCACCATTGTCTTCTGCACTTTGAGAGGTTGGACATGCTGTGTTTGGCCCATGATGCAGACAAAAGATGCAGACACCTTCACTACAGTTGTGCCAAGGCCACTGCTGCTGTGCTGTGCTGCTGTGCTAAATGTCTCACCATTCCCTTGTGCTCTGCTGCCTGCATCTGTCAGTCTCTTGGGCTGTGAACTTTCTGAGGCACATTTTTGGTCATTCCTGTGCAGAGTAAACTGCAATGGCATTATAATCCTTTGTGCTTTGACAATATTAATGAATAAATAACAGGATATGGTGCAGGAAGTTCTCACTGAATTTACAAAGAATGGTCCCCTCTCTGGTGCCGAGGCAAAGTAGGGCACAGAATTCCCCCACACCTCTGCTATGGCATATCTGTGTGCTTTGGACAATCACTACCTGTGCCTCAGAAGCAAAAGCTGGGCACAGGTCCTTTAACGTGACTGCACTTCAGTCAGGTGAGAGTAGAGGGGCCATGAATGGTCCTGAGCAGTCCACAGTAATTCCAGTGTTCTGGCCTCTGCTGGAAGGATGCTCTGCAGCAGAGAGTGAAGAAGTATCAATGCCATTAAAGGGAAAGAAAATATGAAGCAGGTGCTACATGTGACTGTAGTGCATAGCAGTCATCAAGGGTCTGAGTCCAGAAGGAAGGTCAAGAGAGGTTCCCACCAAAGCCAGTAATTGTTTTCTTTTTTAGCTTGTTTATTTTCTGTGCAGTTAGCAAAACGTGACTCTTCATTATGGGTGGTGTAACCAGTCATTAGCTGTATACACATGGCTGGGGTTCAGTTTCACAGAAACAGGATACTTTGCTTTTCCACGCTGACTGAGAAGAAGGAAATGAACTGATGTACAGGCCATGTAGGCTTGAGTTTTGGGAAGCCACTCTTGCTTGTGTGAGACTAGTTTCTGCAGCACATGAGCTGGTTCAGTAGAGTTTAGTGCTTTCTAAGCATCTCCCCTGTGAAAGTGCCTGTGGCTGACAGTGAGGTGTCTGACCTGGGCTGGCCTGTGAACCACTCTGAGAGCAGTTGTGCCAGTCTAGCCCAGGCTGATACAGCCACTGGAGACAGGCCTGGATCCCCCTGCAGCACCAGGACTTGAGAGCAAGTCCCACCAGCTTAGACATCCCTGCAGCACGCTCTGAGGAGCCCCAGCTTGGCTCTTGCTTGTGTCTTCTTTCCTTGCTTTGCTTTTGGGAAAACTACTGCTAACGATTTGCAGTGCAAATAATGCATGAGGCTTGCTTCTGTCATATCACAAGGAGTGATTTTGGAGCTGTGCTCTTCTCATGTTTTCTTTCTTGCTGACTTGCTGACAATGAGAAACAAAAAAATTCCTGGTTTTCTCTTTTTGGGAACTTCCAGAGGTTGCATTCCTTCCCCTTAATCTCAGCTAATTTCTTAGTCAGCATGCTCAGGATCACATGGATTTCTGCCAGGTAAGTAGGAATTTTTGTGAACTGTAGTCTGTTCAGTCAGCAATCATTTTAGCTGTAAAAGGCCATGGCTTAGCGTGAGGCTCAGATGACACACACATTCAGCTTCCAGCTCCTTTATTTTTTAAATGGCTTTAGTTACTCCCTCTCTGCTTTTTTTTTTTTTTTTTCATCCCCAGCCATAGGGTTTAGATCTATTCTGTAAAACTAGTGCTAAACCAAACAAGGCAAACTTAAGAAAGGCTTAATTAAAATAACAGAAATCTCACACTCACTGAATCTATTGCTGGAACTCTTTTGCCTGTAAACAAAAAATTCAAATGGCTGTTTTCCCTCCCACCCCCAGTTTCATAAGTGGTTACTGAGCTTCTGCAGTTGCTACATTCCTTAAAAAGTTGTTACTTCTTTTTTGGTCACACACTAGGGGACTCCATTGTTTTCAGTGGTGCCTATTGAGTTAGGCCCATCGACAGCAGAACTCATTCTGGGTCATTAACTTTGGAGGCACAGTAGTATAATTTGGTGACTTTATTCTGTTTCTTAGCAGACACTTATATTAAAGTCACGCACACACAAAACCAGAATAACCATCCTTCTCCCTTCCTGAAAACGCTGGGAGTCTTAAAGGACCTCTTAAAGATCTTTTAAAGAACCAGTTAAAAGACCATTAGAATTCCTAAAGTTGTGTTTAGGCACATATTAAGCAGAAGTAGCAAAACAATGCTGCTGTCCTATGTCATTGATTCTAGTGCTGTGCTGTTCTAGTGTTGACAATTTAACAAGGTTCCTTGGAAAAACTGGCTGTGTTTAGGAGAAGATTCACACAAACGATTCATGATCTGGAGAATAAACTGTAGTCTGAAAAATAAAAAAGCAGATAGTTAATCAGTGAAGGTAGGAACCAAGCCTGAAGTTACCTACAGAGGGAGAGAGTACCAGGTATGTCATGTGTTTTCACCTATCACACAAAGTCATAATGTGAGACCCAGTGCCTGAACTGAAGTCAAACAAGTTGAAGCTATTTAAAATTCATGCTGAGAACCATGGAACAAACTGCTACTGAAGCAATTCTCCATAATTTAAATATTCTGCTATGAGATTTGATGTCTTGTTAAAAGATGCACTCAAGATCCAACAGTGTGTGGTTAAACTAGATGGAGATATCCCAGAGGAAATACAATGCACCAGGCACACTGGCATTCTTTCTGGGCTCAGCCTGTAAACTGTGTGGTCTTTGGAAGTTTCACTCTATTCCTGTGCTATGCTTGCTATTTACAAACTCAGTCACTTCACCCTTGAGGTCTGTTTCCCACTTAGAAATAGTTCTTATACAACATTTGGTTCTGACATTTAGGGAACCTCACACACCTTTTGGCCACATTTCATGTGCAGTGAACATTTTCATCTCCATAGCTCTTAAATGGTCTTTTTTTCCAAGCACCAAAGTCACATAAAGAGGCACATGATCTCAAGGTCAGCAGTGTGCTCAGGTGGTGGTAAGAGAAAGGAAAGGAATGGAGTGTGTGCCCAAAGTTGTAACAATCTAAACTTCCTCCATTTGAGGCCCTCAAAATGAGTCTGAATAGGAGTTTGTCCTGTCCATGGCTCTCTGCTTACTTTGGGTAGCCAATGATATTTATTGAGTTCTGGCTGCACTCTTTGTATCTCTAATTGAGCACTGTTATTAAAATGCAGATGTCAGAATTTAGTGTGCGTCTTCAGATACTCAGTTCTGGAGGACTTCCTAACTCTGATCTTGTTTTTTTCTAGTTTTTTATAGTGCTGTTCATTTCAGTGCCTGTGGCAGAGACTCCTGACTGACAACCAGACAGGAACAAAACTGGGCTCAGGGACAACATGATTAATGAATTACTCTCAGTTCCATGGGATGGATTGGATCAGCATGCTAGAATGATTTCATGCCTTTCACATATTCTTGATGGCAGGGATGGTCAGCAGAAAAAGTGCTGTAGATCTGAAGAGTCAGCCCTAATTAGACTTTTGAGACTTCTCTAACACCAGAGTCTGGATGTTACACAAATATGTGCACGTTCCTGAGAGTTTTTGTTTAGTGTTTTATGCTGCTAAGTTGTATTTTGGTATGAGGGGACCTTGGTGGAGGCAACCTTTACCTCTGCATGTGTGCATTTGGTAAGTTCCATTCTGGGTTTTCAAAGCATTTTTCAGAGGGCAGTTTAATGCAACAGCAAAACTAGATCATACCAAAGTTTCATTAATCTCATTATTCTTTGTCTTACCCAAGAAAAAAGATAAATTAATGCAGATAAGATTTAACTGCTGGATCTGTCTGCTGTTGTGCTGCTGGCTGTCCGTGAAAGAAGCCTGTGTCTGTTACCAGCTGCAAAGAACAGAATCTGATAGTGAAAAGTGTGGAGAAAAAAGGTGTATAAAGTACAGAAAAAGGACTGCTGGCGACAGTTCAGAGGAGAGACAGAGGGAAGAGATCAGAGCTCTGGAAAACATGATTTATGAGAAAAAAAAGAGCTGTGTAACACTGGCGAAAGAAGACTGAGTGGAGACAGGCTACAAAAACATAAAAAAGGTTGCTATGGAGGGCAAAAGAACAGACTCCTCTCCGTGTTCAGTTTGGACAGGACAATATGTAACAGACTAAGTTGTGCTGAGGGGCTTTTAAGTTAGGCATAAAGAAAAGAATTCCTAAATCAAGTGAAAAGACTGAATAGTTTGCTGGAAATGCTGGGGAATTTCTGGAGCCTGTGAAGTAGATTGGTGAAACACCCCCTTAAGTTTGTGAGGCTGTATTATGCTGTAGGGACACAGAGTAAATCATGTTCTGAAGACTCTTTCAGCCTTGTTTTTCATGATTGCATAATGTGTTTGTCAGAGCAAAGGGCTTCTCATGGTTACAGTGATCCTTCTATATCTGTTTCTTCACTGGTATATCCAGCTTCCTCTTACCCCTGAGATACCTTGTTCACAGGGCTTTTGTGGAAGGTGCAGACCCCGTTTAGGGAAGGCAGCATTGCTAAATAAAAACAGAGTATTCCACATACCTCCTAATCCATAGCATCACTGGAAGATTCACAGAGGCCTTCTAGCAGGCTCTGAATTTCTCATTGTTGTTTATTCAATGTTCACGTAATGCAGCACCATTCAGCGAGCATATTTTCCCTTTTTATAGCATTCTGTGTACCCCTGAATTTTTCTTCATCCTCCTATCTCTTCTTTTCTTCTTCCCTGTGCCTTCACCTCTTCATACCAGATTCCACAACAGCCTTGTCCTCACCCTGCTCCACAGTTTGCTAAAAAAACCCCACAGCAGAACAAGTGCTGATGGGGGTGCCTCAGTTATCCCCAGAATCTGACATTTGGAAGAGATGGATACAATCAGGATGTTCAGTCCTCCCAGCTGTTGTCTGAAGCTGCCCCATTTTGGATAGACACCCGAACTAGTCACATTTAAGTCATAGAGTAGAGGTTTTTTCCTGTGTTACATGGCATATAGATATTTATTGCACCCAGAACTCTTATGTTTGACATTGTCCTTCTATAGACTGTGCTTACTGGTCATACATTAAGTTGTATGTTTAACAGGCACTGCACATGTCTGCAGCCCTAAAACTGCAGTCAGAGGAGAGTCTGCAAGAGGCCCATTCATTGGCACTGAATGCAGAAGGGTAAATTCAATTTTAGTAGAATTAGTCCCAAGCATAGTTCTGGTAAAATAGAAAACGACATTGCAAATCACTTGATGTTAAATATATTTCAAATCAAGCCATGAAATAATGCCAAAATCCTGGCAGAAAGAAATGTCAAACAATGAAAACAGCAAATGAAAAGTAGCAGGGGTAGGCTGTTGCTCTTTTCAGCATATGTTGTGGAAACTGTTTGTTTGTCTTGAATTTTCTTTCTGGCAGTGTTAATTCTAAGCTGCAAAGAGGCCATTACTGTATTAGGTATCAAGTGTTAAATGATCAAGGAGATGATCTAGGTGAAACTTTTGCCTCTTACGTGGTAGCAATTTGAGTTTTCATTGTAAAAAATTATTCTTTGTAAGAGTACAAAGAGTGTGAGAGGTCTGCAGTGAATCTGGGTGGAGGTTGTATGTTGAGGATGTCTCCTTTTTGGTAAGAGCATGGAGGAGCCAATGCAAGTGTTTCAGGAGAATGTGTAATCTGCAGCAATCAAACGCATTTTGGCTGTAGCTTTTCTGTGATACATAAAGAACCAGAAAACAATGTATGAAAGCTCTTGCAACAAGTGAGCTTAAAGCAAAGATGGCAGTGAAAAGGAGAGAGAGAGTCATGAAGTGTCTCGTAGGAAAGGAGCCTAATTAATACTCCATGGAGGACCAGCGAATGGAAGACAAACCATAGCTGGCAGTGATGTGCAGGTTTCCTAATCCCTCTCCACTGTATTCCCAGTACATGTTGGAGTATTCCTATCACATAGCAATATGGCACCTGCTGTGTAGACTCCAGTGCATTTTGATTCCTATTATGACTCATTTTCTGTCTCTTTTGCCTGTGAACAGACTGGTTTCCAAATGTATGCATCAGAATTACATCCACAAGACTAGATGTGCATCCACATCCCACCAGAGCTTTTCCTTCACCCAGCTTGCATTGAAAAGAACAAAATGCTTTATAGTTACCAGTTTCCTCAGTTTCTCAAAGTTTATTTTTCATTTTCAGATGATCTGCAGTGATTCTGTCTTTGTGGCTCTTACTGACTTAGTGACACTTCAGGCTTCTAAAACTTTGAGCCCAACATCTTGATGGAAATATTTTCTGTTATGTTGTTTTTTTTGCTTTCTAATGTATTTAGTGTACCGCTGAGCCAAGCAGACATAGAATTCCTTCTTGGAATATGTTTATATAAGACATATGCAAGGTGCCATATGGCAAAACCCCAGCTTTCATTCCCTGCACATCCTTGTGTTTCAAATATTTGGGAGAGCCCATACCCCTGTGGAGTCTTTACATGGTCTGCTGGCTGGAACTTCCATGGAAAAGAAAGACTAAATGGGCTAAGTAAAATATAGGGAGTGGAGATCTGGGAGTTTAAAAGTTCAGGGCTTAGTAAGTAAATGGGAAAGCAATAACCCACATGCAGTTCATAGTAGGCATGCTCTGGCTATTAGGGAATTAAATGACTTAGAGGACAGAAGAAGAAGAATAGACTTTCTCAGTCTGTGCATGTGGGGAAAGATCCTGATTCTCAATGGAATCACGTAATCAATTATGAAAGCATCTTTACAATGGGAACACCTCAACTACCTCATCACAAAATGTGTGAACTTCTGTCCTGGAAGAGTCACTGGTTTTCTTTCAGCCTACAGGCTCTGTATAATGACAGGGTGCTGTGAAAACCAGGGTGATGTTCTTTTAGAGCAGCAAAAAAGACAAAGCAAGGGGGCCAAGGGCAGGTGAGAGTGAACATAATAAATACTAAATAGTGTAGTTGTCTTAAAGCCTACACCAAAAGCATAATGGCATTTATTTGGAAGTTGTGGATATCCTATGTATCAGAAATACTGAGAATTAAACCTATTCCAAACATGGCCTTTTTAAAAAAAAGAAAAAAGAAAAAAGTAACACATCAAATTTCATTACATTGAGCTTATATTCTCCAAGTGCCCATTAGGAGGGTTTGAGGATTTCCTTTTAATTAAAATAATGTTTGTTGAGCTTAATATTTTCCTAAAGCATTTATTTTTAGTGTCTTTTCCCCCTGCTAACTAAAATCCAAGTAGTGAGGAAGGATAACTGACCACAAAAAAGGCCAGATGTCCTGAGAACAATATTTTTCAAATTGCCCGGCAACAGGAGAAGGGTGATTCCAAGCTGAAGAGAGTCTGTAACAATGAATGTAATGACCAGACCTGTGTTTCATCCAGTTATGAAAGGTTTTGTCCTGATTGTCACAAAAGAGGCCAATGGTCGTTTTCAGTCTGCTCTCACCAGTGTTTGGGTATATAATTTAAAGGTGTGAAATTCAAATAGAAGCCAAGAATGTTGAGTTTCAAACCTGCTTGTAGGGGAAGACTCCTTTGGATAGTACACATTGTATTTCTCTATTTTTCTGAGAATCTATTCTCTGTTGCCTAAAATAGTTCTATCCTTATGCATCTAGAGTCTAACTCAGAACATCAGCTGAAGCTGTGAAGTCACTGGAACTAAAGCTCATGGCATGTGTTTTCCTGAACCTTGGCCGTACTTGCTAAGTTCAGAAAGTGTTGTGCAGGTCTCTGATGGAAATCTAAACTTTGTAACATTGCAGCTGGTTTAGCTGTAGTAGATTATTATGTGTTCTTTGCTGCCTTTAAAATATCATGATTAAGTCAAATATGGGAGCCAAATCTATCCACATGCTCGAAAGTGAAAAGGTTATAGATCTGTAAACTACTGAACTGTTTTCAAATTGTGTTAAGCTGGACTGATATAAAATTAACCATGCTGCTTTATTTGGTAGTGCCAACTGTACACATTTACTCTCCTAAAATACTGCATGTAGTCTGCAAAAATAAATTCCCCAGAACAGAAATATAATGCAATCCAAATAACTAGTTTTAAAAATAAATTGAACATGAAATAACAAATATGGATGTAGCCAACACTTAGGGTCCAGAATTTACTAGAAAGACACACATGGCTTGTATTTATCTTTCATGAGTTTTCAAGATTGATACTCGACAAATTATTTCTCTATCTGGGTTGTTTTAGTTTACAAGGGTTTTCTTAGCCCTTCTGTCTTCACTCATACATCAATGTGAAAGTTAAAGAAATAAGTATTTTTGTTGTAGGATTTTATTGCATGGTTCATAGAAACTTGGAGGAAAGAGATCCTTCTTTTTTATTCTAATCTTACTCAGTGGTATTGGTTTTAATCTTAATCTTTTATAGATTGTTGTGATCTGTATCTATTTGGAAACAGGCAGAGGATCTGCCACCGCTGTTTTAAAACACCAATGTAGGACAGTTTGGGTCTTCACTTGACTCTCTCTCTATAGTATGGTCTGCTTGGTGATAAAGAGTGTTTTGGCTCTCACTATGTTTTTATTAAGGTAGTATATAAGCATTATAAATAAATGAAGCCATGTCTCTATCAGCTGTATGAAACAGACCTTAAAACGTGAACAGGTTGTAACTGATACAGAGATCCAGAGAGAACCTGGGTTCTCTGGTGTGGTGTGAGCTGCTTTGTTCCTCTTTGACACAGGAACTCTTGAATGCAGCAGTGAAAATTTAGTGCTGTTACTGTTAACCATTTCAGTCTTCAGGGAAGGGCAAACAGCAACAAAAGAGACTCAAAGCTCAGAACTTTGTGAAGTAGTGAAAAAACCCAAATGTCTAGAGGTTTGTTGTGTATGAGATGGTGCAAATGACTGTGAAGAAACTGGCCAAGAAAAAAATCTGAACATTCCTTCTTTTTGGATGTCTAGGCCAAGATCTGGAAGTCCTTGTTTAGGATGTCTTGTTCTAAGATCTAACTGTAAATACCAGTGTTACACTTGCGTAGTCTGTAATGGCATCTGTGGCTAATCACTCCTAAACTTCTAAAATGTTTTTCATTCTCTTAAATTGCATCCATAATAGAAAAATGTAGACCCAAAC